>NC_091830.1:10395637-11728775 GCF_038994185.2 Dermacentor albipictus | reverse complement strand
GGATACGCAGCAGACTCGAACGGGGCTTATCTAGGGACCTTAGAACGGTAAACGAACAAATTGCCACACAGCGGTGACAGTCTATCGCCGCATTAACTGAGCACTCCATAAAATAATGTGCCACCCAACCGAAAACCACGCCGACAACGCCAAAATTTGGCACTGACTAACGAGCCTGCTGTTGGCCTGCTTCAGCTTGGGCCGGCGTTGGGCGTACCCGGTGAACGCAGCGGGTACGTTGCGTTCACCCAAATAGCCAACTTATTACTGATTTGGCTTGGCTCCCGTTGGATTTTTAAAAGGCGGCGGTAGTGCGCTTTGGACATTTCTTGAATTTCTTGTGAGCGTCTGTGCAACAAGGTGTAACCTTTCTCTATGGTGAAACCTTTACGAGGTGTTTCTGCGTTGTATGTTCGATTTAAGTGGTCTTCGCTGCCGTGGTTAGTTTGTTTGGCTGGTTAGTACATGTGCAAACGGTCTTTTGTGATGTTCTGGAGTTGTGGAAGGTCGTCGCCCCTATTGCAAGTACTTGCGTTGTCGCGACATCATTCGAACACTATACGATCAGAGAAGAAACAAGTGCTGTAACCTACCCCGGTTATTGTGTAGGCGTCAGCTCTCAAAGTATTGGTCAATGCACGGTGGGAGCCCGTTTTATCTGCGGATGCGTGCTTGCACCAACTCTGACGAAACTCTTATCATTCGGGACCTATGAAAGCAGTGCTGTGTTGTTTTTGTTCCCTGCTTAGTTCGCCTGTTTACATACTCGCCTGAATGTGTGCTATTGTGGTTTTTAAGTTTTCCCCCGTGGGTCTGTGCCAGATACCTCGCATTCAGCTGCTTGTCACCTGTGGTCGTTTATAACTTTGCTGCAGAATTTTGTCCTTAAGTCGAATAAACTTTGGAAGGAAATCGTGAAGCTTTACTCCCGGAAAGCGCTTGTACGTCCACAGAATTTACACTTCAAATGCAACACATATCCTCATTTAAATTTTAGAAGAATTTATAGTTTCCGTAAATTGAAATTGCAGATAAACAGAATTCAATAAATTGAAGATTTCTATATGCACACCAAATAAGTTCTGCAAAGTAAAACGGTTTGTTACATTAAAGTTCAATATATGGAGGTCTAATTGTACAAAATTGATTGATATAGGGGTTGATTGGATACAGGGTGTGCATATTCACACGCCTGGTTCCGTAGTCAGTCGTTACGTGCCGCTCTACTTGAGCAATAAACCAAGCAACAATTTTAATGTTTTCGAACTGTTCATATATCGGGAGCACACCAAGAAGGTGATCTAAAACCTCCAGGCATATGGTGACTTTCTGTTCCAAAAGAAAAAAAAGTAATAGTAATAATGTGTACAGTGGCATAGCAGAGTAAACAAACAAAAAAGCTGTCTTTTTAAGACAATGCTACATTTTTTTTTTTCCTAATTACAGCAGCTGTGCAAGGTGTTCTAGACCAGTTACGATATTTTAAAATTCAGTGTGATGGGCCAGTCTGTTTCCCTTAGTGTTATAATGGCCTCATATTCTTGCGAAGTTAATCATATGACTCCTGTATCCTTACTACATTGAACTCCTGAAATGTTTTATTCCGGCCACTGCTCCTCATCCACCATGCTGCTTCTGCTTAATAGTTCTCAAGGCAATTATATTGCCCTCCTCTCCCTATTATTCAGGCAGAGAAACAGATCCACATGGCCATCACAAACAAATTTTCACTTGCACATGCCCTGACGTTCAAAACATTGCAGTTGACCTGGAAGCTAGAATCAAGCTAGAAGCTAAAGGGAAGCTAGAATTAGCACTAGTGAAATGTGAAGGTTGTTAGCAAAAGTGCCCACAGTGTGTGAAGCCACAGTTTATGCGAAGATAAAAGTTTTGAGAAAAATTGTATAAATTTTCCAGTTGATATTGTTGTTTTATTAATGCTGCTCTTGCTTTAGTTATCCTTTTTTTTTAGTCACCATATGTGTTAAATGTCACAGCATTTGATATTATAGCATTGACATATATCAGTGGGGTGGGGGGTCCTTATCTGGATAGTTCATTTCTAATGCATACACTTTGCATGGCTTGTTCGCGTTGCCAACACCTACTGTATTACTTTGCTATTAAAACCTTCACAATTGTTTTTCACACATAAATAAAACAAGCAGTCTAAAAATGCTCCTTTGTCTCATGCAATATAGCGCTCCTCTCAACTAAAGCTGTATGTTCTCGAGACACAAGTTGACAGCTACATGTTAGCTGCAAAACCTCTTAAATTTGCAACAATATTGAATATAATGAGACAGAAAAGCTATCTTGGTGAACATAATGCTGCAGATGCTGACCAGCACATGAGTAGTGCTTCTTTTATTACAAACATTTAATCACATTGCAGAGAGAGTGTACCACTTAAATCACAATCATTTTATTGAGATATTTTTGTGTCATTTGCATGTGGCAGAAGCAGGAAATAGTAAGCTGACTCTGCCTTAAAGCAAACATATGCATGAGAGAGCGCTTAAAGCATTACTTGTTCAAACCGAGGCTTTGGTGTCTAGATTTCACGACGAAGAGAGTAAAATGTGAGGTCACTTACCCTCTATTCTGAAACCATCTATGACTGGAAGCTTCATTCCACTGAGATGAGCGCAGTGCCACCCCTTGACTGAAGACGACGCTGTGTTTCACAGTAATTGACATGAAGTTTAATTAAAGCTAAGCAACCGCCTGTGTCAAGGAGTGGGGCTGCTGTGCATTTGAATCCAGGTGGAGGGTTGAGTGGAGAATACAGAAGTTAGTCATCTTTACCTATCCTTGAGCCTCTTAAGAGATTTCCTACGACATTTAAGCTCAGCCTTTTTGTTTTCTTACAGCAAGGTTATTACGGGTGGTACAAAACATTCCATTGTACAGTTTCTATAATTCTTTGGGAAAACATACATCACCTCACTAAACAGGAATAGGCTCAATAGGTTCACTGGTATCATCTATAGCGTTTCCATCCAAGACCTATTGCTATTACAAGGCATTGCAGACATTCAGTGACGTAGCCAGAAATTCATTTCAGGGAAGGATTCTCCACTGGCCACTACCACTCCCCCATCACCTCTCTCTCTAGCACTATATAAATGTGTGGAGAGTTTTACATCACACCAAGACAAACTCCTAGCACTCCCCTGACAGGAATGCTTTAGCAACGAGGATGCACATTTTTACGTTGCCAAAACTTTGCTTAACTTCTGACAAAAGTTTTTCATTGCTAAGACTACGCCTAAAATTATGCTATCATCCTTGTGCTGTTTTTAAAAATGACTAATTAAAAATAACATTTTGTTTACAAATTGGTGTATTTATATAATGTATATTATGACCTTGTTGGTACATTACTTAGGAAAGTGAACTGCGCTAAAAACATGACAGCGCTCTGTCTTGTGTCTTCTTTTTTGCAGCCCAGACTTGTTGCAGCCCAAGTAACAGTGAAGGTCAGCGTTATTTTCTTACCAGATTTGCTAGTGAGTGGTTCAGCCATGGCTGTGTATGGAAGAGAGCGGGCACTATTTTGCAAGTCGCCTATTACTTAATTGCAGGCATTATGGGCATGCTTCCCTGACACCTGCCTATTCTAAAGACTGCAAAGCAGCGAGCACAGCACATGCTATGACAGGGTAGGTGAATCTCAGCTAAGGCAACTGGCCACAGCTATCTGGTGTTGAGCGATCGAGCAGTGATGAGACAATCCCCCTATGTTCCAAAATTTTTCACTTCATTCTTGATGCCCTTAATGCGTGTCACCACCCTAGCCCTCTTACTGTATCATCCTCCCCACTTCCTGGAGCTCTCTGAAACCCTTTTCAGCTAATCACTGTCCCACTTTTCAACATTCACGGGGTTGTTGAATGACACAGCATTCTATAACATTCCTATATTTATGTTTCTGTGTGGACATCGAAGCCATTCATCTAGCTCCCATAGTTTGTTGTGGCGGCTTCTTAGCTTCCCTGGTCCAGCACCCCGTCCTTGATATAGATTGCCGCGCACAAATCAGCATTCTGTAGGCCTTTCTTTCTTGTCCCGTTTTCTCTCCATTTTTTTATTCCTAGCAGTGTGTACAAACTAGCCTGAGAGCAAGCTCTTCTGAAGTTTATTAGCATAATGAAAGTTAGAGTCAATGGAAAGTAAAAGAAGAAAGAAGGTGGGGGGAGTGTTTTTTATGAGTTTTCTAAACAAGCAAGTTGATATAAGTAAGTTGTATAATAGCAAGCACCAAGTATGAAAGAATAAAAAACACATTTGCACTTCTCGTCTGACGAAATTTACTGTGCTTTTACAGAAATGAAAATCATTGAAAAGGAAGTAAGTGTTTACGTTGAGATACGAGCACGTAATCTGTAAGCCTCGTAAGCTTATGTCAAGTAAAACAACATGAAATCCTGAGAGATTGAGCTTCTTAAGTACACGTGTTATAATAGGAACACCAACCTTCTTCAGTATGATAAAAGCACTGTAGATCAAGGTTCTCCACGTAGTGGAAACATTGTTAAATCTGTTAAGATGTGAATGTGGGCAAGTTGGTAACAAAGTTCTAACTTGCTAAAGCACATTACTGTCCTCATCGAACTAATGACTATAGTTTCTTGTACATGTGTCTTGATCACATTCAGCACAACATTATGCATTTTTAGCTTTCTTTAATACATTCTGTAGCCCCTCAATGGATTCAAGATGCTAGAAACCTATGTTGAACTACAAAGTGCTTGCCATTAAAAAAGACAAGTCAGTTCCTGTGTTAGAAATATTTATTAGTTAGAGAAAGGCTAAAATTTAGTATGAACATTAGCCATGTCTTGAAGTTTTCATCCTACTCATTTTACAGTTGAAGCTAGCTTGCTTCTCAGGTTACTTGTGCTTAGAATTAAAGCACAACAAACAGATGAATGGCTTGCCGGGGCGTTATTCACAGAAAGTGGTCACTTTTCTCACTCTCACCATAGTGTTTGGGCTACTGCTGGTACTGTTGGCCGCATAGCAGCCAGTGCAGAGCCACTGAGTGTCGTGTGCCGATGTGCCAGTTTTTCTTAGCATGTGGACACTTCTCCCACGGGTTTCTTCGATGTTGTCTTGACGAGGGCCGAACAGTGAATGAGCCAGTTCATCTTGAAATTTTATAATTGGCATAGAGTTTCCTTCAAGCATGCCACGAATGTTCCATGCATTTATGATGACACATCCAACAAGCAACTCAACAGCTACCTTTCTGTACCACTTGAGTCCTTTTCTAAGGAAGTTGTGGTATAACGTCATTTGGTCACTATAGTCGACGCCCTTTTTTGCTGCATTGTAATCGAGACCGGCCTGATGTTTCATGATTGGTGCACCATCCCTTGTTTTCTTCCCACTGTCCACCAAAGTTGCTTCATATTTGGCGACAGATGTGAGTATCAGAACAGGCCTCTTGTCCATCCACTTCAGTGCCTTCACTCCATTTTTGGACTGAAGTTCGGTAACACTGCTATTTGCAACCTTTACTTCAGTGAGATCTTTTGGCAGCCCTTTCCTCACTGATCGAACTGTGCCACGAATGAAAGTGTCTTCCTTCAGAAGGCGAAAAGTGAGCGGCAAGCTGATGTAGAAGTTGTCTACGGACAGCGGGCACACAACTTCCTTGTAATTTTGCAGGAGTTTCAAGCATACATCTTTGGCATGTCCGATGCCAATTGTTCAGTCACACTTTCCGGCATATACATCAACCTTTAGCCTGTAACTGTCTTTGGTACATGCCTTGAACAGCCTGACTCTGTAAGAACGAAAGTCTGCCACGCCATGGCACTATTGGTTCATCTATCACAACCTCCTTTCCTGGCTCAAGCACAGTGGCAAAAATTTTGGTTCAATTTCTCTACCAGACGATGGATCTTAAAGACATGATCCTGCAACTCTGCAACCAGTTAATTGTCCGCAAAATGCCGGAACCTCAAAAGGAGGAAAAAGGCGGTCACGGCTCATATTTTGACGAATGAGTTCAGCACCATACAGGTTACTTTTTGCCCAGTAGTGACTCGGATAGGAAGATGGACGAGATTAATACAAATTGGTATTCCAACAAATGCTTTCGTTTGTTGGAGATTGGTTTCCATCCAATTTTTCAACTTTGATTTAGATTTGGGAGTAGGAGGACAGATCTAGAGGAGACCAATACAAATCGGTATTCGAATAAATGCTTTAATTTCTTTGGCATTGGTTTCCGTCCAATTTTTCAAGCGTGATTTAGATTTAGGAGTAGTTGACTTCAACACTTGTGTGAACCTGTTTGTTTCATTGACCATCATTTGCCAAAGGTCATCCGTAATAAACGGTGAACATAAAGATGGAGCATAACGGCTAGATGGCAACTGAATGATAGTGGGCGGCCTAGAGTGTGTGTGGTGTCACACTAGGCGAAGTGGTTGTTGCCGGTGTCCATTTCTCTAGAGATGGGCTGAGAGAAATGAGAGCATTGTATCCTGAATCATTCACCTCAGAATCATCAGTCAGGTCTGACTCTCCATTCGACATGCTGGCTGAGGTCTGTGATGGTTCGTAAACACTATGTTTGTCACTGATTTCACTGTCCAGTGCTGAACATCTGACACTGAAGCACTTGACTCATCCGCTGGCGATCGCGAAGTTGCTGGTGCATTCTTCTGGCCCAAAACTAAGTTTATTTGTTTCCTCTGCATTGTGCTTTTTTTTTTCATCCGTAAGGGGCATGAGGATCTATCTATTAGACATGCTGAAAAGTTTGGGAGTAGCAAGAAAAATGCAGGTACTTATTCCAATGGCACGTATTTCAAAGACTGCTGCGAAAGTTTGCAAGAAACCCAACTGAGAAATGCGCCTCCACTCCACTCTCCAAAACAAACACGCCACCCCATGTCCAATGCAATAAAAATATATATTAGTTGCAATTTCAAACCTCAGATGGCAACACAAGAGCAAGAATTCTTGCGTGTGGGTCACTGGTGAGTCACGCCACACACAGCATAAAAACGTTTTCGTTGAGTGCATCGTGGATTGCCAGTGGGTCATAGCATTTAACATCAGACAAGTAGTCTACTGGCTATCTATAACCTCACACAACAAAAATCGTACCTCTGAGTTCAAGTGTGATAATGTTATCGCAGCAGCAAGCAGATGAATGCCCGTAACTTTGCTGCTGCATAGGAGCACAGGCTGTGCTGTGATGGCACTCAGAGTGACACGTGACTTAGATTCAAGGCAGCATCAGTTATTTGTTGAATCTGTTGCTGCAGTGAACTAATTAAAGTTTAGAGAAATAATGAAAAATACAACCCGAATGTCTGGGTGCTTTTGTTTTACTTCGCACTGTAGCAAGAGAGATGAATTTCCGTTTCGTCTCCTTTTCCCGACGTTTGCACGCGCGCAGAGAACGAAACTATACGTCATTGTCTACATGTGTTCCAGCATTGCGATCATGAATGCTCTTTTATCCTCTCGCGTTTGCCTCAGTGCTGGGGCACTGACTTATACCGCTAATCACGTGTTCTCGTGTAGAGCGCGCACTATCGTCCGCTACAGGAAACGAGACAAGCGCAACAGCTCGCGCGACACCGTCACCGGAAGTGTGCCGGTGACGGTGAAAAAAAGAAGACGGCAGGGTATACCCGCCGCGACCCCTCGGCTCCGGTATGGGAGAACGCAGTGAAGGAAATTTGCTTACACAGGCGAAACGGGGAATGTCGAGAGAGTGTTTATATAGGCGGCGACGCTCGCCTCCTGAAATCATGCGTTCGCGGCACTTCAATCATTCTCTATCTGCTGGTAATGAACCAATTTGAAAAATGCTTGCGGTAGAACACTTCTTAGAGGGCACGTAACAACTTTCAGTGTATAACCAAAATTTGTTATGTAGCCTGTGAGGGGCCCTTTAAAAGAAACTCGGTAAAAATCGGGTGTACTGTGGGATGTTATAGCTGCGTCGAGCTTCACAGCCCTCTACACAAGCATTGCTGTGAAGCCCGTGGCAGAAATAGAGTTTTATTCAATCAAAGGACTGCATAGAGCGCGCTCTCGTGTTGTGCTGCGTGAATTAAATCATTCGTTTCCTGCCTGCACAAACGTTTGCATCTCGAGTGGATTTCAAGCACACCTTATAATAACGTGCAGTTCCGTCGTGCTTCGCAGCACTATACACAAGCACTGCCGTAAAGCTAGTGGCAAAAGTACGATGTCATGAAACCAGATCAATGCATATACCTCGCTATTTTGGTGCGCTGCGTGAATGGAAACATTCCTTGCCTGCCTGAACAAACGTTTGCATCTCGAGTTAATATCAAACAAATCATATAATATGTGCAGTTTCGTCGAGCGCTTCACCGCACTGCATGCAAGCATTGCCGTAAAGCCTGTAGTATAAATAGGGTTTCATGAAGTCAAATTAATGCGCAAACCTCGCACTTGTGGTGTGCAAGGTAAACAAAGAATTCGTTGCCATGTCTCCGCAGTAGTTTGTCACGTTGATTTGTGTGAGCATATTGGTTCATGTGCCCCATCTACCTCTGTGATGAGAAAATAAGCAAGAATATCAGCTGCTATGTGTCGATGCATATGCTTTTTATTACAAGGTGTAGGAGCAGTACATCTTACTGCATGAGTAAACCACTCATGGAAACAGTACGTTCCTTGAACATTGTAGCTATTTAATAGCCTAGGAAGCGCGCTATATTGGAAGTTGCAATTTTTTTTCTGTTCGCAAAATTCAATAACTCGATGCTTTTTCTAAAAGCAAAAAATTATAAATTTCGCAATGATACGTATGCTGCGTCAGTAAGTTAAGTAGGCAGCACATAATTAGGCTAAACCAGAGGAATATCCGCAGGTATTTATACAAATGTACAAAGTATTTAAAAAAAATATTTTCTCAAATGTTTTCATTGTGGAGTATGGAGTTGCATGTGCGTCCAGCGCTGATTTCCAGCGCTTAATTTTTGTTGAACCTTGATGTAACAAAGACGTAACACTCAGCACTCTATTTTGTTACATCAATTTTTTTTTTACAATAGAACACTGCATTCTACTATACGTGCCGCTCATGCGCCCCAAAATTTTGGCCCCTCTAAGGAAGTCACTGTTCTCTAAGTTTCGCCCGAAACTTAGATATCGCTACTTCCAATTGACACTCGTGAAACCAGCAGCCACGTCGGCTTGCCGCCTTTACACCGGCCGCAAATTACTTTTAAAAAATGTGGCACGCGCGGGCCGTAAAGCCATATGCACGGGCACGGCCAGGCAAGAGACGTCGCGCGCTCTCTGACCCTAGCGCGCACTTGATCACGGGACGTGGACAGCGCGCATAAAGCTGCCATCCTTCTCGGCTCACAATCGCACCCTTTCATTCGCAATTAACCCCAGCATGTGGGATGCAACGGAGCACTATAATTTTTGTCACACTTGGACTTTAAACCAAACATCAGGGTGATGGCGAAAATTCGCTTAGGGTGTCCAAAAATTGCTATCGCAATAATACACTATGGAGAAAGGTATTATGTAAATTATCTGTGGATGGGTCGAAACCCCCTAATTTCCCAAACACGCACCCATCCACTGGCACGCTGCACACATGGATCCCGCGCGGCACGCTGCATCAATAAGGCGTATCGTTCTTCGCTAGCTCTATGATCATTTATGCAGTAGTCACTTGGCGAGAAGCTTAATTTCCAACCTATGCGCAAGTGTCGTAGCTGAATTTCGAAAGTACACGGACCATATATATGTTGGCAAAATAATCGGAACTCACTATTTAGACTCGCCAAAATTAGCTGCTCACTTGAACTCATAAGAATATACTACTCAGCCGAGCTCACTCGGGCTCAAACTCGCCAAAATACTGCTCAGCTGGGCTCACTCAGACTCATGGGATGATCTCAGGGAGTTGACTCATCAGTGAGTTTGCCAGCGTATGATGTGTGCTGAACCACAAACCTGGCTTTCTTGAATAAGAACAGTTGGTCGCTGCAGCATATGGATGCACATAAGTGTAATTCAGAGAGCGCGGCATTGTACATGTAAAGGCTGCCACAGTTACCATGCCATGCTGCAGCTCATTTCAATCATGTCAAATGCAATACCCCTGCCAGCTTTTAGTCAGTCGATCAAATGTGATTGCTATTTATCTCATCACAACACCTCATTTTCCTGCCTAAGGCTTTGGGTGAATTTTCCTTGGCATCCATTTTGTTACTCTAACAGGTTACCAGTTATCTGTTGCCTATACGAAATTTAAAGTTGTGCACATGTCATGTGGACTCCATGCCAAACTCGTAGTACTGCATGCGTTTTTGCAGTTAGGTCTAGAGTTACAGAATCGCATGTGGGAGTTACTTTAGTTAGCAGCTGTAGCTTTGGAACAAACACGTGCATGAGAGTGTGCTTAAGTGTTACGTGTCAAGACTGGGAGCACCAAGGCAACTTGTGCAGTAAAGGCATGGGCAGTACGAGCCCACAGATTTTACTAAGTGTGGCTGAGGTGATGCGTCTAGATTTCGCTATGAAGAGAGCCAAATAAAAGGTTGCCTATCCATCATACCTATTCTGGAGCCTTTTCTTGAGCTTTTCTAAAACATTAAGCTCAGCGTGTACACTTTATCACAGCATAATTATTACATGTGATATAAAACATTGTATTGTGCAGTTTCTCCAACTCTTCGTGAAGGCATCTATCCATACATTAAACAGGAATAGGCTCAATGTTGACATATCTCCACAGTAGGATCTCCAGGACCTCGTACTGTCACAATGCATCACAGACATTATTTAAGTGAACTCCAGAAGTGAAGCTCTTCGTTAACATTGGCTAAAATTGTATTTTTATATAGCAAAGTGATCATGCATAAATCTGTATGTCATGACAGAACACTTTGTTTCTCACGGACTTTAGTTTACAATTGTTTTCAAGATCAGGAAAATTGTGCAGTGTGCTAGTTGGTTCAACATACTTAACACTGTTGTGCGGAGTGACGAAGGGACAGGACTTGAGCGAGAAAACAATAGACACCTGAGCACAAACTATCAACTGGTGATTATCACAAGGCAATGATTCTGCTGAAAAGTAGGAACCAAAGGAAAAGACAAGTCGTGGAAGCATACAACTTCAAGGTGGACCCACAGGGCTCATGTGTCAGCCCGCCGTCTATTTCACTCAGCAATAAAGAGATTAGCACAATCACTGACAATAGAGGGTGTAGGTAGACCAGGAAGAGGACTCCTGTGCATGCGTGTAGGCTTTATGTACGCTTCACTTGCAGAAAAATAAACCAGTTCATAGTTTGCGCTCAGGTGTCATGTGTTGTTTTCTCGCTCAAATCCTGACCCTTCATCGCTCTGCGCAACAGTGTTAAGTTTTCAGGTTGTTCACTATGTGATGTAGGAAGGGTAAAATTGATGGGAAATCCCAATATTCTCGGGCATATCGCGAAAAATATGGCCCAAGTCAAGTGTCATTTTAGGCTTCACTGTCCCCTTATATAGGGCAAATAGTAATAGTTTGAATTCTATGGACGCTGGTTGCTTTTTCTGACTTAACCTAGGCCGTGCTCAGCTCTCAGTTGAAAGGAACAGGTAAACAGGAGGACTTGCCACATAAACAGAAGGTAGCACTCCAGACTTAAGCTTAATATACTGCGTGCTTCCACAGCCCTAGGGGGCTAGTCTGTAAGTGTTGACTAAGTGGACTGTCCATTCCAGTACACGCTGAATGAATAGAGCACGAGAGCCCATGGTGATGATTGCCACTTGCTCTACCAGCTTATAGCTCTACCTAATCAGTGTGTGCTGAAACAGTCCACTTAGTGGATCCTTACAGAATCCTTCCCTAGACTGATGTTTATGTTGGTAGGTTGCAAGTATTGCACTTTCTTTCCTTTGATGTGGGCAGTTCCCACATATGGATGCAATTTAACATATTGTATTCATATTGCCTTTGGTCTATACGTATCTAATTCATGCTTATAACCAGGCCTACAAGCTCTTGTCCTACATATTTATATAGCCTTCTCATTGGAGAATGGAGTCATTTTCCATTATACCCTCAAGCACTTGAAGTAGACACTGCAATAACCCCAAGGGAGGAGGGACAGTAACGCAAAAACCTTACTGGGCTTGTGGTGCTGCTGAAGAATGCACACATACCATTTATGCTAAAATTCCCAGCAGACATTCCAAAGTTTGTACGAGTTCGACTTTAGCTGGCTAAACTGAATGATTCATATTGAAGGCAATTCTTGCAACACTTGGTCAAACTGAATGAAACTGGACAGCACAATTAGCTGTGTTCATCTACCATTTATACGACTGCTGCCCCGAGCATTTTGCCTGTTACTGTGCCTTTCGTTTCTGTACTGTAAAGTTCAAGTACACATGTACTTTATCAATGTACAAGTAGAATGGCTTCAAGGCTTTTCCTGGGCATTCAACAGTCACTATTTATTCCTATAAACCTTCCTGCATGTGAAGGCAAAAGAAACTTATTAATTCATGCTGGAAGTATAAAAAGACAGATATTTGCACAGAAATTGTTTATTTTGAGCTCCGAGGTTCTTGCTGATGTAGATATGGTGCTGGCTCCCTCCTTGCCCGAAGCATGTGCTTGCTGTACACAGCACCAGATGATGGCTTCCTAGGTCAAAAGATCAAAGTGAAATAAGAGGCATTTTGTTTTAGCCCCGGAAAGAAAAAGCAGGATTGAGACATTAACATGTATAAAAAATACTTGGCTAAAGAAAAATTAATACACAAGCAAATTCACTAAAGAGGTTCACTTTCAAGAGCGAAAGTATGGTTACGATGAAAATTACAAGGAAGCTTCACTGCTCATTGAGGTTTCGGTTCAGTAGTTGTTGAGCCACGAGGGTTAGCATGCTACATCTTGCATATTATGTTTTGTAGAACAATATTGCACTTTGAACAATGTAGTGCCTATTTAAATGAACTGACAAGGAACGCTGAAACTCCAGGCTAGTTTGGTCTGCACAAGATATGATACAGACACTGTACTGCATTCATTTAGTGTTTTTGTCACTGATCTCGTGCACAAAGGTCATTCACACCTATCCTACATGAAATGCAGTTACTTCTTTGAAGCTTCATCTAGTCCTTGAATTTGCTGCATGCTTATGTCTAAGGGAGTTCGTTTGGTTCCTGTTAATGTAGTACATCTAAGCAACTGTTATCAAATGCCCATAGTGTTCCCTTGCATGTACAAAACATTTTTGGCCCTTTCAATGCACAATACTCATTACATTTGACACTTGGGACTCGTGCAAGGCGCCATTTAGTATTATATGCTTGTCCACATCTGATAATACTTTCATAGCTGGGTCATTCCCATGCCAAATGCCTTGGTTATTACTGTGACCATCTCACACTTTTCCTTTAGAATCTTCTTGTCCACTTTTAAGGAAGCACCCCACGACACAATGTCTCCATCCTAGTGGTGCTATGGAGTTAACTTATGTGCTAGTTGTAGCAGATGACGTCAACTGAAGGCCACTGAAGATAAAACTCTCTGCGACAATTCCTTTTACACAAAAAATGCAAACAATACAGAATAGTCAAAATGTAGTTATCTGGCAAGACTGGCTGCATCCATCATCTTTGCTTGGCGCAATTCTGAGGAGGCTCCATGTTACAAGACGCTTGGCGATTATTGCCATGTGACTGTTTGGGACTCTATAAAACACAAGAATTGCCTTACTCCGGCCTTTCTCTTTGTGCAGCGGCCAAGGTTATTATTCGTCCAATCGCACCGTGTCCTGTTCGTGTGTCCATAGACTAAATTCTTCACCACATTGTTTTTGCGGTATTTCGTGAGTGACCCATGAACTCATCTTGGGGTGGGACTTCTTATCTTTGGCGTTTGCTTCTATCTCTTGTCGTCAGCGCCTCACACAACTGGATGATGCCACTGGCAATTCTCTTCCTAACCATGAAGAATGCATTCATCTCGTCACCTCTTCCGATTACATTCTTTGGCCACCTAGAGAAAAGATTATAGGTGTCAACTCCTGTAACATTGTGGATGGCGGCGTATTCATTCTACCCTATGACCATACCCTATCTCGAGCAATTCTGATTACCCCTGGCCTTATTCGCTTCTCTGAGGGTTCTGCATTGCTTACTGCAATAAACCAAATCGAACCCCAACTGTTGCCTCGTGGATCAACTGCCACTTGAGCTGTTGACACTCATGTCGTTGCAATTGTCACGAAGACAGCTCAGTGTGTTCTTGCGTCTGTTACCGTGCGCTGAACAAAATCGTGCGCAAAGATGTTCACCCCGTGTCACGGATGGATGATGCACTAGATTCACTCCATGGTGCTGAGTATTTTTCTAGCCTTGACTTTAGACCAGGCTACTGGCAAATACCAATGTCCAAATCCGACAAAGCAAAAACGACATTTGCTACCCCTGATGGGCTCTACGAGTTCAGTGCGATGCCTTTTGGACTCTGCAATGTGCCTGCCACATTCGAACGCATGATCGATAAGTCTTGTGTGGCTTGAAATGGAAAACCTGTCTGTGCTATCTCGACGACATTGTGTTTTCAACCATGTTCTCACAACATTTGCAACATCTTGATGAAGTCCTTGCCTGTCTTGCAAATGCTGGTTTGCAGCTCAACACACGCACACGCGCGTGTGTGTGTGCGCGCGCACACACACACACACACACACACACACAAATGCAGTTTGGCCAGCAAGGCCATCAAAGTTCTGGGGCACATAGTCTGCAAAGAAGGTATTTGTCCGGACCCCGAGAAGCTTACTGCCATCCTCGAATTTTGTGTCCACTGCGTCAAAAAGACATGCACAGTTTTCTTGGACTTGCTTCTTCCGGCACTTCATATGCAACTTCGCTACACTTACGTCCCTGCTCCATCAACTCCTCCCCAGTAATGCACCCTTTGTTTCGTCCGACGAATGTGAACATGCTTTCCTGCTTTTGCAACATGCCCTGACGTCAGACCCAGTACTGCGCCACTTTGATTCAACCGCGCCCACCATCTTTCACACCGACGCTAGCAGTCAGTCTCGGTGCCATTCTACTACAATGCGACAACACATTCCGCGAACGAGTACCGTATTTACTCGCATAATGATCGCACTCGCGTAATGATCGCACCCCTAAATTTTGTCGTCAAAATTTGATTTTTTTTATTTCCCGCGTAATGATCGCACCCCGAACTTGTCGCAGCGATATGTCGTGTGCTAAGTCTAGCGAATAATGATCGCGCTTACCACCTGTCGAATGCTACGCGAACGACTCTTTAAGACAAGCCAAGCGGCCTGCACGCACTAAACATTCTTAAGTAGATGCCTCATTTCATTACTTTCATCACTTTCCGCACTTCTATGACAAAATGAGGTACAACCAAACTTGCCTTTATTATGGATTGGCTTTATAATGGCTGATGTCAACAAAAACAATAAAGGCGCATTTCGATTCTTTTCATCTGCTTTTGCACTCGTGAGCACGCAACAAATCGCGCGCGGCAATGATATTAGCCATGTTTACTCTGATACGTTAAAAGTGTACCCTATTCATACGCCGACGCTTGTAACACAGCTAAGATATTCGCCCACCCTTAGCGGAAACGTGCCGTATTAGAATAGTAGTGAAGACAGATGCCGCAGTTTCCGCAGCATGCCCGTCATGTGTTTATATGTCACTGGCTGCTAAGCGCGCCCACTTCTTTCTGTCCCCTCAAAGTGGACATGGCTACGTTATTGCCGCAAACTTGCCGATATTAACGATATTATTCATCACTGATATGGAAGAAACTGTTTCAATGCTCGTAATGTACTCACGAGAAGAAAAAAACATCGCGTTCGGCGCGTTCGGCTTGCTCCGCCAGCCGCCATTTTTGTTTTGGTGTCCCGCACCCGCAATCTCACATCTCGCAGCAAACGCGGAACGAAAAAAAAAAAATTTTTTTTTTCGCGGTAAATTTAACCCGCGTAATGATCGCACCCCTGAATTTGCGTCAATTTTTCTGACAAAAAAGTGCGATCATTATGCAAGTAAATACGGTAATTGCTTAGGCTAGTCGTGCACTAACCAGTGCAGAAAATTACTACACCATAACCAAGCAGGAGTGCTTTGCTGTTGGGCCGTGCAAAAATTTCACCCATGTCTTCATGGCCGCCATTTCACAGTTGTTACCGACCATAACACACTGTGCTGGCTTTCATCGCTAAAGAATTTATCAGGTCACCTGGGTTGCTGTGTGCTTCACCTACAGGAGTACGATTTCAATGTCACCTACAGGGCTGCAAAGAAGCATCAAGACACCAATGCTCTCTCTTGCTACCCTCTGTCGAATCATGACGATTCACCATAACCTCTCCGCGATTGTGTACGTCCTGAGTCCTCTTCATCGGCTTTACCCATTGTAGCCCTCGAATGGCTAAGACACAACAGCCCATCTGTCCTTGTGTCCCACTAACGCATCGACCCATACTGCTGAACTATTCTCCAACGCATGGAAGATTCTTCATCACCTCCAAACGCCTGACTTCGTCGACAACTTAATCAATTCAAGCTGCACAATAGGGTTTTACATCGCAACATTTATCACATCGATGGCAACAAATGGGTCCCGGTCATACCATGTTCTCTGCAATGTGAGGTGCTTGAAGCCTTTCACGATCATGCGACGACTGGTCCTCTAGGCTACCACAAGACTTACAACAGAATATGAAGTTGCTGCTCCTGGCCTGGCCCATCTTCAGCCGTTGCAAAGTATGTTGCACCCTGCGTTCATTGTCAAAGCAAACGCAACAGCTCCTTCTGGCTCTTTACAACCTCTGCCTTGTCCCGCTTCGCCTTTTGAAGTAGTTGGAATAGACTTGTACGGTCCTCTTGCCATGACCTCACATGGAAATCGAAAACATGGATTGCAACGTCCATAGACCATCCAACACACTATGCGGAGACAGCATCTCTACCATCCTGGACTGCTGCTGAAGTCGCCGATTTCTTTCTACACAACATTATCTTACAACGCAGCGCTCCGCGCGTTCTCCTCAGTGACCGCAGCAGTCTTCCTCTCTTCTATCCTTACCGAAGTTCTGTGCGCCTCTAACACAATTCGCAAGACGACTTCCAGTTACCATCCGCAGACCAACAGCTTGATGATTGCGATGTACAGTCACGTGCAATATGAATTGCAACACCGGTGCCCGTGGTTGAAGGGGTTCCAAGGCTGTACGGCTGTGCAGACACATGGTAAGTTCCAGACCGAAACACAGCTTCAATTAGTGGTGTCTATTAAACTGCTATTTCGAATGTCAGAGCTGCTGCGCAGCCGTGGAGCCCCTTCAACAACGAACAAGAGTGTTGCAAGTCATATTGCATGCGACTGTACATCTACCCTGGCCACACGAACGGGGATGCAATCCTGTCGTTCATGACATTCGCCTATAACATGGCTACGCAACGTACCACTGGATTTTAACATTTTTTCTTCATCTATGGCTGTTCACCAAGTTTCATTCTTGATGTATCATTCCTTTCGACTCCTGTACCCCCATCAGTTCCTTTCTTGGAACAGTTTGTGTCTCGCCTCGCAGAGTGCAGACGCCTCGCCCCGCTTAACACCGACGTCTCCCAGGACGCTCGCAAGTTTCGTTACGACTCGACCCACTGTGCTGTAACTTTTTCTCCTGGTGACAAAGTTCTTTGGACTCCTGTGTGCGTTCCTGGCTTATGCAAAAAATTTTGCAACACTTCTTGCTTATGCAACACTTCTTGAATGCCCACACCACCGTATCGTCGGGCAGCGAGCACAACCTGCGACACCCATGTGGCCACAGTGCCGAGAGGCGGCCTGCGCAGCTGGCCGGTTGGGGTCATCAGGTTGTCGCCGGCCATCCACTGATTATATTGTTCACGGACACGGTCTTTAACAGGCTTGTTGAGCACGACGTCCAGTGGCTGAAGTGTTGACGTCATGACTCCCGGAATGACGGCGAGTTCCGTCCTCCCGTCGCGGAGTGCCAGCTTCAATCCTGCAGTCAAGTGCCCGCGAAAGGCATCCAAGACGAGCATGCTCGGACACCGCAAGAGTGCCCCTGGTTGCCGATTCCAGACGGTCTTAATCCAATTGAGCATGAGGGCCTCGTCCATATAGCCCTTTTCATTCACGCGAACGACATCCGGTGGGAAAGCCTCTTTCGGCAGCGTCTTCCTCTTGAATATTATGTATGGGGGCAGCTTTCTGCCATCTGCAGTACACGCGAGCATCACCGTGAATGCTCGTTCCCCGTAGAAAGAAGCTCGACTTCTTTTGTGCCGCGTTCGCACACTGGTGAGCGACGGCATGTCGAACCACACCGGCATTTCATCAGCGTTGCCGATCTGTACCAACATGTAGCCATGCTGCTGCCGGAGACGGATAACATAGCGCTGGAATTCGACCAACTTGTCCTCGTATGCCTCTGGCTGCTTCTGCCAGATTGATTTGCGCTGTCGAAGTGCGAATCCCTTGCGTTGCATGAAGCGACGAACCCAATAAATGGAGCCCTTGAATTGTTCCTTGGGCAGTCCGGATTCTCGGGCGATCTCAATAGCTTTGATGCAGATGAGTTCTGCTGTGACTGGCAAAGATCTGGCACGATGCTCGCGGACAAAATCCGCCACCCTGTCTTTGAGCTCCGGGTGCACTGCGCCATAGAATAAAGAACTTCGTCAGAATAAAGAACCGCGCAGCGCCCACGAGTTGGGCCGCGTCGGTCACCAAGGGGGTGATAACAATGTGGATGCCGAAAGGTCTGCGCTCCTACATGCTGCCAGACGACTATTCATGCTGTGCCAAGGGCCGGTATGTAAGTCAAGGGGTGAACGTTTAGTAATATTTTTGGGAAAAAACCTCAACCTATATTCCGCACTATACGGTACTCGCACTGCTGGAGACATATGCCGTGGCCGAGAACCTACGGCTTCCCGACTACTCGGGTGCCACCACCTGTGCCACACGCAGTTGCACTGCGGCACCCTGCCTAGATGGAGTCCATAAGCCAGGAAAGCCATGCACGGCAATCTATGTCCGCAGCACCCTGGCGCGTGCTGTTCTACCTGTTGCTGACATTGCCGGTGGCCCCTTGGAGTCATGCGCCGTTGTGGTACGCCTTGGCAGCCAGGACACGGCTGTGGCGAGCATCTGCATCCGTCCAGGAAAGCCGTGGGATCCCTCCAGCCTCATCCAGCTGGCTGTTCGCCTTGGTGGGCATACAGTTATGTGCAGTGACTTCAACGCACACCACACGGATTGGGGAAGCCGCAGCTGCACCCGCTGAGGCAAAGGCCTCACAGATGCCATCAGCTGAGCTGGCCTGCTGACCTTGGAACACCAGGGAGCCCACCTACGTCTACCGCAGAGCTCGCACGGCCATTGACCTCTCCCTCAACACTGAGCAGTGCTCCTACTCCTGGGCCACAACTTCGGACAAATGGGGATCTGACCACTTCCCTATTGCGATCAGCCCCAGGTCTGGGAGAAGGCCTAGGTCAAGAACTTACGTCACAGACTGGTCCCTGTTCCGGAAGCACTGCAGCAAGTTGGACGATGGCCGTGACTTCCTGAGCGCCATCGTGGATTGTGCTCAGGCTGCCACCATTCAGTGCTCTACCCAACCAGATACCCCCGCTCCAGACCTCCACCTGCTCAACATTCGTGCCTCCAGGCGCCGTATGGAGCGTGGAGCAATCCGGACGGGCAAGGCAGAGCATTGGACCGAGTACAGACGTGCAGCTGCCCGCTGCAGACGCCAAGCCCGGCGCAGGAGGAGCCTCTGCTCTGCCATCGAGGGCAGGTCCAGGGGACCCCTGGCTTGGAGACTGCTCAAATCCCTCACCAGCAGGAGAGGAAGCCTACAACCTGTCCTCGCCGTGGCCATCACGCTGAGCATCAGCGAAGAGGCCCTTGCGGAGCTCCTCGCCAACCAGTTTGTGCTGGCTGTACCACGCACTGCAGCCATCCTGAAGGTAGGGCAGCCTTCCGTCAGCCTGCCTAGCTGCCTGCACAACCACCACAGAGGGTCTTCGCTTCTGTAAATGGCCTGTCATCCAGTCTTGGGAGCCTGGCCTCACAGTTCATTGGCCCAGAAAGCAGTCCGAGCACTTTTTCGCTGCCTGAGGGCAACAGACTTGAGTGCCCGACTATAGACATCCTACACTTAAGTTCTCTCTCTTCCTCTTTCACTCCCCATTCCCCTCCCCACGTGTAGGGTAGCAAACTGGACTCAGCCTGGTTAACCTCCCTGCCTTTCCATCTTCCCTTCTCTCTCACCACCCAGGGTGGCCATCGAGCCAGGTTATGGCTATCTACCAGGACCCGCTGACACTGCACGAGCTCCAAGCATCGCAGTGCACCAGGAGCCCAGTGCACCAGGAACCCAAATGCTTCGCAACCTGGCCGCCAGCGAGCAGCTGCACCTGCTTGACTGCTTAAACATCTGGCAGTCAGGGCAGGTGCCGGAGTCATGGCGCACAGCCTACGTGGCCCCCATCCTGAAGGCCGGCTGAAAAACGTGAGCTCCTATCGGCCAGTCTCACTCACCTCTGCTGCTTGCAAGCTGATGGAGGCCATTGCTTTCTGGCCGATGAGCAGATAGGCTTCCGGCGGAGCTGATGCAGTGCGGACTCCATCGTGGACGTGGTCTCCACGCTGGAAGAGGCCAAGGCCTGCGGTGACGCCGTGCTCCTGGTGCTTATCGGCATGAAGGGGGCCTTTGACGGCCTGCCCTATCCAGTCGTTCAGCAGGCCCTGGACCTATTTGGTAGAGGGCGTCCCACAAGGATCAGTGGTGAGCCCTTTCATGTTCAACCTGGCCCGACTGCCTGCTGTCCTGCAGACTGACCCCCACAACCACGTGAATACCTCCATCAACGCGGACCACATCGCCCTATGTGTGCGAAATCCACCACACAGCCACAGCAGTGCGCGCTCGGCTCTGCAAAGAGCCCTCGACACCGCCGCTGCTTACCTGAGCTGCATTGGCCTTGCCATCTCGGCAAGGAAGACGGAGGCCATGCTGCTCCACCCAAGAGCAACCGCCCGCTGCACAGCTGCAACTGGAAGGCAACCTTGAAGCCCGGCAGTGACGTACCCGGGGCTACACGTTGATCACCGGCTGACCTGGCTGCCTGCTGTCAAGACCCTGCATGTCCAGGTCCTCCGGGTCCACAAGGCAGTCTCCCAGCTTGTTGCCCGAGGACAGAGCTGCACCACTAGGTGGGCTCTGCGGCTGTACCATGCAGTAGCCACCTCACGCCTGCGGTACGTCCTCCCACTCGTGGCACTACCACGTGCCCGTCTCAAGAAGCTGGAGCTGCAGCATAGGGCCAAGATTAGGTTCTGCCTGGGCGCTCCCTGCAGCTCTGAAATCGCTGCAACCTTGGCCGAGGCAGGAGCATGGTCCCCATCACTCCTGTCACAGCCCACATTCTACAATCAGCCACAGGTGTGCACATCGCTGAATGACACTGCGTTCAGGAATATCGGTCACATACCGACCGCACACACAACCCCCATCACATCTGCACTGAGCATTACGCTGCGGAGAAAGCTTATCAGTGAATGGCTACTGACAGCGCAGCGAAATTTTGGTTCTAAAGCAATTTTTCCCGACCGTGCAATGAGGCCGCAATGCGAGACCGCAACGAGGCCGCAATTTGGTGACTTTATTCACTACCGCCCTTAACCGGCAGATCTGAACCATGCATCAGGAATGTGCATTTCCATTGGGGAACAATAGAAACTCTTATTTAGGCTAAACAAGCGCGCGTACGTACGTACTTACATGCCGCACTCGGGACATCTGCCATTCAAATATTCTGCCATGTAGCAGCACCGTAACCAAGTAATGTTACTGTTACGTGCTTCTGACAAAGACTCTAAATAACTCTGAAGGAGCGCAGTTCCGTGTAATATACGTTCTCTGCATTAGGACACTGTAGCACTGGCTGGCCGGTGTGGCGGTCCCTGCAATGCATCACAAAAGCTCGTGAGGAACCTGGCTATAAAGTATCATCACAGAACACCTATATATGGCATCATGCAGTCGAAAGATTAGCTACGCGTAGTAGATGCACATCAAACGCAAAGCCGAAGTATACTTACGAGAAGCAAAAGCCCGAAAAATAAGCGATCCACCGCTTCGTGCACTCCGAGCCTGCCATATGCCATATTATGCCGCCAAAAAGGCCGAATGTGACATCACAGACGTCAAAAAACAAAGACCGGATGTGGCGTCCCGGACGTGACGTTTGGGTGAACCTAACGCTTGCGCTGCGTTCACCGGGTGAACGCAGACACTTTCTATTTTTGACGAAAACTGTTATCACATTTGAAGCCAGTGTGAATCAAGCCAAGCCCAGAACGAAACGCAACCCGCGTTACAGTGGCAGTGACCCGCGTCGTCTGTTTATGTCGCTGTTTCAGAAATCGTATTGGTTTACCGGCCGATCCGAGTTTGTCGACGCGGTGTAATTTAGCTTGCGAGTTCGTTATGAAGGCACAATGGAACTTGTTGAGCTTCACAATCATCCTGAATACATAAACGCCTGTTGCAACATCTTGAACAACGAATGGAAACGCAGTCACGCAGCTCGGTACGTAGATCTCAACCTACGGTTAAAAAAAAAAAAAGTATTTTCCACGACATGATCGGTCCTCATTTAAGTCAGTAAACTGATTGAGGGTTTCTCGCCGTGTCGGTACTGTGACAAAACACTGTATTTTTACGTTTTGTGAAAGTAAACGTTTTTTTTTTGTAATGTAACGATGTAATGAGCGACAGGAGTCTCATGGCATTGCATACCGTTCCACCGTTACCGCTACTTCCCAGCTACGCACACACATGCAAATTCGGCGGCTAGCAGTCGGCATCAGTGGGGCGGTAATACTATGCTAAAAGCTATGCTACTTAATTTCTATTAGATGCAGCGAGTTATGCCCGACAAAGCTGAATTCCAGGAACGTTTGCTGCGTATAATATGGTCACAAAAGCACTAGTTTATATTTTGCGCACATGATGCAATAGCCGATTATATATGTGCTCATATATTAACGTAGAAGCTTGTTTAAAATCGTCGCTTACTTATTTGGCAACATTTCTAATAAGCTCCGCTGCTGTTTGTCAAAGCCACATTAGTATAGCGTTCTTCAATATTAAAGAAATTGAGTCAGCAGCAACAAGCAAGTAAGCTTAATTGGAATGTTTATCGCCAAACCATACAGTTTCGTTTTGCAAGAATGGCTATATGTTCACCTAGCACCGAATTGTTCGAAAAATAGTTCATCAGGAGCTCTCGGGTAGTGTCGCCAAGCAAAGTTCAAATTCAGGCCTACTTAAACATTGAAAATAAGTCACATCTCTAGGAGGTTAAACTGTGAAGAAATCTAAGCGCCATAAAATGCTGTGATTGACTGTCCTTATGCAGGTACCACAGCCTCATCAAGTCCAGCAGCAATTTACCCGTCTCGCTGGCGTTGGTCAGATGCCAAGAGGGCTTGGATGGTCAAGTGGTTGGCCATGCCAAGCTCTGCCGTGTGCTGCACGATGATAAAGCGTGCTTTGTCGAGTCTGGTGAGTGATTTGTTGCTCAACGCTGATGATAGCAAATCGGGTGCCGCAGAATACATCTACAAGCCTCATGCTGCACCGAAATAGTACATGCGTGTAACTCACTGTCAACACTCATTATATAGCTCTATTCATTTATTCCCATTATTATTGCTTCTATCGAGTTTTACCGTTTCAAGTGTTAGGTTACATCTCAGAAGAAAAAAGCCTCTTGCTGCTAAAAAATGTCACATATATATGTTGCTCAAATTACACTGAACACTATTAAACATCACTTTGTTCAAATTATCACATCGTTCTAATTTTTTCATTGCAAGTGGCATGTGTCTTAGACATTTATTCTCCTAGAAGAAAAAAAAGTGCACGATCCACTGGCTAAAACATATTAACCCAAGCTGCAGCTTTAAAACGTTTTATGTTATAATCATGACAATCAGTAATAAAGAATCTTTCTCTTCAGTTATAGTTATCCCTGAGGAGAGAGGAAAAGGTTTTGGAAAGCTAGTCATGAAGCTGACTGAAGAGTATGCTCGCAAGTAAGTGTTTCAGCTTTCACATGTGCTGGTTACTGATTACCCGTCACGGTTACTAATTACCCGTCATGGCTATGGTGTTCTGCTGCTGGGCATAAGGTCAAGGAATCGATTCCTGGCCACAGCCACTGCATTTGAATGGAGATAAAATGCAAAACACTCACATTATTAAAGTGGAAGTAAAATAATTGAAGTTATCAAAATTGATCTGGAGTGCTTAATTCACTACAGCTTCTCTGATAGCCTCGGAGTTGCTTTGGGATATTAAACCCCACAAAACAATCAATCAGTCACTCAATCTGCGTACTGATTGTCTTGTACTTCTCTTTAAGGAAAGGCTTTACAAGGTGCTACTTGTCAACACACGACAAGGAACAGTTCTACGCGGCCATTGGATACACAATATGCGCTCCTGTTTGTGGGGTGAGACCTTTTAGACATCTAGCCTGTTACGTCTTGCAGTTGTTGTATGCCAATGCATTTGTTCTGTTGATTTTAAGAATACCAGTTTCACAAAACTAGTTGGTAGGTTAGTTGGTTACATCTGATGGTTAATGTATTCCTATAACAAAGGGGTGCTTCTTATTTACATGACCATGCTTGACCCATTCTTATCTGAAACACCAAGTCTATGTAAATTATGTAACTAGAAGTGCTGGCTCTATTAAGTCTCAAGTTAGTTTTGGCTTTTCTCTTTGCTTTTTTTGCATCAGACATCCCTTGTAAAGCATCAGTATTCTTACAGGCATCATATGACCAGAAAGAGTTGATGCAATTCCAGTGTTGTCGCAACCTGAGCATGTAAGGCCTTCTTCGTGAAATCTAGCTAATTAACAGCGATATCTAACTGTTGGTAAACAGTGCAACAAATTACGAGAAAAGGGTTACAGGGGATGACCACTGTTGTAACTATGACAGTGCTCATGACACAGGATGACTGCTATCAATACTGTGACAGTCGCACAGCTGCTACAGTTGTGCCATATGACATGACTGTGACAGGGTAGTGCTTGTGACACTGTCACCAACTGTGGCAGTGCTATGACCTAACTATGAGTGTGGCACTATATGGCGGTGCTCATTATCTGCAATATATTGATCTTAGTCGGTTACTTATTACACTGAAAAGCCACAATAAACGGACCACAACTTCCCCCACTCAGCTTCTCAGTTCTACCACGATAGGTTAATTGTAACCAACATATCTTCAGTCCATCGATCCTTTGTGGCCTAAACCTTGAGATTTATTGAACAGAAGCCTTCTTCAATTCTGCTATGTGCCTGTTTTGGTTAACAGTAGGATGGAGCTGTGTGCATTGAAAATTTGTGAGTAGTTTCATTGAAGTCTTCCAGTATGCTAAAAATAAATATAAACCTTTTCCTTTTCTTTTTCGCTTCTCAGATTTCAGGCACAATGGACCATATGGACAGGTTTCTCAGGCTCTTCGACAGCAAACCAAATGAATCGCTCACTGAAGACAAACTGTTCAATGAGGGGCATTCACAAAAAGTTGTCTGTTCAGTGCAGGAAAACCAGCCACCACCTCCTCCACCTCCCCCTTTTCCACTTTCATCGCCGCTGCAAATTACAGCAGCTAAGCAGGTGTGGATGACAAAACAACTCTGAAGTGCTTTAGTGGAGCAGTTGGAATTTGTTATATTAAAAGTTCTCTCAATCAATTTTGTTACAATAAATGATTAAATTAACACAAAAATCAAGTGTGGTGTCTTTTATAAAAAATAATGTACTAATAGATTTAAATAACACTTTGTTTGGCAAGAGTATCGGTTGCATGCTTGATGTTTGCGATCTTGGGGTTTACACAGATTCGTGGTTGGATTTTCAGCTTCACGTCTTCTATTGTCAGCCATGCCACGAGGCATTTCGGCTTAATATCATGACATAAAAATGCTTTGCTAGCCTAAATGTTAAAGAACGCTCTTTTAAACACCAATTAGACCGCAACTAGAATTTACATCTACGTCTGTGATGAATTCTATTAGCACCCACCAAAGTAACTCAATGGGAGTCGTCGAATGTCAGTTCCTTCACATTTATGTATACAAATATGTCTATTTATACAATAAGTCTATGCCAATGCTATGAAACACAAGCTCGTTAAGTATGCAATTTTTGCATGACAGAAGAATTGTGTATGATAGTTGAAGTTCTTATGACAAGTCACACGTAGGCTGATTGATTGCTCCGAGTGGCACGCATCGCTACAGTTTTGGGTTCCATCACGGTAAACCCGCAGCTGTTCCGACGTCTTTCAACTTATGCCTACCTTGCCCCATCACATGGCGGCAAGTGTACAATGCCAGTTCATCAGACATCAATACTTTCAATTGAGCATCTCTGTAAAGTTGGTAGCCAAAGTACTGTTAAACTTGTTTAATTTCTTACTTCAAATGATGCTCTGTGCGTTTACTCTAGTATGCTTACACTCCTTGTGCACACTAGTGCATTACTGCCAAGACCCTCCAGCTGTTGGTGGGTACTGATATAAGCAATAATACCTGCCAAGCTGAAAACTTTAAAATTTGCAAAAATTCCCGACACGATGGGGTGGGGGATAGCATGCATTACGTATTCCAAAGCTTGCCTTGAGTGCACATCCTTTCTTCGTGGGATACATATACACTATTTAACCATGTATAATGCCCAATGTAACGGGTGTTTCACTTAACTTGAACCAAACTCTAAACATAAAGTGGTACACCATAGAAGGATGAGACCCACCATGGTGGTGTAGTGGCTTTGACCTTGTGCTGCTAAGCATGAAGGTGCAGCGACAAATCCTGACTGCGGCTGCTACACGTCGGTGGGGATGAAATAGAAAAACACCCATGTACCATGCATTCAGTGCACATTAAAGAACCCTGGTGGTCAAAATTAATCCGTAATCCCCCACTACAGTGTGTCTCATAATCACAGTGGTTTTGGCATGTAAAAACCCAGAATTCTAATTGACCAGGGCGCACTTTCCGTAGTTGTCTTGAGTTACAATATTTATTAAAAGTGCAGTCAGCTATTTGATTACATTTAATGATTCAATATTTAAAATATTTCTTTTAGGAGATAAGTTTGAGCATAAAAGTTGTAGAGCATGCTTAAAAACACACAGTGAAGTTATTTCCGTGATGTTATTTCTAACATAGCTTTTTTTTTTTGGGCTCCGAAGAAAGCCTGTGAAATGTGAGAAAAAAAATGAAAATAAAGAAAACGACGCTGCGCGCTTACACATGTGTATTGTAGTGCCCTCAATTGTGTATTAAAGAACAGGGCCTGCATGCTCATCATAAAAATAAAAGGCCATCGAGAGCGTTTGCATCCATGTTCAACGCTGGCTTATCTTTATTTAGGGACAAGGCAGATTTAGATCCTCATAATGAAGGTGCTGACATACACTGGACTCAGTGCTAAATTGCTTTTTCATGTTTTGTGATCGATCCGTGGTCTTTGCTCCTTCACGACACGACTGCGACATTGCCATCCACACGTGCAAGAGTGTAACGACGTCAATGTTTTCATATCTCACAAGCTGTTTTCAGTGTCTGGAAAAGAGCTATGTAAAAGGTAACGTCATGGAAACAACTTCATAGGATCTTTTTAACCATTTGAAGCCCAAACGCGAGCTATACTTGTCCTGCCAATTTGTACAAATATTGCCAAGGACTAGTTCTACTTGACCACAGCATAGTTTCCACTGCTTTAATCACTGTGAATGATTCACACGTATCTGCGCATTCGAACCCCCTACTGCTGAATTTGAGTACCTGTGCATATTGCGTTTCAAATTGTTTTGGGGAATATTAAGGAAGTTTATGTACTTCAAGAAAAACTGGCTTTGTGAGAACAGTTTGCTACTCAATGTCTTCATTGAGTACAAATAATGGAGCATACATTAAATATTTTAAAACTTGCGTCCTAAAACGAATGCAGTCGACTCTTGTTAAAAGGGACCCCGATAATCTGACCAAAAACATCTGTGTTATCCGAAGTCCATAATATGTATTTTAAAAATTTCATTCCAATTAAATGACAATGTTGTGCTACAGTTTCATGCCACAAAATGCCGATCAAGGAATGGGAAACTTAACACAAAGTCCATGTTCGCTTTTTGATTTCCTGCACAGATGTTTCAACTCTGCATAATTCAAAAACTAGTTACAAAAGTAACATACTAATTAAGCTTTTTCTCTAATAACATTTAATAGGTATCTTGTACAAATGTACCCTCCATGGCGAGAAATAAAGGCTGACAGGTTCCAATTTTCATTGATGTGGTTCTGTGATAGGCCATTTACAGGGCTAACAATAAATTAGCTTTGGACGCCACACACAGACAAACTTAAAACACCAGAGACTGACAAGCAACACTTTTACAGCGAAGCTGTATATGGCTAGGGTTCCATGCATTTTTGTTCTTCGTGAACGAAAACTATCATCAACAAAGGCTCATACCACTGCAAGCATTCATGCTCCTGTAAGCAAGCAAAAAATGCAATGGCTGATAGCCCCGTAAGACAGAGGCTACAAGCACTTGGCAAAGTGAAGCTAAGGATGCTTAAATTCTTTTTAATCACGCATAGAACATACAGAACAGCCTGTCAAAAACTGTCATCATCAATGGCTCCTACCCCTGTAAGCAAGCAAAAAAACGCAATGAGTCATAGTCCCGTAAGGCACGTGGCTACTCACTTTGTGTGCATTAGCTACTATGACAATACTCCTGTTGTCGTTGGCATTTTCAATGTGGATGTGTCGGTACCGAAAAGAGAGCAGTTGACAGATTCTGTGTTGCAGACATATCCCTTGCGATGCCACACTGATCTGGCCTCACCGACCACCCAGCAGCATATGTACATAGATTTGACATTATCAAGGAATGCGATTGTAGTTGCGAGCTAAACAACGACCACCAATCAAGACAATAAATGAGTTTGTACCTTTGTTCAAAATTATGCGTCACCTCTGCGTCGTGTGCTAAACAGCTTTGCTGTTCAGCCACCTTCACAGAGTGGAATGGCTCATGATTGGTTATGTCACATTGAGTTTTTCAGTGATTCTGCTGATGTCAACTTGATTGACATGCTTCAAGAACTTGTCCGAATGAACTAGCTCGAAACACATACTACCCTATCCCGCTGTTATGTGGTGCCTCGTGCCTTCACAAGAGGGCGGTGCAGATGCCATTGTAATTTCCTTTTGCAAGCATACTTTGTGACCTTGAGCCGCCCAACCTTTCAGCAGCTTTAAACTTTCTGGTGAACAGTACAAAATACGTTTTTGTAAAAATTGATATCTGAAAAATGTTGAGCGAGCTCCAACTCAAACCTCAAAAACTATTCAGGTGAGTTTGCACATATATACATTTTAATTTGTGGCACCAGTGAAGTCTTGTGATAAAGGGAATCACAAGCGCCTGCCTTGGATAACATGCACAAGATCAAGCACGGTGAGAGGAGGTCATGAAGGAATCGGCAAAAATAAAATCGGGAGCTTTGTCTGTATACTGCACGCAATCTTAAAAAGATTGAACAGCTTTTTCTTATGCACTGGGGATACTGGAAGTGCTATGGATCAAATTCATGGCCCCGTGCTCTGCAGAGTGCCAATGGAAATATGAGAAGTGACCAAGCTGCTAGGCATTCATGGTGTAGTTTGGGCAGCGCTTGCCGAATTACGTGCAGTACACAAGACATGTTCCAATTTACAATACAGGAATACACAGTACAGAACAAAACCTTTTTTTTTTTACTGGCTTGACCTTGGCCTTCTGCCACTGCTGCACAGACAAGTACAGATCTTGCAGAGCACACTTTGCCAAAGTGCGCAGACGACAGTGGTTTTTCCATATTCAACAGGCAAGTTGCGCAAGTGCTGATGCTGAAATTTTTTGCCTAGTGATATGGACTACAGTAAGCAATCTTGGTGTAAAATATCAGCATCACTAGTCCAGCATTAAACAGAGAACGTTAGAAATAAAGCTGTCATAAATACATAAGGATAAGTATATATGCTCCTGCTGTGTGCATCATAGCAGCCACTTCTGTACACACTGCAAGTTTGTGCATCCAATCAGTGACATTACAATGTCGCCAGTTTTGCTTGGTACTAAAATCTGGAAAAAGAATACCACACTGCAAAGAAAAGCTTGTTACTTTTCTTTTATTGCACATTTGTAGATTCCACACACTCATGTAACAGGCACATGCATGCGTGGCACCTCAAAGAACAAGGTGCAATGAAAAATTTGACGATTCACTCTCCATCTTCATGTTTGCTGTGAATACTGGCCACTCGATTTTTTTTTCTTTGGCCGAGAACCGAAAACTACACACAAAGCAGGCATACTGTCATCACAACAAAAACAATGCCCAACTAGGATCTTGACTAAGAAAGTGGATTCCATCACATTACACTGACAGATGTGTGCACAAAAGTATCTTGAACTTGAGTCCAAAACATACAGGCTGAAGCTACACTAATAAATTCACTAGTGGTAACCAAGCCCCTGTCAGTTTTAAGTAGTTGCACAGATTTTTACCAAATTCTATTGCATTCGCTGAGAGGATGGATACTGAACTATAAACCAGAAAGACGGATGCCGTTGCTATGCTCACCACATTCCTAGCAAAATCTGAGCTTGAGCCAGCATTATGTACAGATGCATAGAGGTTCACCAATACAATGAGCAGTCTAATTCCTGTGGCAGTCCTGCTGCAATTTTCTCTAAACTAATCAGTGTGCCCTTCCTGAATACCCAAATATGTAGAAAGCTTTGTAAGCAAATTCTATCACACGCACTAACGGATGCGTGTACAAAAGGATATTGAATTTTAAAGCAACCAATGTGGGCTCACACTATGCTAATTGCTTCATGAGTGGAAACCGAGCATAAAGCATAAATATTTCAAGGAAAATTATTTTTAACGGCCGTCGTTATAGCAATACAAGCCACAGCGTGCACAAAGTAGTAGCACAGATTTTCATCAAAACAATTTGCTGAGCGATTTTGTGCCAGTCTTGCAGAAATTTTCTTGGAACATTGTGGCACACTTTACTCTTCTTGAATGTGAGTACTACAGCCTTTCAGAGACAAGCACTTGTCCAACAGATAATCACGAGAGAGCTGCCAGAGTTTCGCACCAACTCAGTCACTTTTGACCAATGCCCTTGTTTAAGACAAAGTCAATACTTTTGATAAAAGAGTTCACATTCTTCAACGGGTGACCCCCCCTCCCGCCTTCTCACTCAACACAGGCATCAGGCAACCTCAGCGCGCCGGCTGTCTTCATGCTGCGCTCTTCGGCTCTCTTCGTGGCTCGTTGGAGTCTTTTTTTTTTCTGCCGCTACCGTTTCAAGGTTGAGCAGGTGTTGCTCGATGTCCATCAGGTGCTGGTCACGAACGTGCGGTGCGATGTTGCGCATGCACTCGATGAGAGAGAGGAGGTACTCGCGGTTGGAGCCGCTTGGCCCCTCGGCATCGTGGATCTGCCGGGCAATGTCCAGCGCATTGGCAGGTCCCAGGTAGAAGGGGTTCTCCTTCTGCGCTACGTAAATGGTGAGCGAGAAGGGCTTCTCCTCGGATTTGCCGGGGTGGAACAACACCTGCACCTAAATTGTTTCCACATGGAGTTAGCCAACGCCCGAGAGATTCACTTGCAATACTACGGCTCTAAATGACTATGCTTGTGTACGAAACCATTCTGTCGAGTCTGGCACTGAACATGCAGATAATAGGTAGTAGTAGAAGAAGGTGTACACTAATTCAATATAAAACGTAGTGATGCTTTGGCAAATGTACAGGCGCCTTAATCACAAAACTAAATGCATAGCAAGAGCCTGTTATGACCTTCCCTCGCTAGGAAATCTTTTGCTAGATCCTTGACTGCAGGTGACATGTGACCAAACTTTTCACTACAGGCTACCCTGTTCAAGCCAGGGGTGCTCTGAAACTTTGAATGATTTTGGTGCAATTTGCTGTAAGCATCCAGGGAAAAGGTTTGACATCCTAAAGTTACACCTGGGCTGTGACAAACATTGTATCGGAGAGGTCCAAATTGATGTACGGTTATCAGGGGTTTTAAATCTAATTGCACGGGAGAAAACATGGACTGCTTCTCAGATGCCTTAGCAGCACTTTGGTTTGTGACAGGCAAAAGTGTGGTGTATTGCGTTGGAAGAAATTGACCAAAGACGTGCTTATGTTGCGGAGGCATGAGTACTTTTCTTCTATAGTAAATATAAGAAGACAAAGGTGCAAACAGTGGGCTTGTTGTATCTGCCAAGTGAAGACAGCACAAGCTAAAAGTCATTACATGCTTTTACTCAGTTATTCCGGCAAATGTAGTTATTGTTTCATATGAATAAACCAGGTAACATTACAATATAGCGATAAGAGAAAACCATGCTCTCTGATATTATTGCAGTCGTTGCAAGAAAATTAACTGCAAATTCAATGCACTGAGATTAGGCACTGCTATTCATGTACCTGTGTATTCTACGCAAGCTCATGTATGGTCAGCCGTACTGATACGTTGAAAACAAGATCCATAGTTCTTTGCAGCTGTGTTCAGTAACTTCTTAATGATTCTGCTATGGAAAGATATTTATCAAATTGTTGCTTTTAACCGTTTAGGGGAAGAGCTCGAACTTTATAACTTTCCTTTATGATGTGAAAACATTATCTGCCCCATTACGTGAAAATGTGGCAGCGTAGTGGCGTGACCGAAAGATGGTACGAAATATGGCCAAGGGCACAAAGAGTAAAAACACATAAATAATTCTCGGACTGACTGAATTTGGCAAATTTTGGACTGGGTGGGAATGGAAGCAGGGCCTTCGGGGGGTGTGAGACGAGCATGCTCCCCTGATGCTACCACATTTCTCGATGACTAAATGTGTGCCTAGTACTTGCGTCATTGCATACATGACGGCGCAGCCAAATAAAAAGCATTAATGTCTGGTTGAACGGCGCTGAGCAGTCTTCCGAGTTATGAACTCCTTACAGGCAAGCGAGCATATTAAGACACTGGGTGCGTTTTGTTTTGGCCTTACTGTGTCGCAGTTAGAACGCAGGTGAGACCTTGCACGAACAAGGAACACGCGAAAAAAAAGAAAATGTTTCACTAACCGGACTATATAATGCTTTCGCATTCCCACACGTAAGCGGTCTTAAGCGTCTCTGTTGAATTTTTTTTGGCCTTCAACGATTACTTTAAATATGTACGTGGGGGCAACGAATACCTTTATAACGAAGTGCTTCGGGTCTCCGAAATCACTCGCTATACAGGCCATTTCGTTGTAGAGGAGAGTGTGACACAGATAAATGCTGCAACCAGTCTCCAAGCCACTGCCTAGGTAATCACTTAAGTGATTTAGGTATAGCAAATAAATTTTTATACGAACTTTTTGAGTGCAAAACAAACAGGGAGAAAAAAAAGAGCAACACAAGGATGAGCGCTTTCTAACTGGCTTTATTTTCGATGAACCACCTGCTTAAATACCCACAGATCTGCGTGATCCAGTCAACAGAACATGCCAATAGCGCATATAGCAACACTTGTGATAAAATGCCTGAGATCAGCGCTACCCAGTCAACATCGGAGGGCACATTTACTTACACCTTCAAAGGTACACACATCCTGTAAAGGTACGAGGGTTCTGAACAAGTTTACACGATTGAAATACTGCACCGGGCATCGCAACCTCATGAAACCACAATACCAACTTCATTAACGAAAGCTAAAAATAAATAAAAAGGTCTGCTAGCAAAAGTACTAGAGAAACTATCAAAGCATAGTAGCAGATGAGGGTGGAGGGCGTAGCACTGATCCGAGGCATTTTATCACAAGTGTTGTTATATGCGCTACTGGCGTGTTTTGTTGACTGGATCGCACAGATCTGTAGGTATTTAGGCAGGTGGTTCTTCGAAAATAAAACCAGTTGTTAGAAAGCGCTCGTCCTTGTGTTGCTCCTTTTCTTTGTCCCTGTTTGTTTCGCGCTCAAAAAGTTTGTTTAAAAATGAATCTGTTCCAACCAGGCTGACTCGCAGTTATGCTTTAGCAAATATATAAATATCCATGCATGCATGCATGCATGCATGCATGCATGTATGTATGTATGTATGTATGTATGTATGTATGTATGTATGTATGTATGTATGTATGTATGTATGTATGTATGCATGCATGCATGCATGTATGCATGTATGAATGTAAGTAGCTTACCCTGTCGTAGCCGTCTTTCTCGCGGAAGTCGAGGCGGCCGATGACTTCATCCCTTTCAGCCTCGGGTATTTCGTAAGCGACGCCCCAAACGCAATCCTGTAAACAAGGTCGAAAAGAGGAGACGCGGAATTTATAACTCGCGCGGTCTCGCAAACACACTAACGGGAGGTAACCTCCCAAGAATAGGCGTGAAAAAAAAAAGAAAAAGCGCGAACGTTGCTTACGTTTGGGTCCGTCGACGGTACCAAGGTCACCACACGTCCCGGCTGCAATCGGACGCACGATAATTGAAATGACCAGAAGTTAATTAAACAGCGACGTCACAAAGTGCAAAATAAGGCGCACGTACCACGCTCCAAAGTCATGCATGCCAAAGCGAAACCATGCAGACTGCTTTCAAGCGTGAGCTATGTTACGCAACGCTGCGTCGAACTGTCAGTTGAAACCAAAATTTCAAGCTTTACGTTTAGTCGGCGGAGGCGCATTAGAGCTCACGGGAAACCGTAACTAAGCTTACTTTGCCGGGGACTCCACGGTGGTCTTCGCTGGCCTGCCAAAACCGACGCACGTATCCCTTGACATAACCGACAAGCTTGCGGTTGTATGGGAAATCCGCTTTCCACATAAGCGAGCCGTACCCGAAGACCCACATACTTTACCGGTTTCGAAACTATTTAAACTATCTGGCTACCGTTTAACTAGCTCCCTCGACGACAATCATCGGCGGTTTCCGCCACCTGCGAAGGTCACGAAAACAGCTGTGCACTCGCGAAAACCACCGGAAAAGCAGCAAAAGACGTCGGTCGCTGGAGCGCATCACGCGCCCGATGACGACACAAGGCACGTGCCATACGCAGGCCAATGGCGATCCACGCAGCAAGTATATATAGATCATAGAGCAACGATGTAACATGCCTCGAAGGCACCTGCATAAACGGCAGCACAGGGCAGCACAATACACCTTCCTCTGTTACTATACTTTGATATTCTCTCTAGCACTTTCGCTAACAGGCACTTATTATTTTCGTTATTTTCGTAGCTTTTGTTAATGGAGTTTCTATGGTGGTACCATGAGGTTGCGATGCCCGGTGTGGTTTTTTAATCGTGTGAACTTGTTCAGAGCTTTCGGACCTTTTCAGGATGCGTGTACCCTTGAAGTTGTAAGTGAATGTGCCCTCCGATGTTCATGTCTGCTTAAGTATCAAACGTTTTGCCCGTCTGTGCAACCACTTTCGTTTGTCGACCGGGCTCACGATCGCGACCTTGGGCCTCCTTACCGGTGAAGGCTAGTTCAGCGTTGGAAGTCACCAAACTTTCTCAACGACCAGCACCGAACTGGTGTCGGTAATAAATTATTGCACGTGCAGTTACCGGCTTGCTCTCTGATCACTACTCCATTCTTACCAGCAGCACCGCTGTTTGTTTCAACTGCAGCTGTATCCGCCAGTAATCATCGCTTGCCAGAGGGTTCAGAATTGTGTCAAGTGGGAGGCTCAAAACGTTTGCGGAGGCTGCAACTGTGGAGGGGGAGACCACATGTTTCTGAAGCCCCTGTCGTTGCTGTATTAAATAAAAAAAGAAAATGCACGCAGCTTCGCTTTAGATATCCTCATGCCTTTTGAATGCTAGGTCGCGTAACAAGCGGCTGGCTGGAGTACTGCTGTAAGAAGCGCGACATACGGAACGATATTTTTAGCTCCTAACGTATTATGCACATTTTGACTGACGTGTAGAAAAGATTAGTAGCATTGATGTGACTGTGATTGGCACAAACTTCTCTTACGACACACAAGGTTGACTAGCAGACCTGTGACAATAATCACTGTTTGGGAGCATCGCTATACTAGCTGTTGGGTGACTAAATACCAGGCCGTTATGCGGGCCAATTTGACCATGATCTAGCATGTGAAAGACATGAGAGGATCGAGTGCTTGGTTTACTTGCTTATTGCTGAAACTGCTATTTGAATGTTCATATTTGGATATGATTCGAAGTGCTGCTTAATTCAAACGAGTCTCAAATGTTTTATGCCCAGCCGGTTTGCAGCACTTTTGGTTAATCTAAACTTACAGCTCCCATACTGGCAAACACCACAAAAACATGGAAGCGGCTTAGAAGCATCGATGTGCTCTGGATTATAAATACATATTGAAATACATAGTACATGTAGAAAACCGAGTCTAAATGTCGCATCGTGACAATTTACGCAAACTGGCTTTGTGTTCGCGTGTACACCTGTGTGCAAAATTATACGGACCACAGGCTCGCCAGAAAAACTGAATTCTTTCTTAACTCGGGTACACAAACCAAAATTGACAAGTGCAGTGGAAACCTTGCAATCCCATGTTTGTACTGCAGTTCTCAATTTATAGGTACACATATATAGGTAGCGAAGAAAATTGTTTTTATCGTGCAATCCCTGGTATGTATACTTCTGCTCATGGGTGTACTACATAAACATGGCTTGAGTGTGAGGCCATATAGTGTTTTGTGTGTGTGCGTTTTTCTGCTTACTATGTTATGTGCTGCTTGTGCTTCTTTTCGAGGTGTGCTATTCCTTTTCCTTGTTGCCTTGCATTTAATGTGATTTCCTGGGAAAAAGTCAGTTGATAGAATCACTTTAATCTGTTCCGATTTCCTTAGTTCAAGTTCATTTATTTACCACATACATGGAGTTTGGTCCACAAGCATATTATCCATAAAGCGCTCCACAGCTGCAGATGTGTGCGCATTTGTGAATCGTGTACATCTGTGCATTGTGTGTATGCTAAGTCACAACCTTTCTTGTGAACCACATATAGTCCACCTTACTGATGACTCAAGCTTCTGATCATCACCAGAAACAGCAGGAATCCTGTTTTAAGGTCATTGCAAGACAATGACACCTCCCAGAAAGCCCAGTTGGCCTTTTCCTGTATCACCTGAGCCAATGTTATGCCTTAGAATTTCTTTGTGTCGTCACGTGATCTTTGCCTCTGCGGTTCTCAGCTGCATTTTTCTTTCCCTTGGCGCTCATTTTGTCACTCGGATAGACCATTGTCATACCTACCAACAAACACGATTTCATCTGGAATGCCCACTTTTCAGTGCTTGATTACAATTGTCATAACGCCACCAGTAATTTAAAATCTTTGTTTGTGTCCACATTGGCGAAACATTGATTTCAAGAGAATACAGAACAGTTTCCGACTGTTTTTTTTTTTAGAGCCCGATTTTTTTGGGGGGACAGGCATAATTATTCTGATGTACCTCCAGCACCATCACTCTGTTGACAGAGCCAATGTACAGTCTTAAGCAGAAGTTTTGAGACCACAGAATGAGTAAAAAATATAAATTCCATTTACCGTAGCTATGCAATGTGGAATTCCATCACTACATTGCATTGGTCTAACACACGCATGTAGGCTGTGCCACTTGATTTCAGCTGGCATACGCAGGCTATGAATATAAAATATTTTGCAGTCCCATTAGTCTTCAAACGTTTGCTTATGACTGTGCAGTTGGGAGCAAAAGTTTGGAGACCAATGGTGCCACAAAATTTTTTTCTTTTCTTCGCAGCCTGGGTGTGCTGGCTAAAATCAAGTGACACCACAGTCTATGCACGCCCGTTTCCCCAGTGCGATGCACTGAGAGACTTCCACATTTCAAGGCTCTGTTCGAAGAAATCTGACACTTTTTTTGCTGATGTCGTGGTCTCCATAGTCATGTACAACTTTAGAAAAAACGGGAGGCCACGCAGCGGAAATTTCGGCTAACATTTTGGCAAGATTTTGGGAATAAATTTCATCACTATTTCTTCCTGTCTGGCACAGGTCATTCTAGCTGCAGCTGTAAAGCCGAGTGCCTGTCCTTACAGCGTCGCCACAGTACGACGCCTGTGGATTTTTGATAAACATTCAACATTCAATGAAGAGTATGCAACAAAACTATCATGAATGTTGTTCAAATGTTTGTATTTACAGCCTTTGGCTGCAGTATTTTTCAAATGTTATAAGGACACTGAAGAGATAAACAAATTGAGCTATATTAGTGAATTACCCGTCTGGTACAGTACCAAAAAAGACACTCTTATTGTGATACCATGCTTGGTAAGTCAGAAAAACCTCAATTTTACCACTCTTGAAGTTATTACACCGGCTTGCTGTGATATAGTAGATTTTGACTGCTTCTGCTAGAGCCTGGTTAATTTTTTGACAGTAAGTACGAGCTGCATTGTATTATAAAAGAGAAGAATTCTGAACTTAGCATGTTTCCGGAACTTTTACCATGCCACAATGTCCTACAACATGAGAAGGTACATCGGAATGTGTGATGTCGTATTGATAAACTGACGCTGTGGTTCTTGCAGGCAATAAAAAAAGAATAAAACTATGACCTTTATTTGCTTTTCTAATAATTGACCCATTACCGCAGTAGTAATGAAAATAAAGTCTTGAAAGAATGTTTTATCAGTCTGAACAGAGCTGTTGTTTTACTTTTGTATCTGCTATAAAGGGGCCCGAAACACTTTTGAATGCAAGAAAACATTCTCGATCTGTTGTAGAGGCTCCTGTGAACCATGTGAGCTTAATGCTTAATATTTCTGCACTGCATGCAGCAAAGAATTTACAATTTCGCGTCAAGAACGACAAAAAGTCGCTTCCTCTCAGTTCCACAATGTTGGAATGCAGCGTCATCGCAAGCAGCTGGACCCAGCTACGCTACCGGTTGATCCCGTGATCAAGAGAACATTCTAAGTAATACATTAACTGCTAATTTTGAGTTAAATAAACATATATATGTACGAGATCTCAAAAAGACGGAAAAATAATTTCATCTTAGCACAGCCAGTCTGCACACGACAAATGCGTACAGCTGCATCTGCTGCGCGTGGCCCCTGAGGTAGTGGTGGCATGCTGCATAGTGTAGTCTACTGCAGCCACCATGGAGTCCTGCGATGAGTCCTTTCACTGCCGAGACACTCAACCTTTGGCCGGGGCTTGCCCTTTTGGCTTCTCCCTTCTGTAGCTTCCAGCACGCCAGTGGGCATGAAACGACATTAAAACATTAATACTTGAAAAATTTGAAAAAATTTTTTGGCAATAGATTTAAAAACGACGTCCTTTAATATTGAGGCCGTTTTATGATTAGTTAGAAAAGTGTTTCAGGGCCCCTTTTTGGTTGGCAGCTCTGCACCAGTTACCCACAGAAATTTCTTGCAGTTCAAATGGAAATGCCCAAGGGTTTCGAATTAATGCGAAGCCTGCCGTATTCCTCCATTCTGCGTACAGGGCGGTGTCCGGTCGATATCCTTTGGCCAGCAGTACACCCGTGAGCAGCAGGACCAGATCCTGAGGGTCCTGAACAACTCGTCAGAAAAGGAGCTGCGCAAGCTGTCCATCAGCCCGCTGAACATCATGCGCATCCTGCACCACCGCGAGGAGAACAGTGGCTTTGCCAGCATGGAGCACGTGGGCGCCATCGACGGCATGCAGACGCGCGGCCTGGCCAGGATCTGCGAGACCATCCTGTACGGAAAGAAGCCGCAGGAGAAGAGGCTGCCCGACAGGGGGAATAGCATCATCCCTGAACTAACAATGGAGAGGATTGAGGTGAGCGGCTACTCGTCGTGGTGGTAACATTGCACGCTTTTAAGGCTTGTAAGCTAGATTCTATTCCTGCCAGTAGGAAATAATTTAATCGTTCTGTATATATTGTTACCTGGTTTGAGGCAAAACAACTGCAACCAACCGAAGAAAACTGAACTTCGGTCATACGAAGCCAATAGACAATGAAGCAAGTGTCTCAACTCCAGTAACCTACGAAAATGTATGGGAAAATGATGCTGCAGTATCTCAATTTTAGGTAAGAGCATTAATACGGGCATTAACATGTAATACGAGAGTTGTGGGTTCGATGCCCTTTGTTGCTTTTTTTTTGTTGACTTTTATTTCTTTTTAGCGTGGTTTAAACTAATCGGTTAAAGCAAGTAATTTCCCATATGCTTTCCTTGACTTCATTTGTCTATTTGCCTCGTATGGACTAACAAAAACTGGGCCCCTTGTTACCCCTCCTCTTTCACCTCTGGTCATGCAGTTCACCATTCTTTTTTTCCTGCATTCTTTCAGAGCGTCAGTGACATAGTGGCCATAGATGTGAGTCCTCCGTTCATGACGTGGGCCCACGTGACGTGTGACCACTTTGTGCTCGCCCTCGAACGAGTGCAGTTCCTCGAAGACAAGGTGCAGCCTCACCTGTATAACTACTACGATGCAGTGAGTATTGTCATACGTTGTTATACCAGGCGATTTTAAATATGCAAACATGCTCATTGAGGATCTCCTGAGCGACTGGCATAATTATGTCATGTTAGCTGGGTTACTCGACGAGGCGGACAATACTTGCGTGACAAGTACACCTAAACTGCAATTTAACGAAGTTGACGGGACCTGTGAATTATATTGTTATATCGAAAACGCTTAGAACACTCGTGCAAATAAACATCATTTATTAACCCTGTAATGCCCAAACAGAGTTCCATATCTGTAGCACGGCCGCTGGCCTGGCTATAACATCAAAAGAAAATTAGAACAGCTTGTTCACCTTTAGCTCTGGCCATGTGGAGTACATTTTTCTACAAAAGAAGCAGTGAAATGTTGAGTTAGGACTCGATTAGTATAGCAGTTATTAGTCAGTGGTTTGCTATACTATTTATGAGAACTTGCTTTAGCATACGAAGAATGTCATATAGGCTATGTGTTAGTTTTACTGTGCATAAAACAAAATATTGAGGCATCTAGCATAGAATGTGGCAAAACTTAACAAGTCAATGGCATTCATCTCCTGAACTGAAACCTGGCATATAGGCATATTATCACAATGATTTCCCGATAATAATAATAAAAAGAAAACAAAAGGAAAACTTCATAAAAATTTGAGAGATGTTGAGCTCACTTCTTCGTTTGAAGGTTTTCACTGCGTCATGCTCATGAAAGTGTGTTGCGGAATCAGTTCTTTACATCAAGAAGTTTGTAAGATATGGTTTTCTTAAATCAAGGTTTGACTGTATTGGTGTGATGTGAGCTAATTAAGTTACACTAATTAACATTGTAATAATTCACCTTTTAGACTCGTGTCTCCATTGTGAAATTTGCAGGAACTTAATTTGCACGAATGCTGCTAAGCAAGCTTTGCCTGTTCGATGTAGAGTGTAATTTGTTGCTCTCCGGTTCATATAATCAGGTTTGACTGGGTGTTGATTTCCTGCTTGACTGTGTGCTCCTGCATGTTTTAAAGTCGTCTGCCCGCTTCAGGTGCAGCAGGTGCTGAGGCAGCTGCCGCCTGCGAGCCTGTACGTGGTCGAGCAGAAGGCGCAGCGGCACAAGGGCGAACTCGCCCAGAGCCAAAGCCAACTGACCGTGCAGGCCATGCTGGTGGCGCTGCTGAGCCATGGCAAGCAGCTGCAGCCACAGGTCGGTTTCATGCGGAAAGACATAAATTGCGCACCAAGGTGTGGCGACACAAGGGGAGAGGCAAGATACAAATACGCCACCCCTCTTCTGTTGCATCTCCTCACAGTGCTTAAAGGGGCCTTGAAACACTTTCATAACTAATCACGTAATGGCCTCACTATTGAACTACATCGTCTCATTAATCTCGTATTGCAAAATTTTTTCTAATCCGTCAAGTATAAGTAGAGTTATTGTGCCGATACGTGGCCTTCCCTCACTTTCCATCACCGCTAGACCACTGGAAGCTACACAGGCATGAAGTCAAGGGGGCAATGCTCCGCCCAAAAGTTGAGTGTTGGGGCATTGCAGCACCTTGTGGCGGCTGAGGTAGACTGCGCTGCAGAGCATCCTGCTGCTATCTCGGAGGCCTCACCCATTAGACGTAGCCTCGTGCAATTGTGGTGCATAGACTGGCAGCGTCAAGATGAAACAATTTTCATGCATTTTTGAGGTTGCCGACATATTTATGTTTTATTTGTTTACCTCAAAATTAGCAGTTATGTATTGCTGAAAATGTTCTTGCAATCATGAAATCAGCCAACAGCTATTTCTGGGTCCACCTGTTTGCGATAATGCTGCATGACATTGCAGAAGAAATGGCAAGCAATTTTTATGCGATTTTCGAAAAGGGATTGTAAATTCCTTGGTGCATGCAATGGAGTAATATCTGGCTCACATGTTCACAGGCGCCTCTTTTACAGATTGGCAATGTTTTCTTAGTTCGAAAAGTGTTTCAGGGTCCCTTTAATGGCTGTACTGACACTCTCGTCTGTTTAGTCTTCCTACAATGTTTAACCCTTTCCATACCCCAGGAAATAAGAAAAATGGTACCAAGTTTCCCAGAGGTGTGGTGTACAGGCAAGCATTCGCTCAGTCAAAAATAGAGGGAAAGACTACACACAGGCCATCTAGTGTTAGAAACTGCAACTATTGAAGAAGATGTATGCACCATCTGTCCACACTGCAAGGCACTTTTCCTCATGATGACTATGTACTCATCAGTGGTACAGAAACGGTTAAAGGGAGTACTATTACTGACATGCCACTATTTTGAATTAAATGCACCATTACCGCACATACCCACTTTAGAAGCACTGACCCACACAATTTTTATGAAGCCCTTGGTTATGAGTGATGTACATGGCATCGGGTGGCGTTACCGTAGCATTAATGCCTTTGCCTTTCCGAGATCTCAAAACATCAGCCCCAGCATGATGTTCATGTATATAATGCATTTAGTATCATCACCGTTACGAACAGGAACATGTAAGCACGTCAAAAAAGCCACATTTGCCACACGTCGTGCGACACTGCTGCAATATGCAAAAGCAAAAAGAGTATGTTGCAGTTCCTTTTACTGTCCAACTGCTGCATGTTTCCTTCTTTCGTTGATACTGCTTGCGAGCTCAGAATACAAGAATCTGGTAAGGCGATCATGCTACCTGCCATACTGTTTACTTTGATTGCTAAGCCTCAATAGATGATGTGCATTCATATCAAATTCATATGAAAAAGTTCTTGTTCACGGGAGTGCCAAAGGAAAGATAAAAAGTAAAAACGTTCATGATACGGATGCAGGCAGAAGGAGGAACAGTGTCCTTCGCTTCCTTTGCTTTGGCATCTCGCCACACAACATGTGAGCGGTGAGTCGGTTTGCCAAGCGCTCATGTGTTTCTTTTCATAAAGACGACGATAATGCAGGACAGAATAACAAGCAAAAATATATTCTTATGCTTTCCATATTGGGTTTCATCGCAGGTGATTTCCATAAAGTCGTCCGCTATCACAAACCTCTTCGACCTGAACGTCGGCAACGAGCGAGTGTCTGGCCAGGGCATGCTCAAGAAACTGGTGGATGCCGGCGTGATCAGCTTCCAAGGAAACTTGAGGAGCGCCTACTTTAAAGAAACATCCGTCAACAGAGAATACTTTTGTGGAGTCCTTCTACTGGCCAGGGCGTTCTACATGCTCGCCAAGACTTGAAACTACGTTGATGTTACAGATGTGGGAGGACACTGCCTATCCCCATGTACATAACTCTAGGAGCTGTACAGTGCGAGGATTATTGTGCTTACCGAGCACATGTAGGGATGTATTGTTACAATAAATGTCGTTTAAAGGAGTACTGACACACTGTTCGCAGTAGGTCATGTTTCGCCTCAAATGAATGTTTGAACTTTATAAACCCTAGAAAAAGTACTGACAAACATCAGCGTGCTAATGAACCAGTTTCTAATTTGGTGCCCAAGAAATGGAATAATCATGACGTCATGACATACTGCTGCGGCTGCCACATGCGAGCACAGTCAGGAGGAATAAGCACAGCACTCTTTTTTTTTTTTTGTGAGCAATGTCGCCATACATAGCCTTATTGCTACACAACATCACAAAATACAGTAAAATCTTGTTAATACAAGCAAGCAGTTGGCGCGGACCGTGGATCAGGTACGCACTAAGCGATGTACTAATTAATGGACAATGTCAGATGAGCAGCTATAGACTAACCGACCAAAAACATGTCCTAATTCTCAGTCAAACACACAAGCAGACAATTCTTTGCAAGTAGGCAGCAAAGAAACCTCCGATTATCACCTGCCACCGTGACGGCCTTCCAGTGACGATGGCATCCTCATATTCAGCAAGGCCACGAGCCAGTTCCTCCATCAGGCCCCACTTCTCTGCAAACACCTTCGTGACCAGCATTACTAGAATTGACTTAGTTTCACAGCTCCACTGAAAACACTAGCCCCGTGGTGGTCATGAGAACTAACGGCGCTGCGATCGAGTCACACTACTGGCGGTGCTTCGGGTTACACGCCTTTTTCGCTGCGGCTACATCCCGTATGGTTGTTTTGTTGCATCGTGCAGACGTTCGTTTGAAGTTCGAGCTGGTCTGTGAAGTGTGAAGCCTGGCTTGTGTCGAGCGTGCAACATGCCAACGTGTTTTGCTGCGGCTTGTAAAAGCTGCTACAAGTCATCAGCTAAGTGTCATTTTTAATGTGTAAGCATTTTTTGGCGAGTACCACAGGTCCATTATGCTAAAAGTGAAATGTCTTGTATCTGCAGAAAAATGCAGAATTTGCAAATTTAAGACGTTTAGTCATTATACTATTAATGTAGATAGATAATTGGTAGCTTTATATGCAATAAGGAACAATTTAAAATAAAATTTATCAGAGAGAATACCCATAGGGATACATAGGGCTCCGTAGAAAATGCATGGGAGAACTTATAGGTGGGCTAACTTGAAATTGGGATATGGGTCAACTTGAAGTTTAGGGGTGGGCTAACTTGAAATTCGGGGGTGGACCATGAGGCAACGTAAATTTGGCGGTGAGCCCACTTGAAATTTGGAGGTGGGGGTGAAGTTTGGGGGTGGGCTAGCACGCAATATGACTAACTTTCTAAAAAAAAATGCATAGCTTATATAAGATTAAGGGAGCTCTCCATTTGCAGATGGCCCGATAAACAATAAATTTTAATCTTTTTCACGCCGTCCGGCATTTTTTTCTTGCTTCTTCCCTCATTACCTATCCTGATTTTACCCCCCTCCCACACAAACGATTATTTAACTGCCTTATCTGGCAGACACATCCAGTCAGAATTGATGTCGGAGTAGCGTCACAGTATAGCATAGCCACTGAAATCGAAGCGTACACATCACCATTAGGATTCGTACTGGGCTTCCAAAGCTGTCACGCATAGTGAAAACCGTGGACTACAGTTATTAAGGCAGTACAGCTTTTCAGTGGAATAATTAATTGATGCGGACGAGTGAACAAGTGTGCAATAACAAGCAGTCGCACCGTTGCAGTAGCAGCCAATCCGACCAACCAGTAGCCGGACTTGACTGCAGCAGTTCTTGCAACCACCATGCGGGCTAGATGCTTGCGCTGGCCAATATGCAGAGCTGTGAAACTCAGTTGGATGTAGTAACGTTGCTTACGACAGTCAATGCACACACGCCGTGTCGGATACGGAAGGGTCATTGTCCATGTTGTCATCAGTGACGACAATGTGGAAGCGCTGGAAGCTATGGCAGCAGGGAACATGTCATGGCTACCATGTTTTGACAGTACTAGCTGTGGCAACTGAAGTTCGGGAAAGGTCCGTGCAATTCACTATATATGGTCTCTGCGCATGACATTTCGCCGATTCTGCACTTGTTGTATGCGTGCCAAAAAATAAAGTAAGACTATGCACTAACCATTTGACATACACCTACGGTTTAAGCGGTCAACCAATACATTAGGTTCAATGTAGACAGGGCAGGCAATTTGTCGTGACTACTACATTTAAACTGGAATTACTTATTGAGCAGGTACATATTAAGGTTTTTCTGTATAGTTCAGTGTCATGACATTACGATAATGTGGACGCCTGGTACGACGATTTCAAGCCCAACTACAATATCAACTTAAAATATCTAGTTTCCCAACTTTTGTACTTGCCGAGTGTCATCCTTTCATGTGCGAGATGTGTGTGGTCTGCAAGCTCAAAAATACGAGTACATACTTGTGAACAAGCAGGTGAATGTTTGAGACCAAGTTTCCACGAATTCTCTGTCATATTTTTAGGTGACTCTTCTTTGTCCTCAGCGATATTCCCACCTAGAAATGAATAAGCAATTCGCTGAAGCTTTCACATTAATGGGATTCTGTTGGCAGCTTATTTCCAGTGCGCACCCTTCCAAGAGCTGTAATAGATACAGCTACTTTTTGGCGTTATGACAGATGCAGTGTAATGTTTCTGCAATAAGCAAATTGCTGCAGTCATTGAATGTGTATATGTAGATGCGCATGTGCGCTTAGATTACTGTGACTTTTAGGGCAGGGTTCTCTCAGAAATTTTTGAGGGTTGGACATCTAGTGATCGGCCGACTGGGGGGAGGTTACACATGCATCTAAGACATTTTATTTCTGATACAGCTATTTCACCATTTTGAATTGTGAATTTACCAAATTTGCATTTTGCATGCCTTAACAATACTAATGCAAGCCAGTGATGCATGCTACCATGGTCACCAAACTTTGACATGACAAAGAAATGCAATGCTTGCTGTGGTCGAAATGTGCGTGCAATACGCGCCGTCGATAGAAACTTGTGTCAGCCAACAGGAGTGCTTCACTTTGCATGGCAGTAGTAAATCGTGACGCAAGTTTTTCATTTACTTTTTGTTAGTTTCGATTGCTCTTATTTCTGCATAGCTAATAGTGCACCGTGGCTACATCGCCACGGTGCACTATTATCACTATAATAGGATAATAGTGCACTATTATCCCCAAGTGCACCCCAAGTGCCACAGTGCACATGGGGTGCAGGGAGCTTGCGGTGTGCCACTCCGAACTTTGGAGTGGTTTGTTTTTGGTGTTGCACTGGAACACCCATGATTCATTTCCTGTTATTATGTTATTATGCCGTTTGAAAAGTCCCATTCACATTACAATGCACCAACATCTCACAGGAAATGTCAACTCGTCATTGTTTTTGTTCATCACTCAACACTTTTGGCACAAATTTCAAACAAACCTTCCGCACGTTCAGATTTTCAGAAATAATTTTGTGAACTATCGTTTTGCACACGTTGAGGTCTTCAGCAATTAATCTGACACTCAAATGATGGTTGGAGTCCAGGAGATTTCTTACTTTGGCCACATTTTCGTCTAAACCATTCATTAGGGTGTCCAGATCGCTCCATGCCTTCAACGGTCTCCCATCCCTTCTTTAACTTGCTGAACCACCGGAAAACCTGGGCACTTGACAGGGCGTCGTCTTTGTAAGTCGCCTTAACCACGGCAAGCATCTCGGGTGCGGTTCTGTCCAGGAGAAAGCAAAATTTAATCATGTGCCGCTGCTCCGGCGAACGCTCCATTTTGACATTTTGATTCTGCCATGACAACAACTTGAAAACAGCTTTTGCACCCAAGTAGAACTTGTTGCTGGGTGAGTTAGTTGAGATCTGATCTTTTGCACCACTTCACATCCTGAATACGTCAGAGTTTGGACGTGACTGCCACCCGGTGCATTACTTGGAACCCCCACCACAAATCCCACCTCCAAGGAGCATGCTAGTGGCGGCTGCAGGCAGTCTCATTACTTTATGGACAAATCCTGTATGCTGTGTAAATAAATGTGGCGATGCCATGCCCTGCACTCAGATCTTTCCAAGGAGCCATAAGATCTATACTTTCAGACAACTTTCTGTGGCTACGAAGGGAAAGCTACCAGCGTGTGGCTGCTGCGCACGCCTTACCACGCCAAGTAGTCCAGCAGTGTTTGACCGTGCTTTTGGTTGCTCGGAACAGACGCTGAATCGACGCAGCTTCCATGTGCGGCAATTTCGGGAAAAGCCGTAAAATGAGTAAACCTTTACACTCAGTGGCGTGTTCTGTCTTACTTAACTGTTGCTAAGAAGGTGTTTATGTTTTCTCTTCCCCAGCCTAAACTAACGTGGAGTAAAACGCGGGACTCTTTTCAGAAGTGCTCTCACTTGTGCGCGCTTTGCCTTAGTAGCTTTGCCTTCATAGTCACAGAAAGTTGTCCGCGAGTATAGCACCCGTGGTCATGGCAACATCAACAGTACCCATTGTTCAACAAGGCTCATTCACTATTATCTCGGAGATTAAACATGCCAACGTCAAAATGAGAAACAATAAATGTTTATGGTTGTGCACACATACACGCTTCTTCAAGTGACTACAGTTCGTTCGGTGCCTATTTCTCCCGCAGTCTCTTGACAAATGAGAGCTGGGAGTTGTTGCGAATTCCGAAGTCTCGCAGGAGCGCCTTGTCCTCCTTTAGGAGCTCGCCATCGAAGGACAGCCAGTAAGTCTTCCAAACGTACCTCCAGCTTAGGATGCGCTTCACTCCCTTACGTGCCTGCAGAAAAGAATGCAAATGTGAAGTAGCCTTTTAACCCTTTACGCCGAAATTATAGGAGGCACAGCAGGAAAAATTGTTGCAGGGGATTTTAACTTCATTTAGCCTAATTGAATGCCACCAATATTTTGTGTGATGACTGAATTTTTTTATTAACTTTCAGGTATGTCTTAAATTAGCGACATCCGACTCTTGGGCCAATAAATGTTGCACACACATCACAAGAAAAAAAAAAACAATTTGTCTGAGGCAGTCCCTGGCTTACCCTGGGGAAAACTGTTTATACTGCACTTAAGATGACCACATATTTAATGTATGGGTGACAAAACTTTTTCTGGTAATATATGATGGTTGAAAATACTGAAAACAGTTGACACTTTTGTTCAGACATAGGTGCACATTGCACTTCGTGCATATAAGATGCTGTGTCTCTTGCACCCTGGTCGCTTACATCATTGGCATGTGCTGTTGATGGCTGGCCAGTGTTCAGTGGCGTCAGCGCTAGTGCATGCTACAGGAAGCTGGTGTGGCTGGGAGGGAAGAGTCACATCAGGCACATGCCCTCCCCCTCCCTCCATCCCTCCCTACCCCTGGAATTTATTCGTACTAGGGATGTCTGGCACAAAATGAAGTGTGACAACACCTGCCTGCCCCGCTACCCTGCCCCGGTGAAGTGCATACCCCAAGAAGAAATTCCTCGCTACAGGGATCGACTTCACACATCTCTTTGTCTTATGACAGCTGTCACGGCTTGTGTCCTCTGACAGAAGGTGTGCGTGAAGCCCCTCGCTAACCTAAAAGGACCTAACGTCCATTCCAGGCTGAAAAACAAGACATTTTCACGTTTCTTGGAGAACATGTTCCTACAACCACGGTGTAGGAATGAGATGTTTCTCGTTCTAGTTTTAGCTTCATTCTACTGAAAAATGTTCTGTTCCGTTTCTGCTCCAGAAGTAAAAAAAGAAAACATTATCTGTTACAGTTCATAGCAGTTTCGGTCTGCATGCAAAAATTTTAGAAGCAAAGTAACAATGAAAGCATATTATTTATTTTTCTCAATAAGTGAATTCTGAGATCATGCGCAGCGCCTTGAAAAAATAATGAACTTTATTTTTTATAAGGCTTGACATAACAATGGTGAAATCATAAAACAAGCCCAACCTCGTAAAATTTACGAAAAATTCGGGAGAGTTGGCACATAGGATTTTGCCTTGAACTTAAGTACAGTGTGGAAGCACCTAAGACTAGTGTCGTCATGGTGCCAGCAATTCGTTCCTCCACAGGTCAATCTAATGATGGCTTGCACTGACGTCATCCTAGGTTGAGGTAAGTACCAACTCTATGCCAATCCCCCCCTTTTCTTTTTGAGCGTCTTCAGTGTTTAAAGCGGTGATCCCCCTGTGTTATGATAAGACTGGTAATAATTGCTACAACACAGCAACCCTACACAGTGAAAAGCTGCATCTACTGGCACTTCGCGCAGCGGTTCCGGCACAGATGGCAGCAGCGTTCCGACTGCGTCTCTATGACAATAAAGCAGGTTACTCGTGGCTATGGGTATGATACAGTGATGTCATCCCAATTTCTATTGGTCCAATCGGGAGCACTTCTCGCTGATGCAAAAGTGCTCTTACAAGCACTTATACATTCTTTTCAATGGTTGAACAGAAGCAGGAACACCATGATCCGGTGGCTTAACAGGCACACTTGCAGCACCACAAGCACTCAAAAGTAGCTTCCACTGCTCTCATATCAACAGCAAGGTGCAAATGAATTTGCATAACTTGTGATGTAACTGCTCTACACCCCCCCATTCGTCATGGAAGAGCCAAGCAAAGGGAGCAGAAGCTGGTATGTGCTAGGCCTGTATAACGTAATGGCACCTTTCACTTGATTCTATTCTATATCGTACACCCCTCATGACCAGCCAACCCTGGTGATAACACAGGCAGAGCACCGTCTTGTCGACTGACCACTTTGCCCACCATATGGGCGCTAACGTTCGGGGGAAAGATGACAGGGTCTGTGTTTGTTGTGTGTCAGCTGTAATCATAAGTTCTTGTTTATTTCGCTTGTTTGTAGTACATGCGAGTGAACTCTATTAAAATATGAAACACGGGTAAACTAAAACTGTTGCGAACATTTAAAAAAGCTTTATTTGTGCCATCATGACCATGTTTTAGGCCAAGCCACACTCAAAACAACCCGAATCACACACCTTCTGGCATTCTAATTGTGACACAGCGGCTGTTAGAAAACTCACATAGGCGGTGGTGCCTGATTTCCCTCAAGGTAACAGTCTAATAGGTGATAAGTCAAAGTTCGGTATAACAAGGATAGATATAATGAATCATCAGATATAAGAAAGTAAATCTCAAATTTTGCAATATTAGAATGTACAAAATATGTGCTTATGATGAACATCAGTTATAACGATGGTATTTTCATGTCAGATCATTATAGAAATGCTGAACTGTATTGTAAGAAACTCTGTTGTGCACACGATGCAACATGTGTCACTGCTAGTAAAGCTAGAAGAATAAATTGATTCAAGGCGTGGAACATTTTTTTGTTGGTCCCAATCATACAAAGAAATGGGTCAAGAAGCTGGAGAAGGAAGTTGTCACATTTAATTGAAATGAAAGAATTTCTGGATTTCAATGATTATTGCTATATTACAATTAACATAACAATTAATTTCCCCTATGCTCACTCTGTGTTCGTTACTAGGGAAGTTGCAAATGGGGCCAGACGGCTACACGTACATTGTTTCGTGCAAAACAGAGCGTTTATCTAAAAGCGAGGAGGTTATAGATAAACTTCTAGAGTTGGAATTATGTTCCGAATGTGAAGCCAGACTGCCGCCATCTTAGGAGGGATACGTTAAAGCATTAGTTTCTAATGACGAAAAGGAAGTGCTTTTGTCACACTCCGTACAAGTTTAATTAAGATAGCCAATTTCGCCTCATAGAGCCTGCTCTACATGAATCTTAGTGTCACTGGTTTTAGGATGAAGCCTGAACATTTTGACAAATTTTGCTGCATCATGATGTACTCAGCCAATGGCAATACGTATTTTCACAGGGAACAAGTAGCTTAAATTTTCTAATTAGCCTAATACTTACTTGAATTCAAGACCAAGTGCAATGAAATTTTAGACCGAGCAGAAAGCCTCGCTTCAGATAGTGTAGATATAGAGTATTCTTTGTGAAAGTTTTACACTTGAAATATGTGTGGATGCATAAAAAAAAATGCTATAAAGAATGTCCTTTTGATACTGAAACTGAATACAAAATGCTGCCATTACTGCTAGCAGGAAGTATCAAGTATGACTCAGAACAACAAACATCAATGCGGCCCCTCGGCATTTCCTCCAAAATTAGGTGGTGCCCATGGTTGCCCGTGGCATAGCGAAAACTTGGAGGCAAAATGCTGGGACTTGCGTCATATCTGCTAACCTAACCACCAGGTGCGTGCGTCGTCTGATTAGCAGTGATTTGGAGGCCGCCATTAAGAAAACCAGACAATTACCAGCCCTGCAGCTTTGTCAAAAGATTGTTTTAATAGTGCATTTACTTATTACTACTTATTCATTTACTACTTATTACTCATTATTTCCAACCAATTTAGCCAACGTGAAATTTGCTGCAATAGCTTTACCATAGAAAAAGCACTTGTGCTGCGAGAAGACTCCAGTTGAAAAGGCTCTTTTTCAGAGGTGAATTAGAGGCAAATGCTGGTTTCACCTTTGTTGGTTAAGAAGCTGTGGGAGCATGTACTCCACGAAATGCTATTTTAAATCTCCCTGTCCAAAATACGTCGCGTCACATGACCGCCATTACGCCTGGTCTTGAGACATTACCATGCGCAGGGTGACATGTCGCCGTATGGCATTCTTCAGGTCCAGCACCGTGGCCTTTTGCTCAACAACGACAGTGTAGTAGTCGCCGTCGGCTTTGTGCACCACCAAGGACATGGCCTGGCCGTGCTCCAGCGCCAGGTACGACTTGAGCTCATCGGTGGTCACTTCGGGGTGCAGGTTGTTGAGCAGCGGGTCATTGCTACGAGCAACGCAGAGTCGCAGCGGCAGATAGAGTCAGCACAGTGCTGCGTGCCATTTCATTTTTTGCTGGCATTTGTTTTCGCGAAATTATTGCTGTAATTAGGAGGAAGCTTTAGCTCGAGAGCACCATTCTAAGTACACAGGAAAGGAGAGAGAATTTCTCTCAGCAACCCCTGCACTGACATTGGTGAGATTTATTGCATTTAGGAGGAGCTACACTCTTAAACAAAATTGCACCCTTTGGGTCGTATCTTGCCACACAACAATAATCATCACCTGCCTTGCTTGCATTTCCTTTCCTGAAAACGCAGCGCTCGCTACTTTTCTGTCGAGAATGCTCTTTCATGCTGATAATGTGCATGCCATTCGTGACTTGGAAGTACCAGGCTCGCAGCATTAAAGAAAGGAAATGCGGACAAGATAGATGGCGTTTATTGTTGTGAGGCAAGATAAAACCCAAAGGGTGCAATTTTGTTTAAGAGTGTAGAATCTAGTAGTTGTAGAAAGCAGATTTCTTTATATAAGCCATGAGCTTTCTCGAATTTTTTTTTTTAAGCATAGCAAAATTTCATAAAAGCTCAAGTACCAACTTTACAACTCTGTAACCCAGCAATAAAAAAAGCTGTACAACTCTGTAACCCAGCAATAAAAAAAGCTGTACCACTATTTTATAAACTGCATCTAATAAATCTAAGGCGGACAGAATTGCTGTATTACGTGAAACTCCGAAAATACCACTAATTTGTGTGTAGGAATTTTGCAAAGTACTGTAAGCATTGTGACAATTCCATATAAATTGTAAATTCATAAGTAACAGATTTGTCCACTTCAGATGTGATGCAGTTTACAGAACTGCTACATCTGCTTTTGGTGCAGAGTTACAATTTCTTAACTTTGTGCTTCTATTTCTTTCAACTTACTAATTTTCAGTAATTGTTCTGCATTCGAAAATGTGTTCCTTTAGTTATGCAAGAGTTATTGATACCCTGTTTAGTGAAATCTGAGGAACTCATATTTTGCCAATCTTAGCATGAAACTAATGAAAGGGAACTTGTTTAAAATTAGAACCAAATGAGGGAGAAAAATGTAGCTTATATTCAAATAAACACCATTGCTCAAAGAATAGAGATTTACAAACACTATTGGTATAAGGCCCAACTCTCCACTCACAGAATTCAGTGCCAAAAACTACACAGTACTACACAGTAATGAAAACTACAGTGCTTACCTAATCAGGTCATGGATCTTTTTGTCAGCAATGGCCATTGCTTCCTGAAATGACAGGACTTTCTCGGCTTCTTCATCGCTGGGAAGCGGGATGCTGCTGTCCTCAGTCTTGATAGCTGCCGCTGCTGCCTCTGCATCACCCATGGTTTAGTTTGACGTAGCTTTTGGCGTCTCTTTGAAGCCCAGCTTTGACCATTCCTCTTTGGCCATCAAGTTTCTGTTGAGAAGAGACAATGGAAATTTCTTAGACAAAAGCAGGCTTGTAAAATGCATGCAGGAAGCTATCAGTGGTATGCAATAGTTCTGGTTTGTGACGGATACCTCCAAATAATCTTTGATATTATTCTTTTGCAGAAGATTAAAATTATTTCATCACATACATGATAATGAGACCAGCATTAATGACACTGTGTCTTGAGCCAATCTGTCAACATAATGTCAGATCACTGCGCTTTGCAAATTGATTCCTTATAATGGCAATTAATGACTGGAATAAGCTTCCAGAGGAACTGGTAAATTTAATTACAACTGTGATATTTTTTTGCAACAAATAATGCACTGCTTTCTGAGGAACCGGTAAGTGCAAATAAAACAGTGATATTTTTTTTATAACAAACAATGCACTGCTTTATGTTGGCCAGCTTTGATTTTGCATTCTTTCTGAATTCTGATGCTCTACTTCACTGTTATACAACTTACTTAGATATGCAAATTCTTTGCTCAAATAAATTACTGGATTCTGCAAATGCCTCTCTCAGTGGAATAGATGCTTTAATAGATGTACCTTGGCACAAGCTATGGCCACTTCAAGACGTGCTGCAGAAAGCTAAAAGCAGTTGAAAAGAAAGAAAGAGGACCTTTAAATGTGTAACACAACATACCTTTTCTTAGAAGCTTGTTTTTTTTTTTTAGTTTCTGCACATTGGTTTAATTCTTACATTTGTTTCTGAACACCACCTGCCTCTTCCTATAACTGTCATTTACATGGCAACGTGCCAGCTTCCATCAATGCTGATGTCCTCGTTATGCCATCTTTCTGTATTCTGCGACTCAGAGAAGTAGGAGCAAAATTTCTTAGCTGACATTTCATGTATGAGACCACCACAGGAAAGCATTTTGGAAAACAACTGGGCCCAACTGCTGTGAACTACGTGCGCAATTAAAGCACTTATCTATGAAAATTATTGCCAAAGAGGATTTTGATGCGTGCCTAAGAGCCCAAAAAACAGCAAAGGGTGTGGTGAATGCTAATTTGGTCTCATACTCGCCTCATATGGTCACTTTTGAGCATTCGAGATCATTTTTTGCTGCATTTCGAGCACGCTTTGCCTCACTCGCATCAAAGCCTACGAAGTTCAATGCAGATCGAGTTCAATTTGGACCCACACTGCTCTTGTGACAGGGTTATCAAATATGAGCCAACCCAACATTAAGCAAATCACAATATAGTTGTACAAGTAAACCCAATTCATGATTATAGGCCTCAGGCCAAAAGATCGGCATGAATATTGCTACTATACACAGCTGCCATGAAAGCAACATTTTTATTTTGTTAACCAACTCTGCTGACTCGCACCTGTCCATTCGACACTCCAGGTAATCCTTGGCAAGGTGTCTGCAGGGCTCCGCACTGCCGTTGTTGTCTTTAAGGCACAGCAGGTACTTCAAGACTCCTTGCTTGCATTCACCTTGAATGTAAATGCACAAGTAAAACACAATCAAAAATAGTATTTGCATATGCATACAGATTTGATCAACGTACTCGTCCATCAAAGATGTTGAAACTGCATAAGGTGAGTACTTGCACCCGTCGGAAATGCTTCATTATTACCTGGCGAGAGCCTTTCCAAACTTTTCCCATCGTCAGAGCCGAGTAGTTATTAGATTAACTTCAATATAGCCGATATTTCGTTACATCAGTGTTCGAGATTACACTGTACACTATCCAGTACATTCGACAACTTTTCCTGTATGTTACTCTGGCGTTACCGACGCCGGTAGAGCCAGCGTTTGACATCCCAACTTTGGACAACCTTGCATGTCTAGTCTGCGCTTTTGAGCCTAGTATGGCCTGGTCATAGCCTTCTATATTTTTCAATGCCTGCCCAGACGCTCCGCAATACATGGGAGCCACTGGTACACTGCGGTGATACCACATATTCAGTCATTAAATCCCTGTTGTTGCTAGAGCACGGACAACCTTAGCTGGGCGTTGCTGCCGCTCTGTACCCGATCACGGTGCATTCTTCCACCGTGGTCCGATCCCTTGCGTCTGTATGACGTCATATCATGCGCCAGTTAAGATAGTTGACGTGGCTCTAACCAAGTCCCCATAAACAGCGACCAACTACTGGGAAACTGGCGCCCTTTCACTGACTCCCGGTTTAGGCTGTCACTGGGCTGGCATATTAACGCACAGTGGCCTGGTAGAACTGCGTTGGGCGTTTGTCACAGACGCCGGCGTCTGCCTACGCGCTCTCACCGACATCCCTAGTACAGCCGCTTCGAGGCTCCGACGCAAGCTCCGCTGCTGGCTTTCCCTGACCGACATTCGACCCTGACCACGCCAACAAATGAAAAACATTGCGGAACTCTCCTTATTCGCTGTAAAAAGCATCTCGTTAACTGAACGATAATCCGAACTTGTCACTTTAAGACGCGATGCATGTGTTGTTCAGAAAGCATGCTGCGCACAGATGAAGTCGTGAAAGTCTTACCTTCGTGGTCGAGTGGGAAGCTGCCCTTGTCTGGAGGCTTTGGGGTGAATACTTTCTGGCCAAATGTTAGCGATGACATTTCGCAATCATTACGAGGTGTTGTTACGATGCGCTAAGAGCTAAAACGCCAGCAATGCAATCAATCCTTGTCGAGCACCGCACCACCGCCACAACAACATGCAACCACCAACAAGTCATGTTGATGATACTCATGCCCTTCTAGTGACTGTTCTGCGCTTTCGGTTTCGGTTCTCGTTTGTGAGGATTTTGAATGCCCGCTGGGCCAACACAGAGCAATTACGATTGATTACATTTATTTTAAGGTCTCACTTTTGTGTTTATTTTCGTAGAGGAGCGAAAAGACACTCCCTATTGCAAAAGTGCGCGTGAGTAAAAGACCGTAATCCGCCTGTAGGAGTTATGCTGCACTCTAACTTAATGAGGAGGTAATGAGAAACCACCTTTATCTTTTCAAAAGTACTAAATATCAACTCGATTATTGCGCATTAATATCCGTTGTGTCACACCCTCATGAAGCCAACAGAAAATGCTTCCCGTGAGAACTGAAATATCGTGCGCCCCCGTGTGCTTGATCAAATTGTGTGCCGAGATCGTGTTGGTCACCTGCTACAATCGATTCCGGCTTGCAAAATGGTGCGCGTCCTCTTCCGTGCAGCGCCAGTACTACAAAATTTGGTTAGAAAACGAGGCTCGAAGTTCGATTTAAGTTCGGGTACTTGCACAAATTCGGTGCTTTTTCTTTGTTTATGTAAACACTAGACTTCTAAGAAAATAAAAGCTGCATGTTCTCGACGAAAGTGTTGCCTGTTGATGAGTATTGATGACGTGATCTACAATAAATTTCGCTAAAACGTTATGATTTCAACCTAAAACCAGTAACACGAAGGCACACGTCGACCATGTATCTGTGAGGCTAAATCAACCATCTTAAGGAACTCTGGTTGGCTGTCTTCCTCATGCGCAGTATATTTCTGCAAAGGGCTCATTGTCATCCTGCCCTGTGAGCTTTGACTGTCACAGAAAGTTCCTCGTGTTAAATTTCATACATACAGCACAATACATTCTAAGCTTTGTACTGCTGCAAAGTTCAATTATAATAACACAAGATTTTATCTGCATCAACCCTGCATAGCTGTGTTTCCCAAAACTGGATGATAAGAACGCTTGTCAATGCTTTTATTGTTCTTTGACAGCCACTTGTGCACCTAAGCGAATGAAACAGTTGTCCATTTGTAAAAACAAAGAACAAGAAAGGTTTAATTTAACAGAAACACACACTTGCAAAAAAAAAAAAGGACACCAGGTGCGCGTGCCATCAGATCAATGCTGCACATCGGAGACACGAAGGTAGGACAACAATTCCCGTAAGCAGTAGTCGTTCAGGCAGTCGAACATCGTCATCCGTTTTTTGTTCCTCGTCCTTCTGACGCAGACGAGTGATTCCTTGACGACTCCCGTGATTTGGAAGTAGTTGTCCTCTATGAAGCGCTCCGCTTCCTTTATGAGCAACGTCGCCGCTTGTCGGCCCTGGTTCCTGTTGGCCTTGGCGAGCTCCTGGTTGAAGAACGTGCTGTCCTTGTACAGCTCGAAGGCCTCCGCCAGCGCCTTGCTGGCATTCTTGGTGAGCGCGAATTCAATGGCCTGCATCATCATGCCCATGTTGCGCCGGAGTCGCTCCCTGATCTTCAACGCGGGTGCGCTGCTCGTCGTGTAGCTCATGCACATCATCTGGAGCGTGCAGTTGCGTTCCAGTGCCGAACTCACTATCCTCAAGTTGGAGTCTTCCGCCGTAGCCCGGCCCAGTGTCATGCAGGCGAGCGTCCTGTTACTCTCCAAAGCGGTCGCAATGGCCGAGCACGCGGTCGACGTCAGGCTGCCGCCCTGGACACTGAACCACCAGATGCTGTTGTTCTTGGCCAGACCGTGAAAGAGCCGGATGAGACAGGTGTTCTTCACCCTCTTGGTGATAGTCACCGCCTGGATGGTAGTGGTCGTCTCGAACAGGCGTCCCAGCGCCGAGCCGTCCTCGAGGTTCAGAAAGCAGTTGATCTCGACCTCCTGGATGGACCGGTTGTGCGCCAAGGCAGCGCACAGCTGCTCAATTTCGGGCCCGCACGTGCAAACGCAGAGGTACTGGAGCGTCTGCGTGAGCGGCAGCATGTGCGACAGCTGCTTCATGGCGGGCGTGCCCCACACGAACAGCTGGACGCCTCGCATGGCAGTGTTGGCGGCGAGCGCTTCGGCGAACGCGTCCAGGTGTCTCCGCGGAGCGCCGTAGCTGGACTCTAGGGTGGCGTTCAACCGCACAAGCGTTCTGTTGCTGGCCACGAGCTTGCCCAGCGCGGCCACGCCTTCCTCGCCGAAGCCATTGGCGAAGAGCGAGAGCACCTTGAGCGACGTGTTGTGCGCCACGGCCTCGGCGATCGCCACGATGCCGTCCTCGGATATCACGTTCCCGCACACGTGAAGTTCTTCGAGCTTCGCGTTCACCTTCAGCGTAGCCGCGAAGGCCATCGCGCCGCTGGTGCCGATGGCGTTGTCCCGCAGGTCGAGCACCGTGAGCGTCGTGTTCGCCCTGAGAGTTTCCGCGAGCGCTCGCGCGCCGGTGGGACCGATGGAGTTGCTCGCGATTCGCAGGCAGCTCAGCGTGTTGTTGTCGGCCAGCGCGGCCGCTATGGCAACGGCGCCTTTGGCCTGCAACTTGACCCGCTGCAGCGTGACCGACCGCAGCGTCGTGTTTCGCCGCAGCAGCGTGGCGAACTGCTTGGCGCCCCGGATGCCGACGGTGTTCATCTCGAGCCGGACGTACTCGACCGTCTTGCTCACCTCGAGCGCCTTGAAGAGCGCGATGGCATCGGCCACCTTCAAGCCGGTCTCGACCAGCGCCAGCTCCTTGAGCGCGGTGGTCGCCTCCACGTAGATGGACATGGAGAGCACGTCCGACCTGCGGAGCGGTATGTTGCACACTTGCACGCTGAGCGGCTTCGCGCGCCACACGGCCCTGAGGAACGTGAACGCCTCGTCGCGGTCCATCGTCTGGCCGTCGACGTGGAACTGCGCGATCGACGAGTTCGGCAACAGGCGCTGGATCACGCTCGCTTTCATCCCGAACAGCCTGCCGGAGTAGCCGAAGTGCACGAAGTAGATGCACCGGTGCGTGGCCAGCAGCTCGGCGAGCAGCGTCACGCACACGGAACCGTAGTCGTTTAGGCTCGGGTCGCAGCGAGCGAAGGTGTAGAGGGAGAGGCGTCCCGGGCGGTTCTCGCGCAGCTCCATGCCAACGTTCTCGAGGAAGCTGTTCCAGACGCCGATATTCCTGACCAGCCAGCACAGCTCGCGCATGGCAATCGGCGAGCACGCGTCGGGAGCGGCGTCGGTGCAGGGTGCTCGCATGTCCAGGGAGTATCGTCTGAAGTAGGCCTTCAGGCCGCGGGTGTAGGTGGGTTTCTTCATGTCTTGCGGCTGCTTCTGGGGCCTTTTCCGTTTCATGGTTGCTGACATGGCAACTCCGTCGCGAGCCGTCCTCATCAGGCGCCGCTGGGCGACGCAGTCATCAGATTTGTCGAGCACCGCTGCGAGTTCGACGAAGATGGGCGTCCTGTTTACTGGCCACTGCGTCCGCAAAGAAGAGGGACGCCAGAAGGAACGCGGGCCCGTGCGAGCCACTGGATCGGCGCGACCCCAGTCGACTAGGCCAACGTTGTCTTCTTTCAGAGCTCGATTCGACGGGCACCGCCTCGAAGGGGCATCACATGCCTCCTCTTTTCACCGACGCCGGCGAAACAAAGAAAGAGCAAACTTCTACAGCCGCTGAAACGCTGCCAGCAGCGCGCGTGAAGCGCGTCTTGACGCGCCAATCTTCGTTCTTGTCGTCGTCTTCGAACTAGCTGACCGACTCGCAGTATGTGGCGATACAGCGGCGATCGCACGCTTCCAAATCGGGCTCGAGTCGTGCAGTCGCCGCAGCACCGGCTGCACTCTCGAAACGAGTGTGAAACGGCAAGACTGTAGCTAGAACGGTAGCGCCACTCCTTTCGTTTCTTTCTTTCTTTTTCCTGTATTTTAATCGAAGTGTTTCACTGCGCATGAACCGCCGCTATCTGATTGTGCTGCGATCGAGCTGCTTTGCAGTGCGATAAGGCCGTGCTCGTCTCAAATCCTGACCGTAGACACGGCGGCGCGAGGACAACCGCGCACTTGTTTGCGCGAACTGTGTAGCCCGGCGGAATCTGTACAGCGAGGTCCCTTGGCTCGCGCTGTAGCTGCAAGGGCTGGCCGAAGCCATACGTCGATGCTCTGCGCATGCGTGCACATAGGTGGCAGCGCCACAAGCAACACGCACAACCATGCACAGGGTGCCAACGCTAACTTTTAGCCGTAGTTCAAAAATATGCGAATGCCACGTATAGCTGGACAGAACAAAGGTTATGTTTGCCGTCGCTTGGAGACACATTGCTTTTTCATTCCACCTAATTAGATAATTAGTCTTAATTAAGTATTCAGCTTATGGAAAGAAGAATGATAGGTGTAACGTTAAGGGATAAGAAAAGAGCAGATTGGGTAAGGGAGCAAACGCGAGTTAATGATATCTTAGTTGAAATCAAGAAAAAGAACTGGGCATGGGTAGGACACGTAATGAGGAGGGAAGATAACCGATGGTCATTGAGAGTTACGGAATGGATTCCAAGGGAAGGGAAGCGTAGCAGAGGGCGGCAGAAAGTTAGGTGGGCGGATGTGATTAAGAAGTTTGCAGGGACAACATGGCCACAATTAGTACATGACCGGGGTAGTCGGAGAAGTATTGGGAGAGGCCTTTGCCCTGCAGTGGGCTTAACCAGGCTGCTGCTGCTGCTGATGATGATGAAGCATTCAACTTCTCAAGTATTATGATTAGATGAAAAGTGTGAATGAGAAAATTGTAGAGCGTTTTTGAACGCTGGTTACAAAGTTAGCTGGGACACCCTGTATATAAGCACGATTCCCATTTGCATATTTTCGAACTCTGGCTAAAAAGTTAGGTGGGACACCCTGTATACAAGCACGATCTTCGGTCACGGAGCGGCCGCATTTCGATGAGGGCGAAATGCAAAAGCACTCGCGTACCACGCCTTAGCCGCGCCCTAAAAAAAAAAGAAAAAAAAAAGCACCAGCCAATTGGTCCGAAGTCCACCCGCTACGGCGTGTCTCGTTATCAGATTGTGGTTTCGGCATCCTAACACACCAGAATTTAAGACATTTGCTGCAAGGCCGCCCGGTTTTACACGTACACTTGCCAGACATCGCTTACGCTCACGTGCCCCCTTCAGCGGTGGACCGCGTGTGTGTCACTGGTGCGCGCACCCGACAGCGGCTGCTGTTTGGACCGCGCCGAGCCACAGAGGCTTCTGCCGCTCTTCGTCCATTGAAAACCGATACAGCCAAAAAATAGCTCAAAACGCGTACACATCTGTAGTTTTGCGGCGAAGATGGTAGACTCTAGTTGGTCGGGATGTTTCGTGGCATGCTCACCCAAAAAACGGCAGCTGGAAGAGGGGTTTGTGTTTTAGTTTCCGCGTAACAGAATTATGTTTTCTCGTATATTCCAATAACAATTCGAAGCTTTCATGTCTGCAGTCTGTGTGTAAGTCGTAACTTACGCATTTTATAGCGCAATTTACACCGAAACATTAATTTAGTTTAGTAAGTCACTTGCGCTTGGCGGACGGCCTAGAAGGATGAGGACATATATACTGCATCAAGTCGCGGCTTTTGGTGGTGGCGCTTGTATAAACTCAAAACAATATCTTCACCTTAGGTCTCTCCCCCCCCCCCCCCCCCCCCTGTATTGCCAAAGGCACCACCTGTTCTTCCACAGGCCAAACTGGTAGCTAGGCGAGCTACGTTCATGTACCACCTGGCGCGAGGGTGCCTGCCGTGAGGGTGCCTGCCGTCGAGCTACAGGCCCTTCACAGCCCTCCCGGCTCGTGGAGTCTACCCCGATTGTGGCGATCGTGAGGACTCGGTTCGTATCTTTACGCAGTGTTTGCTCCCTGCAGCTCTTCTCCAAAGGACTGCATGTCTCTTTAAGCTGCCAGGTGTTCCATATCAGACGGTTCGATTTTTGCACCCTTTGCCTAATCAGGCCATCAACTAGTTCGTGCTTCTCTCCGAGTGCTCATACCAAGCTTGGTTGGCACGCTGTGGTGCAATTTTCGGGGCGCGGGCGCCGGGCATTCACCAAGTGCTTGTGAAAGCACGGAAGGAGGTCTGGTTCCATCTCAACCGGGAGCGGTATCGCTTGGGCGACAAAAAGTTTCTCGAAGTGTGAGCTCGTCCTGCCGCTATTTTTGACGAGTCAAGTGGAAAGTTCTCCATTAAGTTATGGTGCATGCTCCTGAGGTCGCTCGACTCAGCCGTGTGTGCCAGTCGATCTACGGGGTTTTGTTTGGCTCAGTGGAACCCAGAGCCGGAACTGGTCGTGGCGCAACCTAGTGTAGTCGCGCTGCTCCGCGGATGGCTTTGGTGGTCTCCACGGTTGTATTCCTTGACCTTTTTTGCGTCAAGGCAGTCCGAGGGTCAGTGTGTGTCCTGTAAGACCGACATGACTGTTTGTATCTTGAGTGCAGTAACTCAGTTGTGCTGCAGCCAGCACCCCCCTTATCCAAGGACCATTGGCCCGAACCAAAGCCTCCCGCCCAGTAAGCCCGGTTAGAGGGGGAGTACCGGGGTCAACGTATCGGATGATGTTGGGTTGATGAGTACACGTAAGCTCTGGAACGTGGCACCTCCGGGTGCCAAGTTCTCTTCCCATCTGACAACGGCACTATCATCATCGGTGTCGTCACGCTCGCGCCATTGCTCCCGCGTTCGTAGTCGTCATTAATTAATTAATTAATTAGTGCGTCCGTGACGTACGTCGCTTGTGGTGGTGGTGCCTTTGTAGACACAAAACTATCATCATCATCAGGAATGACTCCAGCGTCGTCATCTTCTTCCGCACCTGGCTCGTTGGCGCTACCACAAGCTCGCGCCACTGCTCCGGCGTTCGTGGTCGTCATTAATGAATTATTTAACAAACACAAAGACGTAACCAATTTTACAGTGAAGTTAAGGGCTGGTTCTCCCAGGATCGTGTCCGTGTGTAGACACAAAACTCCCCATGCGTGGGCCGATCCAGAATATAGCGCAATACCGGGCCGACCCGCGGCATAGGCGCGTTTCGCCATTAAAGGGCTCCTCATCAGTTCTGGCCATATTTAGCTGACAAGCACAGAGCATACAATGCGAGCCAACGATCTTGTTCGCAAAGAATTACATCACTATGCGCTGCCAAAAAGGCCTGATATTTCAATCCGAACGCCGTTTCCCTCTTCACTCGCGGCGAATCCGTCCGGAGAGGGACGGTGACGTAGTCGGGCTCCTGCGCCTATGTAACCGTGTCCGCAGTGTGACGTCGGTCGTGGTGACACGTGACTTCGAAAATTATTCAAGACAACATCTGTTATCTGTGCGATCTGTTGCTTTTGATGAATTGAAGTTTAGAGAAATAATAAAACACACAAACGGAATGTCTGCGTATATTTTGTTTTACTTCACACCGAAGCAAGAGAGATGTACTTCCGCTTCGTCTGCTTGTTCCCACGGTCGTGCGGTCACGTGCGCAGGTACCGAAACTATGCCATTTTCTACAATGTTCCAGCGCGTGATCACGCTCTGCGATCCGCTTGTTCTGCCTCAATATTCACGTAGCACTGAATTATACCACTAGTCGTGTACACAATGCACGCGCCTGAACTTCGCTTACGTCGCTTCACAATAAACCAACACCTTGCGACGTGTACATTTTACTAGAATTAAGATACCATATGCAACGCCGGTAGCTTGTATTCCGTGACAAGCCGCGAATAAAGTACCGTCAGCGACGCGATACTCTTTCGTTTTGCTTGCTGCTTACTGCATAGCGGATGCCGACATAAGTCTAGCAGCGATTAAGCGATATTTCTTATTGCGATAGCAATTATATTTATTTATTTATTTAGTACATACTGCAGACCCTTCGGTCGAAGCAGAGGGGCAATAGAATAGACGAACAAGAAGTGAACAAATCAGCAACAAGCAAGTCCAAATTTATATAATTTTTAGTCACAGTGTGTCTGTGAAGCGCCGTTCCAGTCTAATATAGTTCGGGGAAAATTTTAACGTATCAGTTCGAACATAATAGCGTGTTACTGAGCCAGGATGATACTGCCTTGTGTGCCATGTTATTGTAGGCGTTATGTAAGTCGATGGTTTCCTTTCAAGCTGGTTGAGAAGGAGGGAAAGGAATTCCAAGCCCCAGCTGCTTTCGGCGTGATTCAAGAGTAGGTATAGAATTTCCTGACATAACTTCAGAGGGAGAGTCCAGCTTTGCGAATTTATGAAATATTAGGCTACCTGCCTTTATCTGTATTTTTTTCAGGACGCCTGACATTTGACTTAATGTAAGTATGCGATGATATACATGCATACTCTAGCTTCGGCCTCACACACAGTACTTTTACATTAAGAGGGGCATTTTTCAGTTTGTGTCTTAGGAAACAGAGTTTTCGGAAAGCAGAAGAACGAATATCATTAATGTGCATGTTCCACAACAATGTGGAAGTCGAAGTAATACCTACGTATTTGCAGTTAGTCTCACGCAGTGCTGAAGAAGCCAGTGCATCAGAAAAATCTAGTGCTTTATTTTACGAGTAATACGAAGAAATACGGTTTTCTCAGCGTTAATAAACAACGCCCATTCATTACACCACATCAGCGGTGTAATTCGAGCGGTGTAGGCGGCGCTACGGTCGAGGACGGAGCGTGAAAGATAGGATAAACGAGGAGGAGTGAAGGCGGAGAGTGTCGCTACTTTGCGACGTTTAAGGGGTTTTGTAGCCTGGGCGGCCGCGCCCGCCCATCCAGGCCGCCGTATATAGACGACCGCACGCCAAGTTTCATCCTAGACGCCAGCGCTCGTTTCTCCCCTGGCGGAGCGATTTCATCTCCAGCGGGGGTTTCCGTCGCCGCTTCCCTTCACGGTCGCGCCCGCGTTCGGTTCGCGCTGCGCGCGAAACGTCTCTTGTTTGCGACGGCGCCTCTTCGGATGACCGGAAATTATTATTGTGTTGTTAACTGTCACGACAGCAATGTAAACATGAAAGGGTTGATGCCACCAGTGAAATTCTGCCGATTCACAAGAAAATGGTACGAAAAAAGCAGACGACAGACATGGATTACTGCGGTGCGCCGAGCGGAGTAAACAAATGGCAAACGAAGCGAGCTCGTTCATTGATCACTCCTGAGTGTATGACGGTTTCTATATGTAACCCACGTGAATTTAATAATTACTCGGTACATAATCCTTTTATTCATATAAAAACATTAAGTTCAACGAGCGCTTGTCCTGTCTTCTTTCTCGTGTTTCGTTTGTGTGTGCGCTGCCCAAGAATGGAAACCACGTCTCTTGTATGCGCTAGCAGTGGCCGAAGTTCGCGCGTGCCGAGAAATTGAATATTTGCATGATGCATTGAACATGACCGTAGTTCATTCCCGCTTAACCACTGCACCGATCGATCGGGTTACTGGTCGATACACACCCGCGTCTTGGTCGCGCCGGCATTGCTGAAGCAGGAATGATTAATAATACTTTGAACTTCCGTCTCTTGAGTACTGTTAAAAAATGGCCAAGCTGTCTACATTGCTGCCTCTATTCAATATTGTAGGGGACGTACTAGTTAAAGTTGTGTGCGCATGTCGTACTTGTGCTATGCAGCGATATGTCTTGTTTATTTCCGCACAGTGTCGATAGAAGTCCGTTGTCGCCATCAGAGACAACACGGATTTGTAGCAAACATAATGTGAGAAACTGCAAAAATGACTTTAGCTCGTAGGTGCCGCATCGTATGTGCTGACGATCTTTCCGGCGGCACATACGATGTCGTTTCCAATTACCTGCTCAGCGTCACTTACATGATTAAGCAGACGCTGCCCTTTCGCCGCATTGCAGCCATAAAAATAATCGTCAAGCGTACCGATCTTCTTATAAGCAAATATAGCGTGTGCAGTTTGTTTCACACTAAGGGGAAAACTCGGAACGTATTGCATCGCGATGCGGCAAGCAATGGAGTCGTGCGGCGGCAGCAGCTTGAGCAGGCGCACACGCTTGAGGGGCGGTGTCGTGATCTGCGTCGTCTGCTACGGCGGCGCGCGCGCTGGCCGCATTTTCGGGAAGCGTGGTACTGCCAGGGGCAGTGCACCGATTTCATCGGTACTGCGGGAACTGAGCTGATATTCTTTACTAAACGTTGTGCGTCGCCAAACTCTCATCCTTCATTGGCGATAATGGAGTTCCACAAACTTCTTTTGACAGCATGGTTCATTTGTTCTTTCGAAAGGCCGGAGTACTGAGCGTGTGCACGTATATTTCTTCACTGTGTGTGCTACCGCAATGAGCAGCGACAAAACGCACCAAGATGTGCGCGCAACGTGCTCAGTCTTTGTTTGACTCGAAAGGAAAACAAAGCACTCAACAATGGGAGTCGAACACGATGAAACAAACGGACACGATTAAATGAAAGTTTTAGGTTCAGACAACCACCTCGATGGTCCGAATAAATGTTTTTTCTCTCTCTCTCTAGGTTCAGACAATGAGCTGGAAGTGATTTTTCTCGACAATCATTCGCTACACCAGACAGACCCTGCCCGCCGGTGGAGAATTGGACACGTCACGCTCGGAACTTCAGTTAGTATCTCGTCATGTCCCCAGCGGCAGCGATGACAGCGCTCATCCTGGAAGGCAGTGAAGTGTAGAATGACTTGATCAGGGATGTGTTCATTCGCAGCACGTCTCAGTCGCTGACGATGGTGGATCGAAGCCTATCCTCGGGCGACTGATAGTGGGGATGTTGCGCCAGCGATACTTTCAACGAGCCCCAGACATTTTAAATGATGTTGGCGCCCGGGGATTGAGGCGGCCGCTCCAAGAGAGTGACTGCGCGCTCTTCTAGCAGTTCTTGCACAGCACGAGCAGTGTGGATCGGCGTCCTATCGCGTTAGAATATATAGTCGCCTTCCAGAAACGGGCCGTCAAGAATGTATGGAATCAGTACGTCGTCTATGACTGCCATGCAGCGATGAACTTACATTCGAGGCGTATCAGTAGGCGTCGCGCAACGCTTAGCAAAGAATACCGGCTCCTTTCACGCAGTAACGATGTGATCAGCGCCCTGCACCTGACAGTAGAACGTTTCTCGACAATGCGGCCAGCGTGCGCCGCCGTAGCAGACGACGCCGTTCGAGATCCCGCCCCTCGAGCATCTGCGCGAGCTGCTGCGCTTCGAGTTTTCCCCTAAATGTGAGAGAGACTGTACACCGCCCTTCGAAGGAAATGTCCACGCGCACACACCGCGCGCGGCGCGAAACGTGCCCAAACACGCGCAGTGCAGGAGGCAATCAAGGCGGCGCGAACGAGAGATGGGAGAGGGGTGCCACCGCTAATAGAATTTTGCTCCGCATGCGGCGCTCTCAACGCCGGCGCAGCAGCGCCGCTCTCGGTGCCGTTCTTGTCTATTGAAAGCCATCTGCGACGGGGGCACAGTCCGCCGCACGCTGCGTTCTTGTGGCTTAATTCGAGTTGATGCGAGACTGTCACTACTTTCCAGAATGACGGCGTTCTACGCATCTGCGGCAAAAGCGTGGCAGTTTGGGCGAGTTGGTATGTCATGACTGTTTTAGGCTTGTAGCGCAGCTCGGAAGAGCAAAAAAGGAAGGAGGACGGACGGACGGACGGACGGACAGACAGACAGACAGACAACGAACTTTATTTAATCCCGAGGAGCTACTGTCAGGACCTCCTAACGGGAGGCCATTGTAGCCACTGGCCGCGCCCACGTAAAGGACAGAACGCCGTGACGCTCCGCTCTTTCCTGGGCCCTCTGGATGGCCTGGGCTTGCTTTCGGAGTACCGCGCTTCTGATGAGATTTCATTTTTTAAGAATATGATGATGGTATAACAGTAATAACGTGACGACGGCGGCCGTATGATGTGGTGATAGCGTGAGAACAACGGCATGACGATAACCGGACGGAGAAGCGGGAATGACGACGGTGGTATACGACAACGGATGCATGATAAAGTCTGTGTGATGACGTAACGACGGTGATGGCATGACGACAGCAGCATATATTCGCGACTGAATGACGAGAGCCTGATTCAGCAGAATGACGAACAAGTAATGACGTCGATGGATTGACGAAAGTGGTGTGACCACAGAGTTTCTCACTACATTACCTAGAGGGAAATCTGGCGCTGCTGCGCTGTGGTATGCATGGGAATGCCGGTATATTGTGGATTCGGATTGGCATCGTTCTCGTGGAGACAGGACACCTTGAAGACGCGCTTGGCAAGTACCGTTCCGTCTGTCACAATGATTCATTTTCTACTAGAACAGCACGTGAAAAGCTGCTTTAGCTTTATCATTACGCGAAAACATGTTTTGTTTAACTATGAGAACTTGTTATTGTGTGTACGACTACATGTTACGTAAAAAGTATCAGCGGGTAGCTAAAGTTGGAGGACAGACGACAAGGTTCGCGCTCGCTTTGAAACAGTTGGTCGTCTGTTCTTGCTTTTCTTCGCTTGGTCGTGCATCGTGGGTGAGTAAAGATGTAATATGCGTGAATTGAAACATTTAATGAAGATTTTACTTTGAGAATGCGTTATATGCGTAGCCATATCCATGTTTTAGACGAAACCTCTTACAACACCAGCCAACACGAGCCTCGCAGACACATATACCGTCATTCCCATGACGGCACGGTGCCCCCTTAAGAAACTCCCATAGACGGTGGCGCCAGATTACCCTCTAGGTGCAATAGTGAGAAACTCTATGTATGATAAGGAATGCATGATGACGATGCGTGGACGACGATGGCCTGGCAACGGAATGTGGGCAGATGACGACTGTATTATGACAATGGCGCGACGATGACTGTAACAGAAAACCTGCATGACAAACGATAGCATGACGAGAGTAAGATGAAGCTGCAGTGACGATGACGGCAGCACCAGGACGACATTGCGACGACGGTATTTGACAGTGGAGACATGATGGCGACTGTCTGACGATGACTGCATAAGCACAGTTCAATGACGACAGTATGATTACAATAGAATGACGAAGAAAGGTTGACGTCGTGAAACGACGGAGGCGGTATGGCGACGATGCCATGATGAAAACAGGATGATGTTGCTTACGTGATGACAATGATAAAGCAATTGACAACTGGACAACGACGGAATAACGAATGTCGGATGACGAAGCTGCAACGAGGGCGACGAAACGACCACGAAGGCATCGCGACACTTAACACGACCCTTAACCCAGTGGCATTATGCAACTTGGACCACTGGTTCGGAATTGAAGGCGTGACGATGAGAGCATTACGACAGTCAGATCACGAAGCTGGAATGATGGCGATTGAACCACCACGACGACATGCATCACTGTGGCTGCGTGGCGACGAATTGCATGGTGACTGTATGACGGCCATAGCGTGACAACGGTATGGCGAGCGTCGGATGCCAAAGCTGGAGTGACGGCGTTGCATCTAACGTGACCGCATCACGACTACGAGTCCATATCCGGTGCCCCAAGCAGGTATACAACTTGGGGCACAGGGTCGGCGTAAGGGTCACTATAGATAGATAGATAGATAGATAGATAGATAGATAGATAGATAGATAGATAGATAGATAGATATATAGATAGATAGATAGACAGACAGACAGACAGACAGACAGACAGACAGACAGACAGACAGACAGACAGACAGACAGACAGACAGACAGACAGACAGACAGACAGACAGACAGACAGACAGACAGACAGACAGACAGACAGACAGACAGACAGACAGACAGACAGACAGACAGACAGACAGACAGACAGACAGACAGACAGACAGACAGACAGACAGACAGACAGACAGACAGACAGACAGACAGACAGACAGACAGACAGACAGACAGACAGACAGACAGACAGACAGACAGACAGACAGACAGACAGACAGACAGACAGACAGACAGACAGACAGACAGACAGACAGACAGACAGACAGACAGACAGACAGACAGACAGACAGACAGACAGACAGACAGACAGACAGACAGACAGACAGACAGACAGACAGACAGACAGACAGACAGACAGACAGACAGACAGACAGACAGACAGACAGACAGACAGACAGACAGACAGACAGACAGACAGACAGACAGACAGACAGACAGACAGACAGACAGACAGACAGACAGACAGACAGACAGACAGACAGACAGACAGACAGACAGACAGACAGACAGACAGACAGACAGACAGACAGACAGACAGACAGACAGACAGACAGACAGACAGACAGACAGACAGACAGACAGACAGACAGACAGACAGACAGACAGATAGATAGATAGATAGATAGACAGGCTCAAAACGGTTGAAGTAGGCAAAGAATGCTATTCGCATTAAAATACAGAAGCGTGCTGTATTCAGCTGCTTTAGTGAATCCCGAACCAGTGCCCAAAGAGCAATACGTAGAGCACAAGTCCCAATTCATAAGGCGAGTGCTGCTGGAGGAGGAGGCGCTGTCGTCTTTCTCAGACAATTTCGTTATGATCAGTGCACTCCTAATCAGTACCGCTCCTTACGTATCAGTAACACTTTAATGCTTTTCCTTGCTCCGCCCACTGACGCACGCATGAGGTAAATTTCATTTATGTGGGCTTGCTTCTACGCTCTGTTAAATGGAAATGAAAGCGATCCCATTCTTAGCTCAAATTGTGCTGCTACCGCGATAAAGCTCGGATTTGGCATGGTTCAACAGATAAATCAATTTAGAACCCAAGTAGCGTCAAGGTTTTATTCCATTGGCGAAGTTCATTACTTGCACTAAGCTTTCCAGTTGATGTCAGCAAGAAGTCATCGACGTATTGACAAACATCGAACCTTTTCCAGCAATTGACGCATGCAAGTATGTAATAAGCCAGTAGTCAGGAAAGTTTTGGGGACACTGCTGCGCGTAATTATCCATATCGAGGTCGTATAGGAGGGCACAGCGCGCGGGATTGCTCGCGGGCAAGTCGCGGTAAAAAATCTGCCGCAACGTCACCTCGCTGTGGAACATGTGGATCAGGAGATGGTCACGGCTTGCCGAACCGCCCACTGCAAGACAGTATTCTTGGTTGTGTGGCGCTGGTTTAGGCACTTCACACGGGTTCGGTGGTCCGCACATCCTTATAGCACTGCTCACTCCAGGATCCCCTCCCAATTGCGACGTGGGGCTCAGTCTGGTTAGCGTTGGCATCGTGCTGCCCGATAATCCAGGCGTGGCTTCCACCAGCCATGGAGCGACGCTGAGCACCGGGCAGAACTTGGACTCGCTTCCAATGTAACCCGGAAGGTTCACAATTTTCGCTACTATCTCTAATGCTAGTGGTCCGCACAATGCGTACGTGGGAAGTGATGGGGGTCTCAGCTGTCGCACGTCCAAAAACATGTAGTCGACAACGTCGACAACCTTACCGACGATGGCGTTCGTACTGGACACCTCCGTCGGCACGATGGCGGAGAGCAGTCCGGGAAAGCCGTTCAGCTGGAAGACTCGGCGGAGGGCCAAGAACACGGCGTTCAGTGCCGAAGCGTCTTCATCTGCCTGGATTTGGCACCCGCGTTCAGGTTCCCGCCAGTGGATGACTACCCCGTCGAGGATGTGGGACTTGACGAGCTCCATCGTGCCGTGGACGAAGCGAGACAGAGCTCTGTTATCTCGGCCCATAAGCGAGAACTGAGGGTGGTCCGAGCTGTATCCGCCAAGGGCCAGTGCAATCTTCACGTCCGGTGCGCCAGATCTGTTCACGGTGTACCTAAGCTTGCTGAGGCCGTACGTTTGGTCGAATTGCGGTGTCCGACTGAACGGAACGCCGTTGCTGATCCCGAATGACCAGTAGATGACGTACTTGCAGAAGGTCAAGGGCAAGTTCTGTGGTAAGAAATCATATTTGCTGCCCCTGAAGAACCTGGTGTTGTTGTACAGGCAGAAGAAATTGCGACGATGCACGCGTGAAACCGGTGGCGGGGTCTGCGGCGACACAGATCGGACGTCGTCGCCGATTTGCGGTCCCCGTCTGCAGCTGACCGGAACACCCGCCCACGGGTCCGCAGTGGGCAGGGGCAGCCCTGCCGGCAAGGTGAGCGAGGGTGCAGCATTTGTCCTTGTGTTGCTAGATCCCGGGGTTGGAGGCGTTAGAGGTTGGGGACTGACGCTGCTTACGTTCGAGTTCGGCGTAGCCAGGTAGGAAAGGATGAGCATTCCTAGGGGTATGACTAGCGTTGCCGCCGCCACAATGCAGAACGCCCAGACATGCACGCAAGTTACACGGCCAGTCGGGTTCTGCACAGTCGTCCTCGACTGGTTTGGCGCTTCCAACACAGGCGAGGAGAGGGGTCCTTCGGCGACATCGGGCGCTGACTTCGAGTGAGTTGCCGAGTAGTGGGGCCTTTGCTCTTCTGTGATTGGAAAGTGGTTCGCTTGTAATGGAATCAGTTGCGCTCGAGGAATGCCCGGGGATTCGCCGTCGACCGGTGGCGCTGCCATTAAGTACGACGGCTGATGCTTGGAGACCACCGCCTGTAGTTCATGCCAGCTGGTGTTGCCAGTGGTGGCTGCGGTAAGGGTCGCAGGAGGCCCGGTGGTCCACAATGTCACCTCGCCGTCGTGGTTGAGATGCTGGCTCTGCGTGTTGCGTCGGCGTAGTGGAGACGGCGAAGACGCCAGCTCGTATTCTCCTTTCTTCAAAGGCTGCATTAGCGATGGCGCTTGTCGTTCCGGGAACAGGGAGAGTGCATCAGAGGTGATGTCATTCTTCGCCTTCCTTAGGGCCACAGAGCCTTGTTCCAAACTGTGAGGACTGTGAAGGGCACTTTGACTTGCGTTGACGCCTTCGTCATTTTTTCCAGAACGATTAGGTGGCTTTCGGTGAAGGGGAATCGAAGAAGCGTCGGGAGTTGAGTAGCTCTGGTCCTTGGTTGCGATTCTGTAGCCGGTCTTGGTGCTCAGACTTTGCTGGTGAATCGCTGCGGGCAGCCAGGTGAACTTTGGTGACAGCGGGGTGCCCGCTTCACTGTCGGGCTTCTCGGGATTCCGGAAAAGCCTTGTAGAAAAGCCTCCGTGAGGATTACCCTGCCCTGCGTGACTCATTGCAGTCAAAGTAGCTTTCTTCTTCTTTGCCTCGCACTCTTGCACGTGACCTCGAGGAATCGGGAACTTCAACTTTGTCAACTAAGTGGCAAGCCTAGCGTCGCCGTTATTTGAAAGACGTCCAGCATGCCAGGGTGAAGCCGCTGTTTTGATTAGACTCACTTTGTCATTTGTCACTTGTGATCTGCTGGCACCGATATAATTTCGCGAGGCTATGCACACTTCCAGGTCGACTTCGCTTTTGTTCGACCAAGGCCATAATGATCACCACCGTTCTTGATTGATCCGGTTCCGGAGCGCACTTTACAGTGACTTTCACAATCAATCAATCAATCAATCAATCAATCAATCAATCAATCAATCAATCAATCAATCAATCAATCAATCAATCAATCAATCAATCAATCAATCAATCAATGCCGCTTTAGGTAGTAAGATAAGACAATGACAAAGAAGTGAATTGACAGGACATGCACTTTCGTGAATACTGCGTTCGTTTATCGAAAATAAAACGTTTGAGTGCACTTTGGTTGTCATAGCATTGCTTTTCGCTGGTGCCGCAGTACACAAGCTTTTGCTTTTCAATAGGAAATTCACTGGTGGTAGCAGCTCGTGTCTTGTCAGTTCACTTGTTTTCCGTGGTGTTGTCGCGCCGCCCATATAAAGCACGCTCCTGTGAATCCCCTCCAACCCGGTTTTCTCTTCCTTTGCAATATCGAAGTTGTGTCGTATGCGCATGTCATACTCGATAACACACGGGGCGAGTAAGCGGAGACTAAAAATGAACTGGATATTACCGCGTTACGGTGCTCATAGGTGCACTAACGACTGCTTTTTTGTCTATAACGAAAAATACAATAAAAATTAAACACCTGCCACGTCCTAGCGTAACATTCAACAAAACACACCACCCATTTCGATTTGTGAAAAGTTGGAACTCAAACGGGCCAGCAACTCCCTGTGAATCTGATGTGTTGCTAATTTGATGTATGAAGGTGTCTCCCGCCCGTATGTTTATATTGTTACTATTCCTTCCTACATGGATCCATACTAGCGTAATGCTAAGGATTCAGATGCTTCTTAACATGGTTTTTGTACGACATTACTTTGTCTAATAGAAAATCAAATTCAAATTGAAACTTTCACGCCATTTACACGGGGGTTCTTTATCGACTCCTCGTTCCGCTTCTTGGTGCAAGATTAGCAGAAATAAATATCACGTGGCTGCCGTAGCCTTCGGCGCCAGCAGATAACAGGACACTGAGCGACGTACATTGGTTACAAAGAGATTCGGTAGGTCTTGCAACTGATTCGGCGACCCGAGATGGGTGTCAAATTGAAACTCTCGATTACATTATATGCGCGGTTGCTGTTCCTATAACTCGGCTTAGGTACGACGCGTTTATGGGGCATTTTCCCGTGGAATGCTAGCGAGTACTGGCGTGGCTCAGTGGTGGAGTAGCCGACTCCGACGCAGCGCGCAGGGTTCAATCTCGGCGGAAACTGTGTATTTTTATGCGTTGCATGTTGCAATCACTCATCTCAGCCCTTGGGCGCAGCCGGGCAGCCACCATTCAGGGTATGAGCCATTGTTCATTGCTGCGCGTCTCATATGTGGGTCTATTCTCTTTTAAGTTTGCTATGTTTGTTATTAAGTTGCTTCTATTTTTATGCGTTGCATATTGCAATCACTCAGTTCAGCCCTTGGGCGCGGCCGGGCAGCCACCATTCACCTTTAGCGCAACCACGTGACGTGACGTCACGACAGCCGGAGGAAAAACTGGGCCCCAACTCGCGCAATATGCAACGTATTCTTGGCTTAACCAAGCTAAGCCTGGCCATTTTTTTTTCTCATTTCCGGCGATAGCTGCTATGGAAACCGGCGGCGGCGGTGGGGGTGGACACCATCACCTACCGAAACAGCTGTTGGGATGAGCGTATAACAGGTTACGCTGTAAAAGAAGTTGTCCTAGCATTTTGAGCTCAAGTCCGTACTAATGAGCCTTGAATGTCGCTGAAGGGCGTTCGTTCAACGCCACTAACTGTCCATGGTCCAAGCATCGTCCCAAGTGACAATGGAACGATGGATTATTGGTTTAGTCGGTGCGGGCTGCTGAAGAGGTTTAACGTGATTCCCAGGGAGCGGGCCCCGCCAATGAATAACTTGCACAACGCAGTGAGAACTTTCGGCACGCCCTCGGAGCAGCCAGACAGCCTATATAACCGGGAGAACGGGCAGGCGAAGGCCTACACAGCAGAATGAGAATGCTCATCCAAGATAAATAACAATTGTTTACTAATTAGAATTGCGTGAAAGAACATACAGGGCTAAAAACAATATGCAGCTATTTAAAATTGCTAAGCCACATTTACATTCTTACTGTTCCTGAAAGGATTACTAGCGGGAAATATTGGACTCTTCATCTTGTTGCTTTAAATAGAGTTACGGGATATCGAATCCCTAGAAAAAATAGGGAAAACTTCAGAGCACCCCAAACAATTTAGTATTGAAGCATGATCACATGTATCGCACCTGCATGCGCGATTGGAGAGGATGACCGTAGACACTGGCAGCTGCTGAAACGCCGTCGGTTCGTTGGCCATCTTGGGGGCAGGTGGGTGACGTCCGCTGCAATGTTGCGTGCTTGTACCGAGCGCCACCACACAAAAAAAAAGAGACAAAAAGACGCAGGAAAAAGGCAGTAACACAAGTATAAACTTGCTTGTATGCACATAAGATATAAATCGTTGTTGTTCCTCGGTGAAATGGCCCAACTCACGCTGGAAGATAGGCCATGAATAGGCCTAGGAAACGACGCCTAAGTAGCAGCAAAATGTAGATGCTTGGGATACACTGGCACGTACCCACCCTGGGGGACTGGCCTCGAATCGGACAGGTCGAAGTAAAATGTCGGATAAGAGTGCGAAATATCGTACTAGCTAAGTTAGATTTGAAAGGTAAGATATTAGAGCCTGCATGATTTTGTAAATATGAAAATTCTACCAAAACAATACAAATAAAGGCAATTCAAATTCAACTTGGGATACGGAAAAAGAGGCTTGAACAGTTTGTGTTCGGAGTTTGAACCTCATTCATCCTAAGAGAAAATCTTGGATGACAGCGCTAATATTCAATCTTTGTCGTCGTTAAATAGCAGTAAAATAGGTTTCTTGCAGCCAGCTTCGGTTTCGTTTCCCAGAAGGTAACTGCGTCGTGACGTCACGGTGCATGAGACGGTCACGTGGGAGGAAGCCACCTGTATGTTTTGATACTTGCTGCGATTCGCTCGTTCGCCTCCTATATGCTGCTACCCACTGCGACGTTTGACCTAGCAGCATAAGTGACACGTGTGGTGCTTCAAAAGCACCGCGTACGTATCCCGGTGATGTGGGTTCGGTCCGCGTCCGTAGCGAGTTGTCTTTCTCTTACACTTGGATTTCCCTTTCTCCTTATCATTTCGGCGTTTCAGTTAAACATGACAATTCCGCTAGTTTGGTCTGGCTTCGTTATCTGTTACTTGTAGTGGTAAACAAAAATAATCATCGTTATAGTGGTACACATCAACATCATCATCATCATCATCATCAGTCCTGCAGTGGACATAACAGGCTGATGATGTTGATGATAGTGGTAAGAGTGCACGACAGATCGTAATGTACTAACCAGTATTAGACTTGCGAAAGGCAGCAGAAGAGAGAGCGATGGTCCTGTTTGCATTTTGTTCACTGCAGGATTGAAACCTACCACCAGCGTGACCTTTAGAAAACTAAAGGTTGCGAAACTTTTTTCGCCAAATAAATGCAAGTACGGTGTAAAAAATGCTTCACCGGAAGAAAAGGATTTCAGGCATGTCAGGGCCTACGAATAATAAATGACCACTCTTTCTGTCCAATCGAGTCACGGAATAAAACCATCCCACCAGACAGCACTCGTCGTCAGTGTTTTTCTTCCCAACTGGCGTGAGCGTTGAGAAGAAGAAAGTCTGGAAGTTTTGGTCTGCCATGAATGCATTCATTACAGACAAAGGAACGGAGAAATACAGCTCGGAGGCGTCGATTGGCTCTTCTGCTGCTCACCTACTTGGAGACAAAACCGACCTCACTTTCAAGATAACCATTACTTCGATAACTTTCATATAACCATGACTTCAACAGGTGCCACCGATAAGCCATATGCGACTGTTGGACGTGGGACAGATGGCGCTGTAAGCGCCAGATGCTCGGGGAATGTTGCCAGCACTCTTGGAATAATGGAGAGATTGGCGAGATAGTTTTTTTTGTAAGATAAGTATTGTATGGGAAAGTGTGCTATACAGACGTGAAATTGATGGTCGCCATCTTGACGATGTCCGCTGTCTCTTATTGAATGTCGTCTGCTGCCAACCCTCTGCCAAGCTACGCCTGGAAGCCACCCACAGACGACCAGCTGCTGATGAGTCACTTCTTCGTGTCGATGGTGACGTTTCGTAGGCGTGAGTACGATTACAAGAATTGTAAACTGTGGTAGGTTGGTGCTTGGTTCATAGGTTACGACAGCATGACAAAACGAGGACAATTAAATATTTAACATTTGCAGGAGTAAGTTAGAATAAGCTAGCGGAAGGCAAGGGTAATAGACCTCAGACTCTGCCCAGGGGGCGCTGTGGAAAAACCTGTCACCAGCACCTCCATCGCAGCCTTGGTACAAACTGAGTAGTGCAAAAAAAGCTGTCCGCAAGCGAGGGTGCATAGGCCACAATGGACCCTCCTCTTTCGGTTGTGTTGAGACACGGTTTCCTGAAGTTCAAGGACCTGCAAAGCTTCTTCCGCCCATCCACGCTTCGGAAACGGAGGAAGCTGAGCAGGGCGAAGTACGTGTGCAATATAAAAGAAGTCTCATGTGTTTTTTCGGCGTGCTGCAACTCGCAAGTACAGAGAGTATCAGGTTTGTTTATAGGCATATCAGGATAAAAATCTAAGCATTTCAAATTGGTTCATATTGAAACTGTCCCGAACACAAGGCTTAAGTATCTCCTATATTTTTATGCACTTTATCGTAATGTTTTTTCTCGCATTTACAGGGAGTAAATCATTCCATAGCCTTTTTCAGGGCAGCAAACAGAAAACGTTTTCCAAGGCAGCAAACAGCGTGCGAACAAAACGAAAGTAAGCTTCCTACAGTGCCTGCGCGCCATGTCTTTCTGTCTCGCAGGAGCTACATCATCACGCAGTACCTTTGAACTTTTCGCAGGCGCTTCAAGCAAAACATGCGCACACATAAATGTAAATAAACGCGAAATTTTTTTTACGCACGTGCGTTACTTCGCGATTACTCATCCAGTGCTCCTACAGCAACTTGATTGCTCACATGTGAAAGACGCAGCCGAGCAGGCTCAGCACATTGCGAAACGTGCTTGTTGTATCGGCGTAGGACATACAAAACACCGAAACTAGAAATGAACTCGCGATACAACGATGCTCTCGAACAGGATTTTGAATTCATAAACCAACCAAAATGTTTGGTTAAACTGCCCAGCCAAATCTCTCCGTTCCACTTGTTGATTCGAGCGGAGACGGACGTCTGTTAACAGGTGGAATATCGACGGCACATACACAGAATGGTTCGCAACGTTTTTTCTTTTTCTGTTGCCAACGAAGTGGCGGCTGCATATTCTTGACTTTTCGTTCGGTTGCCGCGGTCCTCCGTCACGGCTACGTAGCGCAATTAGAGCAGAACAACAAATATGAATGATAGGTGTAACGTTAAGGGATAAGAAAAGAGCAGATTGGGTGATGGAACAAACGCGAGTTAATGACATCTTAGTTGAAATCAAGAAAAAGAAATGAGCATGGGCAGGACATGTAATGAGGAGGGAAGACAACCGATGGTCATTAAGGGTTACGGACTGGATCCCAAGGGAAGGGAAGCGTAGCAGGGTGCGGCAGAAAGTTAGGTGGGCGGATGAGATTAAGTTTGCAGGCACAACATGGCCACAATTAGTACATGACCGGGGTTGTTGGAGAAGCATGGGAGAGGCCTTTGCCCTGCAGTGGGCGTAACCAGGCTGATGATGATGATGATGATGAACATTATCGCACTTTCTCATGCAAGCCGCTGTGTTGTGGGGAATGCAAGTAATTCGATTACCCAACACGTTGACCGGCCCATATCCAGCGCTCTCGCCTTCCCGCTTCATACGATCGCGAGGGAAATCGGTAAAACTGAACGTTGTTATTCAGTCCTTCACGTTCATGGCAACTTACAGCACAACAGTAGCGTCGATTGCGGCGTTTCTTCGTAGCCCGCGGAGCTGTCGAGGTTGCTGCAGTTTCCTCCATCAGCCAGCAAGCGCTTGGCAGTTCGGCCGTTCGGCCACAGAATACATATTCGACGGCGCGCCCTATAAGCGGAGAAATTCATAGCTCTCTGCCTGGGTGTTAAATGCGCAAAACACTCTCAATGTGGACCAAAATCTAGTTAAATCGCCGTTTCGCAGTCGCTAGCTGCATAGGCGACTTAGCAAGGGAGTCGGGCTTCGCACTACCGTGGCCTCTGCGATCGGCTCCGGCGGCGCGCCGTTGCGAATCGCGGAGGCCACGGCACTACTCAATTACTGCCTCTTTCCACCGAATCACCGGGAGAAGCCTTCGCCCTGCAGTGGAAATAAAAAAAAATAGGCTAGTGATGAGTGCCGTAGAATTTTAGACCATTTTACAGACGTGCCACATGTATGATTGGGACCCGCATAAGCGTCGACGGCTCATAATCATGTTCTTGATGTTCTTTGGGCGCAACTGGCCATCATGTCATTAAATTTGACTCGTCATGATCATCATCATCATGGGGAGGTTGACAGCAACTTTAGACATCAAGTAAGCCCTTACTTTTTACTGATCTCCAAAACAGAAAAATGAATAATATAAGAAACAGGAAAAGCAAACCAATTGCAAAAAAAAAGAAAAGATAAAATCACCCTCTAAAATCTCTCCGCAGTTTGACTAGAGAAAGAGAAAATTTGGTTACGCTGCTTCGCTGATGAATAATAAATGTAAGCATATTTAGCGCATTGTGGTGTCGTCTCCCTTCCGTCCTTGTTTGCTGGCGCTAAATATGCTTTCAGTTTACCAACACGCCCAACAAATGGCAATAAATGTATGCCGTTAAACGCGCACACGCCTCGAAGTTGTGGCTAACGCTTTCTCTTAAAGAAGGAAATGTCAACGGGCGATATAGCTATAAACCGAGAAAGTTACGAGCACAAAGTACCTCAAGATATCTTCTGGACACTTTTAAAATTATGGGATTTTACGTGCCAAAACCACTTTCTGATTATTAGGCTGGAACAAAGTTGGTTGGGGCCGCTGAACCCTGAGCACGCCGCGCCGACGTATTGGCACACAATGAATGGCTGTCTCTCGGCTAGCTCCCCAAATCATGGTGGCGTCTGTGTTCCAGCTTTGGTACATCCGTCGCCCCATTGGTATCCCGGAGGCGGTGCCAAAGGTTACTACATCGTGATGCGTTGTATATATGCACTTGCGCCAATTGTCACTTACCTTCACCGTAATACTTGTATATGTATGTTTTACCACACTGCGAAGCGTATTGCGGTGAAGGCATTATAAAGCGCATGTAAGATTTGTGTCGCAAGCCTAGTCATACAACCGAATGAATGTTTATGTGGCAATCCTCAAGATCGGCATTCATTTGAGCCACTGTGTACTATTCCCACCCTGTGCTCCTGCGAGCCGGCAAATTCGCCGCAATCTCTATTTTCGTTCACAAAGCTTCGCCAGCGTGGCTCTACAAGGAGCCGCAAGGTTATAACCAGCCGTACGTTACAAATAACCTTATAACCGTGATGTTACAAAGAACTGCGAAGTTGCAGGGATATCCCGATAACATAGCTCACGATGGCTTAGCGATGCCTCTCGAAAGGCAGCGCTGACAAATATAAACTGGAACATCAGTGGCGCAGATGTCGCCGCCGATTATGAGGACGTCTTTCTAGAAAGCTTGACTGAGCAAAAAAAAAAAAGAAGGAAATCTGGTAAAATGTGCATGGCTTCATTACTGCTCGGCTTCAACCCCAAGCGCAGCAACGTGCTCACCGTGAACAAGGCGCACTCGCCTGTCGGGTGCAGACTGGAATACTGCTTACACCAACCCAAGAGCATCACCTCCTCGGGTCCTTGCCCGAGGATGCTTCCCCCCCCTTGTGACTGTGGCGAGCACCCGAATTCATCCCATGTCCTCCGGTCCTGGAGACCATGCCCTCCTCATCCGCTCTACCCATTCCCATGCTGCGAGTGGCTTGGGCTTGTGGTGCATCATCATTATCATATTTATAATTTATTATACTCTTAAAGGTCCCTCGTGGGGAATTTATATGCGTTCCATCGTGTTTGACGAACGAAAAACACAACAACAACAACGCGCACGCGGAAAACGGAAATCGAGGCAATGACACCGCAGCGCTGAACTTACAACTTCATCGGCGCGATATGCATACGCAAGTTTACGACATCTTTGTATTTGTTAGGCAGTATATTTATTAGATAGTAGGCAGTCGTGTCGTGTTTGCCTCAGTCCCCGTTCCTCGAAGATGGTGGAAGGCATGTTAAAAATACCCCCCCCCCCCCACACACACACGCACGCACATATCGGCTGGTGCAAATAACAAATTCGTTCGTAACAGCTACAAGGAATGTAGCCTGCCCACCCTTACCGTCGTTATTCAAACAATTCTTTAACCCGGAAATGTTCGTATTAGGCAACCACGGAGCCAATGTCACAGAAATTAGTATTTTTTTTAAAATTCAGCAAATTTCGTCCAATGATAATGGAAGCTTCTCTGCGTCTTACCAGTTTATGAATCGGAAGGCCGATAGATGAACTTTAGCGTGTGCCGGGAACTGGGTAGACAAGCTTAAGGCTTGTACTTTCGTTTTTCATTACAACTGCCTGTATTTCTCTCTCATTCTACACTTCCCAGATGACGGGATCCCTCATCACGTACACTGTCATCTTGGCGAAGACTGGCCAGCACCTCGACCAGCGCCACTAGGATGCCACGTCCGCGACACAATGCATGCACGTTGGAGCTTCAACTGCCAACCACGAAGGAGAAGAGCGGCCGTTGGCAGAAACTACCCAAGAGCTCTACAGTATTCATTGCAGCCCCTCCTCTCTCTCATAATGAAAATCTTCACTACATTGGGCTTATGTTTGATATGCTGAAACAGCTGCATCGAGCTGTGTGTGCCAAAGACCTAGTACTTCCACTTCAAATATTGTAGGTGCCGTTTTTCTTTAAACCCACGGCGTTTTGGACGAATGTAATCACTGATAAGATTGTTTATTGCATGACTTGCAGAAGCTCACAGCAAGACGACGAGGTGGGTGTTGTTGACTGTTGTTGGCTGTGGGTGGATACAGTTTAGCAAGACATGCTGGCAAGTGGCCCGCACGGGCACCTCCTTTCAAAATAAAAAATTTAGGAAGGTTCGTCACAGTTCAAAAGCATAGCGCGGTGCAGATAAACAAAACGACGCGTAACCGCGAGGCGGAACAAGACACATACCCGCAGCCTGTGATCCAACTCACTTGTTAGAATCCACTAAAGCGAACCTTTCTTGAACCGTTTGAATTAAGTGTTATGCAAAGAGAGGTATGATGCATGTAATTCCATTTTATAGGCAATTTATGTAACTGTTTTGCCTTCTACTTAAATGCAAACGCAAGTTCAGATGGCATAAAAATTATGGCTCTCCCGTATTCGACAATAATTGCAAGCACTAAATGGCTACCGGCAAAGCAGATTGGTTGGAGATTGTACTAGCTACAGCTTTAAAATGGTTATAGGGCATGTTCGCAACGGCACACCACACCACCCTACCGCACACGACCGCCTGTTTTGAACTGGGCCTCATTGGAAGTGTCGTCTCGGCCAAACAGTAATCCGCGGCGCGCCGGACGCTGCCGGCGTGGTCGCGCAGCGTGGCGCCATCTGTCGAGCCGGCGCAGTACCCGCGCCGCGGAACTCGGGTACCGCTGGCGTTGAGCAGGCGACCCTGTATCGGCGCCAAAAGGTGACAATCAAGTGTATGGTGACCTGCATCTGCCTTTTGAACGTCCCTATTGGAGATGACACATAAAGTTGCAGCGCATTAGAAGTTGCTGTTTGAGCGATATCGCGAAGAAAAATTAGGGAGAGCTCGAAAGCAATATTTTTTTGTAACTTGTTTGGGCAGTAGCTAGCGTATGTAATGCGGCCCAATACAGAAGGATAGGGGCCGGATACCATATTTTCTTAAGTTCTGACTGGTTGCGTGGATGTTCTCGTTTGAGTGCCCGGATAAAGGCTCTGGCTTTTGGCTCAAGGTAACTTGAAGGTCACCGACGAGGGGAGCTAAAAGTAGTTCATGCTTAATAAGGGACGAGGAAGCAGCGACTTGCAGGCCAAGACATCTTGCGAGCGGTGAAGGAAGCATTGCGAGGCAGAAACGTATATGTGCATAGAAGTATGCAACAGCATTCGCTGAGACACCGAAACCAAACCCGGAGGAAGAGCTAAGGAAAGTAGTGCACATGTTACATACACCTGAGCGACCGTAACGCGATGACATTATCATGATTATCCCGATTGAAATGCCTATTGGGTCGGATCCCGCTAAAAACCCCATTCCAGCTCCTGCGAGGGCACATATTGTCACGTGGTGGTGACGTTGAAGAACACCGTAGCAATAATGTGAAAGACAAAACTTTTATTGGGCGAACCTGTGCTCACAAAAACAGGCTACACTTATAGCGCAGCGATAGCGGCGAATACAGTCGGCGATCGTCGAAAATCTGATCAACGGGTAAAGCGCGTCGGCTTTTATACATCAATCGTCGAATGTTCCAGACTAATCGCTGGGACCCGCGTGCCTTCCACGAAGTTCTACACTATTCGCGTCGCGCATACATGCAGTCAGGGCCGCTATCTTGTACATGTTCGAAAAGCCGACGTTCGATTTCTTCCCGCGCGATTGTCCAGGCTGCGCCGATATCACGGCCTAGGCCAATGTAGCCCAATCGCATGAGGCGAAATCGAACGCCGGCTTTTCGAACGTGTATAAGATAGCGGCCCAGATTACACAAGGTTCGGTGACAGACAGCGGGTGGAACCATCGATAACATTCCAGAAACTTCCTATACATGCAGGCGCGTCCTCCTCTGCGTGATAACATTTGTTAAGCGGTGAAACGTGGTCACCCGAGAAAGATAAGCATGTACACGTGTCAATTTGGTGCACTGATGTGATGATCAGCCCACAAAGCTACCAGCTCCGACTATACAGCCACCGGGACCGGCCAAGTTATGACTACAGGATTTTCGGGGTCACAAAGTTTACTGTTACACTGCCTCCATGATCGACCCGTTTTACTGGACAGGAGACCGACCTACGGAAAGACAGGAAATGCGCGAGAAGATGGGGTGGGGGTGGGGGTAGGTAAAGAAACTTTGCTTTAATATTGTCACAATTTGTGAAGAACCATTATGCAAAAAAGAAGTGAGGCGTGCAGACAGGACACGAGTAAAGTGGACCCCCCCCCCCCCCCCCCCAACACAAACGCCGACTATCAACTGAAGGGAGCACTGAGGCGCAAAAAGAAAGACGACACAAAACTCATTTGCGCATGCTCAGGAATGGTAACACCACGTGTCAGTCGGGTACACGTGCCGGTCTACGTGAGAGATAACTTTTAAGACACTTAATCTCTTCCTTATGTAAAGCAATCGAAGGCTGACTCACGCACGCACTTCCACCATTATAGATATGCCATGCGTCTACCATAAGACACGTATCTTCATTCTTATGCCTGTACAATATGGCGCATTCATCTAACTCTGGCGTGCAGTTACAATCTCGGCAATGTAGCGAAAGATTAGAAGGCGATCCACCGGTTAACGACCTTTTATGTTCCACTAGCCTCTGATTGATACACCGTCCCGTTTGCCCTACGTAGAACTGGCCACAGCTAAGGGGAATTTTATACACCACACCCATACGACAGTCAGTAAAACTGTTGTTCTTATTGTGCTTCATTGGACAAATATCTGTTCGTTTTTTGCCTTTTACCCGCTCCTTTTATTCTGTCCTGTCTGCATGCCTCACTTCTTTTTTGCATAATGGATCCTTACCAACTAGCTCAGCTTTCTGTCGTTCTAAGCGTGAAGAACCAGTCACGGCAGACCATGAGTCACGAACCTAACTTTTTATTGGGCGAACTTGTGTCTAGCAACAAGTAACACGGAGAACACAATGATAGTGGAGAGCAAAATCGTCAGTTGTCGAAATCTGATATGCATCGGCAGTTTGTACGTGATTCATCGTGCATTCCAGCGCAATCGATGGTGCTCGTGGATGTTACAGAATGTGCATCACTATTCCTGCGGCGCATGCAGTTTGATTAGACAAGGAGCCTTCGCTAAGAATGGGTGACAACATTCGAGAAAGTTCCAATACACGAAGGCGCGTCTTGTGCTGAGCGATAACCTTATAACCGTTGTTAGCCAGTGGTAAACAGTCATCGGGAAAAGACAAACAAACTAAGTGCGCGAAAATTTTGCCTGAGGAAACTCAATAAGTGTGCGTTAGGCAGTTTATTGAGAAGCGCCTGGCGTGCCGGCTAACTACAAGGTCTTCTTTTAAGAAGCCGCGTCATGTTTGTTGTTTCTGAGCGAGACTGCTCTTCAGGGTGCAGTGGACGTGACGTTCTCGTTTGTTTCTTGGGTCAAACTTTGTCCTGTCTGAGTTAGGATGACCGTGTAGGTGATGACTGCGCCCATCATCTGAAAAAATTCGAAATAAAGGAAGAGAGACAAATATACGTAGAAAGAAAGAGACAGAGAGGCAAAGAGGGTTTTACAAACATGAACTAACGGCACGAGAGAACCGATGGTTGGGCCACTCCGATTGCGCGCATTGGGGTTTAACAGCACGACATACTGCAGGACACAGGACAGCTGTTGTCTTGTGTAATCCATTGACCTGCTTCTGTCGCGCTGTTTAGACTCGTAGAACAGCGCAAGGACGGTCGGAACACAGGATGCTAAAAAAAGCTTCGTCGGCTATTTTCTCACTACACAAATGTGGCAGAGCCTTGCATAAGTGTTGACGATGTTGACGATGAGACAGAAGGTAAATATTAGGTGTTTGAAAAGGTGGCAGCGCTAAAAAGGAAGACACGAACGGAGACAAAACGACAAGGACGAGCTCTGATCTTCCAACAACATGATTCTGACAGCAGCTACCTTCTGCCTACGCACAGCATAGGTAGAAGGTAGCTGTGATGCCTTACATTCATACGCTATCACAGTCTGAAAAAGGTGGCCTAGCGTTACGACGTGCAAGTCGTGTTCTCTGCCCCCTACGAGCTGTAAAAGCTTTGCAGGTTGACCGATCCGGCGGCGACCCAGCAGCGTTCCTGTGGCACAAATCACAGGCGGTCTTTTGTTGAACGCGCAGAAAGAGAGAGAGAGAGAGAGAGCGAGAGAGAGTCAACTTTTATTCAGTCTTTAGTAAAGGTTGGTGCGCGCTGGCACCAGACGGGGTGGAACCTTCTTCTTGGGTCCCATATGCATCCAGCAGTTCCTGGCCCCTAGCCGCCAGCGCGAGCTGGGCCGGTAGGTCGGGGTTGGACAACAAGGTCTCCCATCGTTCGGGGGGTTGGGGCTGGGGAGGGTAGGGGTCTATGAAATTCTTTTAAGGTGTGGAAAAGTGTACGTTGTCCAGAAGCAAAGAAACTTACCCTAGGAATATTCCTAGATTTCTCCAAGGCATTTGACAGGATAAATCATTCTACTATGTTAGAAAAACTGCAATGTTATGGAGTCCGTGGTGTCATTTTAACTTTAACCAAAAGATACTTATCTAATCGGCAACAGTGCGTCTCAGTCAACCGAGAGCTATCATCACCCATGAAAGTTAAAAATGGGGTACCTCAAGGAAGCATATTGGGTCCCCTGTTAGTGAATATTTTTATTACCAATATTGTACAAATTGACAGCTCTGTAGATTATGTAATGTACGCGGATGATACCAGTCTATTTTTTTTCTGGGGAAATGGCTGATGACCTCATCGTGTCTGCAAATGAAGTGCTAAATAAAATATATGCATGGACTATAGCAAATTCACTATATATTAACTGCTCTAAAACCAAGGCTGTAATGTTCCGTGCGAAATACAAATTATACGAAACGACTCTCAAGCTAACCCTTAATAATAACGATATTGAATTTTCCCAAACTGTTAAAACTCTCGGTGTTCTCTTCCATGAGCATATGGCACGGAATCACCATACGGAACACATTAGCCATAAACTTTGCAGAGCTTTAGGCGTGTTGCGTCGGTGTCACAATATATTACCTGTAAAACAAAAACTATTATTATATAAAGCTTTTTTTTCTTCGCATTTACGCTATTGTCATCTGGTTTGGTCCACAGGCTCTAAAGCACCATTACATAATCTGGCCGTGCTTCAAAAAAAATGCCCCGAGATGTATTGAAGGTGTATCGTATAACGCACAAACACCTTCATTATGTATAAAGTATAGAATTTTTAGAGTGAACAGTTATTACGAATACAAGCTCTTGACAACTTTTAAATCAGAAATACGCAGAGGAGGTACCCTCTTACATACGTTGGCCGATTTGCAACCAAATCCAGCCAGTCGCCTCACCCGACACACAGAGAATTGGTATGTACCATGTCCTCGTACTAATCATGGACTGCAAACATTACATTTCTGCCTTCCGAGTTTACTGAACAAATGGAAATTAACAACTGCAAGTTTACGTAATTTGTGCAATACTGATATACTACATAGAATGTCCTGAATGTCCTATTCATGTAATATCAGGTCACTTTTTTGATGGTTAATTAATGTCATGCAATTATCTCTTGCGTTGTTGTTTAATGTTTTTTTTTATATATTTCAGAGTTTTATTTCACTTTTGCTGCGACGGGCCACATGTGTGTTCCTTCTGTATTGTCGCTCTCCGCTGCCTGTAATCTTGTAATGAAATGTTGTTTTCCGGGTGATGGGGCCAGTCAAGCTGTTAGATGCAGCTTTTTTCCCATCACACCTAACCACGTCCATGTGCACTTTCATGTACCTGCCATGTGGCTGAATAAACTCAAACTCAAACTGGGAGATGTGTTAACGATAGGTTAAGGGAGCGTGCAAACAGCGCAAAACATGCGCGAGAAGCAAAATATTTTGAAGGTTTGCTGGCAATTAATTTTCTGACTTGCAAGAACAGTTCGCCCAACCTTGAAAACGCTTCCGTTATCAAGAGGAGTAAAACGCGTCTGACACGGGACATCGCAGAATCTATACTTGGGGAGGGATGTATCGGCATGGCCTCCATTACCCTGGCAGACAAAGAGCTGGCATACTTACGCATGCGCAGATGATAACCGCTGGCTCGGACAGCACAAATATTTCAGTGAACCTTTCACAATCATGTTGTTAGAAGTTGTGCCGTCCTGTCTCCGTCCGTCTCTTTCTTTTTAGCGCTGCCGCCTTTTCAAATATGTACCAACACGTCCAATATGACACATTAATTAGTTGTTTTTATGTAAATATTTGTACACAACAAAACCTTCTTTGTCGTAGCCTTTTTGCAAACGCATTAAAGTTTGCAGAATACTGGAGACCCCGACAGCAGAGGAAGCTCTCGTAACGTTACTTGTAGCGCGTACATACGTGACTTACTCGAGAGGACGCACTAACGGAGCAAACCCGTGGCAGAGAACTTAAAATGAGACAGCTGGCTCTTGTACGCTTTAGTGTGGCCAAAGAACCCACAGGGACACCAAACCATCACTGTACAGTTAATCCTCGACTTGACTAGCAAATGCAATTTCAGCTTTAAGGTGGCGCCCAATTCGCACTGAAATCTTCATGCCTCCCCCCTCCCTTTTATTGTGTCGCTCGAGGCTGCGCGTGGTATTCACAGAGACCAAATGATTTCGCATCAGGATCGGTGACACACCTTCATGCGACAGTTCTGGGCGTGAGATGTATCGAACATCTCCTCGTCATCTGTCTCTGCTACACCGACCAGTGCCTTTTACTGCACTCCACGTCATAGCACCTAGGGAGGTATTCTGGTATTCTGTAGAGAGTCCATCTAGTGGACATGTCCATTTCGTCTTTTGTTGAAGTTCTGATTGGCTGCGCTGGGTTGCGCATCCGCGACAGCGAGGCGCCACAGCCAATCAGCAGTTCAGGACATGCCCACCAGGTGGACACTCACAGAATACCTCCCCTGGACTAGAGATCACTTACGGGTGACAAACGTACTTGTATCGCGGCCACATGAGCCGCAAGACCAGAAACCAGTCGACATGCCTCAGTGAGCGACTATAGTTTTGACGGGCATCCCCGTGCGAAGCGAAACTCTCAGTGTTTTTTCTTTGTTTCTCGCAATCCCTTAACCATCTTCTCCTAGTTTATATGCTAGCAAACCGGTCGTGGGTCTGGTAGACCTTGGGTTTCTTTCTTTTTAAATGTCTCTCTCCCTCTCCCGTCCCTCTTTTCAAAAGCGCCACGCTGATTCGAAGTGCTTTGGCTTACCGAAATTATGAGAGGTTTACCGAGCCGAAAGAAGGCTGCGCCACTGAGGCACATCTCATCCGGATCGATGCTGTCTTGCAAGAAGAGTACCTGCAAGAAGCATGCGTATACTAGGTTCCAAAAGTTTCCAGGCCAAAATGCTCGAGCTGAGTTCCCGCCTATCACCATGTGACTGCGCTGTGCTCGGCACAGATGGGGTGTGGGTGGCGTAAAGGTAGGGAACACAGGGTGAAATCTAATTTCACATTGAGGCGATAATGGTATTTGAACATCGGTGGTTCCATAACAGGAACCACGGATCTTATGGACCGGTAATATACGCAGGTAGAAAGTAAAACAAGCTACAACGCCACTTTAAAGGGGATGTTGATAAGATCCATCCATCGACCCCATGGTTTTGATACGTAGTGCCTATTCTGTACACTGAAATTCTGCCATGTTGTCAAATTCTGCAAAGGCCACATTTCGAACCAATATTAGAGGCCCAGAGGGCTGTTACGACCTCTTTAGTTGGCTCAAAGTGCATGCGTTACAAAATTTCACATTATGGCGGAATTTCCCATTGTCCAGAACAGCACCCCCGGGCGTGTAGAGGAGTGTCCTGGACACATGGCTGCTTCTCGACAAAGGGAGTACTTTGGGGCCTGCTAGTTAGAAAACACGAATCACCCCTTTTACTTGGCTATATTTGAGGAACTTGGAAGACTGATATCAGGCATCAGCCCCGGCAGCTCCTTAAATTTCCGACAGTTATAAGCGGACTTCGCGTAGTCGGTTGCAGCAATAACACGCACTCACCTGCACTCCACGTCTACAAATTAAAATCACGGGGTTTAACGTCCTGAAGCAACCGACGGGTTTTGTCTGACGCCGTAGTGCAGGGGCTCCGTAATAATTGCAATAACGTGTAGGTTCCTTAACGTGCGCATAAATCAAAGCACACGAGCGTTTTCGCAGTCCGCCACCACCGGAATGTGATTTCCGCTGTTGCGAATCGAACTCGAGAATTTCCCCACTTCCCGCAACGGTGCAATGCGAGACCATCAAGTCATCGTTCGGACATTTCTACGTTGAGCCACGCTGAGCGCAACGTTCCCGTGGCGATGTTTATAGTCGCTTTGTTGGCTGCTTTGCTGATACGTGCCCTAGATTACCTATAGCGTTGACTACGCGTTATAGGCGAAGCCGTGGCCACGTACATCTGTTCTCAATTCGGGTACTTGAAACTCTGCTAGTCTGTACAGCTTGAAATCAACCCAGCGCCAGCAACAGCACCATTGCCACAGGGCAGTATATGTGAGAAATTAGATTGAGCCTTTGCTTGAGAAGTTGACCACAGATGATAGAGCACGTCGCACTGAATAAGAAGGCTTGACTTGCAGCAGGTTTAGTATGCAGAAGTCTCACCTGCTTGCTGTACGAATCATCGGCTTCTAGCATGGTCGCAGCCTTGGCAGATTCCTTTACGTCGTTAGCCTAGAATGAATAAAGGAATTATTAATTCAAATATTCATAAGTTCCGATTTTATATACAACTTGAGCATTTCATCTGAGTCTTTAGCATGACTGCTGGTCACGGGCTTATGCTACGCTTACACAAGCACTAACTAGAGGGTATCGAAATTCTTTAGTACAGAATATAAGTTAGATACAAATAAAAATCAACATGAAATTGAATAACATAACAGTGTACGTTGCGAAATAAAAGTGTCGTTCCATGATGTAGAACACTGCATATCTTTTTCAGGCTTACTTGCATGGATGATGTCAAAGACAATGAACACATTAGAAGGCCTCCTTTCTGGAAGTTCGCTGCCAATATTGGCTCGTAAAATAAACTCCAAATAATTGAACATTAGAGCTTGTAGCCGCATCTGCAAAACATGTCATGCCAGTGCGGAATACTGAATAACAGAGATCTCTCTGAAATGGCCTAGCTAGTGCATAATTTTGTGACTTTTATGACGGAGGAATATCTCCAGTACGAATTTTTCGTCAAATTTATGCTTGAAGTGAATTAAAGGGCTACATTCAGCTGTTCGGCGATCGTAATTGTATTATGACAATTTTAGATGAGAATGGTGCGCGCAATGGTCGGCGCCATGAAAGACGATGAAGCGCGTGAGCTGCACATTCTTCTTCTGGCCCGCAATTAAAGAGCAGCGTCTATTTTGTGAGACTCCGTCTACAATATACGTTACAATATTATTAAAATAAGACAATCTGAAAACCTGTGCAATGTATTGTATGCACTCTATTAAAAAGCTGACGAGTTTCACAATTTACATATGCCCAGCGTTTCCACATGATTACGTGGATCGCGTTTTATGTTCAATTTCACATGATCATGGGCGTTGCGGGTCACGTGGGTTCTCGTTTTTATTAAAGCAGGAATATTTGCTGTACTCCCCATCAATACCTTAAAGACCCCTTGATATGAGTATTAGACAAAGAATGCACCGAAACACTTCAATGGTAATGTTAGCCTGCAACTGAAGATACATGACAATGTTCAACGAATGGAAGCATTCCGGATGGTTAATTTTCACCATACGGAGAGAACATCACCGGAAGTACACTTGGGATATCCCGGGCTTACGCGTTGCCGGCGATCGCGGCAAAGGAACAACTCACTTCGTCACGCAAGGATTGGCTGATGAAGGCGAGCTCGTAGAACCGCGTCGCGCTGTGTATCGCCTGGAGGGACATCAGGAGCCCGGCAACGCCGTGGCCACCCGAATTGATGAGTTGATGCAGAGCGGAGCATTTCGCGAGCAGCGTGGTCACCGCACTGAAGACGAGTGCCACGCCCCAGATGTCGTTGATGGACGTCTTGAGCTCTCTGATCCGGGTCAAGTTGACGCGTACCGATTCGACCGTCCACGAGGGCGACGGTCTGGGACCGGTCGTCTCCGTCTCGGCGACAGGCCCGGGAGAGGCGGTGGCGTCCTCGCGGCGGCTCTCCTCGAAGACGGCCCTCTGGTCGCGTGCGTACAGGGCGAGCACTTCGCAGGTGGAACTCAGCGTGAGGTACACGATCCACTCGTAGAACATGCTCACCGCCAGCGACGCCACGCCAACGGCCTTGCTGAACGCGCTCCAGTGAGCTCGAGTTCCTCGAGGCCCGTAGTACACCGCTAATATGGTGCCGTACGCCGTGACGACAGCCGTAAGACCGACGGTCCTGATTAGCCTGATGTGACAGCGTGGCCTCCGAGATCCGCGCGCCGTCGGGGACCGAAATTTCGCGGACTTCTCGTACCTTGCGCAGTTGCGGAAGAACTCCAGCAGACGCCTGGTGCCGAGCGTCATGGAGGCGATGTTGATGAAGACGTTCGTCACCACGGAGATCTTCAGAAATGCCGCGACGGACTGGACCAACTCGCCGGTCATGATACCGTAGACGGCTGCTGCCATATACTCGCTTTCTATGTAGGCCATCGACGAAAACCACGCCAGAGAATAGAGAGTGTAAGATGTCCACCACGTTACACGGGCCCTCGGGTAGGCATCTTCGGTGAGGCCCTGTACGAAGAAGCACCCGAAGAAGCGCAACAAGCGGCGGTACGGCTTGAAATTTCTTATCATGAAACAGTCAGTTGCTTCCTTCAGCTGCGGCGCTACTTGTCGGTGAGAAGTGGAGAGGGTGAAACGATTCTCGACCATGCCACAGCAGCCTGCAATGTCATCCGGGTGTTTAGACAAAAGGCAAAGCTCGAAAGACTTTCTTTGCATATTTCCTACCCTGGTCCACAGACGTAAAGGACAGTGTTAAGCAAATTAGTTATTCGAAAGTCTGTCAAATAATGAAGTTTTATGAGGTGAAACATTGGCATGCCCTTGAACACAGCGCGGTTCTACAAAGACATATCGAACGGGCTCCTCGAAAAGAAAACTTCGCAGTTGAGAAAAAACAAAAACAGAATGCGGAAATTTGAAAAAAAAAACATATTTGCAGAGACATGCTAGCTTAAGGCGAGTGTTAGTTTTTCTTCTCCTAAACAGTTCTACACACAAAGAGCTAAGTTCGCAGTCAGCAGCTCCCTCCAATTGTAATTTCACCGAACAGACTTTTCTCACCGTAAAATACGTTACACCCGCAAGAAAAGAAAGCTACGTTAACTTCGAAGTTAGAGGCGGATCTGTATACCTCTGCTGTATGTTACTTAGTGAGGGACGAGGATATAAAAATGCAGCCTTCAATAAACCTTGCCGATCTAAAAATGTGCACCAACGCCGATTTTTACCAAGCCCAGCTCGTCAACAGCATCGCAAGTGCTTAGCATCGAAATGGTGATGGTGTTTGCGTCTATCTCACAGTTGAGGAATACTGTTTACAAGAACATCAACGAGTCACTTGACTCAATAAACTGCAGTTAGCACGTTCTGTAAGAATCGGTTTAACGTGTACCGAACTGCGCTGAGGTGGACGCTTTTCACTGAGGCGTTGCGGCGCAGATCTGGGAGTCGTTGCTCATAAACTGACATTGGCAGCACAACGCGAAGAGGGGGCAAGACATTATAAGGTGTATCAAGAATGTCTGATCGGTGAAATCAATGGCTCAAGTAAGTTCAGATCTCAGGGTAGCATCCCTGAACAGAGACCACCCAACCCGATTCCAGAATTCTTGTTCGTACTATACGAACATCCATATATATTCCTCATTGCGGGGAGTCAAGGTACACTGACTTTGGTTTCGAGCAGAGGAGGTGGTGTTGTCACCTTTCGCTGAATGCATGCACCTTTAAGTATTATTGGAAGAACTTCAGCTGAATATACTTTTGGCTTAGTGTGTTTGACATTGCTACTAGAGTGCTCAATTGAGAGACGGACTGATGAAAAATGTAGATAGACGTGCACGAAGCGCGTCATAGAGATCCGTTCTATATTTTAATGACGCGGTCTCAATCGAGAACTTGCCACCTTCGAGTGGCACCGGTTGCCTTTCTTTTCCTGATAGAATTAAGGAAATCACAAACAGCTTCGATAAAACAGCAAATCCAATGAAAGAGCAAGGTCAGATACAAAATTTCGGACACGTGTACGGGAATTGACAAACGATAGTACAGGAACACGCAAAGATATATACAAACGTATAAACACGCAGTTACGTAAGTAAAAGAAAACTAACTGGCATTGTCTGAGAACACGCACGCAAGTTTACAGTATCGTAGACCGGGAGCAATGCAAGTACACGTTTACATTACGTGCTACGTAAATAAAGAACATTATTGTAAGAAACGCAAACGTGTACGAGTGACAAATAATCAGTATTGAAACTTGAGTCGTGCCTTCTATGTGTGTCCGTCGCAAGAGTAGCATGAATCCTACTGGAGAACCTTGTTTTCTTTATCCACCCGTATTGTGGGTTTCTGTGAAACAATTCGTGAAGAGTTGCTCAGTGCTTTAAAATGGCATTTGACATGGTGGCAATGACTTATGATAAATGAGACAGATGACAATGTGACAAATGAGACAAATGACAATGTGACAAATGACAATGACATGACAAAAGCCGGAAACAGCAACGTACGTGGTAGTACTCACTTTTCAGCAGCACTGCTATTCGACCGTAGAAGTGCTCCATAGGTTAGATTTTCTGCCGGCGTTTTCTGACGTCGGTCCGTGATGGAGACCAGTGGACTCTAGGTGGCGGTAAAATCGGCGACAATGCGCCCCATGACTACAGGCACTGCCTAATAGTCACGTGTACGCTGGTATATTCTGAAGGTTTGCGGTCGCCTGCTGCAGCGACTTCACGAACTTTGCCGGTAACATTATGCTTGGCTTATACCTACCTGCAGCGTCGTACAGCCAATGGCGACATTGCGAGACACACACGTGATCGCATTGTGCCAGTACGACGGAGATCCGAAAGAAAAAGTGCCAGTGAGCGAGTCAATTTCCCTCAGACACTGTGTTCGCGTAGTGCTTGAGGCTTGAGATTTGAACGACAAAGAGTAAGTCCACCGACGACATAACGACATAAGTGTATCTGACATTTCTCACTGCAAGACCTGAACGCCAGCACTCTACTTCATCATGACGCTTACGGGAAGGTCTCTTGGGTCTCTTGGATGCATGAAAATTTCGCAGCCACCCAAACTATCAATTTACAGTCACTACTAAATCTGAGCGTAGTAATCGGTAGCGCACTGGTCCCGACACCTGAGCCCATAGGTTTCGGTACACAGAAGAGTTGTCTACAGAGTTCATAAACGCATAAAATGGGAAGCCCAAAATTAAACTGTTGCAGACGATATAAGATCATCAACAGGCGCCAAATCATGTTCCGCAAAGCTTATAAACAGGAACTATTTTAGAAGTGCGGTTGTTTCTTGCTATGCGCTTATATATTAAGCATTTGTTATTTATTATATATATATATATATATATATATATATATATATATATATATATATATATATATATATATATATATATATATATATATATATATAAATATATATATATATATATATATATATATATATATTTTGTTGGTTTTCTGTTTTTCGTTATTTAGATTATTTGCATTAATACTACTACGTCGTTCTTATGTTGCGTGTTGGGGCGTAAGCCTCACAGAATGTTTTAACAGGGCATTTATATTATATTGCTGGGTCCTGAGAGCTGTATTCTTTTTCTATTTGAATACACGTAACAATATTAAAACAAGATATCAAGAACATTTCGATAAGACTCAACCAGAAGAAGCTCCCCCTGTTAATTTATACTTACACGGATGAAAGATGACGTTGGCGCAGGCCTAATTGCTCCTTTTCCAATAAACGAAAATAGAGTACGACGTAGTTAGGCGCGATTCCTTCGCCGTTCTTCAACAGAATGTTACGGCTGTCAGTGCTTGGTGTGGCCGCGACTATGGAAACGGTGGCGCGCTGCAGATGACAGCGGCTTTTTTTTTTCTAATTTGACTGTGCTTACGGCTTGCGACCTGCTCGAACGTGCACGAAGGACTCGCGCTCAACGTGAGGGAAGAGCGGTGAGCAGACCTCCCGTTTGGCGTCCCCAGTTGCTTGAGCGTGGAAGGTGTGTCTGCCGATCTAAGACGTCACTGGAAAAGAGAAATCAGAGGCATCGTCTGTCGTTGATCCGTGCGCGAAGCGACAATCGCGTGACTCCATGGTAGAGAAGAGGCTCATCATTTATTCACAGATATCTCTCGCTCGCGAGACCTCGATTTGAACACATCGCTAGAAAAGAAGAAACAAACGTGGAAACTGCAAACAATCCATAAATGTCATGCTATGATAGAACCGTAGTTTTGGATGTGTCCCAGAGTTATAGTGTGAATGCCTTTAGCAGCAATTTAGAAAAAATAAAAGTAGGGCATTACGTGACATAAAAACTGTTTACAGCGCAAGCACATGCATCCACAAAGTATAAGGGACAGGATCAGCGCTTGTGTCCTGTCCCTTATACTTTGTGGTTGCATTTGTTTGCGCTGTAAACAGTTTTTATGTCAAGTATGCACCAACTCGCTCAGAAAGAAGTTTTAATGGAGGGCATTACGGTCAAGAGCTAACCAAGAGGGATTGAGAAATATGGCGCTATAGCTCACAAAAGTTCTTTTTTTCTCGAAGCTAGTGCCTATCTCTATAACAGGCAAAAGCGATCACTGCGCCTACCAAGCAACAAGAGCGATAAAATTGAACAACATTTTGAACAACAATTTTGGCGCATTGCAAGCTTGAAAATTTGGCCCAAACTTTGCCACACGTGCATCGATACACTTAGAAATACTATATTTTATTTAGCGGACAAGAAAATCGTTGCAGTGAGCCTAACACACTTTGCGCCTCTAATAATCTAAATTTGTAATCAGTTTACATTTACGATTTTCACAGCCGTGGACCGCACCTAGCTCACAACTGTAATCACCGAAGTGCGCAGCATGTAGCCTTACAGCTCAGTTTGAATACCCGGCTAATTATCCTGCTTACGACCACCCTGCATACTTACGCAACAAATCGCATCAGTGCTTAATCTATCTGCGCCGTTTCTTATCTCTTTGTGTTTTAACTTTGCTTCTTGCTAGTGTGTCACCACATCCAGTACTTAATCTACTTATTGAATACCTGGGTCCTACCAAAATAAGCTACCGGCCATGCCAGGAATGTATCCCACCCCGCAAAAAAGAAAGCGCCGTCACGGCCTGCTCGGTGCACATCACGGGTTATGTCAACGGCTGTTAAATTCGTTGCTTTAGCTAGTGTCCAAATATTCATGTTTACTGCAAGCACTGCCCCTTCAATTTCGGGTTCCGCCTTTCCACCACTGGCACCTTGAACACTGCTCCTATCGTATGGGAATGGCCGAGAGCCCAGTGTGCGACTCCCGCAGGTGTGAGGAGACCATCGAGCACTTATTGTGTACCTGCCTTCGCTACGATGTACAACGTCTCTCTCTGCGGGCAACCTTAAAGCGACTGGGCTCAAGACCATACTCCGAGTCAGAGGTACTTGGACCGTGGCCACAACCGACACTGGCACGAAAGGCGATTCGTGCACTAGTACAATACTTGAAGTGCACCGAAGAGATCCTCTATAGTGTCCCGGTGCATCCCCCTACACTCACTCAGCGCTTACTCTCTCCATTCTTTCCTCTTTGTATTCCCCTTTCGCCCACCCCCAGTGTAGGGTAGCAAACCGGGTGATCTTCTGATTGACATCCCTGGCTTTCCTGTCCTTGCTTTCTCTCTCTCTCTTGCACACTGCGATCGACGCGTCCACTGGAACTTGCCTGATTTTTTCCTGACAACTTTTGCTGTTCACGTAGCGATTCCTGCCCCCCATCCATGATGCAGGCCAATTACTCCCCTCAATAACATTGGAACACTGTGCCAAGGAACACTGTGTTCCACACGTGTTCCTTGGCCTTTATCATCACTGCCCCGATAGGTTTTCCCTGAACCACGCTAATCTGGACTCGCTATTCTGACCTACTCTATCCCTTATAACTGGTTCCATGCTACGCATCTTCGCATGCGCACTTGAGGCAACTCGGTGCCATTTCTTTCTTTCGCTCTCGGAATCTGTGCTCGAAGCCTCGATGCCCACCACTTGAAGCCCTAATAATTTGCTATATTGCTATCAATGCTTCACTTCGCAGGTGATGCTGCCACTTTTTTATTAGGATATTTGTTAACCTCATACTGCGTTTTTATTCACTTGGCATTCGTTGTCTTATGCCCAAGCAGACGGCCAGTTGTCTAAGCTCCGCAATAGATTACCTTCATAACGTCCTTTGATCCTGTTTATCTAAAGTTGAATGCGAAATACACCTGTTTCCTGTGTAATTCAAAGCCCCATATTCCTGTCTCATGACGTTACTGGCACTATAATTTGTTCCATCACTGCTTGAACGTTGCTTGCTTATCAAAAAGTTTTGTTATACTATCGCACAAGCTACAGTTGCTGGGAAAGAATAGAAACAAATATTAAGCTGCGCTCTTAGATTACGTTCTTCCTGTGGGTTGAGGCTTGGGAAGGAGGAATTTATGCACAAACCAAAAACGAATGACGACGTAGCCTCAATACTGCCTTACCAGTTTCCCGTGACGTCGTAAATTTTGACATCTGGTAAGGGCTTGTTAAGTAGCTATTATTTAAAAAAAAAGACAATTAGAGATTGTACTGCGTTTCTCAGCACCAATGCTAGAGATGCATGGGGAATTTTGGTATTTTCTAAATTCTTCTTTCCATAGCTCGTTGCGTCGTCCTCAATTTGAGTAGAACCCTTTTGGAGGGTAACGAAGAGGGTTCTACTCAAATTGAGGACGACGCAACGAGCTATGGAAAGAAGAATGATGAGTGTAACGTTAAGGGGATAAGAAGAGAGCAGATTGGGTGAGGGAACAAACGCGAGTTAATGACATCTTAGTTGAAATCAAGAAAAAGAAATGGGCATGGGCAGGACATGTAATGAGGAGGGAAGATAACCGATGGTCATTAAGGGTTACGGACTGGATTCCAAGGGAAGGGAAGCGTAGCAGGGGGCGGCAGAAATTTAGGTGGGCGGATGAGGCTAAGAAGTTTGCAGGGACGACATGGCCACAATTAGTACATGACCGGGGTTGTTGGAGAAGTATGGGAGAGGCCTTTGCCCTGCAGTGGGCGTAACCAGGCTGCTGATGATGATGGTGGACTGCGGGGTTTCAGTCTATTGTAGTAAGCGTGAGGCTTTTCTCGATTTAGAACACATGCTTTCGCGCTGCTTGGCATTGGCCGGTGATGGTCCTCGAGGCGAACAGTGGTGGCAGCGGACGCTGTACAGTGAAGTGCTGTTGGAACAACTCAGGGCTGTCCAGAGGGCCCGTGAGGCGGCAGAGGGGCTCAGCCTCTCTGTCTCGACGTGGGAGTGGCCCGCATCAGACCCAGACTGATCCCTCAGGACCTAAATAAAGTCCTTCATACCATACCATATCGTAATCGTCGGTGATTTTTTCTTCCTTTCGTCGGCGTTTGCATTTGCGCTCTTTCCAAAAGTACAAATAATGGGACAGTTTTTACGTTTGAACATTTTGCATAATCTGTAAAAAACGTGGAGGATGCTTAAGTTTCGCTTTTAAGAGTATAACGCGACAGCATTCAGACATCCCTGACTGCTTCTCACGCTTCTGCGCAACTGCAGCTTATGTAACCGTAATGTTTACCGGGAAACGCTGGCGGCGAAAGCTGTGTACGAGGGCGAGCTTTCTCATAGAAACTCGGGCTCTTGCATGCGCCGATCCCGGAGTTAGTGCACAGCTGTGCCAAAAAAATCGCCATCATTTTCAGGTTTCTGTCATTGTTTCGCAGTTTTAATATGTAAGTCTGAGAAAGTACGCGCTGCCTGTATTTTCTTTCATGACATTTCTTTGTGGGCTGTCATTCTCAAATTTCAGAACAATAAGTTTGTCAAGAATGCAAAATAAGGTATGAGCAACTTTTGTAATAGAATGTTAGGGCAATATAACCCGTATATACCGCGTGTCATATAGCAAGGCGTGGCATATAGGTATACCTAGATACATATGGAAATTTTCTCTGCCGGACAACTCCGCCGACGCCGACATAAAATATTGTGCGACAACTTCAATTGCTTTAAATTTACACCCTAAAATTCGGCTGCAGTACCGGAACTGTTTCTTTCGGGACGTCCCGGAAGCTTTGGAGAAAAGCAAATAATGAAATCAGTCCTACTCCAACTTTTTTAATTGGGAGGAATGTACGGCGTCCACACGACCGAATCCGGGGGAATTTTGGCGTATGCCTTTTATTCCCTCCGTTGGTGAGGGCTGCTCATCCCGAAGCGTAGAGGGACGTAGCCACTGAAGGCCTTCGTGTGCTTGGCCACGCACGTCCCTAAACTGTCCGGACTTCACGGGTTGGAGAATGAGCATATCGCGCTTGTCCATGGCATCGTGGGTCACGTACCTACTTCAAAAGCGCTACGTTTTGGGCGAGTTGGCTGTACATGGTTCTTATTAGACTTTTGCGCACACAAAGACAGGACGATGAACGAAGAAGAGACACACAACATGCGCAAACGTCAACTGACTTTTATTGTGACAGCGAAAGATATAAACGCTTCCACAATCAGGAAAAAAAAACAGGAACGCAAGAAAACAAACAAAAACATGTGCGAAAGCTTCATAGCCACATGTGCCGGAGAAACCAAAATTTGTCACTGTCATACTTTTTCACCATCCAGAAGCCTTACTTCCTTATCACTCACTGCTATAGACGGGGCACTCACAACTCTGATCATGCCGAAGAATTTCTCTGGCCTCGACCATCTCCCTGGTTAACCAATTTATGTGAGAAAATAATATTGTGCATCTGTTAAAGATAGGATAATTATGTTGGCAATTAGGTTTGTCGAAAGCGCTTGAAAAGTCATATCATCACCTAATGAAGCAAAGTTTTCACTCGCAGGTATTGAGGTTGAGAGAGGCAGGTTTCCCAAAACAGCTTGTTGTAGCAGTCGCTGAAAGCATGTACCACAAAAATAAAAATGAGGCAAGGCTGGAAACTGCACAACGCGCCGCAGAAATAGCAAAGAAGACAGAAGAAAAGATAAAACGGTCATTTCATACTTCCATAAGATTTCACATCACCTAAAGCAGGTAGGATCTCGCTCTGACGTCAAAGTCATGTTCTCGGCTCCCCAAGACTTTGCAGGAAAAGCTGCTCAATTAAGAATGAGACACCAAAATGCATGATAAAGCATCAAGCAAGTTCGTTACATGCAAAGAAGACGTAGTGTATCGGTTTCCTTTGTTGTGCTGCAAGTGTTATATCGGCCAAACCAGCCCATGCGTAAACGACAGGCTATCAGAACATCGCCGCAAGGTAAAACAAGGCAACGAAGGCCACATGGCAGAACACTGCAAGTCATGCAATGGTTCTTATCCTATCTTCAACAGATGCACACGATATTATTTTCTCACATAAATCGGTTAGCCATGGGAGATAGTCAAGGCCAGATAAATTCTTCGTCATGATCAGAGGTGTGTGAGTGCCCCGTCTGTAGCATTGAGCGATAAGGAAGTGAGGTTTCTGGATGATGAAAAGGTATAACAGTGACAAGTTTTGGTTTCTTCGACACATGTGGCTTTGCAGTTCTCGCGCGTGTTTTTGTTTGTTTTCTTGCATTCCTGTTTTTTTCCTGATTGTGGAAGCGTATATATATGTCGCTGTCACACTAAAAGCCAGTTGAAGTTTGCGCATGTTGTGTGTCCCTTCTTCGTTCGACGTCCGGTCTTTGTGCGCGGAAAAGTCTAATAAGAACCATGTGCCTACTTCGTCGGTTACGTGCTATTAAAATACTGACTCTCGCATTCCACGCTAATTAGTGGCCGTCAGACGTGCGCAGCATCGACCGCCTGGCGCCATAGAAGGGCATCCTCATTCATGAGTACACTAACTCAAACTGGTTCCACGCTCATTTCACAGGTGTGCGATACATAGTGAGTGCAGACGGCTGTGACTGGGCATCATTGACCGGGCTGCCTTGAGCACTTGTGTTTTAATGTGGTAAACACCAGCGCTTCAATGTCTTTATGAATCCTTTACTTTGTCACGTGTTCAAACTTAATGAATTCTGAGTTTGTCATGTGTTATGCATAGGCTGATATGTTCTGTACACGTGCTACTCGTGTCGTTGCAGATATGTTGCAAATATATCAGCAGAAATGCATTGCGTTTCGTTGCACATTGCTTCGCTAAGAGCAATTCAGCCTCCGGGTGACGCTTTATTAGGTGGTGGATTGAGAGAGGTGCAGAGTAGTTTGCCTTAAAGAATTGAAGCAGAGCACAGACATCTGCAGGAGCCGGAAACTACTGAGTGACGCAGCCTTCAAAAAAATTTAAAGCGGCTATTTCACCGCAAATTTCGACAGATTTCTGCAACAGATCACGTTGCCGAACGCCGATCGGGGGCTAAAGCTCCGATGAATGTATGAGTGCGTATGTAGCGAATGTCACCAACGTATGAGGTGGTTACAGCGCGCACACATAGAGTGCAGACAGAGTTCATAAGCAATGCGGAAAACCCAAATTATTCACGGCGTATCAGCTGTAGATGTCGAGAAGAACCGTGTGCGGTACGGCATAGTACACATGTCGAATGCTTCCGGATCTGCGCTCCTCTGGAAATGCAGCCGACGATGGCACCCACATGTGCGCATTATTGGAAAGGGTCACTGCGTCGTATACGTGAGGGCCTATAAATCCTGTTGCAGAATCTTCTGGACAGGAGATTCGACCATGGCTGCTATTCGGCGCCTTGCACCCATCTTGGCGGCGTTCATCGCCTGGGCTTCGACTTGGACCTGCTACACCGCCGAAGATGAACTGGATCTACAGGCCCGGATGACTCCCGTAAGACGGCGATGATTGAACTGCCTAATTCGCCAATTTCAACGGGAACCTATTGCACCAAAAAGCCTTTTATTGCGATAGCAATTATGGGCAGGTTTGAGAGATTGGACTACCGACAGCCAAATTGGGCTACTTATAAGGGGTTGGCGTCGAAAATACGAGTTGGCTACATGCCTGTATTTGGGATATTTTTGTGTTAAGGACTTCCGAGTTCCCAGGACGCGCCAACGTTGACAAAATTCGGGAACGCCGGTTTATGAAAACAAACCCAAAGCTCATTGCTGCTACAAAGATATGTAGGCAATCTTGAAGGCTGTGCTTTTAGGTATCACAACTGATTAGAAACGACGAGAAATGTCTAGTGATGAATAGTAATGACTAAAGTCACTGCTAATGATTACGAAATGACCAATATGTCTAACGACGGCTTGTACTGACCACAATTGATTACAAATGGCTAAAATGCTTAGTAATGACAAGTAATGACTAATAATGACTGAACTGATTTGTAATGACTACTGATGGCTATGATATGACCAACATGTCCAACGACGGCTTGTAAGGACCACAATTGATTACAAATGATTAAGCATGCTTAGCAGTGAGCAGTAATGACTAATAATGACTGCTAGTAACTACGAAATGACTAATATATCTAATGACAACTTGTAACACTACAATTCATGAGAATTGGCTAAAGATACTTAGTAATGACCAGTAATGACTAATAATGACCGAAGTCGCTTGTAATGAATACTAATGACTGCGATATGACAAACATGTCCAGCAACGGCTTGTATGACCACAGTTGTACACAAACGACTAAAAATTCCTAATAGTGAGCAGCAATGACTAAAAGAAAGAAGAGAAAGAGAAGAGGCAACGAGAAAGAGGCGAATGATAAGAGGAGGAAGAGTAGGCTTTTGACGTTCACCTCTTAAGAGAGATCTTAAGAGACCCTGTGATTTTTATACATGTTGTTTCATTAACAACAAAAGCATAACCAAAGAATGACATCTATATTTCATTATTTGAAACGTTTTACTTGTTAGTGATGTCAATTAACCCTTACCCGTCCAAAAGCATTACACATCCCATCATGCTTTAGACACCAGAACACTATCTTTATGCATGCCATCTTCATAGTCTTGCTGGTTCGCCCGATGCACTTCAGTGATTCAAAAAGTGGAAACCTCGAAGAAACGTTTCATGACTGTTTGAGCGCGGCACTCTGAAGAAACCTGAGTAATAATTCAGTCAAGAACTTAAGACCTGATCTCAGCAATGTTGGCGGATGAATTGCTGAGCATCTATTTTGCACATGTAGCATAAAGAAAGTTATAGCATACATATAGTTAAAGATACACGGAACATCACGGGACGTCGAAAGCTCACCTGGGGGGTCGTATAATTGCTGCAGCGATAAATATTGGCATTTCCAGCGAAAGCGATAGCAAGGTGTATCATTGCGCTGAAGGAACTTTAGATTTTAGCGCGATAAGACTGAGCCCGGCAGCGTATACATAGCAGACAGGAGACGAGGTCGAATGAAAACTGTTGACAATAATGGGCGCCACAGTAAAGTATTATATCGATTTAGTTTCACGTTCATCTCCGTTCCACTGATACGAGTGCATGCACCGCGGCACTGCATACGAACACCGCTGCTCAGTAAGAAAGCTAATGCGTTTGCGCACAAGGCTCATGACATGCAGCAGCGGAAGTCAGAACGCTGCTCTGGATACGGCAAAAGCGATTGAGTGCCAAGTGACGGCCATTGGCGTCCTGGCTTTTGCAGGCAAACGCGCTGCTCGGTTGTGGAAACCTAATCCACCACGCGTGGGCCGCACATCCACGTCGATGACAGCCCGACGGTGCCAACTGTGATTTCTGGAACGCCAATCCCCATGAAAAATGAAAACTTAGCTGGAAAATGTGCACGGCACCCAGCGCCAAAGAACAACGTCTGATGTGTCCCATTGGTGGGCCTGGAAAATGCGATGCACTGTGCAATAGGAATGTGTAATGTAATCCAGGAACCTCCACCAAGTGTAATGAGATTTAATTACAAAATAGATAATCAGTGGGACCCTTCGATTATGCAGTCTCGGAGTCAGCAACTGCAGAGCCGCGAGCTCTGCAGCTGTAGATGTGGTGACATGGGAAGTCTTGAACCACTGGGTTATTCTCATTGTTGGTATAACTACAGCGCCACCGGAACTGGTTGATGTAGTTGATCCATAAGTATAAACGTGTGTGCAGTCACTGTATTTCTCGTAGAAGAGAAATAAAGTTAGTTGATTTAATGCTGATGACGGCAAGTTAGACGTTTCATGAAGGCCTGGAATTGTAAGGTTTAATTGAGTATGGCTCACACACCATGGAGGAATAGAAGATCTCGCTGCAGGTGCATAACCTGGCCTGAGAGAGGCCCGGTGCGTGAAGACAGTAGCACTGAATCTCGTGTGGGGCCTATCTACTGGGAGACTTGCGAGGTGGTGAGTAGGGGTTCGAGCGAAGTGTCTCATGTGCACACGCATTGTTTCAATGGTAATGTGTGTTCTAAGAGTGGAATCTTGAGCGACTGCAATAACTTCAGTCATTGACGCACTCCGCGGTAGACCATGGTATATCTTGAGGGCTTGGATGCTTTAGATTATATTCAGGTTAGTTCTGCAGGGGTTGGACACGACCGGTAAGCTGTACCGCAGGAATCCAATAAAGAGGACATTGTACAGTTGCAGCATAGATTGTGTTGGCACTCCCCAGGTCTTTCCTGCTAGGAAATTAAACATATGGCAAATTCCTGTCAAGCGTTTTCTAACATAATTCACATGAGGGGTCCAAGAGAGATTTCTGTGAATGACCACCCCCGAGAATTTGTGACTTGTGCTGTATAAGAACAGTTGTCTGTCGACGGATATCACGTATTGAGACATTGATTTCCTGGTAAACGCCACCACTCCACACTTTTCACATGATATATGAACTTCTTGTTCTCGAAGGTAGGATGATGTCGAAGTGGCTGCCTTCTGAAGCCGCGCGCGAAGCTCCGGTCGTGTCACACCCGACGTCCAAATGCGAATGTCGTCTGCATAGATGGAGAGCTTAACGGTGCACGGCAGGATGTCGGCGAGTCCAGTGAGTGCTATACTGAAGAGCGTTGGGCTCAGTACTCTGCCCTGAGGCACCCTACGGTTACTGTAATGGTGGGAGGTCGGGCCATCCTCGGTAAGTACGAAAAAGGATCTCTTATGCAAATAGCTACTTATCCAGAAATAGACCTTGCCGCCAAGTCCTACTGCATCTAACGTGTTGAACATCGCCCCGTGCGTTACGTTATCGTACGCTTTTTTAACAACCAGAAACAGGGCAACAGATAATTTTTTTGCGGGACTTCTGGTGTTCGACGTACGTCAGCAAGTCGATAACGTTGTCTATGAAATAATGGCCACGCCTGAAACCGGCCACTGCATTTGGATATACCTGGAAATGTTCGACGTGCCAGTCTAGCCATGCTAGAACCATCCTCTCCATTAGTTTTCCGATGCAACTGGCAAGCGCAATTGGTCGGTATGATGCAATGTCTACAGGCGACTTGCCAAGCTTGGGCAGCGGAATTAGGTGACTGGTCATCCATTCTTGGGGAGCCGTACCAGTCTGCCAGGAGCTGCTGAACAAGAGAAGGAGCACTTTCTGAGCATCTTCGCCAAGATTACATAGGGCACGGTCGGTTATACCGTCGAGTCCTGGTGAAGATTAACGCGTGCACAAGGCAAGTGCAGCTTCGAGTTCGTCCACGAAGAAAGGAATGTCCATGCGGGGGTCGCGTGAAATCGGTGAGTGGTGGAGTGTCGATGTTCCAGCGGAACTAGTTTCGCCAGCAATCCTCCTGCAGAAAGCTTCCGCGATGTCAATCTCGCTGCATTATTGGTGAAGGGCCAAAGACTTAAAAGGGTGGCGCTGCTGAGGGGTTCCACGGAGACCACGAACAGTTCTCCATGTGTGAGACAAAGGTTCTCATGGATCCAATGACTCGTAGAATGACATCCTTCTTTGCGATGCACGCTTGTCCATGCGACGCTGAATTTTCTTTTGAGTCCTTCCGGCCAACCCCAAATCATGTACAGACTTCATGCGCCTGTATCTTCGCTCTGCACGGCGACGAATTGCACGAAGCTTCTCCACTTCAAAGTCGTATTCGGTGCGTGTATACGTTCCCTGAAGCGAATGTGTGGCAGCCTCTAGCGCACCATTTATGACTTCCTCTAAGCCAGAGGACAAGTCATCTCAATATCCAAGTATTATAAACTGCACCTGTGGGGACATCTAATGTGGACCGTACTGGTGTGTTGCACACGGCTCTGAAACATCCCCTTACTTGTAGCGCGGGAGCTTCGCGAAACGCTCGTCAGCATTGAGACACTTTAACGTATGTTGTAAACTCACATTACATCCCTACTCTTCTGTTGATCAAACATGCGCAGTTTACACAGCTATCCTGTAAATTTTATATGAATAGTTAGGGATTTGCAAATGTTGCCCGCCAGTCTCAGTGATTTTCCACATTTCTCATTTTTCGAGGGGCCATCAATCAGAACTTCGCTTCATACAATCAATGAAATTCGGCTTTCTCTGCTAATAACCAAATTGCACGGAAGTGGTGCAAGTGGTCGCGTATTTATAGCCTTTCCGCTTTTGGCATGCATCTGAACAAATCATTCTTTTAAGAGTTCCTTCATTACGACTTGGCTGGCTTTGCGGGTTTAATAACTTGATTACTGGTCTGGCCTCCAGGTAAGCTGCCCACCTTGCGCAACTCGGAGTGGTTTGGCGTTGGGCTAGTCGCGGTTCAAGGTACTGACAAATTCTTGCGCTGCAAATATTCAGAAATACAGCCCAAAAAATCTAAAAGCACCGAAATGCCGTCAAGTGCATTTTGACCATACGCATCATTTATTACTGTGCGAGTTGCATTACCTTTGTTTAAGTCCTGGCACAGCAATTATTTTCCACGCTGTGTATCTCTGTGAGCACAAGGAGGTCACAAATCTAGTATTGTGTTAAATATATTTTAAAATGAAGCGTTTTTATTTGAGCTCTTTCGGCCGTTCTCGTGATTGGTGGCCTATGCTCAGTGGTCGGTGTTCTGCTTCGGCAGAAAAAGCGCACGTTCGTTCGCTTCCTCTCACTCTCTCTCTCTGCCTGGCTCTCTCTAGCCCTCTCGTTCAGTCTCTCACTCGTTCGCTCACTCCTGCTGTTGCTTACAATGAGCGTCGTCGTAGATTGTTGCTGCACGATTTCCTCTCTCCCAACCCTCATCGCAGTGCGAGCTGATCAGATACTTCGACTACCCCGAGGAACGCCAGTGGGGGCCAGACGGAGCAGACGTGCCTCACATCGGCTCCACCGAAACCCGATTTACGCCGTTCTAATGACCGTAGGACAACAGCCAAGATATCGATTGGACTATACTCGACGAGATCTACACCCAGACATCATTTTCAAACCGGTAGGTGAATTTTTTACCTTAATATCGAAGTTTGAAGATCCGAAGCGGGCGCAGCTGCGTCAGGTAACAAACGCGGCAAGAACGCTCACAGAAACGCACGGCGTTCGCTACGCCTAGGCGTGGTCTATGAGACCGCCGCCGCCTCAACGATAGAGAAAATGTCTGAGAAGGCATCTCAAGAGCCAACGACGGCTACCGGCACAACACCGGCACCAATGTGCTCCGCCTCAGGGCAATCACTGAATGATTATAACGAACAATCTTCATCCACTGAGATGGAACACGAGTTCGACAAGAACCTCACCGAAACCGACCAGACAAAGGCCGACCGCACTGGCGGTAGTTGGCACATTGTGGAATCACAAAGGGCTAAGAAACTACGTAAGAAGAACGAAAAAGGCAAGGAAACCCCATCTCAGAAGCAACGCGGCTCACCTAGTCAGGCAAACTTCGCGAGAGGGGAACGCGACGACCATCCATATGGTGTGGCTGAGAACCAAGGAAATCGCTTCCACCATCCAAAGCGCAAACCTCTGCCATCACTACCAAAGGATGATGTAAAAATCATCATGCGTCCCACAAAGGGATTAACTATCAAAGACATACTAATACCAACCTTGGCGAGTGCCATTCTCAAGGCAAGCCAACCAATCCAAGACCATCTCTGTCGAACTCAAGATGGACCCGTGAAGCGAGAGAGAATCACAGGAATGGATTTCATCCTCCGCACTCGCCCCGGATCGAACATTATAATTCTATCGGTGAGCAGCACGGAAGTGGCCAACGTACTCCGCCGCATCACGCTACTCGAATTGAGCGGACGCGTGCACCAATTCAACACATACGTTGCTGACCCCGACAACTGCTATCGAGGTGTGGTTCATGGCATTCCAGCGGACACACCCATGGAACATTTACTAGCCAACATGCGAGTACGGACACACGGAGTTCAAATCGAACGAGCTCGGATGCTAGGCAAGTCATCCACGGCGCTCATCACGTTCACCGGTGGCTCCCTTCCCAAATGTATTTATTACATGGGAGGAGAGATGCGACTCCATCCATACAAGCCCACTGTTCAAATATGCACGGAATGTTTCCAAGCGGGACACCGACCGGATGTGTGCCCCCACCCGATCAACATCTGCAAAAAATGCGGCCTGAAGGATCCCCCCGCCCTTGGACACGAGTGTGTGCTCAAATGCGCCGTGTGCGGGGCGGCAGGCCACGAGACTGGCAGCAACCAGTGTCCACAGAAACTAAAGAACATTCGTTCCAAGAACACCAATCGTCAGTCCCGCTCACGAGAGCGAGTGGGCCAGAAGAAACTGCGATGGTTCAGCTCAGAGAACGAGGAAGAGAGCCATCGCCACAAATCCACATCTCCTAACGGCAAAAGAAGTAGGAGCCCATCCAGGGAGCTGACCAGGGCCGCACAAGCGCCAGTGCCCCCGCAGCACCAGCAGTCACAAAAGCCTCAGGTGAGCTGGGCCACGGTTGTATCTCCCAATGCTTCACAACACACACCAAACACACAGCGAGATACCGGTTATGAAATACTTAAACAGGAAAACGCTCAGCTACGCGCACAACTTCGAGACGAGGAACGCAAACGACAGCGATCCGACGAGAAAATTAAGGAGTTAGAGGAACGCCTCACACGAAAAATACAACAGCTTGAGGGAGGGAGGGAGGGAAAACTTTTGAGTCTTTCGAGAGTTTCGCGGTTATGAGGTCTCCGTCGTCTTCATCTTCTTGGCGCTGGCGACTGGAGACTTCTCTTCAGCAAGGGTGGGCCCCTATTCCAGGGCTCCACTGAGTCGCGCTGCATCGCTCGCGTGCTGCACTAGGGCCCTTTGGGCCGTGAGCTCGCTGCTGGTGAGCCGACTCTCCCATTGCTCCGCACTCGGGTGTTCGTCTTTGTGGAATGCTTTGTTGCGTTCGCACTCCCAGGTGATGTGGTAAAGTGTAGGTTTGGCACCGCACCAAGGGCAGGTGGCCCTGTATTGCGTCGGAAACATCTTATTAAGCACGTGTAAGTTGGGGAAGGAGTTTGTCTGCAGTCTGCGCCAGCTGGTCGCTTCCTCCTTTGAGAGGTCTTTGTGTGGTGGCGGATATCTAATTCTAGTTCCTCTATGTAAGTTTAGGGTCTCTGCGTATCCCCCCTCGCAAGCCTGTAGGTGGGTCTCCGGGGCATTCGACCACCCAGCTCGGAACGCTTCACCTCGAGCTAGGCTGTCTGCCCTTTCGTTCCCCACTATGCCTACGTGACCCGGGATCCAGATTAGTTTGTGTCGGGGCTTTTCCTTCTCGGCGGAGGTGGCTCCGCTGAGTATTCTGAGGGCAGTTTTGCTGATTCTGCCTCTCGTGTAGTTTCTGCACACCTCTTTTGAGTCCGTCAGTATGTTGAGAGATCGGCCTGTTCTATAACCTTCCGCTGCCGCCAGCGCTACGGCAATCTCCTCGGCCTCCGCTGTGCCAGCGACCTTTGCTGTGGCATACGTGATCGGGTTTCCTTCCCTATTAACCACTACCGTCGCGGCTACGCGTTCTCTTCCGTGTGGATATACGGCGGCGTCCGTGTATACTGTATTGTCTAGCTGGGCTAGCGTTCTCTCAACATATTCGGCCCTAGCATTTCGCCTGTTTTCGTGTAAGTTGGGATCCATATTTTTTGGCAGTGGTCCCACATTAATGGTTTTTCTGAGGTGGTCCGGTACGTCCGCGTATCTGTCTGCCAGTCCGCTCGTATCCCGACCCAACCTCCTCAGGAGCGCTCGTCCCGTAGGGTTGCCTCTGAGTCTCGCGGTTTGCGTACCCAGCAGAGCCTCGGCGAGCTCGCTGAAGGTGTTGCTGATGCCCAGCTGGAGCAACTTCTCGTTGAATCAGATCGTAGACAATCGGCCACAGAACCGACGCAAATCACCTCATATACGAACACTCTCGCACGTAGTGAACCAAAATCACCAACACCACAAACACCGAATACCGAAGCGCCACCCGCAATGGCCCAAATCCAACTATTATTGGCAGAAACCTCTAAATCACTAATGCAAGAGATGATAACCCTTGTGAATCAGAAACTCCTCGATTTCCAATCACAAATGCTGGTAGAATTCGAGAAGCACAAACAACAAGTGACGGAGCAGCTAAAGACCGCAGCCAAAACCACAACCACTAAGAAACGCGCCATAGCAGTCGGCGCCGGATCGGCCAAGACCAAGACGGCCCACCGCATAATTGATACGGACGGCTCGGACACCGAGATGTCAAAAGCATAAATAACGAGTGGGAACCATGGCTACTACACTTAAAGATAAAACAAAACCAAACAACCCGGAACGATTAGAGATCTGGCAATGGAACTGCCGATCCTTCGCTAGAAAGGCGGCAGCCCTCCAGCAATTTATTAAAAGCTCTCAGGTAGCTCCGGACATAATATGCCTTCAGGAGGTTGGGCCCAAACCGGCACGACTACAGGGCTATTATGTTCTGAGCGACCCCCAAAGTCCTAAAGTTGCCACGCTGGTGAGCAAGACAATCACGGCACAAATGATATTCCTCCCCCAACGTACCGGGGAAACAAATTCCGTAACTATCAGCGTGCTACCGCGGAAAAGAGGCAAAGCACACAGCATCATAACAAACATTTACAGCCCTCCTAAAAGCAAAGGTCTGGACCTACCCCAAATTTTATCGGACACTAAGACCATAGCGGGAACCAAGGACAGGACGGTGATATTAGGCGATTTCAACGCGCCACATACAATGTGGGGCTACGCGTCCACATCCCCTAAAGGAGCCCTACTTGAGCAATCGGTTGAGAACCTCGGGATGCAGACAGCAAACCACATAGGCACGCCCACACGCACAGGTAACAGCGTGAGCAGGGACACAACACCCGATCGCGCGTACACGCTAAACATCAAAGACGCACAGTGGACATCGCTAAACGAAAACTTGGGAAGTGATCATGATCTGATTCGTATTTCACTCTCGACCCCCAAATTACGTAGAACGATTGGCACAACGAAATTAACCGACTGGTCAAAATACAGGGAGCTCCAACGGAACCTGGACACAGCAACGACTCCCGACAACATACAAGAATGGACAAAACTCATCCAGTCAACACACAAGGACACTACCAAAACCATCGAGCGTACGTCGGACGCCCCCGTGGTCGATTCCCACCTAGTAAACTTGTGGGACGAAAGACACAGATTAGTTAAGCGTTGGAAAAAGCAACGCCTTAACAAACAGCTACGTGCCCGCATAACACTTCTGGCGGAGGAGGCGCAACGACACGCTGACGAATTAGCGAAAAACGATTGGGCTACGTTCTGCGGGTCCCTCTCGGGGACCTTGGGAACGGCTGGCGCGTGGCGCATACTTAGTGGAATGCTTGACCCGGATAGCACACGCACGGAAAACAACAAACGACTCCAAATCATATCGGACAGTTTTCCAGGCACAGACGCGGAACTACTAGAGAAACTGAAAGAACGATACATAGGACCACCATTAAACACAGACGCCCCAAACGAGACGCGACCATACCTTGGAAAGGCGAATTCCAAATTAGATGAACCTTTCACATATGCAGAAGTCTTTGAGGCAGCTCAAGCAGCCGCCAAAAACTCGGCTCCTGGCCCTGATGCCATCACGAACGCGATGCTTCGGAACCTGGACGCTGGAGTCCTGACTAAAATCACAGAAGTATTCAACGGCGAGAGCTGGCTCAAAGGCCAATTGCCCCCGGAATGGAAACACGCTAAAATTATCATGATCCCCAAACCTAAAAAGACCCCCTCAATAGGCGCTCTGAGGCCCATTTCTCTCACGTCCTGCCTGGGTAAACTGTACGAACGAGTAGTACAAACAAGACTGCAGCGGTACCTCGAAGAAATAAGATGGTTTCCAAACACCATGATAGGGTTCCGTACGGGGCTATCCTGTCAAGACGCATTCTTACTGATCAGAGAAGAAGTTATAGCTAACATCGCCCGCGGAGAGGAAAGGCTAGTGCTCGCACTAGACCTCAAGGGCGCATTTGATAACGTTTCGCACAAAACAATATTGGAGGAACTCGAATTGACGGGATGTGGAGAACGAACGTACAACTACGTGCGGGCTTTTCTCGCCAACCGCACCGCCACGATAGGAATCGGTCAAATCACTTCCCAAAAGTTCAATATGCCCAGTAGAGGAACACCCCAAGGGGCAATAATCTCACCTTTGCTGTTCAATATGGCGATGTGTCGCCTGGCGCGACAGCTGGACCAAATCCCCGATTTGGGTTACACACTGTACGCAGACGACATAACGCTATGGGCAGCAAGGGGCTCTATGGGACACAAAGAACAAGTGCTACAGCAAGCAGCCGAGGAAGTAGACAAATTCTCGAGGAGTAGTGGCCTCAAATGTGCCCCCGAAAAATCGCAGGTCATTCGGGTACACTCGAGGGGCTACATATCCAACGGGCCTGTCAACATCGTTGTGGAAGGACACACGGTCCAAGAAGTTAAGGCGATGCGTATTATGGGTTTCTGGCTCCAAAGCAGCGGAAACGCATCCCACACCATCAAAACATTGAAAACCACCGCAAATAACATTGCGCAAATGATCCGTCGTGTAACTTATAGGAAAGTGGGCATGCAAGAACACGACACGCTGAGGCTCGTCCAAGCACTAGTAATAAGCCGAGTCACGTACGGCCTGCCCTACCACTTCCTTAGTCGCGAGGAGGAAAGGCAGGTCGACATTATAATAAGATCAGCATATAAAGCGGCCCTCGGACTACCCAAGGGGACGCCCACAGATCGCCTGCTAGCCTTAGGAGTACACAACACATTCGAAGAACTAAAACAAGCCACACTAATCTCCCAGAGGGAACGCTTGAGCTACACTCACGCAGGACGGGCCCTACTGACAAGGGTACGTATTTCCCCACACCCACAATTTATCAGCGAACAGTTATTACCACTACCACCCTCAACACGAGCTCGAATAACAGTCGCACCCATACCCAAAAACATGCACCCTGAATACAATAAAGCAAGGCGAAAAGCACGTGTACAACATATTAGAACAATGTATGAAAATAATCCCACGTACAACACAATATACACAGACGCAGCCGCGTATTCGAACGTGCACTCGAACGCCAGTGATGCCCAAATGAACATCAGGAGGTACGCAGTGGCAATCATCGACACGAAAGCACGGCAACCATTTACGGCTTCCGTTAGGGCAGGTACTCCCGCGGCTGCCGAAACTTTCGCCGTGGCAATGGCCCTCGCTCACGCGGAACGCACGCAAAAGAGCGTCACCATAATAACAGATTCACAAGAAGCATGTCGCCTTTTTCTCAAGGGCCACGTGACCAAAACATGTCACTCAATAATACCGACGAAATTCGCCCATCATCACCGGATCCTATGGTGTCCAGGTCATACAGGCCTTGAGGGGAACGAACTGGCCGATTCGCTAGCCCGAGGTATTATTAACCGGGCCGACTCGACTGGCACGGTCCCAGGTAGCCACTGCAATGACCCCTATCCAACGAATGCCCGGGAGATTCTCGCTCATCAGCGTGCAACTAGAAAAAAGTACCCTCCCCCTCATCCACAACTCAGTGGAGAGGAAGCCGCCAGCTGGCGCAAAATTCAGACTGGGGTATTCCCCCACCTTAAATTACAGAATGCCATGTTCCCCACTCGCTACAGGCCCGACTGCCCGTGGTGCGGAGGCATACCAACACTACAACACATTACTTGGGATTGTGAATCACACCCGTTTGATAAAACACACCACACAATGGAGCAATGGGAGGCACAGCTAACCAGCTCAGACCTGGCGGGACAACAGTCCTACATAACACAGGTCAAGCGGGCGGCCGAGGCCAGCGGGGCCTTGGACTAAAGGGTCTCCGACCACTGCACGTAAATCGTTTATAAATAAAAGTTTCTCTCTCTCTCGACTACCCCTGCGAAATCAGCTACGCCACCACGGACGACGGTTACGTCCTGGAAGTGGACAGGGTGCCACATGGACGGCAGGGTGACGCAGCGGCTGCGGAGGAGCAGAACGGGACCCGTCGCCACCCCGTGCTGTTTGTGCCGCCGCTCTTTAGCGGCTCGGACGTATGGTTTCTTAACTACCCTTCGCAGGCCCCAGGCAAGTGCTCGACCTCTTCATGTACCATTTGCAGAATCATGATGGGCATCGAATGCAACAGGACTTAATTTATTTGTGAAATAGTGAGGCTGGAATCTTACTGCACGCAACTTGACACTTGTGATTGGCCCGTTGCTACAAGTTCGAAATATATGTGCAAAGTTCTTTGAAATACTTTCAATGGAAGATTTCATACGCTAGACGTCTGGGAGTTTTCTCTCTTTGACATAGAGGGTTCACTTCCTTTAGTGTTTCCGATTTTATCTTACAACAGGCACGTACTCTTAAACTGGATATACATATGCCTGCCTAGTTCGTAGACATGTCATATAGTTGACGTTTTCATATCCGAGGTACTGTTAGAGAGCCGTGCATGGAGTACATGTTTGTTATAAGCGCGACCAAACTCAATGAATAATTTAAAGATATAGATATTCTATACTGCTGCCTTTTAAGATTCTGAATGTTCAAAAAAATGTGGCGGAACTATACTCCCAATAGAGTAGAAATGATTGGCAGCAGAAGTGGTTAAGTAAGCACTCAACCAACATCAGGCACGTACCCAAGATTTCTTTTCGGGAGTGGGGGGGCCAACCCAAGGTAACATTTCTGTACAAATGAGTGGGGGGGGGGGAGGCTACTTTTGCTAGGGCAAATGTGAATAATGCCCACCGTTCGCCATAAGAACACGTAAACCCGGAAAGGAAAAATGAAATAACGTGTATTTCACAGGTATACGCCTGCGAGATAGACATCTCCTTTATTGACAAACAAGGAACCACATCAAGTGGACTCGTGCAGGAAAGAAGCGCAGGAAGAACACTGGCAAGAACAAGTAAACAAGCGAAAGTGTAAAATAAGGATTTCTAGCAGCGTTTTTAAAATTTTCTCTGGAGAAATACAGAGAAATATATATTTGCGGAACAATAAGAGCTCTTTGGGATCCCTCGTTTATTGCTCTACCAAGTTAAGTGCCAAAAGAGACTCGTATCTTTACTTGGAAAGTTGCGTAACGATGCGTGGCTGCCAGTGCCGTACAACCGCGTAGAGCGCAGGACGCTGCGTTTCTAGACGTACTGCGCCCACCGCGGAAGGTTAGAAAAACACCCACATAAGCATAGCAGAGAAGTGGCTACGTCAAAAGGTTAGACTGATAGCTGTAGAAGCGCCATTCAACACCCACGGAATTCTTCTTCACTTTCGGCGGCGTTTTCTCTACTTCCTATTTAAATAAAAAGATGTTCATCCATAAATAATTTCACAAGCCAAGGGTAAATTTGTTAATTTTTGTTTTTCGTTCCTGTTTGGCTGGTGCTTCAGCTCTCTCCCTGAGTAGATCGCTTAGTTTCTCAACTCCTTGCGACTCTTTTTTCCAGTTGCAACCTTTGCATGCAAAGTGCTGTGCAAGTAGAGAAAAACCAGACGAGTTAACGGGTGACATTCATATTCCTTATGGGTTTAACGGTTATTGCAGGGTTTGATCATGGACGCTGTTTCGCGAGATTTTGTTTTCCATCTTATCTAATCTATTTCGCGGGTATATGGTTCCGAGGATATGCCAGCGTCGCGGCGAGCCGTCACTCGAAGAAATAATGAAGCAAAAGGAAAAGTTTATTTATATATTTAGATACCTTCCGCACCCGTGGGCATTACAGAAGGGAGTGGAATGCATGAAAAACAAATGTTATACCACAGAAATTCGGCAATACAGAAAACAAAAACAGAAACAACAGTTAACTATGTTGCAGCAAAATGCAAATTACTGAAAATAAACAATAACTTCAATAAGAGATTTGAGCACGTCAGTGTCGGTAATTGCGGCAATTGAGGTGGGCAGGCAGTTTCAATCCTCATTTGTCTTAGGATTGAATGAGTAAAAATACGAGTTGGAGAAAACGGGACGCCCGCTTTATGAAGGTGATCTCCACGGGATAAAATGAACTCTAGCTCTGATATAAGGACTTATTTAGGATGGCAATTATGACAAATTTTGTAACAGAGTGATAACCGGGGCACTTTTTTTCGTAAGGAAAGAAGAGAAAGGTTCAAAGTAGCTTTCATGGTGGGCGCACTACACAGACGAGAGTAGTTGTGAAGTATGATCTTGCGCTGCGATTTTGCACTGATTCCAAAGTTTGAATGATACACTCAAGACCGGGATCCCGCACCGAGGATGCATATTCCAGCTTTGCGCGTATGAGCGATTTATGGAGTAAAAATTTTAATGAGGGTGGTGTCACAGAGAAATTGCGCCTTAAGCAACCAAGCATGCGACTGGCATTGTTGGCAACGCAACTGGCTTTGTCTCCGGCCGCAACTCGTTCCACGAGCATGCAGACCAGCCGACTACGAATTCAATCGCTTTCCTGGTCCGTGGATCAGTATAAACAAAGAAGGTTCAAATAACCATGGAACAGTGGTGCGCGTGCACGTTGCAATAGATGATGACAACTGAACGCATCTCGAGTTAGTCGCGCGGGCACCGAATCGATGAGAAAACTGGCCTTCAGACGCCAAGAGATGCCAAACTACTGCCATCTAAAAGGAGTGAAAGAGGCAGCAAAATTTTGACCGCCGATTAGCTGTGAAGTCTCAAGTTTGATTTGGTGGCGCTTTAGGAATGTGTGTGAGGAGAGGCGGCGCGGGTTCGGGGGGGGGGGGGGTTATGCCACTTAGTTTCGGAGGGGGGGGGGGGCCCTTGAGTACGTGCCTGAACAACATACTGTCGGTTCACTGCGTCAAGCGAAGAAAAATGATGTGTTTAAAGCGCTTCGGTCGAATACTGCATGAGGAGGTCGAGTCCAACGCTAAACCATCCTATCGCATTCAATGTTTCGCCGTCGGGCGAAAATGCCAATTAAAGAATTGTTACTTCATTAATGGACGATGTAACGAAATTTTGCAGGCTTCCTGTTCGCCGACGCTGGCTTAGACGTATGGTCAATGAACTCGAGGGAAGTGGAACGGTACTCTAACCACACGACCCTGTCCAAGGACGACCCTCAATACTGGAACTTCAGGCAAGTCACGATGTGTTTCTACGATCCATAATGGGGCCGAGGATATAAGATTATTATTACGGGGTTCGACTACGACGTGGATTGACCTAATCGCACCGAATCCAACGACTAGACAGTTCACTCTGGCGAAATATAGCCCTGATACCCAAGGGACAACAGAAAACAAGGACACGAGCATAGAAGCAAGAACAGGTTCGTGGAAAAAACTCGAATATAATGGGTACTTCTCAGAATACCGTAAGCTATTTTTAAGAATCGCCTGTGGCAAATAACAGAATTCTATTCCTTGGACTGGTCCATTCGCTGAGGGGGGACATTGCTTGCACGCTAAACACAAATACGTATTGCAATAATAACAAGGAAATTCACAAATTATCTTTTTACCTAATTAGCATGCGGCACACATTGGAATTTACAAATTGCAGCTGGTGAGATTCTAATGCATATACCCTTGAAAAGAATTCTGTGGACGACACCATTTTTCGAGAAATGCACCACCAAACTTGCGATCAAATGCACCCCTTAACTCCACTTGCTAGCTCTGCGCTCGCGTCGTCATTATTTATCATCACTTGTGTATTACGCAGTTCTTCATCAGCTTGGAATACCAACTCGGCGCACATATATTTTTTGCTTTCGAAACCGTTCACGCTGCGATAATGCGCATGACGACAGGGCTGCTATTCTGAAGCAAGCTTTCGTATTATAGTGAAATATCTTGCAAGAGTTTTTCGACCTTCATATTACCCAAGTGCCATCCTTTCGCTTGCAAAGAGCGCATGGTGCAGTTTATTAAACTTCCAAGACACGTTTCATTGCTCCTTAAACCCAAGGAAACCTGCACACTGTTCCTAATGAAAGAAGATTATACCACGAGGGTTGCAATGTGGGCTTGTTGGTAATGCATCTTCAAGGGGAGTATGGTAGCGCGATTATAGATTATACCTGTTCACTTTATTTCTGACCACGCAGTGTACAATCGTACAAGAAAGCAATGAAATGTTGTTTTAGATAAAACGTAACTGGTAAATCAAACAATTAATTACAAGGGCGCTTACTGAACCATAAAATTCTTAAACATCACTCCAGCACATCAAGAACGCTACCATTTAGGCATTGCCTTATGCTTGCCGCGCTTGAAGCAGAATTAGGACCCGTATACATGCGTTATTCACTGTTTTAATGAAGAAACATCATAAAGGGGGGTGCGGTATAGAAAACTTGCAAGGGACAGCTGCTCATGGCACAATGTTTCGTAGGTATGGGTATAGGCCGGCTGCCTTGTGAAGGGCGGCGTAACTGTGTTCACGTTATTCCCAATCCCGACGCGCAGTTTCGACGAGATCGGACGCTACGACGTTGCTGCCGGAGTCGATCACGTGCTCAACGCTACCGGTGCGGAGAGGCTGACGCTCGTCGGCTTGTCGCAGGGCGTCACCAGCATTCTTGTTTTGCTGTCCACGCGACCGGAGTACAACGACAAGGTAACCACGTGGTCGATGTGCGACAAACTGTAAACAAATTATGCAGATCTCACGCGTATGTGAAATGTTCATGTGAAGCGAATTTTTCGTAGGCGCGTAATCAAATCCCATACAAATATCTAACTTCTACACAGAGCTTTGCAGCAGTGACCACGTGACTGCCCCGCAAGAGGCGAGGACGTTCACCAGGTGACCAACGCGACCACGGATTCACAGTTCCGGGAATGGATAATTTCGCTATGATGCTGTCTTCTGTGTCGGCACACTTCTCCATTGCCCTTTTCCCTATAGGATCAGACCATTTCATTCTGCGAGAATATGACGAGCAGAGGCGCCAAAGGCCGGGAAAGTCGTCCTAGCAGGTGTATCAGTGGTCCATTATCATCTTAACCACCTCGATGGCCACTATTTCCAACGGCAGCTAGGGCTGAAGCGCAGCAGCTCTAGAACTGCCAGTTTGGCTTGTAGCACTGCGAAGAAGAGCAGGTTTTCAGTCCTCAATAAATATCCGTCCAGGCCTTCCTATCCCTTGGTTACACGACAGGAAGTTTGAACGGTTGAGAATTCAGCGCTAAAGAACACAGGGACAGATACAAATAGTACACATGACGGGCGCCCGTCATGTTCTATGTGTCTCTGTCGCTGTGCGTTTGAGCACTGCTTTCCCAACCATCCGCTATGAACCAACTCGTACAGATCAAAGCCACGACGGGCGCCCGTCACGTGTACTATGTGTATCTCTCCCTATGGGTTTTAGCGCTGCTTTCATAACGGTTCAGCATGACAGAACTGGTCTTCATCAAATTCATGATGGGCGCCCGTCATGTGTACAATGTGTCGCTGTCCCTTTTCTTTTGAGCGCTGTTTTATCAACCATCCGTCATCATCATCATCATCAGCCTGGTTACGCCCACTGCAGGGCAAAGGCCTCTCCCATACTTCTCCAACAACCCCGGTCATGTACTGATTGTGGCCATGTCGCTCTGCAAACTTCTTAATCTCATCCGCCCACCTAACTTTCTGCCACCCCCTGCTACGCTTCCCTTCCCTTGGAATCCAGTCCGCAACCCTTAATGACCATCGGTTATCTTCCCTCCTCATTACATGTCCTGCCCATGCCCATTTCTTTTCCTTGATTTCAACTACGATGTCATTAACTCGCGTTTGTTCCCTTACCCAATCTGCTCTTTTCTTATCCCTTAACGTTACACCCATCATTCTTCTTTCCATAGCTCGTTGCGTCGTCCTCAATTTAAGTCCGAACTGTCTCAACCATTCATCACGAAGCAACTCGTACAAATGAAAGTCACGACGGGCGCCAGTCATTTGCACTATGGGTCTCTGGGCTTGTGTTTTTGAGCGCTACTTTCTCAACCATTCGACCATATAAACAACTCGTTTTAATGAAACTTCTGCTTGAACGGAAAGCTGCCCTTTCATAAAGAAGTTATCCGCCTGAAGGCGTATGCTTGCTTTATTGAGGCTATTCCCCTAACGTTTCTTGTTTTGCATCGTAATTCGATAGACTGCAGACCTGGCCCCTAGCGAATTTGTAAGGAAAGTGCAGATGAGGCGCATATCAGCAGATAGGCTACATGAGTGTCGTCGTGTGCGTGAGCTAATCGGCGAGCAGTAAAGGCGCAGAAGCAGCGCCTCGCATAACCAGCCACCATCAGGACGGTCTGGTCATTGTGAACAAGGTCCCGGTATGAGAGGCGACACGTCTTAGATTCTTTTCTTTTAATGTTTTTGCTGGGCGTCCGTAATACCCTTGACTATGAGCATTCCCGACCAGGCGACTTTTCGTGGAAGTGTTGATTTCAATGTCGAGGAGGGTTCGCCGAATAGCTTCGCATTAATAAGGCTCCACATAAAGAATGCCGCGAATCTAAACGTGTAAAAAAACGTAACAGGCACTAGGTTCTCATGATGTATCCCGTGATGATACCACCTATCGTGCGGCAACTATGACTAGTACTACTATTGAATTGAAATTGCTTGCGCTACTGTTACTGAACTACAACTAATTCTTCCACTACCACGTCTGGCGGCTGCTATTGATTCTATCACGGCTGCAATTGCTGCTGAAGCTACCAAATACTGCTGCCTTTGCTCAAAGTTCAGTGGAGAAGCGTCTAGCCAACGTTTCGACAAGGGGACGTAACTTCCTCAGGGCGTAGACACGTGCTTATGTGACAACGCTGGCTCTGGATGCTTCCTTTGTTTTGTACCACTGTTAACCACTACTGCTAACTAGTGTTATAGCTGGCGCGGCAATTTTAAAACGCCCATAACACAAAGTGTCCGCAGAAATTCATGCCACGGGTAAATGAGCGCGGTCAGGGAGAAGGAAGCGGCTTTCAATAAATACAAGGTCGGTTTTTGTTGCACTTACAGGTCGACCTGGTTGTCGCATACGGTCCTGTTGCTAACCTCTCTCACGTGAAGCCGCCACTTTCGGTTGTGATACCCATCGCACCTTTACTCCCGGTGAGTGCTTTGAAAAGTGGAGCGCAGCTATCACATGGCCTGCACGTACCAATTATCAGAAGTGATAATAAATGTCACAACGACACGGCATATAGTCTAATAATGAATCAGATATTCTCTGGAACCGCCGTTTTGTTTTTTTATCACGCCGTACATTATTTAAATCCATGGAGAGCTCTAGCGGGCTGTTCCCTGAATGTAAATCATCCATGGCGTGATAAGCGTACCTGGGTTTACGACAAAAAAAAAAAACACTCCATGCCAGATTTTAGACCGGCATCCGGTTTTTAGCCAGAGAACCTTTATTCTGGAAATGCTAAACGATGTATTGGAGAATATATCCCAGCTCACATATTCACAGAGAATCAGCTCCTAGCTCGACGTTCGCTGAAACTGCTAAAACGTTGATACAAAAGTGTAGTGCATGGAAAACACGTTTTGCATAATCGATCGCCGAAGAATCGACGTAACCTACTTCATGAGGATGTTCGTTTGCTTCTGCGATGGCCAAACAGATTGAAGAACCCTAATCTTAGATTTCTTTGTATTTTTTTTCGACTTGAACTTCTGTATAAGCTGTTTCGATCTTCGAATTTGGCTTACTAAGCACTTTTGTGACAGGGTAACCGAAGAGCCGCGTCTAGGGAATATCATTTCTAACACGCATTTGCCAAACGTGAACTTCTTTTCTTTATTGTATGGTGTTTAGGAGATCTCGCCTTTAATTGGCGCCGGCTGCTCCTTTTCACATAAAGATTAAAGAAAAAAGAATAAATCCTAAGGAAAGTATTGAAATAATAACAACCGAAATTCCAGTAACATAAGCACACTAATGTCACAATATAACTGAAAGACTGCTTTAAATAATAAAAACACAAAGTCCAGTCAAGTAAGTAAATTAATGCCACACTAAAACTGAAAGACAACTAAGATACACAGCAACACAAAGTACAGTCACATATATGCACTAAAGTAAGCATAAAGTCCGGTCACTTAGCGAATAAGAAATCACGGATTATATTCACGTATAGTTACAAAAAAGAGACAGGTATTGGATTGGCGAAATTTGGGTAAAAGAAAAAAGATCGAATGCGCTTTCACATTTAAACTCTACTCAATAATTTCCGAAAATATTGCTCGCTTCTAGAAACCTCTGAAGGGACAGTAACGCTCGTTTTGGAATGGGTATGTTGGCCAAGGACCTAAGATCTTCCTGAGCCTGAACGGCCTGCGATGTAATGCCACTAAATCATGTGCCATGCGTTGTCTGTGTGTGTCGCGTCGCGGACATTGTAGCAGAAGATGCTGTACATCTCCATCAGTGTGGCCGAAAGTGCATTCCGCACTATCAGCTCTTGAAACTTCTTTAAGAAAGTGTTTTGCATACGCGCTACGGAGCCGCAGACTGTGAATCAGCGTTTCAAAGGCTCTGGTTGTATTTAACATGGACGGGATTTTAAGTTGAAGTGATGGGTCAATGTGTGATGAAACTGAAGATTTCGAGTTCTGATCAAACCACATCACTTTGCAACCACGGGCTGATATCTGTCTTAGTATGCGGCTCAATACGCCTTGTGTTAGAGGGAGACCATGTGTGGCGTTATTTAGATGCACTTGTCTGGCTGCCTCATCAGCCCCAGGGATACGGCAGTGGCCAGGTGTCCATTGGAACATTACTGTGCGATTCTATTCACTTGGTTTTGTGAGTTCCTTAAGTATCTCGCTGACTGAAACGTGAACCTCTTGCATGAGTTCGCGTACACTTGCATCCCTAACCCAAATTTTGATATGTAGTGTGGGTGCCCTTATCTTTCGCATAAACAAACATGGTGGCACCCAACGAAGTGGAGAAATGTTCTTTGCAGTATACCAGGGTAGAGGCTGTTGCGAGTGGGTCGTGGTTCGTAACGTCGGAGAATGCGTAACGCACGAAAGTAGGAAAGGGAGGACAGGCACGAGTAAAAATCATATGTAAAGAGCGCAAGTGAAGAGTTTAATCGCAGTTAAGCCGAGAAATAATAGAAGTGGAGCACATTCACAATCTAAGTGACAGGTGGGTAACCATCCCTTTCTTCGCTCTGTCACGACCTGAGTGAGATTTCCTGGCCGAGCGCAGGACAACCGTGGGCACGTGAAATTATATGACATATCAATGATGTGCAGGTTCTGCATATCCCCCTTTTCTGTGTGCTTTCCTGTTCACCGCGCATATGTAGTATGCTCGTCCGCAAATAAGGATCAGATGGAAGTTAGCCCTCCTTACTCTTCTCTATCCTTAACCTACTATTTTTGTGCGCTACGCAAACTCCGCCGTTATGAACTTTGCAGTAAGCTCCGCCGAGACAAGCCTCTCCGGTACATCTGTAAATCATATGATTTGTTCTCATCTCACGTGACTTACAAATATTGAGCGAGATCGGTTGACGATGCGAGAACTCAGCCCTAAAGTGGGAAGATTTGGTCTCGCGTACCTTTGTCTGGATTGCCTTGGCTCGTGACGGCATGTGATTTGCGTTGGTTTCGCGTTGACAGCATTGGCAGTTATTCTACCTTAGCAAAAAACTGCGCGAGGAAGACGAAGACGAGCTAGAGAGAAAGAACAAATCCTAGTTAACACTAACACTAGCTCGTCTGCGTCTTTTTCGCGCAGTTTTCTTGTCAAGATGGAACCACACCAACTAGCCCAGCTCTCAGTTTTCATGAGTGGGCAATGATTGTCTTTCAGCTAGGGGCTGAAACATGCAACAAGTACGCGTATTGTAATAATTCGTGATTTTCTTCGTGAAACAGTAGTTCTAAAATTTCATTTTGTTTCCGCAAATGCAGTGCAAGCACGCGATGTTAACGCGCGCCGGGAATCACATGTAGTAATAGGCGACCGCACCAAGGTACACCCGGAAAGGTGAAGCGGTCGCTGGATGGAAAACCTCCAGCTTGGGTTTCCTGGTCCAAAACTACCTATTATTGTCCTCCCTTATCCATCATTGCTAATTTCCCGCATTGGCTTGCTTCCTTTGAAGTCAGTACGTCAATCTACGTCACGGCAGAAAATATTTAGTTTAACGGCCACCGCGGCGCTACGTGGTAGTGGTCCGGAGGGTTAGTTGGGCGAGTCTGTTAAGCCTGTCGAGACAATTACTGCCGCCTTCAAGCCGTCTGAGCTCTACAAGATTAGTGTAAGCCTTAGCTCAGCAGCTCCTATCTAAATATAAAGAAAAGAAAACAAGGTGTTGATTTTGATTCTTCGTTATGCTGTTAGCCATGGTACTTAGTCATACATTTTTGCATGTCCCGTAATCCCCTGTAACGTTGTCGTCAAAGTTAAATACATTGTCTACCGCATCTTAATGTGGCGCAGGCCCTCTACCCCGTCTCCAGGGCTGGCTACTTGGGGGCGTCTGAGGGCCTCTCAGTTCTTTTTGCCCAATTGTGCAAGATTTTGACTGGCGAAGTATGCTCATTGGCCGCCACTATAACGCTCGTCAGCAGCCCTTATCAACTGAACGAGGTAAGCGGAACACATGTGGTCAAACGAGCACCATTCACACTGATTTTGGAAACTGTTGGCGTTAGCTTGTTTTATTTTTCTAGATGCCTGTAGGAGCCTTTAACAATTGTATTATTACGCCAATTATCACTATTTGTATTATACGCTAGTATACCCGAGCTAACGATGGGCTGTATGACAACCATGTGCTATGCTTCTAACAACGTTGAAAAGTATTCACGTACACACTTTTTTTCCTTGGTATCTTCGTAGACGCATGCACAAATTATTCGGCTACGCCAAATTTCTCGGTTAGAATTGTGCGGTATACCAGTGGTCAGATTAAATCTCCCACCCTTTTGTAAAACAGGAATCTTTGCAATAATAAATAGTTTATCAGTCACAATGCGTTAAATATATGTGTCCTGTGAAGCTTGAGATTTGCATTGATTCAAAAAGCGTTGTATGGTATCTAATCGCGAATACGGCGATGGTATAGCCGACTGTGGCAGTATAATAAATTTGCGCTTCTCACAAACACGGGAAGGAGGTGGGGGAGTTGCATTCCAGTTCTAATACACTAAGAACATATATACTTGCGTGGCGAGCACCTGGTTGTCTCGATGAAAGGATAAATCTGCGGCATGCCGCGCGACATAGCACGTGCGTATGTGAGTAGGGGGCTCCTTGCCCCGTCGCCTTGTCACTTCTTAAGGATCATCGGGATTAACATGATGGGGAGGGAGCAGGCACATTGCACACGGGACAAGAACAGATGTATTTCGTTGTACGAAATCATGAAGTGTTAGCTCTTCGTCCTTACTATCGTCAGCCTGTTTTATGGTGGAAATCAAGGCACTTCCCAGATTTACTCATCATCCGGCGATCTCCTATTACTCCCGTCCTGCATCAGCCAAATTTGCGCTACGCTTTCACGATCTATAAACGCATCCTCCATCTACATTCCCCTGAGGCTTACGATTAGGCTTCCCTTAACTTTCTGTTGGAGCCCGTTGTTTTGCTCTAATAAACCATTTACTTGCTGCGCCTTCTCATGATTCGCCCCAATTTCACTTAAACTCAACAATAACATAGACTACTCACATCTGCTCTCTCTTCCATACAGCCGTCTTCGTGCCTTTTGACATGTGTCGATCATGATAACTGCTAAGGGAAATACCCGCGACATATGTGTAGCCTGCATAATCATGCTGTTTACTTGCAAAAGAACTTGCCGGAATAAAGAATTAAAGGAAGCAACCGCGTTTTAAGTTCAGGTCTATCTTGCACGCGTTACCGCCGACGTACAGGAAGGGGCGTACACGAATTGCCGGTTATGCGAGCACCGTAGCAAACTAACTGCCTTTTTTGCACCCTCTGACGAAGGAAGTGGAAAATGTCGACACAGGTTACTGCACGATCACATCCTTCCATTCTCATGAGCCGGTCAGTGAGGAATACCGTAAGCCGATTTTTTTTTGCTTATTTTTTTTACCAAATGAACTCCATGCAAACTTCATATGTCATGATGCTTTAGAAGCGACAAAATATTCATTGTGTCATCAAATTTTCGGGGTCGTCTTTTGAAATATTCGTAATAAATTCGATTCAGACGTCTCGCCATTAGAAGAGCCAGAGTGAAAATCTTTTGAAAGGAATTTTTTCTATTGACGTTTCATTAGGGTAAGTTACCGTACGCTCGAACTCAAAATGAATTATTCTGTCATTTGGTCAGACACGAGTCCCCATGTACTTGGGCCACTTTCCCATCGGAACAACTATACAAAACCTCCTGCACTTCTACCAGGTAAGCCGCTCTGCAGTAGACCACATTGGCAGCAAGCATTACATTCAAAAGTTTGCTTTATAGCCTGAAGAAAATATCTTGCTCTCACACCTGCTTTTAAATAGAGATATTTCGGCTACGTCAGCCAACGAGCCATTTCGGCTGATCGCGCCGTATGCCGTATGCAGGCAGCCGTGTGCCGTATGCCATATGCCGTGCCTAGAAACGCCTCAGCCGCGCTACAAAAGATGGCGCTGTCGTCGACGCCGCTGCCGTCGCCACTCGCTCCACCAGATGTGCTCCGCAGGGGTGGAGGGAGAGGAGGTGTCGCCTCGCGGAGGTTATATATATACATGCGCTTCGCCTCAGTGAATTTAGTCGTTATGGAGAGCGCGAAAGAGACGCAACAACGACAAAACGAAGCGATTAAGAGACAACGCGCTCAAGAGACGCCACAAGAACGCGCCCCCACGACTCGGGAAGCGTCGTAACGAAGATGCTGCTAGAAGAAGTCGTGCCACGTCCCGGAGTGACTCTGCAACTGCGGAAGAGACCGCTTTGAGTTCTCGAGAGCGTCAGAATGAGACGCTGGGTAGACGACGTGCCAAGGAAACAGGGAGAACGTGGAAGACTCGAAACCACAATCGTAGCCATGCAGCTCTTGCTTTCGCAATTCGACTAGGGTTAACCAGAGCTAAACCACAGGCAATTATTCAACCCATTATCCCAAAGTTTGTGTTCAGTGTGCTGCAAAAGCTCATAGTGTGGTATTTGTCTAGAATAGCTTTTCTTCTGTTGCTGAAATTCTCCTGTAAGAAATAGAGTATTTTTGTTCGTTTTGCCAACGTAGTGTCGCTTCATTGGTTGGACAGTATCTCACCGGATGCATGCACGATACTTTCGTGGTAATTTCAAGGTTGGCCCCAGATCCTCGATATTCATTCCCAAGTCGTACGCTGGCCGTCTAAGTATCTTTGTGTGCGTCAGTACACAAAACGGTGTTTTGTGCATTTTGCCAGCATGTTTGACGGTGCTTGTCTTGCAATTGCTTGCATGCTCAGAATCCGGTCGAAGTGGATATGTGCATAGCAAACTCACCGGCTGCTATATTCGCAAGCTGCAACACGTGGCGTCAAGTAATTAGTGGAAAGTTTAGATTAAAAAATGTTTATGAAAATAGGAAAGTTGGTAAATGCCACAACGGATTTATTATGTCACAACTATTATCTCAAATTCTTTCCTTTGCTTCAAGTTGTTGACAAATTCGACTTCGCCCTGCCATCCGCTCGCCGCCTGGTTAGCTCAGATGGTAGAGCGGCTGCCCCGGAAAGGCGTGGTCCCGGGTTCGAGTCCCGGAACAGGACGAATTTTTCTTCAACTGCGAGGCTTTTCTTTCGAGGAACCCGTTTGCGTTTCTTTTGTAGTAATTGCTACGAACGGGTGGATGACTGATTTTCCCTTAATCATTACTTATCTCCACGTTGCGGGTCTCCGCAGAACTATTATGTCAAGGGATGTTTAAAGTATTTAGTCTAAGAAAAGAAACACGTGGTATATCGCCCCAGCTGCTTTTGCTGCAGACTTCGCTGTGCGACCACGTTCACCCGCCATAATTGGAGCAGTGTACCGGTTCACCACGCTCCTGCCGTGCATGCTACCTATACAAAGCAGCTGGCGTCATATCATGACTATGGAACTATTTAGAGCACAGGTGAACAACAGGTCATGCCGCTGTGCGGCACTACAGCGCCACGTGTATCCAAACAATGCACCAGTCTTCATCGACTGACAACATTGTAGTTTTTGACATGTACATTTTCAGTGGTGTCATTGCACACAAAAAGCGAACGAACTCCTGTCCTAGTCTCTATAGTGCACCTTAAGGTACTTACACGACTCAGATAACGACACATAGGTCCGCTTAAAGTGGATGCTTGCGCTTATTATAGCTTTATGACACATGTTCAAGATTTCCTTATTCTAAAGGTATTCATTTTATTTACTGGTGATAGCTGGTGCAGTTTCGATTTTTCAGGTGGTGTTGTTAGGATAACAAACAATTTGCAGGTCCAAGACTACCACTGCTCGATTAGCTGAAAGTTCATTCACACTAGGGCACACTGCAACTACGGAATTGAAGCCAGCCAATTTTGAAGTCACATTCTTCGGGAAAAAATTTCGGGCCCAGCAAAAATGAATTTCGTAGCACAGTCTTAAGACTGATATATCGAAACAGGCGTTGATATCGTGATTTGTTTTAGATGGACGTGACTTAACTGTTTTGTGAGGCTTCAGTTTTCCATTTACAATGTGGTTCCGAAGCATTGAACTGAAAAGTTAATTGGTGGAAATTTATCAATGAGCTATCAAAAAATTATACAATATTTCATAAAATTGAGTTCCACTTTCTTCAGTAACCCACCCACCAGAGTAAGCGGAGTCTAGCTATCTTCCAAGTGGAATTTTTTTAGGAAGCAGAGGGGGAGTTCTTCACTACGCTGGCGAACATTGGTACCTTTTCACTTCGTTCCTTGACCGTTAGCGCTTTGTGCTCAAGGTGAATGCACACCAGCCCTGGCAAGGTTTCGGTTCTCTTGATGGATGCTACAACTAGAACGTGGGACCTTAAATGTTGCAAAAAACATATATCTTTGATATCGGCTGATGTGTGATCAAGGAAGGAGATGCCAATGTACTCGCCGCGTGCAACTAACTAATAAGAAACGAAAAAGTATTGAAAGTGATGATATCGAATATCGTCCGCGCCAATGAAGCATGTAGCATTTCAAGTTGATATGTTACTGGGCTTCACTTGCTTCATTTAGAGGTGAACATAGCCAGAGACTTCGTCATGTACGATCATGGCGCCAAGGAGAACCTTAAGCGGTACAATCAGGTAAACGGCGCAACTGATATTTTCTATTAGTACTTGAGAAAACTGACGTGCTGCCGCAGGTTGTTGCGCATAAGCTCATCTGGGTTAAACGGACACTAGCTATTGTTAGTGTTCCTGATCTCCGCAACACACCCCGAACGAACAGCACAGAGAAGATCGGCAGTACGAGCGTTTGTATTATCGGTTTTCGTGTGTCCTCTCTGCGGCGTTGTTTGTCCGTGCAGTGATACGGTGATGAAACCGTACTAACTAGTTCAATGCGACGTACTCCTAAGCCAAATTTATCGGTTTCTTCACCACGCACTGTACGGGTTAATGCGTGTTGATGATTTGCAGGTTTTTCTGGCGCAAGGGCCAAGTTTGACGAAAGAGCACCAGATCAGTATCTCTGCACTCGTTACGGGCACACTTTCGGCAAGGCCCCATAACTATTTTTTACTAATACGCACCTACGTTCGTGACTCGGCAACTTTTTTTTTCTACGAAGTTGACGATCAGTTCAAGTTATGTTAGCCTGACTGCGAATAGGATGTTCCGTTTAAAAGGATTGGCGGTACTGCATCTTGACATTTCGCATTACGCACATCGTGTATATTGTAGTCCACATGACGCGTATACTACAGGTATTTGACCTGCTAACTTATTTGTTAGAAATAATGTTGCTATTGTCGTTTCTGATAACGTTGTATTCGACCACGCACTCCTAAATGTTGTATATGCGAGGGCTAGACATTATTGTTAACATTCCAGAAATGTAATGATTCTATGAACGATACCGATCATTGATTCGCTATGGACTATAACTAAATAAAGCTTGAATAGGCAGAGTGCATTGAGGCATAGAACCATGCCATGGGATGTTGAAACAGTAGGAGTCTACTTCGCGATATTGCGGCTAACCACGCAATCATAACAGTCTCTTGTGTTTGTCTAGCTGGTCGGGAGCTAAGCGTAAAAATATCGATACAGGAATGCCTGCGAATGAAATCAAACCTTAATCGATGTAAAATTTTATTCGTATAGTGCATAGAAGAACGCTCTAAAATCGACGCCGCAGATTCTTCCATGCAACACGCAGTGCATATAGGTAGTTTCAACTTTGTCGCGACGTTTCTTTTTTATGTATGCCATGACACAGTTCTTATTGTTTCACTTCCTGGCCTGCCTGCCTGCCTGCCCTCCCTCACTTCGTCTCCACATTTGTATATCACGAAAGGCTGAACTATGCACGGGATCAACTGTGCTTGCTGAAAAATTCGAACCAGAATTCTTGTGAACCGAATGCTGGATCGCTTACAGCTTTCGGCTTCGTTACAGGAGACATAGCCAGCAATAATAAAGACTAAACAACAGAGGGTGTCCCAGTTAAATTTAGTCAAAGTTTAAGAATATGCGAATGCCACGCAGCTGGACAGAACCAAGGTAGTCTTGTTTGCCGTCGCTAAGCCCGAAAATGCACGCAGAATTGCCGCCCGATTAGCCGCTCTAGACATCTTGCGTGTATTTGCGGGCCTCTTTCACGAAAGCTGTATCGGGACTTTTTCATGCCGCTCACCAATTTTCTCATTGGCACTTTTTATCTAAATATAATATTCAAGAAGTTGATTAATTAAGACTAATTCTCTAGCTTCACCAAAGACACTCCCTCCCCAGAACAGGAATTGGCCTCCGTGAGGCTAGCTTAGCCAGACTGTTCGGTGTTGTCTTCTATATAAGTATGAGACGAGACACAGTTATGTCGAATGCTGACTGTAAGCACGAAATCGCCTTAAAACATACACTAGTGCACTTTTTGATGTCGGCATGCCTTCTTTTGCACATCCATGCACAGACGAAACCACCGGCCTATCCCTTGCAACGCATCACAACTCCATGGGCTATCTTCTCGTCAGAGGGCGACCAGGTCGCCGACTCTCGTGATGTCGAAGAACTGGTTGCCAGACTCGGATCGAGGGTTATCCTGCATCGGGTGGTTCCACAGAAAACCTTTGGTCACTTCGACTTTGCTATTGGATATAACTGCACCGATTTTTTGCACAATGTTGCCATCGATGTTGTGAAGCAGCAGATCGGTCAGAGCAAATGAGGGATCCTTGGTTCCAGGTACAAGAACAAGGACTGCTGCTCACGAGAAACGCTGTTTTGTTGGAATCCCAAAGGAGACGTTTTATTCGGAGTGCTTAACACAGAAAGTTTACATATAAAGTTTCAGTACTTGAGGGTATTTGAGTATGTTGCCGTTTGACTTTTGATAGGATGTATATTGGAGGTTAGAATGCACAAGAGTTTGACGATACACACAGAAGAGACACACACCACAGAGCGCTACTTGCAACTATCGTTTTATTCCCTTGTCAGTGGAATAAATACAGGAAGATACTCAGGGGGGAGGGCGGTAGCGACAAAAAAAACAAACAAACAAACTAAAATAGTTTTGACAAATATTGCCATCTACCAATGCCAAGCCGGCTTTGTCATGCGATCGTTTTCGCTGCACTCATCACAAAAAACCCCGGATACGAAATTTCCGATTAGCGCTTGAGGAAATCTAATTCCTTTGCACTAAGGGAAACTGAAGGCGTGCTCACGCACATACTACCCAAACGCGCAATCTCAGCAGCTTCGATTATCTCCCGCGTTATTTGGCTGCCATCTTTGCTCACAATCTTACAATTCCTGAATAAGGACCGACATACGCAACCTCTACAATGTATCCCAAGGAGTCCGGCGACTGTTCTTGAAACGTTATAATCATGTTGCTTTAATCTTTCGTTTAAACATCGTCCAGTCTGTCCGATGTACTTCCTGCTGCACTGAAGTGGAATGGAATATACCACTCCCTCAGCGCAGTCGACGAACTTATTTCTGTGTTGCGTTTCACAACCTCGTTGCTGTGTGGCACCTGGGTTAACCTTTGCACACATGCTCAGCAATTTCTCCTTTGCGGAAAACACCACTTTTACCTGGCATCTTTTACCAATTTTCTTAACTCGGTGCGCGATTTTCTTTATTCGTCTGCGCATGCATGTGCAAAAGAAGGCATGCCGACATCAAAAAGTGCACTGGTGTATGTTTTAAGGCGATTTCGTGCTTACAGTCAGCATTCGACATAACTGTGTCCCGTTTCATAGTTATATAGAAGACAACGCCGAAGAGTCTGGCTAAGCTAGCCTCACGGAGGCCAATTCCTGTTCTGGGGAGGGAGTGTCTTTGTTGAAGCTAAAGAATTAGTCTTAATTAATCAACTTCTTGAATATTACATTTAAATAAAAAGTGCCAATGAGAAAATTGGTGAGCGGCATGAAAAAGTCCCGATACAGCTTTCGTGAAAGAGGCCCGCAAATACACGCAAGATGTCTAGAGCGGCTAATCGGGCGGCAATTCTGCGTGCATTTTCGGGCTTAGCGACGGCAAACAAGACTACCTTGGTTCTGTCCAGCTGCGTGGCATTCGCATATTCTTAAACTTTGACTAAATTTAACTGGGACACCCTCTGTTGTTTAGTCTTTATTATTGCTGGCTATGTCTCCTGTAACGAAGCCGAAAGCTGTAAGCGATCCAGCATTCGGTTCACAAGAATTCTGGTTCGAATTTTTCAGCAAGCACAGTTGATCCCGTGCATAGTTCAGCCTTTCGTGATATACAAATGTGGAGACGAAGTGAGGGAGGGCAGGCAGGCAGGCAGGCAGGCCAGGAAGTGAAACAATAAGAACTGTGTCATGGCATACATAAAAAAGAAACGTCGCGACAAAGTTGAAACTACCTATATGCACTGCGTGTTGCATGGAAGAATCTGCGGCGTCGATTTTAGAGCGTTCTTCTATGCACTATACGAATAAAATTTTACATCGATTAAGGTTTGGTTTCATTCGCAGGCATCGCTGTATCGATATTTTTACGCTTAGCTCCCGACCAGCTAGACAAACCCAAGAGACTGTTATGATTGCGTGGTTAGCCGCAATATCGCGAAGTAGACTCCTACTGTTTCGACATCCCATGGCATGGTTCTATGCCTCAATGCACTCTGCCTATTCAAGCTTTATTTAGTTATAGTCCATAGCGAATCAATGATCGGTATCGTTCATAGAATCATTACATTTCTGGAATGTTAACTATAATGTCCAGCCCTCGCATATACAACATTTAGGAATGCGTTGTCGAATACAACGGTATCAGAAACGACAATAGCAACATTATTTCTAACAAATAAGTTAGCAGGTTAAATACCTGTAGTATACGCGTCATATCGACTACAATATACACGATGTGCGTAATGCGAAATGTCAAGATGCAGTACCGCCAATCCTTCTAAACGGAACATCCAATTCGCAGTCAGGGCAACATAACCTGAACTCATCGTCAACTTCGTAGAAAAAAATAGTTGGTGAGTCACGAAGGTACGTGCGTATTAGTAAAAAATAGTTATGGGGCCTTGCCGAAAGTGTGCCCGTAACGAGTGCAGAGATACTGATCTGGTGCTCTTTCGTCAAACTTGGCCCTTGCGCCAGAAAAACCTGCAAATCATCAACACGCATTAACCCGTACAGTGCGTGGTGAAGAAACCGATAAATTTGGCTTAGGAGTACGTCGCATTGAACTAGTTAGTACGGGTTCATCACCGTATCATTGCACGGACAAACAACGCCAGAGACAGGACAGACGAAAACCGACAATACAAACGCTCGTACTCACGATCTTCTCTGTGCTCTTCGTTCGGGGTGTGTTGCGAAGATCAGGAACACTAACAATAGCTAGTGTCCGTTTAACGCAGACGAGCTTATGCGCAACAACCTATGGCAGCACGTCAGTTTTGTCAAGTACGAAGAGAAAATATCAGTTGCGCCGTTTACCTGATTGTACCGCTTAAGGTTCTCCTTGGCGCCATGATCGTACATGACGAAGTCTTTGACTATGTTCACCTGTAAATGCAGCAAGTGAAGACCAGTAACATATCAACTTGAAATGCTACATGCTTCATTGGTGTGCACGATATTCGATATCATCACTTTCAATACTTTTTCGTTTCTCATTAGTTAGTTGCACGCGGCGAGTGCATTGGCATCTCCTTCCTTGATCACACATCCGCCCATATCACAGATATATGTTTTTTGCAACATTTAAGTCCCACGTTCTAGTTGTAGCATCCATCAAGAGAACCGAAACCTTGCCAAGGCTGGTGTGCATTCACCTTGAGCACAAAGCGCTAACGGTCAAGGAACGAAGTGAAGGAAAGGTACCAATGTTCACCAGCGTAATGAAGAACTCCCCCTCTGCTTCCTAAAAAAATTCCCCTTGGCAGATAGCTAGACTCCGCTTACTCTGGTGGGTTGGTTACTGAAGAAAAAGGAACTCAGTTTTATGAAATATTGTATAATTTTTGATAGCTCATTAATAAATTTCCACCAATTAACTTTTCAGTTCAATACTTCGGAACCACGTTGTAAATGGAAAACTGAAGCCTCGCAAAACAGTTAAGTCACGAACTTTTAAAACAAATCACGATATCAACGCCTGTTTCGATATATCAGTCTTAAGACTGTGCTACGAAATTCATTTTTGCTGGGCCCGAAATTTTTTCCCGAAGAATGTGACTTCAAAATTGGCAGGCTTCAATTCCGTAGTTGCAGTGTGCCCTAGTGTGAATGAACTTTCAGCTAATCGAGCAGTGGTAGTCTTGGACCTGCAAATTGTTTGTTATCCTAACAACACCACCTGAAAAATCGAAACTGCACCAGCTATCACCAGTAAATAAAATGAATACCTTTAGAATAAGGAAATCTTGAACATGTGTCATAAAGCTATAATAAGCGCAAGCATCCACTTTAAGCGGACCTATGTGTCGTTATCTGAGTCGTGTAAGTACCTTAAGGTGCACTATAGAGACTAGGACAGGAGTTCGTTCGCTTTTTGTGTGCAATGACACCACTGAAAATGTACATGTCAAAAACTACAATGTTGTCAGTCGATGAAGACTGGTGCATTGTTTGGATACACGTGGCGCTGTAGTGCCGCACAGCGGCATGACCTGTTGTTCACCTGTGCTCTAAATAGTTCCATAGTCATGATATGACGCCAGCTGCTTTGTATAGGTAGCATGCACGGCAGGAGCGTGGTGAACCGGTACACTGCTCCAATTATGGCGGGTGAACGTGGTCGCACAGCGAAGTCTGCAGCAAAAGCAGCTGGGGCGATATACCACGTGTTTCTTTTCTTAGACTAAATACTTTAAACATCCCTTGACATAATACAGGTTTTCCCGCTCAGTTTAATCCAAACGCCTTTGAAAATAATCCAGGTGCCAGCCAATTTAATCTGAGCGCCAGCATTTTTAATCCCAGTGCGAATAATTTAATCCAGGCGCCACCACATTTAATCCCAGCGCCATCCGAATTAATCCGCGTGCCAACTCATTTAATCCCTGCGCCAGCCATATTAATCCAAGTGCCGCACATTTTAATCCCAGTGCCAGTCAATTTAATACTGTTGGAAATTGATTGAGAAACCAATCATTCTTGCAGAAGAGCTCGTAACAGGAGTCATGAATGCCGTCTATTCATTGATGTGATCGCTATATTGGCATCAGCACTATAGGAGCTCAGTTTCCACGCTACCGGTGTTGTCATGGTTGCTTCAGAAACACTTCCGTGTGTTATACCGCTCGCTCATTTCCTCCTTTTGAAGTCGCATTTCCGAGTGACAAGAGACTCACATAGGTGAGGCACAATCGTGACGGATATTACGCGACTTGGGTTGCGATCATGACATGCGATTTCCTTCCCTATCGTCTTGCATATCGATCGACATTGTTCGCAAGGGTAAAAACTTGCTCACCATTAACTCAGGCACTTGGCATAACCACTAAGCGATTCAATATACCTCACTAATCTTGTATTATGTATGCACTCTTATGCTTCCGTCATGCGTACCAAATGAAATGGTTCTGAGAATGTAACAGCTTATCCTTGAGTGACATAATTAGCTCACTTGTGACTCGCTCGACGCCACCGCCGTCGCACCTCTCCTAACCTGCCTACTAACATATCAAAGGAAATCGCTTTCAAAGCTCAAAAACATGCTCCCTATAAATGATTTAAGTGACGTGATCAATAGTGACTAACGTGACATCACCACGCTTCTCACGCATGCACTATCCTAAACTGCCGGCATGCATATCAAACGAAGTGGCTTATAAAGGGTAATAACCGGCTCACTATCACACAGCCAATGACGTGATCACTAGTGACTCCCATGACTTCATCATGGTTCTCACCCAACCATGCACTCTCCTAACCTGCCGACATGCGTATCAAACGAAGTGGCTTTTGAAGAGCAACAACCTGCTCATTATCACAAAGTCAAATGAGGTGATCACGAGTGACTCACGTGACGTCATTACGGCTCTCACCCAACCGTGCACTCTCGTAACTTGCCGACCTGCATATCAAACGAAATTACTTTTGAAAAGCAACAACCTGCTCATCATCACAACATCGAATGAGGTGATCACTAGTGACTCACGTGACGTCAACACCACTTTTACCTCGCATCTTTTACCAATTTTCTTTACACGACAAAAAATAGTGGTGATGCCGTACATTCATTCGATCGCGCACCGAGTAAAGAAAATTGGTAAAAGATGCGAGGTAAAAGTGGTGTTTTCCGCACCGGAGAAATTGCTGAGCATGTGTGCAAAGGTTAACCCAGGTGCCACACAGAAACGAGGTTGTGAAACACAACACAGAAAGAAGTTCGTCGACTGCGCTGAGGGAGTGGTATATTCCATTCCACTTCAGTGCGGCAGAAAGTACATCGGACAGACTGGACGATGTTTAAACGAAAGATTAAAGGAACATGATTATAACATTTCAAGAAGAGTCGCCGGACACCTTGGGATACATTGTAGAGATTGCGGATGTCGGCCCTTATTCAAGAATTGTAATATTGTGAGCAAAGATGGCAGCCAAATAACGCGGGAGATAATCGAAGCTGCTGAGATTGCGCGTTTGGGTAGTATGTGCGTGAGCAGGCCCTCAGTTTCCCTTAGTGCAAAGGAATTAGATTTCCTCAAGCGCTAATCGGAAATTTCGTATCCGGGTTTTTTTTGATGAGTGCAGCGAAAACGATCGCATGACAAAGCCGGCTTGGCATTGGTAGATGGCAATATTTGTCAAAACTATTTTAGTTTTTTTGTTTTTTTTTGTCGCTACCGCCCTCCCCCCTGAGTATCTTCCTGTATTTATTCCACTGACAAGGGAATAAAACGATAGTTGCAAGTAGCGCTCTGTGGTGGGTGTCTCTTCTGTGTGTATCGTCAAACTGTTGCGCATTCCAACCTCCAATATGCTATACCAACACGCCCAGTCGTCAACCTTGATAGGATGTAATTTTAAATGCTGGTAAAAGTATTTGAAGACGAGGGTCCTTCATGTCCTGCCGTTTCCTCTTTGCTCTTCTACGGTGTTTCTTCTTCCTCTGAGGCGCTGGAAATGCCTAAGATATGCACTGTACATATTTTTACCTTTTTTACTGCGACAGCAATTATACGGACACTTGTGATGTATTCGCACGGTCAGAGCCGCCACCGCAGTCACGCTATCCCGCTACCGACGGCGCGCATACGCTAAGGGTTAGAGGATCTTTAGAGTTTCGCAGTACACTTGGCTGCAAAAATGCCAAAGCCAAGCGGACTGACTGTAAAGGCTTCAGTGTAGATATTTCGGCTTGTTGGTGTAACGTTTTGCAGTTTTTCCCGCTGCGAAATAAGCACAAGCACAAAAGTGGCGTCCGGCTCGGAAATAAGTTGTTGCTGGAAGTTAGCGCCTGTGTTTGTCTGCTTCCTCTTCTACGTACTCGTGCTTTTTGCGCTACAGAAAAAGCTGCAAAACGTCAATGCTTCGGCAAGTCGGCACGGTGTGCAGCCAGACCACGGAGCGAACGTTCTGCCTTCCGGCCATGGTATATGCACATGAGAGTGGTTTGTTGGGCTAGTTGGTACATGGTTATAATATGAGAATGCCAGCAAACTTGAAAGTAGAAAAAATCGAGAAGCAGAGATAGACAAAGTGACAGGAAGGTGGCTGGACTAACAACTGAACTTCATTCATGAAAACGACATCCCCCAAGTCAGCACTGAACATGAGCAAGGCACAACATAACAAACAAAAAAACACGGTCACCACTTTATCCCGTCTACGCCCAGCGTGTGAGCGTGTCTGTGTGCATGAAGACTACCTACGCCAGCATTGTCAGAAGCCTGGAAGCTGCCGGCTCCTTCTACCTATAGCAGGAGATCGCTTCAGTGCTACGCCACGCCAACACATCACACCAACTTATCTGTTAAAAAACCGTCCAATGAGATCAAGAGCATCGCTCTGGGGCCGAAACTGGTTTTTCTTTAATGCGTTCATTGCGAGTGTCAAGGCAGAAAAAGTCTATATGTATAAGAGGGGAGGGAAAGAGATAAGAAGAAGGCAGGGAGGTTAACCAGAATCACGTCCGGTTGGCTACCCTACACAGGGGGAATGGGAAAGGGGGAAACAAAGATAACAGGGAGAGAGAGGAGGGAAGGAAATTGCAGTGAGTTCGATGACGTGTGTGGCCTTACAGAAATTGCATTGACAGTCGCAAATGGTCGCACAAGCCCGTTGTCCTTAAGAAGCACAAAAGTGCCTTCACCGCTTTATGGGCCGACGGGCGATGGGGGCGGTGTTCCAGCAGCACCTGCACAGAAAGCGGCCGATTGTCCAGTTTTCGAAAAGCTTTGGCAAGTTCTTGTCTCTCAGGGGTGTATCGTGGACAGTGGCACAGCAGGTGGTCGATGTTTTCTTCCGTGCCACAGACCTCGCATGCTCCACTGTCAGTCACTCCAATTAACGAAGAGTATGCCTTTGTGAAGGCAACTCCTAACCAAAGGCGACAGAGAAGCGTAGTTTCACGTCGAGGAAGTCCGAATGGAGGCCGTAGTTGCAGGGAGGGGTTGAGTCGATGCAGTCGTGTAAGTCGTAAATTTGGCGAGTTCCACTCGGTCAGTGTGAGGTTGCGTGCCAGGTGTCGAAGCTGCCTAGCGGCGTCTGTCCTCGAAAGCGGAATTGGAACGCTCTGCTCTTCATGATGTGCTGTACGAGCAGCGTTATCGGCGGAATCATTGCCACTGATTCCACAATGACCAGGTACCCATTGAAAAACGACCTCGTGACCTTTTTGTTGGACATGATGGTAAGGTTTCGCGATTTCGTATGTCAGTTGGTCATGGCATCCGTGTCGGAGAACTGACTGCGTGCACTGTAATGCCGGTTTTGAATCACAGAACACAGCCCATTTTCTAGCTCTTTCAGATTCAATGAATTCCAGTGCTCGACGCAGGGCCGTTAGTTCTGCCGCCGTTGAGGTCGTGACATGCGATGTCTTGAAGCGCAGTGTCATTCGTCGCGTTGGTACCACCACGGCATCACCGGAACTGCACGACGTAGTTGATCCATCGGTATAGATGTGCACGTGGTTGCTGTACTTTTCATGCAAAAGAAGTAAGGTCAACTGTTTTAGAGCAGAGGCCGGTAGATTTGTCTTCTTCTGTAGTCCTGGAATCATTAGATGTACTTGTGGACGGCTCAAACACCACGGAGGAAACGCTGGCTTGGCCGCAGGTGCGTACCCTGACGTAAACGACGCACGATGTGCACTGACAATGCCGCTAAATGTCGAGCAGGGCCTTGCAGCTGTGAGGCTCGCCAAGTGGTGCGAAGGGGTCCTGGTATTATGCCTGAGATGCATGCGCATTGTCTCAACGGTAATGTGCGTAGTGATTGGGTAGTCCTGCGCAAGGGCAATGGTTTCAGCAGTTGACGCACTGCGTGGTAACCCAAGACATATCTTAAAGGGAAGCTGAAACACTTTTCGAAAAAAAAAAATGAGTTCTCTGCGGCATTCTACGGTTTTGAGTCCCCCGAACACGAATATCTCGTTCAAAAAGGGCGGAAACAAGCGCAAGCGGCTGTTTTTTCATGAAAACGCGCACCAGCGCCTCAGGGTATCGCGCGAACGCCGCTGTTGCCCGTGATTGGTCGGAGCCGCTGTGACGTCAGTGGCGGCAGTCGCCGGTCGGCGCCGCCGTTTGAGAGCGTAGCACGCTGTTCTGTTCTGGCTGCATAGCTGAGTTGTAAGCATTATGGAACGTTCTCGCTGTCTCGGACAGCTTGTATTTTCGCCGTACATGTTCGAACCGACAGCCGATACGGAAAACGATGGCGGCAACGGCGGCAACGACGATGTTGAGTGTGCCAAAAGCGAGAGCGATGTGTACACCTTCTCGCGCGCTGGAAATCTTAGCTGTTACGTATGCTTTTTTTTTTTCATGTAGCTGCACGTTCCAATGACGGGAGAAAAAATGCGCTAAAGTGTCACTGGGAACTTGCTGCTGGAAGAATGCCGAAGCACTAACTTCTCATTATATTGTAAACACGGGTACAATTCCCCGATGTCAAGCACCTTGCCGCTTCTTGTCTGAAGTCCCGTGGTTTTCTGAGCGTTGATACACGATCGCGAACATAAGTGCCGCGTTTCAAAGCGCGCACATGCAGTGCTGCGAGGTACAATCATGGAAGTTGCTTAGCATACACATCCAGATCGAGATGGTCAGGGGGATTATATGTGCAATATTCAGAATATGGTTCGACGACATTGCGATTGTGGCTCGATCAAGAATCGGTACGCGCGCTCCATGCTAGTGTTCACATAAAGATATTAGGCAGTTTTAGTACCGCCGTGTGGTAAACATGATAACTGCAACCGTACGTCGAATGTCACTAGGCAAGCCTATACTCCAATTTATACCTCAGGTGCAACGCTGTGGAAGCTACGCACGAAGTCCGGTTACCAAAATTTATTACTGCGCGCGTTTCCGTCTATCGTTCGCAGCGTGCCAGCGGCATTTGCTCGCGCGAGCATGCACGTGAAGCTGCCGCGACGGGCTGCAATTAAAGAATGCCGAAAAGAAAATTGATTTAAAAGAACGTGTTAGCAGCCGTATAAGTACACGGATTGTTTCTATGGGTAAATTCTTTTTTTTTCATTCAGAACTGAGCTTATATATCAAAAGTTTTCTCAAAAATCGGGTCAAGAAACACCGAACTTTTTCTAAGTGCGAACGCAGCCACTGCAAGAAGTATCTCAAGCCTCCACAGCGTTGCACCTGATGTATGAAACGGAGTATAGCAACGCTAGCAACAACGCGTTTCCGCATTTGTCGTAAGGCTATCCGGCTATCGCGGAAACGGTCCGAGCACAGCACAGTTGATTTCGTCGGCACGAACTTATCTCTCCTCACAGCACTGCGCTGCAAGCTTCTTGTGCTTCGGGAACCTGTGAAACACCACATCGTCTCGCCCGCGTGTGTTCGTGCATCCGATTGCTGCACAGAACGAGGGCATGTTGGGCGCCCTTGGCTGTAGGCACTCACGCAGCACAGAAGGAAAGAACAGTTTACGAAAATCGCAAAACAAACGTGAGCGGCGGCGGCGGCAAATCTCTCGTAGCGTCGTTCAGTAAAGCGCAGGACGGAAAGAGGCATGCAGCGCATGCCAGCACGCCGGTCCGGCAGCTCGGTCCCCGCCAGTGACGTCACTCTCGCCGGTTCTCTCCTCTGAAAACCTCCTCACCCGGCGCTCCGGGAAGCGATGGGGGCGTGTCCCCGGGGGTGATTTAGAAAGCGATTTCCGCCCTTATATTAACAAAACGAAGAAAAAAATTTCGGAACCGTAAATTATTAGGTCTGTTCTTCCCAATCCCAGCAATTCATGGAAATTGAAAACCGCTTCAGCTTCCCTTTAAGGGCTTGGGCTTGAATACACTGTATCGCACGCAGGTTAGACTTGCAGGTGTTGGATATTGCAGGCAGGCTGTATCGCAGGAATCCAACGAACAACGCCATGTACAGCTGGCACGCAGGTTAGACTTGCAGGTGTTGGATATTGCAGGCAGGCTGTATCGCAGGAATACAACGAACAACGTCATGTACAGCTGTAACATAGCGTGTACAGATACTCCCCAACTTTTTCCTGCAAGGAAGCTGAACAGGTGACAGATAGCAGTCAGCCGCTTTTTTACGTAATTGACGTGCGGAGTCCAACACAGGTCTCTGTCAATTACGACTCCCAAGAATCTGTGACTTCTGCTGTATGGTATAAGTCGTCCGTTAATAGATACGCCGTAACCAGACATTGGCTTCCTCGTGAATGCCACCATTGCGCACTTTCCGCATGAAATTTCGAGTCCTTGTTCACGAAGGTAGCAAGATGTTATTGTGGCAGCCTTCTGAAGCCGAGCGCGAAGCTGTAGTCGTGTCACGCTTGATGTCCAAATGCAGATGTCGTCCGCATAGATGGAAAGGCGTACGGTGCTTGGCAGGTTGTCAACTAATCCACAGAGGGTGAGATTGAAAAGAGTCGGCCTAAGCACTCCGCCTTGAGGGACTCCTCGGCTGCCGTAATGCTCGGATGTCGGGCCATTTTCTGTGTCTACATAGAATGGTCTCCTCTGTAAGTAGCTGCACACCCACATATACATCTTACCACCAAGTCCGACGGCTTCTAACGTGCTAAGGATGGCTTCATGGGTGACATTATCATAAACCCCTTTAACGTCTAGAAACAGAGCAGCAGATAGTCGCTTACGGGCCTTTTGGTGTTGCACAAATGTTATCAAGTCAACAACGTTGTCTGTTGACGAACGGCCACGTCTGAAGCCGGACATAGCATCTGGGTAGATTTCATAGTACTCTAAGTACCATTCCAGACGTGTTAAAATCATTCTTTCCATTGTTTTTCCGACACAGCTCATAATTCCGACACAAATCATAATTTGACTTCGTGCGTCTATATCTTCGTTCCGCACGACGGCGAGTCGCTCGAAGTTTCGCTAGTTCGATGTCGAAATCGGTGCGGGAAGAACTCTTCGAAAGCAAATGCGTGGTTGTCTGTATGGCATCCTTTATTGCGCCCTGTAGGTTATAGGAGGTGCCGTCACGACAAAAGTCTTCCATTATTATTTTGAATTTAGGCCAATCGGTGCACTGGACGGTTCTGGAAGACTTGGAGATAGTCAAACCTTCGATCTTCAAATAGGTGGGGATGTGGTCACTACCCCGCGTTTCTAAATCCGAAAATCCCGGTCACGTGGTAGAGGCGTATAACCAGAGCAAGTGAAGGTGGTCCCGACCATCGTTAGTTGCGCTTGACTCCGCAAAGAGGCAGCAAATGGGGGTCAAGTGAGCTCCCCTACAATGCTTTGCAGTGGTGAAAGCGGCTCAAACTTGGATCCCGGACCCCAAAGAGGTGCAACATATGCCTAACGCGTTCCTCTCGCATTGAGCGTTAAAAGCGACACTGAAAGTTTTATTCGGCAGGCGTCACCTGATTTGGAGACTGCAAACTGCCATAAAAAGAAAAAACTGACATGCAGTTCTCCGTCACGACATCATGGCATATATATATATATATATATATATATATATATATATATATATATATATATATATATATATATATATACAGAGAGAGAGAGAGAGAGGCTGTCCAATCTACCTTTAGCCAGAGTTTTAAAATGTGCAAATTCCACGTAGCTGGACAGAACAAAGGTAATATTTGCCGTCGCTTGGAGCTACATCAACTATATTTTTTTCATTACGCCTCGTTGTATTATCTTAATTATCAAATATTATATTTAGATGAAGAGTGTCAAAGAGAAACTTGTAGAGCGACATGAAAAACTCCTGATACAGCTTTTTCTTGCTCAATACGTGCTACATAAACGGGTTTTTCCGAGCGTGAAAGAAGCCCGCAAATGTACGCAAAATTGCCGCGCTACTGGCCGCTCGAGGCACTTCGCGTGTATTTGTGGGCTTCTTCCAAGCTCGGAAAAACACTTTTATGTAGGATGTATAGAGCAACAGAAAGCGGTATCGGGGGTTTTTCATGTCGCTCTCTACAGTTTTTTCCTTGACACATCTAATCTAATTATAATATTTCAGAAATTTATTAATGAATTAGGACTAATTATCTAATTAGGACCCGCCGTGGTTGCTCAGTGACTATGGTGTTGGGCTGCTGAGCACAAGCTCGCGGGATCGAATCCCGGCCACGGCGGCCGCATTTCGATGGGGGCGAAATTCGAAAACACCCGTGTAGTTAGATTTAGGTGCACGTTAAAGAACCCCAGGTGGTCGAAATTTTCGGAGTCCTCCACTACGGCGCGCCTCATAATCAGAAAGTGGTTTTGGCACGTAAGACCTCATAAATTATTTATCTAATTAGGCTCAATGAATATATAATCTAAGTATCTCCAAGCGACGGCAAATAACGTTACCTTCGTTCTGCCCTGCTACGTGGCAAGTCTATATTTTTAAACTCTGGCTAAAGTTAGCTGGGACACCCTGTATACACAGTCGTGTCGTCTCACAGGAAGCGAAACTTCATTTTAGCACCTCGCACTTTAGCACATTCACTTTAGCACTTCACCTGCTGCTTTACTTTAGCACCTCGATGGACGGTGGGGACACGCGAATGTTGTGGGGACAATAAATGATCGAATCACGAAGCTTTGTATGACTTTTTTCTGCACACCGCTTAGCTTTGTTTTCTGCGATAGAGACACAGCTACCACATTTACTTTGTCGACAGCTGGCTTAGTAACCTTTTACGCGACCCATGAGCTTATGTCGAATATAGGCAGTTGTAAGTGGAACGAAGTTACGTTAAGTATAGGACAACATGAAATGTCTGCAGTGAGACAATCGTCCAGGGAGCTGCATGGTTCTCACGGCCCGTCGCGAAGGTGACACACTATGCAGTGCACACTTTGTCTTAGCAGTTGCTGTGCGGCAACGTTGAAAGGTAGAGCTGATAGCCGGCAAGTGAAAACGGGGCTGAATTCTCTTCGCACTGAACAGGCGACACGAAATAGCACGAAAGGTGACACAGCATACAAACGATTTGCAGACAATAATTCAATACTGTGCAATTCTTAACAAGCGCGTCCGTGTGGCTGAACGCTGTAGAAACGTCTTGAGGGAAAGAATGACTGGCGAACTTAGAAGCCCAAACTGGCAAAAGGAAATCTCTAGACAGCTATTCCTTTGTTTCGAAAATCAGAGATACACAGACAAACATACGCAGACATCCATCAAAAAATTAAGAAAGGAAGAGTCATGCATCAAAGATACATACACAAACTTACGCACAAATCCAGAAAAAAACGCTAAGAAAGAAAGAGTCAACCAAGTGTCGACGCCAAATAAGACAAGGTCGACGTACATGGTGGTTCAAATGATTCGACATTTAAATTCTGATTATATCTCTCTGTTCTGTCTGTCATTTTTTTTCGTGTTGAATATTCAGTCATTCTGATCTTATTCGTTCCCTATTTGCACAGGTATTTCACGGTTTTCGCCCAACCAATACGCTGAACGCATGTTCTATGCGCTTAGACGCAGCTTGCATGCCTCAATTCTTAAGTCGCATAGAAGAAAAATGTCCCCACATTGTAGTTTCTAAGATAACTCCAATCGTTCATCCGACCACATTGTTGGGATAGTTAGTAGCAAAATGGACGCTCCAGACGAATTCCTGCCGCTGCGGTGATGCTCCCGCATGAAATCCAAGGGCGTCGAGCTCGCGACTCCACCTTATTGCTTACCAGATAGCGGTGATTTAGGTTCAGGCTTCAAGTGAAACGGGTCCTTCTATAACGCCATTGGCTGAAAATTTGCCTGGTAGTCCCTGATCCATCCATCCATCCATCCATCCATCCATCCATCCATCCATCCATCCATCCGTCCGTCCGTCCGTCCGTCCGTCCGTCCGTCCGTCCGTCCGTCCGTCCGTCCGTCCGTCCGTCCGTCCGTCCATCCATCCATCCATCCATCCATCCATCCATCCATCCATCCATCCATCCATCCATCCATCCATCCATCCATCCATCCATCCATCCATCCATCCATCCATCCATCCATCCATCCATCCATCCATCCATCCATCCATCCATCCATCCATCCATCCATCCATCCATCCATCCATCCATCCATCCATCCATCCATCCATCCATCCATCCATCCATCCATCCATCCATCCATCCATCCATCCATCCATCCATCCATCCATCCATCCATCCATCCATCCATCCATCCATCCATCCATCCATCCATCCATCCATCCATCCATCCATCCATCCATCCATCCATCCATCCATCCATCCATCCATCCATCCATCCATCCATCCATCCATCCATCCATCCATCCATCCATCCATCCATCCATCCATCCATCCATCCATCCATCCATCCATCCATCCATCCATCCATCCATCCATCCATCCATCCATCCATCCATCCATCCATCCATCCATCCATCCATCCATCCATCCATCCATCCATCCATCCATCCATCCATCCATCCATCCATCCATCCATCCATCCATCCATCCATCCATCCATCCATCCATCCATCCATCCATCTACTTGCAAGTGAAATTTTAATAACAGTGCAAAAGGCAGGTAGTACTATCCACGCAAGATCCAAAGTCAGTCAGCCTTTCCACACTGACACATGCCAATTAAGAAAAAGAAGTAGAAGAGGAGAAAGAAAGAACACACAAGAGAGTACAGTTCGACGTGCTCCCAGGAGCTTCAACTGTTTACGTTCTACTACAACCAATAGTCCAACAATGCACGATCTACCAGCTCTTAAAACGAAGAAAAATTCCGTCAGTTTACATTTCAAATGTATTTTGCCTATATTTAAAAATTGTGCCATCACACATGCGAGAACCATAATTTGCACTTAATCATGTTACTATGCCGTGTCTTTGTTCGTTTTTGTTTTTTGCCTTCTTTGTGAAATTCTGCCTGGAATTCGGCTACAACACAGAAACACAGAGGCTTTCGGGACATCCCGGAAGCTTTGGAGAAAAATCATTTGCAAATAATGAAATCCGTCCTACTCAAACCTTTTTATTGGGAAGAATGTACGGCCTCCACTCGACCGAATCCGGGGGAAGTTCGGCGCCTGCCTTTTATTCCCCTCGTTGGGGAGGGCTGCTCTTCCCGAAGCGCAGAGGCAGCGGAGCCGCTGAAGGCCTTCGTGTGCTTCGTCACGCACGTCCCTAAACTGTCCGGACTACACGGGTTTGGGACTGAGCTTATCGTGCGTGTCCATGGGATCGTGGGTCACGTGCCTATTTGGTCGTTTGCGCGCTATTATAATATTGAGTCCCGCGTTCCACGCTAATTTGTGTCATAGCGCCATAGGTGGGCATCCTCATTCAAGAGCACACTCACCCAAACTGGTTCTAGACTCATTTCACAGGTGTGCGATACGTAGTGAGTGAAGAAGGCTCTGACTGGGCATCATTGACTGGACTGCCTTGAGTACTTTTTTTTTTCATGTGTTAAACACCAGGGCTTTGTTGTCTTGATGAATTAGTTGTCTTAATGAATTCTGAGTTTATCATGTTAATGCATAGGCTGAAATGTTGTGCACATGTGCTGCTTGTTGCTACACTCCATGTATAGAACGCATGAGCTCGGAGACTGTATCGCAACAGGGGCGACCACCATTGCAATAAGAATAATAAAGTAATAGAATAGGGACTGTTCGATAGTATGGGTTTACCCCCGATTTATCATGGCCCCGCCACATTGAAAAAATTGAAGACAAAGCATGCCGGAGGTCGAGGCTTCCTGCGTTGAAATACCAAGCGGTTTCCTTCACAAATTAAACAGCTATTGTTCCCATTCCATATTAGGTCCACGCTTGAATATGCCTGTACCGTGTGGCATTCCTGGCTAAAAAATGACATTCAGAGAATAGGAAGAGTGCGAAATTTAGGGGTTCGATACGTTTTCGCAAATTACGCGAGACACTTCAGTGTAACGCGTACTAAGGAGAACCTTGGCTGGATTTCATTTGGTAAACGTAGGAAAATGCTAAGACTGAAATTTCTGCATGACATTTTTCATTCTCAAACAGGTATACGGCGTGAAACGAACTTACTTCCTCCTGATTATGTTTCTTTACGACGAGACCATGTTAACAAAACCGAAGAGATAAGGCGTAAAACTGTAAGATTTAATATGTCACGAGACTACCACGTAACTACCACGGGTTCTCGTGTAACTTTTCGTGTAACTACCACGAGAAGTTGCCACTTCCACTAGAAATGATAACTTTTTCTTGTTGCTTTAGTAGCGCATTTACGTGGGCAATGTAATTAATGTGAAAGTGAATTCTATCGAACACAAAGAATGTATTCTATGCTCTAATTACTACGTGATTCCCAGGCTCTGTGACGTATGTTTATGTTTATGCTGAAATTATTGCTTTCTATTCCTATAGTTTATTGTGCTAGTGTTTGTTTTCATGTGTGTGTTATCGCAATGTTTTATGCACATGACAATTCGCCTATATTTTCTTTCTCTTCATTGTACCATATCCCCCCGCCCCGTGTATTGCCATTCGCAGCGCTGTGGGTAAAGTGATAAATAAATAAATAAATAAATAAGTAAATAAGTAAATAAATAAATGAATAAATATAACCATGTCACGGCGGAAGACGAAAGATATACGCGAACAATATATTGGGCTGGTGTTGCAGTGGGCACAACAGATCTTGAACATTGTGAAGGTTTGTTAAACTTCATTTTCAGTTACGACCTCACGCAAATAGTTCCTGATAGTACTAGAGTTACACAGACCTCGGAATCCTTACTTGATCTCGTGCTCATTTTAAGCAATGTACCATATTGTAGCGTTACCATCAAAGACGGAATTTCTGATCGTAAACTGGTTTTGATTTGTGTAAAAGAAGCCCTCCCGACAAAGAATTCAAAGAGACCAAGTATCTGTATAAGAGATTATAGTAATGCCGAAGATGTTAGCATCTTGGACTGCCTTGAAATGTCACTGTACTCGTTCGATGGGGCGACTGACGTCAACATCTTGTGGAATAGATTTAGGAATACGGTGAACTACTGTCTGTAAAAGTTCGTGCCAAAACGAATCAAGGCAGTAAAAAGCGCAATCCTTGGATAACCGCAATATAATACAGCTTAAACGAAGAATAAGACGCAGAAGTAGGAATAAAGAGAACAAAATGGAGATTTTGCAGCTTTCCCAAAACCTTAAGCACATGCTCGTGACGGCAAAGGAACACTTCTCCTCGCCGACGTGACCCACTTTCATGAGAGATTCACCACAACTTTTTTGGCGTCACCTTGCCCCGTCGCCCGAACACATACGATGTGTTTGTATTAATAGCAATATAATTAACGACTGTACACAAATTGCTGAAAAATATAATGAATATCTTCATTCTGTGTTCGCTCCACCGGAGCCACCTTCCGCTGACCTTGACGAGAATCGCGTCGAGGGTAGGTTGCTTATGCCAGACGTTATTTTCGCTGAGAAGGGAATATTTGCACTACTCCTTAACATAGACACAAAAAAATCAGCTAGTCCTGATGGTATCCCAAATGAAATTTGAAAACGATATGCGTAATGGATATCTAAGTATCTCCATCATTTTTACGGCGTCCCTAAACCAGCACAAATTACCATCTGACTGGCTGACAGCTAGAGTTGTCCCTATCTATAAATCCGGCGACAGACACAGCATCGAAAATTATAGGCCCATTCCAATTACCTCCACATGCTGCAAGATTATGGAGCATGTAATATCAAAAAGCTTGTTCAATTACTTCAAAAATGCTAATATCCTTGTTCGTAATCAACATGCTTTTAGGCAAAAATCATCAACGGTTACCCAACTCGCTGAAACCACACATGATTTTTCAAGCGTATTTAACAAGATAGGTCAGTTAGATGCCGTTTGCCTCGATTTCTCAAAAGCGGTCGACCGCGTTCCACAACCAGAAATTCTTGATAAACTGCTTAGTCTCGGCATTAACATTAACATTGTCAAATGGATTCAGTGATATTTAGTAAGAACACAGTTTGTGGAAGTGATAGGTGCGAAATACGCAGTGTTGCCTGTAACGTCAGGAGTCCCTCAGGGATCGGTGCTGGGCCCTGTCCTTTTTCTCAGTTATATAAATGACACTGCAGCACAGATTAACCCCGTTATCAAAGTTCGACTTCTTGCGGACGACTACTTAATGTATACCACAGTATCCAGCCGCAATGACCAGATCGCCTTAAATTCCGCATTAAGAAGTATTAGTGACTGGTGCAATAAGTGGAAAATGAAAATAAATTACAGCAAGACTATGTATTTAAGGGTAACGAACAAGATAAAAAATATACACTCCTTCGATTATGGGATAGATGGTAAGGTCATAAGCCATGAAAATCACATTAAGTACCTTGGAATTACTATATCGAGCGACCTCAACTGGAAAGCACTCATAAAGAACATATGCTCATCAGCTGGAAAAAAGCACTGGTACTCGAGGCGAAAGTTAAAACTTGCTCCCCAACAAACTAAATTAGCTTCATAATTAACGCTTGTTCGTCCCACATTAGAGTACGCGAGCGTCGTGTGGAATCCGTTTAAAAAACCTGGTAGATGGAATTGAAGAACTTCAAAGAAGAGCGGCAACATTCATCATGACAAAATACCGTTCAACCGACTCCGTAACTTAAATGCCCAGGAAGCTCAACCTACCTCCACTTTCAGAACACAGAAAGATAGCTAGACTAATATTTCATTATCTGATTCGCCATAGCTGGTTTAACCTTAATACACAGCAGTACATAAAACAGCGTCTGTCTTGAACAGTACGAAGCAGCAACCTAGAGAAAATTCAACCCATTTCAGCACGAATGGATGCACATAAGTACTCGTTTTTCCTCGGAACAATAGAGGAACATGAATTACTAACAGTAGACCGTCTAAATAAATTTGAAACCACACTAACAAAACTTTTTTCCTCGGCTAGAAGTACATAGCTGCTGCTTTAATAATGGTAATTTGTCTAACTTATGTTCCTAGTTGTATTACACATGATTACTCCAGCGACTGTAGTACATTTGATACCACTCTATTGTTATTTGTCTTTTGCTTCATCTTGATTTGTATTGTGTCTTTTCCTGTGTATATGTTTTATTTGGGCTGTTCTAGGCTGCGGCAGCACTGCTATCTTGTTTCGTTTGTCTTGCAACCACCATGTAACGGCCTTCGGCCAACACGGTGGTTATATTTATAAAATAAATAAAAATAAAAAAAAACAGAAGAGAACGGATTGCGAGGGTCGAACGAAACGTGTTTAAAGTAGTCGCAGCAGTGTATGCATATATTGCTGTCAAATACGCGGGAAGATGCACAGCTGTCCCTCACTTCTTTAGGCTAAACGTCATGCCAGGCAGTGAGGGGCAAATACATCTGCAGAACTCCATTGCGTTTCGTTGCACACTGCTTCGCTAAAAGCAATTCAGCCTCCGGATGACGCTGTGGTAGGCAGCGAACTGAGAGATGTGCAGAGTCGTTTCCGTTCAAAAACTGAAGCAGAGCACAGACATCTGCAGGTGTTGGAAACGACTGAGCGACACAGCGTTCGGCAGCTTTAAAGCGAATAATATAGCGCAAAACGAAACAGACTTGCACAACAGATCTCAGGCCTGAACGCCGGTAGGGGTCTAAAACACCAGTGCATAAACGCATGAGGCGGTTGCGGCATGCACACATGGAGTGCAGACAGAATGAATAAATACCTACGTAAAAATACGCATTATTCGCTGCGCACCAGCTGTAGATGTCGAGAAGTGCCGCGTGTGATACGGCATAGAGTCGGCTGCATATCGAATGAGCGCGAAACCGGACGCATGCGAGAGACGCCCACATGTGCGCATTTTTTGGAAAGGGTCACTGGGTCGCTTACGTGAGCGCCTATAAATCCTGTAGCAGAAACTTTCGAGCAGTAGTTTCGACCATGGCTGCTATTCGGGGCCTTGCATCCATCTTGGCAGCGTTCTTCGTCTTGGCTTCGACTTCGACCTGCTGCGCCGCCGAAGATGAACTGGCTCTACAGGCCCGGCTGACTCCCGTAAGACGGCGATGACTGAACTGCTTAATTCGCCAATTTCGACGGGAATTTATCATAGCGAAAAGCTTTTCATTGCGATAGCACTTATATGGACACTCCAGGCGCATTTCTGCCATTGACGTCGCGGTGACGTTCCGTATAAACTGCAATGGCGATAACGTTGTCGCCGCGCGCCGTGTGCTGAATGTGCGTGTGCGAGGGTGAGTCGACGATGGTGGCTCCATCTCGCGCGCGCAAGGGACAACAGCGGGAAGGAAGCGCGCCGTCTTCCGACGCGCGCAAGAGAGAGAGAGTAAAAGATCCTTATTATTAATATTTGAACGGAGAGAGCAGTGTGGGAGGAACCCTCAGTCCAGGGTCCCTAAGATGATTCCGGCGATGTTTCGAGCCCATTGTATTACAGCTCGGAGGACCTCTGGAGGTTCGTCACGGAGAGCACCGTCCCACAGCTCTTTGTAGCGTAGGGGGTAAAGGAGAGTTGGCAAGGGAGGAAAGAAATTTGCAGTGCACTCAGTCGTGACGTGGAAGATTGTGGGCGAGCTGCATCGATCTGCATAACAGTGTGGGTAGAATTTATTGAGAGAGACACGATTTGGAAAAGTAGCGGTTTGTAACTGGCGTAATGACACTGCTTCTTCTCGCGAGAAGGACGGTGGTGGTGCGGCGTGGGTGCGACGATTGCGTGTATAATGATGGAGTATGTCTTTTTAACGGAGCAAGGGATCCCCCCCGTCTCTGAACTAGTCGCCTCACCATGCCTAGCCGCCCGGTGGGAAATTTCTCGGGCAACCGCATGCGCGCGTTCGTTACCCGGCAGCGAGGTATGACCAGGGGTCCAGAGTAAGTGGATGCGGGGAGGTGTGGTTGGTGCATTTTGCGGCATCTGTTTGAGACTTTCGTGCGCCACTCTCGGGATGCCATGTCCCGATAGGAACTCCCGGCATGCCTGTTGCGAGTCCGTCAATATATGCACTTCCTCAGGAACACGGACGGCGTATCTAATTGCAAGAGCAACACCGAGAATTGCTCCATAAGACGCGCGCAAGATACCGGGGCCAGGAGCGACGTTCAACTCCGGCGTCGGCTGCGTATGGCGCGCCTTTGCGGGCCTTGCTTTGAAAGCGATCTGCGATGGCGACAGGGTTCGCCGAGTGCTGATAGCTTCGTGTGCGCTGTGTTCTCGACGCTTAGTTTGCGTTGAAGCGAGGCGCATCACGAAGGTCAATTCGCTTGCTGCTGGTGCCGCGTTTCTCACGCCGGCGCTTTGGCAGCGAGTGTGCGCGGTCATCGAATAAGGTGTGTTCATGTTTGCTTATTCACGCGTAAAACTACGCTTGTTAATTTAGCTAGCCAATGTTTGCAAGTTTATACGGCTGATAAAACTACTCTCTTCGCACAGCTGTCTACTAATTTGTTATCGCTATCGATGGCTCGCCTTTCGGGCAAAACTGCGACTTAGGAGCAGAACGCGTTCTTTCGTATCGTATCTGACCGAATGCGCGCGCTGGGAAATTTTCGTTCGCGGGTGTCGTGCTGGCCGCGAAGTTTTACGAGAGGCTTCCAGGAGGTTTCATTCGCTCGCGGGAGCCTCTGAGATTGGCGCGTGTCCATCGGATGGTTTGTCGCCGAGGAACGAAGACAATAGCATTGCTTCTCGCGTCCGGTATGTGACGTTGCCAGTGCCCACGTCGCGTCATGTGTAGAATATAGGTGTTTTGCGTTTTTACATTTTCTTTCGTTAACAAACAAAGGAAAACCAAAGCAAAGCCCCTATATTTCATTAATTCAAACGTGTGACTTGCTGGAAACGTCTGCCCTTACCCGTCCGAAAGCATTACAAACCCATCATTCATTAGACACCATAACACTATTCTTAAGCACGCCATCTTCATATATGTCTTGCTGGTTCGCCCAATGCACTTCAGTGATTCACAAGGTTGAAATGCGGAAGAAATTTTTCTTGACTGTCGTTCGCGCGCTGCACTCTGAAGAAACCTGAAGTCTAATTCAATCAAGAACTTAAGACCTGATCTCAGCAACTTTTGCGGTCGAATTGTTCAGCACCTTTCTTGCACATATAGCATAAGTAAACTCATAGCATACATATACCTAAATATACACGGAACATCTCGTGACGTCGAAAGCTCACCCTTGGTGCCGTATAATTGCTACAGCGATAAAATGGACAGTCCTACGGAAAGCGATAAAAGGGTTTATATTGCGCTGAAGGGATTTTATAACGCTAGCGCGATAAGACTGCGGCCAGTGGCGTATACATAGCAGACACTAGACGAGGCCCAATGAAAACTATTAACAATTACGAGCGCCGCAGTAAAGTATTATACAGATTTAGCTTCACGTTAATCTCCGTTCCACTGATACGAGTGTATGTCAGCAGGAACGCTAATGTGTTTGCGCGAAAGGCTCATTCCATGCATCGGCGGAAGCCAGAACGCTGCCCTGGATCCAGCAAACGCGATCGAGTCCGGGGTGACGGCACTTGGCATCGTTGCTTTTGCAGGCAAGTGTGCTGCGCGACGGTGGAGACCTAATCCTCCACGCCTGGACCGCACATGCGCGTAGATGACAGCACGACCTTGCTAACGGTGATTTCAGGAACGGCAATCGCAATGAAATATGCAAACTAGCTGGAAATGTGAACGGCACCCAGCGCTAAAGAACAGCGTGCGATGTGTCCCATTAGTGCGCCCGGAAAAATGCAGTGCACTGTGTAATGGGATTGTGTAATGCAGCGCAGTTGTATTCGAGTAACCTCCGCCAAATGTAACGAGATTTAATTACAAAAGGGATAATCCGCGGGCCTCTTCGATTATGCAGTCCCGGACTGTCCGCAAACCGTCTACGGCTTCCGGTCTGACGAGCCCTGACAGAACAGAGCGTCAAGTCACGCGATCCAGCTGTCGTTTAAAAAATATAAAAAAAAAACTGCTCTGCAGGTTTCCTTCGAAAGCAGCGTGAGCGGAAGTCAGACGCCTGGCTGCCGTCGTCTATTTAGCTGCTCGTAGATAGACCCCTTCCCGGCGTATTCATTAGTGTGGCCTCCGAAGTTGTGCAGTCTCAGAGGCCACGTCTCGAATAGGAGCATAAGGCTTGCATAGTGGAATTGCACTGAGCGCATAGAACGTGTTCGCAAAGCGAAGTTTACGTCGTACTATCGCTCTTCGTGCGCTTCGACCGCTGTATTTGCGCTAGCTCATTGCCTACGACATTTAAGCGGAATTCCGACATGTACAAAGCGTTTGCAATAGCGTTAAGGGCCCCGTGTCGCAGAAAAGCCCGCGCCAGCGCCGGTGGAGTTGTCCGTGAGAGAAAATTTCCATACATACTTAGGTATATGTGTATGTCACGCCTTGTTATGGACATGCGGTATATGCGGGTTATATTGCCAAAGTTGCTCATACCTTGTCTTTTATTCTCGAATTGTTATCGCACGGAATTTTGAGAGAGTCCGCAAACAAATGTCATGAAACAAGACATCAACAGCGCATGCCTTTTATGGTAAATCTTCTCAGGCTTAAATATTCAAAGTGTGGAACAGTAAGGTGGACTAAGGGCAACATTGGACCATGTGTTGTGGGGGTGTGAAGCCATCGGCTCCTCCTTCAGCGAGGATAGGTGGGCTGCGCTCTTGGGCAGCCCCGAACTCAGCGACCAAACCCTGGCCGTCCAGAGTGCCCGCGACCGGGCCGTCAAGCTCGGCTTGGCGGTCCCTACGTGGGACTAGCCGGGTGGCGCGGGGTCTCCCCTGCGTCTTCTCTGGACCAAAATAAAGTTACTTCATTCATTCATTCATAAGTGGTCATGTGAATATAGCCTTTCCGCGTTTCGCATACACTTGAATAGATAATCGGAGTTGGTTGGCCGCAAACTAAACCTTTCTTTTAAGGGTTCCTTCTTTACGAGTTGGCAGGCTTTGCGGGCGTAATTACTTGATTACTGGCCTGGTCTCCCGGCAAGCTGGCCACCTTGCGCCACTCGGAATGGCTTGACGTTGGGCTAGTTGCTTCAAAGTACTGACAAATTCTTGCGCTGCGAGTATTCACAAATACAGTAAAAAAGTCACAAAGCACCGAAACGTCGTCAAGTGCCTTTTGCCCTTTAGGAACATTTATTACTGTGTGAGTTTAATTATCTACGGGTATGTCCTGGCACAGCGACTGTTTTCCAAGCTGTATAACTCTGTGAGCACAAAGAGGTCACAAATCGAGTATTGTGTTACTTGTATTTTAAAACGGAGCGTTCTTATTTGAGCTCTTTCGGCCGTTCTCGTGGTTTGCGGCCTAAGCTCAGTGGTCGATGTTATTCGGTAGAAAAAGCGCTCGATCGTTCGCTTTCTCTCACTCTCTCTCTACCTGGCTCTCTCTAGCCCTCTCGTTCACTCTCTCACGATCGTTCGTTCACTCCTGCTGTTGCTTACAATGACAATAGTCGTCGATAGTTGCTGCACGATTTCCTCTCCCCCAATCCCCATCGCAGTGCGAGCTGATCAGATACTTCGACTATCCCTGCGAAATCAGCTACGTCACCACGGACGACGGTTACGTGCTGGAAGTGGACAGGGTGCCACGCGGACGTCAGGGTAACGCAACGGCTGCGGAGGAGCAGAACGGGGCCAGCCGCCACCCCGTGCTCTTTGTGCCGGTGTTCACTAGTGCCTCGGACATATGGTTCATTAACTTCCCTTCGCAGAGCCCAGGCAAGTGCTCGATCTCTTCAGGCGCGCTTTGTAGAATTGTATAGGTCATGATAGGCATCGAAAGGAACAGGACTTAATCATGAAACAGTGACGCTTAAAACGTGCCACACGCAATTTGAAACTTGTGATTGACCCGTTGCGGCAAGTTTGAAAAATATGTGCAAAGTTCTTTAAAAGACCTTCAATGGAAGGTTCCGTACACTAGACGCCTGGCAGTTTGCTTTTGTTTCTTTTGGGGGGGGGGGGGAGGGGGGGTGACATAGCGGGTTCACTTCTTTTAGTGCTTCCGACTGTGTTTAACAACAGGCACGTATTCTTCGACTGGCTGTACATATGCCTTCCAAGTTCGTAGACATGGCTTATAGGTGACTTTGTCATAGCCGAGGTACTGTTAGAGAGTCGCGCACGGACTACGCGTTTGTTATTTACTTGACCAAACTCATTGAAAAATTGATATATATATATATATATATATATATATATATATATATATATATATATATATATATATATATATATATATATATATGTGTGTGTGTGTGTGTATAAGTTTCAGAATGTTCAAAAAATGTTGTGAAACTAAGTTCTCAATAAAGCAGAAATAAGTGGCAGCACATGTGGTATAATAAGAGCTGAACCGACATACTGTCGGTTCATTGCAGCAAGCGAAGGAAAATGATGTTGTTTAAAGCGTTTCAATCGAAACTTGCATGAGGAGGTCGAGTCAAACGCTAAACTTTCCTAAAGCATTCGATGTTTCGCCTTCGGGCGAAAATGACAATTAAACAATTGTTACTTGAATAATGGACAAAGTAATGAAAATTTGCAGGCTTCCTGTTCGCCGACGCTGGCTTCGACGTATGGTCGATGAATTCGAGGGAAGCGGAACGCTACTCTAACCACACGACCCTCTCCAAGAACGACCCTGAATACTGGAAGTTCAGGCAAGGCGCGGTGTGTTTGTACGATCCATAATTGGAACGAGGCTAGCATTATTACTGTGGGGTTAGACTACGATGCGGATTGACCTAATCGCAGCGAATCCAGGTACGAGGCAGTTCACTCTGGCAAAAAATAGCCCAGTACCCAAGGGACAAGAGAAAAGGCGGACATGAGAATAGAACGAAAAACAGGTTCGTGCAAACAAACTCCGATATATCGGGTGGTTCTCAGAAGACAAAGCTATTTTTAAGAATCGCCTGTGGCAAATAGCACTAATCTAATCCCAGAATTGGTCCACTCGAAGAGGCGGACATTACCTGTACGCTAAATAGAAATGCGTATTGGAATAATTAGCAAGAAAATTCATTAATTAGCTTTTTTTACCTAATTAGCCTACGGCACACAATCGCATTTGCAAATTGCAGCCGGTGAGATTGCAATGCATATAGCCTTGAAAAGAATTCCGTGGATGACATTTTTCTAGGAATGCACCATCAAACTTGCGGTCAAATGCACCCCCTAACTCCCCCTGACAGCTCTGCGCTCGCGTCGTCATTATTTATCATCACTTGCGTATTACGCAATTCTTCGTCAGCATGGAATACCAACTCGCCACATATATTTTTTTAATTATGAGGCCGTTCACGCTGCGATAATGCGTATGACGATCGGGCTGCCATTCTAAAGCAATCTTTCGTATTAAATTCAAATATCTTGCAACTGTTTCTTGACCTTTATATCAGCCAAGTGCCATCCTCTCGCTTTCGAAGAGCATGTGTACAGTTTCTTCAACTTCTAAAACACATGTCATTGCTCCTTTAAACCCAAGAAACCGAAACACAGTTCCTAATGAAGGAAGAGTGTACCTGTTCACTTTATTTCTGACCGCGCAGAGTACAATAGTAAAAGAAAGCAATAAAATTTTGCATGAGATAAACTGTAATTAAGAAATGAATTATTTACACATTGGCTTACTCAACTATAAAATTAATGAACATCACTCCAACGCTACTGAATAGGTAGTGGCTTATGCTTACCGCGCTGGAATCAGAATTAGGACCCGGATACAAGCACTGTAAATTGTTTTATTGAAGAAACATCATAAGAAAGGGGGGGGGATATAGAAAACCTGCAAGGGACAGCTGCTCATGGCACAATGTTTCGTAGGTATGGGTATAGGCCGGCTACCTTGTGAAGGACGGCGTAACTGTGTTCACGCTATTCCCAATCCCGACGCGCAGTTTCGACGAGATGGGACGCTACGACGTTGCTGCCGGAGTCGATCACGTGCTCAACGCTACCGGTGCGGAGAAGCTGACAATCGTCGCTTTTTCGCAGGGGGTCACCACTACTCTGGTTTTGCTGTCCACGCGACCGGAGTACAACGACAAGGTGACCACGTGGTCGATGTGCGACAAACTGTAAACAAATTTTGCAGATCTCACGCGTATGTGAAATGTTCATGTGAAGCGAATTTTTCGTAGGCGGGTAATCAAATCCCATACAAATATCTAACTTCTACACAGCGCTTTGCAGCAGTGACCACGTGACTGCCTCGCAAGAGGCGAGGACGTTCACCAGGTGACCAACGCGACCACGGATTCACAGTTCCGGGAATGGATAATTTCGCTATGATGCTGTCTTCTGAGTCGGCACACTTCTTCATTGCCCTTTTCCCTATAGCATCAGACCACTTCATTCTGCGAGAATATGACAAGCAGAGGCGCCAGAGGCCGGCAAAGTCGTCCTAGCAGGTGTATCAGTGGTCCATTATCATCTTAACCCCCTCGATGACCACTATTTCCAACGGCAGCTAGGGCTGGAGCGCAGCAGCTCTAGAACTGCCAGTTTGGCTTGTAGCACTGTGAAGAAGAGCAGGTTCTCAGACCTCAATAAATATCCGTCCAGTCCTGCCCATCCATCGGTTACGCGACAGGAGGCTTGAACAGTTGAGAAAGCAGCGCTAAAGAACACAGGGATAGATACAAATAGTACACATGACGGGCGCCCGTCATGTTCTATGTGTCTCTGTCGCTGTGCGTTTGAGCACCGCTTTCCCAACCATCCGCCATGAACCAACTCGTACAGATCAAAGCCACGACGGGCGCCCGTCACGTGTACTATGTGTATCTCTCCCTGTGGGTTTTAGCGCTGCTTTCATAACGGTTCAGCATGACAGAACTGGTCCTCATCAAATCCATGATGGGCGCCCGTCATGTGTACAATGTGTATCTGTCCCTGTGGTTTTGAGCGCTGCTTGCTCAACCGTTCACCATGAAGAAACTCGTCGAAATCAAAGCCACAACGGACGCCCATCATGTGTACTGGGTGTCTGTGTCCCTGTGCGCTCGAGCGCTGCTTTCCCAACCATTCAACATGACAGAACTGGTTTAAATTGAATTCATGAGGGGCACCCGTTATGTGTACTATGTGTCTCTGTTCCTGTGCTTTTGAGCACTGCTTTCCCAAACGTTCACTGTGCAGCAACTCGTCCAAATGAAACTCATGACGGGCGCCCGTCATGTGTGCTATGTGTCGCTGTCCCTTTTCTTTTGAGCGCTGTTTTATCAACCATCCATCATCATCACCATCAGCCTGATTACGCCCACTGCAGGGCAAAGGCCTCTCCCATACTTCTTCAACAACCCCGGTCATGTACTAATTGTGGCCATGTCTCTCTGCAAACTTCTAAATCTCATCCGCCAACCTAACTTTCTGCCGCCCTCTGCTACGCTTCCCTTCCCTTGGAATCCAGTCCGTAACCCTTAATGACCATCGGTTATCTTCCCTCCTCATTACATGTCCTGCCCATGCCAATTTCTTTTTCTTGATTTCAACTAAGATGTCATTAACTCGCGTTTGTTCCCTAACCCAATCTGCTCTTTTCCTATCCCTTAACGTTACACCCATCATTCTTCTTTCCATAGCTCGTTGCGTCGTCCTCAATTTAAGTGCCAACTGTCTCAACCGTTCATCACGAAGCAACTCGTACAAATGAAAGTCATGACGGGCGCCAGTCATTTGTACTATGGGTCTCTGGGCCTGTGTTTTTGAGCGCTACTTTCTCAACCATTCGACCATGAAACAAATCGTTTTAATGAAACTTCTGCTTGAGCGGAAAGCTTCCCTTTCATAAAGAAGTTATCCGCCTGAAGGCGTATGCTTGCTGTATTGAGGCTATTCCCCTAACGTTTCTTGTTTTGCATCGTAATTCGATAGAGTGCAGACCTGGCCCCTAGCAAATTTGTAAGGAAAGTGCAGATGAGGCGCATATCAGCAGATAGGCTACGTGAGTGTCGTCGTGTGCATGAGCTATTCGGCGAGCAGTAAAGGCGCAGAAGCAGCTCCTCGCATAACCAGCCACCATCAGGAAGGTCTGGTCATTGTGAACAAGGTCCCGGTATGAGAGGCGAAACATCTTGGATTCTTTTCTTTTAATGTTTTTGCTGGGCGTCCGTAATACCCTTGACTATGAGCAATCCCAACCAGACGACTTTTCGTGGAAATGTTGATTTCAATGTGGAGGAGGGTTCGCCGAATAGCTTCGCATTAATAAGGCTCCACATAAAGAATGCCGCGAATATAAACGTGTAAAAAACGTAACAGGCACTAGGTTCTCATGATGTATCCCGTGATGATACTACCTATCGTGCGGCAACTATGACTAGTACTACTATTGAACTGAAATTGCTTGCGCTACTGTTACTGAACTACAACTAATTCTTCCACTACCACGGCTGGCGGCTGCTATTGATTCTATCACGGCTGCAAATGCTGCTGAGGCTACCCAATACTGCTGCCTTTGCTCAAAGTTCAGTGGAGAAGCGTCTAGCCAACGTTCCGACAATGGGACGTAACTTCCTCAGGGCGTAGACACGTGCTTATGTGACAACGCTGGCTCTGGATGCTTCCTTTGTTTTCTACCGCTGTTAACCACTACTGCTAACTAGTGTTATAGTTGCCGCTGCAATTTTAAAACGCCCATAACACTAAAGTACCCACAGAAATTCATGCTATGGGTAACTGAGCGCGGTCAGGGAGAAGGAAGCGGCTTTCAATAAATACAAGGTCGGTTTTTGTTGCGCTTACAGGTCGACCTGGTTGTCGCATATGGTCCTGTTGCTAACCTCTCTTATATTACGCCTCCATTTTCGCTTGTGGTACCCTTCGCACCTTTACTCACGGTAAGTGCTTTGAGGAGGGGAGTGCAGCTATCGCACGGCCTGCACGTACCGATTATGAGAAGTGATAATAAATGTCAGAACGTCACGGCATTTAGTCTAATAATGAATCAGATATTCTCTGGAATCGCTGGGTTGTTGTTTATCACGCCGTACATGATTTAAATCCGTGGAGAGCTCTAGCGGGCTGTTCCCTGGATGTAAATGATCCATGGCGTGATAAGCGTACCTGGGTTTACGACAAAAAAAAGCACTCCACGCCAGATTTTAGACCGGCATCTGGTTTTTAGCCAAAGAACCTTTATTCTGGAAATGCTAAACGATGTATTGGAGAATATAATCCAGCTCAAATATTCACAGAGAATCAGCTCCTAGCTCGATGTTTGCTGAAACGGCTAAAACGTTGATAGAAAAGTGCAGTGCGTGGAAAACACGTTTTGCGAAATCGATCACCAAGGAATTGACGTAACCTACTTCATGAGGATGTACATTTGTTTCTGCGATGGACAAACAGATTGAAGAAGCCTAATCTGAGATTTCTTTCTATTTTTTTTCGATTTGAACTTCTGTATAAGCTGTTTCGATCCTGGAACTCGGCTTACTAAGCACTTTTGTGACAGGGTAACCGAAGAGCCGCGTCTAGGGAATATCATTTCTAACACGCATTCGCCAAACCTGAACTTCTTTTCTTTATTGTATGGTATTTAGGAGATGTCGCCTTTAATTGGCGCCGGCTGCTCCTTTTCACGTAAAGATTAAAGAATAAAGAATAAATCCTAAGAAAAATATTGAAATAATAACAACCGAAATTCCAGTAACATAAGCACACTAATGTCACAATATAACTGAAAGACTGCTTGAAATAATACAAACACAAAGTCCAGTCAAGTAAGTAAATTAATGCCACACTAAAACTGAAAGACAACTAAGATACACAGCAACACATACACAAAAAAATTAAATTATGGAGTTTTACGTGCCAAAACCACTTTCTGATTATGAGGCACGCCGTAGTGGAGGACTCCGGAAATTTTGACCACCTGGGGTTTTTTAACGTGCACCTAAATGTAAGTACACGGGTGTTTTCGCCCCATAGAAATGCGGCCGCCGTGGCCGAAGCAACACAAAGTACAGTCACATATGTGCACTAAAGTAAGCATAAAGTCCGGTCACTTAGCGAATAAGAAATCACGGCTTACATTCATGTGTAGTTACAAAAAAGAAACAGGTATTGGATTGGCGAAATTCGGGTAAAAGAAAAAAGATAGAATGTGCTTTCACATTTAAACTCTACTCAATAATTTCCGAGAATATTGCTCGCTTCTAGAGATCTTTGAAGGGACAGTAACGCTCGTTTTGGAATGGGTATGTTGGCCAAGGACCTAAGATCTTCCTGAGCCTGAACGGCCTGCGATGTAATGCCACTAAATCATGTGCCATGCGTTGTCTGTGTGTGTCGCGTCGCGGACATTGTAGCAGAGGATGCTGTACATCTCCATCAGTGTGGCCGAAAGTGCATTCCGCACTATCAGCTCTTGAAACTTATTTAAGAAAGTGTTTTGCGTACGCGCTACCGAGCCGCAGACTGTGAATCAGCGTTTCAAAGGCTCTGGTTGTATTTAACATGGACGGGATTTTAAGTTGAAGTGATGAGTCAATGTGTGATAAAACTGAAGATTTCGAGTTCTGATCAAACCACGTCACTTTGCAACCTACGGGCTGATATCTGTCTTAGTATGCGACTCAATACGCCTTGTGTTGATTGCTAATTGCCCGCATTGGCTTGTTCCTTTCGAGTCAGTACGTCAGTCTACGTCATGGAAGAAAATATTTAGTTTAATGGCCACCGCGGCGCTACGTGGTAGTGGTCCGGAGGGTTAGTTGGGCGAGTCTGTTAAGTCTGTCGAGACAATTACTGCCCCCTTCAAGCCGTCTGAGCTCTACAAGATTAGTGTAAGCCTTAGCTCAGCAGCTCCTATCTAAATACAAAGAAAGGAAAACAACGTTTGGATTTTTATTCTTCGTTATGCTGTTAGCCATGGTATTTAGTCATACGTTTTTGCATGTCCCTTAAGCCCCAGTAACGTTGTCGTCAAAGTTAAATACATTGTCTACCGCATCTGAATGTGGCGCAGGCCCTCTACCCCGTCTCCAGGGCTGGCTACTTGGGGGCGTCTGAGGGCCTCTCAGTTCTTTTTGCCCAATTGTGCAAGATTTTGACTGGCGAAGTGTGCTCATTGGCCGCCACTATAACGCACGCCAGCAGCCCTTATCAACTGAACGAGGTAAGCGGAACACATGTGGTCAAACGGGCGCCATTTACACTGATTTGGAAACTGTTGGCGTTAGCTTGTTTTATTTTTCTAGATGCCTGTAGGAGCCTTTAACAATTGTATTATTACGCCAATTATCACTGTTTGTATTATACGCTAGTATACTCGACCTAACGATGGGCTGTATGACAACCATGTGCTATGATTCTAACAACGTTGAAAAGTATTCACGTATACACTTTTTTCCTTGGTATCTTCGTAGACGCATGCACAAATTATTCGGCTACGCCAAATTTCTCGGTTAGAATTGCGCGGTATACCAGTGGTCAAATTAAATCTTCCACCCTTTTGTAAAACAGGAATCTTTGCAATAATAAATAGTTTATCAGTCACAATGCGTTAAATATATGTGTCCTGTGAAGCTTGAAATTTGCATTGATTCAAAAAGCGTCGTATGGTATCTAATCGCGAATACAGCGATGGTATAGCCGACTGTGTCAGTATAATAAAATTGCGCTTGCCACAAACACGGGAAGGAGGTGGGGGAGTTGCATTCCAGTACTAATACTCTAAGAACATATATACTTGCGTGGCGAGCACATGGTTGTCTCGATGAAAGGATAAATCTGCGGCATGCCGTGCGACATAGCGCGTGCGTACATGAGTAGGGGGCTCCTTGCCCCATCGCCTTGTCACTTCCTAAGGATCATCGGGATTAACATGATGGGGAGGGAGCAGGCGCATTGCACACGGGACAAGAACAGATGTATTTCGTTGTAGGAAATCATGAAGTGTTAGTTCTTCGCCCTTACTATCGTCAGCCTGTTTTATAGTGGAAATCAAGGCACTTCCCAGATTTACTCATCATCCGGCGATCTCCTATTACTCCCGTCCTGCATCAGCCAAATTTGTGCTACGCTTTCACGATCTCTAAACGCATCCTGCATCTACATTCCCCTGAGGCTTCCGACTAGGCTTCCATTAACTTTCTGTTGGCACCCGTTGTTTTGCTCTAATAACCCATTTACGTTCTGCACCTTCTCATGATTCACCCCAATTTCACTTAAACTTAACAATAACATAGAATACTCACATCTGCTCTCTCTTCCATCCAGCCGTCTTCATGCCTTTCGACGGCTTCATGCGTCTTCATGCGTTTTAAGTTCAGGTCTATCTTGCACGCGTTACCGCCGACGTACAGGAAGAGGCGTACACGAATTGCTGGTTATGCGAGGACCGTGGCAAACTAACTGCTTTTTTTGCACCCTCTGACGAAGAAAGTGGAAAATGTCGACACAGGTTACTGCACGATCACATCCTTCCATTCTCATGAACCGGTCAGTGAGCAATACCGTAAGCCGATTCATTTTGCTTATTTTATGCGAAGCATATTACGAGAGCTCAACCCAGCTCCTCAGGCGCGGCGGTGTCGCCTTCAATGACCTTTGAACCTATGCCATACCACGTGACACCGTGACGTCACTACAGAGGAGAAATGGGGCTCCAACTCGCGCCGTCGCTCGCGGCGGTATATAAGCAGCTGCGCTTGTTTCTAGGTGGCTTTGGCTCAACTCTTGCAAGATAGGCTGGGTGGGAATCGAACCAGGGTCTCTGGTGTGTGAGACGGGGAGACGCTACCACTGAGCCACGAGTACGATGCTTCAAAGCGGTACAAAAGCGCCTCTAGTGAATGCGGTGTTGCCTTAGAAACGAGCTGTTTCTAAGGCTCAGGCGTGCGTCGCTTGCTCAGGCGCACATTTCGTTGCCGCGCCGAACGCTGCGTTGCTCGACGCTCACCGCGTCCAATGCGGGGCGCGTAGTCACTGCGCCTTAGCCCATTGTCTTACACCCCTTGGCGGGTTGACGGGAACGCTGTCGCGTTCCACTCTTGAAGGCGAAGCAGAGTAACGCATGAGTTGTTTCTTCGTATAGCCGAACCAAATATAGCCAAGCAACAGCAGTTCACCAGGCTAAACAGTGGTTCAACAACTAAAATAAAGGCTAGTATGCTTCGCATCCTGGGCTTAACCTTAGCTAAGCCACAGCCATTTTTTTTACCAAATGAACTCCATACAAACTTCATATGTCATGATGCTTTAGAAGCGACAAAATATTCAATGTGTCATCAAATTTTCGGGGGTCGTCTTTTGATATATTCGTAATAAATTCGATTCAGACGTTTCGCCATTAGAAGAGCCACAGTGAAAATCTTTTGAAAGGAATTTTTTTCTATTGACGTTTGATTAGGGTAAGTTACCGTCCGCTCGAACTTAAAATGAATTATTCTGTCATTTGTTCAGACACGAGTCCCCATGTACTTGGGCCACTTTCCCATCGGATCAACTATACAAAACGTCCTGCACTTCTACCAGGTAAGCCGCTTTGCAGTAGACCACATCGGCAGCAAGCATTACATTCAAAAGTTTGTTTTATAGCCTCAAGAAAATATCTTGCTCTTAACATCGCAGGCAGCAGCCCCCTTATCATCGGAGGTGACTTCAATCTCCCGCACACAGGATGGGGTTACAGACACAGCTCTGCTGCAGGTCGTAACTTATGGCAAGACTCCCATGATCTCGGGCTTACACTCATTACTGACCCAGCCTTCCCCACTCGCCTCGGCACTTCTACTGAACGAGACACGACGCCAGACCTCAATTTCACCAAAAACGCAGACAACGCCCATTGGCGTAACATCCAACACGACCTCGGGAGTGATCACTGCATCATCGAAATTACTCTCCCACACCTAACAGCCGTTATGAGAAGAACGAGGGACTTTACTTGGACGGACTGGGATGCGTTCCGTAAACGCCGTGTAACAGCAATGACGGACACTCCCATTACCGACATAGAATCATGGTCATGCGATCTACTGTCTGATACTAAATCGGCCACCCGCATTGTCACAACAGACGCCCCGACTGAGCTCATGGACAGTCGACTCGCCCACCTTATCGAGGCCAAATCATCCATCCTCTATAGATGGAAGGAACTGCTCAATAGAAGACTCAATTGAAGCACACTGCAGAGTTCTAAGTCAACAGCAATGGACAGAGCTCTGTCACTCTCTAGACGGGCAACTCCACCACCCCCGCTCGTGGAAAATCCTCAAACATTTGATTGATAGCACCACCACCCGCTCACATAAAGAAGATCGCCTCACCAAGCTTTTATTCACAGAGAGCAAGACGCATGGCCAGGACCATGTTAAGAATAGCTTATGTCAAAAGCACATCCCATCTGGGCCCACTCAACCTCACGGCCCATACACAGGGACCTCCAACTCTGCCCTTGATGAAGATGTCAGCGTGGCAGAGATTCATGCTGCCCTACATAAGCTGAACAGCCGTTCGGCACCTGGCCCAGATGGTGTTACGAATAAAACACTAAGAAATCTAGATGACCCCTTGGTGCAACAACTCACCGAATACATCAACACCTGCTGGCGCCAGGGATCCATTCCCCCGACATGAAGAACAGCCAAAGTAAGTCTCATCCCCAAACCCGGTAAGCCATCTAGCCTCGCCAATCTCCGGCCCATATCACTAACTTCATGTGTAGGCAAGGTCATGGAGCACGCACTCCTAACCCGTGTAAACACTAACCTCGAAGACACATGTGCTTATCCCCACTCGATAATTGGCTTTAGACAGCATCTTTCCACCCAAGACGCTATGCTCCAACTTCAGCATCAAATTCTAGATGGCAAATCCCGTCACACGAAGGCGATCTTGGGCCTCGACCTCGAGCGCGCCTTCGATAATATAAGGCACTCCACCATCCTTGAGCGCATCTCCTTGCTCAATCTTGGAGAACGCACTTACAACTACGTAAGTGACTTTCTATCCAATCGGAAGGCCTTCCTGTCGGTCGGAGACATTCGATCAGAGGAACTCTCCCTCGGCAGCACGGGCACACCGCAAGGCTCTGTCATTTCCCCAATACTGTTTAATCTGGTTATGCTTGGATTAGCACAAGAACTACAAAAACTCGACGGCATTGAACACATCATATACGCCGATGACATTACAATCTGGGCTGCAAAGGGCAATGACGGCCAAATCGAAACTGCCCTACAAGACGCCATTGACGTCGTAGAAAATTATCTTGAAGGCACTGGACTCCGCTGTTCCCCTGAAAAGTCGGAGCTTCTCCTATACCGCCCCACACTCCGTGGACGCCCCCCGCGGGGCTCCACAACTAAACGCCAATACGAGGAAAAGAGCTCAACCTGAGGGATGGCAGACCTCTACCCGTGGTCCCTTGCATCCGTGTTCTTGGTATGACCATAGAGGCCAACGGAGCTAACTCTACGGCTATCTCGAAGATCCTTCGACAGACCGCCAATAAATCCAGACTGCTGAAGCGAGTGACCAACCGACGAGGGGTATGAAGGAAGATAGCCTCATCCGCCTTGTCCAATCTTGTATCGTCTGTCAGATTACTTATGTTGCGCCCTTTCTCAACTGGTACAAAGCTGAGAAGACTAAACTGGACATCATCATTAGAGGATAAGCAGGCCTTGGGACTACCCAACCACACCAGCACGGAACTTCTACTACAATTAGGTATCCACAACACGCTAGACGAGTTAATCGAGGCCCAACGTCGATCTCAACTAGAGCGGCTTATTCTCACGGAAACGGGCCGCAGCATTCTAAACAAGCTTAATATCACCTACCGCCGTCAACATGGAGACAAACACCCAATACCACGCGACATTCAGCAATGAATACACGCCGACCCTATTCCGAGAAACATGCACCCAGACTACAACAAAGAACGCAGGAAGGCACGAGCTACTTCCCTCATCAAAGCTTACGCCAACACCGCGGGCGTCACCTTCGTCGACGCAGCTGAGTACCAAGATGGACGGCGCTTTGCGGCGGTTACCACAGCAGGCGGCTTGCTCCGACATGCTGCCAGCGTCATTACCCAAAATGCCGAGACGGCCGAGGAAGTGGCCATCGCACTGGCCACTCTTGACCCAGCTTGTCACACCGTAGTGAGCGATTCTCGCGCAGCAGTCAACAACTACATCAAAGGTCGTATTTCTCATCAATCACTCCGTATCTTACGACAAGCCCCGCATTCGTCTGAAAATCAAATCACCCTCGTATGGATCCCAGCACACGCCGGCGTTGTCCACCCGCACCTCACCAACCTCAACGAGGTTACACACTCCGTAGCACGAGGACTAGTCAACCGTGCCGGAGACGGTGCAGGTGCACCCGCCGGACGCGACCGCCTTACAAGATACAGTGACCTTGTAAAGTCATTTTACCTCGCAAGAAGAACCTTCCCCACCCCTCACCACAAGTTAAACAGGGCACAGGCAACCACCCTTCGCCTGTTACAGACGAATACATACCCCTCCCTCACACGCTATCACACTATATACCCCGACATCTACCCGAGCCAGACGTGCAAGGTCTGTAAAACTGAATCGGCAACACTCCCCCACATGCTATGGGAGTGCAAACACCAATACCAAGACCTTAATCCCGTGACCCTCTCGTCGAGATGGCACGCCGCCCTGCGCAGCTCCCACCTCGACGACCAACTCTGGGCGACGCAGCGGGCCTACCAAGCGGCGAAGAGGCAAGACCTCGAGGTCCCATCGTGGGAGGCCTAGGCCAGCTAGCCGACTAAACTGCTGGTGCTTATTAAAGTTCACTCTCTCTCTCTTACGCCTGCTTTCAAACAGAAAGCTTTACTACGCCAGCCAGCGAGCCATTTCGGCTGGTCGCGCCGTATGCCTTATGCAGACAGCCGTATGCCGTATGCCATATGCCGTGGCCGACGAACGACCGTGAGCTGCCGTTGCCTAGAAACGCCGCAGCCGCGCTACAAAAGGTGGTGCCGCCGTCGACGCCGCTGCCGTCGCCACTCGCTCCACCAGATGTGCTCCGCAGGGGTGGAGGGAGAGGAGGTGTCGCCTCACGGGGTGTGTGTGTGTGTATATATATATATATATATATATATATATATATATATATATATATATGCGCTTCGCCTCAGTGCATGTAGTCGTTATGTAGAGCGCGAAAAAGACGCAACAACGACAAAACTAAGCGAGGAAGAGCCAACGCGCTCAAGAGACGCCAGCAGAACGCGCCGCACGACTCGAGAAGCGTCATAACGAAGATGCTGCTAGAAGAAGTCGTGCCACGTCTCCGGAGTGACTCTTCAACTGCGGAAGAGACCGCTTTGAGTTCTCGAGAGCGTCAGAATGAGACGCTGGGTAGACGACGTGCTGAGGAAACGGATGAAGAACGTGCAAGAAGACTCGAGACCACAAGTGTAGCCATGCAGCTCTTGTTTTCGCAATTCAACTAGGGTTAACCAGAGCTAAAACACAGGCAATTTTTCAATCAGTAATCCCAAAGGCTGTGTTCAGTGTGCTGCAAAAGCTCATAGTGTGCTATTTGTCTACAATAGCTTTTCTTCAGTTGCTGCAATTCTCCAGTAAGAAATAGAATATATTGGTTTGTTTTGCAAACGTAGTTTCGCTTCATCGGTTGGACAGTATCTCGCCGGATGTGTGCGCGATACTTTCGTGGTAATTTCAAGGTTCGCTCCGGATTCTAGATATTCATTCCCAAAGCGTACGCTGCCCATCTAAGTATCTTTGTGTGCGTCAGTACACAAAACGGTGTTTTGTGCATTTTGCCAGCATGTTTGACGGTGCTTGTCTTGGAATTGGTTGCATGCTCCGAATCCGGTCGAAGTGTATATGTGCATAGCAAACTCACCGACTACTATATTCGCAAGCTGCAACACGTGGCGTAAAGTAATTAGCGGAAAGTTTAGATTTAAAAAAAAATATTTATTAAAATAGGAAAGTTGGTAAATGCCACAAAGGATTTATTATGTCACAACTATTATCTCAAATTCTTTCCTTTGCTTCAAGTTGTTGACAAATTCGACTTCGCCCTGCCATCCGCTCGCCGCCTGGTTAGCTCAGACGGTAGAGCGGCTGCCCCCGACAGGCGTGGTCCCGGGTTCTAGTGGTAGACCAGGACGAATTTTTCTTCAACTGCTAGGCTTTTCTTTCGAGGAACCCGTTTGCGTTTCCTTTGTAGTAATTGCTACGATCGGGTGGATGTCTGATTTTCCCTTAGTCATTACTCATCTCCACGTTGCGGGTCTCCGCAGAACTATTATGTCAAGGGATGTTTAATGTATTTAGTCTAAGAAAATCAACACGTTGTATATCGCCCCAGCTGCTTTTTCTGCAGACTTCGCTGTGCGACCACGTTCACCCGCCATAATTCGAGCAGTGTACCGGTTCACCACGCTCCTGCCGTGCATGTTACCTATACAGAACACTTGGTGTCATACCATAACTATGGAACTATTTAGAGCACAGGTGAACAACAGGTCATGCCGCTGTGCGGCACTACAGCGCCACGTGTATCCAAACAATGCACCAGTCTTCATCGACTGACAACATTGTAGTTTTTGACATGTACATTTTCAGTGGTGTCATTGCACACACAAAGCGAACGAACTCCTGTTACAGTTTCTATAGTGCACCTTAATGTACTTACACGACTCAGATAACGACACCTAGGCCCGCTAAACGCGGATGCTTGCGCTTATCATAGCTTTATGACACGTGTTCAAGTTTTCGTTAGTCTGAAGATATTAATTTTAACTACGGGTGGTAACTGGTGCTGTTAGAATTTTTCAGATGGTATTATTAGGATAACTCACAATTTGCAGATGCAAGATTACCACTACTCGATGAGCTGAAAGTTCATTCACTCTAGGATGCATGCTGCAACTACGGAATTGAAGCCAGTCAATTTCGAAGTCACATTTTGCAGGCAAACATTTCGGGCCCAGCAAAAATTAATTTCGTAGCACACTATTAAGACAGATATATCTAAACAGGCGTTAATAACGTGATTTGTTTTAAATGGATGTGACCTTACTGTTCTGTGCGGCATAGGTTCGCCATTTAAAACGTGGGTTCCCAAGCACAGAACTGAAGAGCTAATTGGTGGAAGCTTGTTGATGAGCTATCCGAAAAAAATTATGTGATATTTCATGTAATCGATGTCCGCCTTTCTTCAGTAACCCAACCCCCGGAGTAAGCGGAATCTAGCTATCTGCCAAGGGGAATTTTTTTTAGGAAACAGAGGGGGAGTTCTTTACTACGCAGGCGAACATCGGTGCCTTTCCTTCACACCGTTCCTTGACCGTTAGCGCTTTGTGCTCAAGGTGAATGCACACCAACCTTGCCAAGGTTTCGGTTCTCTTGGCGGATGCTACAACTAGAACGTGGGACTTTAAAGGTTCCAAAAAAACATACATCTGTGATACATCTGTGATATCGGCTGATCTGTGATCAAGCAAGTAAATGCCAATGCATTTGCCGCGTAAACTAACCAATGAGAAACGAAAAAATGGCTGTGGCTTAGCTAAGGTTAAGCCCAGGATGCGAAGCATACTAGCCTTTATTTTAGTTGTTGAACCACTGTTTAGCCTGGTGAACTGCTGTTGCTTGGCTATATTTGGTTCGGCTAGACGAAGAAACAACTCATGCGTTACTCTGCTTCGCCTTCAAGAGTGGAACGCGACAGCATTCCCGTCGACCCGCCAAGGGGTGTAAAGACAATGGGTTACGGCGCAGCGACTACGCGCCCCGCATTGGACGCGGTGAGCGTCGAGCAACGCAGCGTTCGGCGCGGCAACGAAATGTGCGCCTGAGCAAGCGACGCACGCCTGAGCCTTAGAAACACCTCGTTTCTAATGCAGCACCGCATTCACTAGGGGCGCTTTTGTACAGCTTTGAAGCATCGTACTCGTGGCTCAGTGGTAGCGTCTCCCTCTCACACTCCGGAGACCCTGGTTCGATTCCCACCCAGCGCATCTTGCAAGAGTTGAGCTAAAGCCACCTAGAAAATCAGTCTCTGTAGCACGCCGCAACCTTCGCTTCTCATTCCAACGAGCAGCTCTGTCTCCAGGAGGCATCTCATCTCGTGAGTGTCTTAGCAGAGGCAAGCGCAGCTGCTTATATACCGCCGCGAGCGACGGCGCGAGTTGGAGCCCCGTTTCTCCTATGTCGTGACGTCACGGTGTCACGTGGTATTGAAGGCGACACCGCCGCGCCTGAGGAGCTGGGTTGAGCTCTCGTAATATGCTTCGCATGAAAGTATTTAAAGTGATGATATCGAATATCGTGAAAGAAATGAAATATGTAGCATTTCCCGTTGATATGTCTCTGGACATCATTGCTGCATTTGCAGGTGTACAAGGCCAAAGAATTTGTCATGTACGATCATGGCCCCATGGAGAACGTTGAGCGGTACAATCAGGTAAACGAGGCAATTAATATTTTCTCTTGGTACTTGAGAAAACAGACGTGCTGCCTTACGTTCTTGCGCATAAGCTCGTCTGCGTTAAACGGACACTAGCTATTGTTAGTATTCCTGATCTCCCCAACACTCAGCGAACAAATAGCACAGAGAAGATCGACAATACGAGTGTTCGTACTATCGGTTTTCGTGTGTCCTCTCGGTGGCGTTGTTTGTCCGTGCAGTGATACGGCAATGAACCCGTGCCAACGGGTTCAATTCGGCGTACCTCTAAGTCAAATTTATGGGTTTCTTCACCGCACACTGTACGGTTAAATGCTTGGTGATGATTTGCACGTTCTTCTGGCGCAAGCGCTAAGTCTGACGAAAAAAAATTAATTAAATTATGAGGCTTTACGTGCCAAAACCACTTTCTGATTACGAGGCACGCCGTAGTGGGGGACTCCGTAAATTTGGACCGCCTGGTGTTCTTTAACGTGCACCTAAATCCAAGTACACGGGTGTTTCGCATTTCGCCCCCATCGAAATGCGGCCGCCATGGCCGGGATTCGATGCCGCGTCCTCGTGCTTAGCAAGCCAACACCACAGCCACTAAGCAACCACGACGGGTTAGGTTTGATGAAAGAGCACCACGGCGGGCCAATGGTAAAGGAAACATCAGATCAGTATTTCTGGACTCATTACGGGCACACTTTTGACAAGCCCATATAAATATTTTTTTACTAATATGCGCCTACCTCAGTGACACGTCAGCCTTATTTTTTTTTCCTACGAAGTTGACGACGACTTCAAGTTTTGTTAGGCTGACTGCAAATTGGATGTTCCCTTTAAAAGGATTGGCGGTACTGCATCTTGACATATCGCATTACGCACCTCGTGTATATTGTAGTCTATATGACGCGTATGCTCCAGATATTTGACTTGCCAAGTTATTTTTAGAAGTAATGTTGTTATCGTTGTTTCCGGCATCGTTGTATTCAACTAGGCACTCTTATATGTTGTATTTGCGAGTGCTGGACATTATTGTTCACCTTCGAGGAATGGAATGATTTTATGGACGATACCGAACGCTTATTGGCTATAGACTAACACTACATAAAGCTTGAAAGGGCAGACTGCATAAAGGAGTGGTACCATGCCATGGGATGTCGATACAGTCGTGATATTGCGCCTAACCACGCAGTAATAACTGTCTCTTGTGTTTGTCTAGAAGGGTGGGAACTATAAGCGTAGAAATCTTGAAACAGCGATGCCTACGAATAAAACGAAACCCTATTTGATGCAAAAGTTTATTCCTATAGTACTTAAATTAACGCTCGAAAATCGACGCCACAGATCTTTCCATGCCACACACAGTGCGTATAGGCAGGTTCAACTTTGTCGCGACGTTTTTCTTTTATGCATGCCATCACACAGTTGTTATTGTTTCGCTTCGTGGCCTGCCTGCCCTCCCTCACTTCGTCTCCACAGTTGTATATCACTAAAGGCTGAATATATATGCACGGGATGAACTATGCTTGCTGAAAAATTCCAACCGAAATTCTTGTGAACCGAACGTTGCATCGATTACAGCTTTCGGCTTCGTTACAGTAGACATACCCAGCAATAACAAAAACTAAACAAAATAATTTTACTTTACGTTATTGTATAGGGTGTCCCCGCTAGATTTAGTCAGAGTTTAAAAATATTCGATTGCCGCGAAGCTGAACAGAACCAAGGTAATGTTGTTTGCCGTCGCTTGGAGATACTGAAACTATTTTGTTCATTCCGCCTAATTAGATAATTAGTCTTAACTAATCAACTACTCAGATATTATAATTAGATAAAAATGTTAATGAGAAAATTGTAGAGCGGCATGAGAAACTTCCGGCACAGGTTTCTGTTGGTTAATACGCGCTACACAAAAGTGTTTTTCCGAGAGCGAAAGAAGCCCGTAAATGCACACAGAACTTCCGCGCGACTGACCGGTCGAGGCATTTTGCGTGTTTTGTGTCCTGCGCAGAGAGCGCAACATGTAAGCCCGCCGTACTCCGCGCAGTTCAATGCAGTAAAATCGGTTGAAGACAAGAGACTGAAAAATAGCGCGTCGCATATGAAAGAAAGATATCGTTATCTATTACGTAATTCCATGTAACATTGCGACACCCTTATGTCGCAAAATGTGACGCCACTGAAGATGTCGCAGACCTCAATCTATTTTTACCACACGGCGAGCGGAATGACACGTTCCTGCGACCAACGGCCGCCGCGCACCACTCGCGAAACGCCACCAAAAAGTAGTACATCACATACTGAAAGCCCGAAGGTGCTCAAACAATGCGAGGCTTGACTTGCGCGACGTTCGCAAGTTGTGATATATGCATTAGTTATTCATTGGAAAGTGTCGCGGGGTCGAGAGCAACTGCACCGTGGAACGCGCGGAGTAAGACATTTATGACCGCACTACTTGCGCGCATCTCCTGCGGCGTTGTCTTCTACACAAGTGTGAAACGGGGCACAGTTATGTCGAATGCAGCCTGTAAGCACGAAATTGCTTTGAAACATTCACTAGTGCACTTGTTGATGTTGGCATGCCCTATTTTCCACACACATTCGCAGGCGACACCGCCGTCCTATCCGCTGGAACGCATCACAACTCCGTGGGCCTTGTTCTCGTCAGACGGCGACCAGGGCGCCGACCCGCGTGACGTCAAAGGACTGGTCGCCAGACTCGGATCGAGGGTTATCCTGCATCGCGTGGTTCCACAGAAGGACTTCGGTCACGCAGACTTTGCCATTGGATACAGAAGCAACGACTTTTTGCACAATGTCGCCATCGACGTTGTGAAGCAGCAGATTGGACAGAGCGAGTGAGGGATCTCTGGTTCCAAGTACAAGAAAAAGGACTGCCGCTCACGAGAAACGCTGTTTTGTTGGAGTCCCAAAGGAAATGTTTTATTCCGAGTGCTGTACACGGAAAGCTTACATATGAAATTTCAGTACTTCAGGGTATTTGAGTATATTGCCGCTTGACTTACGATAGGTTGTAATTTTAAATGCTAGTAAAAGTATTTGAAGACGAGCGTCTTTCATGTTCTGCCGTGGTTTCTGTGTTCTTCTACGGCGCTTCTTTTTCATCTGAGGCGCTGGAAATGCTTCAGATACGTGGTGTACGTTTTCTTTTTACTTTCTCTTTTTTACTGTGAGAGCAATTATACGAAAGCTCGTGATGCATTCACGCAGTCAACGGCGCCGCCGTAGTCACGCCATCCCGCTACCACCGGAGCGCATACGCTGAGGGTTACAGGGTCTTTAATATTTCGGAGTAAATTGGCTGCAAAAGCGATAAAGCCAAGTGGGCGCGCCGTCAAGGTTTTGCTGAGTCGGCGTGGTGTGCAGCCAGACCACGGAGCGAACGTTCTGCCTTCCGCCCATGGTACAGGCGGCGTGGGTAAGCAAACCGGGTTCGGCTTGCTTAATCTCTCTGCATTCTTTTATCACTTCTCTTTCTCTCTCTGGCCCACCTACTCCTCCCCACTCCCCCACGCACACATTCAGCAGCGATGCATCGATTAATGCGAGAGAAATGCGTCAGCATCACGTCGCACTTCTTTGAGTTCCCGGATTTATTATTTAACCGCGTTCACCACTTTGCAAAGCAAAGTGTTCGGGACCTCACTCAACACACGCCGTGCTTCACCGGTGAGCGAAGTGCAAATGGCGGTACTCCGGAGAATGCCAACGTGAGTTGCACTATACATATCCCCTATATACTCTAACATGAACCGGCTATTCCCCACACCGCCCACACACACTTTTTACCACTTTGATACTTTTAATGCGAATGCATTAAAACACACACATTAGCGTCCCTGCTGAGACGCTGCGTGTATGCATTGCTCTTATAGCGGAACGGGCAGTGAACTAACGTTGCCTAATATTTTACTGGACGCTAACGATGAAGGTTTCCCGTCGGCGTCATCTTGTGCGCAGCATCGAGGTGTGACGCTTACAACACCCCTGCGACGCTCCCGGTCACGTCAACGTAGGGATGACCCTAGTTCGTTCCTCCGTGCGTTCAAGTTTCTGTCTGCTTAGTGCATAGCGTAAGGAGAAAGGTCGGACTTCCGCCCGAAAGGCGAAGCATAATGATTGCAACATTGCCACAGCAAATCAGCGGACATCTATACGAAGTAAGACCGGCCGTATAAGCTTGTAAACATATAGAGGCATAATAAATAAGTTAGCAGGCATGCATGGTGTTACGCGCACAGAAGGAAACATGAACACATCTCACAAGGTGACCGCGCAAACTAGCTCTGATAATGCTGGAGTGAGGAAGCGCGGCAGCAGCCGCGAGCGAATTTACCTTCGTGCTGCCTCTCGCAGCTACGCGAACTAAGCCGCGAAAATAGAGCGCACGGCGGGATCTGTCCTCGTCGCAGATGGCCTCCGAGATGTTCACCCCCTGCAGGGGCGCGCGGTCGCTGAGGCCGTCCGGAGTAGAACGCGGCCACACTTTTTACCCTCTCTCAGAGCCTTGCGCGCGACGGAAGAAAGCGTGCTTCCTCCCCACCTTCCTTCCTTGCGTGCGTGCGCAAAATTAAACAGCGACCGCCGACTCACCCTCGCACACTTTCGCAAAATTTTCACGCAAAATTGCCGCGCTACTGGCCGCTCGAGGCACTTCGCCGGTATTCGTTGGGCTTCTTTCACGATCGGAGAAACGCTTTGAGGTAGCACGCATTGAGCAACAGAAAGCTGTATCGGTAGTTTTTCATGTCACTCTCTACAATTTTCTCCTTGACATTTTTAATCTAATTGTAATATTTGTGAAGTTTAATAAATCATTAAGACTAGCTATCTCTTTAGGCGACATGAAAAAAACATAGTTTGAGCATCATCGACCGACATAAAACAACGTTACCTTTGGTAGGTCTAGCTACGTGGCATTTCCATATTTTTAAAATCTGGCTAAAGTTAGCTGGAACGCCCTCTATAGTCGCATCCTCTCGCAGGAAGCGAAACGGCTGCTGTTTCCCTTTAGCACCGCAGTACACGGCACGCACATGTTGTGGAGGCAATAAATGAACGCATCACGAAGCTGTGCGCGACTTGTTTCCGCACACCGCTTGGCTTTGCTTTCTGCGATGTAGACACAGCTACGACACGTGCTTCGTCGGCAGCTGGCTTAGTAACCTTTCACGTGGCACATAAACTTACGTCGAATGTAGGCCGCTGTAGTTCAACGAAATTACGCAAAGTGTAGGAGAACATGAAGAGCCTGCGCTCAGAGAGAGAGAGAGAATGAAGAGGAAAGGCAGGGAGGTTAACCAGATATGAGTCTCCGGTTTGCTACCCTACACTGGGGATGGGGGATAGGGGTTAGAAAAATGACAGAGAGGGAAACGCAAAAAAAAAAACGAACGCGCACACATGGAGACACACACATAAAAGGCGTTCCAGTTAAAGTCGTTCACACAGGCCGGTAGATCGCAAGAAGCGCAAAAGCGCTTGCACGGCCTTCTTCTGTGACGGTAGGTCCTTTCGATGTTGCAGAATTCTTTTTTCGGATAGCGGTTGGTCGTCCAGTTGGTCTAGTTCCTGGCTGAGGCATGCCCTCTGTGGACTGTACTGCGGGCAGGTGCACAAAATATGGCCAATTGATTCGTCATGGCCGCAGTGGTCACAGGTTGGGGTGTCGGTCATCCCTATGCGGAAGGCATAGGCTTTAGTAAAGGCAACGCCCAACCAAAGTCGATATAAAAGCGTGGCGTCTCTACGGCGAAGCTGTGATGGCGCTCGAAGACTTAATGTTGGATCAAGCGAGTGCAGTCGCGGATTTCTTAAATGTGGCTCATTCCATTGCGACGCGGTGCACTGCCGAGCAAGTAGGCGGAGCTTCCGTGCAGCGTCAGTTCTAGAAAGAGGAATGGGGACGTGGCACTCCTCAGTATGGGCTGAGCGGGCAGCGTGATCCGCCCGTTCATTGCCGACAATCCCGCAGTGACTTGGAAGCCACTGAAAGGTTATGTCGTGGCCTGCATCACTTATATGGTGTAATGTCTCTGTAATATGGAATATTAGTTGTTCGTGCGGTCCGCGTCGTAAAGGTGACAGTAGAGACTGCAGTGCCGCCTTCGAGTCACAGAATATTGTCCATTTGTGTGGCGGTTCATCACCAATGTGATGAAGAGCAGTAAAGAGCGCTGCGAGCTCTGCTGCTGTCGATGTTGTCGCGTGGGTCGTCTTAAATTTGATTGTTGTAGCTTTCGCTGGTATGACGACTGCCGCCGCGGAGCTGCTTGGAAGGACAGATCCATCAGTGTAAATATGCGTAGAGTCACGGTAGTTCTCGTACAAATATAGTAGCGTGAGCTGTCTAAGGGCTGGTGATGACAGATCAGCTTTTTTCGAGATACCAGGTATTGCGAGGTTGATTTTCGGCTGAGCGAGGCACCATGGAGGGATCGAAGGTCTCGCAGCCGGAGTGAAACAAGCTGGCAATGATTCATCATATGCAGTTATCGTTTGGCTGAAAGATGTGTGTGGCCTGTCCGCTGGTAGAAAGGCTAAATGGTGACGAGGAGTCCTGGCTAGATGCCTTATATGGGTCCTGAGTACTTCAATTTCAATGTGGGTCTTGACAAAGTGGTCTCTAGCGATTGCTATCGTAGCCACTGTTGAAGCACTCTGAGGCAGGCCTAGACAGATCCGGAGCACTTGACCCTGAAGACTTTGTATAGTGCGTAGATTCGTTTTGCCTGTGTTGTTTATTGCTGGCAAGCTGTATCGCAGAAATCCCAGAAAAAGCACCCTGTACAGTTGTAACATGGCACTAGGCGACATTCCCCAGGTCTTGCCAGCGAAAAATTTGAACAGGTGGCATATGCCTGTCAACCGTTTTTTCACGTAAGATATGTGTGGGCTCCATGACAAGTCCCTGTCGATTATGACACCTAGAAACTTGTACGATCGGACCCGTCGTATTACTTGGCCATTTATCGTTACACTGTAGTTTGCCATGGGTTTGCGCGTAAATGGCACCAGTGCGCATTTCTCGGAGGAAATTTCGAGGCCTCGATTACGGAGGTAGACAGCAGTTTGTGTCGCGGCTTTCTGAATTCTCGCTCGCAGCTGTAGGCGTGTTACTGCAGATGTCCATATGCAGATGTCATCCGCGTACATTGATAGCCTGACTGTGGTTGGCACGTCCTCAAGGAGAGCAATTAGTGTTAGATTGAATAACACGGGGCTAAGTACACCGCCCTGGGGGACGCCGCGGTAGCTATAATGTAGAGAAGTATGGCCTTCCTCGGTGCTTACAAAAAAGGATCGCATGGATAGATAGCTCCGTATCCATTGAAACATCCGACCACCCACTCCTACCTCTGCGAGAGCAGAGAGGATGGCTTCATGCGTAACGTTGTCATACGCCCCTTTAACGTCGAGGAATAAGGATGCGCAGAGACGCTTACGGCGTTTCTCATGTTGAATGTAGGTGACCAGGTCGACGACGTTATCGATCGATGATCGACCGCGTCGGAAGCCCGCCATGGCATCTGGGTAGGTGTTGTGGTACTCCAAGTACCACTCCAGGCGTCCTAGGATCATCCTCTCCAATACTTTGCCCACACAGCTCGCCAAAGCGATCGGGCGATATGAGGAGAGCTCCAACGGCGACTTGCCAGGCTTCAGCAGTGGAACAAGGCGACTTGTCTTCCAGGTTGTTGGTAACGTGCCATTTCTCCAAGATTCATTGTACACCTCAAGAAGAACCTCTCTCGCTCGCTCCCCCAGGTGACACAAAGCTCGGTAGGAAATTCCGTCAGGTCCTGGCGATGATGTGCGGCTACACAAAGCTAATGCTGCCTTAAGTTCGTGGATCGAGAATGGTAGATCCAACCGGTGATCACGTGGTGGCGGACAGCTGCTCGAAGGCGATGGAATGTTGGTAGCTGTGAGTTGGCCGGATAATCTGGCGCAGAAATCCTCTGCCACGTCAATCTCCGATCTCTTTTGAGAGAGGGCAAGTGCCTTGAATGGGAATCGCTGTACGGGAAGTGTCCGCAGTCCGCGCACCGTTCTCCATAGTTGCGATAAAGGCTTGCGTGGATCTAGCGACTCACAGAAGGCAGCCCAACGTTGCGATTCGAGCTTGTCTAACCGGCGCTGTATCTTCTTTTGCGTGCGCCTGGCGGTCCGTAGATCGTCCATTGTTATCGTACGTCGGTATCTTCGTTCAGCACGTCGTCGGATTGCTCGAAGTCGTTCTAGTTCCACATCATAATCATTAAGTTTCGAGGAGCATGTTAGAGTACGCATAGTGTCTTGCACCACGCTCTTGATTGCCTCTTCCAAGTCGAAAGATGGATTGGCGTCGCAGTGTTCTTCCATAATAGACTGAAATTTAGGCCAGTCCACTCTTTGGATCGTATCCCGTATTTTGGAAGCGGTCAATCCTCTGATCTTGATGTACGTGGGGATATGGTCGCTTCCGTGCGTCTCTATGTCCACAAACCACCCTGCACGTCTGACTAGGCTTCGCGAGACGAAAGCCAAGTCAAGACAGCTGCTGTACGTGGAGCCACGTAAGAACGTAGGACTTCCATCATTCAGCAGCCAAAGTTCATTACTGAAGGCGAAAGATACCAGAGCTCTGCCTCTTGCGTTGATGATCGGACTTCCCCAGAGTGTATGATGGGCGTTGAAATCTCCAGTGATGACCCAGGGATTGGAAGTTGAGGAAAGGATGTCTCGTAGCCTTTTGTAATCAAATCGACTTGACGGAGATAGGTAGGCGCCTACAAAAGTGAAGGCCAGATTCTTTTGCCTTACGTTTAGGCATATATATTGATTACTGTCATTAGGTGGTACAGGCTGATGAGTGTAGGTGAGGTCACGGCGAATGAACACCAAAACCTTACTGTTTTCATAAACAGCTGACGACATAAATGATTCATATCCAGAAAGCCTGATTTTGTTCGATAAGTTCGGCTCGCAAATGACGATAATGGGAAACATATTGGCGAACACGAAGCGACGGAAATCCGAAAGGCGCGGTCTGAGTCCGCGGGCATTCCACTGGAAAATAGCTGCTTGTCGGACCTCTTCCCTAAAAGACCGTGCCTGTGGAGCCATGATCTACTCAAGGGTTGCAAGCACCGGACTCAGAGCGTCCAGTACTTGAAGCGCACTTCTGGCAGACGGTGTGTGCATGTTGCTTAGCAGCACGCGAATGGCATTCATTAAAGGCCTAATAAGTGCTATCACTTGCTCATCTGTTTGCCGCGACTCCTCGGATACAGCGCCTTGCTGTACTGGGGGCGGCTTCTTCTGCGGCTCTTCTGGCGGTCGTGTACGCGGAAGTGGCGGCCATTCCTTTGTGGAGAGAGATCTGGCAGTTTGCTCCCTTCCAACATTGGTGATCGGAGTGCTGGAAACGTCCGCTGATGATGATGCTTGACGAGGGGACTTTTCCTGAAAGCTTGATGTTTTCCGCCGTGAAGACCGTTGTCGGTGACGTCGTCTTCGCCGTACTTTCTCAGCGGCCTCTTTGTGGGTAGAGTTATCTTTCACCATTTGCTTAAGAATGGTGAACTCTTTCTTGATCTGGGGACAGTCTTTGGAAGAGGCGCAGTGATCACCTTGACAGTTAGGACACTTGAACGTGGTTGCGCTGCAGTTGTCTTCTGAATGGGGTTCGGCACATCGAGGGCACACGGCCGAATTTCTGCAAACACCCTTCACATGTCCAATCTTCTGACAATTGAAGCATTGCATTGGTCTTGGAATAAATGGTCGAACCTGGTGGCGAAAGTGGCCGACCTTCACGTAGGGTGGAAGGCAGTCGCCTTTGAAGGTTATCTTCACACAACGTGTGTTGCCGAGGCGACCAACATGCACAATCACGTTGTGTTCGCTTGCTGGTTTTATGAGAATTGGGAGGTCTGCATTAGATATTTCATTGTCAATGTCATAGATGACTCCAGTTATTGTGGCACCATTCGTTGGCACGATGGATCGGACCTTGATGTTTCCCAGCTGCGTTACATGTTGTAGTATGGTCAGTGCACTTGGGTTCATCACATCGATTGCCAGGATGTTTCGTCTAGTATTTATCCTGACATCCTTGATCTCATTTGGCACGGTGTTCTCTAGATACATGGAGAGTGCTTGCCTGTTCAGGATGCGCAGGTTGTCGGTAGCGTTCTGTGGCACAAACAGGATGGAGTGAGGCCATCGCTGAGGAGCTGTTTTCACAGTGTTCGAGCTGGACGCCGAAGATGAGTTGATAATTCTTCGTTTGGCCTTGCGGTACTGGACAAGTCGAAAGCTGTCCTCCGAGGACTCGTAACCTGATGCGCAGTACAGCTCTGTGTCCTCGCTACCACTTGACGTACTTCCTCGCTTCCTCGAACCGATGTCCGCGGGTGAACGGGAACCGGGAGGATCCTCGGGGTGTTGTACATCCATCACCGCGATGGAGGGGGCGGTAGACCCCACAGGTGCAGTAAGAAGTCCAGAAAAACACAGAGACGGGCGAGATGTGTTCCGCAAGAGAAGCACTTCGTCTTCCTCCTGTCAGCACTTCGTCTTCCTCCTGCGCTCAGAAAATCGTAGTGTGCGATGCACGGTGGTGACGGCGCATCGTGCCGGTGACACACCATGCATTGCACACTTTGTCTTAGCAGTTACGCTGCAGCATTGTTGAAAGGTAGAGCTGATAGCCTGATAGCAAAAACGGGGCTGAATTCTCTTCGCACTGAACAGGCAATATGAAATAGCACTAAAGGCGACACAGGATGTACACATTTTGCAGACAGAAATACAATACGCTGCAATTATAAACAAATGTGTACGAGTGGCTGAAGGCTGTAGAAGACGCCTTGAGGGAAAGAATGACTGGCGAATTTAGAAGCCCAAACTGGCAAAAGGGAATCTCTAGACAGCTTTTTCTTTGTTTTGAAAATCAGAGATATACACATAAACATACGCAAACACCGAAGTAAAAGATGTAAGAAACATCTCACTACCCTTCCAATCTGTGAAAAATGACCCGCGAAGCTGTGTATGTGGGCCCCTTCATCGGGAACTGCACCTCCGCCGCGGGTAGGCCCGGCATTGCGCTATCTTCGAGATCGGCCGCTTCGTGCAAGCTTGCAAAGAGCTATCAACGCTACTTCGGAGTACTTGGGAGAAATTGACCTGCTCATATCGCCTGCTAAGTCGGCTGCAATAGCATATCACCCTAAACAACGCGCTCATCGAACAATGAGCCGACTGCATCTTGAAAAAACGCCTATAAACTGGGTGCGACAACACCGTTATTTGGGGTTAATTGTGGGTGATCGTATCTCTTGGCGTCCTGCCGTTAAATGTGTACGACGCAAATCGCACTCCCGCCTTAAGTATGTGGCCGCCTTGACTTGACACAGGCGACGTGCAAGGACATCTTTCTGCTTGAAGGTAGGTACACATAAAGTACCACAGTGCAATAAAACTGCTCTTCTTTTATACATGTGTATTGCCATTGTTGCCCTTACAAGGGTCATATGAAGAGCCAGGATGCCATCAGCCATCGCAAACATAATCTATTTCAAGTTTGCATATAGCGCCAGACTCGACATCACTGTGATGCGCAAGCTATTTCCTTGTTTGGAGACGCTGTTCAGATTGTTCATGCTAAATAGTGCAAGCGTACCACCAATGGCATGGTAAAAATCAAGGACACTGCATTTCCTGTTTAGGCACGTTAAGATTTGTGCAGCCAATTTTATTTTGGCTCAACAGCTTTCGCTTTAAGCAGTGACCTACAGTGTGAAAGTAAAGGTTCAGGATTATTCTATGCGAAGAAATTCACTTTTCTAATGCAATGAAGAATACAAAAAAGTACTGTCACCCAGAATGTTACACTTGGTACAGTAGGCAGAGAGACTGCTAGCGCATTTATTCGTGCACAAGGGGAGGCATAACTTCGATGTCAGGAGGGACTAAAACTAGGAAATCGCATACCAACTTCATCGCTCTAGCTAAGTGCTTTTACACAGTAGAAATATCTCATGCCTGCCAGGTGCACTGCTATGTGGTATGAATGGAAGGAATTGCCCATATCCTCCTTTCTCTGGCACTAATCTGTGATGCACCAAGCGTTTGTGCCATCTTTGAGCATCATGTGAATTATTGTGGCAGTTGCCAGTGCACGGAGATACACATGCACAGACACGTGTTGAGTAGCAGTTTGAGTACATATGCACTAGCAACAAGAGTGCGCAAAAGGAGGAGTTAGGTACCTCATGAAAATAGTTGCATTCAAAGCGCTCAGGTGAACTGAGCCATGAGTAGTATCCTGCGGTTATCGAGCTGTGGTGCTTATCTCGAGGTGAAATGTGTCATTAAATTTGATGGAGGACAAACTCTGATACACATGCATTCAGTAAGATCTTCCAGATCCAGAAAGGACAAGAGCAAAACTGGTAAAACTGCAGAGGTGGCTGAATAAACGTGCACTCGCCAACTGAGTTGGCCACTCGCCACTCGCCAACTACACTCGTACGCTCGCCAACTGAATTTTCACTTGGCGAGTCTATGTTTATTCAGCCATGTTCTTTGCTCGCCAGACGAGTTTTCGTCAAACCCTAGACTTCATTGCCCTTCGCGAAAAGCATGGACGGTCAGCCGTGACGAAGATTCGACAGGTTGCGTCCCTCAAGTCTCGAAGTTGGCATCTTTTTTCAGCTGGCGAGTGTACGTTTATTCAGCCATGTTCTTTCCTCGCCAGACGAGTTTTCGTCAAACCCTGGACTTTAAATCGACAGAATGCCAACATTATTTGATAAATCGAAGGTTGGTTCCAGCAAAGATGCACCTGCATCGACTGTAGCTGTAAGCTACAGTAAACGTTAGACTTAAGAAAGTGAGTGCACTGATGTTACACAAATAATAAACATTTAACTAGACAGCCAGATGAAGGCATTCCTACCTCATCTCAAAACATTGTTCTCGCCTATTGCTCTCCTGTGCGCCACATAAGCGCTGCGTATTAAAACACCACTTCAATATTTATTGCAGTGCCTTTGTCACTAGTTAACCAGAATTTGAGTTCTAACAATGAGGTATAATGTTAGCATTAGTGTTCCCTTCAGCTCCTACTTTGTGACTGATGAGCCGGCTGTGTTTCGATAAGGCCGGATCCAGCTCCACAGGGTCGCCATTGCAAGAGCCAAGAGTATTCATCAATCTTTTAACTCACGGACACAGGCGTACGTAGTCCTTTTCATTCAATAAAGAGATGTAAAGATCGACGAAAACCTTTTGAACGTGTGTGTTTTCTATCCGCAGTCACAGAGAAGAAGCTTCGGAAGCTGCATAATGCCGGCTCCTACTGTGAGCTTAGTCGCAATGCATTGGGGTTTGGTGAAGCATACCAGGAATGCAAAGGGGTCACTGTCACGGGATACAGTGCGATACTCGCGGCGTTCGCCGTGACGTCTCCCGACACTGCACAATCACGGATACACCTAATAAATGTGCTGCCAGGCCTTCATAGCTATTTCGGACGAGGCTGCAGTGATTTGAGCTCTTGTTTTGCCAACCTTGCCCGCTACGTGTCTGAAATCGTTAACGGGAATTGGTACGCATTCCTTAATTATATTTGAGTCTTTCCGTGGAGGGACACTGATTATTTCCAAGCGCACGAACGCCTCGGAATAACTACGAACCTGTACCACGTAGTTGATGTACAGCTTTCAAACCAAAGCTTTGAAGTACAGCTTTCATGAAAGATGTAGATCAAAGCTGTGATATGAAAGCTGTACATCAACTACGTGGTAGATTTCATGTACAGCTTTCATGAAAGCTGTAGATGAAAGCTGTGATATGAAAGCTGTACATCAACTACGTGGTAGCTTTCATATACATGAAATCTGTACAGCTGTATATTTTACATGTACAGCTTTCATGTACCATGTAGCTGTAAAGCTTTCACAAGGGTCTATGTACGGCTACGAAATATTACATGACGACATTCAGTTTTCTTACTTTAACATACAGGATACCATATGTGTATCAATTCATCGAAGCGGTTTCGTAAACATCAACGCAGTGTAATGCTTTGCCAGTGTCGCTGTACAGCGGTCACAATGATGTGCGCTAATAACGTGCTTAACGAAGTTCAGTTTTCTTACTATCACATACAAAGTACAGACAGTTGAATTCGTAAAATGTTTCCGTTCCCGCGAATCTCCTGAATTGTGCGGTATGCTCAACGACACCAATGAACAAGGCATCGGCTCGATGCACTAATGCTTTGCAAGACACCTTACTTACAAACGTAACCCCCTGGGATTATCAGAATTTATTATGCCATCGTTACAACAAACTAACCTCAGATACGGCTTCTTCGCCGCGCCAGCCACGGATACCCTCGGTTCTCTGTTGCCATCTTGGCAAGGGACGGACACTGACTAATGGAGCAAACGTAAAGACAAATGTGAAGGGACAGAAAGTCCCCAGATCTCTCTCTCTCGTAACCACTGCACCTCACGCATGCACAGAAAGAGCGGTGAAATCCAATTTTCATGTGCATGTGGCTACACGAGACAAGTGGAGAGAGAGTGTCTGTATTCGTGGGGACACTCGTCTCCGGAAATCGTGAATTCGCGTCACTACAAATATTTGTATCTCTGCTATTAATAAACTAATTTGAATATTTCTTGCGGTATGACACTCCTTAGAGGGCACGTAACGACTTCAGCACATAACCTAAATTTGCTTCGTGCCCTGGTGACAGGCCTCTTAAAAAGATCGCTGCAGCCTGGTTTATTTCAGGAGATGCCTCCAGAGTTTTTTTTTTATCCGCGACACAAGAGATTAATTTAAGAGGGTAAATTCATCAGAATAACCTAAACTTTCGCAATGGATTTATGCTCTTACGTATCGTGTTACAATTCTGTTAAGAAGAATGGCGACATTGGATCACCCCGCCCATCCGAGCGGCGACATCGGAACATCGGCAACATCCAAGATAATGCTGTTCTGATGTCACCGTAAATGCGAAAGCTGATGCACATTCAAAACTTAGAAATACCAAGAAATTTGTATGATCTAACTCGGTCGATTACTTGATTACGAAAATGAAGAAAGTTCTCGTCAGGAGCTCGCTTATTACGAGGTCTAAATATAACATACTTTGTTTTTTATGTTTAATTCTAAACTGTTAATTTTGACAGTTCCTGCAGCCAATCGTTAGCCTGATCATGTAATGATTTTATTTCCATGCCGGAAAAGAAAGTGCTGGTGTCGTCTGCATATAATGTTAAATGTGGAGTGGGTGGTACATTACGATATCATTTACATAAATTAGAAAAGAAAGCAGCCCAATAATTGACCCCTGAAGAACGCCGCATGTTATATGCCCCATCCCAGATTTGAAGTCATTAATGGCAGTGTATTTAACGCGATTTTTAAGATAGCTTTCAACCAGATCTAAAGCTACTGCTCTAATACCATGCTTATACATATTGTCTAATAAGATGTCATGCTTTACCGAGTCAAATGCTTTACGGAAATCAAGAAACAAGCTTAAAGTAAACAGTTTTTGCTCGAAGTTGGCAATAATTTTATACTTTGTTTCCAATAGGGCCGCTTCAGTAGATTTTAGTTTTTGAAAGCCACACTGCTGCTTAGTTATTATGTTGTTTTGTTGAAAAAACTTAGAAAACCTAGAATAAATGGCCTGTTCAAAAACTGTTGAGAATATCGGCAAGACTGAGATCGGACGGTAATTGCCAAGGTCGCCTTTGTCGCCTCCTTTGAAAATTGCTGTCACCCTTGCGATCTTTAGTTTATCAAGAAACGTTCCGGTGCAAAGAATTGAGTTGAATACGTAAGAGAGTGGCCGAACTATGATATGAGAAGTCGCTTTTATAGGCTGAGGCTTTATTTCGTCTATGCCACATGCACTATCATTTTTTTAATTTTCTGCAGGTGATTATGAATATCTAATTCAGCAGCGGGAGCGAGGAATATCGACGACACAGCACAACGCGTAATGTATGACGTGCAATCAGTGTTGCTTGTGTCGGGGTTCTCAGATATCCCGGCTTTTAAAAAATGTTCATTAAATTTGTCAACAAGTGCCGTACCTGAGTAATGCGCACCCTGTATCATGAGTTCCGAAATATCATTGGTCGTTTCTGTCGACGTGAGGCTTTTGACACATCCTCAAGTTTTTCTAGAATTATTGCAAACATCTTTAAACTTGTTTTCATAGTAGATGGCTCGAGCTCGCTTTAAATCGGAATTTAACTTCTTCTTGAGCTTCTTATATTGCTGTAAATAAGGAATGTTTTTTGTTTTTATGAACAAGGCAAACAGCTTATCACGTTCTTTTATGGGCTTCATAAGGGAGCGTCAATCCACGGTTTTCTGGACTTCTTATGCTTCTTAAATTCAACAAGAGGAAATGCTAAGTCATAAAATCCTTTGACATTTTCTGTAAAGGTGTCATATCCCACGACAGGGTTAGGCTCTTGTAGTACAGTACTCCAGGTGCTTCCTCAACAAGCTGCCGAAAAAATACAATTTTGTCTCCAGTTATTTTTCTATACAAGAAAGGATAATGGTCTTTGAAGCGGTTTTGATGGGAACAGTGCGGCGTGAAAAACATAAAAATGGGCAAATGATCACTTATTTGTGATGTTAATACACCAACATTTGATTGAGCAACACGGTAATTTGTAAAGCACAGGTCTAGCAAAGTTTCAGACTTATTGGTCACCCTAGTAGGTACATCAATGACACTTTGGCAACCAAAAGAATAAAATGTGTCGATAAGACGTTGCTTATTGCTGTCCTCTGAGAGTAAGTTGATGTTAAAGTCGCCGGTAACAATGACGGCGAGACCAATACATAGCAGGTAATGCAAAATCTGTTCAAGGTATGCAAGGAACTCATTAGCATTACCAGAAGCAGGTCTGTAAATTACATGTAACATCGAATTGGTGCATTTTATCAGTAAGCTTTCATAGTGATGATCTACAAGCGAGTATTCGGATATTACTTCAAACTGAAAATTATTTTGCACATATATTGCAACGCCCCCTCCTCTCTTGCCACTTCGTGACACAGAAGCACACGTGTAACTAGGAAAATGCACATTAGCAGATTTATCACAGAGCCACGTTTCAGTGAAACACAAAAATTCAAACTGATGATTCAGGTCATCCAGCAATGTATCAATCGACTCAGTTTAATTCGTTAAACTGCGCACATTAATATGAAGCAAGGAAAGCTGCCTTCCATCTGCGGAACTTGTAGGTGTCGGAAAGAAGTTGCATCATAATAGCCACATGTTTGATGACATGTCGCGCTAGATTAGTTCGTCATAACAGCGATAGACGAAGGAAAGACCGTCAAATACCTTATCGTATCTTGTCCAGATCTTCCAATGTTCTTATTTTTATCAAGTGTTCTTTTTTATCAACCCGATATGCTGCATACTGCAATGCACACCGACCTGGGCAGGTTGGTGTGCGTTCATCCTCGGAAGGAAATGCTAACAGTAAAGTAACGAAGTGAAGGAAAGGAATTGGTGTTGGCCTGCGTAGTGAAGAACTACCCCTCTCCTTCCTTAAACAAAATGCCCATGGCAGGTAATAAATTCCGCTTACTTTGGTGGATGGTTTATACAGAAAGACTGACATAAAGCACATGAAATATCGCGTAGATCTTGCAGATAGCTCCTTAAAAAATGTCCACCAATTTATTAGCCTTTCAGTTGAGTACTTCGAAACGCACTTTTTAAATGGAGAGCTGAAGCCGAAGAGAACTGTCAAGTCACGTCCACTCAAAACAAATCACGAGATTAATACCTGTTTTGCTCTATCTGTTTTCAGATTGTGCTAGCAACTAGTCTTTTTACGGGTCTAGCAATTTCTGCCCGAAAATGCACTTCTGAATTGAGCGGCTTCAATTGCGCATTTGCAGCATGCACCCTAAGGTGAATAAATTAAATTGTTAAATAATCGAACAGTACTAATCCTGTAGCGGCAAATTGTGAGTTATCCTGGTAACACCACCAAAATAGCGACACCACCCCAGCTCCCACCGGTAATTAAGAAACAATACCTTTAATGAAAATTAGAACAGGGAAACCACGGGGAATGCGGGAGATGGATATTCACGACAACGAGCAAAACGAAAGCAAGGTGAAAGTAGGAGCCAACGTTTCCACAATTGCACTTTGAAAAAAAAAACAAGTCCACTTGTCGAAACGTTAACTACTGCTTTCACCTTGCTCTCGTTTTGCACAAAATTAGGCCGCGTGTTAAAAACGACATGTGCGCGGTTTTAGGACACTCTTCTATTTAGGTCAGATGAGCATGGTCGCACAGCGAAGTCCGCGGCGACAGCAGCTGGGTCAAGCTATGCGGTGTACCGTATGTTTCTTTCTTTTATGCGAAGCATATTACGAGAGCTCAACCCAGCTCCTCAGGCGCGGCGGTGTCGCCTTCAATACCACGTGACACCGTGACGTCACGACAGAGGAGAAACGGGGCTCCAACTCGCGCCGTCGCTCGTGGCGTCGCGGCGGTATATAAGCAGCTGCGCTTGCCTCTGCTGGACACTTACGAGGTCAGATGCCTCCTGGAGACAGAGCTGCTCGTTGGAATGAGAAGCGAAGGTTGCGGCGTGCTACAGAGACTGATTTTCTAGGTAGCTATCGCTCAACTCTTGCAAGATGGGCTGGATGGGAATCGAACCAGGGTCTCCGGAGTGTGAGACGGAGACCCTACCACTGAGCCACGAGTACGATGCTTCAAAGCGGTACAAAAGCGCCTCTAGTGAATGCGGTGTTGCCTTAGAAACGAGCTGTTTCTAAGGCTCAGGCGTGCGTCGCTTGCTCAGGCGCACATTTCGTTGCCGCGCCGAACGCTGCGTTGCTCGACGCTCACCGCGTCCAATGCGGGGCGCGTAGTCGCTGTGCTGTAGCCCATTGTCTTACACCCCTAGGCGGGTCGACGGGAACGCTGTCGCGTTCCACTCTTGAAGGCGAAGCAGAGTAACGCATGAGTTGTTTCTTCGTCTAGCCGAACCAAATATAGCCAAGCAACAGCAGTTCACCAGGCTAAACAGTGGTTCAACAACTAAAATAAAGGCTAGTATGCTTCGCATCCTGGACTTAACCTTAGCTAAGCCACAACCATTTTTTTAGGCCTAATATATTTTTAAAATATTGCATGTGGCAGATAGCACAATTATAGTCCTTAAAATGAATTGCTCGAAGGATCGGATATTACCTGCACAAAGAGCGGAAATGCATAATCCACTAGCTTACAGAAACTAGCTTGCAGAAACTTCAAGCCACGTGTTGCAATTTACGAATTGTAGTAAAGTAAAGAAATGTCAGTAAAGTTTACTTTACTGACAGTCTATTTACATTTACATTCTAGTAACATTTGTTCATACACTGTCAAAATACTTCTTTGTTACGTTTGTATAAAGAATATTTTAAATACACCGTTAACGACTTCCTTCTTACATACGTATAAAGACTACTTTAAGCACACCGTTGAATGACTTCGCTCTCACTTTTGTATATAGAATGTTTTAGATACACCGTTAAAAGACTACCTTCTTACTTTTGTATATAGAATATTTTAAGTGCCCCTTAGCATATCTTCTAGCTTATGTCTAAATAAGAACTTTAGTACTCCGTCAAAAGTCTCGTTACGTTTGTGTAAGGAATGTTTTACTGTACATCATTAACATATGTTTTTCTGAAGGACATGTGTACTCACTACATCCACAGCTCGTACTGTTAGCCGAAAAATATTTAGAATGGGAAGTAACTTGAGAGTATTTGATAAATTCTTCTAACACACATTAATTCGCCAATTTGGACGGGAATTCACATGAACCAAAAAGCCTTATATTGCGATAGCAATTATGGGCAGGGTTGAGAGATTGGACTATTGACAGCCAAATAGGGCTGCCTTATATACGTGTTGGCGTCAAAAATACGAGTAGGCTACATAACTGTATTTGGGATATTTTTGCATTAAGGACTTCCGAGTCCCGAGGACGCACCAACGTTGACAAAATTCGGGAACGCCGGTTTACGAAAACAAACCCAAAGCTCATTGCTGCTACAAAGATTTGTAGGCAATCTCGAAGGCCATGCTTTTAGGTAATGTCGGCGCTGGGAGGATGGCATAAAATCATGACTGCCATTTTTATATGTCATTCAAGCGTTAACTCCCCTCCCTAACTTTCTTTTTTTGGTTTCGGCGCCACGTGCATCCGGTGCACGCGGGGTTCAGTAAGAAAAACGGTGAGGCCGACACTGCTGAGTACGTGTTCCGTGCCGGCTGCTATACAGCAAACTATTATGTGGATTTACACAACGGATCAAGTATTCGCACGCATGTCAGTGTGAGTAATTTTCGCCCGTGGTCCTTCAATGTTTATCAAGGATTCCGCAAAGCCTGTTGCTTGATTTTGCCGCAAATCACCATGTCATTTATTTACTCAGTAAGCTTACGAAAAAAAAACCCCGCAAGTCGCTTCAAACGATAAATGCGACAGTTCGAGTCTTTAAGCACGTGCTCAGCAAAACGCAATATATTCTCGACTGTCGATCAAGATGAAATTTTCTGTTCTAGTATCATCAAGCATCCCCAAGCATCAGGAACGGAAAAAGCAGTTTCGGAAATCTAATGTACCCCCTTCTGTCTGAGCTTGCTTCGTCCCCACTTGAGCTGCCTCTTTCGAACGCAGCCGTCGAAGGCGTGTTGAGACAGGTTTCGTTGAGTTTGATTTGACAAACCGAATGCAGAATGAGACAAATGCAAGCTCTCGTTGACGTTAAGTTTAGTCTGGCAGAGTTTGGGGACTGCTGAAAAGATTTTCAGCTAGTTTGGGTCGCATTTTAACTCTGCAATTAGAGCTATATGATCCAAGTGGCAGTGGAAATTAATTCAGATGGGGCTAGATTGTATATTTAATCAGTTTTGTGGAAATCTCCAGTGGGGGAAGTATCAACTGGGACTCTACACAAGGCTTTTTTTTTGTTCTTCGCTTTCGTCAAGCAGCTACATATCACGTGAACGTTGAGATTGTTTCATGGTATTTCTTGAACGTTGCATATTATTAGAATGATAGGCTCTGTAAATATATGGAAAACAATGTTCGTCCACAGTGATGACGGCAAAGCAATTGCTCACCAAAGGTCGGTGACTGATCGGCTTGCCAACGTCAAGGTGATAACTCGTCGGTTTTCATACCGTACTCCTGCGTGAACTTTTTTCCCTTTAAACTTTGCGCATACGAGTAATCGCGGTTATGGCTTACTTTTTATTTGGCGTAGTAGTTCTGCGGAAACCCGCAAGGTGGAGAGAAGTAATGAATAAAGGGAAAATGAGACATCCATCTGTTCGTAGCAATTGCTACAAAGGAAACCCATACGGGTTCCTCGAAAGAAAAGCCTCATAGTTGAAGAACTCTTGCCTTTGCTTCGTGTTGTCGACAAATTCGACTTCGCCCTGCCATCTGCTAGCCGCCTGGTTAGCTCAGATGGTAGAGCGGCTGCCCCGGAAAGGCGGTGGTCCCGGGTTCGAGTCCCGGACCAGGACGAGTTTTTCTTCAACTATGAGGCTTTTCTTTCGAGGAACCCGTATGGGTTTCCTTTGTAGCAATTGCTACGAACAGGTGGATGTCTCATCTTCCCTTTATTCATTACTTTTTTATACACACGTACACTAGTAATAGTAGTAATTCCGCTCTGTTCGGCTTACTAGTAATTAAACTGTACTTTGCTCACGCGTATTTTCCAGCTGTGATGAGAAAAAATTCCGTTCGATATGCGTGACAGGTGCTTGCGGTAACGTTGCATCTATGTTTTATAATTTTTCCACACATCGCCGTTGTGGATGGGCAAAGACTTCTTGCCAGTTTGTGAAGGTACACATAGTGTTCTACGAACTGATTTTATAGATGGCGGGGTTCACTTTGTACTTAATTTCCTGACAGCCGCGCACGTCCGATATAAATCCATTTTATGTGTTCCCTAGTGGAACTGAATTTCTTTATTTTTTTAAAAGTCGCACTGAAAGTACGGTACACAGCCCCCTTCAGAAATTTGGCAACAGACGCATTCGTGCCTGCATTCATAGAAACTTACATACACATATTCATGTTGCACGAATCGTACCAGCGAATTCTTGTTTAAATATTGCGCAGTTACCCTGTTTTGGGTACTAATACCACCTGAATTATTGCGCACGCCGTAATGCAGGTGGAAATTAAAGCCATGCATTTTAATTCGCCTCTTCTGTTATGGGCCAGCAGGTCGTTCTGTTTGTTCCCACCCAATGGTGAATTGCAGTCCCAACTGCCGCTTCAAGTTTCAAGATGGTTTCAAGTTTTCTCCAGAGTCCACTGCGCCTCCAAGAAGCAGCATTTGCTAACATCGTCAAGCTGCTTCCAAGTAAATTGGAAAAAAAAGAGAGAGAGTGGAAGAAAAATAACATGTTTTTCTTGTTAGGCAAGCTTAGGAAAGGCACCCCTATAATAATGCCTGGAGATCGGGCCGCCTCTTGGGCGCGCGATCGTGAAAAGCTGAAGCTGATCCTCGAGGTTGGGACTGGCAATATTCTGCCAGACGGTTATAGAAAAATTCCCCAGGTACTGCGAGGCGCAAGCTAAAGTTAGCTCAAAATGTGGTTAAGCAAATACGAATAACGTCATGAGCAAATAGAAAAGAAATCCTTCGTTTCATTGTAACAATGAGTGGTGTCCAAATCCATGTGTGAGTGGCAGCTCTCACTAAAATTCTTTCCGCCAATCTTGAGGCCAGTGTTGTGCTGGTTGCATGCGGCGGAACTAATATTGGAGCCGGAAATACGCGGTGAGATTTCTACACCATCTACAACATCTACAAAACACCTGCAGAACATGATAAAACGTTTTGGCTCTGTCTTTGGCTACTCATCGCTGACGAAAAATTTGGGTCTGGTTATTTCTGGGCTACATATTGAGATCATTTGGTTACATTTTTTTGGAGCCGTCTGGCAACCCTGACTATGCGGAGACTCCAGGCGCATTTCTGCCATTGCCGTCGCCGTGACGTTCTGCATGAACCGCAATGGCGATAACATCGTCGCCGCGCGCCGTGTGCTGAATGTGCGAGTGAAAGCATGCGAGAGTGAGCCGACGATGGTGGCTCAGTCTCGCTTTCAAGACAGGGCCAGTGTGGGTGCGCGCAGAGGCGCTCCACCGCGTCCTACGCAGCCACCACCGGCGTAGAACGCATTCCTCCCCCACCGCCGGTGTCAAGCGCGCGACGGAAGACGGCGCGCTTACTCCTCGCCTTGCTCGCTAGATGGAACCGCCATCCTCGGCCCAGCCTCGCAAGCCATAACTCGCACCCGCAGCATAAGGAGCGCGGCCACGATGTCATCGCATTTGTAGTTCAGACTGAACATCACGGTGATGCCGACGCCGGCAACGACGGCGGAATAGGGCTTGGAGTGTCCTTGTAATTGCTATCGCTATAAAGCAAACTAAAGCAACAAACAACTCAGTTAGTAAGCAACCAATCTCAATATCGAAGTTTTCTAAACTGCACCAAGCGGACCGTACTGGCACACGGCTCTGAAACATCGCACTACATGTAGTGCGCGAGCTTTGCGAAACGCTCGTAAACATTGTTACAATTTAACGCGTGTTGTAAACTCACATTACATCCCTACTCTTCCGTTGCTCTAACATGGAGAGCTTACACAGCGACCCTGTGAATTTTAGATCGTTTTTTTATGCGAAGCATATTACGAGAGCTCAACCCAGCTCCTCAGGCGCGGCGGTGACCATGAAACCACGTGACACCATGACGTCACGACAGAGGAGAAGTGGCTTTGGCTCAACTCTTGCAAGACGGGCTGGGTGGGAATCGAACCAGGGTCTCCGGAGTGTGGGACGGAGACGCTACCACTGAGCCACGAGTACGATGCTTCAAAGCGGTACAAAAGCGCCTCTAGTGAATGCGGTGTTGCCTTAGAAACGAGCTGTTTCTAAGGCGTGCGTCTCTTGCTCAGGCGCACATTTCGTTGCCGCGCCGAACGCTGCTTTGCTCGACGCTCACCGCGTCCAATGCGGGGCGCGTAGTCGCTGCCCTGTAGCCCATTGTCTTACACCCCTTGGCGGGTCGACGGGAACGCTATCGCGTTCCACTCTTGAAGGCGAAGCAGTAATGCCAGAGTTGTTTCTTCGTCTAGCCGAACCAAATATAGCCAAGCAACAGCAGTTCACCAGGCTAAACAGTGGTTCAACAACTAAAATAAAGGCTAGTATGCTTCGCATCCTGGGCTTAACCTTACCTAAGCCACAGCCATTTTTAGCTACGGATTTGCAAACGTGGTGCTTCTATCTCATTTTCAAGATTTATCATTTCTCGTGGTGCCATACTTCAAAGCTTTGCTTCCTACTGTCAAGAAAATTCGGCTTTCTCTACTAATAACCAAATTGCATGTGAGTGGGGCAAGTAATCGTGTAATTATAGCCTTTCCGTGTTTCGCATACATTGCAACAAATAATCGTAGTTGGCCGCAAACTAAACCTTTATTTAAGAGTTCCTTCATTACGAGTTGGCTGGCCTTGCGGGTTTAATAACTTGATTACTGGCCTGGGCTCCTGGCAAAGTGGCCACCTTGCGCAACCTGGAATGGTTTGGCGTTGGGATAGTCGGCTCAAAATACTGACAAATTCTTGCGCTGCAAATATTCAGAAATACAGTAAAAAAATCACACAGCACCGAAACGTCGTCAAGTGCATGTTGACAATACGCAACCTCTATTACTGTGCGAGTTGCATTGCCTTTGTGTAAGTCCTTGCACAGCAATTATTTTCCAAGCTGTATAACTGTGTCATCACAGACAGGTGCACAAATCGAGCTATTGCTTTACATATATTTTAAAACAAAGCGTTTCTTTAGAGCTCCTTCGGCCGTTCTCGTGGTTGGCGGCCTATGCTCAGTGGTCGGTGTTCTGATTCGGCCGGAAAAGCGGTCGCTCGTTCGTTCGCTTTCTCTCACTCTTTCTCTTCCTGGTTCTCTCTAGCCCTCTCGTTCACTCTCTCACTCGTTCGTTGACTCCTGCTGTTGCTTGCAATGAACGTCGTCGTCGATGGTTGCTGCACGATTTCCTCTCCCCCAACCCTCATCGCAGTGCGAGCTGATCAGATACTTCGACTATCCCTGCGAAATCAGCTATGCCACCACGGACGACGGTTACGTCCTGGAAGTGGACAGGGTGCCGCATGGACGCCAGGGCAACACAACGGCTGCGGAGGAGCAGAACGGGGCCAGCCGCCACCCCGTGCTGTTTTTGCCAGCGCTCTTTAGCGGCTCGGACGTATGGTTTCTTAACTACCCATCGCAGGCCGCTGGAAACTGCTCGACCTCTTCATGCACCCTTTGTAGAATCACGATATGCATCAAAAGCAACAGGACTTAATTTAATTATGAAATATTGTTGCTTGAATTTTGTGATTGACCTCTCGCTGCAAGCTTGAAAAATGTGAGCATAGTTCTTTGAAATGGTTCTAATGGAAGAATTCGTAAGCTGGACGCCTGGGAGTTTGCTCTTTTCGACATAGTGAGTTAACTTCTTTCAGTGCTTCCGATATTATATTACAACAGGCACGTACTCTTAAGTTGGCTGTACATGTGCCTGGCTAGTTCGTAGACATGTCATATAGTTGACGCTTTCATATTCGAGGTACTGTTAGAGCCGCGCATGGAATACGCGTTTTTTATAAATTGAAGAATTGAAAAATATATATATTCTATTTTGCTGCCTTTTAAGTTTCTGAATGTTCAGAAAATCTGCCGGATCTAAACTCCAAATTGAGTAGAAATAATTGGCAGCAGAAGTGGTTAAATAAACATGGAACCGACAATACTGTCGGTTCACTGCAGCAAGCGAAGAAAAATTATTCTGGTTGAAGCGTTTCGGTTGAACACTACATGACGAGGTCGAGTCCAACACTCAATCTTGCTATCGGATTCAATGCTTCGCCTTGGGGCACAACTGCCAATTTAAAAATGTTGCTGGATTATTGGATGAAATGAAAAATTTGCAGGCTTCCTATTCGTCGACGCTGGCTTCGACGTATGGTCGATGAACACGAGGGAAGCGGAACGCTACTCTAACCACACGACCCTCTCCAAGAACGACCCTGAATACTGGAAGTTCAGGCAAGGCGTGGTGTGTTTGTACGATCCATAATGGGGACGAAGCTATGGCATAATTATTACGGGGTGAGACTACGACGCGGATTGACATAATCGCACCAAACCCAACGACGAGACAGTTAACTCGGACAAAAAATAGCCCAGTACCCAAGGCACAAGAGAAAATGACGACACGAGCATATAACGAAAAACAGGTTCGTGGAAACAAACTCTGATGTACCGGGTGCTTCTCAGAATAAGTTAAGCTATTTTTAAGAATTCCCTGAGGCAAATAGCACTAATCTAGTCCTTGAACTGGTCCACTCGAAGAGGCGGATATTACCTGCACGCTAAATCGAAATGCGTACTGGAATAATTAACAATAAACTTCTCTTATTAGCTTTCTACCTAATTAGCTTACGGCACACATTGGAATTTACAAATTGCACGTGGTGAGATTCTAATGCTTATACACTTGAAAGGAATTCTGTGGACGACACCATTTTTCGAGGAATGCACCCTCAAACTTGCGATCAAATGCGCCCCTTAACTACACTTGCTAGCTCTGCGCTCGCGACGTCATTATTTATCACCGCTTGTGTATCACGAAATTCTTCGTCAGCATGGAATATCAACTCGCCACACATCTTTTTTAAACATATTGCGGCCGTTCACGCTGCGATAATGCGGATAACGATAGGGCTGCTATCCTGAAGCAAGCTTTCGTATTAAATTGAAATATCTTGGAACTGTTTCTCGACCTTTATATTAACCAAGCGACATCCTCTCGCTTGCGAAGAGCGTGTGCTACAGTTTCTTTAACTTCCAAAACACATGCCATTGCTCCTTTAACCCCAAGAAACCCAAACACTGTTCCGAATGAAGGAAGATTGTTCTTGTTCACTTTATTTATGGCCACGCAAAGTAGAATCGTAAAAGAAATAAATTAAATATTGTTTTGGATAATACGTAATTAGTAAATCAAATGATTAATTACAAATTAGCTTATTGAACTATACCCTGCAGGCCGTCTGCCTAAGCAGGCGTTTGGTGTGTTGCGACACCACGTACCCGAGCATACGAGGGTTGGACCCTCCCGCGTGCAACCATGCGCGGCTTAGCCGTGTCTGGGGAAAGGGGGATCCTGGGGGTTTAGCCAATGCTGGGTGTTTGGACTGTTAAAGCCCCCCGGCGGAGCTACCAAACCTCTTTGACCTCGGCTTCACATATACGGCATCTCCAGACTGACCCACCTGGAGGAAATCGGCAGTCACCTTTTCCTATCCTTCTCTTCAATCTTCGTCGTTCTTTCTAGCCTTTTCATCTTTCCTGTCTTCTTTTCACTTCTTACTTCCGAATTTCCTGGTGGCAAGGCTTAACCGTGTGTAGTATATCCAGTCTTTGTTATATGCATTAGCTTATGGTGGCGGTGCATAGCTGGCGTGCGCAGGTTACTCAACCTGTAGCGTCCCCTTGTTGGGCTCGGTGGTGGGTGGCTACTACCGCCACCGAATTTTGAAACCATGTTATAGCAAAAGCTTTCCCACGACTTCCAGATCGGCTTCTGAAAAGAGACCGCACCGATGCACCTTTTCAATTTGCCCTCCGAACCGACCCAGACAACTGTCCACGTTACCACGTCTTGCATGGTGAAGGAACACTAAGTATGCGTAAGCTATCCCCTGTCTTGGTGGCGTAATGCCTCATAGAAAAAATTGGAAATGACTATAAAACCTCAAAAATGACCAGAGGAGACCTGTTAATTGAAGAACAAAGAACAAGTGCAAAAGCTGTCCGAACTGGCCAGTATTGATGAAATCAAAGTGAAAATTTCTCCCCATCGCTCATTAAACACTTGCAGGGGCATTATCTTTGAGGAACATTTTCTCAGCTTGAGTGACGAGGAACTCCTCGAGGGGTCCCAAGAACAAAATGTGATCAAAGTTCAAGGAATCACAATCACAAGAAACAGTGAACAACTCCCCACCAAACATGTGATCCTCACATTTGGTACTAGCATTCTCCCCACCTCTCTCGACGCAGGATACCTAAACATAAATGTCAGACCATACATACCGAACCCAAGGCGGTGTTTTAAGTGCCAGAGGCTCGGCCACGCATCACAATCATGTAGAGGCAAAGAAGCATGCGCGAAATGCAGTGCCGACGATCACCCATCTGAAAAGTGCAACGCTCCCCCACGCTGTGTTAACTGCCAAGGGGATCATCCACCGTATTCACGATCATGTGCCTGTTGGAAGAAGGAGAAGGAAGTGATTGCTCTCACAGTAAAAGAGAAGATTTCATTTTTCGAAGCAAGGAAGAGGTTTTCACTCTTACCTCAAATAAGCTAAGCCAATGTGGCGCGGCAGGGGGCAGCACCCACATCGGTCTCAGGAGTCTACAGGGGTCACAGTCAGTGGTCCTGTAGCAACTCCATCCGCCCCCTCGGTGGCAGCAGCTAGTGCTGCTACACCATCATCCAAGACGGCCCTGCAGGCAGCTTTTCCGCAGGTCCCAAGACTAAACAGAATGCTAAACCCCGAGGCACGTGTCTCGGCGCCTGGCTCTTGATCATCCAGCGCCTCAGAGAAGGCGATGGAGGTCGATACCAAAACCCCGGCGTCACTGACGCCAAAAGAACAGCGCTCTTCTGAGCGCTCTAAGAAGAACAAGGTCCTTATAAGTATACAGAAAAAGGGGCAGGCAACCTGAACGGTTACCGCCCATTAAACGTGTACTGTCCCATATCGCATGTAACCTTTAATTTTTAAGTTCGCAAACATCACTGCATTTTTCATTTTACAACCATGGCTTTTTATTGTACACTGGAATTGCAGAGTTCTTATACACAATATAGGTGATATCAAAGACATTATCAACACTTTTCCGCCAGTTGCAGTGTGTCTTCAAGAAACGAATCTCGGTGCAAGAATATAGTAAAATTCTCAAACGTTTCACCGTTGTCCGAAGGGATCGCGAACACTCTAGCTGTTTGTCAAGAGGAGTCGCCATAGTCGTTCAAGGCGGCACCCCTACTCGAGATGTTCAGGTGACTACTTCTTTCGAAGCTGTCGCCGTCCCCGTTCTATCACATACAACCATCACCATCTGTTCACTTTACATCCCACCCCATAGTCATTTTACTACTAGACAACTTGAAAATCTAATACACCAGTTGCCGGAGCCTTTTATTTCAGTAGGAGATTTTAATGCCCATTGTAGCCTCTGGGTTAGCGAGAGAACAGACGAAAGAGGGCAAGCAATCGAATATTTTATTTTGTCTAACAGCATATGTCATTTAAACTCGGGTTCACCAACATGTTTTTTCACCAAGCTCACGCAAATTTAGCTGTCTAGATTTAGCCTACTGCTCACTGTTTGTCTTTAGCGATTTTTTTTTTCATTTTCTTTTTATTTCTACTCTTGCCATACAACTTATCAGACACTGACTGAACCCATAGCCAGAGGCTAGTGTGGGGTTCAGAAAGTGTGGGGTTCATTTAAGTGTGGGGTTCAGAAAGTGTAGTGTGGGGTTCATTTTAAGTGGGAAGTCCGTAACACTTCATATGGAAGTGATCATTTGTCGGCATTTATCAAGCTACCATCCACATTACCTACCATAAACTCTAAGCCACGTCGCTGGAAAATAGATCTTGCCGACTGGCCGCATTTTATGAAACATGCAAAACTCAAAGTCTCTTTAAATGAACTCAGCGTAAATGAAATTAATGAGAAGTTCACTGCGGTTTTAATTTCAGTGGCAGAAAAGGCAATGCCTCAAACATCCAGCCTTGTGCGCAAAAAAAAAATTCCCCTGGTGGACTCCTGAGTGCACAGAAACAAAAACGCTTCAAAATAGGGCCTGGGGTATGTTACGAAGAGACCCCACCTATACCAACATTTTATGCTTTAAGCAGGCCAAAGCCAAGGCACGATTTATCAGAAGGCAGGCAGAAAAATCATCGTGGAAGAAATACATATCGCCCATAAACAGTTCAGTCACGTCTAAACGCATGTGGGAACAGGCTGGAAAGTTTCGGGGAGATTACTCATCTTAGACAATACCGTTACTTACAAGTCCAGACACACAAACAACAATACAAGAACAGGCAGATGTACTTGGCGAACATTTCTGTGATCTATCCAGTTCAGGGAATTATACAAAGGAATGTTTACAGCACAAGCAGTGTGCTGAAAAACAGAAGCTGCCCACTACTGGCTCGTCAAATGAAGCGTACAATTCCCCCCCACACAACAAGAAATAAACAGTCTTTTCTGCAGGGAAAAACAGCGCCAGGTCACGACCGTATTCACTACGCCATGCTAGCTCATCTATCTCAGACATGATGCTCTCGTTAAATGTTTCAACATAATCTGGGAATCTGGTATAATGCCCGAAGAGTGGGAAACAGCAATAGTAGATCCATTTCTAAAAGCCGGTAAATCCCGAACATCCGCAAGCAGTTACAGACCCATTGCCCTCACAAGCTGTTTGGTAAAATCATATGAAAACATTATCAATATAAGACTCTCATTTATTTTAGAATCAAGAAACCTCATAGATCCCCACCAGTGTGGATATTAAAAGGGTGTTTCAACTACTGACCATCTTGCCCATCTAGATCATGAAATTCTATATGCATTTTACGCAAACAAAACTGTCTTGCAGTTTCCTTCGATTTAGAAAAAGCCTATGATACCACATGGAGATATGGAATCTTAAGAGACCTCTGACCTCGGTATCCCTGGTAAAATGCTGAATTGCCTAGCTGCTTTTACGTCTAATAGAACATTTCAGGTACGCCTGGGTACAGTACATTCTCATACATTTACGCAGAAAAATTACGTTCCACAGGGCTGTGTTCTCAGCACGACACTGCTTATAGTAAAAATGAACTCAGTTAATAGGATTATACCGTCGTCTCTTATGCACTCTGTTTACGTAGATGATCTCCAAGAGGCTTGCCGCACCTTAAATTTGCCAACCTGTGAAAGGCAGCTTCAAATGACAATAAATAAACTTACACAATGGGCTAACAAAAATGGTTTCCGCTTCTCCACACAGAAAACAGTTACTGTTTTGTTCTCTCAGAAACGAGGGCTACACAGCGATCAAGTCCTAAAATTGAACGACACCATACTGCCGGTGAAACAAGACCATACGTTTTTAGGAGTAACCTTTGACACCAAACTTAACTTCCTAACTCACATAAAAGCAATAAGGATTAAAGCAAATAAAGCGCTAAATATCCTCAACGTTTTATCTCATAAGCACCGGGGTTCCGACCGAACGTGCCTTTTACGTGTTTACCGGTCTCTTGTTCGTAGCCTTTTAGACTACGGCTCCGTGGTTTACGGCTCAGCCAAACAGTCCTACATCCAACGACTTGATCCAGTACATAACCTTGGACTGCGACTGGCAAGTGGTGCCTACAGAACTTCACCTATTTAACGTTTATACGTCGAGTGTAATGAACCCACCTTACAGCAACGCACAGCATTACTCACTTTTTCTTACGTACTCAGAATTCAGTCATCATTGCAACACATATGATACAAGATCCTCACACAATGTAACTCACGCTTACACTATACAAAGAAACCGAACATGATTAGGCTACTTGTCCTGCGGTATGAGCAATACTGTTGGGATTATGACATTGCCCACGAAGTGCTCCAGGTTGCCAAAAAACCACAATGGTTGGCCCCGAGGTACGATTTCACACACTTGTGTGATTGGACGTTAACACACCTAAAGAAAAGAGACATCCCACACGAAGACATTATACAAGAATTCCGTGCACTTCAGGACAAATATCAAAATAGCATGCAATATTACACTGATGGCTCTAAACCAAAAGATCACGTGGGTGTGTGGGGCGTAACGGAAAATTGGGAAACAAGTATTCGATTGCCACAACACGCCTCTGTTTTCACGGCCGAAGTTTACGCTATATGGGGTGTCGTTAAAAAGATTATCACTGATAAACCCAAAAATGCACTCATATACACTGACTCTTTAAGCACACTGAAGGCTCTACAGCTGAAATCTGAGTGTGAACCCCTGATAGGAGACATGCTAAACATGGTGGCGCTTAACAAATCCGCTTGTCAATTTGTTCCTGCTGGGTTCCAAGCCATGTTGGGATACCGGGTAACGAAGCAGCTGATAGATCTGCATCGATGGCAGCGTACAAAGAAATAACAAACACAACACTTCCATACAAAGATAGCATCCATGCGACTAGAAAAGCCTTATCGGCAAAATGGCAACGCGAATGGGACCGTTGTGCCGACAACAAGCTACATCCCACTAAACGCATAGTTGGGGAGTGGAAGTCATGTTATCATCAGGAGCAGTTCATCGAAGTAATTTTATGACGACTACGCATTGAGCACACACACCTCACACACAATTATTTACCTACTAAAGAAGACACACCAGCTTGCGAGAAATGTCAAGAGCCACTAACTGTTATGCACATATTACTCACATGTACGCATATTGAAACACACAGACGAGCACGTTTGCACAAATCATATCAACTACACATACCTTTATGCCCTGCACTAATTTTAGGTGATGATCCGCTAGTCCCATTATGTGACGTCCGTAAATTTTTAGATGACACTGGCTTTTTACATAAAATATAGAGTATTAACAAAGCCTTTTCCTTCATAAACTGGATTTCAAAACACCTCGTGTTTGGCGCAGCATAGCCTTAGCCGCTTTTGCGGCATTAAACCCCATTTACCTACCTACCTTAATGAAATATAAAATTCTTAAGCATCACTCCAGCATATCAAGAACGCATTGCCTTATGTTTGCCGAGGTTGAACCTGAATTAGCACCCGGATAGAAAGATAAAATAATGCTACGGGCTACCTTGTCCAGGGCGGCGTAACATGTGTCCGCGTTATTCTCAAATTCCGACGCGCAGTTTCGACGAGATGGGACGCTACGACATTGCTGCCGGAGTCGATCACGTGATCAACGCTACCGGTGCAGAGAGGCTGACAATCGTCACTTTGTCGCAGGGGGTCACCAGTGTTCTGGTTTTGCTGTCCACGCGGCCGGAGTACAACGACAAGGTGACCATGTGTGAGATGTGCGAGAAATTGTGAAAACATTATGCAGGTCCAACGCGCATACGAGATCTTTCTGTGAAGCGAATTTTTCGTGAAACGGTTAATTAAATCCCACTCAAATACAGCGTTTTGCAGCAGTCACCACATGCCTGCACCGCAAGAGGTGGGGACCTTCACCACGTGACCAACACGACCATGTATTCATAGTCGCCGGGAAGGGATAATTTCGCTGTGATGCTGTTTTGAGAGTCGGCCCACTATTCAATTGCACTATTCCCTATTGGATCAGGCCAATTCATTCCGCGAGGAAATGATGAGAAGACGCGCCAAAGCCCGGAAAATCGACCTAGCAGGTGTATCAGTGGTCCATTATCAGCGTAACCACCTCCACCCACGTCAGCGGCAGCTAGGGCCGGAGCGCCGGAGCTCTGGAACTGCCAACTTGGCTTGTAGCACTGCGAAGAAGACCAGGTTCTCAGAGCTCAATAAACATCCGCCCAGTCCTTCCCAGCTCTCGGTGCGCGACAGGAAGTTTGAACGGTTGAGAAAGCAGCGCTAAAGAACATAGGGAAAGATAGACATAGTACACATGACGGGCGCCCGTCATGTGTACTATGTCTATCTTTCCCTATGTTCTTTAGCGCTGCTTTCTCAACCATTCGCCATGAGACAACTCGTCCAAATCAAAGTCATAAGGGGCGCCCATCATGTCTACTATGTGTGTCTGTCGCTGTGCTTTTGAACGCTGCTTTCCCAACCATTCGCCATGAAAGAACTCGTCCAAATCAAAAACATGACGGGTGCCCGTCATGTGTACTACGCGTCTCTGTCTCTGTGCTTTTGAGCGCCGCTTTCCCCACCATTCACCATGAAGGAACTCGTCCAAATCAGTCATAAGGGTTCCCGTTATGTGTAGAAGGTGTCTTCGTCTCTTTGCTTTTGAGCGCTGCTTTCCCAACCATTCACCATGAAGGACGAAGTTACTCACTGCTAGAATGCACCTGTCCCAGCTAGCCAGTTTCCGTCAAATTTTCATCAGTCCTTCGCTTTCCGCGTCCTGGCTTGAGGCGATGAACGCGGCACGTTCCGCAGACTCGTGCTGCCAGAAGTCTGCAACTGCAAGCTCTTCTATGAGTCAAGGCATCTGGTCAACCACCAGTGAACGCTCAAGAGAGACTCCTACTCCTGTGGCCATGGAGGCAGAGCCTATTGCCCGCCCGTCTGGCCAGAGAACTACACTGACAAGCTCCTCAAGAAAACGAGGCACCTGGTCCAGCACCAGCGAAAACACAGAAGTCTACTCAATCATAGGTGACGACTCATCCGATGACAGCTTCGTGTCGGTGAGAAGCCGAAGGGCTAAAAGGAGGCTTATCAAGGAGTCGTCACCAGCGAGTACGCCACCCATGCAGGCAGGCAGCGAACGCTGGCCGCACACCATCCTCTTCATGCGAGTGGATTCTTCCGTCAACCTTCGAGTATTGAACAGGCAAGCTCTCTCTGTTTTCCTTGAGGGAAAGGCGCCAAATTAAATCAAGGAAGTCCGGCTGAACACACGAAAGAATGATCTAGCTGTCGACACAACCCGTCGAACCATGCTGGAGACGCTACGACAGATAGTAGATTCGGGCAACATAAAAGTACGACCAGTCATACCTATGAATGGGGATTGCACTGTAGGTGTGATCTACGATGTTCACTTGGCTATTTCGAACTCAGACCTGTCAATTCTGATCAAACCGGCACACGAAGGAGTGGTCGTCACGCACGTATGCCGACTCGGCAACAGCCGTTGTGTGAAGATAGTGTTCAAGGGGGATTCCATCCCTTCGCACGTAAAGGTCGGTCACTTCCGAGATGTCGTACGGCGGTTTGTCCTAAAGCCGCTTTAATGCCACAAATGCTTCAAGATCGGGCATGTTAAGGGCGCCTGTGCAAACTTCACAATGTGGCCCCGGTGGGCGGATTCACAAACGGTAGATGTCTGCCGTGCAACAAAGTTTAGGTGTGGCAACTGTGAAGACACCCATGAAGCGACATCTAAAGAATGCCCAAAAATCAAAAAAGAGTTCGAAGTTGTGAAGCAAATGGTCAGAGATAACTGAACCCATAGAGAAGCCTCCGAAAATATCCGGCGTCGACGTCGTCATCGATGGAAACGCTCAAGACAGGGTGGAGTTCGTGCACCACTAGCGCCAACCGCCATCATATTCGAATAGAACGCCCGAGAGCACAAGGAGGCCTCAGACGGAAAAGGCTGCCCCCGTGGAAGAGTGGCCCCCATGGAAGAGTGGCTCGCAAGCTCTCAATCTTCTAAAGAGCCTCTACGCTTGATGCTCCCACCGAAGCCCGCTTCTGTTGGTGAGGCTTCAACAGTCGACGGCCAAATGGTTCCGGCAATGCGATCCATTGTGAATGGCATCAGCGCCATGTTGACAAGCATTGACACTCCATCTGCTCGAAGTGGGCTACAAGTGCTCGACGCGCTGAGCCCCATCCTAGCAAGCCTTGAGTGAAACCATGACTGACAATCACCAGTCATTTCGTAAGGAGGTCAGAGAAGCGTCGATTTTTCAGTGGAACGCGAGGTCTACGATATCGCATCGCTGATTTTCGTCAATTTGTTCTCACTAACTGATTTCCAATCATTGTCATCTGTGAGCCAAGATTATCACACCCGATAAGACTATCCGGCTACGAGACAATATTCTCATCAATCGACATCAAAAGTTGCAAGGTTGTCGCGTTTATTCGCCGGGAAGTCAATTACGTCGTCCAACCGGTGCAACCTCATGACGACAATCAGTACGTGTGCATAACTTAAACATAGGACAGTGACCTTTGCACTCTTGGGGGTGTATCTGTCTCCATCAAGTCGATTTGACACCAAAAGACTAGAGGACATCTTAAGAACACAACCTGGTCCATGGATTATCACCGGGGACTTTAACGCACACCATATCATTTGGGGAAGCTCAAAGGTTAACGCGGCGGGACGACGACTAGCTTCATTCGTTTCCAACAATGGTCTCTACCTGCTGAATGACGCGAATCCAACATTTCTGCGGGGAATAACGTACAGCAGCTGCCTAGATTTGACTTTCGTCTCCCGCCACCTCGCCACACATGTTAAGTGGTTTTTGGACATTGAAACCCACGGAAGTGACCACATCCCCACTTACCTCAAGATCAAGGGAATGTCCAACACGTATACGTCCACCACAATGCGAAGAATAGATTGGACTGTCTCTAAATCACAGATTGAGGACGCTTGTCACAAAGGCCTCTCTTGTGGACTCCAACAAGCTATCAAGAAAATGGCGCAGACAGCCAGGCGCACACTCACGTGTTCTCCAAGGTATTCTGAATTCGACCTGGAATTGGAGCGGCTTCGTGCGATTCGCCATCATGCTGAAAGAAGATATCGACGCACTAATTCAATTCAGGATCCAAGAACAGCCCGGCGAATGCAAAAGAAGATACAACGCCGCATGGATAAACTAGAGGCTCAGCAGTGGTCGAAATTTTGTGCGTCGCCAGATCGTCGCAAACCGCTATCTCAAACAAGGTGAACTGTGCGAGGTCTACGTTCTGTTCCGGAACAGCGTTTCCCGTTTCAGGTCCTAGCACTATTCCAGCGCCGATAAGACATTGATGTGGCGGAAGACTTCTGTGTTATGATTGCGGGCCAGCCAACTCGCACAGGTTCGCTTACATTGAACTCTATTCCAGGTTCACGAGATTCACGCATGGATCTGCCTTTCACGACGCAAGAGCTTGACGCGCCGCTGGCCCTATGTAATCGGTCGTCGTCGCCTGGTCCGGATGACATATCTTAAAGTATGCTATGTCACCTTGGTGAACGGGCACGAAGTGCGCTCCTTAATATCTATAACGAGTCCTGGCAGGAGGGCAAAGTTCCTCAAGATTGGAAGATCAGCCGCCTGGTAGCGCTTCTTAAGCCTGGCAAGTCTCCCTTAGAGATTACTTCATACCGACCAATTGCGCTGGCAAGTGGCGTTGGGTAATGGAGCGAATGATCCTCGTCAGACTTGAGTGATGCCTTGAACATTACAAAATCTACCCGGACGGCATGCCTGGTGTTCGACGTCACCGATGTTCTATCGACAACATTATCGATCTGGTAACCTATGTTCAACACCAAAAGTCGTGTAAGAGGTTATCTGTCGCAATGTTCTTAGATATAAACGGAGCCTACGACAACGTTCTTCATGACGCAATACTTGAAGCATTAGAATCGGTGGGCCTAGGTGGTCCATTATATCGTTGGACACGCAGTTATTTACATAGGCGATCTCTATTTCTTAACACTGAAGCTGGCCCAACCTCGCAATGTTACACGCACCATGGAGTTCCACAAGGCGGTGTCTTGAGTTCCACGCTTTTCAACCTTGTACTCATCTGTCTCGTGGAGCGACTTCCGAACACAGTTAAATTATATATGTAAGCCGAGGACATCTACCCTTGGGCATCTGGTGTGACACGGCCGCAAGTATGCGCCAGGTTTTAAAAAGCTGCCACGTCAACATCGGCGTACTTAAATGAAGAAGGCCTCAAGATCTCGCCAGAAAAATGCGCATTGGTCGCGTTTAGCCGGAAGCCAATGAGATCATATGATGTCTCTATCGACAGTCAAAGCATACCTTATGTCAGGACGCACCAATTCTTAGGCGTAATCATTGATCGTGACCTCTGCTGTAGTCCTCATGTGGCCTACCTAAAGGAGCGCCTGATGGATATTTCTAATGCGTTTAAGTTTCTTTGGGGTACTTCAGTACATGCAATGATGCAACTGTGCAGAACGCTCTTGGGTATTTGCGATACAGCTTGCCTGTGCTGACCAACACCTGCAGAAGTAATATCCGTACATTCGAAAGCGTCCAGGCCCGGGCACTTAGAGTGTGTCTTGGATTGCCGCAGTGCTCGTCAATGGCTGAAACAATTTCCATTGCACACGATTTCCCAGCCAAAACCGATATAGTCACTGAAGCGCTCAGAGCACACGTAAGACACCTTGCTCGAGCCCCTGCCCATCACCTAGCCTCACTCCAGAAGATCGACCACGTGCTTCCTTTTGTGAAACAGTCCTGTCCTATTGTGCATACGTTCTATCAGGGTATACAGCTCCATCGAAAGTTCCAATTCCACCACGGTGCTTGGCTCAAGCAAAGGTTCGACTAATGGGACCAGGAATACGAAGAAAAGCGCAAGTCTCGTCTCCAGTACTCAAGCAGCTTTTACTACTCCTGCTGTACGAGACGTACAACGAGCATCATCATCTATATACTGACGCTTCAACCACGGTGAATGGGTCTGCAGGATCGGTGATCTTTCCTGCAAAACCCTCCACCATAAAGATTCGACTATCTCACCAGGCTACAACGACTGCCGCGGAGCTTGCTGCTATTCTTTGTGCACGTCGTGTAATTTCTGAAGGACTACCCAAGAATGGAGCGTGTTCGGTGACTCCAAGGCTGCTCTTCATTGTTTCGTTTCTGCCTTACGCCAAGGACCCCACGAACAACTAGTTATAGAAATAAGACTGCTGCACCACCTCGTCGAGCAAGGACACATCACATTACAGTGGATTCCAAGCCACTGTGGCATAATGGGCAATGAACATGCCCACGCAGCAGCACGATCTGCACACGAGGAAGGCTTGCAAGACTCCATTCCTTCCATTCTCAAGAACAGACGCTGCAATGAAAATACTTGTGCTTGCAAATGAAGCCATCAAAACTTCATGGAACACACCAAGCTTGAAGCATACACGTCTACACCGAGTGGACCCATTCCTTCGACTTCGACTCCCATCTGGACTCTCTCGACTCGAAACAGCAGTACTTTGCCGACTGTGGCTTGGTGCCGCCTACACAAGATCTTTCGGCTTCCGAGTCCGTATGGACGACAGCGCGGCTTGCAGTCACTGCGGCGGCGAGGAGACTATCGAACACGTACTTTGCCACTTTCCTCAATACAGCGCGCACCTGCTGCCACTAGCCGCCGCATTGGCATGACTTGACGACAGGCCACTTTCAGAACAGTCAGTATTGGAATGCCGACATGAACTGTCGTCGTAGCGAAAGTCGGTTAAGGCTTCGTTGACCTTTTTACGTGACAGTGGCTTATTAGAAAGGCTATAATGACCCCATTCCATCCCTCGTTATATTTTTTCCCCACGCTTTTATTCTTGTCCCGCTCTTCTTTCCGTCTTTGCTTCCCCATTCCCTTCTCCTAGTGCAGGGTAGCAAACCGGAGGTTTTTACTCTGGTTAACCGCCTTGCTTTCTCTCATTTGCATCTCTCTCTATCTCTCTCTCAAAGTCATAAGGGGTCCCGTTATGTGTTCTAGGTGTCTTTGTCCAAGTGCTTTTGAGCGCCGCTTTCCCAACCATTCACCATGAAGAAACTCGACCAAACCAAACTCATAAGGGGTCCCGTTATGTGTACTAGGTGTATCTGCCCCTGTGCTCTTCAGAGTTGCTTTCCATTCGCCATGAAACAACTCCTACAAATCAAAGTCAGAAGAGGCGCCCATCATCTGTACTACCGTATGTGTGTCTCTGTGCTTTTGAGCGCCGCTTTCCCAACCATTCACCGTGAAAGAAATTGTCCAAATCAAAGTCATAACGGGCGCCCGTCATGTGTGCTATGTGTCTTTGTCCCTGTGCTTTTGATCGCTACTTTCTCACCCATTCGACCATGAAACAAATCGTCCTAATCAAAGTTCTGTTTCAACAGGAAGCTCCCCTTTCATAAAGAAGCTATCCGCTTAAAGGCGTATGCTTGCTGTATTGAGGCTATTCCCCTAACGTTTCCTGTTTTGCTTCGTAATACCATAGAGGGCAGACACGGCCCCTGGCACATTCGCAAGGAAAGTAGAGATGAGGCACATATCAGCCTATTCACTACGTGAGTGTCGCCGTGTGCGTCAGCTATTCGGTGAGGCCGAAGCAGCAGTAAAGCCGCAGAAGCAGCGGCTCGCTGCACAGCGACCATCAGGAAAGTCTGGTAATTGTGAACGTTGTCCTAGTGAACAAGGCCCCGTATTAGAGCCGAAACGTCTTGGATTCTTTTCTTTTAAGGTTTTTGTTCGGCGTCCATTTTACTCTTGACTATGAGTAATCCCGACCAGATGAGTTTTCGTCGAAGGTTTGATTTAAAGTCTAAGGGGGTTCGCCGAATAGCTTCGCATTAAGAACACACCACCTAAGCAAGGCCGGTTATCTAAACGTTAAAAAAACGTAACAGGCACTAGGCTCTCATGATGCACCCCGTTATGGTACTAACTATCCTGCTGCAACTGATTATACTACTACTACGACTACTACTATTGAACTAAAATTGTTTCTGCTACTGTTCCTGAACTACAACTAATTCTTCTACTACCACGGCTGACAGCTGCTGTTGATTCTATCACGGCTGCAATGGGTGCTCAAGCTACTGAATAATGCTGCCTTTGCTGAACGTTCAGTAAAGAAATGTCTAACCAACATTTCGACACGGGGACCTAACTACGTGAGGGCGTAGATACGTGCTTATGTGACAACGCTGGCTCTAGATACTTCCTTTGCTTTCCACACCTGTTAACCACTACTGCTAACTAGTATTATAGCTTCCGCCGCAATTAGAAAACGCCCATAACACTAAAGTACTCGCATAAACTCATGCCACTGGTAACTGACCACGGTCTGGGCGAAGGAAGCGGCTTTCAATAAATACAAGGTCGGTTTTTGTTGCGCTTACAGGTCGACTTGGTTCTCGCATACGGTCCTGTTGCTAACCTCTCTCACGTGAAGCCGCCACTTTTGGTTGTGATACCCCTCGCACCTTTACTCACGGTGAGTGCTTTGAGGAGTGGAGTGCAGCTATCGCACGGCCTGCATGTACCAATTATCAGAAGTGATAATCAATGTCACAACGCCACGGGTTTTAATCAAAAAAATGAATCAAGTAAACTCTGGAATCGCCGTTTTTTTATAACGCCGTACATCATTTACATACATGGAGGGCTCTAGCGGGTTGTTCCCTGGATGTAAATGATCGATGGCGTTTACGACAACAAAAAAAGAAAAAAAAACACACACACACACTCCACGCTAGACTTTAGACTGGCACCCGCTTTTAGGACCAAAGAACTTTTATTCTGGATATGCTAAACGATGAATTGGAGAATATATCCCAGCTCATATATTCACAGAGAGTCAGCTCCTAGCTTGACGTTTTTTGAACATGCTAAAACGTTGATACTCGTTCAAAGTGCAGTGAATGGAAAAAATGTTTGCGAAATCGAGCGCCGAAAAATCGACGTCACCTACTTCATGAGGATGTACGTTTGCTTCTGCGATTGCCAAACGGATTGAAGAACCCTAATCTGAGCTTTCTTTTTATTTATTCTTTTCTATTTGAACTTCTGCATACTCTGTTTCGATCCCGGAATTTCGCTTATTAAGCACTTTTCTGAATAGCAAACCCAAGGGCCGCATCTAGCGAATAGCATTTCTAACACGCATTCGCCAAACGTGAACCTCGTTTTTTTATTATATGGTATTTAGGAGATGTCGCCATTAATAGGCGCCGGCTACTCCTTTTAACATAGGGATTTAAGAAAAATAAATCCTAACAAATATAGTCATAAGCACACCTATGTCACAATATAACTTAAAGACCTTTCCAAATCATAAAAACACAAAGTCAAGTCACACAAGTAGACTAATGCCACACTAAAACTGAAAGACAACTCAGAAACACAGCAACAGAAAGTACAGTCACATATGTGCACTAAAGGTACCACAGAGTCCGGTCACTTAGAGAATACGATATCACAGATTATATTCTTATGAAGTTACAAAAAACCAGGCATTGGATTGACCAAAGTCGGGTAAAAGAAAAAGATCGAACGCGCTTTCACATTTAACTACTCTACTCAATACTTTCCGAGAATATTGCTCGCTTCTAGAAACCTTTGAAGGGCCAGTAACGCTCGTTTTGGAATGGGTATGTTGGCCAAGGGCCTAAGATCTTCCTGAGCTTAAACGGCCTGCGATATAATGCCACTAAATCATGTGCCATGCGTTGTCTGTGTGTGTCATGTCGTGGACATTCTAGGAGATGATGCTCTACATCTTCATCAGTGTGGTCGAAAGTGCATTCCGCACTATCAGCTGAAGTGATGGGTCAATGTGAGATAAATCTGAAGATTTCGAGTTTTGATCAAGCCATGACACTTTGCAACCACGCGCTGATATCTGTCTTAGTATGCGGCTCAATACGCCTTGTGTTAGAGGGAGACAATGTGTGGCGTTATTTACATGCACTTCTCAAGCTGCCTTATCACCTGCAACATCGCCAGGGATTTTGCGGTCGCCAGGTATCCATTGAAACAATACTGTGCGATTTTCTTCACTTGCTTTTGTGAGTTCCTCATGTATATCGTTAATTAAAACATGAACCTCTTACATGGGTTCGAGTACATTTGCCTCCCTAACCCAAATTTTGATATGTAGTGTGGGTGCCCTTAACTTTCGCATAAACAAAGATGGCGGCACCCAACGAAGTGGGGAAACGTTCTTTGCAGTGTACCAGGGTAGAGGTTTGGGCGAGTTGGTCGTGTTTCATAACGTCGGAGAATGCGTAGCGCACAAATGTAGGAAAGGGTGGACAGATACGAGTAAGAATCGCAGGTAAAGAGCGCGAGCGATGAGTTTAGTCGCAGTTAAGCCAAGAAATAATAGAAGCTGAGCACATTCACAATCTAGGTGACAGCTGCGTAACCATCCCTCTGTTTGCTCTGTCACGACCTGAATGATATTTTCTGGCCGAGCGCAGTGCAATCGTTGGCACGTGAAGTGATCGGACTTATCAATGATGTGGAGGTTCGGCGTATCCCCCTTTTCTGTGTGTTTTCCCGTTTGCCGCGCATATATAGGATGCTCGTCCACAAATAAGGATCAGTTGCAAGTTGGCCCTCTTTACTCGTCTCTGTCCTTCTTTACTACTTTCGTGGGCTATGCAAACTCCGTTGTTATGAACGTTGCAGAACGTTTCAGAATGGCTCGCTTTTCGTAAGCTCCGGCAAGACAAGCCTCTTCGGTATATCTGTAAATCATACGTCTTGTTCTCAACTCACGTGAATTATGAAGACTGAGCGAGATCGGTTGTCGATGCGAGAGCTAAATCCTAAAGCGGGAACATTTCGGCTAGCGTACCTTTGTCTGGATTACCTTGGCTCGTGACGGCATGTGCTTTGCGTCGGTTTCGCTTTGACCTCATTGGCAATTATTCCAACTTAAAAAAAAACTGCGCGAGAAACAAGACAAGCGAGAGAGAAAGAACAAACACAAGCTAACACTAACACTAGTTCGTCTACGTGTTTTGCGCGCAGTTTTCTTGTTAGGCTCGAACCACACCAACTAGCCCAGCTCTCAGTTTTGATGAGTTGGCCATCATTGCCTTTCACCTAGGGGTTGAAACATGCAAGGAGTACACGTATTGCAATGCTTCATGATTCTTTTTCGTCAAGCACTAGTTCCGAAATTTCATTTTGATGCCGCAAATGCAGTGCAACCACTCGATGCTAACCCGAGCTGAGAATCACGTGCCCTGAAAGACGTTTACACCATGGTTTATCCGGAACGGCAAAGCGGTCGCTGGATTGAACACCTCCAGCGTGGGTTTCCTAGTCCGAAACTTCCTATTATTGTCTTCACTTATCGATCATTAGTAATGGCCTCTATTGGCTTGTTCCTTTCGAGTCAGTACGTCAGTCTTCGTCACGGCAGAAAATAGTTTAAGGGCGACCGCGGCGCTGCGTGGTAGTGGTCAGGAGGGTTAGTTTTGCGAGTCTATTAAGCATGTCGAGACAATTGCTGCCCCCTTCAAGACGTATGAGCTGTGCAAGACTAGTGGAAGCCTTAGCTCAGCAGCTCCTATCTAAATACCAAGAAAAGAAAACATCGTTTTGATTTTGATTCTTCGTTACGCTGTTAGCCATGGTAGTTAGTCATACGTTATTGCATGTCACTTAAGCCCCTGTAACGTTGTCGTCAAAGTAAAATATATATATAGATATACATTGTCTACCGCATCTGAATGTGGCGCAGGCCCTCTACCCCGTCTCCAGGGCTGGCTACTTGGAGGCGTCTGAGGGCCTCTCAGTTCTTCTTGTCAAATTGTGCGAGATTTTGAGTGGAGAAGTGTGCTCATTGTCCATCACTGCGACGCTCTTCAGCAGTCCTTATCAAGTGAACGAGGTAAGCGGAACACATGTGGTGAAACGAGCACCATTCACATCGATTTTGAAAACTTTTGGGGTTGGTTTATTTTCTTTTTTTAGTTGCTTGTAGAAGCCTTTAAAAATTATATTATTACGCCAATTATCACTATCATGTTTGTGTCATACGCTAGTATACTCGAGCTAACGAGGGGCTGTATGAATACCATGTGCTATGCTTCTAACAACGTTGAAAAGTATTCACATATAAACTTTTTTCCTCGGTTTCTTCGTAGACGCATGCACAAATTATTCGGTTACGCCTAATTTCTCGGTTAGAATTGCGCGATATACCAGTAGTCAAATTAAGGATTTCACCTTTTTTGTAAAACAGTAATCTTTGCACTAATAAATCGTTTATACGTCACAGTGTGTTCAATATATGTGTCCTGTGAAGCCTGTCATTCAAACTATGTTGTATGGTATCTAATCATGAATACAGCGATGGTATAGCCGACTGTGGCAGTATAATAATATTGCGCTAGCCGCAAAATCGGGAAGGAGATGGGAGGAGTTGCATTCCAGTTCTAATACTCTACGAAGGAACATACTTGAGTGGCGAGCACCTGGTTGTCTCGTTGAAAGGATAAACCTGTGGCATGCCGCACGACATAGCACGTGCGTACGTGAGTAGGGGTCTCTGTGCGCCGTCGCCATGTCACTTCTTAATGGTCACCGGGATTAACATGACTGGGAGTGAGCATGCACATTGTATATAGGACAAGAGCACATGCATTCTGTCTTAGCAAGTCGTGAAGTTTCAGCTCTTCGTGCTCACCATCGGCAGCCTGTTTTATAGTGGAAATCAGGGCACTTCACTGATGAACTCATCCTCCGGCGATCTCCTATTACTCCCGTCCTGCATCAGCCAAATTTGTGCTACGCTTTCACGATCTCTAAACGCATCCTGCATCTACATTTCCCTGAGGCTTCCGACTAGGCTTCCCTTGACTTTCTGTTGGCGCCCGTTGTTTTGCTCTAATAACCCATTTACTTTCTGCGCCTTCTCATGATTCGCCCCAATTTCACTTAAACTCAACAATAACATACACTACTCCCATCTGCTCTCTCTTCCACACAGCCGTCTTCATGCCTTTTGACATCTGTCGATCATGATAACTGCTAAGGGAAATTCCCGCGGCATACGTGTAGCCTGCATAATCACGGTGTTTCCTTGGCGAAGCAACTGCCGGAATAAAGAATTAAAGGAATCAACCGCGTTTTAAGTACAGGTCTATCTTGCACCCGGTACCTCCGATGCAAACGGTGGGGCGTACACGAATTGCCGGTTATGCAAGCACTGTGGCAAATATATAAACTGCCTTTTTTGCACCCTCTGACGAAGAAAGTGAAAAATGTCGAGACAGGTTACTGCACGTGCATATCCTTTCGTTCTCATGTGCCGGTCAATGAGCAATACCGTATGTAAGCCGATTTTTTTGCTTATTCTTTTACCAAACGAACTCCATAGAAACTTCGTATGTCATCCTGCTTTAGAGGCGACAAAATGTTCAATATGTGATTAAATTTGGGGGGGTCGTCTTCTTGAAATGTTCGTAATAAATTCGATTCAGAAGTTTCGCCATTAGAACAGCCACAATGAAAATGTTTTGAAAGGAGTTTTCATCTATTGACGTTTGATCAGGGTAATTTACCGTGTGCTCGAACTCAAAATGAATTATTCTGTCATTTTTTCAGACACGAGTCCCCATGTACTTAGGCCACTATCCCATCGGAACAACTATACAAGACCTCCTGCACTTCTACCAGGTAAGCCGCTTTGCAGTAGACCACATTGGCAGCAAGCATTATATTCAAGAGTTTGTTTTATAGCATCAAGAAAATATCTTGCTCTTACACCTGCTTTTATATAGAAATATTTCGGCTGCGCCAGCCAACGAGCCATTTCGGCTGATCGTGCCGTATGCCGTATGCAGGCAGCCGTATGCCGTATGCCATGTGCCGTGCCTAGAAACGCCTCAGCCGCGCTACAAAAGATGGCGCCGTCGTCGACGCCGCTGCCGTCGCCACTCGCTCCACCAGATGTGCTCCACTGGGTTGGAGGGAGAGGAGCTGTCGCCTCGCGGGGGGGGGGGGGGTATATATATATTTATGCGCTTCGCCTCAGTGAATTTAGTCGTTATGGAGAGCGCGTAAGAGACGCAACAACGTAATACAAAGCGAGGAAGAGACAACGCGCTCAAGAGACGCCAGAAGAACGCGCCGCACGACTCGGGAAGCGTCGTAACGAAGATGCTGCTAGAAGAAGTCGTGCCACGTCCCGGAGTGACTCTTCAACTGCGGAAGAGACCTCTTTGAGTTCTCGAGAGCGTCAGAATGAGACGCTGGGTAGACGACGTGCCAAGGAAACAGAGGAAGATCGTGCAAGACTCGAAACCACAAGCACAGCCATGCAGCTCTTGCTTTCGCAATTCGACTACGGTTAACCAGAGCTAAACCACAGGCAATTTTTCAACCCATTATCCCAAAGTTTGTGTTCAGTGTGCTGCAAAAGCTCATAGTGTGGTATTTGTCTCGAATAGCTTTCCTTCAGTTGCTGAAATTCTCCTGTGAGGAATAGAGTATTTTTGTTCGTTTTGCCAATGTAGTATCGCTTCATTGGTTGGACAGTATCTCGCCGGGTGCATGCACGATACTTTCGTCGTAATTTCAAGGTTGGCCCCAGATCCTCGATATTCATTCCCAAAGCGTACGTTGGCCATCTAAGTATCTTTGTGTGCGTCAGTACACAAAACGGTGTTTTGTGCATTTTGCCAGCTTGTTTGACGGTGCTTGTCTTGCAATTGCTTGCATGCTCAGAATCCGGTCGAAGTGGATATGTGCATAGCAAACTCACCGGCTGCTATATTCGCAAGCTGCAACACGTGGCGTAAAGTAATTAGTGGAAAGTTTAGATTAAAAAATGTTTATTAAAATAGGAAAGTTGGTAAATGCCACAATGGATTTATTATGTCACAACTATTATCTCAAATTCTTTCCTTTGCTTCAAGTTGTTGACAAATTCGACTTCGCCCTGCCATCCGCTCGCCGCCTGGTTAGCTCAGATGGTACAGCGGCTGGCCCGGAAAGGTGTGGTCCCGGGTTGTAGTGGTGGACCAGGACGAATTTTTCTTCAACTGCGAGGCTTTTCTTTCGAGGAACCCGTTTGCGTTTCTTTTGTAGTAATTGCTACGATCGGGTGGATGTCTGATTTTCCCTTAATCATTACTTATCTCCACGTTGCGTGTCTCCGCAGAACTATTATGTCAAGGGATGTTTAATGTATTTAGTCTAAGAAAAGAAACACGTTGTAAATCGCCCCAGCTGCTTTTGCTGCAGACTTCGCTGTGCGACCACGTTCACCCGCCATAATTGGAGCAGTGTACCGGTTCACCACGCTCCTACTGTGCATGCTACCTATACAAAGCAGCTGGCGTCATATCATGACTATGGAACTATTTAGAGCACAGGTGAACAACATGTCATGCCGCTGTGCGGCACTACAGCGCCACGTGTATCCAAGTGGGCAAACAGTGCGCCAGCCTTCGTCGACTGACCACACTGTAGTTTTTCACATTTTGTACATTTTCGGTGGTGTCATTGCACACAAAAAGCGAACGAACTCCTGTCCTAGTCTCTATAGTGCACCTTAAGGTACTTACATGACTCAGATAACGGCACATAGGTCCGCTTAAAGTGAATACTTGCGCTAATTATAGCTTTATGATACATGTTCAAGATTTCCTTATTCTAAAGGTATTCATTTTATCTACTGGTGATAGCTGGTGCAGTTTCGATTTTTCAGGTGGTGTTGTTAGGATAACTCACAATTTGCAGGTCCAAGACTACCACTGCTCGATTAGCTGAAAGTTCATTCACACTAGGGCACACTGCAACTACGGAATTGAAGGCAGCCAATTTTGAAGTCACATTCTTCGGGAAGAAATTTCGGGCCCAGGAAAAATGAATTTCGTAGCACAGTCTTAAGACTGATATATCGAAACAGGCGTTGATATCGTGATTTGTTTCAAATGGACGTGACTTAAATGTTTTGCGAGGCTTCAGTTTTCCATTTACAATGTGGTTCCGAAGTATTGAACTGAAAAGTTAATTGGTTGAAATTTATAATGAGCTATCAAAAAATTATATAATATTTCATAAAATTCAGTTCCACTTTCCTCAGTAACCCACCCACCAGAGTAAGCGGAGTCTAGCTATCTGCCAAGGGGAATTTTTTTAGGAAGCAGAGGGGGAGTTCTTCACTACGCTGGCGAACATTGGTACCTTTCCTTCACTTCGTTCCTTGACCGTTAGCGCTTTGTGCTCAAGGAGAATGCACACCAGCCCTGGCAAGGTTTCGGTTTTCTTGATGGATGCTACAACTAGAACGTGGGACCTTAAATGTTGCAAAAAACATATATCTTTGATATCGGCTGATGTGTGATCAAGGAAGGAGATGCCAATGTACTCGCCGCGTGCAACTAACTAATGAGAAACGAAAAAGTATTGAAAGTGATGATATCGAATATCGTCCACGCCAATGAAGCATGTAGCATTTCAAGTTGATATGTTACTGGACTTCACTTGCTTCATTTACAGGTGAACATAGCCAGAGACTTCGTCATGTACGATCATGGCGCCAAGGAGAACCTTAAGCGGTACAATCAGGTAAACGGGGCAAATAATATTTTCTCTTAGTACTTGAGAAAACTGACGTGCTGCCGCAGGTTGTTGCGCATAAGCTCATCTGGGTTAAACGGACACTAGCTATTGTTAGTGTTCCTGATCTCCGCAACACACCCCGAACGAAGAGCACAGAGAAGATCGGCAGTACGAGCGTTTGTATTATCGGTTTTCGTGTGTCCTCTCTGTGGCGTTGTTTGTCCGTGCAGTGATACGGTGATGAACCCGTACTACCTAGTTCAATGCGACGTACTCCTAAGCCAAATTTATCGGTTTCTTCGCCACGCACTGTACGGGTTAATGCGTGTTAATGATTTGCAGGTTTTTGTGGCGCAAGGGCCAATTTTGACGAAAGAGCACCAGATCAGTATCTCTGCACTCATTACGGGCACACTTTCGGCAAGGCCCCATAACTATTTTTTACTAATACGCACCTACCTTCGTGACTCGTCAACTTTTTTTTTTCTACGAAGTTGACGATGAGCTCAAGTTATGTTAGCCTGACTGCGAATTGGATGTTCCGTTTAAAAGGATTGGCGGTACTGCATCTTGACATTTCGCATTACGCACATCGTGTATATTGTAGTCCATATGACGCGTATACTACAGGTATTTGACCTGCTAACTTATTTGTTAGAAATAATGTTGCTATTGTCGTTTCTGATACCGTTGTATTCGACCACGCACTCCTAAATGTTGTATATGCGAGGGCTAGACATTATTGTAAACATTACAGAAATGTAATGATTCTATGAACGATACCGATCATTGATTCGCTATAGACTATAACTAAATAAAGCTTGAATAGGCAGAGTGCATTAAGACATAGAACCATGCAATGGGATGTCGAAACAGTAGGAGTCTACTTCGCGATATTGCGGCTAACCACGCAATCATAACAGTCTCTTGGGTTTGTCTAGCTTGTCGGGAACTAAGCATAAAAATATTGATACAGCGATGCCTCCGAATGAAACGAAACCTTAATCGATGCAAAATTTTATTCGTATAGTACATAAAAGAACGCTGGAAAATCGACGCCGCAGATTCTCCCATGAAACACAGTGCGTATAGGCAGGTTTCAACAGTGTCGCGACGTTCCTTTTTTATGTATGCCATGACACAGTTGTTATTGTTTCCCTTCCTGGCCTGCCTGTCTGCCCTCCCTCTTTTCGTCTCCACATTTGTATATCACTAAAGGCTGAAATATGCACGGGATGAACTATGCTTGCTGAAAAATTCCAACCAGAATTCCTGTGAACCGAATGTTGGATCGATTGCAGCTTTCGGCTTCGTTACAGGAGACATAGCCAGCAATAATAAAGACTGAACAACAGAATTTTGCTTTACGTTATTATATACAGGGTGTCGCAGTTAAATTTAGTCAGAGTTTAAGAATATGCGAATGCCACACAGGTGGACAGAACCAAGGTAGTCTTGTTTGCCGTCGCTAAGCCCGAAAATGCGCGCGCAATTTCCGCCCGATTGGCCACTCGAGACATCTTGCGTGTAGTTGCGGGCCTCTTTCACGAGAGCTCTATCGGGACTTTTCATGCCGCTCACCAATTTTCTCATTGGCACTTTTTATTTGAATATTATATTCAAGAAGTTGATTAATTAAGACTAATTCTCTGGCTTCAACAAAGACACTCCCTCCCCAGAACAGGAATTGGCCTCCCTGGTGCAGTACACGGCCACCCCCTCCCAAATGACTACAACAACTAAACCACGGCCTTCAGTCCTCAGCAGGTGCGGAGCAACTGACCAAGGCGGCGGTCAGACCTGTAAGGCAGCAGGGTGTGCTAAGAATCTCTGGGTCCGGACAGGCCGCCAATGGAAACTGACCCTGTCAGCATTTAACGCCGGAACTCTGTCGAGTGAGGCTAGCTTAGCCAGACTCTTCGGCGTTGTCTTCTATATAAGTGTGAAACGCGATACAGTTATGTCGAATGCTGACTGTAAGCACGAAATCGCCTTAAAACATACACTACTGCACTTGCTGATTCCGCCATGCGGTATTTTGCACACACATTCGCAGGCGACACCACCGGCCTATCCGCTGGAACGCATCACAACTCCATGGGCCTTGTTCTCGTCTGAGGGCGACCAGATCGCCGACTGTCGTGATGTCGAAGAACTGGTTGCCAGACTCGGATCGAGGGTTATCCTGCATCGGGTGGTTCCACAGAAAACCTTTGGTCACTTAGACTTTGCTATTGGATACAAGTGCACCGACTTTTTGCACAATGTCGCCATCGATGTTGTGAAGCAGCAGATTGGTCAGAGCGAATGAGGGATCCCTGGTTCCAGGTACAAGAAGAAGGACTGCCGCTCACGAGAAACGCTGTTTTGTTGGAGTCCCAAAGGAGACGTTTTATTCGGAGTGCTTAACACAGAAAGTTTACATATAAAGTTTCAGTATTTCAGGGTATTTGAGTATATTGCCGTTTGACTTTTGTTATAATGTAACTTTAAATTCTGATAAAAGTATTTGAAGACGAAGGTCCTTCATGTCCTGCCGTGTTTTCTTTGTTCTTCTACGGTGTTCTTCCTCTGAGCCGCTGGAAATGCCTAAGATATGCGTGTACATTTGTTTTTACCTTTTTTACTGCGACAGCGATTATATGGACACTTGTGATGTATTCACACGGTCAGAGCCGCCACCACAGTCCCGCTGTCCCGCTACCGACGGCGCGCATACGCCAAGGGTTAGAGGGTCTTTAGAGTTTCGCAGTACGCTCGGCTGCAAGAACGCCAAAGCCAAGCGGACTCGCCGTAAAGGCTTCAGTGTAGATATTTCGGCTTGTTGGTGTAACATTTTGCAGTTTTTCCTGCTGCGCAATGAGCACAAGCACAAAAGTGGCGTCCGGCTCGGAAATAAGTTGTTGGAAGTTAGCGCCTGTGTTTGTCTGCTTCCTCTTCTACGTGCTCGCGCTTTTTGCGCTACAGAAAAAGCTGCAAAGCGTCAAGGCTTCGGCAAGTCGGTCCGGTGTGCAGCCAGACCACAGAGCGAACGTTCTGCCCTCCGGCCATGGTAAAAGCTCATGAGAGTGGTTTGTTGGGCTAGTTGGTACATGGTTATAATATGAGAATGCCAGCAAACTTGAAAGTAGAAAAAATCGAGAAGCAGAGATAGACAAAGTGACAGGAAGGTGGCTGGACTAACAACTGAACTTCATTCATGAAAACGAGGTCCCCCAAGTCCGCGCTGAACACGCGCAAGGTACAACATAACAAACAAAACAAACAAAAAAACACGGTTACCACTTTGTCGCGTCTACGCCCAGCGTGTGAGCGTGTCTGTGTGCATGAAGACTACCTACGCCAGCATTGTCAGAAGCCTGGAAGCTGCCGGCTCCTTCTACCTATAGCAGGAGATTGGTTCAGTGCTACGCCACGCCAACATATCACACCAACTTATCTGTTAAAACACCGTCCAATGAGATCAAGAGCATCGCTCTGGGGCCGAAACTATATATTTTAATGCGTTCATTGCGAGTGTCAAAGCAGAAAAAATCTATATGTATAAAGAGGCGTATATATAGAGCAAGTGAAGGTGGTCTCGACCATCGTGAGTTGCGCTTGACTCCGCAAAGACGCAGGAAATGGGTCAAGTGAGCTCCCCTAGAATGCTTTGCAGTGGTGAAAGCGGCTCCAACTTGGATCCCGGACCCCAAAGAGGTGCAACACATGTTTAACGCTTTCCTTACGCATTTAGCGTTAAAAGCGACACTGAATGTTTTATTCGGCAGGCGTCACCTGATTTGGAGACTACAGACAACTGTCATAAAAAGAAAAAACTGACATGGAGTTCTCCGTCATGACATCATGGCATATATATATATATATATATATATATATATATATATATATATATAGAGAGAGAGAGAGAGAGAGAGAGAGAGAGGCTGTCCAATCTACCTTTAGCCAGAGTTTTAAAATATGCAAATTCCACGTAGCTGGACAGAACAAAGGTAATGTTCTAATAATGAACAAAGGCTGCATGGTTCTGATGGCACGTCGTGCAGGTGACACACTATGCAGTGCACACTTTGTCTTAGCAGTTACTGTGCGGCAACGTTGAAAGGTAGAGCTGATAGCCGGCTAGTGAAAACGGGGCTGAATTCTCTTCGCACTGAACAGGCGACACGAAATAGCACGAAAGGTGACACAGCATGCAAACGATTTGCAGACAATAATTCAATACTGTGCAATTCTTAACAAGCGCGTCCGTGTGGCTGAACGCTGTAGAAACGTCTTGAGGGAAAGAATGACTGGCGAACTTAGAAGCCCAAACTGGCGAAAGGAAATCTCTAGACAGCTTTTCCTTTGCTTCGAAAATCAGAGATACACAGCCCAACATACGCAGACATCCGTCAAAAAATTAAGAAAGGAAGAGTCATGCATCAAAGATACATACACAAACTTACGCACAAATCCAGAAAAAAAGGCTAAGAAAGAAAGAGTCAACCAAGTGTCGACGCCAAAGAAGACAAGGTCGACGTACATGGTGGGTCAAATGGTTCGACATTTAAATTCTGATTATATCTCTCTGTTCTGTCTGTCATTTTTTTCGTGTTGAATATTCACTCATTCTGGTCTTATTCGTTCCCTATTTGCACATGTATTTCACGGTTTTCGCCCAACCAATACATTGAACGCATGTTCTATGCGCTTAGACGCAGCTTGCATGCCTCAATACTTAAGTCGCATAGAAGAAAAATGTCCCCACATTGCAGTTTCTAAGATAACTCCAATCGTTCATCCGACCACATTGTTGGGATAGTATCAAAATGGACGCTCCAGACGAATTCCTGCCGCTGCGGTGATGCTCCCGCATGAAATCCAACGGCGTCGAGTTCGCGACTCCACCTTATTGCTTGCCAGATAGCGGTGATTTAGGTTCAGGCTTCAAGTGAAACGGGTCCTTCTATAACGCCATTGGCTGAAAATTTGCCTGGTAGTCCCCAAATTATCGCGAAGCCGCCGCGGATTAACCCCCCCCCCCCCCCCCCATATAATGGTTGTCGAGACTTAGTTGGATGCTCTTGGTGTGGCCTTCACATCAGCGCAGAAAACCACACCAAGAGCATCCAACTAAACACCAACACCTCCGCAGTCGACCCGCATCTCCTTCATCTCTGGGAGGCCAAACGAAGCCTCCTGAAGAGATGGAAGAGACGAAAGCTCAATAGAAAGCTTACGAACGAATCGTCGTTCTCACTATACAGGCCCAAGATTACGCGGAGCAAAACTGGCACACCTTTTGGGACAGCATACAAGGAACACTGAGCACCAAGAAAACCTGGCATCTCCTACGTGCTCTCTTAACTATCAATCGCACCAAAACGCAACAGAGGCAAGATCTGCGCACATTGATCCACAATCACGCTGGATCGGAGCATGATTTCCTTCGTGAGCTTCAGCAAAAACTTAGCAGCGACAAGCCCACTTCATCAGTGAGCCGAAAGACGTACGACGGTGCACCAAACCCAGATCTCGATCGACCTTTCACCCAGGCAGAGCTCCACGCAGCCTTGGCCAAACTCACTAGAAACACCAGTCCAGGCAAGGACAGAATAATTAATAAGCTCCTGCGCAACCTCGCGCAATCTGTCACTACAGTACTGCTACAGTACTACAATGACTGTTGGGAAAAGGTGGGCCTACCAGCAGCCTGGAAGCATTCGGATGTCACTATGATCCCCAAACCCAACAAACCCCTTCGCATTGAAAACCTCCGTCCCATTTCCCTCACATCTTGCGTGGGTAAACTCCTCGAGCACATGGTGCACGACCAATTAACACCATACCTCGAGGACAACGGACACTTGCCGCACACCATCTTCGGATTCAGATAGCATCTGTCCACGCAGGACGTGCTCCTGCTCCTCAAATAAGATTTGCTTGACTACCTCCGCAACCTCGAAGATACAGGCTGCGGAGCCGGAATCTCTAAATACATCAGCAGCTTTTTGACACACCGAACCGCAACAGTAGGCGTCTGCAACCTACGCAGTGATAAATTTCGGCTACCCAACAAAGGAACCAAATAAGGATCAGTTATTTCTCCCCTCCTTTTCAATATCGCAATGATCAAGCTAGCGAAACAACTGAACGCCATCGCAAACCTATGCCATGCCCTTTACACCATCATCGCGCTCTGGGCCAAAGCACCTCAACAAGAACGCAGTCTACAAGAAGCCGTCGATACTATCGAAAGATACCTCCGAGACTGCGGTCGCCAATGCGCACCCGAAAAGTCGGAGCTTCAGGTCCTGAGAGCACGGACACGAGGAAGACCACCCAATTGTATCGCACCCGATCCTAGCGTCTCGCTCGACGGAACCAAGATCCCTACAGTCGACTCTCTTCGCCTACTTGGACTCCACGTCAACAAGGACGGATCAGGGGCGGCCACTCTCCCGCGTCTCCAATGCACACTGTCACAAGTTACGCACCTCGTCAAGAGGATCACAAACCAAAGAAGCGGACTCAAGGAGCACGACACACTGAGCATAATTCAAGCTCTCCTAACTAGCCGTGTCACCTACGGAACTCCCTACTTGACGCTCAAGCCGGCTGAAATCAAGAAAGTCAATGTTGTCATTCGAAAGGCAATCAAAGTAGCCTTGACCATCCGACCCATGGCATCAACGGAGAAACTTCTCAAGCTCAGCGTCCACAACACGTGGGAAGAGATTGTTGAGGCTCATAAAATCAGCCAACTAGAGCGGCTCAAGCTCACACCCACCGGACGTGCAGTTTTGCGCTATCTCAACTACAGAGAAAGCTACATTGCAGACACGGACCAGAAAGCAAGAATCCCACCTGCGGTGCGGGACTGTATCAGCGTTGCATGTATACACGGCACAATACCAATTGCATCCGACTTACCATAAGGAGCGTCGGCAAAGCAGAATCCGCGCAGCGCACTCAGCCAGAAATACGGGAGAGACCCTGATACGAGGTTCACCGATGCTGCCCGGTTTATTAAACGAAACGCCTTTCCTCTAAGCGTCACGGATCACCAAGGCAAAGAACTTGCAGCTGTCACCATCCCAGCAAGAGCCCCCGAGACTGCAGAGGAAACGGCAATCGCTCTAGTAATAACAACTTGCCCTGAAGTAGCAGTAATCCTAACAGACTTCCAAGCAGCAGCTAACAACTATCAAGAAGGACGCATATCAGAAACCACACTCAAAATACTTAGAAATCACATCGCACGCGTCCCGCTCCCCGACACCCACATAAACTGGGTTCCAGGCCATCAGGGCATGACAAGAAATGAGGCGCCACATGCCGCTGCTCGCGAGCATACCAGCTGGGCTTTTCTGCCATCCCACACTAGGCCAGCCACCAACGTTGATGACATCGCCCTAAAGTACTCGGAGCTTCTGTAACACCACCGACTTAGCAAAACGTACGCTTCACCACACAAGAATCTGAGCAAAGAGGAAGAAGTCATCCTGCGCCGCCTACAGACAAACAGCTACTTACATGGAATAATGATGACTATATCCTACGCAGTACTCGTACACATGCCCCCATTGCGATGTCCCAGACACCCTGCAACACATGGTCCAGGATTGCCCACTGCGTGACACATCTGCAGACCCTACCTCACAAGCTCCTGAAGACGACTCAAAAGAAGGCCGCCCCATAGCACAAGAAGAGTGCCCCAACTCACCGCAAATCCATACAACGGAATCGTGGGAGGCCAAGCTTTCCTCTGATGACCTGGCCCACCAACGCAGTCTCGTCGCCCAGGCCAAGGAGGTAGAACAAGCCAGAGGGTTCTTGGAAGAAGGAATCCTCCCACCTTGGGTGAACCGGGTTCTGACTTGGATTACCGTTTCAAAAAATAAATGTTTAGTTCTCTCTCTCTCTCTCTCTCTCGCGAGACTTTCGCTTTGTACCCGTGACATAGCAGTACGAGGAAAGACAGCAATGTATCATTTCACTGTTTTCCTAAACAAAGCCGACGACGTGCATTGGAGAGTGGCAAAAACACTTCACTCGAGACTTATTTCTTCCCCGCGAACAGACGATTCCGTTCCTTTATATATTTTACATACCTGCTGAGGTTTCAAATCGCGCAGTGTACTTACGCCTAGGCAGGCATTTGAAGAAGTTAGCGATGTACGTTTAACCTTAATTTGATTGTGTTAGTTTAGTTTTCAGCTCAAGCTTCAGTGTTACTAATGCTTCAAGCAACGAGAATATTCTCGCTGCTGTGATTTTCCTCGAAGCCACGCAGCAGTGAATGATAACCAGCTCGAAAGGATCTGAAGCAGATTACGACACAGATTACGCCGCGATGCGACATACCTAGATGGTTTTGATAACATGCTTGAGTCTTTTGCTGTAAGCAGAAAAGGCCGTTTCTTTATTTAGTGCAGTGAGATGTCTGTGCTTGCTGGCTCGGAAAAAATTTTGGAGCAACTGCAAACAGCACCCGTTCCAGCTTCGGAGCATTCTAACTGCGCATGCCGCCAGGAGTTTGCCTACCGACTCACTGTACATGACTAAATTTCGTTTCAAGCGGATCGTTTCCCAGTCATGGGTTTACACTAATAAAAATTACTCTGCTCAAACCATCGTTAAACCTCGCAAATTAAAATTGATTTATGGGGTTTTACGTGCCGAAACCTCTTCCCGATTATGAGGCCCGCCGCAGTGGAGGACTCCGGAAACTTAGACGACCTGGGGTTCATTAACACGCTCCTAAATCTAAGCACACAGGTGTTTTCGCCTTTCGCTCCCATCGAAATGCGACCGCCGCCGCCGGGATTCGATCCCGCAACCTTGTGCTCAGGAGCCCAACACCACAGCCACTAAGCAACCACGGCTGGCAAATCTCGGAAACCTGTTGGAAGAAACGCGACTTGGGCCAATTAGTTGCTATTCACTTGTCACCTTTCACCGGGGTTCTAGACTCCCTACGGGCGGCCAGTGTCTGCTGTTTTGGCAAGCCAGTGGGCCGTACTTCGAACACTACCTACGGCAAGCACGAACAAGCGCCAGTCATCGAACTCACACGACCTCATCAGAATGGATCGGCGAACGAAAGAGAAAGGTGCGCCCCCACTGCTAACGGAACTCAGTTGCTTTCATCCCGAAAGGCACAGACCATAGTAACTGCAGAGCTCTTGGCCTCGATATCAGCTGCAAAATATGCGTATTTACCTTCTGAAGGACGACAGACATTTCTGCCGATACATCGTGAGGTGCTGTGACATACTGCAATAGGAGTCGAAGCGCACCGGAGTTGCCTATGAATGTCAAAAACAGCCATGTGTCTTACCTGTAGCAGTGGATCATCGTCGCGTCCAAGTGCTTGCACCTTTGAGAGACGCCCGTTCCGCACAAACGCTCGCCTTCTAATTCAACATCCACCAAGCTTGAAAGGCTCTTCATATTAAAAAAAAAAAGCTGTGATTTGGCTTGCGGCGCAAGCCGGGCTTTTGCACACACAGCGCAACTATTTTCGCGGTTTTATCACTGAAATCCTTGAGACAGATGAAAACAAGGTGATCGGCTGCAAGGTTTCCAGGGAACACCTCGATTCGATGGCACAATCGAGAAATTTGAGCACGGCACCGAGCAAAAGTGCTACCGTGGCCTTTGATATCGCAGTCACTTTAATTTGGAGAGTGTTGCCAGCACAAGCAAACAGTTTTGGAGTTGCCAACCTACGCTGTGGGTGCCAGGGGAAGCGTGCTAAAATGAGCCGATTACGACGGTGGGTTGGTGAGCGCCGCTTCCCCGCGGGGCTAACACTGAAGGTAATGCGAGCGAGTGCACGCCAGGAGATGCGCGTGAACGTCTCCTATAGTATACGACTGGTAGTTGGAGTGGAATTATTTACACAGTAGCGCAGAAGCGCATGAACGGCGAAAGAAAAAGACAGGACACATCGCTGAGGGTTTATTGCACGAGAGCAGATATATAAATATATATCACAGTGAAGTAGACGCGCGTATGAAGCGGTTTATTGACGTTTCGGCCGGGGTCCGGCCTTCATCAGAATCGGACCCCGGTCGGTTAACAAACCCCAATAGGTTTATTGACGTTTCGGACCCCGGCCGAAACGTCAATAAACCGCTTCATACGCGCGTCTACTTCACTGTGAATATTTACCCGGACCCAGAACTGCTTTTTTTCTGGAATATATATATATATATATAATGTTAACACACAAAAGGAAGGGAGAAGGAACACACAGACAAATCAACCCATCAAGATCAATTGACAACGGCAGCCAACGCAGTAAAAAAAATTCCTTTCTCCGATATAAGGAGTCTGACGGGCAACTGACACAATCCCTATTCCTAATCTACGCACCTTCCACTATTTCTATGGTGAGCTGGTAAGGGTGGCTGCGCATGGCTGTCTGCGCTGATGAGCGCATACGCGGCTTACGCACCGCATCTTGGAAGCAATCTAGGGTGGGTGCAAAGGCCGGCCGAGCCCAGATGGCTGCTTGCTTCATATGCGCCATGTTCGCGCGCGCCTAGTCTTTGAGGTGGCCTGCTCTCGTTCCCTTCACACTGCCGGGGCTTTTCATCACGCCTGAGCAGTAGGAGCGAGCGTTCATGGCCATCGAGTGAGACCTGTTAATGCTTGCCTGTGAGTGCGTGACACCATGCTTGTTAATTATAAGCGAATGCTTGCTGCAATTTACACGGCCAATAAACGCACGAACCTTATACTTCGTGTAGCTGTCTAATACTTGATATCGCTATCCAAACTCCACCTTTCAGGCGAAACCAACTTTTTTTAGTGGACGCGCTAATGTTACTAATTGCCTATAAGTGACATTACGAGTTATTTTCTATACACTGCTTTTTTCTTTCTTTTTTAACTGGCTGATGTCACAGCCGTGATTACCTGGGCTCTGCTGGCGCCCACAGAAACACCCTTTTGAGCACGTGTGCGTGAGGGTATAGCGCTTGCTGATAGTCGTTTTCTTTTTCATAACGGGCTCTACATAGCCAATTTTTCCCATGTTACTACGTCTAAAGGAAACGGTGGGGGGGAGGGGCCCACCGATAAATTTTACATCTCTGAGGCCATGAACTTCGTGGCGCGATGTTCTCAACTGCGACCCCGTGGAACGTCATCATCGCCAATTCGGCTGCTCCGCTAAACGTAGAGTGTAGCAGAATATTATAATCCAATCTATCGTAAACAACCTCTTCAATGCTATCAAATGACGGGCTACCCCCTGTAAATGGTGCGCAAAAATGGTGTTCATTACGTTACCAGTTGCTTCGGAACCTTTTTTTTTTATATCAACGTCCTGATATGCGGATACCAGAAGAGCAATATCATGATCTCCCATAATATCTGCGGACGTTCGGGTTTCATCTTAAAATCAGTGATAAAGATATACACAGAACAGCATCTGTACGGCGAAATTAGCCGTTTTGAAGGGCACCTCACCAGGTGGGGCCATTTCGAGCTGACAAGCCCGGTGCCTAGAATGTGCGCTAACGATCGTGTCTGCTGAGTATTACATCCCGATGCGGCGCAGAAAGAGCTCAAACTTCAAACAAACCCCGTTTTCCCTCGCGGGCACCACGCTCCCAACCGCAGAGTCGACGTCAGTCGCGCAAGTGCGCCTACGTACATGGCAGTGTTGTGACGTTACTCCAAGACACGTGACTTCGAGAATTATTCAAGGCAACGTCACTTACTTGTTAACTTTGCTGCGTCAATAGACGAATTAAGGTTTAGAGAAATAATAAAGCATACAAAACGAATGTCCGCGTCTTTTGTTTTGCTTAGTGCCGTAGCAAAAGATATGCACTTCCGTTTCGTCTGTTTGTTCCTGCGTCGTGCAGTCGCGCTCGCAGAGAACGAAACTACGAGGGCGAATCGGAAAGTCTTGCCCCTTATTTCCAAAGTACCGGCTGTAAATGCGAAGTGTTTATCTATTCCCAGCTCTGGATCTTTCTTGGATCGGCCCGGCCTTATCTGCCGGTAGCTCCACGGCACGGCGCTGCTGTCAGCGGTTGAAGATGGCGGTTGTGCTTCGCGCGTCCTTGGCGTACGAGCAACGAAATGTGATTCGTTTTCTGTGGAGCAAGGGACGAACGGTCATCGAAACCCGCAGAAGAATGCAGCCCACCTATAAGGAAAGATGTCTTGCTTTGGGAAGTCCGCTGAAGAAGTTCCTGGCAAGACAGCGAATCACGTGCAACGATGAAGCCCGGACAGCTGTCCGACGGTGGTTCCACAGTCATCCGCACGAATCCTACTACAGGGGCATTTCGAATGTAGTGCTGCGATGGGACAATTGTCTGAACCGGTGTGAGAATTATGTGGAAAAATCTTATAAGCTACGTAGAATAGTGCGTACAGTTATAATTACTTGTATTTATGTTATGTTGGCTAATAAAAAATATGGGCAAATAATTTGTGATTCGCCCTTGTATGTCACTTTCCACCTTGTTCCAGCGCCGCGATCATGCTCTTTCATTGTCTCGCGTCTGCCTCAGTGCTCGTGATCGTAGCACTGACTAATACTGCTAATCAGATGTTCTCGTGAAGTGCGCCACTCAGCAAAAACGTGAGAAAAAATATATGCGATCCCACGTGCTTTGGGAATCGATGTAGGCAAAGCTTTCTGTGCCGTTTGCTTTGATGGTTTATAATTAGCTGTGATGTCGACGGCGAATGCTTCATTTCTTCAGCGTTTAGTCCAATACGCAGTACTTGTTTCAAGAATTGATCTCGCTTTCGGGTTTAGGATACGGGTCGTGTTTGGTTTCTTAATAGTAGCGCTAGCTATCCTCGAAGAAATGCACTACTGGCACTTTTTGTTTTTGGCAAGGTCGCAAGCTGTGTTGCGGTGTGGTGGCGTGGCAGTTTTATACGGCGTAGCAGCCGTGCAGGTTAAACTCCAGCGTCGACGAGGGCGCCATTAGCCGGGCATGAACTTTACCTGCGATCAGCATCAGCAGCCAGATAGAGTTATTAGCTGGTTCTTTGTTCTATAACTGTACGGTCATGCAAGGCGTTTAACGGCGTGTACATACGAGTACATCAAAATTCATTTAACCACTTTCCCTGCTCGTGCATTAGGTGCAGTGGTTACGAGATAGAAATGCGAGGTTGGCGCGGCGATGAAGCCGTACTTGAGGCGAGTTCGTTGCGAGCACAGTGCGTTCTGATAGACCCAAGGGGAATATGTTTGGAAGTGATGCGTCTTCTTGCATGACTTCAGGCAAACCATTACATCGTGCCGTTTCATCGTTTCGTTAGCGTCGTTGAGCATACTGCACAGATTCGCGGGAACGGAATATGTATATGAAATAAACTGTTAATACTCTGCATGTGAAAGCAAGGAAATTGAACGTCGCTAAGCACTTTATTAGCCGTACATCATTGTGCCAGTTGTACAGCAACACTGACAAAGCATTATACCGCGTCGATTTTTACGAAAATGCTTCGATGGATTGAAACATATTTCGTGTCCTGTATGTTAGGGCAAGAAAATTGAGCGTCGGTCATGCAATATTTCATTTGCCGTGTATAGACCACTGTGAAAGCTGCACAACAACACTGATCGACTACGTGGTACAGGGCCACAGTTATTCCGAGCGGCGTGTAGGCTTGTATATAATCAAAGTCCTTACATGGAAGGACTCTGATATAATTAAGGAACGCATACCACTTCCCATTACGATCCTAGATACGGGCTGAATTAGGTGGGCGACAGTAGCGCTCAAATCACTACATCCACGCACGAAATATCTCTGAAGGTCTGCCAGCGCATTCATTAGGCGTATTTGTGTTTGTACTGTGACAGAAGACGTGACGGCGAGCGCCGGCGGCGACTGTCGCACTATATCCCGTTACATTAGCCCCTTTAAGTTTTTTGTATGCTTCACCGCAATACAATCCGTATGCTTGTCCGCGTTACAATTATGCACTACGGCAAAGCATACAGCAAGGAGCTCTATTATGCAGTTTCCGAAGATTCTCAGTGATTGCGGATAGAAAACACACACATGTTCAAAAGCTTTTTGTTGATTTTTACAGATGTTTATTGAGTGAAAAGGATAATGTACGCCTGTGTTTGTGATTTAAAAGATTGATAAATACTCAAGGCACCTGTGTTTAAAAGATAGAAAGGTTTTTGATGCAGATGCCCATGCTCCTGAAAGGAACTGAAGTTCAGTGTTCACGCTGAGGAGCTGGATCCGGCCTTGTAGAAACAGCCGGCTCACCACTGGCAAAGTAGAAGCTGAAAAGAACACAAATCCTGACATTACATCTCATTGTTAGAACTTTGATTGTGGTTAACCAGTGACAAAGGCATTGCACGAAACATTGAGACGATGTCTTAATACGCAGCGCTTATGTGGTGAACAGGAGAGAAAAGGTGAGAAGGATATTTTGAAATGAGGCAGGAATGCCTTCATCTAGCTGTGTAGTGAAATCATGTTTATTATTCGTGTAACATCAGTACACTCGCTTTCACACAGCGGCGTCACTAGGACGTCACAAGTCGGTGCTGTGTCTGTCTCATTTCCTTTTCCAGTCAGTTTGCACTGTTTTCGTTCTAGAATACCTTGTAGAAACTAGGCCATCAAGAAAGTATCTTGAAAATGCCTTACATTATCAGTCCAGTTTGTTAGTCCACTTACATTTATCATCTTTTGAACATTCCGCCTAAATACTTGAATAATTTTGATATTGTGTACTCTTCTATAAGTTAACACCACTGCATACTTCATTGAATAAAAGTTACCATGCAGAAAGTGTTCACTTGTCTTATTTGAACACCAAGCAATGTAAATGGTTATGCATGTCCTGACAAGTAATGCTAAAGAAAAATGACTAAACATATCTTTCAAAGAAAGGTTATATGCACACGCAATATACTACAGATAATAGCTATGTCAATCTGCATGCCACTGCTATAAGTCCCATGAGCAATGTGGCTTTCCTACTCTAAGCAGTAAAGGCTATGTAGAGCTGTAAAATCAGCCAGCCTTTAGCCTGTTTAGCTTGCTTTTCAGCTGATTTCATGTATATAAACCAAAAAGCAGCTTTCTACAGTTTTATGCTAAAGATGATCAAAGGTTGCCTGACACTACTTTGCAACGTTCACAGCCGTCTTGGCTTACCGTAAGACACCATTTCTGTTAACAACAGTACGTTAAAGGTAAATAATAACGCAAGGGCAGACTTCGGTTTAAAGGCTTTCACCTTCACTACATTGTACAATATGAGGATGACTTCCCAAAGGAAAGAATCCAGTGCAATGTGCATGCACACTGCTCACCAGCTAAAGTGGCTTCATATCGACACAGGTGCAAAAACACCTTTGTGCTTGGAGATAGGTACACGTAAACTATCACGGTCCAATAAAACTGCTCTTCCTGTATTCATATGCAGTGTCATTGCTGCCACTACAAGGGTGAAATGATGAGCCGGGATGCCATCAGCCATCCCAAATCCCAAACGTAAACGGCTTAAAGTTTGCATATAGCGCGAGACTCGACATACCTGTGATGTGCTAGCCATTTCCTTGTTTGGATATGCTGTTCAGTTTGCGCATGTGAAATAGTGCAAGCGTACCATCAATGGCATCGTAAAAATCAAGTACACTTCATTGCCTGTTTAGGCACGTTAACATTTGTGCAACAAATCTTATTTTGGCTCAAGAGCTTTTGCTTTATACAGTGACCTACAGTGTGAAAGTAAAAGTTTAGGCTTCTTCTAAGTGGAGAAATTCATTTTCAATGAATGTAGAATACCAAAAAATGCTGTCACGCAGAATGTTAGACTTGGTATAGTAGGCAGAAAGAGTGCTTGCACATTTATTCGTGCACAAGGGGAGGCCTAACTTCGATGTCAGGAGGGACTAAAACCAGGAAATCGCATACCAATTTCACCGCTTTAGCTAAGTGTCTTTACATAGTGAAAATATCTCATGCCTGCCAGGTGCAGTGCTATGTGGTATAAAAGGAAGGAATTTCTTCATGTCCTTCTTTTGCTCGCACTAGTCTGTGATGCACCAAGCGTTTGTGCCATCTTTGAGCATCATATGAATTATTCTGGCTCTAGCCACTGCACGGGGATACAAATGCACAGACACATATACAGTAGCTGCTGGCGAATGCACTAGTAACAAGAGTGCGCAGAATGATGAGTTATGTACCTCATGAAAATAGTTGAAGTCGTGGTGCTCACGTGCAATGAGCCATGTGGAGTATCCTGTGGTTCTGGAGGTGTGGTGGCTATATGGACGTGAAATGTACCATTAAACCTGATGGAGGACAAACTCTGATACACATGCATTCAGTGAGATCTTTCATATTCAGAAAAGACTAAATGACAACAGCAAAACTTGTAAAACTATACCAAATGCCAACATTATTTGATAAATCGGACGTTGTTTCCAGTAAAGAAGTACCTGCACTGAAAGAAGCTGTAAGCTACAGTTAACGTTAGACTTAAGAAAGTGAGTGCACTGACATTACACTAATAATAAGCATTTCACTAAGCAGCTTGATCAAGGCATTCGTGACTCCCCTAAAAATATCTTTCTCGCCTTTTTCTCTTCTGTTCACCACATGAGCGCTGCGTATTAATACACCATTTCAATAGTTAGTGCAATGCCTTTGTCACTGGTTAACCACAATAAAGTTCTAACAATGACGTCTAATGTCAGCATTAGTGTTCTCTTCAGCTCCTACTTTGTGACTGATGAGCCGGCTGTGTTTCCATAAGGCCGGATCCAGCTCCACATGGTCACCACTTAATTGCAGTTTTGTACCGGAGCATGGACACCTACATAAATAAAGATTGCTATTTTTCACACACTGCAAGTGCCCAGAGTATTTATCAATCTTTTAGCTGACGGACGCAGGCGTACGTTGTCCTTTTCATTCAATAAAGAGATGTGTGTGTGTGTGTGCGTGTGTGTGTGTTCTTTTCCATTCATTGTACCATATCTCCCCCCGTGTATTTCCATTCGTGGCTCTGTGGGTAAATGAATGAATGAATAAATAAATAAATAAACTATAACATCACAATGGTACGGCGGAAGACGAAAGATATGCGCGAACAATAAAAAGAACGGATTGCGAGGGCCGAACGAAACGTGTTTAAAGTAGCTGCAGCAGTTTATGCATATTTTGCTGTCAAATACGCGGGAAGACGAACAGCTGTCCTCCACTTTTTAGGCTAGACGCCCTCCCAGGCAGTGTGGGGCAATTATACCCGCAGCACACGATTGCTTCGCTAAGATCAATTGAGCCTCCGGATGACGCTGTACGCTGTGGTAGGCGGTGAATTGAGAGAGGTGCAAAGTCGTTTCCGTTCAAAAACTGAAGGAGAGCACGTACATCTGCAGGTGTCGGAAACGACTGAGCGACACAGCGTTGGGAAGCTTTAAAGCAATTATTATAGCGCAAGATGAAACAGATTTGCACAACAGATCTCGGCGCCGAATTCCGGTCAGGGTCTAAAACACCAGTGAATTAACGCATGGGGCAGTTGCGGCGCGCACACATAGATTGCAGACAGAATGCGTAAATACCTACGTAAAAACACCAATTATTCGCTGCGTACCAGATGTCGAGAAGTGCCGCGTGTGATACGGCACAGGGTCGGCTGCATTTCCAGAATAGCGCGAAAGCGGATGCATTTGACACGTGAGTGCACGCGCCCACATGCGTGCGTTTTTGGAAAGCGCCACTGTGTCAATTACGTGAGTGCCTATAAATCCTGTTGCAGAAACTTTCGAGCAGGAGTTTCGACCATGGCTGCTGTTCGGCGCCTCGCATCCACCTTGGCGGCGTTCTTCGTCTTGGCTTCGACTTCGCCCTGCTGCGCCGCCGAAGATGAACTGGCTCTACAGGCCCGGATGACTCCCGTAAGATTAAGGCGCTGATTGAACTACCTAAATCACCAATTTTGACGGGAACTTATTAAACCGAAAAAAGATTTTTATTGCGATAGCACTTATATAGACACTCCAGACGCACTTCTGCCATTGACGTCACGGTGACGTTCCGTATAAACTGCAATGGCGATAACGTTGTCGCCGCGCGCCGTGGGCTGAATGTGCGTGTGCGAGGGTGAGCCGACGATGATGGCGCCATCTCGTGCGCGCAAGGGACAACAGCGGGAAGGAAGCGCGCCGTCTTAAGACGCGCGCAAGCTACCGGAGAGAAGAGGGGAGCGACGTTCAACTCCGGTGTGGGCTGCCTATGGCACGCCTTCACGGGCCTTGTTTTGAAAGCGATCTACGATGGCGACGGAGTTCGCCGAGTGCTGATAGCTTCGTGTGCGCTGTGTTCTCGCCGCTTAGATCGCGTTGAAGCGAGACGCAGCGCGAAGGTCGATTCGCTTGCTGCTGGTGCCGCGTTTCTCACTCCAGCGTTTTGGCAGCGACTTAAAAAAATTAAATTATGGGGTTTTACGTGCCAAAACCATTTTCTGATTATGAGGCACGCCGTAGTGGAGGACTGCGGAAATTTCGACCACCTGGGGTTCTTTAACGTGCACCTAAATCTAAGTACACGGGTGTTTTCGCATTGCACCCCCATCGAAATGCTGCCGCCGTGGCCGGGATTCGATCCCGCGACCTCGTGCTCAGCAGCCCAACACCATAGCCACTGAGCAACCACGGCGGGTCCTAATGACGTTGAAAAGTATTCACATCTACACTTCTTTCGTCGGTTTCGTCGTGGACGCGTGCACAAGTTATTCGGCTACGCCAAATTTCTCGGAAGGAATAGCGTGGTATACTAGTGGTCATATTAAAGCTTTCAATCTTTCGTAAAACATGGTTATTTGCACTAATAAATAGTATATACGCCACAATGTCTTCAATACATGTGTCCTCTGAAGCCTGTGTCTTGCATTGATTCGAAGTCGCCATGTCGCCCTTCTTAAGGATCACCGGGATTAACATGACGGGGAGGGAGCAGGCACATTATATACGGACAAGAGCACATGTATTCCCTCGTAGGAAACCGTAAAGTGTTAACTCTTCGTCCTCATCATCGTCAGCTTGTTTTAGTGTGGAAATCAGGGCAGTCCGCTGACCAAATCATCATCCAGCGAACTCCTATCACTCCCGTCCTGCGTCAGCCAAATCTCTCCTACGTCTTCACGTTCCCTAAACTCATCACTCCATCTATATTCCCCTTCGACCTCCGACTATAGGCTTCCCTTCCCTTTCTAATGGCACCCGTTGTTTTGCTATAAAAAACCATTTACTTGCAGCGCATTTTCACGAGTCACCCAAGTTTACTTAATTTCAGCAATAACATAGGCTACTCGCATCTGCTCTCTCTTCCATACAGCCGTCTTCGTGCCTTTTGACATCTGCCCTGATGATTGCTAAGGGTAATTCACGCGGCATGTATGTAGAAGGCATAATGATCTGGTTTTCTCGGCGGAGGAACTGGCCAGAATGAAGAATTAAAGGAGTCAACCGCGTTTCAAGTTCAGGTCTGTCCTGCACTCGGTACCGCCGACGTACACGAAGGGGCGCACACAAATTGCGGGTATGTGAGCACTGTGGCAAATAAACTAGAGTTACTGTACGGTAGCATATACAGTAACTCTAAAATAAACTGCCTTCTTGCGCCATCTGACGAAGAAAGGGACAAATGTCGAGACAGGTTACTGCACATGCACTTCGTTACGTCCTCATGTGCCTGTCATTGAGCAATACCAGGCACTTGCTTCAGGTGCACCTCGACCAACTTGCACTATGGCAAGTCGTAGACAGGCCCGGCCATTGGAGAAGTGCGTGTATATACTACGCCATGATGAAGAAATTACGGCCACTGACCAAGTCAAGGTGAAAAAACACACAGAGACGTTTCGGGACCCGTACGGGTTCCTTGATCACACTAACAGCGGGCAAGAGCCGCAAGTCGTTTTTATGCCAAAATGTGACGTAGGGAACGGGTGTAGTTAGCAGGAAGATTTCCATCAGTCCTGTTGATATTGTTGTCAGTAGTTTGAGTAAATAAAGATTCTCACAAGAGTCGCGTCATCGAATTCTTTTCCTTAGCTATTATAGCAGCGTTTTCCCAATCGATGCGGTGACTGCGATTATCGGCGTGTTCGGCAAGGGCGTTCGATACTTTTTTCTTGTTGGAGACGTCCCTTTGGTGCTCTTTTAATCTTCTCGTGAATTTTCCCGTTTCACCGATGTAGCTGCAACTGCAGTCTGCGCATGGTATCTTGTATATGACACCGGGATAATTCTTGCTTTCAAGCGGATCCTTTACGTTCACAAGCTGATTTCTCAGCTTATTGGATGGCACGTGGGCTATTCTGAGATCGTATCTTGAGAATACGCGGCTAAGAGCTTCGCTGACGCGAAGCTCTTAGCCGCGTATATGTATATATATATATATATATATATATATATATATATATATATATATATATATATATATATATATATATATATATATATATATATATGTGTGTATTCTCAACACAATATCTTGCCCTCACGCCTGCTTTTTCAAACAGGCATCGAAAAAGCAATGTTCAATGTGCTGCAAGCGCTCACATTGTGTTATTTGTCTCGAATAGCAATTTTTAAGTTGTTGAAATTCCCCTGCCATAGAATATTTTGGTTTGTTTCACAAACGTAGTTTCGCTTCATCGGTTGGAGAGTACCTTGCCGGATGTATGCACGATAGCTGCGTGGTAATTTCAAGGATGGCCCCAGTTTCGAGATATTCATCCCCAAAGCGTAGGTTTGCCATCAAAGTATTCTTTTGTGTGTGCGTCAATACATAAACGGTGTTTTGTGCATCCTTACAGCATGTTCGACGGCGCTTCGCTTGCAATTGGTTCCAGCCTCAGAATCTGTTCGAAGTGGATATGCATAGCAAGCTCACCGGCTAGCATATTCGCAAACTGCAACACTTGGCGAAATTAGGGGAAAGCTCAAATTAAAAAAAAAAAAAAACTTTTGTTAAAAAAAGAAAGAAAGCAATTTTCAAGATGCTTATTTTAAGAAAGGAAATACATGGTATACCGCCACAGCTGCTTTTGCTGCAGACTTCGCTGTGCGACCATGTTCAGCCGCCATAATTGGAGCAGTGTATCGGCCTCAAGCACCTTCCGCACATGCTCAGTATACACAGAACAGCTGGTGTCATATCATGACTGTGGAATTATTTAGAACAAGGATCAAAAGGTCACGCGGCTGTGCGTCACTCCGGCGTCACGTGCATTCAAGTCGCAAAACAGTACGCCAGCCTTCATCAACTGACAATATAGTTTTTCACATTTTGTACATTTTCAGTGGTGTCATTGCACACAAAAAGCGAACAAACTCCTACCCGAGTCTCTATAGTACCATATTGGCATTAATACAACTCAGATAACGACATATAAGCCCGTTTAAAGCGGATATGCTTGCGCTTATCATAGCTTTATAACACATGTTCAAGTTTTCGTTATTCTAGACGTATTCATTTTGATTACTGGTGGTACCTGGTGCAGTTTCGATTTTTAAGATGGTATTAGTAGGATCACTCACAACTTGCAGCTAGATGATTACTACTGCTCAATTAGATGAAAGTTTAGTTAATTCACTTTAGGGCACCGTCATCAACTACGGGATTGAAGTCGGTCAATTTTGAAGTCATATTCTTCGGGCAAAAATTTTGAACCCAGTAAAAATCAATTTCGTAGCGCGATCTCAAGGCACATATATCGAAACATACGTTAATCTCGTTATTTGTTTAAATGGACGAGGCTTAACTCTTCTCCGCGGTTTGAGTTCTCTACGTACAACGTGTGATCCCAAGCAATGAACTGAAAGACCAATTGGTGCAAATTCGCAAATGAGCTATCTGAAATATTTATGCGATATTTCATGTAATTGATGCCCGACTTTTTTAGTTACCCACCCACCAGAGCAAGCGGAATCTAGTTATCTGCTAAGGGGATTTTTTTTAGGAAGCAGAGGATGAGTTATTAACTACGCAGGCGAGCACCGGTACCTTTCATTCACTTCGTTCCTTGACCGTTAGCGTTTTGTGTTGAAGATCGTTTTGTGCACACCAACCTTGCCCAGGTTCCGGTTCTCTTGACGGATGCTACAACTAGAACGTGGGGCCTTAAAGGTTGCGAAAAACATACATGTGTGACATCGGATCATGTGTGATCAAGCAAGCAGATACCAATGTACTTGCCGCGTACGACTAGCTAATAAGAAACTAAGAAGTATTGAAAGTGACGATATAGAATATCGGGCACGCGAATGGATCATGAAGCACATCCGGTTGATATACCACTGCACTTCACTTGCTGCATTTACAGGTGTACAAGGCCAAAGACTTCGTTATGTACGATTATGGCGCCAAGGAGAACCGCGAGCGGTACAATCAGGTAAACGGGGCAATTAATATTTTCTCTTAGTGCTTGAGAAAACAGACGTGCTGCCATAGGTTCTTGCGCATAAGCTCGTCTGCGTTAAACGGACACTAGCTATTGCTAGTCTTCCTGATCTCCCCAACACACCCCGAGCAAATAGCACAGACACGATCTACAGCACGAGCGCTTGTATTATCGGTTTTCGTGAGTCTTCTCTGTGCCGTTGTTTTTCCGTGCAGTGATACAGAAATTAACCCGTACTAACTATAGTTCAATGCGACGATCTCATAAGCCGAATTTATGGTTTTCTTCACCGCGCACAGTACGGCCCAGTTTCGATGATGATTTGCAGGTTCCTCTGGCGCAAGGGCCAAGTTTAACCAACGAGCCCCATAACGGGTCAATGTTACAGGGAACACCAGATCGGTATTTCTTGACTGATTACGGGCGCAGTTCTGACAAGGCTACATAAATATTTCTTTACTTCTATGCGCCTGCTTCGAGACACGTTAGCTTTCTTTCATACGAAGTTGACGATGAGTTCAAATTATGTAAGTCTGAATGCGAATAAGATGGTCCCTTTAAAAGGATTGGTGGTACTGCATCTTGACATTTCTTAGAAATAATTTTGCTATCGTTTCTAGTACCGTTGTATTGGACTATGCCCTCTTAGATGTTGTATATGCGAGTGCTGGACTTCAATCTTCATATTCCAGGCATGTAATAATTCTATGGACGATATTCAACGTTGATTGGATAAAGACAATAACTAAATAAAGCTTGAACGAGCAGACTGCATTGAGGTGTAGAACCATGACAAATGATGTCTAAAAAGAGTAGGACTGCACTTCGTGATATTACTCCTCAGCACGCAATCATAACTGTTTCTTGCGTTTGTCTAGCTGGGCGGGAACTAAGCATCAAAATAGCGGAACACCAATGCGCAAAAATAAAACTAAACCTTAAACGGTGGAAAATTTTAATACTTAAACGAACGCTCGAAAATCGAGGCCATAGATTCTTGCCAGCCACACGCAGTGCTTATAGGTAGGTTCAGCTCTGTCGGGACGTTGTTTTTGTGTATGCCATGACACAGTTGCCATTGTTTCGATTTGTGGCCTGCCTGCACTTTCTTACTTCTTCTCCACAGTTGCATGCCCCGACATGTATGAATCTATGCACAGGATGAACTATGTTTGCTGCTCACACACAAGGGAAAAATTCCAAGCGGCATTCTTGTGAATTGAACGTCGCGTCGATTACAACACTTCCGCCTTCATTACAGAAGACGTATACTCCACAAAAATAGACTGAACAACAAAATTTTACTTTACGTTTTTGCATATACGGCAATTCGTTATATCAGTGTTCGTTAAATGGAGAAGCGTTGCATGTCGGTTAGTTTTAGTGGCACGCCATAATACTTACGGGCACACATAGACGCACACACGTACACACACACGACGCTAACTTCCGATTGACAGAGTACATCATTGTTAAAACTTAGCGCCATGTGCGCCTGTGTCACCTTTGTGCTCTGCGTAGAGGGCGCTACATATCTAAGCCCTATACTCCGTGTAGTTCAATGCAGTGAAAGCAGTTGAAGACAAGAGAGTGAAAAATAGAGCGTCACATATGAAAGATATCGTTATCTGTGATGTAATTCAATGTAACATTGTTACACATATATGTCGTAAAATTTGACGTAATTATTACGTTGGCGATGTTGCAGACCTCAATCTCTTTTTACCACACGGTGAGCGGAATGAGACGTTTCTGCAACCAGCGGCCAAAGCGCTTCGCTCGCGATCGCCACCAAAAAATAGTACGTCACACACTGAAAGCACAAAGGTGCTCAACTAATGCCAGACTTGACGTACGCGAACGCACAAACCAACGTATACTATATAATCAGCGACTCGCAAACGCCAGTACGTAACTTCGCGAAAGGCCGGATCTCACCTGAGGCGCTAAACGTACTCACAAAAGGGAAAACAACGAGGGAAGACAGATGCATCCAAATTCTACGGTTACCAGCCCACACCCCCGCCTCAACGGGACAGGACAATCTTAACGCTGCGGCACACAACGCAGCTCGAGGTCTTTCCGAGCGGCGACGAACGTAGAACCCTCGACAGGGCCCTCCGAGGTGTGGTAACGGAAAGACAGAATGACCAGGTTCAACACAACTAACCATTACAAGATGTAAGATGCATTTATCCACCACCCCGCCCTCAATTCCACAGATCGCAAGCTGTGCAGTAGCGACAACTACAAACCAAATCATAGAAGAGTCCGCTACTAATGCACGCTATTTATCCAGAGAGATACACAACCTATAGATGCAAAGTCTGTGGCACCAGAGCCACGTTAGAACACATGCTATGGGAATGCCACGGACTAATACACGATAATGAGAGCGAGACCTCCACCGACAGCCTCCGCGTGCTATGGCAGGCCGCGCTGCTTAGCTCGAACCTAGAAGGCCAACTCTGGACAGTCCAGCCGGCCAAAGAAGCCGTAGGGAGACAAGAACTCTTGGCCGTAACCTAGGCGGGTGCCCCTGCCCACTAGTTCGCAGGACGCGAATTGTTCTGATGAAGTTTTTCTCACTCACTTGCGTGCGCGACGTTCACAAGTAGTTATTCCGTAGAATGTGGCACGGGATCAAGAACAACTGCACTGCGAAATGACCGCACTACTTGCGTACAGCTCCTGCAGTGTCGTAATAGGGCACATCTTTATCGACTGTAAGCACGAAATCGCCTTAAACCATACACTATAGTGCACTTGTTGTCGGCATGCTTTATTTTGCACACACATGCGCAGGCGAAACCGCCGGCCTACCCGTTGGAACGCATCACAACTCCATGGGCGTTGTTCTCGTCAGAGGGCGATCTGATCGCCGACTCGCGTAACGTCGAAGAACTGGTCGCCAGACTCGGATCGAGGGTTATCTTGCATCAGGTGGTTCCACAGAAAACCTTTGGTCACGCAGACTTTGCAATTGGATACAGAAGCAACGATTTCTTGCACAATGTCGCCATCGACGTTGTGAAGCAGCAGACCGGTCAGAACGAATGAGGGAAACCTGGTTCCAGGTACAAGAACAAGGACTGCCGCTCACGAGAAACGCTGTTTTGTTGAAATCCCAAAGGAAATTTTTTTTAACGGGGTCTTTAACGCAAAAAAAAAGCTTGTATATGAAATTGCAGTACTTCAGGGCATTTGAGTATACTGCCACTTGACTTTCGATAGGATGTAACTTTATATATGCCATTAAAAATATTTGAAGACGAGCGCCCTGCATGTCCTGCCGTGTTTTCTGTGTTCTACGGTGTTCATTTTTGCCCTGAGGCGCTGGAAATGCCTCAAATATGCGGAGTACGTTTTTCTTTCCTTTTTTTTTTTACTACGAGCTCATGACGCATTCAAGCTAACATATTTCTCTCGCATTCACCGTTAAATAGCAGCTGAATATTTTTATTCGGCCGGCGACAGTTCGATTGGAGATTACAGAATTTAAAACTGCCATAAAAACGTTACATGCAGTATATATATAAGGAAAGCGAAGCCCCTGCTGTTTCACTGTTAACATCCCATCGAACGCTGGGGCGCGCTCATTGTGGGAGCAGTAAATGATCGCATCACGAAGCTTTATACCACTTCCTTCCTCACACCGTTTAGCTTTACTTTCTGTGATACAGACACAGCTACGGCACGAGCTTCGTCAGCAGCTGGCTTAGCAACCTTTTACACGCCATAAACTTACGCCGAATGCCGGCCGCTGTAGTGGAATGAAGTTATGCAAAGTTTAGGACAACATGAATCGACATATATGGTTTTGATAACATGCTTTAGTCTTGCAGTGTAAGCAGAAGACGCCGCGTTTATTCAACGCCGCGAGTTGTCCGTTCATAAATTTGCTCGAATGAAATTTGGGAACCAGCTGCAATCGTCCTAGCTTCAGAGCATTCTAACTGCGCATGCCGCCAATAGTTTAATTGCCTCCCGACTCGGTGTGCGCGACTAAATTCTGTTTCAAGTGGTTCGATCGTTTCGCAGCCATTTACACTGACGAAAATTACTTTGCCCGAACCATCGCTAAATTTCGGGGATCTGTTGGAAGAAACGCGGCTGGAGCCGATTAGTGGTTATTCACTTGTCACATTTCGCCGGCGTTCTGGACGACCTACGGGCGGCCAGTGTCTGCTGTGGCCGCGGACTGCACCTCACACACTGCCCACGGCGAGCACGTGAACAAGCGCCAGTCATCGAACTTACACGACCTCATCTCCTGGATCGAAAGAGAGGTGCACTCCCACTCGCAAACGGAACTCTCATTTGCTTTCATCCCGAAAGACCCTGACCATGGTAACTTAACAGCTCTTGGACACGTTACATCAGCTGCACAATATTCGTATTTACCTTCTGAAAGAACGACAGACGTTTCCGCCTATATACTGTGGCGTGCCGTGACATACTGCAATAGGAGTCGAAGCGAGGAGTTGCCTATGAAGGTCGAAAACAGTCATGTGTCTTACCTGTAGCAGTGGATCGATGCCACGTCCATGTGCTCGCAACTTTCAGAGACGCCCATTCCGCACAAACACTTGGCTTCCTTCCACATCCGGCACGCTTGAAAGGTTCCATACATTAAAATAATAGCGTGGTCCTGCTTGCTGAGCAAGCCGCGCTTTTGCACACACAGCGTAATTTTATTTTCGCGATTTTATCGCAGAAATCCTTGACACAGATGAAAACGAGGTGATCGGGTGCGAGGAAAATTTCGGTTTCCAGGAAACACCTCGATTCGATGCCACAATCTACCGAGAAATTTGAGCACGGCACCGAGCAAAAGTGCCACGGTGGCCTTTGATATCGAAACCAACTTTATTCGGACAGTATTGCCAGCACAAGTAAACAATTCTGGAGTTGCCAATCAACGTTGCGGGTGCGAGGGAAAGCGTGCTAGGGTGAGCCGATAGCGACGGTGGGTTGGTGAGCAGCGTTATCCCGCGCGCCCAATGTCGATGGTAACGCGATCGAGTGTGCGCCATGAGATGCACGTGAGCGTCTCCTACTCTAGCCTGGTAGTCGGTACGGCATCATTTACACAGTAGCGCAGAAGCACACGGACGACGAAGGAAAAAGACGGGATATATATATGTAATCACCGCACGAAAGGAGGGGAGAAGGGCCAAACAAATCAGCCCAGCAAGACATACCGACAGGCAACTAACTCAATCCCTATTCTCAATCTCTGCAGCTTCCACTATTTCTCTGGTGAGTTTGCCAGCTAGCTGCGCTGATGAGCTCAAACGCGGCTCACGCGCCGTACCTTGGAGGTAATCTGCGGCGTGCGCAAACGCTGGCCGAGCCCAGATGGCTGGTTTGTCCATGTGCGCAGTGTTCCCGCGCGCCTAGTGCTTGAGGTGGCCTGATCTTATTCCCTCCGCACTGCCGGCGCTTTTCATCACGCCAGAACAGTAACAGCGTGTTGTTCGTCACCGAATGAGAATTGTTAATGTTTCTCTGTGCGCTCCTGACACCATGCTTGTTAAATATATGCGAATGTTTGCTCCAACTTACGCGGCCGATAAAACTACGAACCTTCGAGTACTTGTCTAATACTTTGCTATCGCTATCACTAGTTTTCAGGCGAAATTGCTTTTTTTTTTGGTTAGTGGACGCGCTAATATTATTAACTGCATATATGTGACATTACGAGCTATTTTCTATACACTGCTTTTTTTTTGACGGGCAGTTTCACAGCCGTGATTACCTGAACTGTGCTCAGTTTCCGGCAACTGCAGCGTGTGTAACCTTGATGTTTACCGAGAAACGCTCGCGGCGAGTGCTGCACGAATGCGGTCTTTCTGGTAGAAACGCGGCCCCTTGCGTGGGCGGCGGTGGCGAGCGCCATCTGCAAGTGTTTCAAGGAAACGGGCGCGCCGCTCCGTCGACTCCGAGCACGCACCGGCGCGCGCAAATAGCGGACGCCGTGGCCGGTATATGAAAGGTAGAAACGCTGGAAAAGGGTTTTGATGAGTTTTCACGTAACACAATTGTTTTCTCATATATTCAAACTACAATCCGACGCTATCACGTCTGCAGGTTGTGCGCAAGTCGCACCAAGATTTTTCTACGTATTTTAGCCTGAGAAATACAATTATTTTAGTAACTTCCTTACACCACATGGAGGGCCTGGGTATGGGTGGTTCGAAAATCTTTTCCGATCTGACGTCCAACTCCGGATTTTCCGCAACACGAGGCCCTTAACGCTATTGCGCTAAAACATATGCACTTCCGTTTCATGTTTGTCATGTTTCACATCGTGCAGTCGCGCGCACAGAATAAAACCCCGAGGGCGAATACGAAAGCCTTCACACTTTTTTTTGCCAAGTTACGGCTGTAAGTGCAAAGTGAACATATCCATTCCTAGCGGTGGACGTTTCTTGGACCAGCCCGGCCTTACCTGCTCGCAGCTCCCCGGCACGGTGCTGTGGGCAGTTGAAGATGCGTGTTGTGCTTCCCATCTACAGCATATGAGCAACATGAGTATGATTTGTTTTCTAAGGAGCAAGGAACAAACGCTCATGAAAACCCACAGAAAAATGCTGCCCATGTATAAGGAAAGGTGTTTTGCTTTGAGAAGTCTACTGAAGAAGTTCCTGGCAAGACAGCGATTCGCATGCAACGAAGTCAGGACAGCAGTACGACGGTGATTCCACAGTTTGCCAGACGAATTCTACTGCAGGGGCATCTCAAATTTAGTGCTGCGATGGGATAATTGTCTAAACCAGTTTGGGGACTATGTGGAAAAATAGTGTAAGGTACGTTGAATAGTATGTGTATTTGTACCTACATGTATTTACTTTATTTTGGCTAATAAAATATAGGGGCAAAGACATTCTGATTCACCCTCGTACGACATTTTTCAGCATGTTCCAGCGCCACAATCATACTCTTTCATTGTCTCGCATCTGCCTCAGTGCTCGTAATTGTAGCACTAATACCGCTAATCAGGTGCTCTCGTGAAGTGCGCCACTCGGCAAAAACATGAGAAAAAGATATGAGGATCCCACGCTATGTGGGAATCAGTGTAAGTGAAGCTTTCTGTGTTGTTTGCTTTGATGGATAATTAGCGGTGATGTTGACAGGGAATGTTTAATTTGTTCAGCGTTCAGTCCAATAAGAGAATTGTGAGTTGACGTTAAATGCTACTTTGGCCGCACGGCTGCTGTCTGTGTGTAGCACACACGGGGAAAGACGTGTTTGCTTGAGGCATTGTTAGGCACCTTGTTCATAATCTCTGAAAGCGTTAAGCATTATTATTGCCTCACATGGCACATCGCGTTGTGGCAAAAGTGTTAAATTTTAATTGAATTATGAGGCTATAGGCAAACCGTGTTGGCGGACTCCGGATAAAGCTTGACACACTGTTCTTTAACGTGCACCTAAAATTGTTTTTGTATTTCACTCCCGTCAAAATGTGGCAGCAGTCAGCATAAAACCCGTTACCTTGAGCAATGTCGTAGCCGCAAAGCTAACGCGGCAGGCACAGAAGTGTTAATTTGGCGTGTGCGGAGTCTCGCCTGGACCCTACGGTGCTTCAGTGTGGCTTTGCGTCTGCACACCCTATGTCAATTGTCAGCTTGACAAATTCGCATGATGTCAATTTTTCAGAAATAGCAGAAACGCACCGTACCATACCTTCAGGTTACCTGCAACTACTGTCGTGTCTGTAGTACTAGCGTTTCCCTGCCTTCTCATGTCATCTTTTCTGTGGCTTGCAAGGCAGCCACAGCACCACCAGCAGCAGCAGTGGAAAGGTCAAAGAAAGAGGCAAAGAAAGCTTCGCCCTGCTTCGCTTTGAAAAGAACGACGGTGTAACGTATTCATCACGCGACCACTCGGGCTCCGGTATGGGAGAAAGCAGGGACTTTCGCTTGTGGAGGCTAGACGACGAGCACATCAAACTTGGAATCAACCACTCTTTCTGTGCATGCATGATGTGTAGTGGTTGCGAGAGAGAAATCTGGGGACTTTCTGTACTCAAGATTTGTGTTCGCCTAGGTACTACGAGATATCGATGTGGGCTCCGTCCGTCCCTAGCCGAGCTGTATCCAAGGCGAGTAGCGGATGATTTGCAATCTCAGCAGAAGTGTGCGATTGGTTTCAATAAACATTGACATGTCTAATATAACAAGTAAGCAAATTAGTATGTTTAAGTATGCTATTAAATATAAGCTTTAATGGCATTGCTTGTTTAAAGCATTCCTGATGACGCTGTGTGGGGAGGCAATCAGACTGCTCACTTGAGTGACATCACTCACCCTTTCTACTTAAAATGAGCAAAGGCAGCAGAAAACACAGGAAGTGGTGACGCTGTGATTGCTAACAATGCAGATGTTGAAAACCGAATAATAAATTATCGAATTTTACGCAGAGCAGTCTAATCTGTCTCTTGATGATTAGAAGGACCTACGCTACCAACTCGACGCATCTGTACACAACCTTCTAACTTGTCTCAGTCTCCCTTGAATCCTATGGATTCAAGGGAGACAGCGCCATGCCACAGCACTGTAGCATGGTACTGCTGTCTTGGTGAAGATGGCAGTTGTGCTTGACACGTCCATGGTGTACGAGCAACGAAGTGGGATTTGTTTTCTATGGTGAAAGGGAGGAACACCCATAGAAATCCACAGGGAGATGCAGCCCATGTATGGGGAAGGGTGTCTCACTTTGAGAAGTGGGGGGTGGTGGTGTTCTGAGCTCACAAAAGGCCGCGATGACTTGCATGACAATGAGCATTCGGGGAGGCCACATGCGTCATGAATTCTACCACAGGGGCTTCTCAAATTTAGTGCTGCAATGGAACAAATGCCTGAACCGGTGTGGGGGCTATGTGGAAATATAGTGTAAGGTATGTAGAATAGTACGTATAATTGTAGTTATGTGTATGTACCTTAGTTTGGCTAATAAAAAATATTCACCCCTACAGTCTTGCTGTGCCACGGTCACAATGATGTACACTAATAAAGTGCTTAACGATGTTCAGTTTTCTTACTATCACAAACCAAGTATGAACAGCTGAATTCGTAAACTGTTTCAGTTTCCGCGAATCTTCTGAAGTGTGCGGTACGCTCGACGACACTAATGAACAATGCATTTGCATGACATAATGTTGCTTACATGGGGTTTTGCACAGACGTACATTAATAAAGAATAATATACAAGAATTTGTCTACAAGCTAAGCTGCTATCTGTTGTGAGATAATAATGCATTACTCTGAACAGTGCAAGAAATACATGCCAAGCACAAGGTTGGTATGCACTTCAAACTCCAGAAGGACAATGGAAATAGAGAAGAACTGAAAGTTAAGAGCATGCTACAATTATTTTCAAATATTAATTTACATGCTGAGCTACATGACAGATAAGGATGAACAAATAAAATGCAACAAGCCTTTACTTGCAACTGAAATTTTACAAACAGTGGAAATGCAGGTAGTACTATCCACAAAAGAGCCAAAGTTAGCCTTTCCACACTGACACATGTCAATTACGAAAAAAAAAGAAGTAGAAAAGGAGAAAGAAATAACACAGAAGAGAGTACAGTTCAACATGCTTCCAGGAACTTCAACTCTCTACATTCTAATACAACCAACAGTCTAACAGAGCACGGTCTACAAGCACTTAAATAATTTTCCATCAATTGACTTTTCAAAGTGTATATTTTGCCTATACTTAATAATTGTGCCATCAGACAAGGGAGAACCATAACCTGCACTTAATGTTGTTCCTATGCCATATCTTTGTTTTTGTTCTTTTTATTCTGTTAGACAGCATACAAGCACCCACTATCTATATTCATTTGTGTTATGCCAGTCTGTACCCTTTGAAATGCAAACTTGTTCTTGCAATATTTTGACAGACTTCTGGTGGACTTTAAGATTGAGCTGTGAACACTCAGTTTCTCATGGCCTCCAACTGCAAGTGCATCACATGCGGAGCACACATGTGGCCTCAAAGCTTGACAATCTGCATACCAATATGCCATTCTGAAGTTCAGTGTACATTCTACTTTGCCTAAGCGCATCACAGGAACATACCATTTAGCAAACAAATGCTGGCATTACATGGCTCCCAGCAATTGCCTGCTAGGTAGACTTCCACGCATGTTAAATGAGCACTTCCGTTTTTATATGAGCCACAGTGGCATTTTCAAGATGAACAACTTTTCGGCCATTACTTCCTTATGGCTAGGTACACAGCATGACAGTCACTGGGAACAGTTTAACAAGCAAAAACATAGCTGTACACAGCATACACTGTGCAGTACAAGCTCCATGCTGGAGCACAAGGTGACAGGAATGTGGAGAAGTCTGATGGAGCAAAGGCAAGGGCATGAAGAACATAGTCATTGTTCATGTGTTGGATTTTTGAAAGCAAAGAGAAAATCTATTTGAGGCTAATAACACGGATTTTCACAAGTATTCATTCTCCAGTGAAATCAGCATGAGAAGAGAGCCCAGTGTCTTGCATCTATAAAACCTGCGTTGGCCGACCAGAATCAATATTTCATGTGATGTAGACCAACGTGTTTAAATTATTATGCAGAAAATCATGCATGATATTGTGAGTGCACAACATAATGCAAACAAATTTTCCACGTGTCCTTACTTACAGTTACCTCATTCTGTGGACTGGCCTGCTGTAATCCTTTTTCTTCTTTATTGATGCTGTCGGAGTTACTCCTTTCCTTTTGCTACTACTGTGTCCCTCATCTGTCTCTCTCTCTATCCTCACTGCACTACATCCAGGCACATTTCGTTCCACCAGTGCTCCTACTTGATTGAACTTGTCTAGCACGCGTTGCAACACGGTATTGTCATGTACATAACAAAGCAGAGAATCTATCTCCTCTATTTGAGCTCCAATTTGTGACTTTGTGCGAGACGTACTCTGTCGGAAGACCTCCACTTTGTGCCTTTCAGTACAACGTTCAAATAGAAATTCTGTGGGCTGTACACCCCGTTCGACCTTGACGCAAGCTTCCATTTCCAATGCCTTGCTAATCATTTCCTGGGATGCACAATCGACATTCTTGTGAGCTCTCGTATCTAGTTCATTAGGTTCAACCTTGACACAAACTTCCACTTGTGATGCCTTGCTAATCATTTCCAGCGACGTGCAATTAGAGCCTTCATAGACTGTCATATGTGGCTCATTTGGCTCAAGCTTGACACAAAGTTCCATTTCTGATGCCTTGCTAATCATTTCCTGTGAAGTGCAATTAGAGCCTTCACAGACCGTCATATCTGGCTCATTTGGCTCCACCTTGATACAAACATCCATTCCTGATGCTTTGCTAATCGTTTCCCACAATGTGGAATCAGCATCTTCGTGGGCTGCAGCGTGTGGATAATTCGGCTCAGCCTTCATACAAGCTTCCATTTGTGATGCCTCACTAATTTTTTCCTGTGACATGGAATCAACATCTTCCTGGGCTGTGATATGTGGCTCATTTGGCTCAGCCTCAATAAAAACTTCCATATGTGATGCTTCGCTAATTATTTCCTGTGACGTGGAATCAGCATATTCATAGGCTGTCATATGTGGCTCATTCTGTTCAACGTTGATACAAACTTCCATTTCTGATGCTTTGGACACTGTTTGCTGTGATGCGCAATCAGCATCTGCATGGGCTTTCGTATGTGGCTCATTCCTGTAAGCGGCCGGCAGGCGTGAGAAGTCCCAACCCTCGTCAAGCAATAAGACCGCCGCTAAGTGCCTGCACGGCGATGCGTTTTGTACAAAGTAAGAACAAGTGCAGCTTGGAACATTGATGTTCACTTCATCAAAGCTGCTACTCTGAGCAGTCGATTGGACAAAAAATGTACCTTCTTCTTTGCCTGGCTTAATTTCTGACCTTCTGTAGTTAGCAGCTCTCGTTAGGTGTTCCATGATTTGTTTCGTCACAGTAGAAGCTTTGCCATGGAGAAACTTGGGTAAAGTGTCGTGGAGGAGAGGGTAGCTAGGAAGAGAGTTCGTGCTGACCTGCAAAGCCTGCACTTCACTTTCTGGAGAAATCATCTTGGCAAAAACTCGAACCAGTCCCCGAACCTCATGGCGACTACCACCTTGTGTCAAACAAGCTTGTAGTTTTCCACTTTTAGTCTCCGAATCCTCGTCTGTGTTGTCAAAACGAAAAGCATATTTGTGCATTTTTGCCAATATTTCCCTGACCAACAACCATTTTTGGCATATGAATTCTTGCAGATTCTTATTTTCCTGCCAATAGGGAGACTGCTCCAAAGCTTCAACTACCAACTTGCGTCCATCCTCATTCTTGCTACATGCCACTTCCTGCAGCATTTTCTTAACTAAGCTTATGTTGCTTGCAATGCTTGCCTCTTCGGATCGCCACCCACTCCATGCTTGTTCTCGGTGGAAATTGCACAAAAGAGGATGGCTTCTTGGAAAACTGGAAGAAAATGCACGGATATCCGCTTGGCTGTGCTTGACTACCCAAAACTTTGTACTGACAGTGTCCGAGTCACTGGCCTTCAACAAATCAAGCATCTCCTCTATGCAGTCGGCCATCTCAAAGTGAATGACAAATGCCCCGACCACGGCGTAAGAGCTTGGTGTCTTGAAACAAATAAGAAAAACTGGCAGGGCATAATTGGTTCTGTCGTACACAGCTTCCATACATACCACTACTTCAAAATATTTGAGCATGAGATTCTTCATGAAATTTGTGTGGGCGCAATGCAGCAGTGCCGTTTTACATTCGCTTGCAACTGTCGCTAAGACATCGCAGTCGAGTTGCACAGCTTGCCGCTCACTGTCACTCTGTAACTCTATTCTCCGTCTCTGCAACTCCCTCCTCCTTCTCTGCTCATAAGTAAAAAAAAGAGGGCTTGTCATTGGCGATTTCTCATTCAGTTCTTCCACACACCTTGTGATACCTTTTTGCTCAACGGAACTAAACCCTTCCTTTCGAAGGGCTCTCTGAATGTGATCATTTATACTTCGTTTTGTAGCATAACAATCGTCGGAGCTGATCCTCGGATTCGGCTTATCAGCCACAAGAACTTCTTTAACGTAATATGTCAAGCAGCTCCCGATCTTTCTGGTTGATGTCCGATTGGGCTGTGCCATCTCCGCCTTGTTCTGCAATACGTTTGTGTTCACTGGCTGTTCTTCACAAATGGAATCGCTACCATGGTGGTGATGGCACGTATGGTCATCCATGGTGATGTAAATGCGACGCTGCCTGAGCACAGGTTTCCCAGCTGCCTCTTTCTTAAGAGCAAGCTTCAGTCGTGATATTGTTGTCGATACAGCAGCTTCACGTCCCCGTCTGGTACTGTATTGGCTTAAATAGGGCACCTGAAAAAGGCAGAATGAGAAATGATTATGATATGAGGCTGCGACACAAACTTCTTGTTTTTGTGAAACTTCACATAATAATCACTTCCTTTAAGCTACGCATAATGCATTGTGGCGACACGCAAGCCTGGCAACAAAACCGTGGTCATGCAATTTTCAAACTTTGTTTGCAAGTTATCAGTTAACTAACACTCCAACCTAACACACAGAGAAACATCCACTAGATAGCAGCATGAAGCTAGTACAAGGAAAACACAATTTTCTAATACTCTAATTCATGCATTTATCTCCCAAACTTCATACTGCAGGCTAGTTTTTCTAAATACTGACACATCTTATTCTGATGGCAATAATATGGAAGCTTGAATCACACTTGTAGCATTGGCATCATGTCCTGGATGTGTATGTGCAGTCCCTGACACCCGCAGCTCCCTTCAGGTAACGAAAAAACACAGAACTGGCATTCTACATACACCAAATAAAATTGCGGCAGAACCCATCTCATGATGACTGTCGATGGTAATGCGTTGGCAATGAACCAATATAGCGACACAATGTATTGCCCCCACTGAAATGCGTTATGTAGAAGGCATGTACTGCAGCGGGTCTCCTTTATCGCACTTCCCTAATAACACTAGGCACCATCTAGCACCTCTGCTGCAAAGCCTTCATATGGCTTCTGAAATGCACAGTGCACCGGTGCGTGTGAACTCCCGAGAAATGTGCCACGCGGCGACATGGCTTCTCTCTGATGCTTCTTTCTAGAGACGCTGCAGCATTTAATGGCACTGCCGAGAAGTCCACGCTCGGCCTCCAAGACGAGAAGCATGGCACACCACTGCCTGCGAAAGCTGAGAATTGTTCCCTCGCTTGCTGCACACTCAGTGGCATGTGATCGGCGACCCAAGTTGATGAGAAGTTCATTGAAGCGTGGCACAAACCGAGTGCATTCATGGCGCAGCTCGCTAAAGCATTGGCTTGAAAGAGGTTCATTGAAAGTGGCACATACCCAGTGTATTTGTGGCGCAGTTTGCGCATGCGTTGGGTTGCTGCCATTGAGGAACCCTTGTGATGAGGGTTTGATTCTGCTCAGCATCAAGGAAATTTAAGGGACCTTTTTCGAAATTGTAGAGTAGCGCATTCTCAGTGGCACATACCTAGCTACTCAAGTTGGCATGAAAGACATTCACTGAAGCGCTGCACACACCTACTGGCACATACCCAGCAACACAAGTTGGCATCAAAGAGGTTCACTGGAGACTAGCACAGACCGAGTGGCAGATACCCAGTACTCCCAAGATGGCATCAAATAGTTTCTTCAAACAGCAGCACCTACCCAGTCCCGTGTCTACAGTGACCCATGTCGGCGTGAAAGAGGTTCATTGAAGAGATGCACATATGTACAAACTGCCACAAACACAGTGACCCAAATTGGTCTGATGATTGTTCTTGAACACTGTTACCTCAGCACAGCAGCCCGATGCGCTACCCATTCCACAACTGACTACCCATGGACCCAGGTAGGTGAGAAAACGGTTAGACATGAACAGACATAGATAGCCCTAGGAAAGTGCATATGCACCCTAAGAATGCTAATGCATTAAAACAACATTTCTCTGTCCACTATGGTTATGCCATCAGATCGGCTGTGGCCAGCGTCTCATAAAGCCATGTCCATGTTGTAAAGTGCTTTTAATGCTGTTAGCATTCTTCGGAAACTTCACCCTGTTTCTGTATTTCTCAGTGTATCTATGCATATATATGTCCGCAGCTTACCTCTTTCCCACCAACTTGGGTCATTGGGTAGCCTATGGTCAAATGAGCATCAGGCTGCTCTGCTGAGGAAACTAGGTTTAACACCAACCGGTGTACCAAATTAGGTCACTGGGTATGCAACAGTAAAGACAGGAACACCCCTAAAGGAATTGGTAGCACATCCATCCTTTAGAGATGACTGGCGACTTTAATGCGATTAGCAATCTATCTTGTGGTTGGTGGCATGTGTTACATACTGCTTATTATGAACGGCACCACACATCCAGTGAACTATACCCAGTGACCCAAGTTGGCCCCAAAGAGGTTCAGTGAAGAGTCGCAAGTATTTGGTAGGGTATACCAAGTGACTCAAGTTGGTGTCGAAGAGATTCACTGAAGATCACCACGTGCTTGCTGTTACATACCCAGTGACCTAATTTGGTACACCATATGGTGTTAAACCCAGTTCTTTCAGCAGAGCAGCCTGATGCTCCACTCATTTGACCATAGGCTACCCAATAACCCAAGTTGGTGGGAAAGAGTTAAGCTGCGGACATATATATACATAGATACACTGAGAAATACAGAAACAGGGTGAAGTTTCCAAAGAATACCAACAGCATTAAAAGCACTTTACAACATGGACATGGCTTTATGAGACGCTGGCCACAGCCATTCTGATGGCATAACCATAGGTCGCAAAAAAATTTGGGCAGAACTCATGAAGTTTATTGGATCCCACTCTCATGTAGCAGAAATTACATAGGCCAAACAAGAAGATTCCCAAAAAACCGTCAAAGACAGCGCGATAACCTAGTCCACAATGAAGGCGATCGCAACTTGTCACTGCACTGTGAAAGGTGTTGCCCCAAGTTAAAGGATGGGTGCTAGGAGAAGGGCAGCGCAGTTGAAGACGGCCGGAAAATAAGGAATGTGATGAAATTAGGAAAATTTGCAGGTGTAACTTGGAATCAGCTAGCATAATGCAGGGCTAACTGGAGATCCCCGGAAGAAGCCTTTGGATCACCAGTGGACATAAATGCAGTTGAAACCACTTATAATGATACTGGTTTTAACAATATATCCGTTATAACCATAAGAAGCTACCGCACTGTCAACTTTTGTACGTATTCCATGGTGAAATAACCCGCTTACTACAATGCCCTGATGCCGCATTATCAGTTATAGCGATGACGTCTGGCTGCTGGGTGTCCAAGCCAAAACGTAGTGAAATGCGAAATTCTTGAAAAGAAAAAAAAAATGAGCAATTTGAGCCACTCAACGATGGGCCGTCACTCCAACAGCCGCCACGCGCTCATTTTTGAACCACCTCCATGTGGCTCTTTCCCGTCGCCTTTCCACTCCTGCGAACACGAATGGGCTGCACCCATAGCTCTACGACGCCCCGCCCTCTGAAACATGAATGGACCATGCCAACTGTGCCGCTGGAATGTTTATCTATTGCTCGCTGGTGAGCGCTGTTCTGCAAACAACTTGATCGATCGCATTCGTCTTTGTTGGCTGCATTGAAATCGTTCCTGGCCATGCGGTTTCTCAGCTTCGCTTGACTCGCCGCCGAAACAGAAGATGGCTGATCCGCCCGATGATCAGAGGCAATGCACGCCGTTGCCGGTGAAAAGAAAGCGCACGGGAAACTATGTGTTTCTAACCAATGATGCAATCGTTGCGAACGTGCTTGCTTCAGATAGTGATGGCGACGAAGGCAGCGATGATGCAGTAGTGCAGGCTGCCTCAATGTTGTCCTCACAGGAAGCCTGGCAGATGATTCAGTCCCTCCAGAGCTTCAGTTTCACGACGAACCTTCTGTGGCACAACGTCGAGCACCTGTGCGCATTGAAGAAGGATATCGGCAAGTTTTGCGTAAAGCATGCAAGGCTTATAGACGTAAGCTTTTCTCGTGCATGCCAGTGAGAAGTACGTGGCGAGATGCTTGTGGCGATATCTCCTCAGCGTTTCTTCTGGATTTCTCAAGCTGACAGGCTGCCGTGGCAGCCTTCTCGCAATATTTAAAAGGCCCCTTTTGGGGCCACCAAAATGATGCCTCAGCAGTGCTCGCATATCGCTTGTCAACCATCACACCCCTTTGCAGTTGTTATAGCAGTCCCTTTCTTTAACGCAGACAGCCGCGGCTTGTTTCATACGATCAGAACGCCCAGGAAGCAGTTAAGCAAGTGAACACAATCAGAAGCGGGATTGAGGAATGTGGTGGAGAGGAGCACTTGCCTCCCCGCCACTATAGTTTTCTCACATCAGCTCTGCCATCCCCCTATTTAGATTTTTTCATGCAACCCGGTTATAACAGTTATCGGTTATAACAATGGAATTCTTGTGGCACTTGAATACTGTCATAAGTGGGTTCAACTGTATGGGCTGATGATCATGATTTACATGGTAATCAAAGCAGCAAGCCAACAGCAGCCTGTTATGAAGAGACTGGGAACTACGTAAATCAGTGCAGACCTATCGGAAGCCCAAATGGTTGCGAAGTCTGGAAACAGCTATAGTGAAAAAGGTGGCAAATCAGTTTGGTCCGTTTCCACGCAGTTTGTAAAATATATTTTCCACGAGGGATATTTGTGGGAAGTGGGAAGAAAGGAAGCTCATTAGGTAAACCTGCACGAAGCAAAGAGAGACTTGGGGTACATAGCGTGGGAAATGAATAATACAGCCGAGATGTCAAGCCTTGTCTGAGTGCTGATGGAGGTTGATATCTACATAAAGGAGTTTCCTTAAAGGGACACTAAAGTGAAAAATGATTTCTTCTGCATCAGTAAATTACCTTTCTACAACACCAAAAACACTACTCTTACAACGATAAGACGTTTGGTAAGCCAGAAAAAGCGCAAGAACGAAATACGGGTGGCGACGCCTACTTAAGTTCCCGCACCTGGAGGCTGTGACGTCCTGGATTTTGATGGCATCTTCTAGGGCCTAATAAATACATATGGCGGTACAGATTGACTACATTGTGTTCTAAAGGAACCAGATATTAAATGTGGCAAGTTTCCGGAACCTTTATTCGGCCAAGGCGGTCCAAATGCGAAAACATACTTTGGAATCCCTGACGTCACGCTGACGTACCGGCGCTGAGGTTTCGGCGCGAAATTCAAATACTGAAACTTGGACCTTCATTTTCTCATCTAATAATCAAACTATTTTTTTTGAAATGACTGCCTGCAGAGTTCTGAAACAATGCTCCATTAATCTAAATTGATTTATTGTTTCCCTTTAGTGTCCCTTTAAGGAAAGAACGCGACAATGAATGTGCTGCTGTGTTTAAGTAATTCAAAACAGTTATGCACGATGATCAGAATGACAGAAGGCAGAGAAAGTTGGTAAGTATTTGTGGGTATAGAAAGGCCGTCATGAAAGACACTTTCTCACTGCTCTTGAGAACATATTTCGCATGCCTGCCTTTCTGTATCATAAACCCTAACTACTGCACTGCCTAGTTATTGCACTGCCTTCGCATTGCCTAAAGCAGGAAGAAAACAAGGAAGTTGACAAGACGAGCGTTTGTCACATTGCCTTTGTTTTTGTCCAACTTTGTGCTCATTTTTTCATGCTCGTGAACATGTAACACCTTACACAACTTTGCTAAGTTTTGCTGCCTGCTTGAAAATTGCTACGGCAGAGGGAACACAAATCAGCGCAGTGTAAATGCCAGCATGAAACACATTTTGCACTCTATGCGCTTTACGTTTCTTTTGATCATCATTAGAATATATTTAGGTCTGCTGCAAGATAAGGGAGTCTCCCAGCAAGCTCCAGCTAGCTATTATCTTGCATCATCCCACTGTATTCTGCTTTGACAAATTTCCCGATTTCATCACTCCCATCTAAACCTCGAGAATCTACAACTATATATGCTGTCTCCTGGCACCGGTTCCATTACTCTAAGAGATCTGACCAGTCATCTGCTCTGTACATTGCATGACATGACCAATTCCAGTTCTTCCTTCTAAACTCAAGCTTTTTTTTATGCACCCCTGGAAGAGAAAGGGTATGTATTTAAGGAGCATATGTATATACTTATCTGACATTTATATTAAATGTGTGCCATACTTAGCTATGCGTGCACCTCTTTTTATCTCTTATCTGCCACTTGATGCAACGGCTCATTGCGCTGCTGGGCACAAGGTCAGGGGTTCAATTCCTAATATTTGGATTTATGAATAGTAGTTTTGAATATTGTGCTATTCGATATTCGCGAGGAAAAAAATTACAGAAATTCTCAGAATTGTCTACTAGAGCATAAGCATTGTTTGGCTTGGCTGTGACTTCGTTCTTGCTTAGTGTTGCTTACTTGCCTTTCCTAGCGTATAAACGTCTACTCATGGCCTTTCCGGTGGCAAAGAATGCTTAGGCTATAGTAGACAATTGACAAATTTTCTCGTCACATCCAACCCCTTCAATGCAGTTGTATCAATTGAGCCGAGACTGCAGGCACGAGTGCGCTTCGACGAAGCAGAGAAGTCGAAAGTGAACACCAGCTGCCGCAGTAGCGCACAAATCATTGCACGAGGGGCGAGTGCATCGCAGTGAAGCCATGTCACCCTCCCTGTCGCTCACACAAGCCTTCATTATGCGCGCTTTCTTTGACCACACAAGCTTTCAGCTGCGTTCCGACTGCACCTTGGTAAGGCCCAATGAAAACGTGCCAAGCGTCTCAACGCACTCACTTGCCTGCAAGGGTGTTCATAACTCAAAGGACACTCAGCAGCGTTCAATTAAACATTGAGCCACCCCAAAATTTCAAGTAGGGCCACACTCAAATTTCAAGTTTGCCTACCCCCACATTTACAGCATTTACTCGATTTTAATGCGCCCTCGATTGTAACGTGCACCCGTTTTTCGCGACCAAAAAAAAAGGAATGTTCTTAAGTGTAACGCACACCCATTTGCCGTTACCTAAAAAAAGAAAACTCCTTTACAGTACCGCACACCTCATTCTTTCATACATAAATACAACTTTCTCTAATTGGGAAAAAAACAAAGATTTACTTCCAATGCACTAAAGTTGCGATAAATAAAAAAAGTTGCAGTTTCACCCGAAAGGCAAAGCATCGACTACGATAGCAAACTAGTAGACAGCTATACGAAAAGTAAGGATAGTAGTTTTATCGGCTGTATAAACTTCTAAACATTTGCTTACTAGCTAAATTAACAAGCATGGTGTCACGAGCGCACAAGCAAACAAGAACACATCTCACTCAATGACCGCGGAAAAACTTTATCAAAACGCTGGAGCAAGGAAGTGCAGTAGCAGGTGAGAGGGAATCGACCTTTGTACGACCTCTCACTTCAAGGCAAACTAAGCAACAAGAACACAGCATGGAGTGCCTAAATGCGCAGACTCTTGTCTTCATAGCAGATCGCTTTCAAGATAGGGGCTGCGCACGGCTGCACGATCCGTAGCAGACACCGGCGAAGAACGCCTCTCCTGTTTGCGGCAGTCCTGCACGCAAGTTTCGGGAACTCCGAGTGCCCGTGATGCGGCCCAATTTCCGTCCACCTCAGCACACGTGATCGCTTTCCTTTTAATTGCGGCATCATGATGAACTCGGCATGTCTTTGTAGTCGGCACTTCCATGCTGATGGTGCAAATGCAGAAAACGGGAAGATGGACGGTGCACTAACCTAAGCCAAAGGAAGCATTGCCTAAGCACCCGTACTGCAGCACATGGAAAAAGCTACGGCGGCTAGACTCAAAGCGCACACGAGGCGACGATTTTGATATGCTGATGGTGATATGTTAACGCAGATTAAGGGTCGTATTCGATTCTAACACGCACGCAATTTTTGAACCCGTTTTAGTGGAAGAAAAGTGAGCGTTAGATTCGAGTAAATACGGTAAGTTGGCCAACCGTCAAATTCGAACTTGGCCTACCCCCAAACATAACATCGCCAACCCCCTGATTTCCAGTTGGCCCACCCCAAAATTTTTTTGCTACTGCTCGCGCGTTGTCGTCTTCCACAGCTGGCTGGCTCTATCTTGAAAGCAATCGTCTTACGCGAAGGAAGGACGGATGGACAGTTTTCTCATTGGGTAACCACAGAAATGCTCAGGAATTTGAAAATCTCACCTCGAAATGCAATGATCAATTCCCTATGTTCCACTATGCAGCAGTATAGTTCTGTTATGTGGAGAAGCACATTTTCCGTGCAGTGGAGCATAACGAATGCAGAAAGGGGAAGTGTTATTGCGCAGCCTGCTAACGTGTCGAGTCGTTGTCCTTCAGGAACCCCTTCTGATGGGGACTCGATTCTGCTCAACGTTGGAGAAACTTAAGGGATCTTTTTGTTACTGTAAAGTGGCACATTCCCAATGGCCCATACCTAGTTATCCAATTTGGTGTCAAAGACATTAATTAAAAAGCAGCATACACGTACTGGCATGCACCCAATGACCCAAGCTGCCATCAAGGAGGTTCACTGAAGACCGCGAGGAACCCTGTGGCATGCACCCAGTGCTCCAAGTCGGCATCAAAGAGCTTCTTCGAACAGCAGTGCCTACCCAGTCCCCCAGCTACCGTGACCTACGTTGGCGTGAAAGGGGTTCATTGAAGAGCAGCATGGATGTACACGTTGACACATACTCAGTGACCCAAGTGGGTCAAACGGCTGGTTTCGGACCCTGTTATTTCAGCACAGCAGCCCGATGCACTAGCCCTTCGACCATGGACTACCCAGTGACCCAGGCAGGTGGGAGAACAGTTATATCATCATCATCATCAGCCTGGCTATGCCCACTGCAGGGCAAAGGCCTCTCCCATACTTCTCCAAGTACTTCGGTCATGTGCTAATTGTAGCCATGTTGTCCCTGCAAACTTCTTAATCTCATTTTTCCACCTATCTGTCACCCCCTGCTATGCTTCCATTCTATAGGAATTCTGTCCGTAACCCTTAATGACCACCGGTTATCTTCCCTCCTCACATGCCCGGCCCATGCCCGTTTCTCTTTCTTCATTTCAACTAAGATGTCATTAACTCGCGTTTGTTCCCTCACCCAATCTGCTCTTTTCTTATCCCTTAATGTTACACCTATCATTCTTTCCATAGCTCGTTGCGTCGTCCTCAATTTGAGTAGGACCCTTTTCGTAAGCCTCCAGGTTTCTGCCCCGTAGGTGAGTACAGGTAAGACACAGCTATTATACACTTTTCTCTTGAGGGATAATGGCAACCTGCTGTTCATGATCTGAGAATGCCTGCCAAATGCACCCCAGCCCATTCTTATTTCAGTCTCATGATCCGGATCCGCGGTCACTACCTGCCATAAGTAGATGTATTCCCTTACCACTTCCAGTGCCTCGCTACCTATCGTAAACTGCTGTTATCTTCCGAGACTGTTAAACATTACTTTAGTTTTCTGCAGATTAATTTTAGACCCACCCTTCTGCTTTGCCTGTCCAGGTCAGTGAGCATGCACTGAAATTGGTCCCCTGAGTTACTAAGCAAGGCAATATCATCAGCAAATTTCAAGTTGCTGAGGTATTCTCCATTAACTCTTACTCCCAATTCCTCCCAGTCCAGGTCTCTGAATTCCTCCTGTAAACATGCTGTGAATAGCATTGGAGAGATCATATCTCCCTGTTGACTCTCTTCTTTATAGGAATTTTGTTGCTTTCTTTGTGGAGAACTACGGCGGCTGTGGAGCCGCTATATATATATTTCAGTATTTTTACATATGGTTCGTCTACACCCCGATTCTGTAATGCCTGCATGACTGCTGAGGTTTCGAATGAATCAAACGCTTCCTCGTAATCAATGAAAGCTATATATCTGGGTTGGTTATACTCCACACGTTTCTCTATCACCTGATTGATAGTGTGAATATGGTCTATTGTTGAGTAGCCTTTACGAAATCCTGCCTGGTCCTTTGGTTTTCTGAAGTCTAAGGTGTTCCTGAACAGTTATATAAAAACACACATAGATAAATAAATAGACAAATAGCCCCCGTAATGTTCATGAAGTGTTACAAGAACGCTACTGCAATAAAAAAAACGCGAGCCACCGCATCTTCCTATGTGCCACACACCTTTGGCTGACCCACCTACCACGCACCCTGCACAGCACGCCTTCATCGCATCGCCCTATGCATTGCTGGCCTCGCGTGCACCTCTCCCTTCCACCTCTCCGATACAAGTCTACAGCGCTGATGTACAAGGGGTAGAAGGGAGACACAAGGTTGGTAATGCATAAGGGGATGTGACGAAGGCATGCCGTGTCGGATGCAATCTTGGAAGAGGTGAAGGACAGGTAGTGGCCTAATTTTCGTATTAACAGCCTTGAAATAGCACCTAAGCAGATTTTATGTGCAGCTGTTGGTTAACAAGTTGTTGGATAGTTGCACCTGTTGATTGGCAACGTTTTTCTGGCGTACTTACTCGCATTTCAAATGTAAAATTTCACATGGAGTCTACTCCATATCTAAACTATCTGTGTTATGGGCTTGTGATGAGATGCCTCTATATCTACATAACCCGTTATGGGTGTTTGATACATAACTTACTGCTTGCCAAGCATTCACACATGGCTGTAGCCAAGGGTGTGTGGTTGGAAGCGCTGACATAAAAATGCCAGAACCACGACCACACTATGTGGAAGGTGGCAGCAAGACATAAGCTCGTACAGCCGCACCCAACACCGTTTTATCTACCCATCATCCTAGTCCCTGGTTCCCTTAAGTCCCATACACACCACTGACAAATTGAAATGATGCACAGGAGGTGCTAGTAACTGAGTAGAATCTAAAACTAGGCTTCTTTCATGCAGTCCAAAATTTCATTGCAGTTGGCTTTTAAATAGGAAACCGTTTTCATATATTTCAGAATATTAGTGTTGTTACCTACCCGGAATTCTGGGTACCTCTCAATTTGTTTGACGAACATCATTGCAGGGCAGAGGCCCTTCCTTGCGCCTGGGGACTCGGGGTCTTCAGTCAAGGTGGCTGCCAACTCACTTGTTGCTTCTTCCTGTGTATGAACAGAGTTGACATGCATTATCATTATGCCAGAAAATGAGGCCAATCGCCACAAAAGCTAAGGTACAGTAAGCCCTTGCTACAACAAAATCATTTGAGCCAAAATACTGCTGAATTCAAATTTTCATAGGGTCACGATTGTAGTGAATGCATTTTAGATCCATTTATTCGAAGTGCAGTAGTGTCAGACCACACTATACGAACTGCAAAGTGGAAAATCTGTACGGGAGGACATACATATCAAGCATAGTGACCCGGTGTGTTTCTTTGTTTCAAACAGGAGAGGGAAATAGTGCTGTGAAGATCACTCGTACACTTGGCAACAATTCCCTGTGCCTAACTTCATTGCAAGCTGATAGCCAACAGGCGAGGCAGCCGCTTAGAGATGTTGGCAGAATTTCTGCTATGTTATCTCCACATCCAAGCACATGCGTGTTTTGGGATACGTTTTACACTACAGGAAAGCGCCTCATTTTACAAGCTCTTATCCTACTATGGCTCATTTAGAGCCTCTCTACTTTAAACAAAATGTCACCCAAACACTTTCTGAAGGCTTCATCGCAACGATGGTTTACTGAGAGTTCTTTGTTTTGCTTTTATGGTTCGTTGCACTGGCCTTGCAGTGCTAACATAAACACGACCACGTTAAACAAGGCACCTAAAAGAACCATGTAAAGATCAAGAGACAGAGAATCAGGCTAATTAAGGCTTGTGCAAGGCTCTCAGTGCCTTGATCAGGTCTTCGTAGGCTCGCAGGACAGTAATATGCCTTTTCACACTGTGGTCAACGGTGGCCAACCCTTTGAATTATGGCAACAACTGTTGCTGCTCTGATAATAAGTCCCCTTGTCAGAACGTGGGTTTCAAGTGGAGGCTTCATTTGTCTGGGCAGCATATAATTCTTTTTATTGTTATTTATAGAATTCCTGCGTCATTACTGCAGGGGGAGGGGGTGCATATACAAAGTCAACATAGATTAGATACATAGATCGACAATCAATATACAGAACAATTTCTAATTGTGTAATCAATACAGGATCGATACAAAATACAAATGCAATATTAAACGCTACACCCAACACAAAGTAAAAGAACATATGAAATAGACCATTATAAGTTACAATAATGAAAAGAAGACACTGTTTTCGGCTATATTTACTACCGCTTCAGGGAGTTGATTTGATTCTATTACTTCAAGCCTCTATCTCCCAATGAATCTCTGCTGTGTTTACATAGTGGGTGCTGGGTGTTTTGGTAAAGTGCAACAAAGCCAATTCCTGCCTAAGTAACACATCAGCAGGCCTTAAACTCAAATGCTTTTTAATGAGGATATGCAATAGATCATTTTACAAATATTATATTCCAAAACTGAAAAAAAAGCTAATATAAAAAGTGTAAATTATTATTTTAATTAGCATTGTGGTTCCTTGCAAGACATGCCTTTCTCTTTGCTGTCGTGGCCTTCTCATTGCTGTCACTGTACCTTGAAGAGACCAAGTAATCAAAATATACCCTATTTACTCGCATAATGATCGCACTCGCATAATGATCGCACCCCTGAATTTTCCTAACAAAATTCGTTTTTTTTTTTCCCTCGTAATGATCACAGCCCGAACTTGCCGCAGCGATATGTTGTTTGCCAAGTCTAGCTGATGATGATCGTGCTTACCATCTGTCAAATGCTGCGCAAACGACTCTTCAAAGCTTACCGAGCAGACTGCATGCACCAAACAGATTCTTAAGCAGATGCCCATTTCATTCCCTTCATCACTTTCTGCACTTCAAGAATAAAAAAAAGATCTACAACCAGACTTGCCTTGGCTTTATTATTTGTTGGCTCTATAATGGTTGCCAATTTAACAATCTTATTCATTACTGATGCCGAAGAAGCTGTTTCAATGCACGTAATGTACTCGCGAGGAAAAAAAATCACGTTCGGCTTGCTCCGTCACTCGCCATTTTTGTTTTTATGTCTCTCACTGTTACAGTGGCAGCCACCTGTTGGTTGTCGTGTTGTCTTCCCACAGCAAATGCGTTCCGACACATTTCCACGGACACCGCGTTTTCGCCATTTTTCAAGGCGGCCGTGTGCATTGTGATTATTTGTCTGTGTTGGTGCCGTTTCACCATGGGACGGCATGCGAGTTTTACGGCCGCGTTTAAGCTTAAGGCTGTTGACAACGTGCTGGAGCACGGCAACCGTGCTGCCAATAGTCATTTCAGTTTCGATGAAATCCAAATACAGTACTGGAAAAAACAGCGTGAGCAGCTGATGGCTACTGACAGGAAGTGCCAAGCTTTCTGCAAGCCCAAAACAGCCAAGTTCCCTCATGTTGAGGAGGCGGTCCTTGAATACGTGAAGGACCTGAACAAAGATGGTTGTGCAATATCATTAATAATGCTAGATGCAGGTGTGTGCATTGACCAGGAAGCTGGGAATCGTCACAAAAGACTTCCGCACTAGCTCCGGTTGGACGACTCACTTCATGCGACGAAATGGACTGTCACTGAGGTGGCAGATCTCGTTGTGCCAGCAGCTCCTATCCGCGTCCTCTTTTCGCAAATAGGGAACGCCAACCAAACTCCGTTGACTTTCGACATGCCCCGAAACAAAACAGTCAATGAGATGGGTGCTCGGATTGTTCTCATGAAGACATCTGGCGCTGAGAAGCTCAAGGCACCGTAATGCTTGCAGTGATAGCAGACAGGTGGAGGCTTCCACCATACGTCATACCGAAACAGAAGACTATTCCGAAGCGAAACTTCCCCCTGGCATCCACATCCTGACTCAAGTAAAAGGGTGGGTGACAGCAGAGCTCATGGTCAATTAGATTAAGAATGTTTGGGGACGAAGACCAGGAGTGCTTCTGCTTCCCTCGCTTCTTGTGTTGGACAGTTTCCGAGGCCATTTTGTGGATAGCGTTCGAGCTGAGCTTAAGGAGCTATGCACGGACATTGCAGTCATCCCTGGGGTTCTGACGCCGCTGCTACAGCCTCTTGACGTGCCACTGAACAAACCGTTCAAGGACAACGTTTGAAGACTGTACGCAGAGTGGATGACGGCAGGCGAACAAGATTTGACGCCGAGCGGCAAAATCAGAAGACTGTCCGTGTAGGTGCTTTGCTTGTGGAACATCGAAGCCTGGAGCGGTATCTCCGATGAGGTAGTGGCGAAGAGTTTTAAGAAGACAGGCATATCCAACGCGTTGGATGGGACAGAAGACGACTTCCTGTGGGAATGCGAAGATGCGACGACACTGCCGGTTCTGACATTGAAGCTTACAGCGATGACGGCGAAGATTCAGACTTGGAATAAAGTGAGGCGCCCTTTATTCAATTTGAAAAATAAAATAAAAGGGCAATGTGCAATTCATGTAGTGCCTACGTAATGTGTGCGTTTATTACAAAGGTAAGCCTTACTCAACTTTTATGTTTGTTTATGTTTACGATAGCCATCATAAAAATTCTGACATGAAACTTGCCGTTTCGCGTTTTCGGTCCTCAAAATTTTGTTTCGCGGAAAATTTAACCAGCGTAATGATCGCACCCCTGAATTTGCGGCAATTTTTTTGACAAAAAAGTGCGATCATTATGCGAGTAAACACGCTAAGTCCTTTGAATAAGTTCATAAAAAGGTCTTGAATTTCTGCATTGTTAAAAGAATGTGTAGGCTTTTTGTGTGGTTCTCTATGTCGAAAACAACAGACGTGAGCAACACTCACAGTCAATTAAACTCTGTTGCGCCATCTGTCCTAGAAAAACAAAACATACCACAAAAGTTAAACTAACTTCCAAGTAGATGGCACAAGTAGTCTACAGATTTTTCAAGCTCTTGAATTATCTCAGGCAAGGCACTTCAAGGGTTAATGAGGCAGTATTAAGTATTGTGCACATCATATAATGCTGCTTTTATTAGCATGCTATTATGCATTTTCCAGAACACTCCTCAATAAGAAAGAAAGGTATAGATGGGCATGAAGTTCTGTGCTGAATGGTTCTAAGAGTGTGCTTCAATAACCCTTGAGCTAAGCACACCCAGAAAACCCAGGAGGAAGAGATTTGTGGGCTCATTATCACAGGTGATCAGTAACTTAGCAATGTTCCATACTGCGCTGAGGGACTGCCTTTCTCAGATGTCAAACTTTCCAACTTCGGGTCATTTTTCACCACGTCTAAGAAAACTCGCAGCAACTCCAGGAACAAATCTAGTAACAATGTTTAGCATTTTATTTATTTATGGGGAAAGGAAGCATCACTTCTTGCACAGATGCCCTTTTCGGGGTCGCACTCTGACCACACCAGCTTTTTGCCTTCTGCTGTTGGCATGAACACTGTGTGCACTAACACTAGCGTTCTTGCCGAGAAGCTGTGTGCATACCACATCGTGGTGCACACAGTGGTCTGATCAGAATTAACAGTAAACTTAAAACCACAAATGCATCTGGTTTCCCTTTATTCTCCCCCTGTGCGCTGTTGAGGTATATGACGCCTGCCACACAAGTAATGGTACAGTGAAATAGAAAGGGGTAGGGCAGCGTTAAGTCCCTTCAACTCTACGTCAGTGTGTCTACCAACACTGCCTTATCTGCACAAACATCCATCTGGTGTAACCAAATTCTAGTGTACCTTCATGAACAATGGACCTTTCTCCAGTAAGCGACCCCTCTAGCGGCACCACTTCAGCTCAATTTGACGGGCAAGATGCATGAGCTCCCGCCACTTCTCGGATCCACACAGTGGTAGCGTTTGACCAAGTCTCTTGCGACGTCCCTGCGTTTTTATTATTATTTTTTGTCACTTGTTTTGTTGAAGTAGATTCTTATTCTACCTATATTATAGCATGTGTATTTGCTCATGTGTGGCAATAACACTTTTTCCATTAACTGATGTGAAGGCAACATGCTCAATGTGATGGGCAGGAAAGCATTCAGCAGATACTTTAGAGATACGCCAGCATTTGTTCTTGCAACAGCTTCGCCAGTACTTTGATCCAACTACTGAAGTGCGGGTGACTGTCAAATGCATCACCAGCTGGAACTTTCTTCAGGATAAACTTGTGCGTTGATTGGAGTGGCTCGACACGAACAAGGCAGTTAACACACGCATGCACATCTTTGCCCTCAATGAAGAGCAGGCACTGCAAACAGCTCATCATGATGCACAACTTGCAAAGGTTCTGCACTGCAAGGTAAGTGTTGTTTCTCTCCCGGGATGTCACATATGGCATGGTACGTTGGGTAAGGCGAGTAAAGCTTTATTCACTGGTAAAAAGAAAAGGGGGGGGGGGGGGGCTTCGAGCTTCGTATAATTCACCATCGCAAGTCTGTCGCTTTGGTCTCGTGCAATGTATTCCAATGGACTGTGTGGCGACATTCCTGTTTTTTTTGTTTGGCCCCACATAATCATACAGCTGTTTTTGCAATGCATGCGGTAACACATTCGTCAGCCAAAAGTAACAACCCTGCTATATACATACCACAACAACAAAACTGCGCAAGGACTGCAGAATCAGTCATAGGGTGGCAAGTGTGGCTCGAATGTTTACAGTGCCAGTGCCGTGCTGTTATCAGAACACAGGCCCGTACTCGGCAAGAATCACATGATGGCTCACTGGTAACACGGAACAATTTTTTGTAACTTGACAGTGCACACCCCACGGCAAAAACACCCTACATTCCATGCTAGCCTGTGTAATTGACATCACAGCAAGTGTCCGTCATGAGGCCTGTTGCAAACGCTGAGCTAATCACTCGAGCATTAGTTCGATGTGTTGTTTCCATCAAAAAAACTGCTTGTAGTGTTCCCCAAGAAATGGCCAAGTGTTTTGTCAACCAATATTGTAGCACAGAACACATGGGAAATTACTGCTCAGTTCCCGAGAAAATTGCCGTGGATTATGCACTCATTTCACATATGCGCCCTGCGATAATTAATGGCAGCCCAGCTTGGCTGCAGCTGGTACCGAGCGTAGGCGCATGCATACAGCTGAATTTGAAAAAGGTGTATTGAAACAAGAACAGTAAGAGCTAAGTAGAATGCATTTTTTCATTTATGCTTTTCTCAATACATGTAATATCAGCATGATATAAGCTCACAAGCATGGTGTGAGGCCTATACCAAGTTCGCCAACTGGACAAGCAGTGGTGCAAGACCATATTCTCAAGTGATCACTTGTGAAAGGTGTTCAACTTTAAAGCTCGTGTTTAATTTGTTCGTGGCTATACCACTGACATAATATTGGCAAAATAGCTGACATGTATCAACAACTTAGTGGCAACGTTTTGTGCTGCTATGGATGCATTTTGAACATATAAGTAGTTGGCCAATGCAACATGTCTGCAATATATTGCAACTGCTTGCAACTTCTTTGGCTTACCTCGCTGCACTTTTGAAAAATGCAGCCTCTCTTCTTACTCTCCACAACCTTGAACGGCACATCTTCCTTTATGGAGACACCACCACGCTGAGTGCACAGCAGGAGCCTCCCTGTATTGACAGACAACCTGGCTAAATTTCATTCAATGTTTTCTATTTATGCATCAGCAAATGCATACCTACAAACTCCAAATTTTGTAAAATTTTACGGACATTACACCAAAGGGGAGAACAGAACAGATCTCTTTTTTAAGAGCATACTCTGAACACGCAACTTTTCGAGGATACACACATGCTTTAATAAAGACAAATTACATTTAAACACAGCACACAAGCAGCAACAAATTTGGCCGAGGCAAATACTAGCAAGCAACACATTATGTTTAGAGTAGAGTGACTTTTTCAGTGACTTTGATATTGCCAGTTCTGCCTGCTTTGAAGACTTGTCCAAATGAACTTGCTCAAGGAAAGTACAGCTCTTGCATGCCTTCACTATCGCAAGACACCCAATATTAAGGGTACAGCTAGCAAAACATTTTTGTGAACAGTATCGACGTTTGCACAATGCAAAAGACAAGGACTGAAGGAAGAACACAGCACAGGTGCCTGTGTTGCGTTCTTCCTTCAGTCCTCGTCTTTTGCGCTGTGCAAGCATGTCGATATTGAATCACCAACTCGCCCAAGCTTCCACCTTACCAAGTTTATGAACAGAACTTAGTTTTCGTAAAATGTGATCCAACATTTGAAAAATCGCAAACCTAGCTCAAAGGTGTAAACTTTAAAAAAAAATTTGGAAGGTTTGCAGGCATACAAATGTACCCGGGAACTGTTCAGTGCTACAAGGACGGAGATACATTATGCAACAACATGCAAAGCTAACTTCCAGACCTCAATTTCGAAGAGATCTACTGTTGGTTGGCTTGTTATTTGCCAAAAGGAGTGCTGTTGCACCCCTACACTCACTCAAAGCATTGTCATATCAGCAATTTTAGAGACCAACAAACATAATACGTGATTGACATGGTAAACATGCGTACGAAGCTTGGCAAAGGAGTGCGAGCACTGTTTTTCTCTTATCTGATAAGCGCAACCGGACTTCCTTGAATTACCATGCATGAGCGCCACCTAACAAATGACGTCATGATTTTTCACTATACACGCGTGTGTTCTGTGCAAAAACTCGCAGGATTCCTAGAAATAAACAGTGGGGAATCAGCGCTGCCAAGCTTCCCAAGAAATACCACGCAACTAGTCGAAACGTCTTGGTCGGAAAACATTCTTACCGACAGTGATGCACTAAAACGCACGCGCTGAGTTTTATCAGACGATCACGATCACACGATCGCAGATCCGCGAGTGCGCGTTTGCAACAGGGGCGGAAGCACACGCACAACAGACCCAATAACAGTATACGATACATCACAAACCTTTTACACTGAGCGAGGGCCTCGTTCTCAAGGTTTTGAATGAGATGCCGAAGGCGGCTAGAGCAGACACGAATTCGTCGTACTTCTCTTGCGATTCTACGTAGCCAGTCCAAGTGTTTCCCCACTTTTGCGGGCGTTGGAGGTGCTTAAAAACGATGTAAGCTTCGGACCCCTTCGACATGGCAACTTCCGTGCCAGGCCCAGTCCAGGTGACACACAACGATAAACGTGAAGATCAACACAACGGGTGGTTCTCCAGCGCAGTGGCTTCCAGACCGCGGCCATAGCCTGCTCGCTGCCATACGCATGCGCCGGCACAGCAAATAGAGAAAGCAACGCCTCATATGAGAAAGACGTTCAACAAGAGCGGACACTCCCATAGAGGCCAGCGGTCGAATTGACTGTAGCGCACCAAACGGATGGGTCTAATAACTTCTTCCGGTTTCGGGTTGGGACGCGCGCGTTTTGAACGCCAACTGGGCCACCCCAATGAGCAACCAAATGCCCAGAAAAGCACAGTTGCAGCAGCATGCGAACCAAAGCACCTCCATCGACATGCGACGGTGCTTGCAACAAGCGGTGACTTTTGGGACGAATATAAACACGAGAGTGGGTCTTGTAACTGGAGCCACATGTCGTCTTAAGCGGCGAATCCACAAGCAGGTACAGAAAGTGACAGTGGGGTCCCTGAACCTATATGGTGGCTGCCGGCTCTCGAAATGGGTAGAGCTGTACAAAGTGTTGCTTGAGGAGGACATGGCGCTTTTTGGTGTTGCGGAGACACACCTGCGAGGCCTGGAGCAAACCCCAGTTAACACTCGATGGCACTGGACTGGGTCTAACCGTGACAGTGCGTCCCGGAAAGGTGGTGGGGTGGGTTTCCTGTGGCGAGATGACAGCACATTAACGCCTATGTCGGACTCATGCACAGATCGTACATGGGTGTCTGGACGTATACATGATGTTCGAGTGATGTTGGGCGTAGTCTACCTAGGGGTATCCCCTCCCCAACATTCCGAGAATTCTGCCATTATGCGCTGCACTGTACAGGGTGTTGCAAGATGGGGTCTCAACAAACAAGTGCTGCTGCTGGGTTATTTCAACGGCCACATACAGGACCTGGATGTATATGATGACCACAATGAAACACTCATAAAAACTCTGACACAATACCTGCATCTTGACATAGCGAACATGATGGAAGACTGCACTGGTTCTTTCACCTGGTGTGCACGTGGAAGCCGCACTTGCATTGACTACGCACTGCTCTCTGACGACCTGAGTGGCCTACTACACTCAATGCACATCGATGAAGAGGGACTTCACAGTCTGGGCAGCGACCACAACAGTCTTCGGCTAGACTTCGTGCCATCGCCGTGGCACCACCGGCCAAAGAAGAAACCGCACCAAGTGTCGACTTGGTTTCTTCCCAGCGCAGCCCACGAGCTAGTCGCGGCAACCTGTAAATAGTGAGCGGCGCAAGGTAGCTGAGACCTACGAGGCATTCATCTCGGAACTTTGGCGTATCATGTGCAAACATGAAAAGCGTGTCAGCTCTCATGGGTGATTTCGGAGAAAGAGCTGGTGAGACGCCGAAGTGCAGGCAGCCTTCAAAGCCCGAAGATTGGTGAACCGGCAACACCACAATGCTGTGAAGACGTTAGGCAGTGAGGACGTCCAGCAACACTGGCTAGAATACCTTCGGTGTAAGCGAGAAATGCAGGCACTGACACTGCGCAAGATAGCCGAAGTGGATCATCGCAAGCTCCAGGAGATATTAGTAGCAGGGCGAGGGGCAACAGCGAAATTCTGGGCATACGTATCGTCCATGGATAGGAAAGCAGCACAGCCCGAAATCCGTGATGAAACTTCAGGACAGAAAATGTACGATCTCCAGCGCACCTCCTAACAAAGCACCTCCGTTATCTGTACACAGCCGAACCCTATCAGCTAATGATCCCTACGGTGGACCAGGAGGCAGGTAAGATTCGCCAATGCAACCAAGCGACCTAGGGCTGTGGACGGTGTCGAGACAAGCCATTGATACAGTCATCTGTTGTATTAGCGCTCACAGTGCACAATGTCTCGATAACATCCCAGCTGGAGTCATCAAGCACCCGGGACCCCAGACGAGACATCAACTGGCCGATATCTTCAATGGCATCCTGGCAGGAGATCCAGTGCCTAGAGATTGGCTTCGGGGAAAGGTGACCCTTGTGCCAAAGCGAGGTGGAGACCCAGGCCTGATTCGCGACTACCGGCCCCTTACTGTCACCAGCGTCTTTTACAGAGTGTTTGCTCAGGTAATCAAGACGTGGATGAGCGGTTGAGCAGAGACTAACTGCAACCTAACCAAACTTCAGAACGGCTTCCGGTGGGGTTGGTTGCTTGAGGACAATCTTTTCGTGCTTAGCCAGTGCACTGATATTGCGCGGAAGGAAGAACGTGGCCTAATGTGCGCTTTATTGGATGTGTCAAAGGCTTATGACAGCATACCACATGGAGAGCTTTTCACCCGCCTTGAGAGTCTAGAGATGTCACCAATATGGCTGAATATTCTGCGCCGCCTCTACACCAACAACACAGCTAGGGCCGGCATCTATGGGGTGACATCCCAGGGAGTGCCATTGCAGAAAGGCTTACAACAAGGCTGTCCAATGTCCCCCTAACTCTACATGCTCTACGCAGCCCCAGTGGAGCGTCAACTGATAGCATCGAAGTTGGGCTTCACGTTGGCCTCTGTAAGCGAGGGTATAAGGCTACAGTCTAACATGCCGGCACTGGTGTTTGCGGACGACATACTGCTCCTGGCTAACACAGCGCAAGAACTGCAGGCACTGCTCACAATCTGTGCTAATAGTATGGCACAGCTGAAGCTGACCTTCAATGCCAAAAAGTCGGCCGTGGTGTGCTTCGCTGGCTCTGCTGCCATCGAAGATCTGCAGTTGCCAGGTGGTAAGGCTCTGGCTGTGGTGGCCAGATACAGATACCTCGGTGTCCACTTTGGCGATGGTGCGGACTATATAGAACAGCACGAAGACCACCTTAAACAGAGCTTGACACGTGCCGGGAATATCCTCCGGAGGCGAAGCCTCTGGGGATGTAACCGGTTCCTCATGGTTCGGGAGCTGTGGAAGATGGTGCATGTGCCCGCGCTAACTTTTGCCAATGTCATCATCTGTCTGACCACACCGACGCGTGAATGGCTAGAACACACACAGCGTGCGGTGGGCAGGCTGGCACCACGAAGCCATGGCAACGTTGCCAACGAGGCCATCCAGGTAGACCTCGGGTGGTCGACTTTCGAGGCGCACGAGGCGCGAAGCAAGGTGGCATACGATGGGAGACTCCGGTTGATGCAATGCCATCCTTGGGCCCGGTGAGTCTTTGACCACCTACATCGCTGTGGGGTGCACACCAGGTGGATCAAGCGCCTGAAACATCTGTGCGAGCGATACGGCTTTTTCTCCAACCCTGTGAGCGAGACAAGCGAGAGCAAGTGGGCCCTGGCTGCCGGTACCCAGGTCCGCGAAGAGAAAGGGAGATGTGGAGGCAGACGATGGAGGTGAAGCGGACGCTTGAGTTGGACAGGAGTTCCAAGCAGGAAATTCGAATGGAGCGGCTGTTTGACAATGGCGTGGGCAGCAGCCTTCTCTTCGAGGCACGAGAGGGAGCTCTACGCACTCTTGCCTACCGGCAGCGCTTCGACTCGGGTCTCCAGAGCACAACGTGCAGGATGTGTGGCGTGGGCGAGGAAACTGCGGAGAACCTCATCCTGGGCTGTACCGGCCTCTCGCCGACTCCAGGAAGGGGCGTTACGCTGGCACAGGCGCTCGGTTTTACGGACGAGACGAACGCTGAAGTGACAGCAACTAAGCAACGACTCTCTGAAATGGTGAATGGCAATACGCCGCCACTAGACTCGAACTGACTATGCCACACTCTCGTGGACACAGTACTCCCGCGCTGTGACGTATATGTTGTGTGTGTGCAACGTTTTCTTCTCTTTTATTCCGGCTAGGACGCAGGGTTGTGACCGCCCGATATCGATATCTAAATAAAGCCACAGTATCTATCTATCTATCTATCTATCTATCTATCTATCTATCTATCTATCTATCTATCTATCTATCTATCTATCTATCTATCTATCTATCTATCTATCTATCTATCTATCTATCTATCTATCTATCTATCTATCCGTCTGTCTGTCTGTCTGTCTGTCTGTCTGTCTGTCTGTCTGTCTGTCTGTCTGTCTGTCTGTCTGTCTGTCTGTCTGTCTGTCTGTCTGTCGGGCGGTCGGTCGGTCGTTCCGTGCGTCCGTCCGTCTGTCTGTCTGTCTGTCTCAACGTTACTAGACTAGGTTCAGTTTTCAAACTCCCGTGACTGCGTGGACCCACCACCGATCCTCGCATCTCGTGGCGCTGCTGTCGCACTTTGCTCGGTCAGCACGGCGCGGACAGGGCGACGAAGCACTGTCCGTTGTTTATGTGTTTTGGCGCGTTGTATATATGCGTGTTTTGCTGCGGTCTCGGTGCATTTTTGCGACAGTCCTATGCGTTTTAAATGCCGTGTGCGTTTTGAAGAGTTTACGGGCCGTATCATCCAATTTTATTTAGTGACGCGAATGCATATATATGCTCCGTTCCTGCAGCGATAACTTACTTTGAATGTGCAAGTCTGCTCGCAAGGGAGCAAAGCTCACGTAGGTTTCAACATTGCACTTGTGAATGCGGTGCTCTGATGAAAGAAATAGTGCTAGCTTCATTTTTTGATCCCGAAATGAAGTGCTGAGAGTGTGTATATACCGTGTGTCCCAGCTAACTTCAGCCAGAGTTTTAAAATATGCGAATGCCGCGTAGCTGGGCACAACCAAGGTAATGTTTGCCGTAGCTTTGAGATATTCAAATTATTATAAATCCGCCCAGTTAGGTAATGCGTAGTTAATTAATTATTAATTAAAAATTATCCAATAATTGTTAGTGTACTTCTTAATTCACTAAATAAAAAAAATTATTTAATCTATTTATGTAATTCGTTGCCACCACCAAAGGTCCAGGCCTTAACTCTATTTTAATTCATCATCATCATCATCACCAGCCTGGTTACGCCCACTGCAGGGCAAAGGCCTCTCCCATATTTGCATGTCTGTCTATTTTAATTAACTGTGCCTTAATTAACTTCACCTAATTCACTGCGCCTGCCTCGTGAACTGCCTCGATTGGTTCGCTTGGGCTCCCGTGACTTTCTTGGACCATCGTGTGGTCGCGCTAACATCGCCTCATGCGTTCGCATTAATATTTAATTAGTACTAAGCAGCAACAGCTGATTACAACTACTAATCAGCTACTTACAGCTACTCATCAGCAACAGCTGATTAATATAGAGCGCAGTGGACGGCCGGGGCTGCTGCGGCCCTGGACTAAGGACTCCACAGCGCACTCTGGGGCAGCGCAGCAGCATTTTCACAGCTACGTAAAGTTTTTAAATCAATCTCCTAAACGCGAGACTATACAAACATTTAAAGACGCATCGGTGAAAACACTTGCTGAGTACGTAAGTTGCGAAGTCTGAGGACTCGAGCCCCTTCGCCAACGCAGAGCTGCGCCCGCGTAGAGCTAGCTACTTGCGGTGCTCCCGCCCTCTGGCGGCAAACCAAGACAAGGGGCCACCCGCGATGTACGGCGCCTACGGAGAGTTTGACAACTGAACCTAGTCTAGTAACATTGGTCTGTCTGTCTGTCTGTCTGTCTGTCTGTCTGTTGTGATCAGGGGTTGAAATTAGGAGTACAATCAGGACTCGATGGTAACCAAAGCTCAACGGGACGCCTCGCATTGGGTGCTCACGGGAAGGCGACAAATGAAGTTGCAGTGTGGAGGGTGATATGAGCTGTACAAGTCTTGATTGAGGGAAGCTAGCAGTAAAATTGATTATGAAGACTGACTGAGGAATACGGAAGAAGGTAAATAGACTATAAGAGCGTTCAGGTATTCGTACAGGAATAACATTGATTCACAGTGGAGGAAAAGAACTAGGAAGCTTAACGGCAAGTGTGCGGCCTGTATGGTGAGCAACACGGCGACAAAGAACGTCAAGCGGAAAGTCAGAGAGGCTGAGATAACATCATGGGTGGCTGCAATGGAAAAGAAACCTGCTACGAGTAACTAGTTAAGAGGAAAAAAAACGAAATCAGGAAAGAAACAATTTATAACTCAGATTGAAGGTGATTACTTTTCGAAGCGAGATCAGGATGATTTAGAGCACGCACTTTTGAAGTGAGACGTAAGAAGGAAGAAGAAGCATGTGCTTGGTGTGGTAAAGGCCATCGAAGAAGAATATTCTATCCTATCATATCCTGCGGTAAAGCTAGGGAAAGGATGGATCATGTTTTAGAATGTGAAGATAGCTGCCCAGTGGTTGGTTTAGGTATCTCTGGCCTCCTTGAAACCCTTGGGTTCAGCGAGAGCAGGGGGAAAGTAAACATGTCCGCAGGAGAAATTAGTAAGCGGCGATTTAATCGGTGGATGTAGGGAAACGACAAACAACGGAGGCGTGCAACAACAAAGTTCACTAGGGGTTCAGAAAGCTTGGTTATGGGAATACGCCCTGTCTTCTTTTTTTTTTTTTTATTTTTTTACGTAGGTAGGATATGAGGCAATATAATAACAAGAGCTTGGTGGGGCAACCGACCAAGCTCTTCTAAGTTCCAAATGGGACGCTCATAGCATCCATCCATTCATCCATCATAGAGAGGAGGAAAGAGAAAGGCTTTGCCAGGTGGTTTTCCGCTCATGCGGCAAGCATCTAGTACTCCAGACTTGCACGGTTTCTATGGGAGCCGCTTGCGGTTTTTAGAAACTAGAAACAACCGTAACGTTCGAGGACAGAACGACGAAAATGTGTATTGACCAGTAATATATGAACTTGTTTATTAACCTTCTTGTTTGTGGCTTCAGATATTGTAGGGATGTTATTTGTTACGCTTTGACACTATCGTGACCGCGGGGAAACCGGTAGTTTTCGGGCGGTCTAGGAAATTTTTTTTTCTTATCAGAAAAAAATCACATTATGGGGTTTTACGTGCCAAAACCATCATCTGATTATGAGGCACGCCGTAGTGGAAGACTCTGAAAATTTTGACCTCCTGGGGTTCTTTAACGTGCACCTAGATCTAAGTACACGGGTATTTTCGCATTTCGCCCCCATTGCGACGCGGCCGCCGTGGCCGGGATTCGATTCCGCGACCTCCGTGCTCAGCAGTTCAACACCATAGTCACTGAGGAACCAAAGCGGGTACTGCCATGCGTGGAACATCCTTTCAACCCGGTACACCAGTACCGCGTAGTTAGTGATACTGCGCTTCGATTAATTCCCTCTGCTATCTGCTAGCCTGCTGGTTATCTCATGTTGTAAAGCAACCGCCCTGGAAATTTTGATACCATGTCTGATTACAGAACTAGAACAAAGTTTTCGACAGCAACACTTTCTGAGGTACCCGTATGTCTTTTATTTGTTATTATTGACTGCGACAGCATAGGAAGTTTGGCTTCTTTTGAGCCCGGTTTATCCCAACATCGTGTCTAAACACACAGCACATATGAGAGGAGAGAACAATATAAATAGAAAGCAAGAGAAATCGTCAAAAGCTTTCACAATCGCTTAGAGTCAAAGAAAGATGTTAGATGCACACTACAAACACGCAGACAGCTAATAAAAATTACAAATCGATACAAATCACGCATAATGCGGTGTCGGTGCATGACCTAGGACAATCACGAGTATGCCATCTGCTGTTGTTGAAATGACTCCAAGCAAGGCGCACATGAAAGGTCACTAGCGAGGAAAAGTTATTATGATAATAAACTGATACGAAAAAAGAACATACCAAAGTACACCAAACGCCAATGACACGACAAAGTCATCATGACGTTACCGCGCACGACAAAAATTACATTCCCAAAACAGCACTATTCAGAAGTAACTAATAACAGACTGGTGTGAAAGTCGCGCCAGCCTTTCACAGCATTTCTAGATGTATAGCGGTTTCTTCGTAGCTTCGTGATACTCTTAGTCGCATGGCAATTTTTTCTTTCATGAAACTTCCCCCACCTTGCGAATTTTCGCCGAACAGATGTGCCGCACCATGAACTATAACAAATAATTTCTGACGGGCTAATTAAGGCTCTCTTTTGGGAGTGAATGCTGTCTTCGGTGCGCAAATGGCTTGCGGTAGTTTTCAATAGTACAAGGTGAGCACACTTTCAATGCTAACGTTATGTGGGTTCTATCATCAGATCTTCATCGTCGTGTTCTCAGGAATGTTGCCTTCAAAGTGAGTCAGACGGATGCATGTCCATCTGACAATTGATGCGATGTTCATTCATAAATTAACAATAACTGGAAGACAGGGGCCAGATTTGGAAAGTTTTTTTTTTTTTGTAAGCTGGTATGGTGGTATTACGAACAGTTTTAAGGTCAGAACGTTCTTGTGAATAGCTTACTTAGATGCGCAGAAAGGAGTGGGCTTAAAATTTGCGAGAAGGAAATGACGAGTGTTAAACTGCGATATACGACTTCATAAAGACCGTGAAAAACAACTCAGTGGCGATTTAGCGGCAACAGCGAGCGAGATGCGTTAGCATTACGTCGCGCCTCTTTGAGGTCCCGGATGCATGGCTTAAACTGTGTTCATCACATTACAAACTGTTGTACAGGAGGTCCCTTGATTCGAGGATGGAAGTGCCGCTGACCATGGTCCGAAGCAGGCCACCGTCAGAAGCACTATATATATATATATATATATATATATATATATATATATATATATATATATATATATATATATATATATATATATATATATATATATATATATATATATATATATATATATATATATATAAATGACGGTGTCTGCTCCGTACCCGCTCTTCTCTTCTAAGCTCGCTCATCACCTCTCGTGACCGGCTCCCACAACTTGCACAAACTTTACTTTTTTTTTCCGCTTTGACACTACTAATCCTGACGCATTTAACAAAAACAAAGGCACGAAATTCTTACGGTCAATTTAACTCATGCATACGTAATCAACCCTTGATAACAAAGCACAAAACATAAAGCTGAGTTAACGTACAGGAAGATGCATATAGTTCAAAAAAGGTTAGTGGTATAATCTGGAAGGCTAGCTGGGGCATCTTTTTTCCGAAAAAAAAAATTGGAAGCACCGAATTCTTTACAGAGACGTCTCGTCATCAGAGACGTCTTGTCAGCAGAGACGTCTCGTCATCATTTAATCAGCCTTATCGAAGATCGCCGATGCAAATGTCCTCATTGTAGTCGGGAACTTCGGTGTCGCATATGTCTTCGAAATGATCGATGCACTCCTGCGGCACCGAGAACCTGCTTGAACCGGTGACCCACAACATGCATACTGAAAAAAAAAGAGTAGCCGTGAGACGTTTGAGAACGATGCAACACATTAAAAATTTTTGTAGGATTTGATGAGAAGCAACTTTATATTTATTCTGCTTAGTGTTGCATTACAGACATACGTCCTATGGCTCGACTCCAAAAAGACGTGTAATCAGTATTCTGCCGGCAGTGGCATGTTTCAGAGTTAATTTCTTGTGTTTTATTTATATTTAGATAATCATGTTATATCATTAACTCCTTTTTACGCCGCCTTCTCATTTCTTGTTTCCCTACTTGTTTCTCTGTCTCATATTGTTTTGTCTACCCCATTTGTCTTATCTGTACAATTTGTCTCGCGTATTGCTTTTTACGTGCGCCACTACGAAGGATCCGTGGCTGTTTCTGGGTAGTAGAATAAACGCTTGATTTATTGATTACTATTATTATTACTATTTGCTCATGCGTTTTCTAATGCTTGGATTATGGTTCGTAATGAAAAAAAAATGTGGCTGTTTACTAGCTATTGCATGTCTGATATGTTATATTTACCTCAAAAGTTTGCTGACAAGCACTTTTATGTTATTCTTCCTATTGTTGCAGTAAAATGATTGCATAATGCTATTTTATAGCGTTAACCATTTCTGTCACTACACGGGATACTCTGCGGTTGTGCTACATTAGCTGCCTGACCAACGCGCGGGCAAGCACCATGAGCTTAGGTTGGCCAACAGATTGAAACCGTGTTCAAATATGTTGATAATAAATTTGAATTTGAATATAGGATGTTACTGAAGACCAGAAAGTTTTCGTGGCCCAGTGGAATGCCTCAAGCCTCAAAAGGGCGAAAGCTATCGTGTCGCTCTGTGAAGTCAAGTTATGATATCAGCTAGGAAAATTGCACAAGTGTGTTTGAATGTGCATCGGCCGACGTGCGCTGTGAAGTGAAAGCCAGGTGCATTCAACGTCGACGTTGGAGCAGGAAAGATCACGTGATCAGCGGTAGTCACAGTTACCAAAGTGGCAAGATGGTGAAGCGCGTCACCAGGTTTGGCGGTAACGTGTTACACCTTCGCCGGTTCTTGGTGCATTTTACTTATTTTTATATTTATCACTTTTGTTTTCCGTAATGCTGATTTATCAAAGTCACATAGCTCTGCTATAATATTTTTCTTGACTACAATCACATGTTCCAATTTTTGCAGGGATTAATTGCACAACTTGATGGAATTCGATCTCAAATAAATTATCATTATCGAATGCTATGCACTAACACTCCTTCTTGAACATACGTTGCCACTTACCAATCATGGCATACCCGTTACCAATTCATGTTTAAAGAAACCATATGGAAACGGCTACTGATGCTAGTATAACTGAAAGCTAATTAAGGAAGGCTCCGACTTCTTACCATCTCCATGGAAAGGAAAATTCGCGGCGATATTGCAGTTCTTGTTGTTAGTGTACTGGAACTTCACGAGGTGCGGACGAAAGATGTCTGAAATAGGACGTAAAATAAATAGCGGTGAAGGAGTATTCAAAATTATTAAATGCGAATAGTACAACGCTAGTGTTCCGATTCGCATTCAGTTCAATGTTTTGATATTTGAAGTTTTCGAATATGCATTAAAACCGAATAATACGCGAATCTCCGTTAAAAAAACTTGTCTCTGCAAATGATGGCGGTTAAGCCGACTGGGGTGAATATAAGTGAGTATGCATTCACTGATTATAAACTTGTATAGACATACAGATGGGAATAGAGCATTCATGAAGATGACCTTCAATAAAACACCCTTATGGGACCACTTGTTATAAAATGCACAGGATCAATAATAATGAAAACAGAAGCAATTGCGAAGTCAGTGTAAAAAGTTTACAGACTGCGCGATCTGAGAAAACGTTTAATTTGCAATTAGTTGTGTAACAGTATAGGCAATTGGAAGCTGTATAACATTGTCTTTCACATATGGTATACGTGTTACAGGCCATAAATGCGAATACTCGGCTGCATACCCAGGCTGCTTATATATTAAGCTTTTTTTTTTCTCTTAGCCTGCGATCCATAAGCTTTTGTCGCCAATTGTGCACCTGTAACTTTGTGGTATGTGTAACAAATCAGGACTGAAATAATTCATCCCCATCGTTCATGCGTGCTCACGCTTCCTGACGATTTTATTGCAAGAAGGACTGCGTCTCACAAGAAGTGGTAGTTGCACGGTGAGTATAAGAAAAGTTATTGTTATTGTATACATAATAACCTTACGCCACAAAATTATAGCCGTACCGTTTCCATGCAGTCTGCACATCTGTGGCTTCGATTTGTGTAAAATAATGGTATGTTTCTTTGATTAATCTCGGTACATCTACAACGCTCAAGTCAATTGTGTATAGACGTATTATGGCTGTAATTTAAGGCTGTGATGTCCTCCTGTGGACAGCGCAGGAAGTCATTTTGAGTCACCGTTGTATGTCAGAAATCAAGCTCTCTGTCTGCATGACTACGCATGACGGCACACGTCGAGTTGGTTCTCGAAATTGGTCTTGACATAACATAGAAAAGGGAATTCAGTGGGTGCGATACATTCGGAATGGTTTACATCGATGCGAATTTCAGTACGCCACATTTCTTAGTACCTTGACGATCGCAATAAAAAAGAAAGTACTAAATGGTAAGTTTGAGTACGATACCACTCTAGGAATTCTCCCCGTTGTTCAAGGATTCCCTGTACTCCGTTAAAGCGCTGTGGTTATAGGCTTTTATGTGCAGTTACAGCGGTTTGGGTCGACCTCTCTGTCCTTCCTGTAAATAAATTCTATTCTACAGTGGTTTAGACTTCTATATCAGCCTACACGAAAGTTGTGACGATGTAAACAAACGCACTGACCGCCGTTGACGATGGCAACTGCCGTGTCCGGCGAGGGACCCGGGCGAAATTCCACCTTGTAAGTTCCCCTGCAATGGACCGCGATGATTAGAACAAACGTACTAGGGACACGTTTGTTCTATGAACTTTATCATAGTGAAGCTGAAGAGTGATTGAGATATGGCTTGCTGATGCTCTCGTAGTCTGAATTTCCGACGACAAAGTGACAATATCTTTTTCTGTAATTCCAGCATTCGTCTGTTGTGGCCTGAGCTTTTGTAACTGCGCGAACATTCTTCGTTACACTTTCGCTTTGTGAGGTCTTCGAGGTGATGTCGAGCTGTAGCTTTTGCTCTGAAATTGCAATCTAGCGTGCGGAACAAGATTGAGTTACCTTAATCTGACAACTCGAACAATCCTAAATGCTGGAACGCTCTCATAATGGAACGACTGAACCGTTTTGTATGGTACATGCTTTATTTATGTATTTATTTATAAACCTAGTAGGAGCGAACAGCACGAGCTCTCTCGCCATCACAACACGAGTCGTCGTCGTCGTCTTCGAGCTCCCAGGGAAAACACGAGACGTTTCATTACATTACACAGAGAAAAAAAATAAGAATGATACTAATGGCAGGGAGCAGATATTAGACTTATGCACTCTATATTCTACAACTGCTCGAAGGTAGAGAAATTCTAATAGAACTCAGCCGGCAAGTTTACAAGTACGTCACAAAAAAAGTTGTCCCACTTCCGTAAACATTATTATAGCGTCCCAAGCGTGGAAAAATGTAACATTGTATTTCACAGGTCCCATGAGACGGTTCATCTCTTTTCAAGAATTTCAGTCACACTTGGCAATTGGAGGTATTAGAGGAGTGGGGGTTGGCGTTCTACTCCGGCTGCAACTGTGCATGTGGCGGCTGCGCGAGGTGGCGCGGCCTCTATGTCGAGAGCGATCTGCGTTGGGGGCAGTTGCGTCGACGGCTCGTAGCATTGTGCGTGCTGTGTATTCTCGGCGCTCAGTTTGCACTGAAGCGATAGACAGCGCGGTCACTTCGCTCGCTGCTGCTGCCTCGCTTGTTCACGCCAGCGTCTCGACTGCACGCGGTCATCGAGTGCGATGTGTCCATGCTTCCTGTGTGCGCTGACACCATGTTTGTTAATTTAGGCAGCAAGCGAATGCTTACAAATTGATTCGGCCGATAAAAGTGCTATCCTTACTTCATATCAGGGGCGTAGCCAGTGGGGGGGCTTATGGGGCTTCAGCCCCCCCCCGAAATTTTTTCGTGCTGTTCATGCACCGCCGACCAAAGCGACCCCCGGCGCCGGAAATCACTCTGGATTTTGTCTAGAATGTCTTTTTGACGCTCGAAAAGACATTTAACCGCGAAGATTGCAAACTTGGGCTGGATTTCATGGCAACGCCCATACACCGGGAGTCACACAACGCCAAGCAGTCCCATCCGAGCACAAAGTTTCAAGGGCGCTTTGATGGTGAGCGGGCTCGCCGCGGCATCTCACTGAGGCCACGGAATCTATGGAGCGCATGGATTTCCATTGCGAAACTTTATGGGTGTAAATCTCATAAGCTCTTGATGTGAAAGGTGCATTGACATTTCCAAAGTTGTGCTTTAGATTTTCAATTGCGGAACTTTGTGGGTTTGATGTGGTTATAAACATTTGACGCCAAAGGTCTATTGACTTTTCTAAAGTCTTACATCGGAACATACAACGAGACAAGCCAAATCAACACACTAGCAGACGAGTTGACAAAGCAGGCAGCGAGGTCCAATGAGACGAAGCGTTGGGACGGTTCATTTGTGCCGTCATGTCCCATCATAAAATATCAACATTTTTTTTTAACCTACGCCAGAACATCCATGTCAAGACACTAAAGCCAGCCAAAGTAACTACGTTCTTATTTATTTTTTCTACTTTGGCTTTTATTCGCGAGGCCACACTGAGCCTCTTCAATTTTTTTTTGTTCTCGCTACCGTACCGCGGGCTGCCAGAGCCAGCCAGAGCGCGTACGTTTTTTTCGTATGGCCCCGACCACCATGAGGTGCACTTCGGTGCGCGTTCGGTTTGCTCTGGCCGAGTGGATTTTCACCGGACAGAGTTTTGGACGCTTTCTGGCTAGCAGACGAGAAAAAAAGAACAATGGTCGCTCGCCGCTATCACTGTGGGGACTCGAAAGATTGCACCGCATTCCTTGAGCGGAACCTTTCCGGAAAGTTTTGTTTCGCCGCTGTAGGATACTGAGCAGTATGCGTATGGTTCTCAGTGGACCAAGCGTCTCACGTTTTATTCGGTATTCCTTCCGTAGCCCCATTAGGTGCCCGAAGTAGGCATTCGATTCTGGCCAACATACTTTCCTATGCGTTTTATTTTATTTCGGTGCCTCCGCCTCACAGAAAAAAAAAATACATTGTTGCGGCGCAGCGAATTGTCGCATGGTGAAAGTTCGATTTTGATACTTCTTTTGCCGAAAGTAATGGGCGACGGGACGCTTCACTTGCCGGATACGTTTATTATAAAATTGCGAAAGCAATTATATGGACACTCCAGGCGCACTCCTGCCGTCGCCCTCATGTTTCGTATAAAGTCCAAGGGTGATAACATCGTGACCACGCGCTGCATGCTGTATGTGCCAGTGAAAGCGTAGGAGGGGAGGTGGAATGGGTGAGCCGACGATGGTGGCTCAGTCTTGTGTGCGCAAAGGAAAAAAGCGGGAAGCAAGCGCGCCGCCTTCCGTCGCGCGCAATACATCGGGGCGAGTGGATGGAATGAGGGCGGAATCTAGGATTCTGCGAATCTATGATTGTGCAACATGTTTATTTGCCTTGTTTGACGCATTATATACAGTTACTTCTTCTTACATATAGACTCATTGGAGACTTATACGTATACTTAAATATCTTGTTGCGAGGTTTTGTGTATACATGCAGTGAACTTTGTTTCCAGTGACACTTTCTTGTCCTTTATCAAGCCGTATTTTCGCATTTGTATATCCCATTGTATCTTTGGATTTCTAATGTACGAGGGCGAGTCAAATGAAAGTGAGCCTACCCTAACCGCGCAATAATGGTTCGGTTCATTATCTGCGAGGCATGCGCGTAGGAGAACGGCATGTCTCATTTACAAAAGTGACACGCAGGCGTGAAGATAAATGTTCTTTAATGCTCTCATACCATGGGTTGAATATGGTTGCGTCACATAATGGACACTTCAAAAGTTGAACAGCTCGGTGTCGCGAAGTTTTTGACAGCTGAAGGTGTTTCCAGAACAGAAATTAATCACCATATGACTGCCGCGTACGTTGAACACTTCATTTCATTGTCCACTGTGAAGCGTTGGAGCAAACGGTTCAAAGGACATTGCAAGGACATTCCAACACCGGGCCAAAACCGTCGTGCAATCACCCCCCCCCCCCCCCCCCCACAATTTCAAAGGTTCATGAGCTGCTGAAACAAGAACGGAGGATAAGCATCGATGAACTGGCAGACCGTCTGAACATCAGTCACGGTTCGGTTCATGCCATAATTCATGAGCTTCTCGGTTATCGGCGCTTTGGTGCGCAATGGATCCCCAAGATTTTGATCCATCGCGAGAAGACGGAGAAGTTTCGCGCTGCCTTGACTCATCTGATCGGGTATCACAATGAGGATGACGACTTCTTGTTTGCAACTGTGATCGGGGACGAACCTTGGTGCCACTACTACGAGCCTGAAACACGACGGCAAAGCTTACAGTGGAAACATTCTAATTTACCACGCCCAAAGAACGTAAAGGCGATCATTTCCGCTGGAAAAGTGTTCTTGACTTTCTTTTTTTTCGATCGACAGGGTCCATTACTGATAGAATTTGCTAAATCTTGAGAGGCTATCAATTGTTTCCGATATTGTGAAACGCCAGAACGGCAGCGTGTCGCTATCAAGAACGAACAACTTGGAAAATTGACGAATGGGGTCATCTTGTTCCACGACAATGCCTGTCCCCACGTCGCTTATGTGGTTAATACAAAACTGGCAAAGTTCAAGTGGGAAACGCTGCAACATCCGCCATACAGCTCAGACCTGTCACCTTGCGACTTCTACATTTTGGGGCAAACGAAAAAACAGCTCAAGGGAACCAGATACAGACTTTTTGAAACCCAAGGAGTTTTATAAGACGGGAATCACGCGACTCATTATACAATAGGACAAATGTCTAAATTCTCATGAAGACTACTTTTAAACAAAGCACCCCATTGTTGGCTCATTCATTTGACTTGCCCTCATATGTCTTGCAGAACTCCTGCTTTTTATACGTGCTCTCTGTCGCGACTATAACTTCGGTGCAATTACTCACGATACACGACAAGGGACAGCTACTCCTGCGTAATACATTGGAACAAACGACAGCGTCATTGAGATTTTTCACTGGCCATTGCATATATACAAGAATGTAAGCACGGTTCTTGAATGACAAAGTTTCATTAACGTATTTAAATTATGGGGTTTTACGTGCCAAAACCACTTTCTGATTATGAGGCACGCCGTAGTGGAGGACTCCGGAAATTTCGACCACCTGGGGTTCTTTAACGTGCACCTAAATCTAAGTACACGGGTGTTTTCGCATTTCGCCCCCATTGAAATGCGGCCGCCGTGGCCGGGATTCGATCCCGCGGCCTCGTGCTCAGCAGCCTAACACCATAGCCACTGAGCAACCTTCATTAACATATTTGTCCTCAACTTGTTCAGTTCATTGCCTTTTAATTTGTCGTATCAGCGGCATGCACTGCTTTCCTGGTTTCGAACTGATATAGTTCTAAAGTTCGTGTGATATTCTCTTAACTTAATAAATAGACAAAAAACATGGAAGCATTGACGTCAGTTATGTTGGGAACAATTTTTGGCACATACGAGTATAATATTTTATGAAGAAATACATATTTTATTTGTATTTACAGTGCGTGGCTTTCAAGAATTCGTTTGCAGCATCTTTGGTAATGACAATGCAGTTATTATTCATGTATTTGATCCCTCGATAAATTGTTTAAGAGGAAGCTTTAGCTCGGGCCCAATCCGACGCGGCCTATTCAAATACTTGTAAAACGCAGAAACGCTTTTCTGAGATAATCCTGCTAATCGCTTTTATTGAAATTGGTTGCATTGGAGTGAGAAAGTTAAATCCTAGTGTCTGTTGGAAACAGAACTTCGATTTAGGGCCTGAATTTTGTTTAAAATATTTTGAAAAATTCGAAAGTTTGAAAAAATAGAAGCACGACGTTTACAAACTAATAGCTATGCATGAAGAACAGATATTGTGGTTCTGTAAACGGCATTTATTATAACAACCAAAGCGGACAAGTTTGCTGTGTCAATTTGTATCTTACGTGAATTGGTTACGTTGTGTACAAGGGTTCTGCAAAAGCCGTATTTCCACAATACTAAATTTTTTTGAGATTCATGTGTAGCATATCTATTTTGTCCGCTCTAGATGTACTATTAGATGCAATTCACAGAATTGTGATGTCATTTTTCATTGTTAAGTCACGGAGTTTTAAACTTGATAGTTTCGTTTTCTGAAAATTTTCAATTTTGGCCAATTTTTATTAAACAATTGACCACCTAAATGAAAAATTCGAAACCAGCAGTCACTAGAATTAAACCGTTTCTTTTAATCGCAACAAACCTCCTCAAATTTGGTGACGTGGTTGCAGGGAAAAACGAATTCCCCTTCTACATGTACTTAAATAGGAGCACCCGAGCAATATATATATATATATATATATTGGGCCAGTGGCCTAGCCCCCCCCGAACAAAATTTCTGGCTACGCCACTGCTTCATATGTCTGTCTACTAATTTGTTATCGCAATTGATACTTTGCCTTTCTGGCGAAACTGCGACTTTATGTATTTATTTCCCTTTCGCAAGCGAACATGTATAACAAAGTCGGCGTCCTCTCAAACCAAAACGTCGATATCACAGCAGTCTTGTGGCCTCTGCTAACGAAAAGTGATTCACGCTAAAGTAAAATAGCCAACCCCAACATTTTCTTTGGGCAAACAGAAATCCTTAAACCCGATATTACTCATTTCTCACATTGGGCGTTACCGCGGAGTCGGCGAAATACTTACTTATTCGTGCCTCGATGACCTTTCAAAGTCCATACATAAACGGCTTTCTGCCTCTGTATGTATTCTGTTCTGTTGGCATAGAGGCACTCCAGGCTAGGATCATCGCTGGATGTGTACACGGCGACGGCATCCGGGAAGTAGTCGGCAACCTGCGCACAGAAGATTTCAGAGACCACTCACGTGACTCATAAGTGGAACTTCAGAAAGTGAGGAAGATATCGCGAGTGACCATCATAATACGAATCTGCTCGGGTGATAAACTGCGGAGTAGTTCATGTGTGTTGAATTAGACGCAATAGCGAAAGAGCGTGGTACCAGAACAGTGCTTTTCGTTTACGTGTCTCTCATTCGACACATTAGAGGGCGTATGTGATGCCGGCGATACCGACTTGTGCCTAGCACGTCAGGCCATTACGAGCGTCACTTGGTCAAAATTAATCCGGAGAATTCGACTGCATGGAGTCCGTCGCATGTGTCATCCGCTGTGGAGCGTTCGGACGTGAGAGAGAGAGAGAGATAGCACTTTATTTACACCCGTCAGAGAGTATGGGTGGTCGGGTGAGACGCAGCTCTCCCTATCGCCGTCTACCTCCCCCCTAGACGTCGGCCGGAATCAGTTGACTTCCGGCGGCGGCCTGGGCTTGACGGATGGCCTGTTTTTGGGCTTGCTCTTCCTGGCTATGGAGGGAGGATTCCCATGACTCTCTGTTTCCATGTAGGCCGTTTAGTGCTGGGCAAGCCCAAAGCATGTGATTTAGCGTTGCTATGTCTTCACAGTTTTTACATTTTGGAGAGTGCACCTCAGGATGCCATTTGTGCAGAATATACGGGTTTGGGAAGGTACCTGTCTGCAGTTTTCGCCATATTACCTCTTCCTGCTTTGTGAGAGATCTATGGGGGGGAGGCAGAGTTCTCCTCCCCATTCTGTAGTGTTCTAGAATTTCTCTGTATGTGGTTAACTCTCGCTTTTTGGACAGGAAGTAATCTGCCTGCGCTGGGGCCCGGTGTGTGAGTCCTCGGGCGACCTCATTGGCGATCTCGTTCCCTGTGAGTCCACTATGAGCGGGTGCCCATATTATCCTAATTAGGTCGTTAGGTACGTTCTCCTTGCCTGCTTGCAGAATTTTGCCGGCCTCTTTGGAAACCTTACCTTTGTCATAGGCTTTGATTGCAGTTTTAGAATCGGTGATGACTATTCTAGTTGATGGGTATGTGATTGCCAGGGCAATCGCCGCCATCTCTGCCTCATCTGGTGAAGAGTGTCGTACGCTACAGCTAGAGACTAGCTCGCCTTTGTCGCTCACTACTACTGCAGCATAATGCCCTTCTGGGTATTCTGCCGCATCGGTGTACACTACCCCTTGTTTTTGGAGGAGGGAGCCTTGGAGTCTTTGGACCCTGCTTCTCCTGCGTTCCTTGTTGTGTATGGGGTGCATGTTTCTTGGGATAGGGGTTATTCTTAACTTGTTAGCAATTTCTTTGGGGATGACGGTTATCCTATCACGTGATTCTGGGTTTTGATAGCCCAGGTTTCTGAGGATGGATCGGCCCGTTTTGCTGCCAGTTAGTCTGATATATTGTGCCGTGAGTTTCGCCTCGCACATTTCCTCTAGGGTGTTCGACACTCCTAGGTTCAGAATCATCTCGGTTGATGTGCATGCTGGTAAACCTAGTGCTGTTTTGACACCTTTCCTGATGAGAATGTCTACCTTGTCTCTCTCTGCTTTAGTTGTTTTTAAGTACGGGATAGCGTAGGTGATTCTGCTAATGATGAAAGAATGAACGAGCCTAAGTAGGTTTGCCTCTTTCATCCCCGCGTTTTTGTTTGCTATCCTCCTGAGAAGCCTGCATGTTTGGTTGGTCGTGGCTTCTAGTCGGTTAATTGTTTCGGTGTTTCTCCCATTTTGTTGTATCCACATACCCAGTATCCTGATCTTGTCCACCCTTGGTACCGGGGTGTTGTTGACCAGGAGCTGGATATTGACCTGCTGCTTGCCCATGATGAGCATCTCCGATTTTTCCGGCGAGCATTTTAGCCCTATGGGTCTCAGATAGCATTCCGTTTCCCATATTGCCCTTTGTAGGGTGCCTTCTATTTGGCCATCGCTCCCCCCTCTGTCGACCCAAAGGGTGAGGTCGTCAGCATAGAGTGTGTGGCAGAGGCCTTCTATCTTTCTGAGTCGTTCTGGCAGCCCGATCATTGCAATGTTGAACAGGGTAGGGGAGAGCACTGATCCCTGCGGTGTTCCCTTGTTGCCTAGCTTAATGTTTTTTCTTATTGTGCCCCCGATTTCTATGTTCACCGTTCGGTCCGTGAGGAAGCTTTTGATATAGTTGTATAGCTTGCTTCCAACATTTAGGTGACTGAGGTGTGACAGGATCGCTCTGTGTTTGACGTTGTCAAATGCTTTGCTGACGTCCAGTCCGACTAGGACTCTCGAGTCGCTAGTCTTCCGTTCCAATACTTGTTCTTTGAGTTGTAGCATGACGTCATTTGTGGACAGTTGTTGTCTGAAACCAATCATGCTGTCTGGGTAGAGTTCCTTACTTTCCAAGTAATCGTTGAGCCTATTCTGTATGACGTGAAACGCCGTCGATATTCATTCATGGTATTGGGGGTGCCGGAAGCTGTTTTGTTTATTAAGCACAATGAAGGCAATAGGCGTTCTGTTCTTTCAGTGAACCCTTACGAAATCTTGCGAAACGTATTTATTTATTTTGTGAACACATTGCTCGCCGTGTTGATGCAAAATTAATTTAGGGATAAATAATACGCTCGGCTTAGTAAAAGTGTGCCACAGTTAATACACTTGAATACATACTTTATGCTGTCGCCTAATGCAGCTTACGTTACTGAACCTACCTTTACCCATCGTACATGATATAAGATGATATCAGTGGGTCCACAAATTATGGGCATATAATCGTACTCTCCATCACACCACAAGGGCATTACGAAACAAGTCTACATTTTGTTGGCTTCTTTCGCAAGTAAGCACTGCTTTCTCTAAGTTCGCCGACACACCTCTAGTGGCAACCTTATTGGTTCGCACCTTCGGTTGGTCGTTTCGGAGTGCTCCAGAGGTAGTCATCCTGTTCGGACGGTCGAAAAAAGGGGTGCTCCGACTACACTCGCCTGGCTCCTTCGGATTACCAACTTGGAGTGTCCAGAAGTGCTCTCAACGACAAATTTGGAGGAATTACGAGAACCGGCCGGTTTCAGGTCACGTGAGCGCTATGCATTATGCAGCGCTTTCGTCAGCGCGATCTTTCCCGGTGTCAATTTAGCGACTGTGCTGCCGTGATTTGTGTGAGTCCCGTCAAGGGTGGCGAAGCGGCAGCGCTTGGTATTTGTTTGCGGCACCTTTAGTTCTTCCTTCCAGTCGTGAGGCAAGCAGGGGCGCCCATTTTATCACAGTACTTACAACTTGTTGTGCTGGCACAGGACTGTCTTGCTATAGTGACGGCGACTGCCGCTGTCGCTTTCATAGCTCATCATTTGTCTTGCTCTCGCTCGCTACAGTGCTATAATGACAGCGCTATAAATCTATGCGATGCGGAGGCGTTCAGTTACACATCATCGAAAATTCTACTCGGCCCTCGCTTCCTTCGCTCTGCACTGCTCAGGAAAGCGACCTGCCGTTCGGATGGCGCCCGCTTTTCTCGACTGGGATCTAGAGCGTCTTGGAATCCGGGGTGGTTGCTTGGGCTAGTTGGTAATTCATGATCAAAAATAACGTACAGCGCAAAGGACAAGGACAGCGAAAGACGACATACACAGCGCGTGTATGTCGTCTTTCGCTGTCCTTGTCCTTTGCGCTGTACGTTATTTTTGATCGTCTTGGAATCCGATTCGGAGATCCGGATCGATCACCCGAATTTGCCGTGTGACCTAACGGAAACTCACCTCGAATGCGTCGACCTGGTTCCGGTGCAGTCTGTGTTCCCCGAGAGACGACACTGCCGGAAGTGACGCGAGGCGTAGAAGAACGGCTGCGACTATCGGTGGCCAAAGCTTTGCGGACACCATTTTTTTTCGGTCGTCTGCTCGGCTTCTCACTGCACGAGCACTTCGAGTCGCCGTCTCTTTTATCTCCAAACTAAGATACAGCCTCACACCCCACCTTCTAATATTACTCAGGCTACACCTGTTATCAATCAATCGCTACAGCATTATTGTTCATTTTTTTATACGAAGGTCGTGACTATATTTGACTCCGGGAGCAACTCCCGATACATTATCGTGTCCATATTTTGTAGCGATTGTATCCATACGCCCCTGCCCTCCCTTTTGTTTGTGTGTGTGCCTGTAATCAATGATTGCACCCCCCGCTACCTCCGGTTGTTGGCCATTTGGCGACGCCACTGTTATGAAATAAGCCTGAGGAAAACAGTTCTTACAAAACAAGGCCACCTGGTGGCTTTATTTTGCCGTAGCGCTAAGTCAGATAAACGAGAAATGTGCGGAAACACCGGCTGCCATTTGCAGTTGTAATTTCGTTCATGTGGTGCGGCTGAATAAAAACCGTGAAGCCAATTATAAAGTGGATTGGAAATTGAAGGGCCACCAACCGAACAAACGAGAACAGGACTGAAACTCCAGCAGGTCTTTTCACTTGTCATTTCATTCAGAGGGCGCGGTTAGTTCGGATCCTAAAAATAAGTTAAGACGGATTGGTAATTGTATCACACACAGCGGTTTGTTTTGACCTTCGACCCATGTCAGTCACATGGTGGACTTCTGCGCCAACGATTAAAGACGTAGCGCAAAGTGATTCTCGCATATATGTAGCGGCATGGGCGCAAGTTATATGTTGATTGAACTGTCCGTCGTGATATATTATCCTTATTACAATGACTTTATCACTTTTTGATTTGTTGGTTTCTTCCTCTCTTCATTTGTTCTTCCTTTTTCAGTAAAACTTAATGAAGTGGAGTAGCCGAGGCAACATTTACCTCAACCTCACGACAGAAATCGCTGTATAACACAACAGAGCCCAAATCGGTCACCTCCGTCTCGATTCTGGAGTAAGCATCGACAAATCGCTCTCACGGTGTGGGGCCCCTTAGCTTATCGAATGAAATCAAAGTGATTTCGAACAACGAACGTGCTCAGTTATGTAATTTTCTCGATGTGTAATAAAGCGATTGCTAAAAAAAAAAAAACTCGCAGATTTACGCTTCTGTGTACGGGAAGTGCCAATTCTAGCCCTCGCTTTTTTTTACGGACTTTTGTTTACGGGGCATGTGATTTGTTTTTCCCCTCAATTCTTGACGAATACACTGTTCGACAAACCGGAGCAGCGTTGAAATAACGAAACTGTCATCGTACAGCAACACGTTCAATTCCCATTAAAGTCTGCGATAAAAAGAAAATAATAATAAAATGAGACACTGAAGTGCGTAAAACAGTCGCATATAATGTGAAGCTTCACATAATACGACGGTCTGACGGCGAAACAGAAAAGATTTCCTGTATATAGCGACTAAAGAAAACTTGCTTATTTAATTAAATTAATTAAATAAATTAAATAAATAATCATTAATGAAATAGCTTATTAATTTACTTACTTATTTATTCATTCATTTATTGAGCGGAAAGATTGAAGCAAACCTATCGGGTCTCAAGTTTTTGCCAACAGCCTACGAAGGCGAAAGAGAGAGAGAGAGAAAGGCAAAGACAGGGAGGTTAACCAGAGATTATATCCGGTTGGCTACCCTGTACTGGGGAAGGGGCAAGGGAATGCGATAGGTGATAGAGAGACGGATAAAAAAAACCTAAACACACACACGCACGTACAGACGAACTGTTTCTGTGGGCACTGTCACGCAGCCCGCAAAGGCGTTCCTAGTGTTATGTAGTGTCACTGTACAATCCTACGTCAAAGAACAAAGAGGCAACTGCGTGTGTTCACTCTTTGAAATGTTAATTAGCAAAGCAAGCGAAAATTAAAGTGGAAAAATTGGCAACTTGCTACACCAATTTGCATTTCCGTGTTTATTTTTTCTTGTTAAGGTACACACATTTGAATTAGAACAGTTAATTTTTCCCAAGCTTTCCTTGCCTTCGTAGTCTGTCGGCATCCTGCCAATGTTACAATTCTTTGTTTATTTATTTGTTGGTTTGTTTCTTCCTTTCTTTCTTTCTTTCTTTCTTTATTTATTTATTCATTTGTTTCCATTGCATTCTGTTCTTTGGTAATATATAAAGAAAACTCCACACAAATTCCCGAACCCCTGTATATGAAATACCTGTTTCAGATCGCGTCGGCCGTATTTCCATGGGAGCGAAATGCAAAAACTCCCGTGTGAGTTGCCCGTTACAGTAGCTAGGTGGTCGAAATTAATCCTTACAACGGTGGCTATCATAGCCCCAAGTGTTGCCTGGGACGTTAAATCCAATGAATCAATCAATGAACTAACGTGAACTAACTCGTAGAACCAAAGTGCGGAATGCAACTTCGCATTACAATGCGAGAGGCTACGCATTGTAATACCGACTTCACATTACAACGAGAGATAATGCGTTTGCGGAAACGAATATGGCTCGGCAATTTTCTGTTACGTGGCTACATTAATTGACGGAGAGGACTGCAATGAATACCAAAGCCGTGGGCAGCACACAAAACAAACAAAACGTAGATGGGGGAAAATACAGCGACTGCTTCGTGCGCTCTATCAAAGCGTTGTATTAAACTCGGATGCACTGGCGGCCTAAAGGTGCGTTTCAACAATGATTGCGAAGCGTTACGCGCGAGCGCACGCTGCCTCTTCCAGCCTGTCACGATAGTGAAAAGCTCGTTCAGCTCACGGTGATAGCGTTTTTTTTTTTTCTTTCCTGCCATTGACTGAATGGTACATTGAACCCGCGAACTCGCACGAGACATCTGGTCCCGTCTGCTGCTGAGGAACACCACGTGCGGCCCATCTACCACGTGTCACAGATCAGGGTGCCCGCTTAATTGTGCTAGAAGCAATTGACATTTAAACGGTGCAGAATGGACACGCCGAACAAGGCTGTTGCCATCGCACATTATCGTCTGTCCCTTTATATAGAGATCTGCTCATTTAGAAGTAATTCTTCAAGTGGTGGACATTGCTCCGAAAAAGAAAGCACAATGCATCAATTAACTAATCCCGTTGGCGCACATATTGAAATTTTGCGAATTGAAGCCAGTGACACCACAAGGCGCATCCACTGGGAACGAATTTTGAAACTAGCATTGCTATTTTTAAGCTTTTGAAATTTTGAAACTAGCAACTAGCATAAGCGCCGTCAAACTTACGGTAAACATCCACTGTTGCTCCACTTACACTTTTCAGAAAACTCCTTTTTATGCATCGAAGACAAAGAGTAATTGGAACGTCAACGCATTTTACCGCACACTTTAGGAACGCATATCTCGAAACCGGTGTCGTTCTCGGAATTCGTCCCAAGTGGATATGACTTGCGAACTCACCAGCTATAATTCGTAAGTTGCAATGTTTGTCGCAAAGTAAGAACAGTTCAAAAGTCAGTGACATTTTGGATTTAGTCGATTTGTCATTTCAATTTATCGTGGAAATAATGTTCGCCTTTTAGCGTAATCTAGCCGAACAACTAGAATTGTGCCGCATATTCCACGGATAATTTTTGAAAATTTTGTTAACGATAAAGAAAACCATCTATATATACGTGCGACTACCAGCTGCCTTAATTTATACCATATATATATATATATATATATATATATATATATCGTATGCGGCAGTAGCGTTTCGGTCTTTTCATTTAGGGTGGATTTTTCGATAAGCGGGAATCACCTTTACGACAGACTGCAATGTCCAGGTAGCTGAGTAGATGTTCGTTAATCGATTCATCCTAACTAAAACGCCTCTCCATTCATTTAGAATATAACTCTAATTTAAGCTTTAATTCTTCATTTGAGGACACATTCTAAATTAGTAAATTAAAGCAGAACTCCTTCAGAAGTGATTGCGCTCAGCCGAAGTCGTGGTAATGCCACCATTTTCGATATATCCTTATGAATTGGCGCCGCAGTTAATGTAGCCCCATAGTGCTAAAGGAGTGCCTTTGGGAAACTGGTAACTGTTGGAATGCCGATGAATTTCTATCCCATTTAAAGGGCAAATATATCCCCGTTTGTGATTATATTGGAGGATTGTCGATGCCTGCGCGAGCTTTCGCTGAGAAGCAACTCATGGTGCCGAACGAATGCCGCAGGACTGGCGTCTATGAGAGAGAGAGAGAGAGAGCTCTTTACTAGAAAAACAGAGAATTTTGCCGGCGCGTATACAACCGCTGGCATGCTACTCTGTATAGGGATGGGGAATGGGATTAAAAGATTCCAGAAAAAGAATGAGCAGCTGCGCAAGCCTGTGTGATCATACACTCTAAAACAAAATTACACCCTTTGAGTCGTATCTTGCCGCACAACAATAAACGTCATCTGCCTTGTTCGCATTTCCTTTCTTTAACGCTGCGAGCCCGGTACTTCCCAGTAACGAACGGCATGCGCGTTATACGCATGACATAGCATTCCCGACAGGAAAGTAGTGGGCGCGGCGTTTTAAAGAAAGGAAACGCGAGCAAGGCAGGTGACGATTATTGTTGTGTAGCAGATATACACCCCAAATGGTGTACCTTTGCCTAAGAGTGTAGGTAGGTCATGATAAAACGTTCCTCGTAATGAGCCAAAGGGGAGAGAAAGAGTGAGAGAGAGAGAGAGCAATCTTTTATGCGACATCTTGGGCTGTCTGCCACATGCAGCGGAATACTATTGGACGAAAATCTTCAAGGCGTCACTGCCTACAGAGGGCGAATGTTTTCTCACTGTTTCCAGATAAGCGTTTCAATGCCCCTTTCGCCAAGACTAACATAACAGACGCAGTGCTTTCCAAACGGGATAGCATTCAAGAGCTATAGGTGTATACTAACCTGCCTAAGTGGCCTTTTGCACGTGAGTTGTGGCCACAAGACGTGGATGCAGGATGTATAAATGACTCAACGGCTTACTATACGAGCGTAGTCAACGCAGAGATTCCGCCTCAACTCGACAATAATCGATGACTTATAGATGACTTCCCCTCTGTGTTTTAGTTAAAGGAGCGCGCACTTTGCTTATACTACTTTGTGTGCTGTACGTCTATTGAGTCAATGCGAATATGCGCACGCCAGTGGAGGCTACATTATTATTTGGAGAAGTACCTCATTTATTGTAAAGAAAAAAAAAACTCATGATGCTTGTTTGCAGACATGAGACTTGTTAGGGGCCTTGACGCTATAATTTAATTTTCTGGCCAGACATCCGGTAGATTCTACTCTTATACTGCGAACATGACTTTGTACCATAGTAATTCTTATTTAATTCTACACGAAGTGGGGCTGTGCACCGTACTTTTGGTTCGTAGCCTCATGATAATAGACAGGTTGAAAAATTGAGGCAATCTCATTGGCAAAAATAAATGGCGAGAGGAAGTTGTAAGTAGATTCATTATGTTGATGAAATGCGAGTTCTAAGATTAATGTGAACCCATTTATTATATTTATATTTATATATATTATATAACTAATTTAATCTAGTTAAGCTAAGATGGTGATCCTGCAGATTGTCTTGCGCAGAAGGATGCTTCGTTCTGCATCATGACAACAGGAACCAGCCTTTAGAAAAAACACGCTGATCGCAATTATTGTTGGAACCCAAAAACAGGAAGCTTGTTTGAGATAACGAGGTAGCAGCAGTAGCGTATGAAAAGGGTGCAGCCTCGTCAACTTTAGTGGTTAGATATCTGCGTCACAAGGACAAAGGCGATGCATGATACTTGACAAGCGAATAAATTCTGATGGGGTGTATCCATGGAGAGGTATTTCCGGAGTCCATCACTACGGCATGCCTCATAATCATATCGTGGTATTTGCACGTTAATCCACACAATTTTAATGGACTGTTGAAACAGCTCGGGGGCCAAACGGTACTCGAAGAAAACGGCATCGGCTCCAGACTGTTGTGAACGTACAAAGCCTTGAACTTGCCTCATCTAGCGTCAGTTGAAATAAAGCGCTTTTGGCATCAAGGACAGAGAACACTGTTTCGCCATTCAGGAGTGCGAAGAGCTACTCAGGAGCTGGTATGCGGTAGTGTTGCCTTTTCAGTGCTGCAGTGAGGTTCCGTGAATGGAGGCACAAACGAACGGTTGCGTCTTTTTTTTTGGTTACTACCACAATAAGACGGGCCCATTCACTACGTTCTGGCACCGGTGTGATCACACCATTCGCCTTCACTCATTTCAGTTCTGCTTTCATCCTGTTCTCAAGTGCTCCTGGTACTCTGAGAAGAGCACACACTGTTGGTACTGCACTTTCACGCTGCTGGATGCTATACAGTCCCGGAAGCTGGCCAATGCCTTCAAATATTTCGGGGAAATCATTCAGCACTTGTTGGAATTGCTCCTGGAGTACTGCGCTGGTTGAGTTCATCGTTACCAGAAGGGTCTTCCCACGGGGAAGCAAGTGCAGGGCTGTACGTACAGTGGCTCCAAGTATTGGCTCCAGTGGCTCCTTCATCAACAGAAATCTGCGTCGTCACTCCATGTTGTTTATCGCACAACAGAGCTCACATTCACTGTCGATTGGAAGCTGTTGCCCACTGTACGCAGTAACTTTTGCTGTCGTTGGCTTGGTTGGTGGTCTGCGCGGCCACTGGTTGAACATCTGCTCTGGAATTATGTTGACCCCCAAACCACTGTCTAGCTTGAATGCCACCTCACGTACATTCGCACTGACAGTTTCGCTCCAGTCAGTTGTGTCGGCACTGACACCAAGCAGCTCGAGTATAATTCTTCCTGCGAGTATCGCTGTGGATGCTCGTGAAGCAGTCCAACTTGCGGTCAGTGCGCTGCTGTCGGGCGACGTGGCTGCTTGCACAGATGCGCCAAATGTCCAAGTTTGTCGCAGCTGTAACAATTCTTGCCGAAAAATGCGCACTGTCGAGGAGGGTGCGAGGGTGCGCAGCGAGGACATTTACGATTAGACTGTTCGAACCTTGAGCGGTGAGGCTGCTGAGACCTGTTGACTGTTAGAGGACGACTTGTTCGTTTCGTGGGCTGGTTATGCAAGTGAACGGCATTCACTTCTGGCTGCTGATCACTGGTTACGATATCTTGTACGTGCTTTTTTAATATTCCCGCTGCCTTGCACGCACATACGATTTTATGCGAAGCATATTACGAGAGCTCAACCCAGCTCCTCAGGCGCGGCGGTGTCGCCTTGAATACCACGTGACACCGTGACGTCACGACAGAGGAGAAGTGGCTTTGGCTCAACTCTTGCAAGATGGGCTGGGTGGGAATCGAACCAGGGTCTCCGGAGTGTGAGACGGAGACGCTGCCACTGAGCCACGAGTACTATGCTTCAAAGCGGTACAAAAGCGCCTCTAGTGAATGTGGTGTTGCCTTAGAAACGAGCTGTTTCTAAGGCTCAGGCGTGCGTCGCTTGCTCAGGCGCACATTTCGTTGCCGCGCCGAACGCTGCGTTGCTCGACGCTCACCGCGTCCAATGCGGGGCGTCCAAGGCGAAGCAGAGTAACGCATGAGTTGTTTCTTCGTCTAGCCGAACCAAATATAGCCAAGCAACAGCAGTTCACCAAGCTAAACAGTGGTTCAACAACTAAAATAAAGGCTAGTATGCTTCGCATCCTGGGCTTAACCTTACCTGAGCCACAGCCATTTTTTTTTCAATAAGGTCGCCCTCCCGAAACAGACGTGCGTTGAGAGATCCGTCACAGATCCCAACCACTACGCGGTCGCCGGTGAATCTGTCGCACTTGTAACCGAAGTCACAATTTTGCGCTTGTCGTCGAAGGTCAGTAACAAAATCATCAACTGACTGACCTGATTACAACGAAGGCACCAAATAAAACAACGGGCGAAGGAAGGCGACACGGGACAACCGCGTAGGCTGACTGATGGCTGACCTGGACTGACCTGAAACCAGTGACTGACCTGGCTGCTGGGCCACCGAGTTAAAGAGCGTCGCTGCCTGTATGACGCTCTTGTACGGGCCATACTACTTGTCAGACGTGTCAAGTACGTATTTCACTGGGTCTGCGTTTTCGTTGTCGGCGGCAGGGTCTCCTGGAAACGTCTTTGCGATGCGACGAACACGCGGGCCAAGTGCATGAAGCAACAACGCCTTCCACGCAGATTCAGGCATAGTGTTGTATTCAGAAGCCAGTTCATATATGGTGAATGCTTTCCGTCATTCTTCCCTGTGGTCGGTGGATTGTCATCAGATTGGAAGTGCGCCGGAGGCTGAATGAATACACTGGCATGCTTGCTGGTTTGGGACGTTGCGGGCAAAGATCTACTTACACTTATGACGCCGTGCTACGCTGTTTGGGTCGCCATGACTGATTACGGCTGTGTTTTAGATATGGCGGCAAGAAGCCGCAAGTGGCACACACCATGTGGGAGAACGGTTCTGTAAGCCACAACTGGCCTAGCCTTTATGTTACGGTAGTACGTGTATTGGGTTCTAGTAACTATATTTAACAATCACAACTAAAACTTGATGCCCTATTTTGCACGCACTAACATGCTTAAATACAGCCTTTAGCCCATGTTAAATTGAAGACAATCATTCTTTTCCCGGGTCTATTCGCTCGTGCCCATCCCGAAGTTTTGTATTCGTCATCCAAGACATGCGGTCTTAGCCCACTATCCTTATCGCTGTATGATACTTTGTTGCGCCTATTTACTTCTGTTTACAGACTCTTGTTATAGCACTTATTGCTCTGTAGTATGTACAAATAAATAAATAAATAAATAAATAAATAAACTCGTCCAACAACGCGACTTGTTGCTGAGCCGGTTACTGGCAGGCCTCATTAGCCATGATCTTTACATTACACGTTGTGAATAGGCTTTGTTTACAAATATTTCTAAATGTTTTAAGGGTAGCGATCGCAATAACGCTGAAGGAATTTGTCTACTGAAAGAAGCTCGCGCTGTTATGAGCCCAAGTTCTCACCTTTATCCTTGTATGGGAAACTGACAACAGCATAGTTCTTGCTATTGAAGCAGTCAAGTTTGAGTAACAAGGCGGTGCTTCTTGTCTGCAGCAAAATATTAGACCACGATAAGATCACAATAAAATCTCGAGCTCGAAGCAACCCCACTATCTTCTTTTGACCTGATTGGTTTGGGCTCGGTTTAGAAAAGGAGCGAATTTTCCTCTCATGCATACATAAATAGCTTACACTTGTTTCTGTTTAAATTCTTGCAGAACCGATATGTATTCCACACACACAGACCCACAGATATATATATATATATATATATATATATATATATATATATATATATATATATATATATATGTATATTTCGTATAACATTTTGAGGAAAAATATAGAATTGTCGAACTGCATACGAATCATTCAACTAGGGGCAGCGCACACATTGCTTAGCCCTGTGGTCGCACTATCAAGTTTTGTTTGTTCAGTTTTTATTGAAATACTTAGCGAACAAAACAGGAATATTTAAAATCGAAGTATTCACCGTGGCTGGCAATACCAAATATCACGTCATGTGTTCGACCACGTACGTGTCCCTGCAAAGATCCCCCATAAAGAACAACCTCATAAAAGCAGTTCATCTTGGCAGAGTTTTGGAATATCTTTGTGCTATTAGCAGCCATTTCCATTCGATTCCCTCGAAGAAATGACGAAAATGTAGCAAAAGTAATTTTAAGTAAGAGTTCCGACAGCTGCTAGGTGCTAAGAACTGATTAATCGTGCCAGTGTCGACAGCGATCTGTGCACAAGTAAATCAATTTTGACATCGCTGTATTAACGCAACCTGTATTAGTTAACTATTAACTATATATATAACTATATAATGACTGCTGTGAATGTTTTTAACATGTAAGTAGTAATCTTCTAAGCCTATGTAATGCAACTGGCTCATTGTTAACGGTATTTGCAAGTTTTCGTGGTTGATAACGGTTAGGATTCTCCTTTCAGCAAAAATTGCTGGCAACATAGAGAAATGCACAACTTTTCATGGAACTAAGCATTGCCTTTTTTGTCAACTTTACCATGTTTGTTAACATCAAACATTTTTTATCGTTGCGTAGTTGTCTGGTAGCTCTGCCTGCTGTGCCTGGATGAATAGGGAGCACTAAAGAATACCGCACGCTTCGAAGTGACGATCATGTGTTGGATGGGCTCGTTTGACTTCGTTCGCGTTGCGGAATGCTCCCTGCTAGTTCCTTCATTCGTCCACAATGAGCACATTCCCAGTGACCAAACATGTCTATTCCGCCAAGACAGCGCAAGCAAAGTGGGAGGAAGAAGCAAAGAAAGCTTCTTTTTAAACATAGTTATTATATATCTTCTAAACATTCTGTATTTACTTCAGAAGAAGCAACAACCGTTTTCTTGACGGACTATAAGGCAGCTCGTTCGTAAGGCTTTAGACGGTCACAGGAGAAGCAAATTACAGGTGTGGAGAGCACAGGAAGTGCGTATAATTTTATTAACCACCGAGAGCGTCGTCACACAGGCCCTCTTCGTAGGCTGGAACTTCCGCGTCGCATATGTCTTCATATTGGTCGATACATTCTTGTGGAACTGATGACACGTATGCTTTCGGGACCCACAGTATGCACACTAGAAGTGGAAAGAGAATGTTGAGAAAAGACAACAAATATTATGTGCTCATTGGTTGTGTTTCTAAGAGAAAACACACATGCTACCATAGGAGTACATTCTAACTGGTGACCACATTTTAATGCCGGACATATTTCGGCAACGTATACTTGGAATTATTATTCCACGGACGAAATGAACGAATGAAATTTTCGGACCTTCCTTGTGCACGCTTGAAATAGAAAGAAATAACATTAAATAAGTGAATAAATAAATAAATAAATAAATAATAAATAAATAAATACACAATATTATTAAAAACAACAATCTCGCACACGTTATTTATGTAACCACCTTTCAGTGTGGAAAGTCCTAAACAACAAAATATATACTATAAGAACGCCGCACGACTTCTCTGTATTGCATCATAATGTGTGAAATAAACCTTAATTGTTGTCGATGTAAACCTCATGTAGTGGCTTTTTAAGTGCGCACCAGGTAGTCAGACTTCATGCACAAACTTCATGAGACGTATTCTCGTGTTACGTATAGTTTGACTCGCAGTCGTGTGCAATTATTTTTTCAGACTTAAGAGAAAGCTATTGTGCGTGGTCAACTTCGCTTTCTCCGTTCAAACAGATTTAAAACACACAAATGCTTTTGTCAGAAAGCCACGGCGCCAATTTTAACGACAAATGTTGCATTTGGGAGAGAGAGATAGGTAATTTCTAGCAACTACAGTAAGCAGAATCTTAATTTGGGGCCTGAGATTTTCACAAGCTTTGCCTAATACCAGTAAACCTTTAAAAATTAGAAGCACCGTGTTCAATAAATAACCCATAGCACTGCACCAATAACAGATATTGCAGCTGTGTAAACTGCAACTGTTAGAACATCCAAACGAACAAGTTTTTTTACGAGGATCGTTCATGAAATATTCTTTTTTACCTTCTTCTTGTGTATTATGGACCATAAGAAACATGGCCACTCAACGCGAATCGAAATAAAAATAAGTGAGGTAGGGACAAAGTAAGGCGCTCCCTAACGACTGTATATTGTTGTACATTTCATAGAAAAAAAAACTTCAAACGCGCGTTGCAAACGCGCATTACAGCACCCGCATCATTGTTTCAATAAAACGACTCTCTGAGGAAAAGCGGGTAACTGACGTGTAGCTGATACATGACGCCTTAAGTTTCCCAATGTTAAAGGCTCCTAATAATTCACCTGCAGCCGCTTCCTTACCTATGCCTGTAGTCCTCATTCGGGCTAGCCGTGGCTCACAGTGACGTGCTTGGCAGTGGGTAGGCAAATGCGCCCCGTCTTTTATTGCGAGAGCAATTACATGAACAATCCAGGCGCACATCTGCCACCAGCGTTGACGTCACCGCGATGTTCAGTATAAACTCCAAGGGCGATAAAATTCTTCGCCGCGCGTCATATGTTGTGCGTGCGAGCGAAAGCGTGCGAGAGTGAGCCGGCGATCACGGCTCAATCTCGCGAACGCAATGGAGGAAAGCGGGGAGGAAGCGCGTCGCCTTCCGTCGCACGCATGCCTTCTGGGGGAGGGGAGGGAGGGGACGCGTTTTCAATCTCGCAAACACAACGGCTGAAAGCGGCGAGTAAGAGCGCTGCCTTCTGTCACGCGCATGCCTTCGGGGGGGGGGGGGCGAGGGAGGGGACGCGTTTTCAATCTCGCAGACGCCACGGCGGAAAGCGGGGAGGAAGCGCGCCGCCTTCTGTCACGCGCATGGCTTCTGGGAGAGGAGGAAGGGGACGCGTTTTACTCCGGGACGCTCGGGCGGCCACGCACACCCCGCCGGGCCGCTGTATATGGAAAGCCATCTGCGACGAGTGCAGAATACGCGCTGCGCTGTGTTATCGCTGTGTACTTCTCTTTGATGCGAGTGGCTGCACGATAGTCAATTCGTTCGCTGCTGCTGTCGCCTTTCCTCACTGCAGCGTTTTGACAGCGAGTTTCCGCGGTCATCGAGTGAGATGTGTTCATGATGGCTTGTGCGCGTGTGACAACATGCTTGTTAAATTAGCTTGGATGCCTATGTTTACAAGTTTATATGGCCGATAACACTATTATCCTTATTTCGTATGGTGTAAGCCACTCAGCAACCACGGTGGGTGCGGACAGGTCAGAAAACAACAGAAGTATTCACTAACAAATGCTGTATTTCTGGTAGAAGTAAAATGACAATTCGTGATTTTTTTGATGAAATAAAAGACAAGATGGGTATAAGTACACATTCGGAGGTCCCGAAGTAACAACTGCCGGGGGGACCTCCTAACAAGACATGAAAAGGGGATAGTAGGATCCTGGCAAACAGTGAGTCATGTCATATCTTATACAATTTCTACATCATCAATGGAAATAAACGGTAAGAGAGAAAAAATCTAATGAAAATATCACAAGTACAATCACACAGTTAAAGAAAGAAAAAAAAAACATGGATCTGCACATGCACAAAATGCAACGGCATGGGGGCGATTAAGAAAAAAGAAATATCAGCCTTTCTTTATTAGAACTAAGGACCTCGTCAATTTATCCTTCCTAGCAGCCTACTTTAAGCCTTCTTAATGTTGACATGTTAGTCGTGTTTAAAGTTGGCGGGTTTTTTGTAGTTCTCTTTTATTTATTCTGTATCATTAACCATGTTATTTATTTTACACAATGTGAGTATGCTTTGTACACATGCTATAAGGGCAGCAGTTGCAATGACATTCAATATATTCGTCTGGGAAAAGAAGTTAGCGATACTGTGAGCTGAAGTTCTTACCTTCGCCCTTGTATGGGAAATTGGCAACGACGCAGTTCTTATTATTGGTGTAGTCAAACTTGACTGAAGTGGGATGCTTCTTGTCTACAAGAAAAATTTAAAAATAAATGAATCATGACAAAATCCGGATAAGATCCGGACTTCTCTTGAGATTCATACAGAATTGTATATGTACTCTGTATAAATTTCGTATACAACTGTACGAAAAAAAAACGGGATAACTAAACTGTACACGAAACGTTTCAGTAGGGGCAGCCCACGTATTACTTAGACATGGGGTTGCATTGTCATGTTTTATTTGTTTAGTTTTTTTAGAAGACCTCAGCGGACAAGACAAATATTTAAAAAACGACGTATTCACCGTGGTTAGCAATGGCAACTACCGTGTCTGGTGTAGGACCTGGGTGATATTCGACCACGAACGTGTCTCTGTAAAGGACGCCAATAAAATAATCTCATTAGAAGCAAGTTAACTTCACAATCTTCTGTAGTATCTCTTTACTATCAACGGCCATTCCTGTTCAATTGCTGCAAGGAAACGTCTAAAATCTAGCAGAGGTATTCTAAACTAAGAGTTCTAAGAAGTGATAACAGCTAAGCCCTGATTATTTGTGCCAATGTCTTTGGCGATCAGCGCGCAGTCAAACCAGTCTAGACATGGCTGTATTAACGCATGCTTTTGTAGTTAGTTATACTAACTGGATACAGTGTTTTAATACTCAATTGGTAATTTATAACTGAATTGGCTCATCGTGAACGATACTTACTTGTTACTGTTCGCGGTTGACAAAAGTCAGGATGCTCCTTTCAACAAACATTGCTAGCAACGTAGATCATAGAACAGCATTTCATTGACCTAAGCATTTTGTAGCACAATAACATACTAAAGCCACTGTTTGTGAAGTAAATATACAGGCTGATTTTGGACGTATGGAGACCCCTCACTTTTTCGACTTTTCGCCACTGTTCAAATTCCAAGTGTAAACGACCTTCCTGTTCGGCTCGTATTCTGTGCGGTCAGCCGTCACACACTTCAGGCTTGGGTCGTCGCTGGAAGTGTATATGGCCACACCGTCCAAAAAAATGTCGAAAATCTGCGAACATAATTACGTACACAATGCGTGATGTCGACAGTAGAGTAACTCAGTACAGCTGCCAAGCCCTTTTAATGATATGCAATGAAGAAAAACAGCACTCTTCAACAGGAAGATAAAAGGCATAGAACAGGCGACGCAAGTCCTGTGTGTGTCATCTGTGATATGTCGCGTGGAAAAGCTTCAGTTTCTTTCGTTGGGTAAGGACGCACTACCGGCCCAAATTAGCACTCAGTTGATATGATAATCCCACGAGCGCCAGCTGTAAAACTTCGCTTGCAGCCTTAATTAAACGTCTTGTTATCAAGGAACAAAGTCGACTAACGTTATGACAGAACAAGATAGACAGATGAAGATTGTCAACCTATCTATCCCTCGTCATCTCTTTCTCCACTATTTGCCACTCTTCCTGGCTTCCTAGCAGCTTTTTCTATTTTTTATTGGTGCTAGCTGTTAGATGGCCATTTAAAACCTGCTCTATTGTAACGCTGCGCAGACAACCTTATCTTGAGCGGACTGCATTACACTGCAACCGAGAGAAGCTACTTACAATGACTGAATAGAGTGTTTTAACGGGCAAATTACTTCTACTGGCTAAAAAAAAATTTCAGCGAATTTTCTGCACGGACTGCCAGATCTATTCTATCCCTATTTTCCACCAATCCTGTATGCTATTCTTCGGCTATTGCCTTTAAGCGCAATAATGTTCCATTCCATAATGTTTTTTACCTCCTGCCAATGGCCCTAATCACTGCGACCGAACGCATTTGCAATGAGATGTTAGCTTCAAATTGATCGGTGAAAAATTAAGCCACAGCAACGTTCGAAGCCAGAAGTAAGCTGCTGTTGGCTGCTCCCACCCATGCTTGAATTCGATACTGATTTCATACGGAGACGTAATCATCAACATTACCTGTCACTATGCTGGTGCAAAACACTATGCAAGTGCTAAATTTCATCACCTATACATCGCGGAATGACACAAGGACCGTCAGGACAGGAATACGAGCGCCTTAATGCGAAAACACCCGTGTGCTTAGATTTAGGTGCGCGTTAAAGAACCCCAGGTGGTCAAAATTTCCGGAGCCCTCCACTACGGCGTGCCTCATAATCAGAAAGTGGTTTTGGCACGTAAAACCCCAAATATTATTATATTATTACGAGCGCCTTCTCTGCCTAGCAAACATGCAATATACACACTGCAAATATACAATATGCAAATCCTTGAGTATTTCTGTAGTTATACGAGCAGTGAAATTGCAAATATGCAATACGCAAATATGCACATTTTTGCATATTTCTTTAGTTATACGAGCAGTGAAACAAAACACCCCTAGACGCAGGCGTGTTTGCGACATCTCGGATCAAAATTCTTCGCACCCGCGGCAGCCTGGAGCTCACCTGAAATGCATTCGTCTTGTTTCTGTGTAGCTTGCGTTCGCCGAGACAGGAGGCGGCTGGTAGTAGGAGCGCCACGCATAAGTGCACGGCAACGACCGTTCGAGTCATTCGAAATGCGCGAATCATTCTCGGCTTCTTTAGAGGCCGCGCGTTCTACCTGGCAACTAACCGCTCCAAGCCAACACTCGGACCAGATTATAAGGTAGGACGACGTCCTTTTATTTGTCGCGTTCATTTAATGCCGCTCGCGTTGTTTCATACTGTGAGCGACAGGCTGTGAGCTAGGCAAGGACAATGTACGTGACAAGCCTTGACAAACAATCAGACAAGCCTGAGTGGCCGTCTGGTAGTGGACAAAGTGTATGGTTACGCTGTTTACGCTAGGACGACGTCCTTTTATTTGTCGCGTTCATTTAATGCCGCTCGCGTTGTTTCATACTGTGAGCGACAGGCTGTGAGCTAGGCAAGGACAATGTACGTGACAAGCCTTGACAAACAATCAGACAAGCCTGAGTGGCCGTCTGGTAGTGGACAAAGTGTATGGTTACGCTGTGTTTACGCAGTTACGCTGTTTTTTTTGTTCTTGCAACTAATGTATATCAAAACGCGTTCTAAAATGAAATAAGGTAAGTAAAATTATGGCCTTCTTGTTTTGTTTTATAGACGCACTGCCACCGAGGAAATATTTTTTTAAGCTTCAGGTTGCATGACGCTTGTCACCTGTTGGAAGCGGCCATAGTCTCACGTGAGTGTGTTCAGCGCAGACATTGTAAACGTCACATGGTACAAAGTCGGTTCACTTGCTTTCCTTGACAAACTCATTATGGCCCCGTGCGTGTTTTGCGCTTGGCCACGTGTCTCTTTTATTCTAACTGGCCACATTAAGTTAGGTGAACTAGAGACTGATATGATGTAAAAATATTTATACCGGGGGGATCAACCAGAGCAAGTGATGGTTTGCTGCATGGTAGCTCAGGAAAAAATACATTCCTGCATGCTTCACTCTATGTCAGTTCATAGCCATCTGGGACGACAAAGTACCACGTGAAACGAGAAAGTGGCATTCCGCTTGCCGTTTTTCCACACTAATAAACTGCACTTCGGAAGCGCTAGCTCTTATAGCAGTGCATCATCCCATACGAATTTGAGTATGCATTTCTTTTAACTTCGGGCATAGTCACAGTATTTTCCAGTCAGGGGTGTGCTTAACAGAGTGAATGGCTTCAATCTTGCAATGACCACGATTTAGTATCAAATTTATTGAGTGATTGCGAGCAATATCACTGGCAAATCTTACGAGATTGCGTTGGCATGCGAATATATTATTTAGAACGGTCTGTTGCTTCGCGTTCATGAAAAACAGAGATCAGAGCAATCGAATTATCAATACGCCGTATAATGAAACGGTTACGTCGGGTCAGCCAACTATCCCCTTTCGCAAATGATTATGTTCGGGGGATAACCGGCCCTTTGGCGTTCTGATTTCTCAGGATGGCGTAGTTTAATAAAAAGCCATCCCACCACCATCACTCGGCCCGAGTTATTCATAAACTTAGGCATTACTGACATTCCTGATTAAAAATGTGCGTTTGCAGCAAGCTAGCTAACATGTTTTCATTTTAGGGATACGTACTGCGTTGATGACTGTATTTCCTTTCTGCTCGAAGACCTTCGTTCACCGCATTCTGCCTACGTTTAAGTGTAGCCTACTTATCTGTTTTTTATCGATTGTGTGTTGATGTGCTTGTACTACATGAAACTGCATCGATGTATTAGCATTGTATTGATGTAGTCAACTTCGCATGTTCGCGGTAGTCCAGTGACAATATGACGTTCTGCGGTTGAACGCGTAGTTGCGGGTTCCATGTCTGGCAGCGGCAGTCCCGTTCACGTGGGGGGCAAAATGCGAAATTGCATTGTACCGAGCAATGGGTGCACATTGAAAAACTCCCAAAGTTACCTTCTTGGTTTTCTTCTCCGTTTCCTTTGCGTGGAGCGCTGATCGCCATCACGACTGAACTCTTCCAATTTGCCCAAATCATCACCCCGTGAAAATTACGCTGGAGCCTTCCGCTTCCCGTCTTTCATAGATGCTGCGTTGCTACGAGGCGTTCAACTTCATCAGTCAGTCATTCATGGCTTCCAGCAAACGCGCACAGTAGTTTAGCCACTAACATCGTACGCGTAATTGACGACTGTACATATTCGTTGTCAAGCAAGCAAGCAAGCAAGCGAGCAATTACAGTGCAGCCCCAATTATAGTGCATTCGAAGTGACAGACGTAAACGTAGCGCCATTTTCTTGATGCACTCTTGCATCAAAAAACAAACAAAAAAACAAAAAACAAGCATAATTACACGGTGCTTGTGTAACAACTAGTATGCAAGTGCTATCATATTAGAACTTTCCAAAATTTGACGCAGGTGGTTAATTAAACTTCGTTAGAGTGTATACGAACGCCGTTATGTGCTTAATCATAAAACAGATCAATTTCTAAACAGGATTGCTGTTCCTTCTGCAAGGTCATGGCTAGAAATGTGCCGGCTTGCATGAAACGGTAGATCTGACCATGCAATCATAGGGCCGTGCAATGAGCCTGTGTCGTCTTCAAGTCTCGTCTTCCAGCATTCGTTACCTGAGCTGTCACTGAAGATTTCGGAAGGCATGATCTAGTATCTTGAAACGATATTTCTTCAACGGCGTTTATCGATCCAGTTTTTCCAACAAATCAAACAAAGTATAGCCACGACATAAGCAGTAGTTATATCATTAGCAATGCGCATAACACGCGGGTTCACAAGTGGATCGTGGTGAACATACGCAACCGCAGCTGTACAATAAAAGGCGCGCAGTAGTTAGTGCCGATAAAACAAAGTGAAACACACGAATCTGGCCGTACTTTCCGTGTGTTTAAAGTGTACATACCATCCCAATATGTTGCAAAATCTACCACTTCATTGCTGGTTTGCGAATACGGCCCAACCGTGCCACCCCACATTTCCAACCAGGCCTCTTAGATCCATCAAATGGCGCACAGTATTCGTCTATCGACTGAACACGAAAGTTATTTTCAATAACGCTCCTTTGGGATGCCCACTACGACGATGAGCTTGAAGCACCCTAACACTCCAGTGCTTTCGATGAAATACTGATAGTGCATGGACCCATTATTACTGCTCAAGGATCTCCATAGTGTGTCATTGCTGTAGTCACAAGAGGAATTAAAGTTACTACCTTAATGCAATGTACTACCTAACAAGATTTTTCTGTACAATTATGGAAAAATTGTATCACAGGAAGACAAGCTAACAGAAAACAAAAATAACAGCAGAAATATGGGCAAAATATTGCCATACTGTTTCTGAAGTTTCTTTTTCCACAAAAATTTCTAACCGATGAGTAAAGCTCCCTTTAATTTCTTCGCTCACTGCACCAGTGAGCGAAGCTATATGGTATTACATCATTAGCGGTTTTTTTAAAAGAAAGAAAGAATAAATACATTTTAATCAAAACTTAATATGTTCACGTTCTTATGCCTGAAAAAAATACTCACATCCACATCTCCCTTCGCAGTCTTGCAATGTTTTGTAGTTACTGCCGCTCCGATTGTATTTTCTACCCTTAGTGCATGAACCAAAGTATGGGTTGTAGTAAAATAAATCTATATCTACGTAGCAGTATTCTGGTTCTTTTGGCAGAGCAGTGATGCATAGTGAGCCTGTCAAAAGTAAAAACATGGATTTTATAATGATGGTATGTCGGTAAGTGAGCAGCAAGAAACACTGCAAGTAGGCTGTCGAAAGGAACTGGCTGCTTGTGAGCCAAGCCTCGTTGATATGGAAAAGAAATATATTCGAAGTGAATCATGAATTAAAGACGATAAGCTACACTAAAGCGAACAGGCCATTTTTGTTATGACTATTAATATTCATATCAAAAATTTGAAAAAAAGATATCAAAAGGCTAACAAAAGTGATTACTTTCTGAACATAAGCTTGTTGAAGTGTCTCCCTTTTGTCCTTGTCCGCTGGCGCTATGCTTTCTTTGTCTAATAGCTTAGGACACTAGCTATAAGCGCGTGGTCGTGATGCCCTCATGCTCGTTGAGTCACCGTCATTCTAGCTTTGCTGTCGGACATCCGCCATGACGTCGTCGTCCCACCATCGTCGTCGTACAGTCGTCGTGCATTAGTTGTCACTCCGCCAAATATTTTTCCCGTCATAGCTTACCGGCAAGCACATAGCCTTCCCGGTAAGTTATTAGCTTCCCAGCGAAGAGAGAGAGCGAGCAAATGATAAAGGAAAGGTAGGGAGGTTAACCAGGACTGAGCCCGGTTGGCTACCCTACACAGGGGAAAGGGAAAACGGGACGGAAAGATTAAAAGAAGAGAAAGTCTAGTGGGTATATCGTGCGGTCACTCAGTCCGGATCACAGACGCTGACTCAATCCAGTGGCTTTCGAAGCTATCGAAAAAGTTCTATGAGCTGCGGCTTCAGCCTTGAGCCTGCTCTCTTTGTGACGAGAAGCTTGTCGAGCTGAATGCTTTTTGTTTGCGTAGTGATATAATTTAACGTTTTCTTTTAAACCGAATAGAATTCGTAGCCTACTACAGCTGCTATGGTTCTACCTAGCCTCCTAACGCCACTCTGCAATGGACCTGCCTGACACGGATTCCGCGCGGACAGGAACCAGTCGCATTACCGTCGAGCGCCACGAACGCCCAGGGGCAGCAAAGGACATACTCTCAGACTTAGCGCGCACCGATACTTCCCGCATCTCGGGGGCCACGCAAAAGTAAGAGGACTTCGCGGGCACACCACTAGATGGCGCAGCGGAAAGCGGAAGTGGGAGATTGGAGAATCACAGAAGTGGGATAATCACAGTAAAATTGATTAGGAAGAACGACTGAGGAATATGAAAGAAAGTAAATGGGCTGGGAGAGTGTTGAGGTATCTTTACAGGAAAAACGCTGATTCATAGTGGAAGAAAAGAACTACGAAGCTAACCACCAAGTATGCGGCCTTTAGGGTGGGCAACACAGCAACAACGAACGTCAAGCGGAGAGTCGGAGAGGCTGAAATAATCTCACAGGTGGCGCAATGGAAAAGAAACCGCCCATGAGTAACTACTTAAGAGGAAAAGCGAAATCAGGAGAGAAACAATTAATGATATTTCAAAGAGAAGCTCAATACTTTTTGAAGCGAGATCAGGATGCCTTAGAACACGCAGCTATAAAGCGAGATATAAGAAAGAAGAAGAAGGATGTGCTTGCTGCGGTAAAGCTAGGGAAACGATGGAGCACGTTTCATTCGAATGTGAAGACATTTGCCCAGCGCTCAATTTAGGCACCACGGGTCTCCTTGAAGCCCTTGGGTTCAGCGAGAACAGGTGAAAAGTAAACATGTTCGCAATAGTGATCAGTAAGGGGCCATTGGAAGATTGGTGGGAGAAAAGTAGGGAAACGACAGAAAACTGAGACGTACAAAAGCAAAGTTCGCAATAGGTGATCAGAAAATTTGGTTGTGGGAGTTCATATTGGTTCTTTTTTATTTTTTTATTTTTTTAGCTAGGTAGGACATTAGGCACAATAATAGCAGGAGCTTGCTGGCGCAACCCACCGCCCCGTTCCAAAAGGGACGCTCTTAACATCCATCCATCTATCCATGGAATTTTCACACTACCTATTGCAGTTTTGGTTTCGCACATGTTTTTTAGCATATAACAGACTTTAGAGACTTCTTTTTTCGTGAGAAGAGTGCGCGCCGGGTTTGAGTAAATACATTTAACGAATACTTCATCAAGTTTGCATGTAATTAAGTCTGGTAAAAATGACGCAAAATATTCTTACATGAGGGCAAAAATATGGCAATTTATGCCCTCAACATGGTCTGCAGGAAAAAAAAACAAATTTGGAATGGGGCTATGTGTTATAGGAGGCTCAATAACCAATATTTGTTCAAGTGGAAAATAGCCAAGATCGTACACGCTTGTAATCCTGACTGTGAGCTTGTTAGGTATGCGACAGCACGATATGAAAAACATTTGGTGAACTTGCTCTTCTGAGAAAAAAAGCGTGGAGCAACTTCCACTAGGTCTCGTTAATGAAGTTACATTGTTATTTCAGCGTACTCATTACCATGCAGAAAAATATAATCAACAATTATTAAAGATAACCTTAATTCCATCGGCCTATATTCTGCGAGGTCAGCGCACAGGTGTTTCTTCCATTTAATGCCAACGTCTCATATATGTCAAAGATAGACCGCAGGATACCTTCCTCGTGACGTGTTCAAATAGAAAAGCGCTCTTTAGCGTGAGTGGATTCCAAAGGTTGCTCATAGACACATTTTAACATAAGCTTTAATAATGACATCGTCTGGAAGCTTTTCTGCACTGACGTGTATTTCTACACAAGAGCTAATATTTTTAAAGTGAATGCAATGATCATTCTCCCAATATTTAAACTAATACTGCACGAACATCGCCAAGCATTCTCCCGGTTTTTGGTGGATGAATGGAACTTCTTGGCAGGAGAACTGGCTGCCCCTGTCGTGACCTTAATAAGGCGAAGCTATTCGTACATCTCAAACAATTGGAAACAGTCCAATCTTGCGTTTACAGCTTGTGATACGTGTTTACAGGAGCTTTCACATTTACTGAGCCTTCCTACAACAAGTTCACGTTTGTTATGTAGTGTCGCCTCTCTATAGACGCAGAGAAGCCGGCTCAAAAATATTGGCCATGGAAGATAAAGCCTGCAATATACTGAGATTGAGCACAGTCTACTAGTTGAAGATGCGTTAGGATGATAACTTATTAGGAATGAATGTTGTGGATAAGGCCACCTGAAAATGTAATCTCGAGATACACCCGCAGCAACATTTATATTTATTTTTTAGATGACTCGTGCGGCGTCCGCAACTAACCTGATGTTGCTCATTGTCTCCGACATTTGCACTAAACAATCATACTTTTAGAATGACGCAAAGACGGTCACTGCGACGTGATCACAAGTGCGGAATTGCAAGTATACTGACATAAGTGTGTTCAAGGTGCCAGTAAACATGAGCCTTTCAGTTAAGGTGCGTATGGGGACTCCGGAGCGAAATTATATATCTCGCGTAAAAGAGTGCCGATCTTATCTGATTCTGGTTTATGAAAATGTAGATATGTTGTTGCGAATGTAACCTTACTGATAACGAAGGCCTTGACCAAGTGGAGAAGTTCGGCCTCGTTTAGTCCATCGTGTTTATTGCAGACACGCCCTAGAAGGCGCAGTGTGTGATCAACTGTGGTGTGGAGTGTATGTAGGGTATATGTGTTGAGCCGGTTGCTTTGAATGTGTAAACCAAGCACCCGGAGCCTGTCTGCTCTAGTAACAAGGATGTGGCTTAGGATGACCTGTACATTAGACGTGTTTTAGGCCCCCAGGTGGCATGGCAAGAGAAGCAGCTCAGATTTTTGAGGAGAGCTTGTGAGATTTATAGCCCCTGCATGAGCCACGACCGTGTTGGCTGCGGCCTGCAGAGTGTCATGGATCTCTTCATCGAAGCCGCCAGTCGTCCAAAAAGTGATGTCGTCGGCGGTGAGCGAAAACTCGAGATCAGGAATATATCACAATGCTCGCGTCATCGACATCATAGAGAGGTTAAAAAGGAAAGGGGAGAGCGCTGAGCCTTGGGGCGTGCCGTAGCTACCCAAAGCGTGTGAAGGGGATTGCTCTGTGCCTATATGTATGGTTGCGGTTCGATTGTCTAAGAAAGTGCCTATGTAGTCATAGGTCTTTCCGCCAACCCCAATGAGAATAAGCTCTCGGAGGATGGCGAAATGCGAAACGTTATTAAAGGTTCCATGGAGGTCCAGACTCAGAATTGTTTGCGTATCTAGACTGCTATTGGGTTTATAGATGACATGCTTCATTCGAAGCATGATATCTTGGTATGACAGAGATTTTCGAAAACCTACCACTTTTGATGGATAAATATTGTTGTCTTCCATGTATTTACGAGTCGGTTGAGAATGACCTGTTCAAATGTTTTACCTAGACAAGAGGTTAGCGATATAGGCCTTAGATTAGGAGTGCTGAATTGTTTGTTTGGCTTTGGGATAAACGTTACCCTGGCATCTCTCCACGAACTAGGGAGGTTGCCAGTCTCAAAGCAGTGATTGAAGTACGCCGTGATGGTTGTAATGGAGTTGTCGTCTAGATTGCGGAGTAATTTGTTGTTAATAAGGTCGGGGCCTCGTGCTGACATTGTGCACAGGGTGTCTAAGGCACGGCGAACCTCTGCTTCCGTCATAGCGGCGCTTAATAGCTCGCTGGGTTCGCCAGTGTAATTTGGTGTGTCATATTGCTCAGCCAGAGGTGTTTATGGCGGAGGCCGTCGAAGAGTCCATTGAGATTGTTTTTGCGTGCATGTAGCAGTTTCTTTATGCTGTGGTTGTGGTGTGCGCGCGATGTGGTAGGGTCTAATAAGTGTCGCAAGAGTTGCCATGTGCGCTTGTTGTCGAGGTTGTCATGCATGCTTTCACATGCCTAGTTCTACTGCTGGAAGGCCAATTGTGTGACTTACTGCTGGATCGGGAGGTCTAATTTGGCAATTCTGAGTCTTAGCCTTCGGTTGTGCCGTTGCCTCTTCCACTGTTTGAGAAGAGACTGTTTGGCTTCTCACATGTGTAGAAGCTTCGCCTTAACCGTAGTGAGGGCGGTTTTGGGGGGCAGGGTGGTAGTGTGCGTCTGGGCGTCTGAGCGTAGTTGCTGAACTAAGATGTCTTGGATGTTTGTGCATGTACAGAAACTTTCCTGAGGTTCAAAGAAGGCAAAGAGCGGCAGCCCCTTCATCGCAAAGGTCCATCGAATGAGGCTTACAATTGCCCATTTAGCTCTGCTGAACTTAAGGTATATTTCGCTTGTTGCAGCAAACCAGCACCACGTGGCGACCATATCATAGTACCGTGTGCTACACTATTGTTATTGCTCACATCTCGAAAAATTACCTGCGCATCACCCTATCCGGTAACATAATATTTTTACAGCGAAGCAGTACGTATATGGCTCAGATCCGGCGTTTCGAGGCATGTGCGAGCAGGATTTGTCATCATCAGCAATGGCTTAAGGGTCGTCGACTTCTTCGTTGGCGCTCTTCGGCGCAACCGCGCAGACGCGCTCGTGCCACTTCTCGCGCGTTCACCGTCGTCGTCTTCTTCCACAGCTGGCTCCGTTGTGCAAAAAACTATCATCATCGTCAATGGCTCTTTCGAGTGCGGGTGACGTACGGCTCTATAGATGAACAAGATAATTACAATGGCTAGGCCGCGCCTCGTCAGGACTGCAGAAGAACATAGCGCATGTGAAGGGCGACGGAGGGAGCAGCGACGCGAGTGTGATCGCCGACGGCATGTGGAAGCTAATGCGGCGGCCGACGAACATGCCCGCTAGACGGCATAAGCGACTAGCGAGAACTGACGATGCACACCGTGAGTGAGAAAATGGTGCGAATCTCCTTCGGCGTCAAGGGGTCAACGTGGATGAGTTCAAGGGTTGGAACGCGAAGTTCCATTGAGACTACCTTGATCGTCATCGCGGCTCTACTTGCAACGCCTGTGACAGACTATGGTTCGATAATGACCTCGCTGCGATCGTTGCCGTGAAGGACGACGAGAAGCGGCAACGTGCGTTGGAGGTATTAGCGCGGTTCTTCTCCAGAGAGTGTGTCAGACTTTCGTGTGTGTAGTACGAGTAGACAGGTTATGATAAGGGATGCGGTTCTACGTTTCTCCGCGACAAATGGTTACGTGTACCTGCATCTATTGGCGTATCTTCCGAAGGTCAATGACGATCGGATCAGCTTCGCTGGTCATCCACCTTCACAGAGTGGAATGGCTCATGAACTTTTCTCTGATGCTCCTTCCTCATTTAAATTTAATCGTAACTGTGGACACACCTCGTGTCACTGTAACCATTGCCATAAATATTTGAGGCAATGTCTAATAAAAGTCTTCAGCTGAGATTGGGAAGATGTCCGTGAGCCAACCTTTAGCGTAACCTTAGCAGAGCTCGTTCCACGAAACCTCGTCACCTCTGGCTTGGGCCTCTGGCTGCCTCAGCTTGTTCTTTCCTTTCGGCGCTGCTGTTGGTGCGCAAAACTATCTCTGAAATTATAGCTAAGTTGTCAGAGATCATTCCTGGTTCACGAACCCTATGCGCGTTGAATCTTAATTAAAAAATTAAATTATGGGGTTTTACGTGCCAAAACCACTTTCTGATTATGAGGCACGCCGTAGTGGAGGACTCCGGAAATTTCGACCACCTGGGGTTCTTTAACGTGCACCTAAATCTAAGTACACGGGTGTTTTCGCATTTCGCCCCCATCGAAATGCGACCGCCGTTGCCGGGATTCGATTCCGCGACCTCGTGCTCAGCAGCCTAACACGCACTGAATCTTCGACGACGAAGTTGATGCTCCTGATCTTCCAGGTGTTGTCCCAATCGTTGAAGGTGGCGACTCGTTCGAATCGAAGTCGTTCAGCCAGTATTCAAAGTCTTCGGATGCGTTACCGGGGAAAGACTCTGACGTTCACGGCACATTATTAATTCCTGGAAGAGGAGCGGTTTGGGTCCCTTGCGTCAGGCCTCCCGTGGTGGTGACATTCTCCTCGCTAGGTTTTCCAGCAGAGCCAACTCAGGTGACATGTCCTTGCAGGCGACCGCTTCTCCGGACGACTTGGGGTGGTAAAAGAGCTGGCGTCTGCAACTTCAGGCCCCGAGAGCCCATGTCGTGGGTATAGCGAACACCTCTACAAGCATGTCGCGAGAGGAGACGTGAAAGAAGTCCACTGGCAGCGAACGAACCCTTCGCTGTAATGGTTTCCACCCAAGTCGTTTATGAACGTCCTCTATGGTGATGGTAACTATAGGTGAAACATGTAAAACACGCACGGAAATATTACGTTACAATTCAAGATACGTCAGTATGGATCTTACTTTTCAAAAAGCAAACGTGAGAATTGTAGCAGCAATTCCGAGTATTTCTAGCGTCCAGCACGATACAAAGGACAAACTAACACCTGACATTAGTTAGGGAATTATTCTACTCGTCCTGTTAATTTTTATCTGTACATACTGCAGCCCGAAGAAGCTATTAAAAAATGAGCAATGCGCCGGAAACTGAAGTCATTGGTTAAGGGGTAGAGAAGGGTGCTTCCACCCGACCGAACGAGTTGTAAATGCACACTTAGGAGCACACAATCGTCAGCGAAAACCAGAGATTACTACAAAAAATAGTTGCCGAAAATCATGCGGTAAATTTACTTTATCCAATGTTTCAGTATTTTCTATTCTTAAAGGGCAATGACGCGATGCAACAATGTTTCTGTCATGTTGCGGCTGAAGAAAGCGTTACACGCTGGCGCTACTCTCGCTACTGCTATTCGACGTCACCGACTTTCGGAATATCATAAACTTTAATGCCTTTAATGACACGTTAAGGCTTACCTTTCTCTCATTCTGCTTCAGTCGTACGGCATTCTAAATGGGGTCTCATTGAACTCTCAGGGCGCACAGATGTCAGCATTTCTAGACGGGAATATGTTAATACGATATTCACCTCACCATCTACGTTTGTAGTGTCATAGTTTAGGCCAAGCATGAAATCTGCGAATCTTTTCGCAGACGCGAAAATGAATTTGTCATTTTGACAGAGTCAATGTACAACTACGCCATTAAAAATAAAGCGCCCCAGCTGCCTTGTATGATTTGCAACAACTCAGGAATTGAAAAACACATTTACCTTTTCTTTAGCGAGCACATGGCTTCGCCCTAACATGTCCATGTGTCGCTCCCACTTAGTGACACAGATAATGTGGTCAGCTTCCACTATAATTAATGTGATTTAGAAAGTGGTGATGAAACAGTGCTTTGCTTCGACACCATAGGAGGCTTTACTTTGACACCCCCACCCCGCCGCCTTTATCCCTCTCTGCCCGCCGCCTTGCGCGCATTGGAAGACGGAGTGTTTGCTCCTTGCCTTCTTCACTTGTACGCACGAGATCTAGCCGCCACCCTCGGCTCTCCCTAGCAAGCTTTCATTCGCACCCACAAGCATAGGGCGCGTGCCCACGATATACACGATACACACGCATTTGGCTGGGCGCAGGTAGTACGCGAGAATCAGGCGAGATGAAGATGATGCCGCGATCACTCTGGCAGCGCAAGAATGGACATATAGCCAGCAGCTCAAGCTGGTAGGCTTGAACTTTAGTAGGCTCTTGAACTTTATACGGAACGTGATGGTGACGCCGACGGCGAAGGCAGAACTTTGCCAGGATAACTAAATGGATAACTTTCGCAATATTACCTTACAATAATTGAGAAAGAGAGAGAATAACAGTTTATGGTTGCTCTCGAATGGCTTGGCGTTGCTTACATGCTGTTCTTCTTTGAAAATGCCTGAGATGAACTACACAAATAGTTTCAGGAGCTGTGGCTCGGAAATGCTCCGGTGAGTGAACCACTCTTCCCAGGAATTTTATTCCAGTGGTGCCGATATCTTGTCTGACGAATCTAATCGGAGGCTGTCGCTTGACTTCGACAGTCATCCTTTGATAGTCCCTGCACAATGTTTGAGCACAAGGGTTTCTCTGGCGAAATAAGATGGTTTTGGCGCCCGAGGGATGTGGTTGCAATCTGTCCTCTTGGGGAAAAAAGAAAGGCACGTCAAACAAAGTCGACGCCAAATAATACGTCGTAGAAGTACATGTTCCTAAATAAGTGAATGAGAAAGTGCGACATGAATCAAAGAAATACAGGGTCCGCAAAAGAAAAAGAAAAGGTATAACAATGAAACCAGCAAAATAATACAAATACTGCAAGATATAATGCAATTATGCAGCATTGCATTGTATTTAGTGCCCCAATCTCAGTACATAATTATATATATAATGTAAACGTCCATCTTGTCCTCTTTCGCATGACTTTGGTTCACAAGACTTAATGCTTGCCTCTTGCTTCGCGAGCCAGGTTCTCGGTGCTGGTATTTGGCATGGCTATACTACGGTGCCATTCCATTGGTCTTTAACACGCCTTCTCTCGATACCGCGAGCGAATCACACCCGGTAGATGAGTCGAAAGTTTACTCTTTCTGGTTAGCGCTTTACAAGACGGAGGAGGTTTCCTAATGCCATGGAGTAAGGAGAAGCTTCAATTTTGCAGCCTAAATGTGTTACAAACGAATCAGTAAAAAAAGTAACGTGTTACTTTTTGTTATCTTAGTGGCCGTTGTAGCTTGTCGTTTAGGTTATGTAGAGCTGCATACATAAGCCAGCTGCGAAAACCGGCTTGCACGATAACTGGAAATATATAAACAAATATTCGCACTAAGGTAAGAAGCGGCACCTCCATAAACACATTCTGGCATACGTAGGCTGTAGCCGATAACTTCAGGAATATATGACTGACAGTGAAGACACAAGTGCTCTTTTAGAGCCTTATATCATTCCCAACTTTTCGGAGTGTAAAATGTAAAGCACCTTTTAAATGTAAAGGACTTGGTCTGCAGATGTAGCCTTTGTTTCAGGCGCACGTGGAAAGTACGAATAAATACCTAGCGCTGCACCTTGCTCGGAACATACTGTATCAGTGACGCTCACAGATAGGCAGCCAGGAGCCAGAAACAAGCTGTGACGTGTCATACATCAGAGTTTTTGCCTTCTGCTGCCGATAATACCCGATGACAATGGCCTTTGGTGGTACATTAGAAGCACGAAATAGTAGTACGCATTTCTTTCGTTTGAGCGGGATGGCATTGCTTTTCAGTCACCTCGTCGTTACGCTATTCACAGCATCTTCGGGTGAGTACCTTCGCACTTTATTTTATTGAGTGGCATACGATATATATTAGGATACTTATTCAAACACAACCAAACATTCATAGGGAGACTGAAATTTGGTGGGTTCAACACTCCGTTAACAAGGCAAGCATAAGGCTGGAACTGACACCTCGGTAAGGAAACCCAGCAAGGAGAACTAACTTGACGAAATCTAACCAGCGCTGCTTTTGTTTTCAAACGAAGTACCCTTGATGTAACTACGGCTTTATGTCGAAGCTTCCATTTTTTGTCAAGCGTTCATTCATCTTAAGATGCGATACACATGTCGTTACATTGCGTGCCCCATAGAGCTTTATATACCAAGAATATCTATCGGCGCGTTTTTTGAACCACTGCCGAAGTCATGGTACATGCGTTTTATAACAGTTTGTTGTGGTTTGCGGAGAAAAGAAGTTGAATCTTCTTGTATTGTTCGTTATGGTTCATTTTTCTTTTTAAATGCGTAAGCATTTCTATGCCTGCCTAACGACGAAACCCGTCTGTCCGTCCACCCGTGCCTCCATCCGTCCGTCAGGTAAGACGATCGCTTTCTTGATAAGGCACGCAGCAGCGAACGAATAGACCATCGTGCGGCCTCTCGCTTCAACGCTAACTAAGCGGCGATAACACAGCGCACACGAAGCTATCAGCGATGGGGACAGAGTGTTGCAACCACTGTTTTTCACGATTCTTTCGCGGTTTTTCTCTCAATTATATCGAACACAGCAGTATGCGATAAGCAGTAGAAGGCTGAACCATTCAATATTTTTGAGTAAAGACAGGCAAAGTCATAGTTCTCGTCACTCGAAGCTTTTCTTTTTCTTTATTTGCTTTCTTGCTATTTTTGGGTCCTCATAACACATGCACTCACAGTGTTCGCTTGGACCACTGACGTCTGCAGTATGCATTAAATAAAAAAATGTCCAAGGCATCTTCAGCATCTACTGCGTGTCGGTGATACTTATACATGCGACCGCATTTATTATTTCTTTTTGACTACCACGGCTATATATCTCTGACATGCATGTGCCGTGTGTTTATTTTATGCCCGCGTCGTGGCAGTAGAATCTGCAATTTCCTTGTATATGTGCTTTTTGAATCCAATGTATTCCCCACTTCTGCCTAAAGTCTCTGCGGAGACTGGGAGTAACTGGAAAACAAATAAATAAGTAAAGAAGTTTCATTCCATCCCTGTTTGTGCGGTCCTTAACTTGTCCAAGAGCTTCCTTGGTAGCCAACAAGTTTCTGGCCCATATGTTGGCACCGGTAGAATGCAATGATTGTGCACTTTTCTTTTCAACGACAGTGGTAGGCTCCCAGTCAGAATCTGGCAATGTCTGCCGTGTGCACTCCAACGCATTTTTATTAGGGGTGTGCGAAGATTCGAAATTTCGAATACGAATCGAATATTTTCCTTATTCGAAGCGTATTCGATTCGAGAAATGCATATTCGTAAATTCCCGAATATTCGAGGACGGCCGAATAATGGTCGAAACGGCGAATATATTCGGACAGACTGTGAACAATTTAGCAATTAACGAATTATACGCTTGCTCCACATTCTCCTAAGAACATGTTTATTCACTGAGAGCTTCACGTGATCCGCTCATTATCTGTATGCTCTGCATCAAGATGGCAAGTTGGGCCAGTTGGTTGGGATTCATAGCAAGGTTCGTTACAGCGCAACACAAAACAAGGACAGAAGAAGGTACAAAACGACGACACAGCGTTGCAGCACTGTGATCTTAAGTGCTGTAACGAACCTTACTATGAATGTGTACGCTCTGTTCCAGTTTATCTGCATCAGGCCCGTGAGACATGATCAGTTTCGATTTTTTTTACCAAGCTTTATTCCAGGGCTCTTTCATAACAATATATGATGTACTTTCGGGCTTTGTAAGTATGCGCAATAAAATATTGACCGAGAAAATGTTACCTGGACCAATGTTGTCACAGTGCATAGAGAGCCTTTACTTTCTGAACATGTTGAGCAGTCAATTTTCCTTCGCGATAATCTGCAACGAGCGTTTACCTGACAGAGCATTACCTTACATTACCTGAGTGCATTACCTAGAATGAGTGCCTCTTTAACCTTAAGCAGCCTCGTAAAATGCAATATTATTTTTAAAAGCGTAATAAAGCTATTGTTACCGCGTTTTGCAATTTTTTAATAGTACACATATATTCGATATTCGATTCGATATTCGAAGACAGTTTTTCGCCTTATTCGTATTCGATTCGTATTCGAAAATTTCAATATTTGCACACCCCTAATTTTTATTCTTCTGTAAATTTCCTTCTCGTGGTCAGGGTCTGCTGTGAGTAATTGACCTAGATAAACGCATACTCCTGTACAGACCCTGGAGGCTGGCTGGTGATCACGAATTCTTGCTCCCTTGTCAGTTTGCTGAACATTGCATTTGTCTTCTGCATATTAATGTTCAACCCTACTCTTGCACTTTCTAGGCTAAGTTCCTCAAACATTTGTTACAATTCATCACCAATGTTGCTGAATATGACAATGTCAGGCGCAAACCATAGGCCGTTGAGATATTCGCCATTGATCCTCATTCCTAAGGCTTTCTAGTGTGATAGCTTGAACACTTCTAAGCATGCAGTGAATAGCATTTGATAGACTGTGCCTTCTTGCCAGACTATCTTTTGATAGGCCTTTTTGCACTTTTGTGGTGAAGGAATGACGTAGCTGAGGAGTCATATAGATATTTGCAAAGGTACACACCTATGCTTCCTGTACTCCTTCGTTAGTACATAGACTTGCTTAAACTTTGTCTTTGTAGCTTCAGATGGCTTTGTGACTGAAATTTGATTGTTTTTTTCAACAAAATATCGCATTATAAATGCAACACTTGGCAATGATTACGCCTGCGGGCGGGAATTAATTCCCACCCTACCCGTGGACTTGTGGATGGTCCATCACGGCTATGGGAGGACGTGGGTTTAAAACCATGTCTCCACCAGTTAATCACTGGTAATACAAATAGCAACAGGCGTGCCCCAGCTTGGCACTCGGATTTCTTTAGGGTGAGCTGGTCCAGGAAAAGGAGCCAGCGCCATACAAACCCAGTTCAACCCAGTCGGCACAATTCTACGTCCGAAATCGGAGATCAAAACCACTTCATAAGGCGTGGTAGTGCCCCAACTAGTGTTCACGCTGACAACCTCTTCGCTCCTTCTAATTGATGTGCTGTGAAACTGAGAGCTCGGACATTTAGAAGGATATGGTAAAATAAACAACCTCGCAAGAATGTCCCTGGTATCCGGGTCCTCGGTCTCACCTTCTCTACCAACGGCTCCAATGTCTTGGCTCTCAACAAGATCTGCGCCCTATCCCAAAACACCCTACGACTTCTTAAACGTACCTCTAACCGACGAGGGGGACTCAAAGAAGAAAGCCTTCTCCGCCTCGTCCAATCCTTTGTCATGTGTCACATTACCTACGTTGCTGCGTACCTCAACTGGTACCAGGCTGAGCAAAACAAGCTCGACACCATCATAGCAGGGGTCTACAAGCAAGCACTTGGCCTCCCGCATTTCACCAGCACTGAACTCTTCAACCAACTGGGAGTTCGCAACAACCTTTCCGAACTCATTGAAGCCCAACAACGCTCTCAGCTTGAACGGCTCACCGTTACTGAAACAGGACGCTGTATTCTATCCACGCTTGGCTTCATCTACCATCAGCAACAGGGCCCCAAACAACCGATGCCGACCAACATCCGTAGCTGGATCTACATAGACCTTATTCCTAGAAACATGTACCCTGAATATAACAGGGCCCGAAGCTAAGTTCGGACCGGAGCTATCATAAAAGCCCTTGCTCACGTACCTGGCATCACATTTGTTGATGCACCCCAATATTTCCATGGCACACGATTTGTGGCCGTCGCCACACGCGATGGAGTCCTACATCACGCCTCCAGCATCACTACCCCCCCTGCCGAGACGGCTGAAGAAGTGGCCGTCGCCCTGGCCACTTTAGATCCCGCCTGTCACACCATCGTGTGTGACTCTCGCTCAGCCGTCACTAACTTCAGCAAAGGCCGTATTTCTCCCCAAGCTCTTCGCATCCTCTGCCAGGCACTACACTCTAAAGACAGCATAATCTACTATACACCTCTACGACGAACGCCACTTCATTTACTTTTACTCGTAATACGAAGGATTCTGTTTGTCCCGGATGCGTTCATATATTTCATGTGTATTCTGAATTCGCCTCTAATAGGAAGACCACTCCATCGAATACGCCTCTACAACGAAGGAATTTAGGCGTCCGCGACGGCTTATTTGTTGTTTTCAATGAATGCACCTAGCGGCGCCTCCACAGCCCACCGCAGCCGCCGTAGTTAGCTTCGGTAAGCGTTAGCACTAGCGACACGTTTGACGAACGCACCCGTCACCTCGAGTATTTAGGTCCACTTGGCCAGGATCAGCAATGACTCAACTCGCACACCGCTTTTTGCAACACAGCAGTGGGTGTGACGGCTGAGGAATGCGCCTAGGTTGACCATGACTAAAGTTGCTCCGAGTCTGGATTCACACAGCCGTCAAACGCGCCTTCGCGTCACCGCCACTGCACCGGCGTCCGTCAGCGAACAATGTTTTCTTATATATTAGTTTATATTATCAGTTTATTGTCAGTTTATTATCAGCTTATCAGCTTATTATCAGTTTATATTAACAAATAGGACATCGGTGATTTCCGTAGCATCGACCAATGCCACCGGTGTGCAATTTGTGAGGAGAAATCGGTGAGCACCGCCTCACAGCGAACACCGGTGCTGTGACGGTGACGGGACAGTGCGTTTGACGGCTGTGTGAAAGTGATCCTGCCTGAAAGTGATGACCACCGACGCTATCTAAGTCAGCAAGGACGGGAAAGAAGCGAAGGCCGACGTAGGCAGCAGTAATGAAGAGCTTGATGTCGAACAAAAGCCTTTTTTTTTTTTACTACGATGGTGGAAACCGCCGAATTCGGCGCCCTGCGGCTGTACTTTCTAGGGCTCGCAGGTTTCGCAATGGAAAGTGCATTAACTTTGATGCCATCAGGTCGGCCTAACTCGTGGATTCAGACGGTGAAAGTGCAGTAAAAAAATTTCGACTTATTTCACTACTTCTTCAGTTCACGCTAAATATAGTTTTTATAGCGTGCTCTATTTGGAGCGGTACGGTGAGCGATCGTAAAACAAATTGATCTGTGTAACGAAAGATTTAGAAGGCCTCCCGAGCACTTCGTTATAAAGGCATTTGATTGTAGTAACCATCACTTTACGAAAGCGGAACGATCACAGCGCCACAATTCTTTCTAGTAATTTTTGTAGGAAATTCGGTGGTTGTGACTGGCAGTTGTGAAGATGTCGAGGACGTCAATACTGACCGTTGAAAAAAAATCAGAAACGTTTTTTCTTTAGTGGGCTTCGTGAGTACAATGATAACGAGGATATTTGTTTTAAATTTATGCAAAGCTAGCGCAATTTGCGCTCTAAATATTGTGAGACTCCAAAAGGAGATATATAGATGTAGGGCTTGAGGTTATGGGGTATTCTGCTTGTGAAAAATGCGAACGATCAACAAACTAACCGACGGTAACGATGAAAGTGGTGTGTTCCAAAAAATGTTGGACTGTCTTAGTAGACTCTCTTCATGACAATTCAATTTCTAAGCATACTGTTAAGCGGCAAAGCTGAGAAAATCTTCAAGTTATATATATACACTTCAAAGTGAATGGGTAGACTGCGCCGCGGTAGCTCAATTGGTAGAGCATCGCACGCGTAATTGCGACGACGTGGCACCATTCCCCACTTGCGGTATGTTGTTTTTTCATTCACTTTCAATTCCATTAATTTCTAATTTCTTTATTTCAATTAGTCAGCACAAGTAAATTCTCCTCTGTTGTCCTTGGTGTCTGTTTATTGGTTTATGATAATATATTTATATATTTATATATATATATATATATATATATATATATATATATATATATATATATATATATGTATATATATATATATATATATATATATATATATATATATATATATATATAATGAGAAGTGGGAACTTTAATGGGCTAACAAAACGATGACACAGTGTGAAACGTTGTCATACACGAAAACTATCTATCATTGTCTAGTCTACAGCATTCTACAGTCTGGATTGCAAATCCCATTAGGACAGAGAAACTTGTTGTTCATGCTAAATCCCTAAGTTTACCACACGTTCGGGGAGCACCAATGAAAAAAAGGGAAGACTCACATTTATCTCCGAATAATGTAATTATGATATCCCCAAGCGTGTTTACATGAAGGGCACGCACGCACCATAAACATAGATTCACACTACTTCAAAGAAAATTTTAAATGCTTTTATAAATTAGTTTATTACTATTATATCTTCGACTCAACAAGGGGCCGTGAATTTCTTTCGCGAACCAGGAAGCAACCCCACGTGCATGTAGAACTGTATTTTTTAATACGGCATTTCTATACTCTCGAGACAACATTATTGTGCGTACCTTTCCTGTGTGTCAATGAACAGGTGCCTGATTTTGACAAAAACACATGGAGTGTCTTTCTTCTTCCGCAACCGGTTCTTTTTTGTTGAAGATTGCTTTGTCACAGTTATTACACAATCACAGTTATTTACACAAGTTCGCGCAACAAAGAGCTAAATTTGTAACTCACAATTTTGGCACTGTGTCGTTCTTCACCATCTCTACAACATGACAATATATATCACAAAATCTTCCGGGCTATTGAAGCAAGAAAAGAGCCGTTAACCTTATTAGATATAGACACAGAGCAGGGCCCTCAAGTCGGTAACCTGCAGTATTGAAGAACAGCTGGCATGGCTTTCTTGACTGAGAAGCTGTGAGGCCAAGTTCCCAGAGTTCCTGCTTCGGCGAAAGGCTGATTGGCTACTCTAGGTGATGCTGCTCAAGGTGATGCTTTCTGAATGACAATGACGAAGAGTTGCAAAACAAAAAGGAATGTCGCCACCGCCAACGTTTCCACAAGGGGACTTGTCTCCATCAGGACAGAAGAGAGAACTTCCTTTGTCGAAACGTTGACTGCGGTGACATTGGTTCTTGTTCGGCGACTCTTCATCATTTAAAGCCCTCATTTTGCTGTCAACGCCAGTCTTTTATGAATGAATATAGGGGGCCATATTGTCTCGATCTGATCACGGCAAATCAATTCTGCGAAAATCTGGAAGGTTGGGGAAGATTCACCTATAAAACACAAGTTGTCATCCACCCTACTGTAGCACGAAGCTACAAAGGAAACTCAGGCGGGTTTCTCAGATAGAAGGCTTCACCATTGAAGAAATATTCATCCTTATTCGGAGATCGAGCCCAGGACTAGAGCCCTCCCGAAGTCTTCTTTTTCGGTTGCCTATTGCAGGGCTTCTTGAGAAATCCTTATATGCTTCTTCGTAGCTTCGTGCAACTCTCTGCTGAATTACAATTTTTCCCTTCCTCGTCTGACATATGTTAAAATAAACCTACGTGCGTTGCACACAATTATGGGCAGTTCGCCTGAAAGTTGAGGTGAGCAGCTACAACAGATAAACATAGCTTTTCGCGTAGTGGTCAGAATACTGTGCCTGAAAAAAAAAATAATATACCCGCAGTGGTGATCACAAGGCCATTTCCACTTTGGGGCGTGGCGTCACATTTGTTCTTTCTTTTTTACAGAAGTTGTCTCCCTCGACACAGATGGCGCAGGGATGACATATGCGTAGCAGGTGATAATACTGCAGAGACAATTACACATAACTTGATGTAATGGCAGAATATACAGCAATTTTTTGATATACATGTGGTCGATAACCATGAAACCCTAAAGTTTAAAGATCGTAATAGGGGGTAGGCATAGACACGGTAAATATAAGCAAAAGGCCTTCGGAACCACGGTGATGCCACATAAAAATTGGCAGAGTGTTTCAGGATGGTGAAATCATACGCTTATTATAGACAGCAGAAACTTGGAAGGAAAACAAATTTAATTACATTACAATTGCTGAAGTGTGATAGAATATGCCACCGTTCCGTTTCAAAAGACAATTCGCTCACCATCATCATCATCATGGTTGCAATGTGCCGCCATTTCTGTACATGTAGATTTTTATGTAAGCCTTGCTACCAGTTTCATTACACCTCGGGTAATGTATTTTTCAGCTCACAATGAAACATCCAGCATGTGCTTCGCAGATTGGAAAATATGTGCGAAGGAAAATGCAGGATACTATTACGATAATAATACAGATAAATGCGAGCTATATATTAAAAATACTACGTGTGGCTTGCGACGCCACTTGTTCCCGTCTGAGGAACAGTGCAACTGGGGGTGCCGGACAGGTTCGTACCAACACCATATTTCACTCTATTCTGCTACTTTCTTGTCATGCCAGAAATTGCTACCAATTGTCTCTACGTGAGGTTGTTAACCGCCTAGCAACTACGTGCAATTATTTAGCCGACTCATTTGCCCTTCTCTGTTAAGTAAATAAATGACGCCTAAAGGATGTAGATCTGTGTGCATGTGATATGTCCCTTTATGTGATAGTGTACTACCTATTCTGTAATTGCGCGCATACAAGTTCCTTCTCTCGGTTCTGATTTCTTTCTCATTTGTGACTCATTATTCAGAATTGTTTCCACCGTTCTAGATGTCAAAAATATCTCCATAAGTTTTGGTTTGGCAGGCACGTCTATAAATACAGGTTAACACAGTTACATTTGCTAGGCGAAACAAAACAACCACGCATTCTTTCATTACAAGGTCTTCTTCAATTACCTTTTCTGTGCGCGCCCTATTGAAGACACCCGTATGCGCCATATGCTCCAGATCCATAATCCTTTATGATCGTATCGCATCTGTATGAAAACCCATATGTTCCCACATAGGCACGCATGACCATTGACCAACGTTGACGTAGTTGTAGACTGGCAACTGCGTCAATGAGCACCTATGTCAGCACAATAATACTCTGAAAAGAACGCCTACCTCCCATCTTTCAGCACACTGTAAAGCGTGTGGTTGTAGGCCTTTCTTCGACAGAACAAACATCATTGTCAAACACCCCCAAAAATCAAGAAAGTTCGTGAACTTTCAGAAGCATTTCACAGGCAAAAGATGAGCGGTGATTGCTTTTCTGAGTCGTCTCTCTCTTTGGTGTAATGTGAGACGCAAATTCTTGATTTATTCCACACGACATAATGTCACGTCGACCCAGATGGTGTCTTCTTTGTTTTCCACTTTTTTTTTCTTAATAAGCTTCAGCTGTCAGACAGCACTCGTCGTGTGCCTTTTCTTTTTTCAGATGGCGTCTTTTCCCGCGCAGATTCTAAGAATGCATCCATTCCAACACGCCCGGGTTTCCACCTTAGGACCATACAAATTATGGCAGTGGGCTTATGGGTGTTCTTCAATAGGGTGGGAATTATGAATTGTGCAAAAGGCTCTGCGTTATGAGAAAATACAAGTTTGTGTTTCAATCCGGTATCCGAAATGTGGAGCAGGTTTCATCTGACATGAGTTAGTACCATGTGTCCCAGCTGAGGTTATCTACGCTCTTAAAATAAAAAGAAAATGAAGCCCCCCACATCCAAGGCTTGTTTTTACATAAGCAATAACTATATATTAACAGCGTGTCAGGAGCTGGATGTCCAACACTGAATGATACGACAGGACAAGCGAACTAAGAGTGAAATACTGACTGAATTGCTACTTTTGCACAATTTTACGCAGTTTTCGTTCCCTACATCGCTATCCGCTTTGCTATTCTCTTCCTGTCTTTCACTTTCGTGTCCATACGTCCGTTTTCTGGCCGCCGTTCAGGCGTCAGCTACCTAAGCTAGATAGCTACAGTGTGGTCAGCAACAATATATTCCCATTCTCCCTATAATAAATAACAAAGTAGTGCTACTATTACTCAGTTTGTGTGTGCATTATTTGACAAATGAGTTCTCTTTGTTCTAGCTGTAGCACAGACGCATTTCATTGAGGCGGAGACAAGGATACATTTATGTGTTCGTATTATTGAAATTGATCACTGCAGAAGTTATGCTGGAAGCTTTGCCGCCATATGTACCGGTGTATTGAGTTAATAAGAATCTAATGTTTTAAAAACATCACTGACGACTACGATACTCGCAAACGCGAGGTTTGAGCGCAGCTCTAGAAGTGTTTTCATTTCGCGTGTCAATACTTTGCATTATCATTAGATAGGTACACGGCTTATATTAGGAAGAGAAAGCGCATAGCTGGCGCGGACAATCTGTGTCCTGCGGCCCATTGCAAACGGAGCGGAGTGACACGCGACTGCCTCGCTAATTGGGAGATCGTGAGAGGCTCCACGTGGGTGACGCGGAGGCACGATTCACAGCAGCCGCCGCAGAGAGATCTCCACTCATGCAGTGCTTTGTTTCCATACAAACGACGCGCACTACTCTGGCGCCATGTCGTAGCCGTTGTGGCTGCACAGCCCGTATTGCGCGGCACTACGCTTTTCACATTAAGCCGTACACGTAGTCGCTCGCCATCGCCCTTTATAGGAGCAGCGATACCCGTCACACAAGCCGGTACTGCAGATTGACCTCAGTAGCTGACGCCGTGGGCGAGCGTAGCCCTCCGCACCTCACGCCTCCCTGGCACCCCCTCGGAAACGCAGATGAGATCGCCCACAAGGCTACGGATACCTTGGCCGCCGGCAACTCAGCGCATGCACAGGCCGTCTCCCCTCCTCTCCGCCTTTGCTTTCTTCTTCATGCTTTCACTCTAGCCTCCTCCTCACGCTCTCTCCTTTCATCTTCCCCTGAGCCTCGCGTTCGCTTTCAAATTTCGCTGTGCTCGTTCTCTCGGTTACGAGGTACGACGCCGAGGCACGCCAACGGGTGCTTGAGAGCTTCTTTCTAAAAACATTAAGTGGTTATATTGTCATTGTCATAAGCGTATGTGAAGCCATGAGCATTAGAGCTCCTAGATGTTACTTACCAGCACGCTCTTCTCCAGTATTCCATTATACTAATTGATTCGCGCGCTACTTAAAGTGCATGTTTTCTGCCTTGCTTCTCGGAAATATTTCTAAGCGAATTTTAGCTAGATAGCAAAAAAAAATTGCCCGCATTCTACCCGGGTTTTAGTGGGTGCGTTGGCAAAATCATCGCAATGAGGATAGATAACACTGTCGCTATCATTTTACAAGAAATAGCACACGTCGTGGACTTCTTGCGACCTATATGTATGTACCAAAACCAACCGGAAAGTTTCTGCCTGACAAGGAAGGAGGAATGGCATCGGGCTTACATTTTACGTTTTCAACATAGTCTTTCTACATTCCAATGCACTTTTCTCAATGGTGTTCCAACTGATGCAAGAAATTATTGTTTTTGGATGTTGAGCCATTTGCATGCAGCATCCCTCACAGCATCATCCCTGGGGAATCGCTTGCCCTTAATGTGGCTTATATAAATTTCTGAGAAGATGCTACCATGGGTGCTATGCGCAGACGACAATGATGAGATGGCTACTGAACGCAAAGCGCTACAGCCCGGTTCGACTTTTCTAGCGCTAACAGTCTAGGCATTGTGACAAGGAATGATTGTTCTTTCCTTGTTCGTGTGTGCGTGTGTGGAAATTGTTCACTGTGCATTACGAATGGTCTGAAGGAGGACTTAAGAAAATTTAGAACCGCTTGAACTTCAGCATACAACCTCAGCATGTGGGCATTTTTTTAACGCGCTTCCATCGAAACAAGGTCGCACAACGAAAGAACTCAGAGTACGACATATTTTTTAGTGAAAGAACACTTCAGCCGAAGAGCGAACACAATGAGCAACATCGCGTTGGCGCAAAAAAGAAAAAGAGGATGACAGACGTGTGTCACTCTTACTGACAGTAATCTCTGCGCTACCACTTTTTCTTCTTTTTCCAAGACTTGCTGTCGGCCACTAAAGTTTTGCTCGTCGTTGCTTTACAGATAAAATCTGCAAGCTTTCGTTAGATGAAGGAAATGATACGTGTGGAAAACCCGGCGAGTTGATGTATTACTTCAATGACAATAAAAAGGAGTGTGACCTTTTCTTTTACAAAGGTTGCGGAGGCAATGGAAACAGATTTGGCTCCGTGCGAGAGTGCGAGGTAATATGCAGAGGTAGGTAATTCTAACCTCTAGCTTACCCTTCAGTTGCATACATGATGTGTGTAAACGCTCCAGTTTCTACATTTGCATAAGTTATTGGGGATCGAAGGAAAATTCAATTGGCTTTATAATCACCGCAAGTGTACCTGCACAAGTGGTGCCCTCGTAGGCAACTTCCTGTGAGACAGGAAATGGTTCGGTCGAAAGGCTGTGTATTTAGAGGAAGGTACAATTAGAGATAAAAAATTGCATACGATAAAATTGAGTGCTCGGTAGGGTTTGACATCCTGAAGCAGCACTCCGAACATGGAGGAAGAGCACCAGGTTCATGTGCATCAGTCGGAATAGAAGCTTCGGACACGAGCATTTTTGCATTACGCATTTTACATTCAAAACCCGACACTTCATCTCTATAGCGGAAAGCAAGCCATTGGTCTATCGACACCCGTAGTAGGCGATCAGACTATTGGTTCACTAGCGTATCGGTGTATCGGAATATTGGTTTATTAGTTCTGTGGTATGTTGGCCCAATGGTCTATTGTTGTATCGGCCTGTGGGTCCCATCAGAGAATAGGTGTGAAAGCCAATTTTGATGTGCAGCATTGGCCCTCACACCAGTTCTCCAGTGGATCTAGAAGCTGAGTGAAAGTTTATAGTTGCTTAGGCTGCCTGAACCTAAATTGCGGAGCAAAGCCACATGAAGCATACTACATTAAAGTTGGGTGAACGTTACCGAGCAGTAAATTACCACTTAAAAAAAGGTAGTGTCGCTATATATAGCGAAATCAGAGGGCCAACTTTCGAGGTACCGGTCGAAGGTACCGGGGCACAAAGTGTACGCATGCGCAGAAATATTTCGGAGCAGGGCAGCAGGCAACGACTACTGGCGCAAATCTTGCACGGCATTCTTTCCCAGTGGGACTTCGTAAATAGAGGCAAGTGTCACCAGCACTTTGCGCATACAAACGCGGTGTACAACTTTCGGATACATTTCATTATGCTGAAACTATGTTCACCTTCTGTATAAAAAGAAACCAACAAGGTTTCACTCGAGATGTTATAAATTAAATAATCACCACTGAACATAATAAGAGCCATCTGAACATCGGTCTGCACTGATAGATTGAGAAAGTCGCGTAGTAAAGGGATGAGAGCAGTTGCCATGCATTGGCCTGAAGTTAAAACGTCTTCTAATAGTGAAATTGCCCCCACAATACTACTTCACGAACAAGATTACGCGAGCAATAACATGGCGGGTTCCTCTTAAGAGCAAGCTTTACTTCAGGAGCTCTTATCTGAGTACACAGGAACAGAAAATTGTTTGTTTTATCGTCATCCAATGTACTGAATTTTATTAGCTTCATTGCGTTTAAAAGAAAAAGTTAAGATTTCCTGACTCTGACAAGCAGATTATTTTTCACCATACATTTTTTAGGCTTGAAAGGCACATCTTGTTCAACATGAAACCTATTAATTTACCATTCTGAGCTAATTATAAAAGATTTGTGCACGCAACATTTTAATAAAATTCATATAACGTACGTGTAAAATATGACGCAAGAAACAAAGAAAAAGAACCTTCAGCGAAGTATGCGAACCTGACAATTGACACTTTTTGAGCACAACAAAATGCACACACAACAAGCACGGACGTTGCGGTAATCGTGATTCGGTTGGCTGTTTTAGCAGACGATCGCACTGAGCCCGGCGTAACCCATTGGATAGGTTGGATTTGTCAGCATCGTTCGAAGTCGCTTCGAATCCACGTCGCACTGCCACAACCCACGGTCGTCGGTCGTGTCGTTGTCGGCCTACTATTACAACACCGTCTTTTCGGAACACTGTCGCGCGCGTCGTGCGTCCAAAGAACTCGGGACGATCGTTGGTGCCGGCGCATTCGCATGGGCGGCCATTATAGCAGCCGGAGGCTTCGCAGCCGCCGATTGGTTGACGCTTGCGACGCGTCGCGGCCTCTCATTGGGACACGCCGGCGAAGCTTCGCCTCGCGTCGGCAAACTTCTAGCATCGGCGGCCGACATAATCGCTGCGCGTCGTCACACTTCGCCGTGTTTCCGCCCAACCCTGCTGACGCTTCTGACGCTTCGGCGCGTGCCGAAGCTTTCCGACGCGTGCCAGTGGTTGGGGCAAAACGGAGGCAAAGCGCTGCATGAGCGGAGGTCTGTCAGCGGCTGCTGCTGTGCATCGCGTCTACGCGTCAACCACGCGGCGCCTCTCGCGATCTCCCGATTAGCGAGGCAGTCGTGTGACACTTCGCCCCGTTTGCAAGGTGTCGCACGAGACAGATTGCCCGCACCAGCCAATACATCGCGAAATAAAAACACGTACGTTGCTGTGCTCAAATTTCGCATTATAGTGTATCGTAATCGTGGGTGAATTTCTTGTTTCTTGTATATAGGCAAGCGGTGCGTCCTTCCGATGAACGACGATGAGGGTGTCTGTGATCTTAGACGAACAACGTACCACTTCAAAGGTGAAAATGGCAACAGTTCCTGCGTACAAAAGACCACCGGATGCGACCGGAATTCTCACAACTTCAAAAAGGGAGGCGATTGTCGCCGCGTATGCATTCGTAAGTGCTTTTTTCTTAAGATTCATTGCGGGCGCAAACCTTCTCAAGTTCCAGCTACCAAGTTCCGCTAAAGGAATATCTCTGTTCTGAACGCATAAGCAACAACAAAAGACATAATATCGAGAAAAAACGCTTCCTGGTGCACTAAGCGCGTTTTGTTGAACTAAGAGGAGCGGGACGAACCGTTGCATGACGCGAAGCAAATGTGCATGCATGGGTTCACTGCGCTTATCTGGCATGACATCAAAGTGGTCATGCCGTGTGCTGTTCGCATTGAATTAAGAATAAAGATAAATAAATTATCTGGTTTTACGGGCCAAAACCACGATCTGACTATGAGGCACGCCGTAGTGGGGAACTCCGGATTAATTTTGAACCACCTGGCTTTCTTTCATCGCGCACCTAAATCTAAGTACATGGGTGTTTTTTGCATTTCGCCCCCATGGAACTGTGGCAACCGTAGTCGGAATTTAGTCCCCTGACCTCGTGCTTTGTAGCGCAACACCAAAGCCAATAAGTAACCACAACGGGTAATTGAGAATAAGTAATCGATGCAGAATGGCATACGTATCGACTCATGGTTTAGAATCCTACAGAAGGAGTGCTCACACCCATGAGTAAAAGTAAATCTAGCAATGTTCGAAACAATGCGCGTAGGTTGGTCCTTAATAAATCCGCCGCCGGGGATCAATGACTACACGCTGCTCTGCTGTTGAGCACGAAGTCGCGGATTCGCTCCTCGACCACGGCTGCCTTACTCCGATAGGGGCGGCTTGCAAAAATTCTCGCATACTTATTTTAATGTGTATATGTTAAAGAACCCCCGATAGATGAAGTTAATAGATAATTTTAGTGCGTCCGGTATTCCGGCAAGCACGGGCGGTATGCCGGTTTAGCGGGGGTGTAAACGTGAGCGGCCAGATTGGCGGCGCCAGCTGGTGATGCAAAGCTCTACCACACAAACACAAAGCTATTATATTCTACTTAGCTGCTGGTGTAAAATTTCTACAGTGGCGTAATCGTGCTCGCAATTACGCCGCTGACAAAAATTGCACCAGCAACGAAGCAGGATATATAGTGGGTTACTGCAGTTTTAGCCCTGTGTTTGTCTGGTTGAACTCTACGCCACCAGGCGGCTGCACCACTCCGGCCGCTCACGTTCGCGCCCCGCAAATCCGGCAATCCGCCCAAACCGCCCCCGCTTGCCGGAATAGCGGACAGGCTAAAAGCCTCTAATATGAAGTCTTTCACTACGGCGGCCCTCAGAACCTTCGGATATTTCGTAATATTAAAACTCACTGCAGCAGTATGCTGTGGGCAGTTCAGTCAGTTTCGAGCGAAAGCAGCCGGAGCCCCGGGCTAAGAGCACCTTACTACGCAAGCAGAAAGCAGCTGATTTTTTCTTTTACGATTCAGTGAATGCTTTTTTTTTCTCATTCGTCTCCTTTCTAATGTGTTAATATTTAAAGTTCAGGAAGTAGTTTCAGCGCTGTGAGCGCATTAATTTACGTAACTGTAGCGTCCCATCATATGTCGTCAGGACCATTCACAGCCGCTGTTGTTTATTACTATTTGAATTGTTATCTTAACACGTTCTTTCTTTGCGGTGGCGAATAATTTGTGACGGCGTCCGCGTCATTTGCATCCTTAGATACGTGCCATCTGTTCTGTTCTAAGTCAGTTGATGTGGAGCGAATGAGGTGGAATATATCACGGGTACTCATTTTTGTATGTTCTGCAGGAAAAAAATAACCCGAATATAATAACAATTATAAATAAATAAAATATCACAATTAAGGTAATTGTGTAAGAATAAAAATGCCACGAAGGAGACTGCACTGGACACCGAACGTCTGTCCAGGCTGGTAGCAAAACGCGGTCTACATGTTGTCGTCTTCGGCTATTTGTATCACGAGTCCGCTGCGTGCTACAAGGACGGAAACTTCGACTAATTGGCTCGACATTAAGAATGATAAATCAGCGAAACAGACAACAATGAAAGGAAGATTTGACGCCTTTATTCGGCCTCAGACACTCACAGTGTATCGTACAGGCCCTATGGATGTCTCCCATCTTTCTCTCCTCTGTGTACGTATTTCGTGCTGCTTTACCATGCACCAATAGATACAAGTCGAAACACACAGCCGTGTTCAAGCTCAGTTCACAGTAGATATACTAGACAACCGTTAGATCCATCCAGTGGCGTAGCTAGGTCGTCTGGCACCCCGGGCCTATAGGTATTCTGTCACCCCCCCCCCCCCCCCCGGGTGTAGCCGGCGGAAAGAGGGGTGTCTTCAGACGTATATGACACCCCCCCCCCCCACTCTGTCCTCTTGCACCCGGGGCCCACGGCCCCCCGGCCCCCCCTGTTGCTACGCCACTGGATCCATCTGTTCTTTCTTCTTTTTTTCTTTTTCTTTCTTCTTTTTTTTTTTGCAGTGAAACCACCGCCTTCCTGAAGTACGAAGAGGATGTTAACAAGAGAACTCACAACGACACGAGACAACTCCTCAATGAACCTTTGTGCGCACCCTAGGAAATCAACCTGTACAATAAAGTGCTGGTATCGAAGCTACTAACGATAAAGTAAACTGTTTATTTTACTGCATTTGCGGTGTTATTCTCATTGATGGAGGTGACACAGGATCTGTGTGCGTATGGACGTACCGGGTGCGTCTCGTGATCGAGAGGCCGAGCGCAAAGCAGGAAGGGCGGAGCGGCAACGCAAGAGGCAGCGGGCCGAACGCGAGTCGACCGACATCGAAGTCGTAGCCAAGCGCCGGACACGAGCTCAACAAGTCCGGCAAAAGGCGCGGGCTTGGCCAACGCCACCAAAGATAGCACAATACCTTTTCACTCCGATCCATGACGTCATGTTACCTGGCCCGACTGCCATAGAATCTAATGGGGACGTTCCCGAGTAGGCAAGAGTGATTTTGACGTCACCACTTTTATCACGCCTGCCTTGACAATGGAAACTGCGGGCCAGGTAGCGTGACGTCAGGTATCGAAGTAAACAGGCCTTGTGCTATCCAGGTGGTGTTGGCTTGGTGCGCCGAGCGGGCTCCAGAAAAAGAAGAAGGGGAAAATTAATAATGCGATAGCACATTACCAAATTGTTTGAAGTAACAAAGACTGTGCATTTCCTCCAAGTGCCTTATACCATGTTCCTGAAGGGCAATTTACACTTTATAAAAATGAAAAAAAAACAGACGTAAAACATACAAAGTAAGAAGTTTTGGAGAAACCGTTATACTTAGGCACAAAAAATTTTTAAAACCTCCTACGCGGAAAAGATGGATAGACTCATGGTATCTAAGCCTGGTAGAAACTCATGGTATCTAAGCCTGAGAAGTGTGAATTTAACTTCCTGGGGACAATATAGATAGGGATAAGAGTGCCGATGAATTATTTTCGTAAATAAAGATTTTAGAACATCAGTCTCAGTCTTTATTGAACAACCCATGTACTTTACGGCTAAGGATGGCTGCTTTCAACGCCTTTGCACCAACAGATTGGTAAAGCATGGTCGCTGCAATTCTAGCTCTTTGCACTCAAGGTGGCGTCACCACCACAAAGACGGTACCACGGGTGCTGCTGTACACGTCCGTGTCTCCTGCGTTTCGAAGTTCTGTAACTTGTGTTACGGAATGTGGAAAAGACCCACAGAAACAGTAAACACATCTAAACAGTCTTCTCTGCACTTCAAAATATTAGGAATTTAACACGCTAGGAAGCTGTGGTTAAATAGTGAAGAATTGCCTGTTAACAGTACCACTATTTTTCCTTTACTGTAGTTAGTCATTTTGTGAGAAACTGGTTATTCAGGTTCTCTTAGTGCAAACCCGACAGTCGCTGTCGGAGCGTGCACCAGGCCGTTTAGATGCACCTTTTTGTTGAAAGTGCAATAGAATATTTTCTTTTGGCACTTATGCTTCGTTTTGAGACGGGACGTCTATGGAGCTAGTATTAAACGTATGACGTTAAGTTATGTAGCAGTGAAAGGGAAAATTGTAAATGACCGGAAGTTAAGGGTACCAGGTTAAATATCTTGGTACTACGCTTGGGGTACTACAATTTTTCTCTTTCATCAACCTTTCTCCACCTTGTGGTTTCCCGCAGAACCAATTTGCCACATTTGTTAATGTAGCAGCACAAGTTATGTATTTCGTTCTGCTACGACAAATGCAGACTGACCCACGGAAGTGCGCCACACTGCAGCAATAAGTGCGCCAGTACTGCTTTCTTGCAGCAGATGTGAGCTCCGCTTTCAGCCCCAAAGGAATATTATTTCTTCAAGAAAAGCGCTCATGTGTGCCTACCCGGAAGCCGTGCAGAACTGTTTCACTGTTTACAAACATAGGCCCTGGACGACTTTCGGTTTTGCTCACCGACGTAACCCGCTAATTCTAGCGAGCAAGAAAAGCATTGGCTGCTATATCGACTAGCTGCTATATAACTAGCTTTAACTAACATAAAGGACAAAATAATTGAAAATATTGAGAACAAACTGCTTACTCTGGGGATTTTCTTGAATTTAGAAAAAGCATTTGACACTGTGCAGCACGATATCCTCTTAAAGAAGCTTGCTGCGTATGGTGTTCGAGGAGTAGCACAGAATTTAATTACATCATATCTCTCAAATCGGTATCAGTATGTATGCGTCGACAATCTGGTATCGCAAAAATTGAAAGTCGAATATGGCGTTCCTCAAGGATCAATCTTAGGACCCCTCTTATTTCTTGTATACATAAATGATATAACGTCGATACCAAACTCCCCTGAAATAATAATGTATGCTGACGACACTAATATCTTCTTTACTGGCACTACAAAAGAGGTCATAGAATCATCAGCTAACAGTTACCTCTTACACCTCTCCAGGTGGCTTAAAAGCAACCGGCTGAGTTTAAACACAAGCAAAACCAAATATATAATTTTTAAGCCAGCAAATAAAAGAGACCCCTAATGTGTTCATCTGCACTTTGAGGACACGTTACTGGAACAAGTTACAGAGCAAAAGTTCTTGGGCGTATGGTTTACAGAGGACCTTACTTGGAATACTCATGTTGACAAATTAAAAAGTGAGCTATCTCAAGTTACTGGCTGCATGTATAAAATACAAAATATACTACCCACCTGGTTGAAACAAACATTATATTACTCACTTTTCTATTCAAAACTCAGTTATGGCATTTTAGTCTGGGGAACTACGACAGCTTCAAACTGCAACAAACTAATCCTTGTACAAAAGAAAATATTGAGAATGTGTGAAAACTATGTGGGTGACAAACGAGGACTCCGAACAAAACCGCTCTTCATTAAATATAGCATGCTTAAAGCAGATCAAGTTTATTATTTCAAACTACTCCAGTGGATATATAAAAATAGGCTGCACACAATACCTGTCGACAGTTGCGCCTCATACCCAATACGTAAACCACACTATGTAAAGCCCGCCACAAGAACTAATTACGGAAAGCAAACATTGAATTATCAAACGATTAATATATTAAATAGTAATCATTTTACGTACAATACACACAATCCTTCCACAGCTTCAAAAATGACTGTAAAAACCTATTAGTGGGCAGTGACATTGCATTTTTATTTTGAGTAACTTGTGCTCATCCCTGATAACACATGTAACCTCAGTTATGTTAGATTTTTTTCAGCGCTTGTAACTCATGTTTGCCATTGTTTCGGCATTTACATTGTGTATCAGTCTAAACCTTCGTTTTTTTTTTGCTGAAATGTTTGTATTTACTGATCTACTTACTGTATGTGCTACTTATTTTCGAGCAAGTGATTCTATGGTTTTATTTTCTTTGTTGACTTCTGGTGTAAGCCAATATTATTGTTATGTAATACTTATTGCGTATGTATCTTCTGCTTTTTCGAAATCTATCCCGTTGAATCAAAAGTAATGCTTTGGAGACATGTGTTCTGAATCATTGAATTTTTCGTTGCTGTGTGCTGTAAAAGATATGTTCGACAAATATGTATGTGAATGATATGTCATGCTGCCTTGAACTGTAGGGGCGCAGAGGCTCTGTCAGGCATTTTGCCTTTACCTCTGCCCCCTACACGGAGAGAATCCGTGAAACAAACAATAAATAAATAAAGAAAGAAAGAAAGAGTAGGAGCAGTGCGTTAAAATCTAAGCCCGCAGATTTTGAACACTTTTCCTCTATACATAATGACAATTTTGCAAGTCACGATTATTGCAAATTATAACAGAAATTTTATGTATTAATAATAGGGCGTAATTCGCACGTCTTTTATCTCAAAACTTAAGAATAGACTTTTCGCACAGTGGAAGAACTTAAAACACGCTTTGTGTTCCAACGCAGCAGACTGAAAAGGCCCGTAAGCGAAAGTTCCTTGGGCCGCTCTCTCGCTGCTGTTATAGCGCGAGTGAATCCGTAGGAAAGACCATGCATACAGCTACACATCGCCATGATGGCGGTGCGATGAAAGTACGAAATCGTCTGTTGTTTTCTTCTTTGCGTTTATTACATTTATTGTTTGTTTGACTACTCAGTGACGGCTTCGCTTGGCGTGCATATGTGGAATTTCTCCCGGCGCACTGTCACCGTAGTCAGTCCAGTCATTCTTTTCTTTTTTCACGTTACGCATTTTGCAAGGCTCCCGATTTCCGAGGCTTCGTCGGTTTTACTGAAAAAGTATATTAAGGTCATGAAAAAAACCGGCGTGCTTTTGGCTCTGAAAACGATGAAATTTGGAAATGTTTCGTGAACATCCGTCTGTTAGGATAGTTTCAAGCATGCTAAAATAAGTAACGTAGAAGTGGTAGCTTTAGTACGTCAGATGTTCTAGCAAATTTATTAGTGGGGCGATGTTTTTTTATACGTAATCTACAAGAAAACGTCTACGGGAATTTCCGAAGCGCAGTCCCACTTCGCCCAATTTCCTTTTCCATTGCCCTCTTCCTCAAGTCTCCGGCCATTATTTATACATTATTCAATGTATGCAGGTCACAAAGAGATTGTAAGGGCAACCCTTCGTGCTGTGAGAAAGAACTTCGAATGTTGCACGCATCTAGAGCGAGTATTTGGAATAGCCGTTTTGAATATTAGATGAAATATTTTTGGCCATTGTCGTTTTTGTTATTTTTGGGGTAGCGAAAGCACGCAGTACTTCAAAGACGTCGCGATAATCAGCGACGCTTCTTCCTCTCGGAGTTCGAACTAATGGGGAAATTGGAGCTTTAGTTTGTTGGGGGTAAGTTAAAACAACTATGAATATAAAGCGCCCATGTGTTTGGCTAATATTCACTCTGTCCCTTCTTTTGCGTGCTGGGGCGCTATAACGTAAAACTATTCCAAACTTTTCTATTCCAATTCTGCTATCAGCCATCCACGATTGGTCAAAAACTTTTTTCGACCACGCCCATTTCATCTGTCTGTCACGCGAGGTCACGAAAACCGCGATACCTCCCCATCTGATATGATGTGTACGCACTGATTATGCATTATTTGACAGAAAAAAGAAAAACCGTTATTTCTGATTCGACCCTTTTTCGCCATTAGCCCTCGGCTATTGGTAAAAAGTTTTTGGGCTGCACCCACTTCACCTGCCTGTCACTCGACGTCACAAAACCGCACAAACTCACCGCGTCAAAGTGACGTGTACGCGATAAAGATGCATTAATATGCCGAACAAAACTGAATTTTCTTCGGAATAGCCGCAGGCTACCCCGTTCCGAAAGGAATAAAAGATGGCTGCCACCGATCTCTGAGACGCCGGCTACTCGCACCTGCCGGAGAGCATGGGTGTATTTGCGTATAATAAAACTTCTTGCGTGGCTGCGTAACGTTTTCGAGCCCTTTCGGCACGTTAACCACCTCATTCTGTCAACTCTTCTTTGCTGAGGGTCAGTTTTAGCGTCATTCTTAAGATTCCGTTGCATGCCGCCGGGATTTTCGACCAGCCACCACAAGCTAAGTAAGGGGAAGCCGACCAATCGCAGACGCCGGCACCACCCTCTTCATCCGGTTATCGATTTTCAGTGCACTGGCTATGCCCCAGTGAATCCCTCTCCACTTGAGCGTTCTCCTCGCCTCTTGTCAGCCAATTAGATTAGACAAGCCGCTCAGTGTAGGCAATGTTATTCGTTATTCAAGCAAACAAAAGTGACCTCCTGTGAACAAGGAGAGAGTTTGATTGGTCTGTTCAGACAACCCTGCGGGTGACCGCCCGGTGCTTGCGTCAGTGGTTACGCAAATTTGACGTCAGGAGATTGGAATAGAAACATATTGGAAGTTTTACGTTATAGGGCCCCTGCTTTCACTAATTATAATTCATAAACAGATGGACCATCTTAAACACAATGTTATAGTTAACGTCTTACATGAAATTCTTACTTCCTTGCAATGAGTTTAGGAATATTTACGTTCACATTTCATTTCCATATTTACGAGAAATGTAAGGACTTATATTTAAGGCTCTAACATTTCTACGGAAATGACAAGAATCGGTAATTGAAAAATGAAGGTATATTGTTTCCAACTCCATAATTCAGTGTTAATAACGTACATCTTTATTATCTTGTTCTTTCGTGCTGCATCGTGTAAATTGGACAAATATCAGTATTTGTTTACAATAAATATACACATATGACGCTGTTTCTGCCAATTCTGCAAATGTCTGGACTCAGAAATTATTAGTGCACTTAAAAGTCATTTATAAGAGATCAGTTTTGCCTCTTTCGTGTGTTGTGATAGATGCAATTTACAGAATCGTAACATTTTGTCTTCTACAGCTACAAAGTTGTAAAGTTTATGGAAATTTGTGTGAGTTCAGGCTTGCGGATTTTTTCGCACAAATAATATTTCTTGATATTTCGGGCAAACAAATGTATTATGACTATCGGAATATTCTAAAATTTGTAATAATTACATACGCTACCGTCTCAGTGCAAGATATTGCAGGGGTGGGTACAGAAGTTGCTTACGTAGGTAATAAATCAAACATGACACACAGCATGGATTGGCATGCATACAAAACCCGAAATGCGTGAGTTTGCAAGCAAGAGATTGTTACATATACGAGTAAGTCATGAAAAAACGATATTGCGTCTAAAAATCGCGTATTGGAGGGTACATACATCGGAATTAAACAATACAGAAGCAGGTCTTAGATCTAATGGGACATATGACGATGAATTTTCTTCGGTAATTGTGAGGGATGTAATTGCCGAAGTGCGACGTCAACACCATTCCAAGGTCCGAACGCTGATGGGGAAATTTAAAATTTAAAATTGCTCAAGCGTGGTTGGAATAGAACATGGTTAAGCGCATGAGTGCTTCGAGTTGCACGGGCAGGGAACTTCCCAAATCGAACCGGTGCAATCCTGTCAATAGCCGAAACATGTCGTGCATAAGGCGTTTAGTGCATCAGGGCTCCTTCCTCACGCTTCGAAGATTATGTTTATCGGCATCTCTGAAATGGTGTGTCGACAACACCAATACTCTAAACGTCTTACTTATGTCAACTGCTGACCAGTTAATCCTTTCATCTTTTTTTGAATCCCAACGCGTGTGAAACGTAGACACTGGATTCGGGTCTCGCTCGATTCATTCCACTGCGATGTGCTGAGTTGTTTCCGGGCTTTTCTTGCAGCACACACGTCTCATTTTGGGGCGCATATTTGCTTCGCTGTGATTTTGTACACAGACAGCCAGCAACGCAAAACCCTCTGTATTCACATACCCATGGCTATGTGCTACTGTTTTGGGCCCACGGGTGCCACTGCTTATGCTACACTGCAGCATCACATAAGCAGTAGCACATATGTAGCTCATATGTAGCTCATAGTAGCTCATGTAAACGGCCCATATGTTTTAGACTGTGCGCTACCTTGGAGATTGGCCCACACATTGAGACTGCACAATATTCGGGAGAGGCCCCTGTTTTTGATGAGATAGCCATATAAATAGCCCGAAAGAAAATTGCCCTGACAATGACAAGAATGCTATTCGCCTTAACGGCATAAGAACAGAAAGTCTGCTGCCAACAATCAGAAAAATGTCATGCTTTCTTCCAAATGTAACAGAAAATTCATATCGGTTAAATGCCTGGCTGCCTAAAAATGTCTGCTTTGAACATGTATTTGTTTAGAGGGAGCAAAGAACTCTAAAGGTCATAGCAACATACTCAAGGTATTTTTCTAACGCGATTACTAGTCTTTGGGGAACTGGTTCGTACGTAGCCTCTTTCACACGAACTCGGGTAATTGGGTAGTCCATGGTTAGCCTAATGTTATAGATCATCGCGCTGCTGTAATGAGCGAAAAGACTTCTAAACCGATCGTCAGGCCAACTTGGGTCACTAAGGGTGACGCTGTATACCTGCTGCACTTCAATTGACCTCTTTCATGGGAACTTGCACGGGTAACTGGTTATGTGCCACTGAGTATAGTCCGTGCTTCAACTAACCTCTTTCATGTCAACTTCGGTCTCTGGGTGTGCGCCGCTCTTTAAAGACCGACTGTAAATAAATTTTATTTTGCCTTTATTTGTTATAAATGAATTGTGTATCCCACTGAACCAATCTTGCCAAAGTCGCAGGACAGGTAATTGTACAGTGTTCTTTTTAGCAGCCTTCAAACAGCGCCTAAGTAGACGACGAGTGCACCTGGTGGATGCTGCTCTGACAAAAGTTGCAGCGCCCCGCCTGCTACATTCTTCAGCCTACCACTGGCAGCCACGGAGGTCGTCCTATCTTGGAGATCATTCCAAAGAGCCGCGCGTTCTAGGTCCTGTGTCACTTCCGGTGAGTGGTACTTGCGGCGTTTTTCTTTTTTTTCAGTCTGGTGTCCAGAAAGTTTCTTTTCGCGAGCTGTTCCTGGCGCCTCTGCACCTATCTAAAACGCCCAGTTTTTCACGAAAGGTCTTCTGTATACACACTATATGAAACTATGCATTCTACGCTGTCCAATATGTTGTTGCATTCGGCCTATAGAGATAAAAAATGTTTAAAAACTCCTCCTGCGCTTGGCGCAATCGAGCACGTGTCATGTATGTTCGTACAAAATTGTTTCAAATGTTTCACCGGATATTTTTTTGCAGCTTACGGCCGGCCGTTATTCCCTGAATAAATTCGCCCACCTCAAACTTTACACATCAGCAAACCTTGTCGACATCCTTCATTTAGGACCTTCGACATACTGCATTATTTAGACGAAGCTTATTCTACTTCTGTCTGTAGATGATCAAGTCGTAGGGGCTAGCTACTTCGTGGTATGTGTTAAAGCTGAAGCATGCAACCACAGAGACATAAGATCTTTATGAACGCGAAAGCCTTACATGTCTCATCAACGCGAAAAGTGACCGTCGTGAATTTCAACAAAAACGATAGGAACACTGAGTCACAATGACGGCCCAATTCCACCAGGACGATAACATATACAAACTTCGGAGCATTGTATACATGGCACGTTTTGAAAAAAGTGTCTGAGTCCACACTCGCTAACGTATAACCACATGGACCCGCGGAAACGCAGTTACACATAAACTAATTGTCACGTTACATAAAATCATGTTCAATAAATACAGTGTACACAACATTTATGTACAATGATGATGTGACTCATAGTTTTGTAGCGATGATATTGAATGTGCACATACAAAGATGATCATGCATACGAGAGCACACCGAAATCATGGGCCCCTACAAACATGTATATTCAGTGAATACGTTTCATGGCCTGGTTACAATAATCAAGCAGGTCGAAAATTAAACCTACGAGTCCATCAGCCACTGACAGCAAACGGCATGACCAGTGTCGAAGGAACTCCTCTGACAGAAACAACAGTAGCTCAAACTAGAGCCTCTCGAGAAGTAGAAACAGAGCGCGGCGACGATCTCCCTCGGCAGCTGCATTGCACCGGTTGCCCAGTAGCGGGCCCCAGTAGCAATCAAAACTCGCGCAAAGCGCCCACGTGAGAAGCGACCAGATGTAATAAAGCAGTTAACTCCAAGGCCACGGAAACCAGCATGCACAGCCCTCCAAAATACCCTAGCAATGACGCATTGCAGCAGCACACACATGCTTGTTGGATTCTTGAAGGGGGCAATTGGGTCAGAGCGAAGATGGGGCTATGCCCCACCGCTCTAGTCTGTCACACGCTGGGAGCATTCGGAACCCTATAGACGCAACATGAAGTCGCCTTGGTGGCCATTCAGAAATGACGCCGTTATCGCACCCCACGACACATTATTGGAGCGTGTGCGGAGGAAGTAGTAGAAGTAGTAGAAGCAAATTAGGAAGCAGTAGAAGCACTAGAGGAAGCAGCAAAGCTGACATTGTTTGCACAACACGGTTTTCGAGAACGTCTACATCAGGACATATCAGTTGTACGCGGCGATAAAATACCACGGCCATAGAGCAGTGATGTCCGTCAACATGAATGGCCTGAACAGTCAGGTGACCTCAGCGGCACCGTGTCTTACCTATACGCAAACCCTCACACAATAATTTTGATGGTGTGCTGGTCACCGTCGTCATCGTCTTCTATGAGTGAGCAAGCAACGCTCTCGCAACAATTTTGGTGGTGCGCGGTTCACCGTACTCATTGTTTGATTAAGATGTAATTAATTCAGGCATTAGAACCCGCGACATTCGGTGGGAGTTGAACCCTCGAGCTTATGTGTGAGTGGAACCCGCGACTTTTGGCGTAAAGGCGAAGTTAAGGCACAGATAATTAATACATATTTATTTAAGGCTCTCGAACCCACCACCTCTGGTGGTAGGCGAGCCCGCGACCTTTGGTGTTAATTAGGGCGAAGTTAATTCAGGCACAGGTAATCGAGGTAACATCAATTAAGGCGCTTGAACGTGCGACCTCTCGTCGTAAAAACAACTAGTAAGAAATAACAAAGCATTAGAATGAGAATGTCTTGTTTTTGATGAGAATTTTTGTTCTTTGACTTCCATACCCACTGACATGTTTAACTGATGCTTTTACATTGTCATGTTCTGATGCTACGGTTTTTGCAATCACCTATATATATGTTCTTCGTTTCAATAAAATTTTAGTTGAGAGTTAGCGCTCGTCCTGTCTGCTCCTTTCTGTGTCCGTGTTTCACTTCGCGCTAGAAGTCAATATCATGTTAATGTCAAGTCATTTAATGAATGTCTCTTGAGCGTGTAGACTTTCGCCTTCGCGCTCTTTGGCGTATGAAATAAACTGTTCATTTTTGGAAGTCAGCTTTACGCCTTGTCTGCTTCTTTACGTGCATGTATTTGTACATTGCAGCTTTATTATTGCGATAACAATAATATGGACACTCAGGCGCATTTTCGACGTCATCGCTGCCGTGCGCGTCGCCGTAATGTTCCATATAAAGGCGAAGTGCGATAACATTGTCGCCGTGCGCCGTATGATTTATGTGCGAGTGAAAGCGTGCAAGAGTGAGCCGACGGTGGTGGCTGAAACTCGCGCGCGCATGGGAGGAAAGTGGGTATGTAGCGCGCCGTGTTCCATCGCGCGTAAGGTACTGCAGGGTGGGAAGGAAGGGGGAGCACTCTACTCCGGGGGCGGCTGCATATGGCGCGGCAACGTGCGGCCATGCGAGCCATATGTTCAAAGCAATCTGTGGTGGGAACATAGTACGCCGAGTGCAGATAACTTCCAGTGTGCAGTGTTCTCGCAGCTTAGCTCGCGATTAAGCGAAAAGCAGCACGAAGGTCAGTTAGATCGCTGCTGCTGTCGCGCTTCCTCACTCCAGTATTTTGACAGCTAGTGTGCACGGTAATCGAGTGAGATGCGTTCATATTTGCTAGTGCGTGCATGACACCATGCTTGTCAGTTTATATAGTTAGTAAGTGAATGTTTACAAGCTTATACGGCCGATCCTTACTTCGTATAGCTGTCTACTAATTTGCTATCGTAAACAATGCTTCGCCTTTCTGGCGAAACTGCAACTTTTTTTATGCAACTCGTCTGTGAGCTCATTCACAGGAGTCGACGATTTTTAAGTGATCAAGTTTTCGTACTTTCGGCCAACCCGCACGCCTGGCTCACATACAAGCACTGCTGGCGAAAAGTATGTTAACAAGAAGCCTATTCCTACCTGCTACTTGGTTCATTTTGGTTATGGCACAAAAGGCGTTGCCCTGTACTGTCACTTTCTTCAGATCCTTTCGAGTCTTTTACACCCTAACCAAGAAGCCCTGTCTGTTTCTTTCTTTGTTCATTTGAACAAATACTACGTTCTGTTCATTCAGTCATGTGAAAGGGAACCCATTCGGAAATCAGATGTAGCTCACAGAAGAAGACTCACGCAGGCATGTCTGCCGACAATCTGCCTTGGTCTTAAAGTTTGCCCCAAGTCGGTGGCACCTGTGGATCAATACGCACTCACTGCTGCCACTCCAGCTGCTGTAGTGGTACACAGGTCTCGAGGGATCACAAACATCGGGGTCATCCGAGGGAGGCGTTACGCAACGCACACCTGAAGTACAAAGTACAAATAACGTACAAAGTCAGTACAACGAGCTTTGTTTTCCTTTTATTTCGAAAAACATGCTTCAAGGTATAGTAAAAAAAGAAAACTTATGCAAATGCAGGGCGCATTTCTTACGATTGCCCATTTCAGGTAGTTATTATCGTTGATGTGCACCGGATCGTCCACTCTTTTGTTGGTGGTCGCCTTGACATTTACCATGGCGCGCGGATGAATGCTTCTCATGCCAATGCGAGGTTACCTTTACCAGCTTACAATGCAGTCTCTCGCCTCTAAACTTTTATCGTTATCGGTCTGGTCTCTCGACTTCCAGACTTTGCTCCAGACTTCCGATTACTCTGGAACCTTTGATGACTCGTGTATAAAAGCCGACGTGCTCAATTGACCGGCAGATATGATTTCGACAGTCGCCTACTGTGTTAGTCGCTATCGTTGTACTTTAAGTGTAGCCTGTTTTTATATGCACGGGTTCGCCCAATGATAGTTTGGTCATTCACAGTATTGCTACTGTGTTTTTTACCGTTACTACTACGTGAGAATATCGCGCAGAAACTATAACAATGTCTCCAAGAACTTGTCTGTCGCGAACAGGATTTCAGGTAAATCGCCTTTTACGACAGTTTTATGCGAAGCATATTACTAGAGCTCAACCCAGCTCCTCAGGCGCGGCGGTGTCGCCTTCAATACCACGTGACACCGTGACGTCACGACAGAGGAGAAACGGGGATCCAACTCGCGCCGTCGCTCGCGGCGGCGCGAGCTGCTTATAAGCAGCTGCGCTTGCCTCTGCTAGACACTCACGAGGTGAGATGCCTCCTGGAGACAGAGCTGCTCGTTGGAATGAGAAGCGAAGGTTGCGGCGTGCTACAGAGACTGTTTCTAGGTGGCTTTGGCTCAACTCTTGCCAGATGGGCTGGGTGGGAATCGAACCAGGGTCTCCGGAGTGTGAGACGGAGACGCTACCACTGAGCCACGAGTACGATGCTTCAAAGCGGTACAAAAGCGCCTCTAGTGAATGCGGTGTTGCCTTAGAAACGAGCTGTTTCTAAGGCTCAGCAGGCGTGCGTCGCTTGCTCAGGCGCACATTTCGTTGCCGCGCCGAACGCTGCGTTGCTCGACGCTCACCGCGTCCAATGCGGGGCGCGTAGTCGCTGCGCCGTAGCCCATTGTCTTACACCCCTTGAAGGGTCGATGGGAACGCTGTCGCGTTCCACTCTTGAAGGCGAAGCAGAGTAACGCATGAGTTGTTTCTTCGTCTAGCCGAACCAAATATAGCCAAGCAACAGCAGTTCACCAGGCTAAACAGTGGTTCAACAACTAAAATAAAGGCTAGTATGCTTCGCATCCTGGGCTTAACCTTAGCTAAGCCACAGCCATTTTTTTTCTCCCTTTCTTTCAACCATGGCAATAAATAATTTGAGGACACTTAGCACTTCTTATGAGTTGTGAATGCGAAAGCATTGATGTCCAATTGGACGCCGCTGAGCGGTCGTTCTAGAGATGAGCTCTTCGCGGGCAAGAGGGCGCGTTGAGACGCTTGGCGGGTTTCGAGTTGGACAAGGAACGCGCGAATAACGCAGGCTACCAGAGTGAGAGCGAAGGTGAATTAGAGGAGTAGCAGAAAGGATCCTGGCTGACTTCGCGTTTCCCATCTTGTATCCTATTCTCATCACAGACTACGCAGCTGCTGAAGGTATGTACATCTAGGCAAACGACTCGCTTTTCCCCAAGCAAATGTACTATAATATGTGGTGAGTTCGATAAACTTTTTTTATTTGGGCCATGAATTTTTCTACTGTCGAAAGTCACAAAGTCACAAAATTAAAGAAGTAAGGTTATTTCACTTTCGATACGAACTATGTAACCACGGAAGCTGAGGCTCGCGCACACTCCACGATAAATAGGAGTATAATAAGCAAGAGGTACCTGGTATTTTTCTCTTTCTATTTTTTATGCGAAGCATATTACTAGAGCTCAACCCAGCTCCTCAGGCGCGGCGGTGTCGCCTTCAATACTACGTGACACCGTGACGTCACGACAGAGGAGAAACGGGGCTCCAACTCGCGCCGTCGCTCGCGGCGTCGCGGCGGTATATAAGCAGCTGCGCTTGTCTCTGCTAGACACTCACGAGGTGAGATGCCTCCTGGAGACAGAGCTGCTCGTTGGAATGAGAAGCGAAGGTTGCGGCGTGCTACAGAGACTGTTTCTAGGTGGCTTTGCTACGGCGCAGCGACTACGCGCCCCGCATCGGACGCGGTGAGCGTCGAGCAACGCAGCGTTCGGCGCGACAACGAAATGTGCGCCTGAGCAAGCGCCGCACGCCTGAGCCGACGCCGACGACACCGGCTTTTCTGCGACACGAGCTCCTTAACGCTGTCGCGTTAAAATAAAGGCTAGTATGCTTCGCATCCTGGGCTTAACCTTAGCTAAGCCACAGTCATTTTTTAATTGACTTTACCCATTACTTCACACATGGAAGCCAGCAGTTTTATGAATGGCCTAACCTCCCTGTCTTCATTTCTCTCTCTTATTCCTCCTTCCTATGTGTAACCCTGGAACCCACGTTAGGACCACAAGCCCCGGTGGCATTGGCAGTATTGCCTCTTCTGCCCGTGCGTGCCTGTGACAAACCTACATAAATGCAACTGAAAGATTGTTATTGGTAGTAGCAACTGGTTGCCTGATGGCCAAAGTCTATGAGACTAGCACTGTTACAGCGCTGTTACCTCATGCTTAGCAGCGCAACACCATAGCCGCTAAGCCACCGCGGCAGGTAGAGGGTAAAGTTTCTCTGGCCCATAAGTGCGTTTGGGAATCAAGATGTATGGAAGCGTTCTGATAGGTTTGTGTGTTGGTAAATGTGAATGAGCGTTTAGATAGACCCCACGACCCGAGTTTCCATGAGCACAGAGCTTTTCTTTACAATATCACTTTTAAGGAGAACTGGCGTTACGGTGCTGTTGTATGCAAGGGAATGGCATGTGGTGGCTTCGGAGAAGCATCATCCTTGGACAGCCAGGGCACTTTGCAGCGATGAAGACGAAGACCGAACGCTAAACCTTTAATAGACCAAATAAAGTTCTCTCTCTCCCTTTCTCGAAGGCGCGCCTGCCTAACAGCATTCCGTCTGTCACAATAATGCGTATTGTACTAAAGCCACAAGTAAAAAAGCAGTTTTTGTTTTTTTTACTGCACACAAGCATACCGGACTTTGCTTTGCCTCCCTAACAGCATTCCGTCTGTCACAATAATGCGTATTGTACTAAAGCCACAAGTAAAAAAGCAATTTTTGTTTTTTTTTACTACACACAAGCATACCGGACTTTGCTTTGCATGTTGAATTAAATTAATCCTAAAAAGTATCAGACGGCCGTTAAAGTTGGAGGACCGATGACAAAGTCGGCGCTCGCCTTTCGAAATTTTGTCGTTTGTTGTTGCTTTTCATCCCTTGATTGTGCATTGTAATTGAGTATAGCTTAATTAAAAGATATAATAAGTGCGATTTATAGCCATTTACAAATATATTATTTTACGAAAGCTTTCTCTGTGTAGCCATATCCACGTTTTAGTCCAAGCCTCGCACAACCATATAACATCGTTCTCATGACAGCCCAGCGCCCGTTAGGAAACTCGCATAGTGAGAGAGGAATAATTTTACGCAGAACAGCACGCGAACAAAGCGATCATAGGTATCTCCTCCGCTACGCAGTGGGTGGTCCTCTCAGTCCAGATCGTCCAGCGACCTTAGCTGCCCTTCTCGCTCGATCGACTAGTAAATGGTGGGCCTAGATTTCCCTGTAAATAATATTGTGAGAAACTGTATGTCCACAAGCAAACGAAAGCTGAAAGGGCCAGTATTGTTCGGACGTTCCTCGTCTCTGTCGTGTCATAGTGCTGAGGCTTCCGCTAGTTAGCACAGTTTTAAGACGCGTGCAATAGCGTGAAATCATTTGAGACCACTGTGTATATAAACTTATACGTTTCGACGCACTTTCGCGTTTATGTATGCCAGTATATAAATTGCTTCAATGCACATACTGCAGCGAACGCATAAGAGCATACGCTAACTGAAGCCACTCTATCCAATCCAGTGACAAAACGATCCGTATGCTGTGTTATTCCAAGTTAGGTCTTCATGTCACCGCTGTAGAGAACTAACGTGAGGAAGATCGAGATAACTCACGAACTTCGCTCTCGAGATGAGATAAAGGGTAGCAAAAGTCTACAGCACCACTCACATCCTGTGAAGTATTGGCCAGAAATAGATAGCCACTTGGCTTTAGGCGACCAAGCTTGGCGCCGCCATGTCTGACGTGACGTAGTTTTTCATGGAACAGAAGTCTGTGGGTAACCTCTAGAAAAACCGCTGAATCCAGTAGCAAGAAGAAACTGAAACATCTGGTTTCGAACTGCGTACCTCAGTATTAGAAATTGTCAATTTTGTGAACTGCACCTGTCGAGACATCTATAGTACATTTAATGTAGACATAAATCATGAATTGTACATCTCTTTTAAATATACGACTAATTATTAGTAGGACTTTTGCTAGCCGTTCGTATACATTACAACAATTTCACACACGCTATGAACTCGTATGTCAAAGTTGTACGCTTGAGAGGGTCTAACAGATGCAGTTTAGAGAACGGCAGTGTAGGTTTTCATTGCATAGTTCGATAAACTTCGTGCTTGAATTTAGTTCCTTTAGACGCTGATTTTTCCACTTCTTTTAAAAGTATATGGCCCTATAGAAATTTATAGCTTCCAGTAGTTCATGGAATTCAACTTCCTCGCTCAAATTCAACAAATTTTATTCAAATGAGGTGAAGGTTTGCGTAATGAGAGCTATGTTTGGCATGTTTTTAAATAAAGAAATATGAGACAGCGTCTTTAGTTGATTCGGGGATTTTGCATCTCGTGTTTCTGTTTCAGTTATGCACGGAAGGAATCGGAAAGAAAGAAGAGGGTAATTTTTTTTTTCAGGTTCTTGCACTTCATATTGTTCGAAGTGCTACAAAAGACCCACCACGAGCCCACAGCGACCGGAAGTCTCGTTCGCACAGTGCCTTTAATACATTTAAGAGAGGTTTGTGCATTGAAGCACAGTTGGACACATAGTCTTTACGCACCTCTGCAGACGACATTACACTCGTGAAGTGTCTGAAATCTGTTTCCATTTCCTCCGCAGCCTTGATAATAAAACAAAATACATTCCATGAACTTTTTATCGAAATAATACATCAGTCCGCCTGGACGTCCACACTTTTCTCCCGGATTGACGAGAAGCTTGCAATCTCTTTCTGTAAGACAACGACAAACACTCAGACGTGAGGCATCAACTGTAACTCTATAACTTCTGGCGAAATTATAAATGGGCAGCGGCACTGTGGACAATATCACCGCAATGACATGATGCATGACAAGTTGCATGAAAACTTGACAGAAACAACATAATTGTCTGCAACAAAGCCGTATACCGAGAAAACGTTTTTGACTTCTCCATATTTGCGAGAAATGAAGGGCGAAGTCGTCTCAAGGATAAGAAACAACAGTGGCAAGAGTCAGAGCACTACAAACAATTTACTATAATACTCTGTCCACTTATCAGTGTCGATTTCATGAACACAGGGGGAGGATGCATGTGCGGTGACGCCATGATACACTGGCTCACTACATTTCGGCGACCACTGCGTTTCCCGGACGCAATCGCAGTCAGGAGAAACGGCCGCAACACTACAAGCAGCCTCATCGTACGTAAACTCACTGCTATACTAAACGCACAAATTTTGCTCTTTCTTAAGACATAATGATAATTTAGCTGCCGGTAGAATTGGCATTATGAGACCAACGTTCGTGTCAAATCCAAAAGCTTCAGTTTCCCAGCCTTCATAATTGCATATTGTGGGCTGTTTCTGTGCAATAAGCATGTGGTATAGCTTCTACAGCTGAAATGTCAGCTATTCATGTGTCAGTACTATTCTGAAAGCACATAAAGACAAAAATAATTTGAGTTCTATCGCTAAATTTTCATCCGACAATACGAAAGAAAAACAGGCCTCTTACCATGGCTTGATAAGCCAGAAAAGAGGCAATATCGTTACAAGTTCTCTCAGCATCTCGCTGCGACACCGTAAATTTGGAAGACGTCTGCTCGAGCCTCGGTAGTTTTTTTATATGTAGAGATCGACAGTATTGCAATGTGAGAGAGCCAAAACACTAAATTGGGCAAGTTGTGACAATATTTAGTGAGCTACCAACGGCCCAAATGCGAAAATATACGTAAAAATCTCGGACGCCCCCCCCCTCCCCCCGAGCGCACCGGCGCTGCAGTTTTCGTGCATTTTTTTCAATGAAAATTTGAACTAAGTTTTTGTTTATAATAGTCAACATATTAACGCAACACTAGCTAAGCTTGAGTTTAAAAACAATGCCTTATTACGAAAAGTAATAGCACTAAACATACAAGGACAGTTTCTCTTCTAGTACAATGCCTTCTTAGCCTAAACTCATCAGTCTTTTTAGCGCCCCTTTAATGCATCGCAAAAGTATCCATTGGAGTCAATTTAGCCAGTCGAATTAATGTCAGTAAGGAAATCTGCATAGCCCATGTCTTCGAAATGAGGGTCTGGGTCTTCATACCACTCCACAAAACACGTTTTCCACATGGCTGTACTCGATTCGTCCAAACCTTCCGCAATTTCAGTATTCGTCTTGCTTACCTTGCTTACCTTGATTTAGCTTTCAGTGTGACACATTCAGCAGTTTACTCAGCTGTATTCGGTGCAAGTAACAGTGTTACGATCATGCTTTTGTCCATTGGCCAGAATGGAGCGTTGAAGCGACACTTTGTTGTGTCGTTCTTGAAGCATGTATGGGTGTCGTTATAAGTCTGGAAACGAAGTTTTGGTACGAGACCGAGATCCCCAGAGACGAGCTTTTCTGCCGTATAGATAGTTTGCGGCATATGATGACCGAGAGGTTCGTCAGGCGAACCGTTTAGCCACCGCTGAATGTGGGCATGCTCACTGCCTCGGTGCTCAAACTTGTTACGCTTGAAGTACTCCAATCCGTAATATGGGCCAGACGGAGACATTTGCTTGTTCATGAGTATGGACATGATTACTCTGACTTTATGGACAGAGTAATGTAATCGGTAAGTACAGTGCACATGTGAACGGATCGTCACTGACCAATGCTTCTCTTGCTGGAGCAGTCAGATTCTCCACTGGAAGGATCACTTAGTATGGGTGCATTTTAAGACGTTGGAGAAGCTCCAAGAGCCCCGCCCACTTTACCTCCGACGTGGAGAGGAAGAGGAGGACAGAAGCCTTACCAAACTGACGGATCATGGCAAAGACCTCCTGCTTCCTAGCGATCAGGTAGGTAACGATGTTCGATATGCTCTCCACATACGTCATCTCATGAAACACGGCAGTCTCCACAAACTGCTTGTCTTCAAGCGGATCTTTGGCGAGGTTTTGTGTCATTTGTTTATTCCGAAACGTTGTAGCCGATGACGACGAGAGTATAACATGTCACCTTCATCGCCATGTAAAGAAAGGGGCAAGGAGAAGCGCTTCCAGGATCCAGCCGCCAGCATTCGCTAGACGCCATTGTCAATGGTGTTGGTTGTGCCTCGGGGTTGATCAGCCTGGCTTGGCCAAGATATATCAGCGGAAATAACAACTCCTTGGCGTGTTCATCGAACACAATGTTCATCGGCTTTCTGCACTCACCTGGTGCAATATGCAAAGTCTCGTTGTCGTCAATTATGAGGGTCTGTTGACCCAAAGTCACCACCGTAGCCACTTTGACGGAATCATCCGAATCATCAAAATCCCCCATGGACTCGACCTTCTCCTCTGAAAGTCGAACTTCATTGTCACAAATGTTGGGCAAAGCTTTCATGTAAACTTTAATGCTGTAGAAGTGGTACAACTCGGTTTCCAACAGAAACTGGAGCCACAAGATCAAGTCTCGTTTCTTTACCATGCCTTGCACGATAGATGCCTTGTAAACCATATGTCGCTTGAAGTGGATGTGGATGTGTCTGTCGTTCTCGAGCCGGTTATGAAGTAATCTCAGGAACGTGGATTGGAACGTTGACGACGGGTCTGAAGATGGAAATTTGTGCCGCGGTATAAAGAAGGAGTCGTCTGACCTGCATGAATGGCACACAAGGAGAAACGAGACGCTCAGTAAACAAGTTCAGCGGCGGTAAATGACGTGGCTTAGGCTTAGGCTTAGGTCGAGTAATTCGGGACCTTGTTTTCCCGCAGGGACGCAGCGCAAGTCTGGCAAACTTGGAAGGCGATCAGGTCTCTGTCCACGAAGTGTTGTCCAAGCAAGGTATATGCGGTTTCATTCACGGCACTCAAGTCCTTGGTGAACTACAATCTGTCATCGACGCAGCGCACACTTCCAAAGGGATTGTCCAGAAGCGCGCTTTCTTGAAGCGGTTGCTAGCTCCTGTAAACTGCAGGCGGCGACGTTTCCACTTGGTCGTTGCCTCCTCTACACACTTACGTTTCTTCGATTCGGCCTTACGTTGCCTTAATTCGGGGACCGAAGACCGCTTCTGTTTCTTTAAATCAGCTTCACGCTTTCTTCAGTCAGTATTGTTTCGGCACTTCTCTTTCATAGGTGCAGAACGCTGAGCACGACGGGAATTCGGAGACGACGGTACCTTCAGGGCAGCTGCCATCTCTCGTGGACGAACCCTTCTGGCAGCATTTCTCGCGTCGCGAGTCTCGGCCTCTTTCACGCACTTGCGTGAAGCTCCAAAGGAGCCGCGCACAGCTGCTGAATGAGGAGCCGGAATCTAACGTTGGTCCATCGGAGCTAGCGCACGACAGAGCTCACCAAAATCACTGCGCCGACTTGCAGCGCCGTGACGCGCGGCGTATGGGAACACTGGCATGATGCATGGCATCGGAGCCAGCTTTGGAAGAAGACGAACGCCCGACCAGTGGTACGAGCGCGTCTCTGTGATCACGACACCCGCCGTGGTTGTTCAGTGGCTATGGTGTTGGGCTGCTGAGCACGAGGTCGCAACATCGAATCCCGGCCATGGCGGCCGCATTTCGATGGGGGCGAAATGCGAGAACACCCGTGTACTTAGATTTAGGTGCACGCTAAGGAACCCCATGTGGCCGATATTTCCAGAGTCCATCGCTACGGCCTGCTTATAATCAGAAAGTGGTTTTGGACCGGCCGTGGTTGCTCAGTGGCTATGGTGTTGGGCTGCTGAACACGAGGTCGCGGGATCGAATCCCGGTCACGGCGGCCGCATTTCGATGGGGGCGAAATGCGAAAACACCCGTGTGCTTAGATTTAGGTACACGTTAAAGAACCCCAGGTGGTCATAATTTCCGGAGTCCTCCACTACGGCGTGCCTCATAATCAGAAAGTGGTTTTGGCACGTAAAACCCCATAATTAAAGTGGTTTTGGCACGTAAAACACCATAATTCAATTTTTTCTCTGTCCCCACGAGACTTTTTGTACAATCTCCGGCCACGCTGGCGGATTTTCCGCATCATGAGCCTTATAATGTTTCCGCATTAATAAGCATTCCCCTTAAGCATCTCGAACCTCGTCGTGCCGCAGCCATCTTACGTCTGTTACATAAATACGTGTATGCTCGGCCGCCTACCCTCACTCCTCTCGAATGACCGCAGTGCATGTAAGGATGATTTCGTATTCCCCTAAGCTTTCAACGTATCCTTGGAAAAGCGCGCTCCTTTATCCTATCTGCTTTGAATCGTGTAATTCTACTTAGAATGACCTTTTTGTTGCCATTGTATACATTATAGATCGCGAGCTCTTTCGCGAACATTTATATTAACATTATGCTCCTTTATTTATGCACTGTGATACAAATGTTCTTTTTTTTCTTTCTCTTCGCTTCTGTGAGGTTGTTTATTTTAAAATACGTGTTGCATATTGACTCATTTTGTGTTTAAGTGCTGTTGAAATAGTACATTCGTTGTAGTGCATCTTTCTTTATTGTTGCAACTCTGCTTCCAAAATAATTGTTCATGTTACTCTGTTTTCGTGATGAACTAGAAGGGGGTTAACCGAGGATGCGAAGGTTGTGGGATCGTTCCCCACCGGCGGCAAGTTGTTTTTTCATCCACTTTCATTCGCATTCATTTGCGTTTCTTTATTTCATTTATTAAGCAGAAGTAATTTCACCTATGTTGCCCTTGGCGTCAGTGTTTGTTCGCATCTCATGATCTCTTTTCTTGAGTGTTTGGTCTTTGTTCACGTTATATTGCCCCCTTACACCATGATCTATATAGGGGCCTGTAAGGTATGATGAATACGTTCTGGGCACCGCGCACATAGTTTTCTTTTATAGCGCAGCCCTTAGCCACTCATTCCTGCGGCGAGCTATTATTTGCTATTATTTCTTGCTTGCTATTATTAGCTTGCTATTATTAGCTTGCTATTAATTCTATCAAATAATAGCAAGCTCATTGATTTGAGGCCCGAACTATGCCACAAGTAACTTTCTCTCAGCTGCTCGAAAGTCAAGCTCAACTGTCCTGACATACTCTCATCTAGCGCAAAACGCCTAAGTGTGGCCTTTTGCTGCTTGAAATAGCTTATTTTGGTTTAGATGAGGGACACCTGCATCTCAGCGTCAGGCAACACCTTTTTTTTTTATCTCGAACCCTACCAAAGAAACGGCGGCACACCTCCTTCCCCATTCATTCCTCAATGCGTTGGTACTTTCTGTTCTCATGCTCCTTCCGCCACACGTTCGCCCGTGGACCGATTTGAAGCATCCTTTTGGTCAGCTGTACAATCAACGGCCGATTTTTTGGACTCCTTAGGGGCCGCGAAAACATCCGAAAAAACGAATAGATTTCTTTTACTGGTCTTAAGGGCTAAAATCGACACAGGCACATCCGAAAAAGCTCTGAAGGCCTTTCGGTACACTTATTAGGCATATCGGTCGCCGTACTGTGACATGAGATGGCTGGTGCACGTGTGCATGAGGAATACATACCGTGTCCAGTAACAATTGCCCCTTCCCGCACGCGTTAAGCTTCACCGCAGTATTTTGTGTGTGCTTCACCGCGTAACAATTTTGTAGTAAGGCGAAGCTGACTTTCAAGAAGCAGCATTCTGCAACGCGTCGTTCTTTCAGAGCGTCGAAGCCAATCGCGAGGATTACAAATGTGCGGAGTTGGTGCAATTGCTGGCAGCAGCAAATTCTTTCAATGAAAACACGGAACCGAACGGCAAAAAGCTCAATGGCGAACCTCGACGCTGCTAGACCTAGCGTAGCCGCGAAGGTGCCTACCGCTGCCAGCGATCTGCGTGCGAGAGCGCCAGTTCGAGGCGGAGTATATTCAGTGCCAAAACATATGTTAGCACTGCATATGTTTGGCACTCACTGGCCCTGTTCAACATAGCTATGCCCACAACAGCAGCACGGTATTTCCTCGCTAACAGCAATGTAATTCACTTGATTTGTAGATCCTTGCAAACTCTACATACATTGAGTGCAAGGTGTCAAGTCTTCTCATGCAATGACATCAACTTCTATTACTCAACGCGGGTACAGTTGTGTCACATTCAGTCATTATACAGCAGGAATTGACCTTCATTCATAAGACTAGCAATACACAATGCATGGTCTTGCCCTGTTAAACACAGATGAGCCCATAACAGCAGCACGGTATTTCCTCGCGAACAGCAATGCAATTTACTTGATATGTAGATCCTTGCAAACTCTAAATATGTGGAGTGTACGGTGTAAAGGCTGCTTGTGCAATGAAATGAACTTCTATTGCTCATCGCAGGTGCAGTTGGGTCGCATTCAGTCATTGTGCAGCAGGATTTGGTCTTGATTCAGAAGAGTAGCCATACATAATGCATGACCATGTTCTGTTAAACACAGATATACCCATAACAGCACCACGGGATTTCCTCGTAGACCACAATGTAATTAATTTGGTTTGTAGATACTTGCAAAGACTACATATATTGAGTACATGGTGTCAAGACTATTTGTGTAATGACATGAACTTCGATTACTCCATGCGGGTGCAGTTGGGTCAGCCGCACTAGTTACCAATTGCATTGCTTAAATATCGATTGTATTGCTTTGACTTGCGTTGATTTTTCATTTGTAGACTTGGTATGTCCATGTGTTTGCGGTGCATGCGTGTGCGTATTAAATGAGCAAAGTGCTAGCCTCTGTTATTTAACTGTGTCTTGGTATACGAGACTCATTTTGCCTGCCTCCCCGTTCGTCAGCAGTTATTAAAAACAAAATAAATCTGTAGCAGAAAAGTTTGTTTTACAAACCTGACCGGCAACCCCAGTCGCACTCCTCCTCCGTACGGTATGTAACGAAACCCAAGGTACACAGATTGTCTGCCAGGCTCTCTACACAACGATGTAAGGTTTCGTTGTAGTAGTACTTTTTTGGCATATTTGAGCAATATCTCCCGTCGGTCTTGCAGCCGGTAGTTAATACGGTGGTGTACGCTGAAATAATTAACGCGTTAGTCTTTCGTTTCATGCGATATGGCTACACAGCGTGCTTTTGGGTGTTTTTGCACGCACTGACCGCAAACTAGTACAGTTGCTTGTGGGCCATCTCAAAACAAAAGCAATATACCTAGCGTGCCATTTAAACTGTAGCGCTAGTTTGTAACAAAATGTCAAATACGCGCCGTGGTGGAATGAATATAATCAGAAATATTGGCGAACACGATGTTTCGTACAGTTGGAACGAGGTCTTAATACGCAGAACATAATTTTACGGCTGAATGTTAAAAAATGGAATAAATGGCGTGAGCATCATATGTTCTCATTTCTTCCCCAAGTTTTAATCCAGGACCCTCAAAGGTATGAGAGATATTATCATGCTTAAAATGATCTAATGTGAGGTTTCACATCCCCAAGCAAAACACGGGGCAATGAGGTGCGCCATAGCGTTGAGTTCCGGATTAATTTCGAGCACCTAAATCTGAGTACACGAGCAGTTTTCTTTCCACCGCCACCGCAATGCGGAGGCAGAAAGCAGCGTTTAGTCAGCTATAAAAATTCAACCACCACCGACCACCCAGAAAACGCGTGGAAGAGTCACAGAAAGCTATGCTCTTTAGAAGAGCACTGCAGGGCTATTTTGTACTCAAACGCAATTTAGGAAAACTTCATTATCACCCACAATCACAAAAAAATTTGACAGTCACGTTAGCTTATGCCAATGGGGGTGAAGGCGAAAGCCTGTGCTCCCGAGATATCCATTAGGTTACTTGACATTCTCATTCGAATGCGTTGTTACTTCTTATTACTTGTTTTCTCTCACCGAAGGTCATGGTTTCGACTCCCACTGAAGGTCGAGGGTTCGAGTACCTTAATTACCTCTGTAATAATTACCTGTGCCTTTTTTGGCATGATTAGAGACATCGATGTGGCTGCTATGTGGAAGAAGACGAGGACGAACGCGCAAGCAGCGGCACGAGTGATGCGATTTCCTGTACCTCACAACGCGACCTTGAAACAGAGATCTAAGCCTTTCGCCTTAAATAAATTAAATCATTTACAATGGCGCTGATGGGCAGCACATTACTTTCATCAACATGGTACATTACTTTCATCAACATGGTCAGGAACATATAGAATAATAATAATAATATTTGGGGTTTTACGTGCCAAAACCACTTTCTGATTATGAGGCACGCCGTAGTGGAGGACTCCGGAAATTTTGACCACCTGGGGTTCTTTAACGTGCACCTAAATCTAAGCACACGGGTGTTTTCGCATTTCGCCCCCATCGAAATGCGGCCGCCGTGGCCGGGATTCGATCCCGCGACCTCGTGCTCAGCAGCCCAACACCATAGCCACTGAGCAACCACGGCGGGTAGGAACATATAGAAATACTTGTGGTTAGTTTAATTTTCATGCGAGTTCTTGCTTAGATTTTCGTCGTTGTTTTATGGCCGCTGAATGTTTAATGTTAAAAAATTATTTAAATGATCAAAGAACCTCACATGTTTCTCTTAATTCATTAGAGAGAGACGGAGGGAAACGAAATACAGAGATGTTAACCAGAAAATATCTCCGGTTTGCTACCATGTACCGGCGAAGGATACGAAAGATGAGAGAACATGAATAAAAGAACAAATAACTTGTAATAATTTATTGCGGTTTAGTATATCTGCGTCCCTGAATTTGGCAAAGTCAAATGGGTCTATAGAAAACGAAGAAGCCGTGAACAGGTTCCGCACTCAAGGCTTTTTCCTGACTTGTACCCATTTCAGTCATTCAATACGTGTAATAGTTTAGCTCAGTTGCCACTGGCGCGATGTCTGGGAACGTATTCACGATGTCACGACAGGAAGGTATTCTCTTCCCCTGTCGTAATCAGCTACCGGCCTTCCTAAGTAACTTCGAGCACCTCGACTCGTCGGGGCTCTCGGCGAGACTATAAGAAATTTCTACGAAGACGGATGGCCTAACAGCCATCCCAACACCTCGGGCTTCCTGATTTGCCACTACTTCACTTCTACTGGCCAACTCCTATACGGTCTACCTCCAGCCTACTCCTCCGGTCGAACCCACTAGGCCCTCCCGGCCGGGCTGCCCTGATGCTGCTGGGACGACCCTCTACCTTTCTCCCTCCTACCCTCTCTTTCTTTTAATCCCATCTGCCCCAGCCTGCTGGCGCTGAGCCGTGCTCCCGCATGGATTGCAGAAGATAGTGCCAGCATTTCCTCCTTTCCCACAAGAACCACCTCTCTGTCACCCTGCGCTGTTACTCACGACAGCCTGCGTTATAGGCACGTTCTTTGTCCACACAAGCTCTTGCCTGCGTTTTGGTTGCGCCTCGGTAAGGCCCAGTGTAAACGCGTAAAACGTCTCAACGCGCTCGCTTGCCCGCGAGGTGTTCATAACTCGAAGGACACTCAGCAGCATTCAGTTGAACATTGGGCCACCCCAAAATGTCTAGTTCAGCCACACCCAAACTTCGAGTACGGCAGCACTCGAATTTCAAGTTGGCCTAGCCCCAAATTCAGGCTAGACTGGCCCCAAATTTAAATTGGCCCATGCCCAAATTTCAAGTTGACCTATGCCCAAATTTCAAATTGGTCGATCCCCAAATATAATTTGGTCCCCAAATTTCAGGTTGGTCCATTCCCAAATTTCAAGTTAACTCATCCCAACATAGGTTGGCCCGCCACCAAACGAAACTTGGCACACCCCCAGATTTCAAGCTAGCCTACCCCCAAGTTTTCGTCCCACTTCTGGTGTGTCCACCATCGACTTCTTCCACAGCTGGCTGGCTCTGTCTTGAAAGCGATCGTCTTACGCTAAGTACGGATGGACGGTTTTCTCTCTGGGTAACCACAGAAATGCTTACGCATTAAAAACATAGTGCGCGTTCGATGAGACCGAGTATACACATTTCAAGAATAATTCAAATAGAAATGTAGATCATGCAAAAATTACAATAAATACTTCTACATGAAGGCGAAAGCATGGCACTAGCATACCTTCAATGTGATTTGAATCAATAAATAATAAATGCGGAACGGGTTAGCATGAATGCACCTTCCCTTTAGACATGAATCCGAATGAGATGAATTAACTTAGCTGCGAGAGACGCTCTATCCTATCCTAGTCTTACTCTTTATTTTGCGTCTCATTCAGTTTCAGTTTATATCAAGTTCAGTTTATCATTCCTTAAATACAATGAATGGGTAAGAGAAAAAATGCAGACGAGGGTCCCAAAGTAAAAGACTGCAGCGGGATCCTCGGTTAACAATAATAGTGCAGAAATGTATGAAAGATGAGCAAGCTGGGTAAAACAAGCGAACACAATCGCGATGGACACTACATAGAAAAATAAATAAATGAAAAACAGTTGTCAGTGCACTACCCCATTGTGCATAAATATACTGTCGATACATACAAATGACATATGTAGTGTGATGAACGATGTAAACTAAGTTATACATGTAAAAAAGCTTAAGGGCATGCATAAATGCATGAAAGGATGAAGATTTAATGCTGCTGGGTAAACTATTCCACAGTTTTATAGCGGAGAATGACAATATAATTTTTCCATAGTTAGGATGAATCACGCGCAGTATAAAATTAGTGTTACGTGAAAACCTGGTATTGTTATTATTAATAAGGCGCCTAGAATCAATGAATTCGTATGAAAGCAGTTTAATAAGTAATTTATAAAACTTGATATTTAGGTGACAATTTAACGAGCTCGTTACAACAATGATGTTATTTTCACGAAGGAATAGAGTAACACTCGAGAAAAAACAGCTATTAGATAATGCGTGTTGCTTGTTTTGTAAATGCTGCATAGGCCGAGATACTACAATAATATATATTTCCCCAGGAAACAATGTGACCGTGAATAAAAGCAAAGCATGATGCTAATAATGCGTCTTTAGAGAAATATGCTCTTGATTTAATTGCACCGTAAAAGGAAGAAGTGAAAGAAAGTGTAAAAAAAGCAACATCGAACGTTCCTAAATTGGGACAGTTTTTTGCAATAAAACAACGACAAAGTATAAAGCACGGTAGTATCAGCAAAAAAAAAGGAAAAAAAAGAGGATCGGAGTAAATTGGGAGACTTAAAGAACAACAGCAGAAAAAGAAAAAAAATACACCCAGAATGTCTGTCCGTAAGAGCTATCTAAATGATGAGTAAGCTTTTGCTATTAATCACCTGCTGTTTCGTCGTCGTATGCTGTTGTGTTTGGTATAATTGCGGGAAACCTCGCCAGAGAATCGTGAAACGGAGAATCACAATTGCAACACGGAAATGTTAACTGAGTCCAGCAGGAGACGAAGAACAGGCGAGTAGTAGGAGGGTTCACTCGTGTTATATGATGCTGCGTTTCGATTATGCCACTGCTAGCTCCCTTGGAAATGAGAGCTGGCCCATGCATGTTGTATAGTAAGTGACGTAATTGAACAGTGTCCCGTATGGTATACCTCACACGTAGACATGGTCGATGACGCTGCCTCCTCTCGATGCGAACCATAATTAACCGTGATCAAGCGTACTCCCGCAGCTGCTGCGTATAGAGTGGCCGCGCCGGCCCTGTCTTAAAAAAGATCTGCGGTGGGGACACTGTGCGGCGAGTGCTAATCGCTTCGTGCGCGCTCTGTTCTCGTCGCTTACTTCGCGTTGTAGCAAGAGGCAACTCCTGCAGGCCGGACGTTGAAAGCGATCTTCTTACGTGACGGATGAACGGGGGGTAAGGACGGAAGCACGGATTTCCACGTTGGGTAGGCATCAAAATGCCAACGCATTTAGAAAGAAAAGTCGTGACTTGAAAAGAGAAACATAAGCATAACGAGCAATAAAAGAAGATCCAACTTTCTTATGTTGCCAGCAAATCTCAAGCTGCACTAAAATTCATGTACCACGATATTGGCGGTGGCTGAAAGAAGGTGGCGTTAGACATATTTTTTGTATAAAGGACTCTTTGGGGAACACGGTCTAGCGTCATGTGTCTCGTATCTTAAGAAAATGAACACTTGACAAAAAAAAAATGGTAGTTTCGGCATGAAGTACTACATCCATCATTTTTAACAAACACAGCGCTGGCTAGATTTGGTTACATTAAGTCCGTGTGTACTACATCCGTTTCCCTTTATTTTCCCGTTAGTTGATATTCTTTTTTGTGCACCGCGTTCCTGACTGCCCAACCGTAAACTCTTCATCAGGACGATGCAGACACTCCTGGCGAAGGCAGGTTTCTTGTCGAGACGTCAACTCCAGGCTGATGTCTCTGCTGTCAACGCAGTATTCAACCTATCAAGTTTCAATCTCCCTGTGAACCTCTGGTTCTGTTTCAAGTGGTATCCTAATATGTATCACGTGCCAGTTAATAAAATGAATATGGAAGGTACTCACCCGAAGATGCTCTGATTAGCGTAACGACAAGACAGAAAAATAATACCATATTGTGCAAACAAAAGAAATGCAAGCAACTATTTTGTGCTTCTGCTGTACCACCAATGGCCCTCGTCAACGAGTATTAACGGCAGCAGACGGTAAAAGCTCTCAAGTACAACACGTCACAGCTTGTTTCTGAATCCTGACTCGCTACGTGTGAGCGTAATTGGAACAGCATGTACCGGACAAGGTGCAGCGCTAGCTTTTTATTAGGGCGTTTGAAGAGCGTATGAAACAAATGCTATGTCAACCAAGCCATTTACATTTCACACTCAGAAATGTCGGGAAAGATATGAGGCTCTAAGATATCAATTTTATATGCACTAATCATATCATCAGAAGCCAAAAAAGGCACCAAGGACAACATAGGGAAAATTAATCCCGCTTATTAATTGAATTAAAGAAATAATAAATTAATGGTAATGAAAGTGGATGAAAAAACTTTCCGCAGGTGGGGAACGATCCCACGTCTTTGCATTACGCGTGCGATGCTCTACCCAATTGAGCTACGGCGACGCCGTTTTGCCATCCTCTTTTTGGGTATTTATGTGTTACTACTAGAACTAACCCTGGGAGTGTTAGCCAGCGCCACCACTCCCAAATCTTTTCCAACAATAAGTAGAAGTAATTTCCCCTATGTTGTCCATGGTAGCGTTGTTTGTTGGCTTCTCATGACATGATTAACAAAATTCAGGCCCCTCGGATAACCCCTTTTCTTCTCGCTCTATATTTACTATCACTCATGCAATCTTGCAGTTGGCGGTCAATACCTAAGTGTACTAGATGAGTTTACAGAGGTGCCGCTTCTAAACTTATTTCTTTATATTTTGGTGGTAATCGTGCAAATCAGCTTTCCGTGCTGGCATATGTAGGCAACAATACATACCGGACTCGAAAAACTGCAAGGTTCACTTAGTTAACGAAAATGCAACACGTCACTTTTACGCTAATGCATTTGTAACTGATATTTGCGCGGCAAACTTGTAGCTTATAGTATGTATGTGTATATTGAAATAAGGGCATTAAAGATAGTGCAATTCTGCATGATTGCATGATATTTTGCATAATTTGCATTACTTGCTTAGTTGCATTATTATACCTACTGTTTTTTCAAGACCCTGCATTTCTTTTATTTATGTCGAACTTTCTCATTAGCTTGATTTACGCGCATTTACTTTGATGTCGTCTTATCTGGCGTCGACTTTCGTTTACACATCTTTCCCTTAGAAGACGTTATGTTGAAAAATTTGGCAGGGACCATCGAAGGATAACTGTCGAAGTCAAGCGACAGAATCCCGGTAGACCCGCTAAGATAAGCTTATTGGTTAGCTCTAGTGGTTAAGATGAACCTTTTGCTCGAGGCCAGCTCCATTTCAAATACATGCGTAAAGCAAAAATGGTCTCATTATACAACCGCCGAATGAATTGGAACAACATTGGTTGCACTTAAAAAAAACTGAATTCTACGGACTTCAGGAAGCAGAATTTTGAACTAGGGACTGAATTTTATAATAATATTGCAAGACATTTGTAATCGTGAAAGAAACGGCAGCACAATGCTTGTGAATTTGTAGCTCTGCATCAAAAGTAGGTACGACAGTTGTGAAAACTGTCTTTATGCATCCAAAGCGCACAAATGTGACGAACAATCGAGAACAAAATCTGGGGAGGAGAGGTGCCGCTAAAATTTTTTTCTTCGCAGCCTAGACGTAAAGGCTGAAAACAAGTGGCACTGCCTACGTGGGCTTGTTTCACGCGTCATACATCATGTCACGTGGCACTGCTGTGCCAAAAGAAATTATTATTCATTATTTTTTTGCTGATGCTGCCGTCTATAGACCATTGGTCTCTAGTGCACATGTTTACAGCTTACGTGAAATAGTTACCATGCTTTCGTGAATCTTGCAGAAGTCCCATTCACAAATTAGTGGCAAAATTCAAAACGTTGTATAATACATAAGTGTCAACTTCAGATGATCCAATAAGTTTACAGAATTGTGATTTCGATCTTTATTGCTAAGACTCAGAGTTCCTTAAGCTTCATGCTTAGGTTTTCTTAAATTATGGGATATTCATCAATTTTTCAGAAAAATATTCTTCATCCTTATTAAACATGTCCTTTATATAAATAGTCGTATAAATAGCATAAGATGTCAAAGCGCAGCACTGCTCCTTGACTACTGCCTAAATCACGCTTATTATAGATTGAACTGACTACATCATCCATGCCATTAAGCGGCAGCAGTGCCTAGACGGACAAGTAAGGACGGAGCTATGTGCTCACTAAACAAAAAATGTAGTGCTCTTCCACTCTGTGAAGAAGGATAACCAGCGAAGCTGTATTTTTATTACTATATTGACAACTATATTGATTTATACGGTTATTCCTATGTTGATTGAATAAGGAAACATACACAACTTCGTGGCTTTCGTCATCTTTATTTTGTCTCATTCGTTCCCACAGTGACCATAGCTTTGTGGTCACTGTGGTGCACTGCGTTCCATTGTACATTCTTGCCAAATGGTTACCCTATACACGACCGGTGACGCGTGGTCGGCACATTGACGTCCGCATAGCACTCAATTCCAAAGCGTTCCAACAGGAAGGATAAAATCTACTTGGCATCGGTGTGCCCTAGGTCGCCCTGAAGGTCGACAATTGGTGGGTGCACTATTGTGCTCTATTATGTTTTTCGACTTTCCAATGGGAGCGAAGGAGAGCCGCCATCCCACGCTTTCTATATATGGTCATGGTCACATAATATGGTCGGTAAGATGATGACATTCAGAGCGACCACGCGACTGATAACATCACGCGGAAATGGTAATGCACTTTAAGCATAGACTGAAGATGATGACATTCAGAGTGACCACTGTGACTTTCTTTTTTTTTGCACCTGCGCATGGGGTTGCGCAGGAGGAGTTTTCGTTGTACAGGCGAGAGACGGGGTGACAGACGGACGAATCGGGTAGCCGTATACAACTTCGCTGTAAAAGTAAGTGCATTTTACAATTCCGTAGTTCTTTCGAAACATAAAAAGCAGGGCGTTTGAGTGTTTAACAGAGTACTAGAACGTTGACGCTGCAAGAATTAACGCTGGTCTTTTCGGTTCATTTTCATGTCAGCGAAAGGAATCAAGTACGACGTCTGCGAAAGATTCACAGACGTCATACTTGGCCTAAGCTACGGCAGTAGAAACGAAGACGGTGTGGTGAATATTGGATTGACATATTTACGTCAAAAAGGCTGACACTGGCGCTCCCTGACAGTTCAATGACACCCCAATCAGAACATCATACGACTGGAGCAAAATGAGGGAAAGGGAAGCTTTAAGGTGTCAGTGAACGCATTACAGTTAATGGTATTCCAAAAGTCGGAGACGTCTAATAGCAGCAGCGAGGGTAGCGCTAACGTGTGACGCTTTGTTCAGTCGCAACTTGGCAGAAACTTTGTAGCATTGCGTCATTGCCCTTTAAGATGAGAGAACAACAAAAAACTTTTGATAAAATACTAGGTTTACTGTTTAATTCACGATCAATACCTTTTGTAGTAATGTCGGGTCTTTGCCGATGCCTGCGTGTTCCCAAGCGTACATATATAATAAATTGTTTCGTCGGGTGGAAGCTCCCTTCCCTGACCCTTACGCAATATCTTCTTTTTCCGGCGCATTGTTCATTGTTCTATAGCTTCTTCCGGCTGCAGCATGCAAAGATAAAAATTAACAGTTCGAATAAAATAATTCCCCAACTCATGTCGGGTTTGTCCTTTATGTAGTGCTGAACACAACGAATTCTCGGAATGGTCGCTACAATTGTCACATTTGCTTTTTGAAAAGTAAGATCCATACTCACGTATCTCGAACTGTAACGTAATACTTCCATGCGTGTTTCGTATGTTTCACCCATAATTACCATCACTATACAGGACGCACATAAACGACGTTGAGTGGGAATCGCTACAGTAAAGGAGTTGCTCAATGGACTTCTCTCGCTCTACTCTCCGGACATAATTGTGTAGGTGCTGGCTATACCTACACCATGGACGCTCTGGTCCCGAAGTTGCAGACTTCAACCCTTTTGCGACCACAAGTCGCCTGGAGAAGTGGTTCCCTGCAAGGACTGCCACCTGAGTTCGCTCTGCTGGCAAACCCATCGAGGAGAACGGCACCACTACGGCAGGCCAGACACAATAGGCCGGAACTGCTTCTCTTCCAGGGCATAATAATGTGCCTAACTGTTTTAATCCCCCCCCCCCCCAAAAAAAGATAAGAACTCTTATGTTAGGCTATTATGCCACTCAACATACGAGAGTTCACCTAGTAGTGCTGATGAAACAATCATTCGGTATTAACGCGGTATCAGTTGCAAGTTTTCTCCTCACAGTAAAAACAGCGCAAAATAATGACGGCAACACAAGAGAGAGAAATATACAGCACAGGCGCTGATTTCTCTCACTTGTGCTAATGCTATTTTCCTGCTGGTTTTACAATGAAGATAAACCAAATCGCCCAGTTTCTACTCTAATGCAGTTTTTTCCTGTGCATCTTATCATAAGGACTGCGCTCAACTTCTGCATTTCCATTTGTTAGCAGCAATTTTATATACCAGCGAGGTTTTAACCCCAAAGCGGGAGTGCCACAAACGCGGCAAGAGTACAGCATATGTTATTTGTGCAATATACGAAAAAAAAATTTTAAAAGCCAATCAAACTCAGCAGCCATCAGTGCTTTAGCTGCCAATAAGTTTATTTAGGCGACGATACACAACTGTGGGGGAAAATATTAACACAACATTGTTTCTATTAAATGTTGCTGTTCTAGTTGGTTCATACTTGCAGGTTTAACAAACGCATGCTTTAGGTGTGATAGTGAGGTCCCAGCGCTTGTTTTGTGTGTACTTCACTGTCCCGTCTATGGTGTACGCTTGTTGAAACTGCAAGCATGTGGTGAATTGATCGTTCTTCACGCCACAGAGCCACTCATGCAATTATACACAGTGATAGCGCATTTATTCAGTTCTAACGCTGCTTTGATCGTAACACGCACCTCATTTTTAGACAACACATATTGGAGTTTTGGTTTCGTACTGAGCCATAACGCGCCTACGATGTTTTAGACCATCTTATTCGCAAAAAAAGGTGCACTTTAGATTAGATTTAGTAAACACATTTCAAGAATATTTCAACAAATGGAAATGTAGATCATGCAAAATTTACAAGAAATATTTTAACATGAAGGCGAAAGCATGGCACTAGCATACCCTCAAGGAGGTTTGAATCAAAGAATAAATGCGGAACGGGCCTATATGTTATAGCAGGCTCAATAACGAATTCGTGTTTATGTTGAAAAGGGCCAACATCTTCTACATATTCAATATTAGCTAGGATATTGTTCGCAACGTTGCAGTACAATATGAAATGCTTTTCTCAACTAGCTGTTTGTGACGGAAGAATTCAGAGAAACTTTCAGTGCGTTCGATTAAATAGAGAACGTTGTTATTTTCGACGGGGTAATTACCATGTAGAAAAAGTTCACTATTGACGATTGACGATCAAAAATCATCTTAATTCTACTTCTACTCGTACTTCGAAACATCTGTTCACAGGTGTTACTCGCCTTTAATGGAGGTCAACGCCTCACAAATGTTAAAGATACACCTGAAGTCGCCGTCCGCGTGATTTCTTGAAATGAAAGAGTTCCTTACCGTGAACAGATTTCACAGCTTGCACGCAGGCACATTCCAACATGGGCCCTGTTAATGATACCGCCTGGAGGCTGTCGTGGTCTGGCGTGTGTTCCTACGGCAAATCCGTTGTTTCTACAGCAAACGCAGTAATCATTCTCTCAATATTGAACACATTATTGCAGAAACAACTCCATATCCTCCCCAGGTTTTGTTGGACAGATGAACTGCCTTGCCGGAAAAGATACCTGCACCTGTGGGACTCAACATAACACAGCTACTCGCATATCTCTGGCAGTTGGAAACAGAGTTTCTGTTATGTGTTTATAGGACCTTGCGCGTTGACTGAGTATTTCAAGAACAGGTTCATTTTTGTTAAGCTAGGGTCGGCTTTGTCAGTACCTGTGAAGAAGCCAGTTTGGAAAAACTGGCCAAGAAAATTGAAACATCCACCCAATAAAGATGGAGCACAGTGCATTAGATGCAGCTGCATAATGAAGCGAACGTTTTAAAAGTGACTGTTGAAGTTAACAGCACTTAGTAACGCAAGCTGGTGATGATGATGATGATTTGTTGGCATCCCCTTTGAAACGGTGCCGGGACAAATCGTCACTTAGCCTGTTTCAGTTACTCATGTATACTGTCAATCCCCCCCCCCCTTCTAGCGTTATTGTATATATTTCTTTAATCTTCTCTATATGCATTGTGCCAATGCCTGTAGTTTAATGGATCCGGTCGTATCAGTCCCTTCCCTGCTTTTTTTCACGTGTTACATTGTTTTCTCGAGATACATTCACAGTGACAGCTATATTTGATTACTTTCGATTACCCCTTCGCCGGCCACAACTCAGATGTATTGACGGATTGTCTACGACACTTGAGACTAAAAGTAATACTTTTGACACGAATGCGTTCTTTGCAATGTGATCCAAAGCGCAGCGTTCCGAAAATTGGTAGTTATGGCACCATGGAGCTTTAAAACACCACTTCCAGAATGGCAGGCTTACGTCCGTTGCCTTTTCAGATGACGCTCACCTGGGTCGTGTTTTCCGGACTGCTTGGTTCATGCCATGTTGCTGCAGAGGATCCGCTTACAGCACGGCCGCCATGGTTGCGCAGAACGCCAAGTTTGGACACAACCAGCCAGCTCATCTGGCAACATGGATCCAGCACGACTACGGTGGACGCAACCGGCTGCCTTCATAAACGTCAGCTGGCAGCCGCCTCACTTGGGCACGACACCACTTCCAGAATGGCAGGCTTACGTCCGTTGCCTTTTCAGATGACGCTCACCTGGGTCGTGTTTTCCGGACTGCTTGGTTCATGCCATGTTGCTGCAGAGGATCCGCTTACAGCACGGCCGCCATGGTTGCGCAGAACGCCAAGTTTGGACACAACCAGCCAGCTCATCTGGCAACATGGATCCAGCACGACTACGGTGGACGCAACCGGCTGCCTTCATAAACGTCAGCTGGCAGCCGCCTCACTTGGGCACGACACCACTTCCAGAATGGCAGGCTTACGTCCGTTGCCTTTTCAGATGACGCTCACCTGGGTCGTGTTTTCCGGACTGCTTGGTTCATGCCATGTTGCTGCAGAGGATCCGCTTACAGCACGGCCGCCATGGTTGCGCAGAACGCCAAGTTTGGACACAACCAGCCAGCTCATCTGGCAACATGGATCCAGCACGACTACGGTGGACGCAACCCGCTGCCTTCATAAACGTCAGCTGGCAGCCGCCTCACTTGGGCACGACACCACTTCCAGAATGGCAGGCTTACGTCCGTTGCCTTTTCAGGTTAGTTACCTGAAAGGTGCTGCTTGCGTCAAATCCAGTAATTATTGCTTGTTGGTGGTGTCGTGCCCACGAGACCTGAATGATGTGTTCAAACAGTTCTTGGCTCTTGCGTGTGAAATATGCTATGCCTTGTCTGCTATAACACTGATGCTGTCGGGAGACGTTGAAACTAATCCTGGACCAATGACTAAGGCTCAAGAAGAAGCTTTTGCTGCTGCACTAGAGGCTATTAGGAAATTAGAAGAAGCGCACTCACACTTGCTTTCTGAACTAACTAGTGTCAAAGCCAGTAATACGGCAGTTATAAGCAAGTTTCAAAAGCTAGAAAACGAGCAGGTAACACTACTCGCTGAACTAAAAATTTCGAAACAAAAACAGGAGGCCGCTGAAGGGGAAATCAAGCTGCTGAACGCCAAGATCGCCGCGCTGGTCGATACTCCCGCATCCGGAAATTCGTCTGTTACAACAGCAGGCGCTGATATCCTTCGCGGTGTGTCTGATCGATTGGCCACAATTTCTTCACGGTGCGATGACACTGAGAATAGAATGCGACGCTCAAACCTGCTCTTCTTTAACATAGCGGACAACGAAAAAGAGGACTGGGCTGCGTCGGAGCAGAAAATTGTCGATTTCTGTACCGAAAAACTTGACTTAAGCCTGTCAAGCACGCACTTCGAGAGGGTGCATAGATTAGGCAAGCACGCCGATAACAAAACGAGACCGATCATAGCAAAATTGACATTTTATAAGGATAAAGAACGCATCTTGTCAGCTGCACGAAAACTTAAGGGCTCCGGATTTTCGATACGAGAAGACTTCTCCCCAGCTACACGAGAAGCAAGAAGGAAACTGATCGAATTCGCGAAGGCAAAAAAAAAAAATACTTCAAGCTCAGCGTCGACAGAATGCGCATAGATGACACAACCTACGTGTACGACGACGTCACTAGCACAGTAGTACAGCTGAGCAGATAGCTAAAGCATAGCACTCGAACCCATCACTGCCATGAGGCATCAGGACCTCGGATCATACCGTCACTATCAATATCATTTACTAATATTCGAAGCCTGGTGCGCAAGCTCGGTCAAGTCTGTTCTTTCATAGACGATACAGGTTCTGACATTATCATCTTCACGGAAACATGGCTGCATCCTGACATTTCAGACAATGAAATAAGTCCCATACATACCACGTATAATATTTACCGATGCGATCGCACTAATAAACGAGGTGGAGGCGTACTTATAGGCGTTAGGAAGACGGTAACATCTTATTTAATTGATTCCGACACTAACCTAGAAATTGTCTGGGTTGCGTGCATGACTCGTTTTGAAAAGTTATTGTTAGGTTGCTGTTATCGTCCTCCTGACTCAAGTGTGTTGTTTGTTAGCGACCTGCGAAACAGCATAACTCACGCCATTAGGGCTTGTCCGGCTGAAAGTATTTTTCTTTTCGGCGACTTTAATCTTCCCTCCATAAACTGGAAGCAGTTGTCATCGACCTGCCGCCTTTCCACAGACTTCATTGCCTTAACATTAGATTTCAACCTGTCACAGATCGTAAGTCAACCCACTCGTGATTCCAATATACTAGATCTAGTATTGACAACGGTCCCTAATACTGTTGAAAAAATAACATATTTAGATGGTTTCAGTGACCATAAATTAATGCAATTAAACCTTAAAGTACCGTCCCAATTTTCTGGTACCACAACTAAGATAATTCGTGACTATAACAGAGGAAACTACAGTGTTATTAACGCTGAACTTGAAACATTTCTTGTTAGTGTATTACTTCCTCGTTTCAGTAACCGAACAGTTCAAGATAATTGGGATTTGTTCAAAAACAAGCTAATAACACTGGTTAGTCAACATGTTCCGTTAATTAAAATAACAAATGATAAACGCAATCCATGGTTCACTAAGTCACTTAACCAACTGAGAAATAAAAAGAAACGATTGTACGCGTCCGCAAAACGCGCGTCCACTCCAATATCTTGGAAAAAATACACCGACTTCTTGAAAAGCTACTGCTCCAGAGTACGCGCTGCCCGAGATAAGTACTTTTCGCACGATTTGCCATCCCTGCTCACAACTAACACAAAAAAATTTTGGGAATCAGTGTGTCCGGAGCGACAGGATGGAAACATCATTTTGCATGATAACGACCACATTCCCATTCCAGATTATGACTGTCCAAACGCGTTCAATTCATTCTTTTCATCAGTATACACCATAGAAGACGACTCAAACGTGCCTGAGGTAGCTGATCTTGACTACCCTTTCTTACAGCCCATCGACATTACTGTCGACGGCATCGCATCCATTATAAATAATCTGAAAGTGTCCACATCAGCAGGCATTGACGACATAAACTCAAAAATACTAAAAAACACGATATCAGTCTCGAGTAAAATATTATCTCATATATTCCGACAATCGCTATCGACAGGAATGCTTCCCCAAGACTGGAAAATCGCGAAGGTCATTCCCATCTTTAAATCTGGCAATAGAAATTCACCACTAAACTACAGACCCATTTCACTTACTTCTATCTGCTGTAAGATGCTAGAGCATATAATCACCTCCCATATTTACTATCATTTAGAGAATAATAACTTTTTCTTCACAAACCAGCATGGATTTAGAAAGGGTTTATCGTGCGACACGCAACTATTTGAGTTCACGACTGAATTACATTTTAATCTGGACAAAAACCTGCAAACTGACTGCATGTTTTTAGATTTTTCGAAAGCCTTTGATCGCGTAGCTCACTGCCGACTAATTTCTAAACTGTCTTCGTTGTCCTTAGATTCACTAACGCTATCTTGGATTCGGAACTTTCTTACCAATCGGCAGCAGTTCACCGTGGTTAATAATTTTTCCTCCCCGCTCTCGTACGTGTCTTCTGGTGTGCCACAGGGTAGTGTCCTCGGTCCACTTCTTTTCCTTATATATATTAACGACTTACCGAATAACATTTCTTCTCATGTGCGGATCTTTGCTGACGATTGTATAGTTTACCGAGAAATTACTAGTACTGATGACCACGTAAAAATACAAAATGATCTTGACCTTATTAGCAGCTGGTGTAGGACCTGGCTAATGTCGCTTAATCCAGATAAATGTAAAATAATGTCTTTCACTCGCAAACATTTCCTTTCCAGCTTCCCATACTATATTAATAACAATCCTGTGTCTGTAGTTACTTCTTACAAATACCTAGGCGTAACCCTGACAACAAACCTTTCCTGGACTACACATATAAACAATATCTGCGGAAATGCCTCCCGATCCTTGGGATATTTACGCCGGAACCTCCGTAAGACGCCGACAAATATCCGCAAATTAGCCTACCTTACATTTGTTCGCCCTAAACTTGAATTTGCTTCTTCAGTATGGTCCCCTCATTACATTTATTTAACCACTATGCTAGAATCAGTTCAGAATAGAGCCGCTAAATTTATTTCACAAAATTACAACTGGAGCGAAAGTATAACGCAAATTAAAAACAATCTATCAATTCCTTATTTGACCACTCGTCGTGATGTAGCACTTATATTGCTTTTTCACAAGTACGTTCACGGACCGAGGCCATCACCAATAGCTCTTCAAGTTTCTCCTTTCACCTCACGCAGATTGCATAATCATCTTTCTTTCACGCGCATCTACGGCAAAACAGACGCTTTTAACTCATCTGCGCTTCCACGTGTCATCCGCTTGTGGAACGACCTTCCCGATATCCTGGTAGCTGAAGCTAACAAAGAAAAATTCCGTCACGACATAAACATTCATTTCTTACTTTAAAAAAAAAAAACTTGTCTGTGTTGCTTCTTGTATGTTTTTTTTCTTGTTATTTAGAATTATGTACTTGGTGTAAACTTGACTCTTCGTTGTGTTTTTAATAACAAAGCATTGTATAACTGTATAATTTTGTATAATTGTTTGCTGCTCTTTATACTGTGTCAATTTTCCCCCCTTACCCAATGCCCATTCTTCGGGCCTGTAAGGTATTTTGAATAAATAAATAAATAAATAAATAAATAAATAAATAAATAAATAAATAAATAAAAGAGTTTGATCGGAGCTAGTTTTTTCATGATTGCTGCAGTTTAGCCTAAACTTACGGACAGGACATAAATGAGGACTTAAGTGACACAATGGTAGGTAAAATCATTGTGCGAAAAACAAATGCTATGAAATTCCCCTGTGGGGCATTTTCATACCTTCCCCTCATTTTATTTACTCGTAAACTGCTGGCTATGAAAAGCTGAAAAATCATTGTCATAGTTGACGAACGGTTCTTCATTAAGTAGTATTAAGGATTAAGGATAAAAAGAGCGACGTGTCCATAAAAATTTATGTAGAATATTGTACGTATGTATTAATACCGCAGGGAATAAACATTGTTGTGTGTGGGCATTATGTCGTAATAGAATATTTCACGTGTCCGTGTATTTTGCTTTATGTGCATTAAACTGGAATTAAAAACACTCAAACCATTAAACTTTCCTATAAAATGTTAGTTCTAAGACTTCGAGCTAAATTTGGCACGTCTATAGCTTCTTCAGGTAATGCTGTCTACGCGGAAAGACAGCGTAAATATAGTGAGGACATTTGTCACTGCGTAACTACGTGAAGCCACTTATGTGGAACTTTCTATCCCGACATACAACTGCTAGTCCAGCCCTAGTGCGATGTTATTTCAATTCTATTAATTTACTAATACTGTCAGGCCCTCATATTACAGGAGTGGAAAATAAAAGTGAATTGAAATACTGTTATGTGCAGAGGCGACAAAATAGAAGCAGTTGAAGCTGGATTACTTGTCCCCGTGCATTTTAATACCGCACAAGCTGTACGTGTGTGGAAAGCAGCTTGCTAGGCTGTTTGTTGCCTGCGAGGACGTTGTACTGTGCGAACTGCCGCTAAGTTGCGGTAGGGTATATATCGGCCAAGCAGGCCACTGAATTAAAGAGAGGGCAAGGCAGCCAGAGCTTCACGACACGAGTAATATTCCTGCAAATTTTCCTGTTCACTGAGGTTCCTGCATGAATGGGCCTAACATCTTTACCATCCTAGGGCTCGGAGGAAGCAAAAATAACTTGGCGCGTGAGTTAGAGACACTAAACGCACGCGTAATCCAAAGGCATGGGTTCGTATCCCACCTGCGGCCGGCTGTTGTTCATCCACTTTCATTTCTAATAATTTACCATTTATTTAATTCAATAAGTACAAGTAATTTCTCTTATCTTGTCCTTACTGTCTTTGTTGGCTTTAGATATGACTAAATTAGAAATTTCAGGTGTAATGTTAAATTACCTATTAAGACACAAAAAATATATTTTCCTAACCGCAAGAGGAAGCTACAAAAGAGCCACAATTAAAATACAGGTGACGACGCTGCCTTGAAGTTCCCGCACCAACTCAACGGGACGCGACGTCATGTATTCGGTTGGCGTCTACTTGGGACTAGCGAATTTTAGTTCGTAAAGGAGGACTACGTTACATTTTATCAAATAATTAAGATAGAACTTGGCAATTTTCATGAACTTTAACTTCTGCTCAGCCAGGGAAATGTGAAAAAAATCTTTGAAAGCCATGACGTATAGTGACGTAACGGCGCTCAGGTTTCAGTGCGAGTTTTAAAAAATAGGCAGCTTCAACCGCCATTTTCTGTGCCACTAGTCAACTTATTCCTGCGAAATTATTCCTGATAATAAAAATTTGAAAGAGTAAGATATCAGTCTAAACTTATTAGTTTTCTAGAATGTCCCTAGGGGTGGAGGCATGAAAATTTTCGCTCATACGTTCTTCGATTCAAGCGTTGCGTACCGCTTCAGGAAGCACGATACGCACCGCGGGATTCATATATACCCGATAAATAATTTAATAGCATAATTATACCGAGCGATTTCGGTTTCTAGGCTCCGAGTGATGCTATGACGTCGTAGGAGAGGAAACGCAACACGGCTTGGTCACGTGGGTCACAAAATTTGTGACGTAAAACTATGCTGCGTCGTCTGCCCGCGCATACGCGTGCTCTGCCAGCAGAGGTAAATAACTGGTGATTCGAAGTGCATGTCGCGATTATTATAAGTATTGCGAAGAGCGACAACAACAGTAAGCAAATATTCCGGCTTGTGAGAGTCGGTGGTTCACTTCGAAGCACCGTAAGCTTTAGCTTTGGAGTGAGCCGGAAAAGGCCTAGCGACGATATCGGCGCCGCCGAAGATCCGCGGCGGTAAGGCTGCCGTCGGTGCCAGAGTGACCACTCCTCGGTCGCTGAATCGCCACTTCGCCGTACGGCTGCTGCACAAATGGGTCCCGCGCCCATCCGCTCTACGGCAAGGAAATCTCGCCGTTCGCGAGTAAAACCGCCGTCGCACGGCGGCCCGCGAACGACAAACGGCGTGCGGCGAGTTTCTGTGCCGGTAACGTGGACGGGCCTTTACACGTTGAGAAATGCCAAGCGAACGAGAGATCGCTCCGAGCTGCTGAACTATGCGACTGGCAGATGCTAACGTCAACTGCTCTGCGCGACAGCGCTGTGCATGTCTCGGTTAGCCAGAGGTTAAAGTGCCAGGGTTAGCTCGGTTACAGTGTTCTAGAAGCCTATAGCATAGAGAAATAATTTTTATAATGACAGGAAGGTGAGCTAGTTGGTAAGGGTTCATAATGCAAAGAAGGGGCAAGGCGTTCAGACACGGACACAAGAGGAGAGAAGTGGACAACACGAACGCCGCATATCCTGTTCCCTTTCGGAGCAGGCCGGCTAGTGTTACGTGTAAAGGCCCGTCCACGTTACCGGAACGGCAACTCGCTGCACGCAGTTTGCTGTTCGCGGGCCACCATGCGGCGTTCGTGTTGTCCACTTCTCTCCTCCTGTGTCCGTGTCTGCACGCCTTACCCCTTCTTTGCGTTAAGAAAGGATTTCTATACGCCTGTAGCTCGGTCATAGTGGAGGCTATGCTCGGTCGCTCGTCTCAGCAGGCTCCGTAATCGGCATTTCATCGCTACTCATCATACGTCACGTTTTTGTGCTAGTGTGCTATGACGTTAATATTTTCGTTCCTCCACTGTGTCGTCATAACTGCAGCGCTAGCGATGGGTCTCGACCACTAGAAGGTGTCCCCGCATACGGAAGCAGCCTACAACAGACTTTTTATGGCCTCAAAGTTTGGTGTCTCAACCCCTCGAATGGAAGCATATTACATCAAAGAAGGTTGTATCCTGGATACGGCCTGCGGCTCTGCGCGGCACTGAACATCTCTTCTTCGAGTGCATATTTAAAAAGGCACACATTTTCCCCATTTCATTTCCCTGGTCCGAGTGCGATGTGCAAATGCATTTGTGCATACATGCACTTTCCGTTTAAATGTGAATCTGCCTGCAGCAAATCAACTTAGTTTCGAGCGACGTTCTATCCTGTACTAGTCTTACTTCTCTTTATTTGGCGCCCCCATTGATTTTCAGTTTATTTTTATTTAAATACAATGAATGGGTAAGAGAAGATATACAGACGAGGGTCCCATTGTCAAAGACTGCAACGTGATCCTCGGTTAACAAGAACAATGGAGAGACGTATGAAAGATGGGCCAGCTGGATAAAACAAACAGAGTCGCGAAAGATACTACATACAAAAATAAATAAATAAAATAAAATGGTCAGTATACAAGCCCATAGTGCATAAAGATACTGTCAATACATACAAATGGAAAATGTAGTGTAATAAACGATGTAAACTTCGTTATACATGTAAGAAAGCATAAAGGCATGAGTAGATGCATGAAAGAATGAAGATTTAATGCTGTTGGATAAACCATTCCACAGTTTTATAGCAGCGAATGAAGCTGTCATTTTTCCATATTTAGAATGTACCATGGGCAGTACAATATTGGTGTTACGTGAAAACCTGGTATTATCATTAATGAGGTACGTGTAATCAATTAATTCGTATGAAATCTGTTTAATAAGTAATTTATAAAATGTCATTGTTAGGTGATAGTTGAACAAGCTGGTTATATCAAGTATGTTATATTCACGAAATAATAGAGTAGTACTCGAGAAAAAAACAGCCGTTAGTGATAATGCGTATTGCTTGGTTTAGTAAGTGCTGAATATGAATGAATTAATATTTGATGTTTAATGGCGCAAGGGTCACGTATGGCCAAAGAGCGCCATGGTAGTGTTAATGTTTTCGTAGTGAACTGATGAGTTCTGTGAAGTTAATGTGCCATGGCTGTAAAGAGGCCTAAAAGAGTTGATGTAAATTGCATCAAATCTACGCGTGACAAAATTATGGCAATGACTAATGACGTGTGCTATGAACACAATTCATTGAAAAAATTGATGCAATATGCAAAATATGTGAAATGCTAAAATTGCTTAGAGCACTGCTGCCTCGCCAGAGCCCTTGAAACAAAAAGGCCTAGAGGCATGTGCTATACGAAACAACTATCACAGCGACATCCTCTGAAGAGAGGAGGCGCTACGAATATAAGGGGTTAATAACATGCAACACAACATCCTTCAGGAAACCTAGGACTGCGTTGGTGTCAAAGAGCGGTTCTGGGCCGAGTAACATTACAGGATGAAGGGGGATGTGCTGCCGGTATGCTAAGGGAAAATGTTTCGTTCTCTCAGTTGCGGCTTCCCGACACTCCAGGAGGACGTGGAGGACGGTTAGCCTCTCCGCGCATCTACCACAGGTTCGAGGCTCGTTTCCAGTTCGTAAAAAGTTATGGGAAGCAAATGTGTGTCCTATTCTTATAGGACAGAATGTGACATCTGTTCGGCGTGATTTTGTTGCAGAAGGCCAAAAACCTAATTGTGGCTTTATTACGTGCAGCTTATTATTTGTTTCCAAGTCCCACAAGCGTTGCCAGTAGTTTCGCAGTTTCCTTCGTAAGAAGGGCTTCAGATCTGTCACAGGGACTGTAGCGGCGGGATTAACAGCATGCCATGCTATTGATGTGGTCGTCTGGTCCGCTAAAACGTTACCCTCGATGCCCCTATGGCCAGGCACCCATCATATGATCACATGCTCGTTAGATATATACGCCTTAAAGAGGACCGAATAGAGTTCATTATTTACTGGATTTTTGTGCTTACAGAATGACATCAAGGTCTTCACAACACTTAGGGAGTCCGCATATATAAGTGATTTTTGGAGTTTGGATTTCCTTATTTGCTTCACAGCCGACAACGGTGCGTAGGCCTCAGCCGTAAAGATACCTGTTTCAGGGTGCAATGCACCAGATCCTGAGAAGGATGGACGAATGGCTGCGTAAGACACCCCGGCATGCGACTTAGAAGCGTCTGTGTAGAACTCTGTGCACAAGCACTTGTACTGGAGCTCTAAGAAATGCATTTTAATATGTGTCTCTGGCGCATGTTTAGTGATCCCTACAAAGGATGTGTCACACTCTATCAGCTGCCACTGCCATGGCGGTAACCGTTTCGCTGGAGCCATAAGACAATGTTCAAACATCGGAACACCCATTTCCTCACTAAGGTTCCTTGCACGCAAAGAGAACGGCCTTCTCGCTGCAGGTCGGTTATTGAAGAGTATGGCAGCGGTCATATCGTTTATGCATGAATAAGAGGGATGTTCGCGGTTTGAATTTATTTTAAGGAAATATGTAAAACTGCTACATGATCTCTGAAGATGGAGCGACCATACATTTGCTTCTGCATAAAGGCTTCGTACGGGACTTGTCCTGAAGGCTCCGGTCGCGAGGCGGATTTCTACATGATGGACAGGACCCAACATCTTTAAGGCACTTGGTGTAGCGGACTGGCACACAATAGCGTCGTTGTCAAGACGTGAGCTGACAAGACACCTAAACAAGTTCAAAAGACATTTCCTGTCACTGTCCCATGTTGTGCTTGATAGAAGTTTCAATAAGTTTATTGTTTTAAGGCACTTAGCCTTCAAGTATTTAATATGCGGGATGAATGTCAGTTTCGAGTCCAATATAATGCCGAAAATCTTATGCTCGGCGCTTACAGGTAATATGCTACCAGAGAGCTCAAGAGCAGGACATGGTACTATTCCTATCTTATTCGTGAAAAGAACGCATGTACTTTTCTGTGGGCTCAACCTGAAACCGTTTTCTTCAGCCCATTTTGCCACTTTATTTGAGGCATGCTGGACATGTCGTTCGCAGATAGTTAAGTTGCATGATTTAAAACCAAGCTGCACATCATCTACATATGCAGAGATGTTCGTGCAGACATTGTTCGTGGAATAGCCATGCCCAAAAAATTAATTTTTACAATAAAGAGTCTGCAGCTTAGTACACCACCTTGTGGGACACCAGTTTCCTGGGTGAAAGACCTTGACAAGGCATAGCCCACCCTTACACGAAATGGGCGCTTAGAAAGGTAACTTCGGATGATACTCAACATACAGCCGCGAATACCCATAGTGGAAAGGTCTCGGATAATACCAAAGCACCATGTGGAGTCATATGCTTTCTCCAAATCAAGAAATACGGAGAGAAAAAAACTGTTTGTGTATGAAGGCATCCCTTATATTTGCCTCAATACGGACAAGGTGGTCTGCGGTCGACCTGCGTTTTCTGAAACCACACTGATAAGGATCTAGTTGTCCGTTGTTCTCAAGAAGATGGATTAGACGCGGTTTATCATCTTTTCAAAGAGCGTGCAGAGACAGCTTGTCAAAGCGATGGGTCTTTAACTACTAGCTAAGGACCGGTCCTTACCTTGTTTGAGTATGGGTATTACTATAGCTTCTTTCCAAGAAGATGGAACATACCCAGCGGCCCAGATGACATAAAAAAGTGAGAGGAGAGGTCCGGGACCAGGATGAATTTTCTTCAACTATGAGGCTTTTCTTTCGAGGAACCCGTATGGGTTTCCTTGGTAACACTTGCTACGAACGGGTGGATGTCTGATTTTCCCTTTATTCATTACTTCTCTCCACCTTGCGGGTTTCCGCAGAACTACTACGTCAAACTTTTGTCCTTGCGTGCGCACAATTTAAAACCCGGTCCTTTGTGCAACAGCACGAAGGCAATTTTTTTTTCACCGTCCCTGCAATATAATGTGGCCTTCATGTACATAAGCCGAATGGACGTCTCACGTTGCAGAGGGATAAGACGGAGGCATTCACCGCAATGTTAGAATGCCGTTTACTTTATTTATACAGCTTTGGGCTCTTGCTCTGTGTAATCTGTCATTCCCTGCTTGCTGCGTGCTCCGTAGAAAAATATGTTTAGTATGCCAATATCTTTTGTGTGACGATGCGCTGGAATAATTGTTACACGATGCTAGATTATAAGTTTTCGCTGCTGTAATCTCATCTTCGGTATCATTTTTTTTTGTACTTAAGACCAGGGGTCGTTCTTCCGGGCGTTCTTTCTTTTTTTTCCTGAACCAATATGTTGCTGCCTAAGTGTAGCATACGCAGGGCATAACGATCAAGCATCGAAGACTTTGGAAGGAATGTGCATTAGGGTTGCCCTTTCAGGGCACGGCTAAAATAGACCAGCACCACCCGCGGGAGAAACAAAAACGCGAATAAAGCGTGGTAGTGCTGAATAGGACGGATGCTGTTTAGTTGCCCGCGGGGGTTCTGCGTGCCTTCGCGAAAAGTTCGCGGTGAGCAGTCCGTGGCAACTAGGGATGGTCTGGTGGCACGTCTCCGCGACAACAGACACACGGCGGGTTCTACAAACATGGCGCTTACTTACAGTTGAAGCGGCGTGAAGAACAGATGACACCCATAAATCTTGGTGGCGAGGTGGCCCTGCTACAGCACCCTCGTTGAGGCGCCGGATTGAGGCGATCTCTTCTGGGCACGTCTCATTGGGCTCATCAGCACTTGGTTGGTGTTCCGAACTGTCATACGGATTCCCGTCATGTCGTCGATGAGAGACGGCGTAGCAGGCCTGTTACCCACACAGAGCTCACAAGATGGCGGTATCTGAAAGTTGCCAGAACTTGGCTCAACCGGTCGCGGGCCGCCAACGGCATGATGTTCAGAAGCAGAGCCGTAGCATCGCCGCAGTGAACACGTGACGGCGCCAACGCCAAGCCCGCCCGATGCTTATCAACGCTGGCGCGCTATCTAGTGATCACGTTCGCGCGCATGTTCGGGGCGCTTCGCGCGGCGAGTACGCAAGCCATGCCAACAGACCGGCTCTCGATTAGGCGCCGTTCTCTGATCGCACCACGCCCGAGCACAGGCAGGCAACCCACGCACGGGGTTGTGAATGGGTCCCACAATACTGTCACGAGCAATAGCATAGTGCGAGATTTCGAAGTTACGAATCCGAAGATTGATTAAAAATTAAATTACGGGGTTTTACGTGCCAAAACCACTTTCTGATTATGAGGCACGCCGTAGTGGAGGACTCCGGAAATTTCGACCACCTGGGGTTCTTTAACGTGCACCTAAACCTAAGTACACGGGTGTTTTCGCATTTCGCCCCCATCGAAATGCGGCCGCCGTGGCCGGGATTCGATCCCGCGACCTCGTGCTCAGCAGCCTAACACCATAGCCACTGAGCAACCACGGCGGGTAATCCGAAGATTGAGTATAATATGCTGGTTTATTCGTTCACTAAATAACAAGCGCTAAATACAGTGCAACACTGTCTAAGGAAAGCGTCAGCTACGGCTTGGCCATCCGTGCACCACGCAGTGAATCTGGTCCCCGTATTTTTCAGGGGCACTATATAGGGATGGTCAAATTTTTTCAATCGAGTAACGACTAATCGTTCGTCGGTTTAATCCGTAATCGATTTATCACTTTTAATGCGACGTTTTCCATCGATTAATCGACTTCTTTCAGGGCGTGTTAAAAAACTCGAAACACAGTTATCTACTCAGCTAAGTCCCTATATTTAATGTTTGAAGGGTGGAGCCAGGTAAGAAAAACAATTGTATAATCATTTCATAAAGAATAATGCTTAAGCTATTAAATATGGCACTTACTGAGTGAAACACTGCAGAATTAAACAAGAAATAGGATGAACGGCATTTACTGAACCACTGTACAGTAAAGTTAAACACATAATGAAAAATATGGCACAGGTGAAAGATGAGGTCCAACTAGAATACGGAAAAAATTGCAATATGCATGGGGAGAGAAGAAAATTACTCGTTTATATTTTAAACCAAATGCTTTTTTCCACAGAGCGAAGGAATGTTAATTGGCTGAAGTGTTCGGGTGACAACCTGCGCCTTCTTTGACTGGCCACCCAACCAGCATGTGAGAATAGACGCTCCGACGCCACACATGTTGCTGGGATGGACAAAAACTCCATCGCCACTTCAAATACATGCTCCAAACCCACACGCATGCTGTACCACGTCTCCAGTGGGCTGGGATTGGCGCGACGATCAACGACTGGGCTGTTGCAGTACGTCTTGGATTGCGAGGGCATTTGGCTTTCCGACTCTTGACTCATTGCACCAGTGCAGTTGCGGCGAAGTGCCTGGTCAACGGCAGCCCAGATGCCATAAGAAGGAGGCGCCGTATTTGGCCCAGCAAGATCCTTTACTAGAGCACGGCCGGCAGCACCAACCTCTTAAGCAACTTTTCCACCTGCACGATATCGTTTATTGGACAAAATTGCATTAACATTTTATTCTCATGTCCTTTCCTAACTATAAATAAACCATCCTAACATACTTAAGTGCCGGACGATCATTGCCACCGCCTGAGGATGTTCAAAAACATACTTCTTGTACCGTGGGTCCAAAATCGTCGCGGCAGCGTATGTGCGCCGGTACTCGATGTCACTAAATCGCGTGTTCACTTCTGAGAGAAGCTTTTGCTGCAGATTGAAAGTGATGGGGTGACTGGGCTGAAAGCTGTGGATGCCCTGTAAAAGAAAATAAATATTTATTGTGCAACTGTTCCTTCACCATGTATGCTGTTGCGACAGCGTAAATTCAGGCATGCTAAACGGATATTGTGACATACGGACTGTCGACGTGTATGTGAGTGCAGAATAGCCACTCGATCTCTAAATTATGCAGCAAAGATAATTCACCTGCTTTAAGCCGTACACCACGGGGATTACATCGCTGAGTGTCGCGGAACGGCCTTTCGAAACCATAAGCGTGGCTTCCTCCAGAGGCTTTAGTAGGTCCTTTACTTCGCGAAGGACGTCAAGCTGGTCACCAGCGAGTAGATTTGGCGGCTTTCGCCGAGTGGCGCCATTTTCGCTCGGCAGCTGTAAGAGGACCTGGCTGACAGGCTCGGACAAATTCAAGAAGCGCTCCAACATGTAATAGCCAGAATTCCACCGGGTCCTGATTTCCTGGATTAATTTCAGCGCATCATGCTGCTGCTTGCCGTCCTGGAGCTGCATTTGCACCAACATTCGTGATGCAACATCACTGGTGCGAAAAAAAACGAACGATCCTCTTCACCTTCATCAGCAGCGGCCGAAGTTCGACAAGGGGCGTACCGTCGTCATTGGGGGCATCGTCATCACGGACGTCCTCCAGCACAAATTCAGCATCTTTTTCATTTTCCGGGACCACCACAACCTCGTGTGCTTCAAGTTCCGAAGGGGCTTTGGACACTGCTAGACCAATGGCAGCTTGACCTACTTGGTTCAGAAGGTGAGCTACACAGGAAATGTGCTTATCGGCACCAAATTCTTCGCGGACAGCTGCCTTAATGTTCTGTCCACCATCTATAATGACCGCCCGAACCTTCTTGTAGTCAATATTCCACTCGTCGCACAATTCGTGCATTGCCACGCGCAGATTCAAACTTGTTTTTCTTTCTGGCATGTACTTAACTCCAGTTTCCACACTCAGTAGTTTGGTACCTGAAAGGGCAAAACATTGTATATTAGGCGTACGCACTGAAAATCTCGTTACGCGTTATGGCAAAGGAAAACGGTTTCTCATTGATCAAATTTTTCAGAGATATTTGCCTTCTCTAAAATGAACCGTGAGGCCCAGGTACGACCGCATCGTACTTCCATGTGTCCAAAGATCAGCCGTGAGGTTTAGATGATCAGCTGCTTGAATTCTCCATCCATAACGTGCTCTGAGCTCCTCGTACTTCGCCTCGAGGCTCTTTGTGACGGTAGCTTCAGTGGGAGGCTCGTAGAGTGGTTGCAATGCCTTCACGAACATCTTGAAGCCATCCTTGTCGGGCGTGCTCAGAGGCAACTCGTCATGCGCGATCATGTATCCGAGAGCATCAATAGCATGCTCGTCACGTGCTCCTTTTCCTGAAAGACACCAACAGACAAAGTCACGTGGTCGTAGCCCTTGACAAACTCCTCGTCTCCCTCCGCGAAAGTCGCAGATCGTCACTACAAACACTTACTTGCAAATGCGGTGGCACTGGATAGACACTTTTCCGTGGCTCCCGAGCACGAGAAAGAAACAGAGCGCAGAGGGCTTGAAGTTCCACTAGTGGGTTCTTTATTTCTAGCCCCAGTTGTTGCAGGCGAGCCAGCGACATTTTGTTCAACCTGTGAAATTAGACGAAGCGTACATAGTGAAAAGATGCGACATGTATCTGCAATATCTTGCATAGTAGGACGTGGGAGAAAGGGGCAACGCAACACGGAAAGAAAATCGAATCGCAATCGCTGAAAAGAAGGGGACACTGAGTTCACGAAGCAAAATAATAACGAACATGTGCTGTCAGACGGACAGTACTTTTGCTCCAAGTGAGTGAGGGCTGGTTCTGGTACGATTTTAAGGCAGCGCTAAGTCACTAAACTAATGCTGTATTGAAAAGTTTGGTGCTAACGCTGGCTTGACGCCGCGTTAAACTCCTGGTGAAACCAGCCTGAAGCCGCTCCTTAGACTCAGCCAAAAACCGTTAGTATTCTTATAATGAGCATGCAATTGAAACAACAAATGACAGCAGAATGCCTTAAGCAGTTGAATAGCGACTTGATTTCATAAATAAATGACGCAGCGATGGATGGCTGCTGGTCACATGGCGAGTTAATGAAAGCTTACCTGGACAGGCTCACTGGCGCCCTGAGCAGGAGGATTGTCGACATCGTCGTCACGGTTGTCTTTCCTTGTAGGACGCCCCTTTGACACTTGAATTAAGTGGGCGTGCAGCAGGTGGTACCGCAGGGTTTCCGTCGCCGGCTTAGAATACTGCCTACCACATTTATCACACTTGGCATTCTTCGTCTTCGCATCTTCAGTGAACAATGTCCACACCGCACTTCTCTTGCGATCGCATGGCATTATGGCCTAACAAAGGTAACACAGCAACACCCACGATAATGCAATCGCAACGTCAAGACATAGAGCGACCCCCACGTGTTCACGCCAATGGCCAACCAGCCCGCAAAGGTTGGAGACGGAGGCGGTAGACGGAGACTGGGAGGAGGAGCGGGCATGGAGGAAGGAAGAATTAGGAGATAGTGATCGCACACGTGATCGTCACGTCAGAGCGCGCGGTAGGTTTTAGTGCTCCCGCTCTGCAGGCCAGCAGCGCAGCTGAGCGGGTGTGCATCGATTTAAACCTACTGCAAACCAAGCATTATCGGCCAATACGCTGTGTCTACGGGGTCACGTGCTGGCCCTATTCTGCGAGGTAAAAAAATGGCCAGGCTTAGCTTGGTTAAGCCTAGAATGCGTTGCATATTGCGCGAGTTGGGGCCCAGCTTTTCCTCCGGCTGTCGTGACGTCACGTCGCGTGGTTGCGCTAAAGGTCAATGGTGGCTGCCCGGCCACCCCCAGGGGCTGAACTGAGTAATTGCAATATGCAACGCATAAAAATAGAAGCAACTTAATGACAAACATAGTAAACTTAAAAGAGAATAGACCCACATATGAGACGCGCAGCAATGAACAATGGCTCATACCCTAAATGGTGGCTGCCCGGCCGCGCCCAAGGGCTGAACTGAGTGATTGCAATATGCAACGCATAAAAGCGACAGACGTGGGTTGACGGCGAGTTCGCTTGCCAAGGCTAGCTGCCTGAAGTAATGCTCTTTCCTAGTTTCTTCTTCCTCCACGTGGGCGGCCTCTCTCAGGCCTCGGGCGGCGTGTAGGGATGGTCGATTAATTGCTTTTTCGATTAACGTATAATCATTCGTCATTCCAGCCATTAATCGAATAATCGCTTTTGATTTACGGCTTTTATCGATTAATTGATTAATCGAAACCTTTGCTCGGCACTTCTAGAAAGTTTCAAACACAGTCATCCACTTTTGTGGGACTCTATTTTAATGGTTTAGAAGTGGAACTGAACAGTTCCACTTCTCAAACATTGAAGCATAGTGTATAAACACAAGAGTATAAGCGTTTGATAAAGGATAATGTTTCGCTTGTTAAAGACTAAATATAGTTCGCACTAGTGGCTTTCGAAAACATAGACAATATCTCTTATAAAATGACACTTTGTGCCGAAATGAAATACATGACACTATAATAAATCCTTGTACACCTTTACAGTTAGTTACAGTTACAGTACAGTTAGTCAAGAAATAAGAAAAATGGCAAAAGTGAACGCTGAAGTCCAACTGAAATATGAAAGAGATTGGAATATGCACAAGGGAAAAGGATATTACTGGTTTACGATATTAAATCACATGCTCTTTTCTACAGACCGAAGGAACGTCCATTGAATGGGATGTTCGAGCGAAACTAGCGCCATATTTGAATGGCCACACAACCAGCATGCGAGGATAAATGCTCGGACGCTACAGATTTGCTGCAACCAGCATGAACTTCATCGCTGTGTTAAATAAATGCTCCAAAGCAGCTCGCATGCTATGTCACATCTTTGATGGATTAGGAATGGCGCGAAGATCAACGACTGTGTTCACTACAGTATGCCTTGAACTGCGAGGGCGTTTCAAGCCTCCGGCTTCTGGGGTCGTGGTGGCACGTGGGTGAAGAGATGGGCAGCGCTCGGGCTTAAAACCCCTTAAACTTCATAAAGTACTGCCACGCTTTGAAGAATGCTGCCTCCTCATCGCGCGCTCTGGCCTAGGGCGACGCCGCGTCGCTATTGGCCTAATAGCATCACGTGGGCCCTCGCGCCATGCATCAGCGCCATTTTTGCTTGAGAAGCGCCTACAGAGTGGTGAGGAGCGCATGTTGGCACCGTTGCTACGTTCGAGCAGTGTAGGCGGCACCACGGTCGAGGAGGGAGCGTGAAAAAGAGCAGAAACGAGGAGGAGTGAACGCGGAGGGGGAGTGTCGCTACTTTACGAAGTTTAAGGCGTTTTACTCGGGCTCGGAATCACTCGGAAAAACACAGACGCACAGTCACTGGTAGAGCGCCGCCATTTCAGTACTATTTGAAAATTTTTCACGTCACTCTTGTTAAACTCTCGAAAACGATCAATGGAGCCGGCCTAATCGATTAGGTCGATTAAATGACAGGTGGACGCCGATGAAGATTAATCGTACTGCGGGATGCATTTCACGATCAATCGATTAATCATTTATCGATATTACCAGCCCCAGCGGCGTAGATGTAAAGCGGCGAAGCGCTTGGCCGGCACGGCTGGATTTGGAAAAACAGTCGACCGTCGCTCGTCGCCGTCGCGCCTCGTGCTCCGTCGTCTGTAGCACGATTTCGAATTTTTTCGCCCCACTTCTGTCACTAGCTCGAAAACCATTGATTGAAGTGATTTAATCGATTAAGTTAAAGACGGGCACCGATGATCAGTAAACTTCTTGTGGCATACTTTTACTCGATTGATCCAGTAACCGTTCGTTAATATTACCACTCCTAGGGCACTCTCAAGGCGTAACGAGGACACGTGTTACGCGCCACGAAATTACGCTACACTCCTTAAAAGGTTTGCACCCTTTCGATTGTGTTTTGTTCCCCAACAATAATCGTAATCTGTCTTGCCCGCATTTCCTTTAACGCTGCGAGCCCGGTACTTCCTGGTCACGAATGGCTTGCGCGTTATCAGCCTGACACAACGTTCTAGGCAGGAAAGTAGCGAGCGCCGAGTTTTCAAGAGAGGAAACGCAAGCAAGGCAGATGATTATCGTTGTGGGACAAGATAAGACCCAAAGGGTGTAAATTTTTTTAAGTGTACGCCGCCTCAAATGGACGCTCTAGAGTCTAGCGCGTTCTAGCATAGACGACGAATTGTGCTAATCTCTAAAAAAAGTTTATACCCTTTGGGGTGTATATCTGTTAAAAACAATGTCATTAATTTCTTTCGCGGTGCCTCGGGGGCGTGTTGAAATGGCAAACTTGGAGCAAGTCACATTTTAATGTGGTCCTATTTCATTAGAAAAGTCTTGAAAAACACATCCGATTGAAAATATTCCTTATCGAGTTTTAAGGCTCAAACGAGGCAATACCGAAACTGAGCGCATGCCGCTCGTACGTCAGACGGCAAAGCCCCGCAAAGAAATGCGTGACAAAGTTTAAATTATGTCATGACTGCATGCACGACGCGGCAGATCATGACACGGCACATAGCGTCACACGCTTGCCAAACAAAGTGTGCCGCATCAATAGCTGCCGCGACTGACCGGGACATCCACAAGGGGAGTAGGGTAGCGCGATTCAAAGACGGGACAAAAGAAGACACAAAGGGACACACATAGCGCTGTGTGTGTCCCTTTGTGTCTTCTTTTGTTCCGCCTTTGAATCGCGCTACCGTACTCCCCTTGAAGATGCATTACCAACAAGCCCACATTGGACCCGCCGTGGTTGCTCAGTGGCTACGGTGTTGGGCTGCTGAGCACGAGGTCGCGGGATCGAATCCCGGCCACGGCGGCCGCACTTCGATGGGGGCGAAATGCGAAAACACCCGTGTGCTTAGATTTAGGTGCACGTTAAAGAACCCCAGGTGGTCAAAATTCCCGGAGTCCTCCACTACGGCGTGCCTCGTAATCAAAAAATGGTTTTGGCACGTAAAAACCCAAATATTATTAAGCCCACATTGCAACCCTCGGGGACATCCAGTTTCAAACTCCTGCGAACTTTTCGGCACGGGGCGCTTCTGTCTGGCATAGGAGAGCAGCCGCCTCCCTTGCGGTGCTCTCGGTTCCGATATTGCTTGGATTTACAGTAGTCATCTGATGATGAATGGGCAATGCATTATGTGCGATCTCAAGATTATTAAAACGGTCCATTAAAATGTGACTGCCTCCAAATTTGCCATTTAAACAACTGCTCCGAATGCACTATTAAAAAACTTGAATTTCTGTCAGTCCTGTGAAGCTCACGTTATTAGCGGCAAATTATGCCTGCCTCGACTACAGGAACGATTCTGCAAAACCTCCACGTTCCTTGCGCTTGTAGCTTTTTTTTATAAATGAAATGATCGGTTTAAAATAACGCTCTATATTCGTGACCACACTGCAATTCCATTTCCGTTTCGAAAAATCATATTCTACTATGTTGTACTGCCATTAACAATTTTAGACTTGGCAGAAAGAAATACACATGCGCAACCATTATTTCGTTTTACTATATTTTCTTGTGGTTTTAACCGATGCGACATGTTTATGGACTTGTGACAGGTAATAATGTAATGTGCTGTAACAGAAGCACAATTACATGAACGAGGTGCGTTTTCATGTGGGTTCCACGTGCAGGTCATTGTGCCAACACTCGAGCAAATTAGAAGCGCTTCGTGACCACAATTTCCACAACCCACGGACAAATATCGCACATCGTAAGGATTCAAACTTGTCATCTATATTTCGGTGCGTCTCGACGAAAACAAAGCCGAGTGTCATCCTTCCGGCATCTGTACAACGTCAATGCACACCGGCACGTTATGAAAACTAATGGCGCAAGTACGATGAGTCACACAAGGCTTGAAAACGAGCCTACGCGTGCGCGAAGTGGAGCACTTTTCAAGTCAAGGCACAAACTGTAACGCACAGAAGAATGCAGGCCCTACGAAAGAAGTCGTGGTATCGGTGCTCGTACGAAACATTTTCCATCGGGCGTTTTAGCAACGCGCCGAGTGCTGCTGGAAAAGTGTCTTTGCAGCTGACTTTTTGAGTAAAACTTTTTTTTTTGGTATATCTACATAAACTGCGTCATCCAGAAAGAAAACGGCAAAGCTTCGACGGAAGCAACTAGGGGAAGCTGAAGGTGTTGTTCGTGGTTATAGGAACCTTTGCACACGAAAACTTTCACACATGTAGAATATCCAGACATTTCTGCGTCCGAGAACTTGTGCTCCCAGGAAGTACGGCTCCCACAAACTTCCCATCTACCACCAAAAACTTTGCCCTGCTTCCAGGAAATCCAGGAACGCCGACATCACTAAAGCATCGTTCGCATGAACTCCGACGATCGAGCCGCAGGTCGAGTCGGAAACCGGCCTGACCCACGACTGCTGGCTCAAAGAAGTCTCTGGCACTCCGGGCTCCCTGAACCGGTGGTGAACTGGCCCCAACAATGGAGACCGCGTTGCCGCCGACGGCTTCGACGACTGGTTTCCCGGGGCTACTTGGGCCTAGTGCTCGGCTTGGTGCTCGGCAACATCGCCGCTATCTTGGCGCGTTTGTGAGACAGGAGTACCACCAGAAGCACGACCACACCCGCCAGCAGCAAGACGGCCAGACCGACGGCGACGTAGACCCGCCTGCCGGTGTTTGACAAGGCGCTGCGGATGCTGGCGAGGTTGCTGCGGCCAGCAGCGGTACTGTTGGTCGCTGCCGACGGGTTGTACTTCAAGCCCGCAGGATCTTCCGACTTGTCCCGGTCGCTCTCTGTGTGCGTATGCCTGCTCTGCACCGTCACCCGTTGTTCGGGGAGTTCCTCTGCACGAAGTTTGACAACCGAGACGATTAGGTGCACAATCTCTTCGTGACGAAAGCAATGCGACAGCATGCAAACGAGTATATACAAAGTAATCCTTTTTTTTAGCTGCACCGATTTTTTTAAAGATTGCCTATGGCAGATATCACAAATCTAACCCTTGATCTAAATTACTCGATGGGGCGGCCATTACTTATGCGCGAAATCAAAATTTTCAACTGAATTAACGTTATTATGATAATTCCCTTTTAATTACTTTACACCCCATATTTCAATACTAATTATAGCCGCTGAATTCGCACGGCGTATCCACTTGGAACCAATTCTCTGGGCAGCACCAGTTCCGAGCTATAAGTTATTAATTTTCAACGGGTCCGTCGAAATGCGTTGGTGTTCGAGTTACTTTTGTGCTCCAATGCAGAAAACAGCGGGCCTGTGCAGTGTTACTCCAGTCATTTTTTTAAGAAACTCTTAACACGGAGTTTGGTGACCGTGTGACGACCATGTGGTGACATTTGGTGACCGTGTGGAAGAGGACGACAATTTTAAAGATCGTCTTTCCGCCATCTTGGCTATTTTGTAGCTCGTTGTAGAGACCTTCGCAAATACATTTTCATGCATGCCTTTTCCCGCGGCATATTGATGGAAGTGCTCGCAGCGTCGTGAAAATATTAATAATTGATTGATTGAATGATTCGTTGAATAATTAATTAATTGAATTTCATGTTCCAAAGTAGTAGTTGTTCCAAAGCACTTGTCCTTGTCCGTCTTCCTTGTGTCCGTGGTTTCATTCGCGCTAACCTACCACTTCAAATAGTAGTCGAGGGCTCTGAAATAACTTTAAAAACCTTAATTTCCTGCGCCCACACCAAAATGTAAGTGCACGATAGTCTTGTGCACTTCATCCCCTTCGAAATGCGGCCACCCAGGTCTGAAGTCAAATCCACGACCTCATTCTCAGCGGCATAACGACATAGTCACTCATGCACCACGGCCGGTTACGTTGCAATAAAATGGTTTGTGTCAAATAAAACGACAGCCGCGTGTGTCAACGCCTCTCTCGTTGTTTGTGCGCAATTCTTTATCACAACCTTTTACTACGAAAAGTAAACAATAACCATGGCATAATGACAGCCCTCTTTTCAGCCATTTCACTTACGATTCTCGGCGACGGAATATTAAATAATCCCAATTGCAGTACTGCTTTCGTCGGTTTCTAAAACAGTTTTTACTAACAGCTTATGCTGCCTAATTATATTAAAAATAATCATGTGTAACTCTGCTTCATTGTTCCCAGCCTTTAGTGTTCATGTTTATTTACCTGGCTATAAAATTTGATGTTGCTTTATTGCTTTGTCGCTTTACTCTGAATTTTATATAATTATCATATTACTAGGTTACTACTATTATGATGCTCTGATGTCTAATCCACAATGAAAATTATTTTTGCTCATTTGTGTCGACTTTCGAACTCTATATTTACTTCCAGTATGCTGCACACGTTTTCGCTGTTTTAAACCACTCTTGCTAAACGTACGTTCCTCATTTTGTACCACAGTGAGCTTTCTCTTCCTCTCTTAATCTTTCGCTTCCCTTTTCCCTCCCCCCAGATCGGCGTAGCCAAATGGGCTCAGTTCTGGTTAAATTTCCTGCCTTTCAAAAGTTTCATTTATCCATTTCATTCTCTCTTTATTTTGTACGTGTATTACCAGGAGGCCCCCTGGCACTCTTTACTTCGTCACCGACTTCTGTACTACACTATTAACTTCGTTCTTTATGGCGGCCGCATTTCGATGGGGTCGAAATGCGATAACACCCGTGTACGTAGAGTTATGTGCACGTTAAAGAACCCCAGGTGGTCGAAATTTCCGGAGTCCTCCACTACGGCGTACCTCCTGATCAGAAAGTGGTTTTGGCACGTAAAACTCCATAATTTAATCCATTTAACCTCGTTCTATATAAACAAACAAAACTTTTCATTTCGGTTGACAGTATACACTGCAAACCGTGGGAGATTAGGCTAAAGTTATTTTGCAGCACCTGACAAAAGCCCAGCCTCCACTTGGTAATTCCAGCACATGCGCTTGCAGCATAAAATGCTGCACATAATGTTTACAAAGTCACTAAGTATAATTAGAACATTTTCTAGATCATAGCGTAATAATGAGGAATAAATACAAAAACAACGTGTACAAAGTTACAATACCTTTCAACCAAACAAATCGTCATAGAGAATGCAAAACAATAATTTTTTTAACGACCAGTCATGGGCAGTAGCAAAGCATGTATTGCAGATACAGAAATCATAATCAGGTCACTGAAGAAGACAGCACAAACTTAACAATAGTGGTATTACATCTCTATAAATTGCAAACTGCTTAAGCGTTTATAAGGAAGGCTACCGTTTTAATTTTTCTTGATTCGAAAAAGCACATTTTGGATGAGTGTGTAAGGTATGTGGTACAAAAGGCTCATTTCTAATAAGTTGGTGGAACAATTTTTTCAAACACGTTCCGCTTAGTTCGTGGGACTAATGTGCCACGATATTAAGAGCGATGTGCAATGTAGTAGTGACAAGAAGCTCGACCGAAGGAAGAGCTCACGCTCAAGAGCTTTCGTACCACATAGATTCCGCTTACCAAGTTGAGCGGTACGTATGTACCGCTCAACTTGGTAAGCGGTACGTATGTGGCGGTACGTATGTGGAGCTCCTATTCTCACTTAGCGGTACGTATGTGTAGCGAGAATAGGAGCTGTGTAAACACATTTCGGTAACAAACGCTAACAAAATTAGAACAAACTCGACCTGGTTCCTTGCCCTTACCGGACGGCTCGAGCTTTCCGTGGCAGTTCTCGTACGCAGTTCCGTCCTTGACGAGGCTGACGGCTTTCCGGGACGAGCAGGCCGAGGACTTGGCTGCCAACGAAACCCCGGGCGGTCCTTGCCCTCGAGATGCTCTGCGCGGCGCCTTTCCGCCTTCCTTGGTCTTCTTATGTTTGGCCGCCAATTTAGACATGGACTAGAGCATCGTTAAATGAAACAGAGCGAATTAGAAGGTTGCAATCCTTCTAAAGTGACAGCGTTCTTTAGCTATGCTTCGCAGAGTTCTCGTGGTTGGCGGATGGCTGTCTAGCACAGTAGAGAGCACCGTGGTAGAGAGTAACAAAGGTTGGGAGGAAGAGAAGCGCACGTATTGGAAGTCCGACGACATTTTAAAAAATGCCAAAGTAAGGAGCGGAGAAGGAAGCGAATATGCAGGTGAGGAGACAAGGTGGTGCGTGATTGGTTGGCGCAGCCGATGTTTTATAGATGCACAACTACGTGTACCACGTGCCTTAACTATATCACCCCCCATTGCACAGTGCAGTTCCCGACTTGTGGCAGCATTATTTTGATGCCGTGACACAGCTAACGAGGGTTTATTGGCTGGTCGCCTGTTGATAAGTTTACATACTACGTGAGGCCTGCGATAGAAAGGGTGTTCCACACCCACGGCGAAGGCCTATAGTTTTCCTGGTAAACACCCCCAGGGCTAGATCTAGCACACATGCATAAACGCTGGGTGGACGGTCGCCACCGCATCTCAGCGGTAGATTGTTGTACGTCTAATGTAGGAGGTGCGGGTTCAGCTCCTGTGCGCGCAACAATTTTTCTTTTTGTCAACTGCAATTTGCCTTGTAGATTATCCATTTTAATTTTAACCTACACTTACCCCATGCTGTCCCGCGCTTCAGTGTCTGTTAATTTCATTTAGTTATAGCGAACAAAATAATTAAAGCACGGTACCGTATTTGAGCTGTTTCTCGTCCAGCATTGTTGGAAACTCAGTTCCTCACTACTTGCGAAATTTGTTTGTTCTGATTCAGTATTGCCAAGAAAAACGGAAGAGGAAAACACACATAACCTGACTAAGACCTAGCGTCACTGAACGAATGCCCTTTCCTCTACGCTTCAACATTTTTGACGGGCCTACTATGGGCACAATAATTTTGGATCATAGGCCCAATCCGAGCGATAAATATACGTAAGCAGCACAAATTATACAAACGCTATTATTTTTATATGCAGCTCTGATTTTGAGGCATTACCTTGGCATGTAGTACAATTGTAAACGCTGCGTCTGAAGGGCAGGATGGCTGCTCAACCACCATCTTGTGTGGCCAGCAAGTTAGTCAGGTGTAGTAATCTAGGCACTGTCAAGTTCCACCTATTGTATTTCGCCATGTTTGCATTTTCGAGCCAACCAGAGAAAGAGCAGCCACTAACTCAGTCAATCGAAGGCTACGAGGAGAATTGGACGATATGGCGGAATTTCACTGAATCCAAAGTAAAAAAAAAAATTATGGGGTTTTACGTGCCAAAACCACTTTCTGATTATGAGGCACGCCGTAGTGGAGGACTCCGGAAATTTCGACCACCTGGGATTCCTTAACGTGCGCCTAAATCTAAGAACACGGGTGTTTTCGCATTTCGCCCCCATCTAAATGCGGCCGCCGTGGCCGGGATTCAATCCCGCCAGCTCGTGCTCAGCAGCCTAACACCATAGCCACTGAGCAACCACGGCGGGATTGAATCCAAAGTAACACCCCTACGTAAAGGAGCCTTGACGTCAATTTTTTTTATTTGTCATTTCATCGCGGTAAATGAAGTTCTAAACCCTCTAAACCCTAGAAAGGACACTGGGAAGCATTAGAGCGCCTTAAATAATTCACCATAATAATTGTTCTTACAAACAAGTTTCGGTTTTGGTATGTAGGAGGTGAATGCTTCATGACGTCATGGTACAGTGGGCTCCGTTCATGCGATCGCCGCCAGAAAAGACGCCCGCAGCAATCATGTTCCTTTTTTTTTTTAGAGAAACGACATCATACCTAGCCCTACCGCTACGCGACGACAGCAGATTTCACTCTGCTTGTCCTGACGTCACGATAATGTTCGTAACGCCAGGTCACGCATGTCGAGATCCCCAACTTAAGTATCCCCAATTTAAGATAACTTTCATACTGTATAAAAGCCATCCTTGCTTGTTTGAGACGCGGAACTTTTCTACAACTTGAAAAGCCTCACTCCGGTTAATTGTCATATTGTACTTTGCTGTCCACTCAACAGTCTACGGCGAGTATTGGAAGAGTGCGTGAAGTACGGCGAGTCAGTGTTGTTCGGCTTCAGATTCACTAGACAGCGCAGCTGTCCTCGTCTTGCTGTGTATGTCTCGAGCTTTCCGCGTGTATTGGTACACGCTTCATCGCAATGCAAAAAAAAATATATCCTTGTGTGGTGTGAGCAAGCGAGCACTAACCTTCCTTCTGAGCTCCCGTATGGAAGTAGGTTCATGTTTGGTCACCACCAATCCAGTCGTCGGGTCATAGGTGCTCTTTGAAGGTACCGGCTTCGGGAGTCCTTCAGCTTCTTCAGCTTCCAGGCCTTCTTTGTCGATTTCGACCTGCAATATACCAGGTGCGCCCCATCTACCCTAGCTTCGTTGTACTTAGTTGGTGCATGTACGGCAACATACGCGTCATATTAAGTTTGATAATCATCAGCAACAACAATATTCTTATTTATGTTCACTACAGGACTAAGGCCTCTCCCCAGTGTTCTCATATTGCTGCTAGTGCGCTGGCTGACCCCACCTTCGCGGGCGAATTTCCAAATTTCATCTGACCACCTAATTAACTGCTGTACTCGACTGCGCTCCCTTTCACTTGGCACCCATTCTACAACGCTAACAGACGAGCGGTCATCTCTCATACACATTCAGGTCCTCCCAAACCCCATATTTTGCACCTAATGCCAACTAGGATATCCATTATTCCTGTTTGCGCTCTAGAACTCACCGCTGTCTTCCGGTCAGTTAACGTTAGGGCTCTCATATCTTGCTCCATCGCTTGTTACGTGCTCCTTAACTTCTCAAGCATCTTCGTTAACCTCGAAGTTTTGAAATTAAATTCGGGAGGTTTGCGTGCCAAAACGACAATCTACCTATGAGGTACGCCGTAGTGGAGGGCTCCAGATTAATTTTGATCTTCTTGGGTAATATAACGTGCACCTAATGCACGTTAAATAACCTAAGAAGAGCAGCACCCATGTACCTAATGCACGGTACGTGGGTCTCCTTGCATTTTGCCCCTACCAAAATCGGGCCGCCGTGGCGGGAATCCGATCCTGCGACCTCGTGCTTAGCAGCACCACGCTGTGGCAACTAACCCTCCGCGGGGAGTCCTCCATGTTTCGGCCCCACATATCAGTACCAGTATAGAGTTCAGTGATCGTACACTTTCCTTATCAAGAACAGCTTTTCCAGAAAACAGGGAAAACACGCTTGTGACGCGATTTTATTTACGCACGTGCACACGCGCAAACGACGGCGTACAACTCTCCAAGAAATTAGCAATCACGCTGAAGCGTTGACCCACATGACGGCCAGCCTCGTGTCACGCAGTGAATCTGCGAAATTAGAGGGAGTAGTCCAGACTTGAGGGAACTACATTAAACTTGAGCTAAAAAGTCGTAGGGAGAGATCGTGAAGCGCACGGGACACGATCTGAGTCTCGATCTTTGTTGAGTGCCTCTATCTCGTCTAAACAAACAGGGCATTCACACAACTTGTAGTAGATTTAACGTTAGCTATTGTCTCAAGTCTGGAATATGCAGCGACTTGCTCAATTTTCTTCTCTAATGGAGCGATAGTAATCGAATACCCCGGGTGTGCTACTACCTTGTGCAAACTACTTCTCCTAGGCTATTCGAGCATACAAAGCCCGACATAGCCTGTGGTACTTATCAATCTAGTTCATTTGTTACTTGGTCTTGCTTATGATCACGCAAGCATTTATAAGGTCAATCATTAATTGATGTCTTCAGTTTAATCCTCTCATCTATAACACTTCGCTTCTTGTCATTTTGTTGCTATTATAGGATTTAGGAGGTTGACTCTAGCATAAAAAGAATAAATTCTTAGTCTCCTTCCGAGAGTTCTTTCTTCCTGCTCGTATTTGATCTTGGAATACGGCTGTCCCCACGCTATCTTTATCATAAACAGTAGTTGTATTTTCATGTTCAGGTCGATTCATTCCTAATTTCTGGTCTCCTTTGCTGATAATCATCACTCAGAATCAGTATATCGCCCGTATAAATATATTCTGCTACTAAACAATTTTTTCATGTGAAAGCAAATCTCTGCTCTCATGCTCAAAACAATTCATAACTTCGTGCTATATCATATAATACAGAAATTAGTGCTTGCCACACAGAACCGTCATAACTTATTTCTTGATGAAAACATAGCGCCGATTTCAAAATTAAAAATTGTGAAAGTAAACCGTTCATTTACAAACAGTTTTTACGTGTTGTGCGACGAACTTCCACCTTACGTGTTATTTGAACAAGAAAAAAGAACTTAAACATTATTGTTCTAGTGTTCCCTAATCACAAAAATTATTGCCAGCGCTGCAGTCATGAACTGTGTGTTTCATCGCTAGAGAGGACTTATACTCTTAGCAAATGTGTAAGATGTCTTATCTTTTTGTTCTTATATTGCTACATGAAATTGTCTAATGTCTATCACATATGATAAACCCCGCTGTAAGCAGCTAAGCAATGTTCCTTTTTCTCTTGTTTATAACATGATAGCCGGTACTAGGAACCAACTTGGACAGCAATTATCTTTCCGAAGGTGCCTTCTGGTGTGCTATAAGTTTGCATTCCAAACAATGCGACACATAAGGACAACTTCGTGGGCATTTGGTACACATTTCTTAGCATAATAATCTACCCAAAGCAAAAACAAAAAATACGCAGGACAAGCCTGACTTTGCCGTCGCCCTGTCAGTGTATGCTTCCGTGATAGTGAGGGTAAAAACAGCGCACAAGACGACGACAACATAACGAACAAAAACGTACACCACGGAAGCGCTGACTAACAACTCGGAAGGTTTATTGCGAGGACAGCAATAACAAGTAGAAATAACAGAACACGTGGCTGCAAGAAGCATCGTCGAATGATGAAACATTCGCATCATGAAACGTATGGAGCACGGAGTATTGGGTTAGGATGTTTGTATTTATAATTTCTGTCTTTGACATAAACCCTCCAAGCTGTTAGCGCCTCGAGGTGCGCGTTTTTGTTTCTTATATTGTCGTCGTTTTATGCGCTGCTTTTGCCCCCTTTACTATTGTTAAACTAGCTAGCCCATGCGATGCACGTTCCTGCAATCCTTCTGCGTGTTTGTGTGGTGTTTATTTCTTTTTTTGCGCCTAGCATAGGTAGTTTTCACGTGCCGTTATGGATGCCACTTCTCACTGTGCCAGAAGCCAAATTTGGGTACACCTCGAGCAGGATCGGACCCTTGACGTCGCGCTCACAGCAGTGCACCATATTAACGTTCGTACGTTCAGATTTTTTTATCTTGTGTACGTTACTTTCTCTTTCGATGGTGGCAGTTTTTCGCTGGATTATCGGATTACCGCTAATAGGAGGCTTGAAGCGCGAAGGCAAAAATTGACAGTCACTTACGCATCCTTAGCGATTTGAATGCGAAAAAATTATTACAATGCTGTAAGTTTCACCTTAAATTAGAACACCACCTTAACCCACCTTGCGCTAAATTGTACCAACCTGGACAAATAAACTGGTCGAGTCTGCTTGTCGGGCTGGGATTGGCCTGTCGCGCACATGTAAACGCTAGCCTGTCGTGATGAGCCCGCATCGAGTCGGGCTGAGCCAGCCCGATGGCGCGGCTTGTATACACTCCGCCGGATCCATTTGAAGCGCACATGTAAGCGCACACGGGTCAGATCGGTGGTTCGTGGACAGCAACGACCAACCGGACGCGTTGCCTCATCTCTGGCCTCGACGCAGGCTGTCGCAACAATGTCGACCCGACAGGTACGAGTTCACGTAAACGCTGTCGAGTCGGGCTGTCTGAGCCTGACTTCTGACTCGACCCGATCCTGTCGAGCTCCCGTAAACGTATAGCCTATAATACGCCCATGAACGAGGAACGGTGGCGTCGCACTCACCATGTCTATATTGCCGTCGCGTTTGGCTCTTTTGAATCTGGTCTGCTTGGGAGGGTTGTGGCGCTGGTGCTTCTTGCGCGTCCCTTTTACCTTGCTCTTGTGCTTCGCCGCTTCGCCCATGGTGTGCGAGTGACAGCGGTCGTCGGAGAGGGAAAGACGTGCTCTCGCCTCGCGGCTGTAGCCGAACGTGAGCGCGCCACGCTCCCGATGCCCAGGAGACCGGTGGCGACGTCCGCGGAAGTCTCGAGCTGATAGCGGTCGCGGACGGAGTCGAGAGGTGAAAGGCCGATGCTTGCTTCTCGTTCTTCGTCGTCTTCTTGTTCGCACGACTCGGCAGGCGCACTTGCAGCCCCAGTCACGCTTGTCTAGAGCGTGGGGCCTGCGTAGTTGAAGATGATGATCATGTTATAGTGTAGATGGATGGATGGAAAAACTTTATTTTCGTCAGAACGCATGTGCGGACGGTTCCGTGCTAGATGGCCATCAGCTCATGGCTGACGGCGACCTGGGTGGCCCACTCCACGGCCCTGGTCTGGACGACCGGGTCTGAGCTGGCCAACACGGCCTCCCACTGCTCGAGAGAAGGATCACGCATAATATCCGCCGGTGGCGGCGCTATGCTACAGCTCCATAATATGTGGTCATAGGTGGCCAGTTCCTGGCACCATTTGCATTCCGGCTGAACGTCCGGGTAGATAGTGTAGAAGAATTGACATTTGGGGGCGAGTTGGTACTGGTTGAGCATCTTGAAAGAGCAGCGCAAGACGGCGAAGACAGAATGCAGGAACACACAGGACAGCGTGTTCCTGCCTTCTGTCTTTGTCGTCTTGCGCTGCCCCTTCAAGATGTTCAATCATGTTATAGCTATTGTCAGTGTTGGTGATGATGATAGTGGCGGTGGTGGTGGAGGTCACCGCACTCATTGTAACAGGTCGCCGCAATCCAAGGGGCTAGGCCAAAGATGCAAAAGTGTACTACTACAGACAAAAACGTTGGCACACGTGAAGACGACGATGATCGACGATTTCGATAGGGATTCCATTTGAAACAGGGTGGCGTCGCCTAGCCTGCTTGAGCCTAGCCGGCCACACTGTATTCATTACAGTCGCGCATCTTTTTTTTTTTCAATATACGGCGAGGCTGCGAGGCGCCGTACCTTGAAAGTGATCTGCAATGCGTACAAAGTGTGCCTCGTGCTGGTAGCTTCTTATGCGCTGTGCGTTCGACGCTTAGTTCGCGTTGAAGCGAGGGGCAGCACGAAGGTCAATTTGCTCGCTGCTGCTGCCGTGCTTCCTCACTCCAGCGTTCTGACAGTAAATTTCCGCGGTCATCGAATGAGATGCGTTCATGTTTACCTGTGCGCGCGACACAGTGCTTGTTGACTTATTTAGCAAGCGAATGTTTACAAGATTATACGGCCGATAAAACTACTATCCTTACTTCGTATAGCTGTCTACTAATTTGCTATCGCAATCGATGCTACATCTTTCGGATGGAAATGACCTTTTGGGGTGGAGTGTACAATCTATTGATATACTTTGTCAATTATACAGCAAACTGCAACATTCTCGTAATGTAATGGACGCGTCCATTGGAACAATTACGCAAACATAATGATCTTGAGCCATCCTTGAGGTTTCACGGACTCCACAAAAACGCTGGACCCATTTGACCACAGTATCCACCTCTATAGCATCTTTTGCGCAGGTCTTTTCAACATTTCAATATTTATTTACCGTCCTCAAGGTCTATTCAAATGGGTCGCGAAGCTTCGGGCGAAAAGCGGTCTCCGACATGGGATCGAGGTTGATTATGGGAGCAGCGATTGAAGCGCGACTAAAGTGAGAAAGTAACAAAACAGGTGAAAGCAAAAGCGCTTTTGTTAATTAAGAACACGAGACAAATTGATTTGATTGAAAATAAAGATTGTGATCAATTTTGTGTACATACTACGAGTGAAAAAACAAATAGAACTCTCGCTCACCGTTGACCCTCTATCGTGCAGCCTATTGAGGAAATAAATGAAAAAATGTATTGCTGGCTCATTGCGCTTACTAAACCAGTTTTAAACCATTGTACAAAATGAATTCATTTCTTTCGGAAATAAACGAGAAATTGTTATGTGACCGTTTGGTAACATCGCACCATAATATAGTGCAAATGCTCGTCACTGTCACCGGGTATGTGCTGAACGCCTACCGATGGCCGTTTGTAGCGAACTGCAGCATACAACTATAAAAATTTATGAAAAAACAATTCTGATTTGCATCGAATAATGCGTTTAGCCTGCTTTCAGAGGCGTTTATTTGGGGCCGCTATGAGGTACTACGTGTTATGATGTTCTGACCCTCATACATGGAGTATGATGGGCGATTTGTTTATTCATTTAGTGGGCAGGCCCTGCACGGGTTTCGGAATTGGTCTTTGAGAAAGCGGTGCTCGAAGTGGTGCCGGTTGTCTCCCTCGTAAGTGTCTGGTTAGACTTTGCGCTATTTTCGGTGTCGGTCCACGAAAACGATGAGACAGTCACGCAATATTGGGGTAAGCTCCCAGAGAATGCTAAACGCACAAAAAAATGGACTGCATTGATTCCAGAGTACAGTGAGCCAAATTAAAGCATTTGAGAAAAAGTCTAAAAGTTATAGGCACCAAAGTACCATGTTACCAAGCGGTCACAAACACAAATGTAAGTGCCTATAGTTTTCGTGTGAGAGATGCTGCGCTTTTAAAAGAATCGTGTGCGTATAATTCTGATTGCTGCCATCTCGTAAAATATTACAGAATGCCTGTAGCTAAGGGACAGCCAGAAATACGAAAAAGTAGGAAACTTACGATTTGTACGTGACAAAAGAAGGCCGAATGTTATGCACTACCTCGCCATGCTGCGACATGGTCACCAACACGAATTCGACCTATTCGTGTGCATAAGGAATGGCAAGGCATTCGAACGACGATTATGCGTCAGTTTTCTATTGTTTCTTTGGTACGTACCAAACGGACGCTCAGCGGGTTAGTAAAAAGATGCCAGCCTGTGGGCCTCGGAGGCTGCATGGAATACGGTATACGTTACCAAACTGTAGCAGCGCCTCATAGAGAGTGAACAATAACTACCAGTTTTTCAGCACCCGCAAAAAGTTTTCTCACGCCTCTGGTTCACGCCGCTGTCAATCGCAATGCAATGCAGCTGTTCTAGTGCGCAGAAAGGCCCCACGCTGGAAAACTTCAACTGCTACTACGCGCCCCCTTCGAACGTTGCGTTGTTTTCCTGTCAACACTTGCCTGAATTGTGGTGGCGTTGTGTTTGCGAGATGTGTTTTATCGCGGTGCAACGTGTTCAGTCAGAAGTAGAGAGTTGCGACCACCAGATAATTTTTCACATAGCTGCCTTCATGCGGCTGCGCTGGCCGGCGAGAGTCCGACAGGGCGCCCCTGCAGCACTCAGCAACCAGAGCTTTCTTCGGCGCGCACAGAGACGATGCTCTGTGGATGACCGATACGAATTAGGCTTCCGCACCAAAAGCTCGAAAGGCCCATGCAGCCTTAGTACAGGACCATTTAAAGATACTGCTCTAAATGCAGGCCACCAAAATAAATTTCGCGCCTTTGACAACAAAAATGCCGGCACTGTGTTTTTAACAGATATGACGTCAGTTTATCTTTTGTTGCGACGGAATTAAGTGTTCTCTCGCCACACAGATGGCGCTAAGCCCAATGAACCGCCGATTAATCGCCATGTTTGGAACGCACGGGCTTCTATGGAAGCATCGCTACAAGGTGCATTTACCTTGCTAATCTTGCCCAGTTTCGCAAGAAATTTGAAACTGATCATTTGTACCATCCGTTCTTCGAGTTCCATTTTGACTAAGACTAAAATTCCGTCTTGCTTTGCCCGGCTGGTACTTTTGAGTGTAGAAAGATACACTGCGCGAAACTTGGGTACATAGGTTGTAGATTTTGTGCCAAATTGAACAACAGGAAAGAACGTAATGGCATTTCGATAAAAGCAGAGTTCTCAGCTCTTATGCTTGCGTGTTGTCTTAACAAAATCCCCTCATTTGAATGCTTTTGCTAAATTATATTTTTCAAATTATCTTTAAAAGTGCAAAGCACCCTAGCCAATTAAGAAAATACGTGAAAGTATTTCGTGCGAAAAGTAAGCTTTTTATCTAAATGCACATATTCTGCTTTTGTTGGCGCTGCTGATGTGAATTGCATTTTTCCCTGTTTGAATCTGGATTGAGTGCCCCTATTTTTTGTGGACTCACTGCGTTCTGCATCATGTAAGGGTAGAAATTAACTAATTTCCCTGAAGTGAATGCTAAAGTGATGCTACAAAATGTTATCTTACAAAACCTTTAATTCTATATAATTCGGATCTGTTATGAACCACTATGCACCGGTTGAGGACATTATATTTCTGCACTGTAGCTAAACATGAAGTGAAACGAAAAATACGTAAAAGCCTGCAATTGAATCCGAAGCGAAACCGAAAATTTTCGGTTCGATGCCGGCCTGCACAGGACAACGGGGAATGCGTCAAAATCAAGCTTATAACGAAAAAAAAATATGCACCAAGTTAACGTGCAGCTATACGTACGAGCAATGATAATGCCTAGTTAAAGCAGAAAGGCCCAAATGAGACCCGGATACACCTGCTCAAACTGCGCGCGCTTGAAACCTGAACAGGAAGTGTGGCTTTACTCGACGAATAATGCGGTTTGAGATGTTCTAACGCAAGTGGGGCAATAGAAATGCGCCACATATGAAGCTTGGAACCGAAAAGCCGCATCAAGTTAGCGCTATAATGGAATTCATAAGGCGTAACATGTGCAAAAAACGCTGAAATTAAACCCAATTAGCCCGGATGGGCAGATCCCAGATATAGTCAGCTCTGGACTGTGGGTCCATCCCTAATGTTGTGCAGTCTAACCAAACCACATGATACCCTAGCGCACCGTAGAGGAGATTGTGTCTCTTCGATGTCAACTGCTGTCGAGCCACCTTTTCTTCACCAATGCACTAAGTACTCTTCCTTATCTAGATCATTGACCAGTTAATGCTCCGATCAGCTTTGAATCGTAGTGTTTCTGAAAGATGAATTACGCCGCCTTTCAAAACTGCGTGGCCCTGAAATAATTTCGACCAGCCGGGGTTGGTACCCTTAAACCTAACTGCACGAGCGTTTTTTCACAGTCCCTCCCTTCGCGGAATACGACCGCAGCCGCGTCGAATTGAACACGTGACCTCCTGTTTTGCATCACAACGTCATGATAAGAGCCACCACGGCGCGTGCGCTACAAGTCCAAACAGAATGCATGCACTGGCGTAAACTATTCCATTGAGTTTAATGAATGCGCGCAAACGACTCAATAATTCTACAGGGAAGTTCATATCGAAACGTTAAACACCACTGCGCACGCCTTTGTTCGACTGTCCGCACGTATTCTGATATTCATGGCTGTTAAGGTAGCGCTTCGCCCATGATCGCTACGCTTCCGGTCATCGCGATATCAGTATGCACCGTTTTTACCCGCGCCTGTATACATATATTGGCGGTCCTTAGGCACACGTGAGACCAGCCTGGAACATTTCACTTCGAAGGCACGCGAGGCAAAGCCGCCTGAAGTTCTGCTCTTTGACATTTCAGTGTCACATGCTCCTCGCTTCATCCGTCAGTGGGTGGAGTAGGCACCCGGCTGAAATCGGTGGCCGCGAGGCAAAGGTGGGCGATGGGCGAAGGCATGAGGGCACTAGAATCAAAACGGCCCTGCAGGGTGGTCCGGCCCCCAAATTCCGCAACGACCGTTTTCACGCGCTCAGTATCAGCCCAAGGAACGGCGGCCGAACGGACGTCGATGCGCCGACCACGGATTTCTTGCTCCGTTCACGCCACATCAGCACCATCAGGAGCACGGCCACACCGGTCAAGACAACAATGACGAAGGCGGCAATGACGTAGACCCGGTACACGGTCGTGTTTCGGCTCATGTTCCCGGTGTCTCCGCCAGGACCGGCGTGCGCCACGATCGTGGCCGACGGATGACTTTGGGTGGTATGCGACTGGTCACGAGCGCCTTCCGTAGGCGGCTTCTCTTGGGTCGGCTTGGGAGTCTTGTCGGCAGCCTTGCTGGCGCACTCCTCTGTGAATGATGCTGCCTCGGAGGGCTTAATGACCGTCGATGGGATCGCAGACGCCAATGGCTCCGCCACCGCGGTAGATATCAATATCTTGCTGCCCTCTGCCGGTTTTTTGGCTTTAGGTTTCACCTGCTTCTTTACACACTGAGAGGAGAAAGACACAGCAATTGGTATTTAATGAGTATACACTCTCCTAATCTCGTTTCGCGAAGTTAGTTTATTTATAAATGCGTTCCACTTACTAAATTATACCTGCCTGTAACGAATAGAATAGAATAGAATAGCTTTATTTCCATCTACTTGATGGAGGAGGCTGCAAGTAAAAGCTGCTCCAGTAGGCAGCTTGACGAGGCCCGCAGCCCCCTCTACAGAATATTCGGCAACAGCATACATGCAAGCACATATGCATCATACATACATATATACACATACACATATACATATGTATACATACATATATTGTCAGGATTGGGGGCTCAATCCCTTCGTCCGTGGTCCTTTGCCAAGATTGGAGTACGGCATGAATTCGAAGGTAGCTGGCCCATGCCGTCGTCCAACTTATTTACGCTGAGATCGTTGATGAAGTGAAGAACTGCTTCTCAACGAGAACGAGGAAAAAGGGGTTTATTTACAGAAATTAACTCAGTCTAACATGACTGCTTGAGAAAAAGAGTATTAGTCCAACAGGACCACATGAGAGAAGTGAACCAGTCTAACATGACTGCTCAAGAGAAGTGCGTCCAACATTCGCACAACTACAGTTTTTATACACTCGATCCGCCGGTCCTACGACGCGGCGGCTGTTCGTTTACACATCACCAACTCGCAGCTGCTCTGAAGACCAGTTTACAGACACAAAGGCACACACATTCCGAAGCCCAAGCGACGGCGTTGAAGGTGGTGCCGTTCCGGAAAATCGACGCCGCTCGAGGGTCGCTCGTTGTTTTGCAACATGCAGAACCGTGAGAGCGCAAAAATAAGACGTTCCCGCGGTAGCTTCTTCAGGCGTGTCAGATCAGCTCCGCGTTGAGGAACTCTGGAATCATTGTCCCCACACCAAACTCGTCCCGTCACAATGTCGAAGGGGCTGGAGGAAGGCGGCGGATTCCAGCGCAAAGGTCGCTTCTTTGAACGCCTCGCAGCTGCAGCGACGGAGAGGGGGAGGTGCGCGTCTTGCACCCCTTGTCGTAATCGGGTGGCAAGGTGGCAATCTTGTTGCGCAACTCGCCGTTCTTTACAGCGCCTCCATGGCCCGAAAAGTCTCGACTGTCTAGCGCTGACAACCGCTAGGCAGGAAGAGAACGGCTGCTGGTCAGGGGGGGATTGATGTCTTGGCTCGCAGCGACCACTTGTGCATTGATGTCACCGCCCCAAAACATCCAACAAGGACAGGCAACTGCAAAATGAACCCCACAACACGGCTCTGCGCCGAGATGACGTGCATTGGCTCTCACTTTAGACTCGCTAGGCTTCAAAAAAAACAACAACAACATAAGTGCAGAAACAAAAAAAAATGCTGCATTTCACTATGCCAATTTCTGAAGCAAATTCCTGCTGACAAATTCAGCAATCATGGAGGGAATCCTGCTAAATGAGAGGGGATCTTCTTCGCTTAATAAAATTAACACTAGTAACCCTAAAATTTAGGCGGGACCCCCAAACGCAGAATTCAAATTAGCCTGCTCAAACCATCCGCATTGCTATGCAACTTTCCCTTCTTATATCTAACGGAGAAGTTGTACTCTTGGAGAGTGAGGCTCCATCGGAGCAAGCGGCCGTTTTTGTGTGACATTTGATTGAGCCACGTCAGAGGACAGTGGTCGGTCTCGAAGATGAACTTCGCTCCGTACAAGTAACACGACAACTTCTGGGCGGCCCAAACCAAACAAGCGCATTCCTTCTCTGAAGCGCTGTAGGCTTCCTCTCTTACATTTAGTTTACGGCTGGCGTAGAGGATAGGATGCTCCTCGTTATCGTCGCCGACCTGACTAAGTACCACGCCCATACCTCTGTCGCTTGCGTCGCATTGAACTATGAATTCCTTGGTGTAGTCTGGCGCGCGAAGCACAGGGCGAGAAACCAATAGCGTTTTCAAACTTTGGAAAGCGTTCTCCTTGTCCTTATCCCAGTGTACGTTACTCGGTGCTCCCTTTCGGAGGGCGTCTGTTAATGGACTTGCCAATTGCGAGTAACTCGGAATGTACCGTTGATAGTACCCTACAAGTCCCAAAAATGAACGAAGGTTCGTTTTTGGTCGCGGCTGAGAAAATTCTCCTATCGTAGCTATTTTCAGCTCAGCCGGCCGTCTCATGTCCTGACCGACAACATGGCCCAGATAAGTAACCTGCGAACAACCAAACCTACACTTTTCCGCTTTCATCGTTAAGTCGACTTTAAACGTACGAAGCCTCGCATTCTTGTCGTAATAGAATTTGGCGTTCCTTTGAGCTATTTCCGTGTTCCTTTTGACTAGTTCTTGGGTTGCGCTTAGTCGCTCCAGTAAATTTAGCACGTATTCAACCACGGTTGGACTCTCCCCTCTTTCCTCCCACATCTCTCTTAACATTCTCAGTGGGGAACGGAGTGTCCTCCCATACACTAGTTCTGCTGGTGAGAACCCTGTCGCTTCATGTGGAACCGTTCGCAAAGCAAACAAAGTTGCCGGCAGACAGTTCTCCCAGTCCTCGTTGTGCTCGTAACAGAGCGCACGCAAAACTCGCTTAAGCACCGAATGCCACCTCTCTACACTGTTTGACTGAGGGTGATAGACAGAACTGTGAATTAACTTTACCCCGCACTTTTGCAAGAATGTGGAAGTCAGTGCGCTCGTGAATACTGACCCTTGATCTGCCTGAATTTCGGCTGGAAACCCAACTCGTGCAAACACTGTCAAAAGCGCGTCTACTACTTCGGTGGAGCTGAGCTCTTTTAAAGGGATTGCTTCTGGAAACTTGGTGGCCGGACACATCATGGTAAACAAGTACCTGTAGCCTGATTTTGTTTTTGGAAGAGGCCCTACCATGTCTATTACAAGTCGTCTGAAAGGCTCTGTTATTAAGGGCACTACCTTCAGTGGAGCTTTCCAAGTCTCTCCTGGTTTACCAGAACGCTGGCAGGCGTCGCATGATCTTACAAAGTTTTCTACATCTTTGAAACAGCCAGGCCAGTAGTATTCCATAAGCAATCTTTCCTTTGATTTGTTTATGCCTAGGTGGCCGGACCACCCATTTCCATGACAAAGACTCAAAAGGTCCTCCCTATACTTAGTAGGTATGACTAACTGATCTAAAATCTTACCCTTTCGATCTCTGTAATGCCGATACAACAATCCTCCTCTCTCATGTATCGTTACGTTGCGCCTAGCAATGCCTTCTTTAGCTGTGTCACGTAATTTAGCTAAGCTCTCATCATTCTTTTGCTCGGCTGCCAGTGACTCTCTATCCACGCGTAAGAGTTGATCAAAGTTCTTTGAGGCCGGTGATAACAACGACCCTGTCTCGCTTGTGAGCGCGTCTGCTTGCTCTTCCTGCAGGCTAGAACTCTGACACTCTAGTGCTACGCTCTCATTGAGCTGGTCAACTGGCAGGCTCTCCTCAACTGTTCTTTTGTCCCTCGGGCCTAGCTCGGATTCGGGTATTGAAGCTATCCCCTTTTCTGCTTCAGCTGGAGGAGCTTGAGCATTTTCAGCCGAAAGCGCCGCGATCTTACGAGCTTGGCCTCGGGTCAATGCCTGTACTATGCCCTCTCCCAGTTTGAGCCCTCTGTCACGCAGTAACTGATTCGAACGATTCGAAAAGATGTAGGGATACTGCAGTGACAAAAATTTGGAAACTGCAGCCTCAGTCTCTAGCTCCCCGAATGGTCCACTGATTTTGACTTTGGCCATGGGCAGACACACGCTGTGTTCTTCTACAACCTGTTTTATCCATGCTACTTCTCCGGTGAAGTCCTCTACCATCACGTAAGACGGATGGACAATGTCCAGCGTGGCGGCACTGTCTCTTAGCACTCGGCATGGTTTTCCATTAACTTGCAGGTTGTGGAGATACGGACTTAAAAGTTCCATATTCTCATCTTTTTCCTCCACGTAGGAAAAAACTACGCTAGGCTTCTCGCAGTTTACAGCTATATGTCCCAGTTTGTGGCATTTGTAACAGCGAATTGGTCTAAAAGATCCGAATTTTCTTTTCTGTTCTTGTGCGGTTTCTCCGTTAAGTTTCTCCTCGCTCTTTTCTGCGGGCTTTACCGCCATGTCTACCGGCTTCGACCGTCTAGTTTGCGCACCCTTTTTGAACGGAAATGGTTTCCGCGGTCCATTTCGACCGTCCCAGTTTCCCTCCTCGGCGTTCAACTTTCTACGGGTTGCGTACTCTTCGGCTAATTCAGCCGCCCTTTCCACAGTGTTTACATTACCTCTGTCTTGCACCCACAGTTTCACAGCTTGGGGGATGGTTTTGTAAAACTGCTCTAGACACATGCATTCAATGATCATGTCTCTGCTGTCGTACGCTTCCGCGCTTTTAAGCCACTCGACTAGGTTGGCCTTTAAGCTATATGCAAACTCCGGATAGCCCTCGCTATCTTTCTTGCCTGTGCTCCTAAACCTTTGCCGAAAAGCTTCGGCTGAAAGGCGGTATTTCTTCAGGAGACTAGCCTTAACTTTTGCATAATCATATGCATCCTGCGCACTCAATCTGGCGATTACTTCCGCCGCCTCACACGGCAACATAGACAGCAACCGCTGTGGCCATGTACTCGGGCCGAAGTTCATCTTCTCGCAAGTCCTTTCAAAATTGCTTAGGAACAAGCCTATGTCGGTCCCGACCTCAAATGGCTTTAATAGCCTGTCCATGCGGTACGATTCTGCCTCACTTGATCGTCCCAGAGCGCCTTCACTTCCTTGAGACAACTCCAAACGTTTGCTTTCAAGTTCAAGTTGCATTTTCCTTAACTGAAACTCGCGATCTTTATCGCGTTCCTCTCTCTCTTGCTTTTCTCTGTCCCTTTCTTCTCTTTCTCGGTCCCGTTCTTCTCTTTCTCTTTCCCGTTTCTCTCTCTTTTTGAGAAGTTCCAATCCCATTTCAATATCTTGCTCACTGGCCTGATTGGAAATTAGCTCCAATAATTCCGATTTGAGCATTTCCTTGCGTACATCTAGGCCCAGTTCCTCACCAACAATCAACAACTCGTCTCTCAGCAGTGTCCTTAACTCCATGACTGCTGCTTTACTGCCTTGATTCTGCTGTCTAAATCTAGCTAGGAAAACGCAACCTAGCTAACACACAACAATCTAGCTTTGCTACTGTTCTAAACAGAACAACCACAAAATGAAGCCTAGAGAGTCAAAGCAAAAACCAAGCACTCACCGCAGATACAGCACCATGTCGCAAAGTCCATCTCACCGCTGTCAGCCAGTTGTCAGGATTGGGGGCTCAATCCCTTCGTCCGTGGTCCTTTGCCAAGATTGGAGTACGGCATGAATTCGAAGGTAGCTGGCCCATGCCGTCGTCCAACTTATTTACGCTGAGATCGTTGATGAAGTGAAGAACTGCTTCTCAACGAGAACGAGGAAAAAGGGGTTTATTTACAGAAATTAACTCAGTCTAACATGACTGCTTGAGAAAAAGAGTATTAGTCCAACAGGACCACATGAGAGAAGTGAACCAGTCTAACATGACTGCTCAAGAGAAGTGCGTCCAACATTCGCACAACTACAGTTTTTATACACTCGATCCGCCGGTCCTACGACGCGGCGGCTGTTCGTTTACACATCACCAACTCGCAGCTGCTCTGAAGACCAGTTTACAGACACAAAGGCACACACATTCCGAAGCCCAAGCGACGGCGTTGAAGGTGGTGCCGTTCCGGAAAATCGACGCCGCTCGAGGGTCGCTCGTTGTTTTGCAACATGCAGAACCGTGAGAGCGCAAAAATAAGACGTTCCCGCGGTAGCTTCTTCAGGCGTGTCAGATCAGCTCCGCGTTGAGGAACTCTGGAATCATTGTCCCCACACCAAACTCGTCCCGTCACAATGTCGAAGGGGCTGGAGGAAGGCGGCGGATTCCAGCGCAAAGGTCGCTTCTTTGAACGCCTCGCAGCTGCAGCGACGGAGAGGGGGAGGTGCGCGTCTTGCACCCCTTGTCGTAATCGGGTGGCAAGGTGGCAATCTTGTTGCGCAACTCGCCGTTCTTTACAATATATACACATACTCGTATATACTCTCATGAACCCACATACTCGCATTTACACATGCCCACCCATATCCATACAGAGCCACTGGTGACTAAACCAAAAATACTTAGGGTAGCTTGTGTGGTTCTCGTGGTGAATGCAAATGAGACAAGAATACGCCGCTGAACATTATATAGAATACGCCGCTGAACGACCAATACACGTTAATGTAACCATCTTGCAATGCATTATCCGTGGATTTTTATACATACTGTCAGTCGCATCAGAGATCATACCAGGGCACCCCATCAAAAGACAAGTTAATGATCACTTCCGCAAGTTAGCATCCACAATGTAAATGGCACAAAATAATAATGCAAAACATAGCAGAATTGGCAAGTGCAAGATCATGCACAGGTTATATCGAAACTATAGAAAACAGTGCGTGCGTGCGTGCGTGCGTGCGTGCGTGCGTGCGTGCGTGCGTGCGTGCGTGCGTGCGTGCGTGCGTTCTATGCAGCCACATCTGGGCGCAGCTAACCCGGTGCTCCTTAGTTTGAAATGAGGGACAATACAATTTTATTGCATTCGACTTGAAAAATACATTAAAGGAGACCCACCTTCTTTTTCATAGCCAGTATCGAAGGTCGGCGTTTGGTCACAAACGCCGCAGTTGCGCCGTCGAAACCGACTTTTGCTGGAGGTGGCGACGGGAGATTAGCGTCACCGAGGTCGAATCGGTCGTCTGCTGCTACGGCCTGCAGCAACAAAGACAAGGGAGACACAACCGCCTCAAAACTTTGGTTTTGGCCTAGATAATTCCCATTCACACGGTCGGAGATTGGACAAGTTTTACTGCGATAGCAATTACATGACACTATAAGCGCATTTCTGCCGTCGGCTCCGGCGTCGCCTTCCGCCGTAAGATTCCGTAGTAAGTGCAAAGGCAATACCACAATCGCCCCGTTTCCTACACTGTATGTGCGAGGCAAAGCGTGCGAGGGGAGATGGCGATCGCGACAATCTCGCCCGCGCGAGAAGGACAGAGGCGGAAAGGAAGCGCTCCGCCTTCCGTGGCACGCGAGGCACCCTACGTTGCGAAGCGCCGGCGGAAGGAGAGGGAGGGGGGTGGGCAGTGTTCTACTCCGGCTGCAACAGCACATGAGGCGGCTGGGTGCGGTGGCGCGGTCATATTTTTAGAGCGATTTGCGTTGGGGGCAGAGTCTAGGTGCGTCGGCAGCTCCCAGCCTTGTGCGCGCTGTGTGTACTCGGCGCAAATTTGGCGTTGGAGCCATAGGCAGCACTAAGATCACTTCGCTCGCTGCTGCTGCCGCGTTTCCTCACGTCAGCATTTTGATACAGAATCTCTGCAGTCATCGAGTAAGATGCGTTCATGTTTGCTGTGGGCGCTGACACCATGCTTGGCATTTTAGTTAGCAAATTATGTTCACACCTCATACGGCCGATGAAAGTACCATCCTTACTTGTCATGGCAATCTGCTAATTTGCTATCGCAATCGATGCTTCGCCTTTCGGGCGAAACTGCGACATTTTTGTCCTTCGTGATCTAAAATGTGGCAACGCGACCAAGAGAACACTAAAGAGAAACACTGAAATAGTTTAGCTTGATAGTGTTCTTGAAATATTTATGAATTTTCGTTGATTTCGGGATAATATGTAGTTTGTCAGAGAACTAGGATAAAAGTTTCATTTCTTGAATTACGCGCCGAATATCCGGGGCCAGCGCGTCAGCGTGACGTATTACACAGCATTTTCCCCTGTTTTGGCTCTTCCGTTTTAGGAAACGATCTTGTAGCTTCTCAAGTTCAGTACTGGCTTCCTTTAGGTTGCAGTGTATAGACTATTTTTACCGACAATATGCCCCGGACAGGTGACTTCGAAATCCATTACGTTACTACGCACTTGTTCAGGAAATTCAAAGCACCCGTATTTCGGTCTTGCGTCTTTTGTGGCTTGCCAAGCATTCTCTAGCGGTAAGGGTGGCTATTTTTTTTTTACTGTCCCTTTAAGACAACAACTAAGCTGAAAAACAGACGAACGGCGCTGCCTTCATCCCCTGTGCGATCTAGCCGTTTTCTTAACTCAACGGTGCATCTTACCCGCCGTGGTTGCTCAGTGGCTATGGTGTTGGGCTGCTGAGCACGAGGTCGCGGGATCGAATCTCAGCCACGGCGGCCGCATTTCGATGGGGGCGAAATGCGGAAACACCCGTGTACTTAAATCTAAGTTAAAGAACCCCAGGTGGTCGAAATTTCCGGAGCCCTCCACTACAGCGTGTCTCATAATCAGAAAGTGGTTTTGGCACGTAAAACCCCATATATTGTTATTAACGGTGCATCTTAAGTTGGCGCAGTGCCTTTTGCGTTGCGCTGCTAAGCACGATATCATTGGCTGAAATCCCGGTCGTAGAGGCCGAATTTTAATGCCAGTGAAACGAATGATGGTTGCATGTGGAAATAATGCGTTCAGAAGCCTGTTCGTGCGACAAAAGAAAAAAACTGTCCACTCCTTTGCGCCGGTGGTCAATTCGAGAGTACTCTTAAAAAGCCGGCAGATCCCACACCCCGTGGGAATCGAGGTTATGCGAAGCAGTGTGCGTAGAGTCTACCAAGTTAACGAAACGGCCACGAGAGCACCAAGATGTAGGCGGCTGCTTCATGAACTACATGACAAGCATGTCATGACAATCATGTCATGTCATGATCGACCATTCATGTTCGTCATATACTCTTGTCATATTATGCAGATTTCGCTACGTACCAAGACGTAAGCAGCTGTTTCATGATCTATATAACACGCATTTCATGACATTCATGTCATGACCTGTCATTTTTGTTCGTCGTACACTCTTGCCATACTATGCCAATTTTGGTACATACCAAGCTAACAGAACGAGAATGAGAGCACCAAGATATGGGCGGCTAGATTGATACTGTGAAAGTGACAAATGTTCGCCAAGAAATGATTTAATACGCGTTAAGATAAGCCTTGCTTCAAAGAATATGGGGATGACACTGCTTAAAAACATGAATTGGCGAAAAGCTATTCCGCGCAGTGGCAACGCAAGGACATACACAAGCTGCTTTTCGTCGCATACAGATATATCCTGGTCAGATCTTCTGTATACCCTCCTGGACATGGGCTTTCATGCTTTCCCATGTTAAACCATGAAATAAAAACAAATATTGCGGTGTAACATGAAGCTAGACGTAGGTGATACATTACTTATGTCCAGGAATCTTGGACATTGCCCCTCCGGCTATCTGCCAATCGTCACCATAGCGCACTAGCGTAACTCAAAGGAGAGCATATTCAAAAATATTTCAGAAGGCCACTCGCATTTCGACGTTCTCTTCGACGAACACTGTATACACTGGGTATCCTGCGAATTTGTGACATTACAATATATGCGAGTTCCACGTAGCTTCACAGAATAAATGTAATGTTGTGTGCCGTCGCCGGACCTAGCGGCCTGTGGGTACCCCAGAGACTTCATTGGCTCTATTGTTGAGGACGACGCAACGAGCTATGGAAAGAAGAATGATAGGTGTAACGTTAAGGAATAAGAATAGAGAAGATTGGGTGAGGGAACAAACGCAGGTTAATGACATCTTAGTTGAAATCAAGAAAAAGAAATGGGCATGGGCTGGACATGTAATGAGGAGGGAAGATAACCGATGGTCATTAAGGGTTACAGACTGGATTCCAAGGGAAGGGAAGCGTAGCAGAGGGCGGCAGAAAGTTAGGTGGGCGGATGAGATTAAGAAGTTTGCAGGGACAACATGGCCACAATTAGTACATGACCGGCGTAGTTGGAGAAGTGTGGGAGAGGCCTTTGCCCTGCAGTGGGCGTAATCAGGCTGATGATGATTATGATGATGATGATTGTACGCCAGTTGGCTCGCAGAACACCAGTTCAGTCGGGACCACGAAAAAAAAACGCGCCGCAGTTCCGTGCCACCAGGGCGTTAGCGAGACCCTGGCGCAGGTGCTGCGATCATATGACGCGCAGGCAGTGCACGTTTCGTCGCGGAACCTTAGTCACGAGCTAAACGTGAATGACCGACTGGACAAGGACAAGTTTCCAGGCGTCGCATACGTCGTACCATGTTCGGATTACCAATTCGTTCACATAGGCGATGCCAGCAACTTAGGACACCGCTTCAACAGCACAGGGACGACATCAACAAAAACACGCTGCGTCAGAGGCTCTGGCGGAGCACTGCGCAGCTACGTCACATGCCATCAACTTGGGAGGAGCATGGATGGCGGCCAACGTAAAGAATCTATCTTCACGCCTTTATCTGGAGCCGCTGATCATCCAGACCATGCCACACACTCTAAATCGCGACGATGCCTTAATCATGGCATGCGTCATGCACAAAAACTGCGCACTGCAGTGTGCCGGTATTCACTTATTGTGAACAAAGCTCCAGTGGGGAAACCGATCGTTACAAACAATTTTAAATCCTTTTTTTTGTGTGTGCCCCGATTCCTTCATTTGCAAATAACAAACGCAAATAAAAAAATCTTCTCTAGCAGTCTTTAAGACTGCTTTTTTCTTGCCAACTTTAGTTTCTTTTGTAGTAAGAGTGTTTGATATTACGTAATTAATTATTAATTAATTAATTGACTTGCCTTGCGCGGCTTGCTGCCTATACGGCCGCCCCTACCCGCACCCTTGCCCGGCTTCTTCTTGGCCGCATGCATGGACTTCCGTGGCGCCTCGCACAGAGGTTTCCACCAGAGTGTGACCATGGGACGCTCTCCACTCCACCCTCTCCACTCGTGCTTGCACCGCCGGACTGCAAAAGGCGGCGTCGACGTTCTCGCGTGGTTTGACGTAGCTGAGTGCCTGAGCCAGAATCCCTTGGTGTGCCAGTGTCCGTCTTCTTCTTCCCAAAGGCACGCGGCGTGGGTGTCGCGGTAGGGCACTTTTTTGACCCCTTCAGTATTGTTTCGTTTCATATTTTTATTTGTTCGATCTGACTATCTGCTCAAGGAGAGATGTCTGTATCCTACTCGCCTTCACCTAATATTGGTACTGATTGATTTCGGAACTTCATGCATCTATCTATTTCTGAAACCCGCCCGATTCTTGACCAGTTCACCAGAGCGGGACGCCGCCAATGACTTTACGGTATCATCTATATGATCATCATGATCACCATCATCATCTCATTTTTCATTCCTGAGGACCTGTTACAAGAGAAAGGGGGGGGGGGTTGCATAAGTACATGATATCTTAACCCCTTGAGCCTGTTGCCGGGATTTGGCGACATACTAAATCTTAGCTAGCGAGGGAAAGTCAGGTTCTTGCGTCATGTCTAGTCATTCGACAAAAACTGGCTCGCGTGCGACCATCTTGGACACGGAAAACAACTCTCTTCACAGGAAGTTTCCGACAAAGCTGAACGCCTTGAGAAACTCGCGCGTGGCTGCTTTCCTTCCAGTACAATTGCGGTCGCAATATATCTGCAAAACTCATTGTTTTACAGGCAGCCAGAAAATGCGGAAACAGATAATCTCACCAATAAAAGCTTGCGCAGTGCAGAAAGGCGCCAATTTTAACGTGTTCTTTATTGTCAGACGCTCACAAGTTTGTTGCAAATTTCATATCTTGCACTCAACGGCAACAAATGAAGTGAAACTAATCATGGATGTTGCAATCTCTTATAATCTGTAAGGGAACCATGAATGTTTTCATGCGACAGAGATGGGTGGTGCATCCATCCATTGGACATGATTGGCAACCTTAATACTACTAGCAATCTTATGGTTGGCAGGTAATTGTTGATGTGCTTTATATGATGATCTTTATGGAAGCCGGCACCTACCCATCGACCCAAGTTGGCGTCAAAGGATTTGATTGAAAAGTTACACATGCCCAGTGACAAATACCCAGTGACTCAAGTTTCCGTCAAGGAGGTTCATTCAAGAGCAGCACCTTCCCACTGTCGCATACCCATTGACCCAAAGTTGGTCCGACGGTTGGTTTTGAACCCGGTTTCCTCAGCACAGCAGCCCGGTGCTCTGCCCATTTGACCATGAACTACCCAGTGATCCAGGTTGGTGGAATAGAGGTTGGCTGCGGACATGCAAACAGACATACTGTACTCTGGGTGAAGTACCCAAACAATACTAATAGCATCAAAATTCTATAAGACGCCAAGTACAGTTGACTTCTCTAATGCGACCCTTAGGGGACCGATGAGAGTGATCGAATTACCCTGTAGATCTAATTGAATAAAATGCGGTAAAAATGCCAAAACACATCGTTGTTTCATTTGGTAGTATTTTCCCGATTCTAACACGTCCCAGCGTCTCGCGCACGCCTTCCGTGTATCTAGAGGAGAAGGCTAACGTAGAAGATAAACCTTGTAAACAAAGTAGAAATCGAACGCACGCTCGGTTTTAGCCCAATAAAATGGGCGAGGGTCTCAAATGTGGCGCACAGTGGCCACCGGGTTTCCTAAAGTCAACTTCCCTGCAGATGTTTAAAGTCAGCTTCACCATAACAAATGTGTCTTATTTGGCAAAGCACACAAACGCTACCAATGTGGTTTTGGTGTCGCGACCGATTGCACCACCCAGGCTATTCTCGGCCCAATTTTCTCGAAACCAAAAAGGCGCGTGTTAGAATCCGGTCAATGCCATAATCAGTCTTTGTGAGCTACGATTATTGCTTGAAAATCTTCCTAGGGCCGCCTCAAAATAGGTGTTTTCGACGGAAGATGACATGCGTTCAACGCATTCGCAGTCACCTAAGCTCTGCCGAGACAGACGCTAGCTGTCACTAATGTGGTCGCTGTGGGGGTCCTGTAGGGGTTCCGACGTGCGTGCTGGCTGGTAAAGTTTGAATCATATCGCGAAAGCCAATTTTGAAATCAAAATAACGAAAGTTAAGGCCCATAGAAATGTATGGACTTTCCGTACCACCGGCCAGGATCGATTCAGCCGAAATGTTGGATTGACCGGAGTAGAGAAACTGGAAGTCTATTGTACAACGAAACATTGGGCCGCGTAGGACGCCATGTTAATGAAAGGGCGCACATAGGGAAAGCATCCATGCGAAATCTTGCGTATGAAGTACGAGTGGACGCGTCAGCCAAAGGCCTGACATAGCAGGCGTTGCTTATACCGAAACTGAAAAAAAGGCCGCCTGAACTGGCCGCCTGAACTGACCGCCGGATGTGACGAATGACTCGGAGCACTCGGCTCCTCGACATTACCTCCAAGAGTGCGCGCCCTCTGTTGTAGGCGACGTGCTGATTCTCCCGTCAAATCCGCTAAACACAAGGTGCAGACGTCATCTGCTCAGATGCTATTTAAAGGCTGCTAATAAGAAATTGACACAGCCACCGGCACTGCAGCTCTGCCACAATGTGTCGCCGGATGTGACCCATGACTCCGAGCACTCGGCTCTTCGATGTGACCTCCGAGAACGTGCGCCCTGTTTTGGAGGCGACGTACTAGTGCTCACGTCATATTCGCTAAGCACTACGCGCAGACGTCGTCTGCTCAGGTTCTATTTAATGGCTGCTAATAAGAAAATGAGACTTGACGCCTTACGTAACCCGGGCCTAAGGCCCAGCACCTGAACACCCTGTGAAGTGCCCAGAATGATCTGCCACCGCTTCTGCAGTGGATGCCCGCTGTCTGCTGTGGTTGTGTTCAGGAACAAAGACCAAAGGGAGAAAGCGCTCAAAGGTGCCGAAATACGGAAATACCAGACCACTCATAGGCAGTGTATTCTAGGCATCAAGTTCCACAGGTCGCTTATACAGCTTACTTAAGAAGGCGCGCATGTAAGTAATTGTATTTTGCCGTTATACAGCTGATGTCGTAAAAAAATTGAGACACGTTGGTTTACAGGGCCTATTGTTTGCAACTGTGCGCCAGGCTATAGTTTTTTCTGATGAGGGCGTCTTTTTTTCTTAAGTGGAATTTATTGCAGCAAGTGTTGTATGCAAGAGCTGAGCAGGGACTAGCCAGTACATATGAGGAAACAACAACATCGCATCGATGGTCTGAATGGGGCTGAATACCAAGATGTGTAGAATTTACAACACAAGAGCTAAAGTATATTCCCACCTAAAGGGCACACAAAGTGTAGGGCAATGTTACGAGAACAATACCATAATCTAAGATACAAAAATACAAAATGCACATGTAACCATCTTTTTATTGGCTAGTCATCCGTAGTGGGTAAGTTCTATCACTTGGGAACAAGTGGCACTGTTGAAACCGCTTCGATTTCTCGCAGAAAACAGCAGCCCGATCTGCCCGTTCCAACGTTGGTATCTCGTACAGATTCACAGACATCGGGGGAAAACCATGGCCGATGCGAGCAGTGTATACTCTGAGGTAAGGACTCCATTAAAGCGCCGAAGGTGGTATTTGCTGTGAAGTGAACCTGGTCGGTGGTTAGGCCTAGCGGCCTGAGTGTCCAGCTCGGGCAAATTGAGTAACTGGGAGAGAAGAAAGACGGCCCGGGGGAGAACAGTGTTTAGTCGTCTTGTATAGACACGATCATCATGTTCACCTTGGTGAAGCATGTCCTACAAAAATTACCGGACGGAATTCTGGCCTTACTGTCCATGGGAGCCGCGAGCATGGGGATTCAAAATAATTTGTTTGTGTCGATGTTTATGTCGACTCTTTTTCAACATAAAAACAAAAGCCTAGGAGGGCGATTGGCCACACAAATGAGAAAATAAATTGTCGTTACTAGACGGATTTTCTTAAGCTTCGACTTCTCCTCACTGTAAACGGCTTCGCGACTTTGTTAAATAATCTTTGTTGACAAGATATTGCGCTTTAATTTCAACATTGCATAATAATATGGATGCGTGCAGAAAGCTGTTGCTTTGCGCATTTCGAAAACTCTGTTTTTACGGAACTTTTCACACAAAGCTTGATAAATCCCGCCACGGCAGGGCCTAAAGCCACAAGCCCGAATATTAAACCAATCTACGTGCAATCTTCAACCAATGAGTTGCACGTTAGCTGCTATAGTGTCCCTGTATATGTTCCAAACGCCGGCGCGTAGCCAGGATTTTTTCCGGGAGCTAAGGTTGCACTTCGACGTGGGGGGGTGGAGGACTAAGGTTCCATTATTCGCTGTTAAAGTTCCCATGCTTGACGGGTAATAATACAGCTATTATTACGTTGAGCAGGCCCTTGGTCTGCTTGAAGGCGTGTACGATCCTGTACTTGTCTTGAGCGTGTTGCGATGGCTATGCGGCTTGTTTCATATGTAGGCGATGTGCCAGGCATAAAAGGTGGAACGGCGCTGGCCGGAAAAATTTCGGGGGAGGGGGTTGGAGGCTGAAGCCCGGTCAGGCCCCATCCGTACCCCCCTCCCCCCTTTGCTACGCTATTGTCCCAAAGGGAGAAGTGCTGCGCATATTTCTGGCCATTTTGTTTCAACGCTATGCGGTAAAACCGCTCATCGCGTGCGCAGGAGCCGAACTTGTAGCACCATTATACGCTTCTACCGTCACGTTATAGGAAGCATCTTTTGCTTGCTTTAGGCACGTTGAGTGTCCTGCGTCCGTCCGTCCGTCCGTCTTAAGTTGTTATGATGTTGCACGTAATGGTTTTAGAGCGCAGCTCTTTGGCGTCCGTTCCTGGGTTTCGCGTCGTCGTCGGCGTCGTCGTCGTCGGCGTCGTCGTCGACGGCGTCGGCCTCGTAACCAGCTCGCCTCCACCGCCGCGCTCCGCCGCCGCGCATGCGCCGCTGCTCCGCCGCCGCGCATGCGCGCTGTCGGCTCTCCGGGCGAGGGAGGATGATGGAAGGGAGGAGGAGAGACTGTGGAGGAGGGCTGGCTACACAAATGGCTCTTTGGCGTCCGTTCCTGGGTTTCGCGTTGTCGTCGGCCTCATAACCAGCTCCGCCCCCCTTTCATCCCCCCAGCGCTAGCAGCGACCGACTGATACCGCTTTCGTGAGTCCGCTACCGCACTCACGAAAGACGTCGTGCACTTCCTGCAACTCGCATTAACCGTCCATCGATCCACACCGATGTTAGTAGTGCGGGACTTTAATGTTGACATAAAGACAAACAGCAATTTCCTAACACTTATGCGGGAGAACATCCCGTTCCTCTCGCTCGTAACGCGTCCCACGGCTGTGACAACCTCGCGAGGCACTTGTATAGATCTCGTCTTTGAGAATCAAGCATTGGTGTACCAAGTCGAACATATATCAGTCTCTTTCTCCGACCACAAAGCTTCCTTCATGACTGTCAAGAACTGTTAATGGAGTCTTTGTTAAAGGAATACGTGTGAAAAATAAAAAAAAAATTCTGTGATAGCGCATACATGTGTTGCTCGATTTCTTTGCCTCAATCTATCGAAAAGGTGAAACAGCTTATTTGCTGCGCTCAAATTTCGCATTAGGAAGTAACGTAATCGTCGGTAATTTTTTTTTTTTTGACAATATCGCTTTTAACTGTGTCACTGTGCATGGCTTGACTTGACTATGGCATAAGGTGATATTCACGAGATCAGTAACATGAGTATCATGGTCTAGTCTCTTGCGCAGTCGTGATGCTATCATGGTTATTTCTTCTACACGCCGGGTTTGCCTAGTTGCCTTGGTGTTGCGCTGCTAAGCACGAGAGGTCACAGGATCGAATCCCGGCCACGGCGGCCGCATTTCGGTATGGACGAAATGCAAGAACGCCCGTTTACTTAGATTTAGGTGCGCGTTAAAGAACCTCAGGTGGTCTAAATTTATCCAGTCTCTCCCATTACAGCATGCCTTATGATCGGATCGTGGTTTTAGCGCGTAAAACCGTATAACATAAATCAATTTTAGTGGTCATTTCTTTAACTGTATCATTCAGGTTGTGGTGACATACATGGCATGCATAACATCCCATGAAAAGAATGACATGCATGGATAACATGGCATGACAAATGACATGCATTCGTGAAATGCATGATATAACGTGTATGATATGACATGCATGTTAAATGTGGCGAAAGTAGGGACAAGCAAAAAAAGTTCGCAGTTACGCCCGAAAGGCGAAGCATGGATTGCGATAGCAAATTAATAGACAGCGATACGAAGTAAGGACAGTATGATCATCCTGTAAACTTGTAAACATACGCTTACCGGTGTCAGGTGTGCACAAAAAAACATGAACTCATCTAACTCGATGACCATGGAAACTCGCTGTTGAACCGTTGGAGTGAGGAAACGCGGCAGCAGCAGCAAGCGAAATGACCTTCGTGCTGAACCCGTTATGGTTGCTTGGTAGCTATGGCGCTGAGGTCCTAAGCCCGAAGTAGCGGGATCGAATCCCGGGCACGGCAGCCGCATTTCGATGGGGTCGAAATGCGAAAACACCCGTGTATTTACATTTAGGCGCACGTAAAAGAACCCCAGGTGATTCAAATTTCCGGAGACCCCCACTACGGCGTGCCTCCTTATCAGATCGTGATTTCGGCAGGTAAAACCACAATTCTTTTTACCTTCGTGCTGCCTCACGCTTCAACGTGAGCGAAGCGTCGAGAAAACAGTGCACACTAAGCTCCGAGCCCTGCACGCACCTAGACTCAGTAGTCATCGCAGTTCGCTTACGAGATAAGAACCACGCGGCCACGCCATACGCAGCAGCCGCCGGAATAATTTACCGCAAGATGTCTCTGCGTGTGCGGAAAGCGCAGAAGGAATGCAGCGGAAACGCACTTCGCTACTCGTGTAATTGCGACTTCTATAAGTTACATGTTCATAATTACCGACATACACCGCAGTATAACTTTCCACGGCTCGTTTCGAAGGCAACACCGCATCCACAAGAGGCGCGTTTGTTCCGCATGGAAGCATCGAACTCGTGGCTTAGTGGTAGCGTCTCCGTCTCACACTCCGGAGACCCTGGTTCGATTCCCACCCAGCGCATCTTGGAAGTTGCTTTTTATTTATGAAGTGCCTGCCGTGATTTATCGCTCACGGCCAACGCCGCGGACGCCGACGCCGACGACACCGGCTTTTCTGCGACACGAGCTCCTTAACGCTGTCGCGTTAAAACGCTTCCCACCCCTGTGGCGCCTTGCGCGCGACGGAAGACGGCGCGCTTCCACCCTGATTTTCCTCCCTTGTGCGCGCAAGGTTGAGCAATCAACGCCGGCTCCGTCTCGCACGCTTCCACTCGTACATACAGCATACGGAGCGCGGCGACAGTGTTATCGCCCTTGAACTTTAACGGACCATCATGGCGATGGCGTCGGCAGAAATGCGCCCGGGGTGTCCATATATCTGCTATACCAGTAAGATGTGCGTAGACTATTAATTACAGTGATCAAATGGGAAAGGGGGTATTACAGGAAGTATCCACGTGACATCACATATACTCCGACCTTTTGCGCTTTTCACAGCGTTCACTGTGCTTCGTCTTCAAAGAATTTTTCAGCGCGAGGAAAGACAAAGAGGACACAGAAGGTACACACGGACAGCGCTGAAGATGAATCACGACCAGCTACAGCCCTTGAACTTTAACGGACCATCATGGCGATGGCGTCGGCAGAAATGCGCCCGGGGTGTCCATATATCTACTATACCAGTAAGATGTGCGTAGACTATTAATTACAATGATCAAATGAGAAAGGGGGTGTTATATGGAGTATCCATGTGACATCACATATACTCCGACCTTTTGCGCTTTTCACAGCGTTCACTGTGCTTCGTCTTCAAAGAATTTTTCAGCGCGAGGAAAGACAAAGAGGACACAGAAGGCACACACGGACAGCGCTGAAGATGAATCACGACCAGCTACAGCTCGACTTTCATTTCTTCCAGTGCGCTGCTGGAGACAAGCGAACAAATATAACGCCAACCTTTTTCACCCTGTGGCTGCACAACAGTATCACAGCCTGAACGGCGTCCATTCATACCCCCGGCAGCATGGCGTAGGATTGCGTTGCGTGATGTGATTAGGAAATTAGCATGCATGTAAAGAGTCAGATCGGAGATCGCTGAAAAGTGCTTTTTGTCCTGCGGAGGACATGAAGCGTGCTGCTGTACACATCGTCAAATTCCTCTATGTCATCAAAGTCGCCATCTTGTCAGCTCTAATTGGCCCAGAAGGCTGCTATGGCGTTTCTGATTGGCAAACTGCCGTCATTAAAGAGTTTGACAATATGGCCGATTTGACAATGTATACAATAGCATGCAAGATTTATGATACTGGCGCTCTCTGGCCGTTGTAGCCCTTGCGTCATAGAGCAGTATTAATAATAAGATAGGATGATCATGATGATGATGATAATAATGACGCTTGCGCATAGATGTCCACGGCAGGAACAAGCAGTGCGGCCCCAGACCGCATGGCCTCTCGGCAGCAGAAGGAGATGATCATCAAGGTGGGCGCAGTGACCATGGTGCTGCTGATCATCATCAATATCATCCTGCTCTACCTCTGGCTCACGTCCAAGCCCGTGATCCACAGGACGGTTACAGTAAATGCGCGACGTTTGCTCGTGCCGGACCGCTACCAGCCTGACGGCGAGGACTCCTACCTGCTCCTGGTGGGTGACCCGGCGAGGCTCCGAACTGCTATAGGGGGGGGAGCATTCCCGTGAGGTCATAAGCACCGCCACGCTGCTGTCTATTGAAGAGCTTACGGAACGCTGCTGGGTACAAGCGGATAGAGGTGACGCGCAGTTATTTCTAATTGCTAGCTGTACATTAGTTTTATTTCTTGATTGGCCATACTGCCAATCTTAGAGACAAAAATAGGCAGGCCTCGTATACCCAAATTGAACTCAGAGAACAAGCTGTCAATGGTGCATGGTAAAGAGAGAAGAAAAGCAAGAGTGCAAGCAAACTCAATTCCAGTTGATATGTACATAATGAGAAGCTTTACTCAGGTATCACTATGTTGGCGTTGTTTGCTATTCTGATACGCACTGACCCAAACTGATGCCAAAGAAATTGGTCGAAGAGTGGCACATACCCAGCTGCGCATATTTTCATACCGCACTATCTCAGAAATCCGCCCACGCAGTATGCCGATGCACGCCAGAAAATGTGATCACTCGGAGAAGCATGCTTCACATCGAAACCCACATTAAGTATTGCAAGAATCACAAGACATTTTAACGTTCGAGGCTTTCAGTTAGTATGACATTATACTAGTAAATCAACATACTAACTTTGCTGAAGTTATGGAGACAATATCGTAGACAAGTTATAGTTACGCCTGGGGATGCATAACCATTGCGCAAACGAAGATAGAAAAAGTATTACTGCGGAGTAATGCGGCCATACGAGTGACGCCATCAGTGCTTGCTTTGCAAAGAATGCGAAGCATGCATACTATATATATATATATATATATATATATATATATATATATATATATATATATATATATATATATATATATATATATATATATATATATATTGTAATGAAGCAGACGCGACGAGGGGAAGGGGAACGCCGAGTTTCCAACCGGCGATCAGTGTCGAGACGTCGCGGTGATAATGGAGGCGTGGCGGCGTATTGAGGTGCGTAGCGGGGCCTGTCAAAGCTGGTAGACGCAGTTGAGGCGCGGCGGCGACAGAAGCGTGCCACATGGCCAGCAATGACGCAGGCGAAGCAGATAGGCCGGTTGTCTTGAGTGCGCCACGTCTCGGTGGGACGAAAAAAGTGTGGTGACGGTCGGGCAACTTGAAATGAAGCCGGATTCATGGGCGATGGAAAGGAAGCGGTCTGCGCAGGTGGCCGTGCAACGACGGCTGCATAACTGAGCGGCAGCGACGTAGGGTGGTTGGCAAAGTTGGTATGGGCCAGCGGCACACTCATAGGGTTGGGTGGGGGGGTTGTAGGAGCTGCAGGAAGCGCTTCAGATATGTGATTTCGGATGGCTTCCTGCAGCGTTGGAGGCAAAGCTGCCGTAGGTGCGTCACTGTGAGGCAGCAGCGAGAGCTGCCTGGCCACCTCTTCACGGATAAAATCTTTGATATGCTGCGAGAGGGTCGAGTTGGTGAATTCGGTAGAAACCGCGATGCTGGAGACGGAATCGGCGTGCTGGATGTTCTGGCGGGCGATGGAACGTTGGCGGCGCAGCTCGTCAAAGCTCTGGCAGAGGTTAATGAGGACGGATACGCTAGTTGGGCCTTTGGCCAGCAACATCTGGAATGCGCTGTCCTCGATGCCCTTGAGGATGTGTTTGATCTTGTCATCCTCTGACATGCTGGGATTGACCCGCTTGCACAAATCGAGAACATCCTCGATGTAGCTGGGGAATGTTTCTCCAGGCTGCTGTGCGCGCTGGCGTAGACGCTGTTCAGCGCGTAGCGTACGCACAGCTGGGCGATCAAACACTTCTGCAAACAGAGTCTTAAAGGCGGACCAGCTTGTAAAGTCTGATTCGTGGTTGAAGAACCAAAGTTTGGCTACGTCGGCGAGGTAGAACGGCACGTTGGTCAGCTTAGACTGGTCATCCCATCGGTTATGGGCACTTACACGTTCGTACGATGAGAGCCAGTCTTCCACGTCGTGTTCGGCGGTCCCACTGAAAATGGGTGGGTCGCGCTGACGAGGGACGCCGGCGCAGATGACAGTGGCAGCCGGTGGGGCGGGCAACGAGGTGGCGGGATCAGGCATAGTGCAAGGCGATCTTGTTGGCAGGGTTCGAGTGCGGAGCTCCAGGACGAGGCGAAGGATCTCAGCAACCTCCACCAAATGCGATGAGGTTTATTCTCGTTCACGACGTTGTGGAACGCTAGGCAAAACAAGGCACTGCAAGGGCTGTCCGAAGCACGGGGTCGCTCGAGATCACGGCACGGCCCTTCGTCTTCCTCTTCAGACGGCACATACACAGGGGCGCGTCTGCTTCATTACAATATATATATATATATATATATATATATATATAGTCACGTGGTAGTGACGGTTAAGAAGGCAGCAAAACTGTGATTAACGAAACGAACGCATTATTGGGCGAACTTGTGCCCTCAAAAACAAGCTACACTCAAAGAACAACGGTAGCGGCGAACGCACTCGGCAGTCGTCGCAATCTGATCAGCGGGTCAAGCGCGTCGGCTTTTATACATCAGTCGTCGAAAGTTCCATAGTAATCGCTGGGACCCGCGTGCCTTCCGCAAAGTTCTACACCATTCGCGTCGGGCATACATGCAACCAGATTACACAAGGGTCGGCGACAACAGACAGCGGATAGAAGCATCGATGACATTCTAGAAACTTCCGATACATGCAGGCGCGTTCCGCGCTGTGGGATAACATTTGTAGGCGGCGAAACGTGGTCGCCCGACAAAGATAGGCAAGTGCACGTGTCAATATATATATATATATATATATATATATATATATATATATATAGCTAGCCTCCTACGGCGGGGGAGCTGGCGGCGCCTACCAACTTGATCTGCTCGGTATATACTCATGTTCGTGTTGCCGGCGTGGTCGCGGCATCGTCGTCATTTCCGCTTCGTCGACTCTCGCCTCTGATTCTCGCGTACTACTTGCGCCGAGTCAGAAGGCGCGAGCAAGATCCGGGTACGTTGGCTGCGAAGCACCGAATTGTGGTTGCCTTCGCACGAACAGCGATTCGAAAGCAAGTTTCCCAACCCGTACGTGCACGGCAATCGGCTCCTGACGCTCACAAAGAAGCTCTTGGGAGAACGCAGCTTCGTCGAGAAGTGCGTCAACTCGGACACTGCGTTCCTCAGAAGTTCACCCGAGTACTTCGAGGATGGCGGAGTACTGAGGTACTAATTGGCGCAGAGGAAGGGGCCCACTTTCTTTCTGACCCTCAGCATGTCCGTACTCCACAATCAGCCCCTGCTCGAAGTCATCGAGAGAGTCAGCGTCGGTCCATGCCACAGACAACTACCTGCAAAATGCTTCACATAACTTCGATTTTTTAGAAAGTTAAAGTGAAAATCGCGAACAGAAACTTATATCTGGATTTATAAGATTTCCTTTTTTTGAGAGCACGCGTTGAAAGCGAAAACTTGAATGAGTCTTTGTGAACGTTGGACTAGTTTAATTTGAATGGGGCGGGAGGATATTTCGCGTTAACTGCGATGTCGACAATGACGTGTACCTAACTCGACATGTACTAAAACTGTCACGCACTACAGTCGGTTGATGAACATTAGGCGGGATCAATTGTTTCGCCCTAACTTGTGGTTGTGGCGATGACGTCAGTGCCATGTTCCTACGCAGTAAAAATGTTTACGCCTTTAATTGTGCTGTTTTTTCCCACATGGCTAACACCTTTACACGTAAAGGCATAAAATGTTTATTGTACACTAAAACGAGCTCACACTAAGCATGCGATGAGAGGATCCATAGTTCAAAGCTCTATGAATTGTGACAAATTGCCGCGCGCCGATATATCTGGCCGAAGAGTTTGACAGCCGTTGCTCTAAAGGGACACTAAAGGTTACTATGAAGTCAAGTTAAAGTGATTAAGCAATGTTCTAGAACGTCTAAGGCGTCAATATAATTGCGAACAGAGCTTTAGTAACCGAGAAATTGAGGTAAACGCATGACAATTTGAGACTACCCAGCGACATTCCGGTACTAGCCCGATGACGAAGGCACTCCTCATCATAATTTATGTCACTAGTACTCAACTACTCGTAATAAAAAAATTATTTCATTAGGTTATAAGACGGAAGAAAATGCTACTCGTCTACTTCTGTTCGATTCTAAGAAAAAGTAACATTTTGACGTTACCCTTCAGTAGTATTGGTGTTCGAAAGGTTTTCTTTTCGCTCGACTCTGCCCGCTCGACTCTGCGCCGCGCGCGCTTTGGAGTTTCAGTTGTTTCGCTATCGCGTCGTGCTGCGCTGGTTCTGCTGGCTCGCGAAACTTGCATTTGGAAAAAGCAGCGAGAATGTCATGTCTATGTGATGTCGTGGGATGCGCGAACGGTCAGTGGAACTTGGCCAAGGGCAGTTGCAGCGTCGAATCCAACGTTACTTATCACTGTGTGCCAACGAGTGAACATCTCCATTCGAAGTGGTTAAGTGTCGTACCTCTGCCACAGCGCGTTGGCAGAGAGCCGAAAAATCGCATAATATGCTCGCTGCACTTTCGTCCAGAGGATTACGAGTTGAACGGCGCCGACTTACTGAAGTCGTGTGGAGTGCCTTTCAAAGCAATGCTTTCCCGTAGCGCTGTTCCTTCGGTCTTGCCTGCATTCTCCGAAGCGCAAGAACAACTGCAGGTCGAAGACGGGGCGGGGCGGTGAGTGCGGAATTTGGTTTTCACGAAGGAAAAGCTACAAACATGCGAATATGTACAGCCATTACATACAGTTGCCGTCGTACTAGTACGCAACGACGCCGGCAGCGCGAGCTCTGAGCACCAGGTCACGTTAATCGGTGCTTAAATCGCTGAAGTCGAGCCCAGCATCGCGAGCCAATGTGTCGGTGTCAGGGTCGTCCATTGCAACGAGCGTCAAAGTTGGCGTCATAAAATAAAGAACCAGCTTATCGTCACGCGCTTTCCCTTTCGCTAGCAACCATAGTTCCGCTTTCGCGCTGCTGTCGGCTCTGTCGTGGCTCTGTTTCTGGCCGCACGTTCGCGTTTTAAAAGGCGTAGCGCCGTCTGCGGGCGCCGTTTTACCATAGAGGTGGTATGACCGTTTTATTCACCAACGGCGCAACGTCACTATGAGACCGTGACGTCACCACTCCTCGATCGGAGGGCGGGCGATTTGAACTGCGCTAGAGGTACGCGGACGCTTCAGAACGCGTTTTCTCTTAAAATAAGTCTCTTCTTCGCATGAAACAAGCGTTTCGAGGTTTCTGGGATGGTGTTTCAACAGCCTACAGAGACTTATTATTATCCTTTAGTGTCCCTTTAAATTCCATATATTTTCCGCGCCACTTGCTGCAGTTAACATCGCACGTATTTACCCCAAAACGCCACAATATTTTCAGTAGAGATTTAGCGATAAATGCGAGAGAAATGCGTAAAAACATTGCGTCGCAGCTCGTTGAGGTTCCGGCTCTGTGATTTACACCGCGTCCCCCCCCCCTCCCCACTCCATTGCAAAATGCTGCTCTAGAGCTGACTCGACACCTTAGCGAAGTGCAACTTCGATGGCCCGAAGACGGCGAGCGTCGGTTGCCATATATATATATATATATATATATATATATATATATATATATATATATATAACACATGACATATTTCTACCTATACGACGTGATCGGCTTCCCCACACACCACAGACATGCAGCTTTTCCACTTTGATACTCTTAATGCTAGCGCAGTAAAGATGTCGCAGATTCGCCCCCCCCCCCCCCCCGCGCGACATCCTAGGCATCGACTGCGACATAAAATTTGTAGACAGCCATACCGAGCAAGGACAGTAGGTTTATCGGCCGTATAAACTCGTAAACATTCGTCTACTTTCTAAATTAACAAACATGGTGTTAATTAAATTAATTAAACAAACCACACTCGACGACCACGGACACTCGCTGTCAGAACGCTCGCGTGAGAAACGCGGCAGCAGCAGCGAGCGAAGTAACCTTCGTTCTGTCTATCGCTTCAACGCAAACTGAGCGGCGAGAACGCAGCACACGCAAAGCTACGAGCCGTCGGTCCACTTAGACGGTGCACCGTAATCAGATCGCTTTCAATTTAGAGCCCGCACGACCATGCGCGGCCGCGCCATACACAGTTGCTCCCGAAGTACAACGTGCCCCCCCCCTCCCCCGCTCTCCCGGTACCATGCGCTCGACAAAGACGGCGTGCTTCCTCCCCGTTTTCCTCCCTTGCGCACGCGACATTGATCCGCAATCGTCGACTCACTCTCGCAAGCTTTCTCTCGCACATACAGCATACGGCGAGTGGCGATGGCGACGACGGCGGCAAAAATGGGCCTGGAGTGTCTATATAATTGTTATCGCAACTAAATACTTTATTCGTGTTCATTAACAAGTCTATCTTACCCTTTAAGGATAAGGGTATTAGCCATCGGACACACCAAGTACCATTCATGCACCCATAAGGGTGTTAAAATGTTTAGCATATACTGTGGACTCTTTATTGCGACGCGTAGTGCATAGAAACGTAAAAACAAAGCCACGGGAATTGGATCGCGAGGTTTGCAACTCACACTACTGGAGAGTTCTCATGTCCATGCTCTTTGTTCGTGTCCACCGATACAGGAAGAAATCTCACCCCGCGACTTGGGCCTCAATAACTCACGGCGTCGGCACCCCGTGTGCAAAACCTCTGGCTGCCTCTGGCTTCAGCGCTACCTCCGCTCCGGAGATCGTAACTCGAACAACATCCAGAGCCAGAGGCGCAGCCAAGCGGGTCCCTGCAACGACTTTCACGAGCATGTCTGCAGATCCCGGCCGCAGTCCATCTACGAAGACGGCGTCGCCCGCCTCATGGAGGCCGTGAAGGCGCGCCTCCTGGGAAAGCGCAGTGGGGCTGGCGGAAAAGCAAGTGACGCAACAAAGGGTGCTTCCGAACGGGAACGGCAGAAGGAGCCTGCGAGTCTCCTGCGGCGATGCCTAGATGGCGCAACAGTGGTCACCGAAGACGATGTAGCACGGTCTGTATTGACACGTGCACTTGCGTATCTTTATCAGGCGACCACGGTTCGCCGCCTAACAAATGTTATCGCACAGCGCGGGACGCGCCTGCATGTATCGGAAGTTTCTGAAATGTTGTCGATGCATCTATCCACTGTCTGTTGTCGCCGAACCTTGTGTTATCTGATTTCATCGCATGGCGCGAATGGTGTAAAACTTTGTGGAAGACACGCGGGTCCCAGCGATTAGTCTGGAACATTCGGCGACTGCTGTATAAAAGCCGACGTGCTTGACCCGCTGATCAGATTTCGACGACCGCCGATCGTGTTCGCCGCTACCGTTGTTCTTTGAGTCTAGCCTGTTTTTGAGGACACAAGTTCGCCCAATAAAACGCTCGTTTCGTTAATCGCAGGATAAAAGTTGAAAAATTGTGGGGTTATGATCTACTGCCCTCCTGCTACTCGCCATTGCCTTGTTTGCCCAATACATTTACCGGGATACGTCTGTTGGCAAAGCCGCGAAACCCCTCCAGGCCCTAGGCCAGCATTTTTTATTCATTCACCCGCTTTTAGAGGAAGCGTATTACTCTCGAGCCTAGACTACATACGTCGTTGTAGCCCGCACAAGGAATGCATGAAGAGAGGGGGAAGCGGGCAGGATCTGTTAAAGCGAAAGCGTTAAGGGCCTCGTGTCGCAAAAAATATGGCGGACCGCGACCAGCGTTGACCGTCTTTTTTTTTTCGAGAAAGATCACTCCGAGCCCCTTGTGCCCAACCACGCAGACCCTCTGTGTATCGCAGAGGCGTTACTGAACTTATTGAATTTCTCAAAGTAAAATGCGAAGTACTAACATACAACCTACAGACATGATAGCGCAGGATTGGAATTTGAATGCGCATGAAAACACTTACTCAGAAACTCAAGCACAAGCCCCTTTTGCAGTGTTTATACCATTCACAGAGCGGCGTGCCCGGTTCCTTGCAAAACCTCTAGATGGAGCTTGCCTCCGCGCAGCTGCGGTCCCCGCTAGAGGCCCCTTTTCTACCAGAAAGCTCGCCTACGTGCATAGCAATGGCCGCCAGCGTTCTCTGGAATAGCTTACGCTTACGTAAGTTATAGTTGCCGGGAAGCATGAGAATTAGTCGGGAATCTTTGAATGCTATCGCGTTCCACTCTTTAAGTCAAAGCTTAAGCGTCCTCAAAATCTGCCATATTGTCGAAGTCGCGATTTCGTCGATTCTTAATGACTCAGAGGGCTGCTATGAGGTCTCTGATTGGCTCAAAATACCGCCGTTGCAGAATTTGACAAAATGACGGAATTCGACAATGTTCAGAATAGCACCCCAAGGCCGATGAGGAGGCCTCTGATGTAAGAGCCATGACGAGAAAACACTGGTGGCAAACATGCGTTAAGAACAGGCTGATCGCTATCACGACCGTTCGTTCCACCAGTTCCTGAAGTCGCCGGCAAGAGATGGCTGCCACCTGCAAGAAATGCAAAATTCAGTGGTCTCTATATCACATGGTCGTGCCAGAGTCGGCCACAAGAAATCCAATCACCCCTTACGGGGCAAAACTCCAACAGTAGGCAGTGGGAGGTGTGGCTAGCCAGCACGGTGCGGGAGGACCAATTGGCCCTTCTCGACCAAGCCCGGCGTGCCGCGATCGCCAATAAGGCCCTGGACTGGGGGACCCACCCACTGGACCTGAATGTGATTTTTTTTAATAAACATTTATACTACTACTAGTCAATGTCAAAAACAGTTGTATTAGAATAACGAAATTTCGTAATCGAAGACGAATACTAGAGAAAAAATGACCGTTGAATATCATATAAAATACCAAACGTCTTTTTTTTTCATTTGTAGCAATCTAAAATATGGAGTTTGCATGTAATTAGATTGATCAAAAAAGGCGAGAGAAGAAAAACACTCGTTTGCATTAGTTTTTTACATTGCTCACAACTGTGCTTTCGGTCAATTGAGGAGCTTTCAACTGAGAAACAACTAAAACGTGATCCGAGTCTGGCGCATCATAAGTGTGGGGGTGATAAAACGTCGTGAGATTATCCAAATAAATTGCTTTGTCTAAAATCAAGAATTGCAGGGTGCTTGAAGGCGACTGATCTTTATTGAAATCATCGAGGAAATTATTAAGCTATACCATGCGTTCGATAAGCGAGTGGTGCCTTTTCGCTGTAGTTGTGGTTCGGCTGCAGGTCAGTGGTTATGGCATTGCATTGCGGAGCTCGTCGAAGTCGCGGGCTCGAGCCCGGTCACGACAGCAGCGTTTCGATGGGGGCTAAATGCAAAAACGCTCGTGTACATATGTTTATGTGCACGTCACAAAACCCCGGATGGTCAATATTAATTCGAAGTCCCATACTAAGGCACGCCTCAAAACCGTATCGTGGTTGCAGCATGTAAAACCCTCCGGCATTGAGAATAGTTTGCAACAGTCATCACTTGCATCTGGCTTTGTCCGTGTAGGCTATTCGACAACTTGGAATAGTGACTTGGGGAATCGACGACGACTCGTCTAGCAAAGAATATTCTATTTCTAGCCAAGAACTTGAAACAACCGCGCACCCCTAAAAAGGGACACGAAAGAGGAACACCAACTAGCTAACATTATTCACGTATTTTTTCTAAACTGTGTTGATTATTTTCGCTGTAACCAGTTGAATGTTAGAATAGACAATCAAGGTCCTAGTAATGTCATGAAATTTGGCGCCCAAACCGCAGCAGCAGTACTTCAGTCTGACGTCACGGATTTCAATGTATTTTTTGTCTTCCTATTTCGGCCGCTGTTGCTCCCTGAAATTCTTGAAACGTGCTGAGTTAAGTCTATAGCACATTTTAGTATACAATGTAGCCGATCTTTACAGACAGAACATTAACCAGGTCCGAGTACATCCCGTACAAATTGCTGACGTCATACCAAGCTCGTGCGGGAGCTTCAATATGGCGATGCCACCGTTCTTTCGTTCTCACGCCTTTCTTTGCCTTGTTAAACTTCTCCTCGCAATAATAATCGCTTTCTTTATTCTTTTTTTTTTCATCTGTAGAAGCGTGGTTCACTCATACATATTAAAAAAGAACTTTTACTATGTGTTTCTCTTTACGCAACCATTATTCAGTTCTCGTGTGACTGGCAGAATCACTTGCTCTACGTCTGCCACTCCGACTCTCACATAACCGAGAAGCAGGCGTGAATTGTTGCTGCGGCTTGTTACTGCAAACTGCTTACTGTCACTGCAAGTCACTCAGTGAATTTTTCCATGTCTTGATCACATTGTATGTTTGTTTATTCGCGGTTCCCCGTTGAATATCCTTATTTTGCGCCTGCTTTGCGTGCTTTGTGGCATTGCCTTTGGTTTCTACGATAAGATATGTTGCCGTGTTGCTGCCTGATTTCCCAGGTAAGTATTCATAAATCAAGCTGCCATTACGCACTGTATATTCTACAATCCCAACCGCTTATCACCTGTGAGCATAGGTGATAGATAAACTCTACATACAAGTACCACTATTTCCTATCGCGCTCCAGAAGTTGTTCGCAGTGTGGCTGCATTTCTCTAGTTCGCAAACGAATATTCGCAAACGGATAAATGGTTTGGAAACTTATTTTCCCAGCGTTTGTGGAGACGTCCATGGCATGGTCTGCCCAAACACGGCTCCAGAGGCGCCACTGCGCATTTCTGAGAGCTTCTTCCAGAAGAACCCTAATGCCAGCGTCGACGACTACGCGGCGTTCGTGAAAAGGTAACGCCTCATTAAATGTTTTCGCTCACTACAAAATTTTCTTCGAGATGCTTTCCCGACAGGTAGGCAATGGGCCAACAGCGTAAACAAAATAAACTTGATGTCTGCTGTCCTGTCGCACTAGGCACGACCAATTACATGACACACACAGACATTATATATATACATATACTCTGATGGCAAAGCATGTACAGTGAAACGCCATTATGACGAAGAAGCTTACGCCCTAAACATAGTTCGACCTTTCATGTAATTCGATATACGCGAACTGGCCTCTATCTCAGTGGGACGAACTTTTGTGGTGCGTCTCTACAACAAACCCCTCTACAACGAAATGACCTGTATAGCGAAGGAATCATTCTGTCCCGGTTCTATTGTGAGTTGTGCAGTCCTCGACTTTTATAACGAAGTGACCTGTTCAACGAATGATTTTGGAGGCCCCAAGCACTTCCCCAGAAAGGCGTTCGACTATATATGCACGTTTGACATCTTTAGTGGACAAAGGCAAGCAAAGAATTCATTTACTGAAAGCAAAACTACACATAGTAAACAATAATTTTGCCTGTGCCTTGAACTGCTTCTGAGCGCAACTATCAATGGCGTTCTCGATGCCCGAGATTGTCTAAACCTGCTCCGGTCCACTTGGCTGAGTAGTGGCACATTACCGCAGCAACACATCCACGGCAGAGTGTACTTCCCGAGGTATCAGGCGAGGCTGGTCCTTATACTCAAGTGTTCGATGGGACTGGCAGCGGACGATGCGAGTTCAACATATCCGATGTCTAGTTAGCATCAAGGTAATTTATAATATTTATTGGTTATCGCACAAATACCCTTTTGGTTCTGCCAAAGTCACAAAAGGCTTAAGAGGCGGTGCCCGGCATTGCCAGGCAGCACAGTTCCCAATGAAATCGTCAATGGAGAAGAGTTACACGCACACACACGCCCGCACGCACGTATGCTCATGCACAAGCACACACACGCACAACACAGACACGCACGCACGCACACAGACACCACAGAACGAATGGAAAGGAAGAAGGCGTATTCTATGCCAACTTGTCCAAAACACGTTTAGTGATTGCTTTACAGTAAAAAGAGCAATCAGATACGCCACAAGCTGTTATAGTAAAAAGATAATATTGCAAAAACCAGTCATGTACAAAATATTTCAACTTTTTTCAAGAATTTATCGCTAAGACTGAAAGAGTTATTTTATGAAAGACCAACCTATTTTACATGCGTATCGGTCAGTACATTTCGCGGATTCGACATATAGGGAATCCGAGCTTTATCTGAGTTTGTTATATTTCTGTTCGACTCTTACCAATAGTTGCCATGGTAGCTGAACAACCGCATCGTAGAGTTCCTTCGAGTAATTTTTGTAAGAAAAATCTATGGTGCACATGACACGAAGCCTCCGGCACGATTTCGGCAGCGTGGCAGGCGACCTCAGCTGGAAGAAGCGCTCGCACCGGAAAGCGGCGAAGACTTCGTCCAGGCCGTCATCCGCGAGGTGGATGCCGAGAATCTGCCGCTGGGTGGCGCTCTCTGCGCGTTGCGACCTGGAGCGGCGTCATCAAAGGCCCGGGCTACGTCCAGAGGCGCGGGCCCTGTACCAGCAGCTCTGGAAGGTCCTCTACTTCGCGCCACTCATGGGGAACAAGGCAAGTAATACGTGCTGTCCAAAACATGGCGATTGTGACATGTTTCCAGCGCATCAATTGCTTCCGGCGCGGTCAGCCTGTAAAAACATCGCCTTCGAGATCTGTCTGTTACTCCACGAAAGCGGTCGCTGGGCGGTGGACTCGAACATCGCCTATAGCACGTCTCTAATATTACAAATGGAAGTATGACGTTTATTTTCTTTTCAAGTAATCAGCCTTTCCCCACGAAATTCACCAATGAGTTTTGAAAGAATACTGCACAGACAAAACGAATTTCGCGCTTCCCTTTAGTGCAGCTTTAGCTGCCCCCCTTGTGCTTGTACAGGCTCAACCACTAGTGAAGCAAGCGTACCAGAGGCCTCCCCCGCAGCCCCAGGTCCAGGCGTGCCTGCGGATCGCCGAGGACGTGTCCCGCAGGAGGACGGCTGAGGCCGCCAGGTCGTCGCTCTCAGACGCCGTGGACAGCCTGGACGACACGGTGGTCCACTTCGTCTGGGAGGCCGGACAGGCAAGTTAATACATGGACGCCACCAGTGTTCGAGCATGCAGAGTTACCCTAGAAAATTTAATACAGGGAACTATGGCACTGGAGCGCGTACCGGAGCTGCATGTATAGCGTCCAGCCAGCGCGGTAATCATAGGCACTATATGGATTTACCTAACCATCGGTCTTTTTGCTTCAAACGGCCCTCGGACTTAGTAAACTGATTATATCCAGCAAAATCGTGCGTTATAAATGTAAACATTCTCAAGGATTCATGTGCGCACAAACTAATTGCTTTGCTGCATTTTAACTAACTATGGGTGCTTGATAAGTTACAATAATAAAGTGGCAACCAGTAACCTCAAAAGAACGTTTGCCGCCACAATAACAAATATTAGACCAATCTCCATGCCATATATGAAGAGTTAATCCATTTTATAGTTGACTGTCATTCACCTGCCATATAGCTGAAGAATCACAGAACGCCAGGTTCCTCTAGTAGTTTTTGTAGGAAACCATGATAAAAACAAAACAAAAACAAGCAAGGAGCATGATTCCAGGCATGATGTCTCTACAAACCTCCTTTGACGCCACCCCTCCTCTCCGGTGCCTCTCTGCGGCTTGGCTCTCAAAAGCTCGCTCCTCCGAAGTCCTTTCACTATTTGAGGAAATGTGGTTTGTAGTAACTTGGTAGCGCGTACCATCGTCGGGGACAGGATCCCGACACAGCGAGTGCGTTTGGACGGTTCGTATAAACTGTTATCGTAATAGAATTCTCGAGTCTCTGGAGCCCGTAGCAGTGACACTAACATCGTGCCGCGCCTGATCACAGGTCATGCGAACGTTGGTCCCGGCTTGGCTCTCCCACGTTGCTCCCAACATCACCAACTCGACCGTCGAAGACGAACCGGATGTGCGACGCGCGGACCGCGAACACGCGTCCCAGCGACTCGGTGCCATCGAGGTCCACCTCCTGCACGACGACGATGCCAGCACCCCGCCACTGTCTAACGTTAGCGCCTACGCCTGGCAGGCACGTACCAAACACCATAGAGCTTCCAACCATTATCACGAGATGAGAACTCTGACGTTGCGACTCTTCAGCCAGCATGGGGACAGGGAACTAGAAAGTACACTGTAGCATGGGGATGATGGTTAGTGCGTGGATTTGTCTGACCTCAGTGATCGTGGCTTCAGACGTTCGCGTTGCTTTATTTAGGACGTTTTAGCTGCCTTTAATGGCCCAAATTTCTAAGCTATCCTATTCTTCTAAACGCAAAATGCCATAACACTCTGCACACATGCGTAATCATTGCAAATTGTTGCATTTAAAAGTACACTAAAAGCAAATACCAAGTCGTTGTGGGCAGTTAAAATGGCCTTCCAGAAACGACGCAATGCTTGTTTCGTATCAAGAATAGACTTTGTTCACGAGAAAGTTGCCTCTGAAGGGTCCGCATGCATTTGGCGCAATTCAAATCGCCCTCCGCCAAGCTAAGAGCAGTGACGTTACATACGCCATCGCCGCCCTTTACTGTTGTCGGTGAGTAAAACAATGCCGGACAGATGGCGCTACGTTTTTTGCGCAAAACACAAACGCGCGGCGATTGAGACACCGAGACAGAACAGATCGTCGGATTCACCGCTGTAGCTGCTCTTGGTCAAATAGCGTGGACCATTCGGGAATACCGCGACATCACATGGACGTGGCACTCCCTGCTACTTACCGTTTGTGTGAGTTTCGCGGAACAGCAAAACCAGCAAGGACTTACGCGGTAACGGAACTATTGCGAAAGCACGTGCGGTACAGAGAAGAGCAAAACGAAACCTCAAGACCGCCCGTGTCGTTGTCAAGGGGCAAATTCAATGAGTTGCGCCTTGTAAAATTAGAACTGCACAAAAGCATTTTTCTTCGTCTCATAATTTGATGCAACTATCTTTTTATTACGAGTGGTTGAGTACTAGTGACAGAAAGTGAATGAGGACTGCCTCCGTCATCAGGCTAGTACATGAATCGTGTCCTGCATTTACCTCAATTGCTCAACTACTAAAGCTCTGGTCACGATAATATTGACGCCTTAGACGTTCTCAAGAATTAACCTATCACTTTAGCTTGACTTAATATTTGTCTTTAGTGTCCCCTTAAAACGCAATGCGTTTTTGAAGATTACCAGTTCGTAAAGTCACAAAGTCGTTTGAAGCCAAAATGAAGAAAATAGGAAACCCCATGTTTACTAGCCATCTTTCACATGCTAACTGAACCATCACGTTTGCAGTCGGTATACACTAGTGCCAGAGTTTCCACTCGCAATTTTAAAGCGAAGCGTTCGTGGTCTCTTATCCATAATATGGCGCTCGTAGTTTTCTCACCGGACATATTTCTGAATATATATTGTTATGATTTACAAGCAGCAGGAACTGGGAAAACAGGGAAGGACACTAATTACAGGCAAACTGAAAACGATTAGGCAGGGACCTTGTCTTCTCTTGTGCGATGCGCGAGATCTTCCTTCTCTAAGTGCCGCATATTAGATGTGGCACTTGCCTCCTGCCAGAGAGAGCACCATCCCGATGTTCATCTAACGCCAGGAAGATGTGTCAGACGAGGTGTGGGCACTTCACTTCATTCCGAATATGGCTTCATGCGTACAATGTGCACGGCTTCTGGTGGACGCTGCTACGTCGTAGAGGAAGCACGATTGTCAAGGATAACCCCATAGTTCAAGTCGCTGAGGCGTCGTACAAGCTTGTATGGACCAAAGTATACTCCTGAGTAGCTTTTCTGAAAACCCTCGCCGACGGCTAGGACTCCAAACTTACGCTTTCTCGTCTGGCTGATATGTATTGTACCGGTACCGTAGATTGTAACGTCGAGCGTCGTAGTCCTGTTGTCGGGTGATACTGACACGGGCGGGTTTCTCGCTTCTTCAGCCCGTTGAGCGAAAGCTTCAGCGTCCGTGCCTGTATCACCCTAGTCATGTGGCATCGAGCATCGTTGTCACTTCACGGTGGTCTTTCGTGTTGTTTCCTGTTGCGCAGTGTTATAAGCGAATGTGATGCACGGTATAATGTCATCCCCATTTTTGTTTTCTATGTCTACGTACATACTCAGCATGGCCGCGATAGTCTTCTTCAAGCGTTCTGTTAGGCCGTTCGTTTGCGGGTGATAGGCTGTGGTCTTTCGGTGAGCCGTGGCGCTGAGGCTAATCCCTGTCTTTAGGAGTGTAGCCGTTAAGGTAGTCCATCTGTCCGTTGGCGCACCGTACCTCACAAGCACGTCGTCAAGAAAAATCGCCCTGCTTCGACTGCGGTGCCGCTTGGAAGAACCTTGGTTTCTGCATAGCATGTCAGGTAATCGGTGGCAACGATTACCCACTTATTTCTAGCATTGGAAGTCGGCAACGGTCCGAGAAGGTAGATCCCGGTTTGGGGGCAAATGGGGTCGCGGGCACTTGGACTGGTTGTAGCAGCTGAGCTGGTTTTATACGTGGTGGTTTCCGTCGTTGACAAACGAGGCACGTGCTCACGTAATGTTTCACAAAGGCGGCAATCCTTGGCCAGTATTATTTCTCTTGGCTCGGGCCAGTGTTAGAATGTAGCCAAGGTGGCCAGGTGTCGGTTCATCGTGGCAGGCTTGCCAGACCTCATGACGGATAGACGTTGCGACAAGTAAGCGGCTGCTTCCGATTGCACAGAACTTCTTGGAGAGGCCGTCATTACGGAGGCAGAATAATGGGAAGCTTTTAAATGTTTTTGGCACGCTTGTTATCCGGCGTTCTGAAAAATCAACTAGCAGAATCAGTTCGCAGTCTTCCCACTGCTGACGAGCTATGGTGCCCGCGTCTGCGGCGTCGGCATAGGAGGTGGAGGTCGAGGGACAACATCTGCGTAGCTGGGCTGCCACGTCTGGGGGTGTGGCTCGGGAGCCGAAACGCTTGCTTTATTTATTAGCGCACATCAGCCACTGACGCAACTGTGCATTCACTTGTCGAGGCAGTGAGCTTCTCAATCTCTTCCTGAACAACTTCGTGTATCACCCGGCGCAAGGAACACTCGTCTGTGACCATCACTGCTGGTCAGGTGATCATAATGGCGGCAGTGTACGTCTAATGCGCGCTCTATGGCAGCGATTCTTTAATAAATTCATCGACATTTGTCGGCGGGTTCCATACAAGACCAGCATACAGCTGCTGTTTTACACCAAGCATGAGGTGGCTGAGTTTTTTTGCCTCAGACAAGTCACGGTCTGCACGACGACAAAGACTAGCCATGTCCTTAGCAAACAAGCTAACAGTTTCATTCGGCCTTTGATTCCGTGATTCGAGAATACTCTGTGCGTGGTCTCGCCTTTCGGTGCTCCTGAACGTATGAAGTGGCAGCGGGACTCATCGCGGCGTGGCCAGATTCCCTCGCTATTTACGAACCACGTGCGGACTCCGTCTTCAAGAGAGAAATAGACGTGAGATTGTTTCACTTCAGCATTCCACTGAGAATTTTGCCGGATAGTTTGTGGTCATTTAAAGCCATGTTCCGCTTGGACACGCAGGCCCAGTACGTTGCGGAGCGCAAGACCCTGCTCGTGCCTCTAGGGCTGCTGGGTCTCATGCTCAACGCGTCGGCCGCCATCGAACCCGTGCTCGTGCCAGCGCTGGGCCGGGAGGTGATGCGCGTGCTGATGCCGACGAGTCCGGGCCCTTACGCTTGGCGCCCGCGCAACCAGCGGCGCTTTCAAGTGCTGGTTAAATGTGTCGCCTCGGGTCTCGACATCGACGAGAAAGGTGCGTGATCGATTGTATTAATTGATTGATTGATTGATTGATTGATTGATTGATTGATTGATTGATTGATTGATTGATTGATTGATTGATTGATTGATTGATTGATTGATTGATTGATTGATTGGGTTTGACGTCTCAAAGCAACACTGGGGCTATGAGAGAACCTGCATAGTGGAAGGCTCCTCCAGGTTAATTTTGCTCCCCTACTGTTCACTAATCCGTGCATACGGTATACGGTGCACGAGCACAATTTTTTCCTCGGGTACAGTGTTTTAGATCCGCCGTTCAACAAGGGTTACAAGCATTTGTAGTCTATCTCAGGTACGCGTAGCCAGAGAAAGGGGAGGAGGATACGCCACGTGACTCCTCTGTTCCGCCCCCGAATTTTGCGTACCGCATACCCGACATAAAACGACGTGCGCCAACACCCGCCAGCTCCCACCTCAGATTAAGTGCCTGCATCCCCCGAAAGGATTTACTGGCTGTGCCAATGATCTATCTTTAATGTTACCTTTACCTTGAACATGGCATCCGAGATTACGCAGTTTTGACTGCCGCGTGCGATCTCGGAGCCAGTGACTTGGATCTACAACAAACGCTGCCCGTGTCAGGTGTCTGGTGCTACATCTCTACGCTATATAAACTTAACAATATTGTAGGCACTTGATACATGGTTTCCTACAAAAGTCACTAGAGGGAACTCTGGGGCTGCAATCGTTTAGCTACTATAGGAATGATGAGTAACACATTTGCTTTATCTTCGTGCTTATGGTTTTCCCTATATATATAGGGGAAATTGGCATTGCGACACTGTTATTACATAGGAATGCCAGCCTTTAGTGGCTTAGGAGCGGCATCGTTCTCGGAGGACGAGGACACCTTGAAAGCACGCATGGCTAGCACCATTCCGTACGTCACAATGGTTCACTTTCCACTAAAACGGCACGTAAAAAGCTCTTTTAACTTTCATATTACACAAACGTGTTATTCGATCGTGAGGGCTTGTGCTTTTATGTCCAATAATATGGAACGTAGCAACTATCGGCGGGCGGATAAAATTGGAGGGCACACGGCAAGGACTGCGCTCGCTTTGCGACAGTTTATTATCTGTTCTTGCTTTTCCTCGCTTGATTATGCACTGCACCTGAGCAAAGTTTATTCAAAAATACCATACGGGTAAGTGAAAGTCTGTTATCATTTTTTTTTAGGAAAGCTTATCTATGCAGACAAATCCGCGTTTTAGGTAAAGCCTCGCACACCCTTGTACCGTTATCCCCGTGGTGGCAGAGGATGGCGCCAGATTACCCTCTAGGAAATATTCTTAGAGACTGCATTTCCGACATTATTGTGCGTTATAAGGCTTCAATTTTTGAAAATTTGAGAAAAAAAGTTAAATTTTTCTGAAGACATGAATGCAATGATTTTCTGTGCACCTGCAAAATCATTGCGAATGTTTGCATCTGTAGCGCCACATTCTGTCAGAAATTATACATGTTTTGAGTCATAAAGCTATAAGAACAGTTTAGACAAATGTACGCCATCTAGCCATCGTTCCCATGCTGCACATTCGAGTTTCCTGCTGCATACACTGTCAGCTACTATAACCGCAGATTCCAGCGCCAGATTTCCTTCTAATAAATTTCTACAACACACTCTAACGGCGCAGCCAGATGGCAAACCTAGGCACATGTCCCCCTTATCCGCGAAATTCTTGTCATAGTATGCAGCCTTCCCAGCCCCCTCTGTCCTTATTCCCCCTATCTGCCTTCACTCAAGTGAGTGCCCCTCCCAGAAAAAAATTTCTGGCTACGCCACTGAATCTATAGGAATGATTGGTAGCACATGGATTTGCCTTAACTTCGTCTTTCTAGATTCGAAAGAAGTTGCGATTTTACAAGTCACTCATTTTCAGCAAGAAAGAGTAACAAAGCTTAATTTTTTCAGTGAAGAAAAAGCGTTCGAGGGGTTAATTGCACAGGAATATCTCTTACAACGCTCTTCAAACACTTTCTTGTTTAAGAACCACAAGGTGACGCTACCAGTGTCCCTGCTGCTGTCGACCGTAATTTCGTAATACGTTTATGGACGAGATAACACTCTTCATACTCGCGGACACCTTTCTGTGGCAATGAATGGAAAGCAACGGAGGCAAAACGAGCACAAGTGAAAGCGCTTCTGAAAAGGGTCCCGTGTTTTCATCCACATTAGTTTAAGCTGGGGAAAAGAAACATCAGCACCTTATTAGCAACACTTAAATAAAATAAAACACACCACTGAATGTAAACATTAACTTGTGGCGTTTCCCTTCCGCGTCTGGGGAAATGCGAAACCATCGCACGTGAAGCGGCGTCGATTCAGCGTCTGTTCCGAGCAAACAAAAGCACCGTCAATATCGCTCACGGCCAACGCCGCCGACACCGGCTTTTCTGCGACACGAGCTCCTTAACGCTGTCGCGTTAAAAACTGGCGGACTACTTGCCGCCGTAACACAGGTGCAGCAGCCACGCGCCCGTAGCTTTCCCTTCATTGCCACGGAATGTTGTCCGCGAATATATATATATATATATATATATATATATATATATATATATATATATATATATATATATATGTGTGTGTGTGTGTGTGTGTGTGTGTGTGTGTGTGTGTGTGTGTGTGTGTGTGTGTGTGTGTGTGTGTGTGTGTGCGTGTGTGTGTGTGTGTGTGTGTGTGTGTGTGTGTGTGTGTGTGTGTGTGTGTGTGTGTGTACAAACATTTCTATCAATAATTTTATTAGAAACCCAGTATTATATAGTGAACCCTGCAATAATTTATTGATTGCTTAACTTATTAGCTGGGTGAGTGATCATTGCTTGCTTTGAGTGAGCGACTGTGCTCACGAGCGGGTGAGTGAACATGCATGTGCACTTTTAACCTCGTTCCACATAGTTTCCACCAAGTAGTAAGTGGAACATGTTTGCGATGTTCGCCTTACTGATTGAAACCTGATGCGGTACGAATTTTGTTAAGCGTCAGCATTTCCTTCTGCCGAGTTTGTCGCCGCTGCTACGCAGTTAACCTCACTCAAAACTTACACTAAATAATAAGTGGAACATATATTTGCAAAAAAAGTGTTCCGCTTATTAAGTGAAGCCTAAAATCAAAAAGGGGGCCTACCGATGGATTAGCACACTGTGGCATAAAGGCTATAAGCAGGGATAAGGTGCCTCACAAAGGCTGGCCAACGTTTCGATAGGGGGCCAATCTTCGTCGAAGGTGGCCTTACCATCCTCGGCAGGTTAGCTTCAACAGGCTAATTGGGTGACGTCATGTGCAGTCGTTCTCGGCAGTGGCTGGCTATAAAGGAAGGGACGGAAAAGAAATTTAGCGCTGTTGCTTGACGTCTCTAGGCATGATTTCCGAGACGATTGGACAAGAGCGGGAGAGTGGAAAAGCGCCAGGGAAAAAGAACATGGGAGGGTGTTTGGGGTGGGCCAGTCGGCGCGCGAGTAAATAACAAAAGGACTCTGATCGCCTGACCGGCTCTTTTAAAACCACAAACGCACGCCACATACGATTTCTGTGCAGTTCTCTGGCGGCTTCCTAACCTTTCGCTCCCCCAACACCCTCCTATGTTCTTTTTTTCCTGCCGCCTTCCCACTCTACCGCCCTTGTCCTGTCGTAGTAGAAACGTCAAGAGTGGAAGAGTGCCTGGAGACGCCAAGCGACAGCGTTCCGTCACCGACAACGACCTCACGTGACGTCACGCTACTAACCTGTTAAAATATGCCCAGGATGACGAAGCCACCTTTGGTGAAGATAGGTCCCGCTATCGAAACGTGAGCCAGCCTTTCTGAGGTACCTTATCCCCCTTTGTAACTCTTATACCCACGTGAAACGTGTAACGAATGCCCTCGACTGTCGGCTCTTTATTCAGCCGAGCTTCTTGCCACTACTACCGTATATATAGCTCTTACTAGTTTCACATGCCTTTCACTAACCGGAACACTTTACTCCGGATTCTCCAATGATCCTCGACTCTTCGTCCACTCCACCTAGTTCAGCACTGCGCTGCCCGTCGGCTGCAGTCGCTACGCTTCTCAAGCACAATCATGGCGTATCAGCGAAGCGCAGTGATCGCCTCTTCTGAGGCGCGGCGCTGCCATTCACTTTCTTGAGTCGACATGGAATGTTAAGTGAAGGAACGTTCTATAGAATACGGAGGTCAGTCTCTCTCCACAAAGGTTCCATGAAGTAGAACATATTTGGGGGAAAAATATGTTCCGCTTATTTAGTAGAACTTACGTGGAACCGGTGCTAACATTCTACCGCGGTGCAATCAGATAGGGCCGAAATTTTGAAGTTAACGAAGAAGCTAGAGAACAAATTAAAGACCGTGCTAAGAGCGATGGGAGAAAAATCTTCAGGCACAACGTTAAGAAATGGGAAAAGAGCGGACCGTAAGAGAAGAAAAAAATGGATCTGGGCAGGATACGTAATGCGTAGGGCAGATAACCGGTGGACCGTTAGAGTTACAGCATGGGTGCCAATGGAACGGAAGCGCAGTCGAGGACGGCAGGAAATTAGGTTAGGCGATGAAAGTGGCAAATTTGCAGGCGCAAGTTGTAATCAGCTAGCACAAGGCAGGGGTAATCGGAGTGGAGTCATGCAGTGGACCTGAAGATAGACTGATGACCGCGATGACGTGGAACAAGATGAGATTGTACGATGAGCGGGCGGGTGATCACTATTTCGCAACTCTTGCGCCACTGTGCATCCAAACGAGTGATCGGCTTCCGGCGGCGACTCGTCCTTCCCAGAAGCCCTCGCCACTCAGACCACGCTCGAGTCGGCCCTGCTGGAGCCCCTCATGATGCTCTACAAGCGTCGCCTGCACGAAGAGTTGGGCCGAGGAGTGCGCCTGCACAGCCGTTACGGCAACGCCGAACTCTTCTTCGTGCTGTGGGCGACGAGCCACTGCGGCAAGCGCGACGCCAAGACGATCGTCAACGGGGCGCTGAGGAACTCGGCACTGTTTGCCAAGGCATTCCAGTGTTCCGTGATTCAGGCCATGTGGTCCGGCCAGAGGTGTTCCTTCTGGCGCTAGGGGCGCCTCCTTAGTTCTATTTTTCTTCGCATGTTTTTTTTTTATTTGGAGGCCAAGGAATTTCGTTAGCCGGAATGCGACCTTCAAACAAAGATATACGCTGCATACTGTAGCCATGTTTTCATAATACAAAGACACGAAGATTTAACTGAACGTTCATCTTCACGATTGCGATGAGCAGGTCTATTCTGCTCTCCATGAACTCAGTCTATGTGGTGCATAACGGGAACAGTAGAAAATAGATGGCTAAGTTGTTCATGGTGTGTAAAGATGTATCTATCTAGGTATCGCGTGTATAAACACACACATATATAAAGCTATATCTACACCTGTCTATCTATACATAATAGATGAAAGGTAGAGAATGTTATGGCCACGTACGATAAGGTCACAGTCAGGTACTGTTTCTTCAGTCATTAAATCAGTTTTTGGTAGCAATAGGTGAATACATTTTTATATGTAACACGTTATTACCTGTATTTCGTTATTTGCTTACGTTCGCTTGTCTATGTTGACTGCTGCAATATTCTCGTGACACAGTATTACCCACCGGATTGGTCTTTGAACAGAGTGCAATTACGCTAACAAAGAACGAGTATTTTCGGTTGTTGTTCATAAGCTCGGCTACTAGCTGTGCAGCTTCCTGCAGTTACAGTGTACGTAGAGGGTCCTAGCAGGGGCCTCAGGTTGAGTGCCAATGTAGGGAGACATGTAACCAGACACGGTAATGAGCCTCAGGACAGGCACTCACATTGATCTTGAATGAAATGTACCGACAAGAGTGCTTCTCACATTTGCCTCGGCATTAGAGTCATATTGCTTGGCAGAAGCCAAACGCCGGAATATTTTTGGTAGCGTACTGCGTCACTCTAGGATGACTATCCGCACTTGTGATTCGTTCAATGCGGGACAGATGCGGGTGTGGTTTCTGTTGCGTTGCACTGTAGCTTGCGAAACAAGCATAAAAATTTTCTGGACTTAACGCACTTAGTTTTAAAACGGGGAGTATGTGTTCTCGATGCTTTTTGTGCGAAGCGTGAACGTTTAACGAAGACAAACAGCACAAGAGGAGCAGGGTGTTACGCCGAGGAACGGCGACGCTCAACCAAGAAGTGGGCGCATGAGAGCTGCGCTCTAATTACTATGGCGCCATCTCGTGGTGTCGTGCGGCACTGTTTTTCCGAGCGCTTGTCCGTTCTTTACGTCTGCCCTTTCGTAGGTGTTATTTAATCTATAACGCGCGCTAACCAACCCAAATTAGCACTTCCTATTTTACTTTTTCAGAAATGCAAAAGAGTATATACAAGCAGTGGTAATAGACGACTGCCTCAAGTGGGGTAATTGGGGTGTTACAGTAAAAGCCCACACCATGTCTGGTGATCAAAAGATCATGGACATACTGCCTAGTGGAAATACATAAAAGTTTACTTTTCGCCATGTAGGAACATAGTCGAATAGTACGCTGAATAAAAGGACACTAATAGGGCTGTAGTAAACGAGCTACGGATGGAAACTTCGTTCACGACTTCGTAACGAAATAAATAAACGTCTAAAAGAATAGTAACAACGGACTTCAATAAAAGTTCTTGATAATTCTGTTGCTTCTTCTCTTTCTCAGTTTTTTTTCTTTCTTTCGCTGGCGCAATAATCTCCTGGTGTCTGTTATATCCTTTCCACGCATGGAGTTTGCTGATGCCATTGTGGTCCATTCAATCGCAGCGTTACGCCGGGAAGCGAATAGGGAGCCTTTATCTCCGACATCTACATAATAGGCGCGTCGACATCTGCATAACCACGACCGGAACTTAAGTGTGTAAAGTTAAGCGTCTCGTATCTTGCATGCCCAGTTTATATTGTTTTGTTTGTACTACGAGAATGGTGAAACAGTAGTTCAAAAATTGTCAGGTTATTTATTCACCAGTCATTCAGCATGCATTTTGAATAAGAAGAGGCTGATTCATACTTGCTCTCGTTTACGAAAGCTTGTATCAAACGAAAATGTGGTAAGAAAGTGAAGTAAAAGCTTAGCAACAAAGCATAGCTTTTACCAACACTTCGTTAACGGAAGTTATCGGATGTTGCATTGAAACACATACGAGTGATCCAACGAGCACCTACTGAACCGCGCTTAATTTGTCACAATAATCCTGTGAATAAATTCGGTATATAGGCATTTTCAAGAAAACTTCAAGATGTTTAAGAACTGGCTCGCCACACCGGCCCTGTGAAAGTGGTTGTCCAACGAAGCTGTTGAAAATAACCACTACGAATGCGAATGGGGGTATGCAATGCTTTATTAATGGTAATGGTAGTAATGGAGTAATGGTAATGGAGTAATGGCAGTAATCGTAACCTTGACAGCGCGCCGACACTGGTCGTATTGCCGTTTCTTTTCCTTTTGCCGCTCCTCGTATTCACTCTGCTCCTCGGGAGTCCTAAGCATGCGTTGCCTACCCATAGCGGTGCTGCAAAAATGAAATCGGTTGCTAGGCTAGTGCTTTTATATAGGAAAGGCTAGTGACGTCACTTCCCACATCGCAAGCTGCCGTCACCGCGACAGCCTGTCTTTACCTGAAAACGCATGCTGGGAGCACTACGTGCTTCACATTGCTATCAGGATATTTTCAATTATGTGGTTCGGATGTTTGTTTTGTGCTTCTTTGTTGAAACGAATGCTGTTCTGTGTGTTGTATGCGTGATTCCAAAGAATGTATGCACTTTTCGCTTCACTTAGCTGAGTGTTTGAAGCCTGCTTCACCACCTCCAGGATCGGCCCAAATTTTGTCCACGGACGACGACACCTAAAATGCCGGCCGACGAGAGGCTAACGGCTTCGCTGTAAAACATATACTAAAATGACAATTCGGATTCTGCGATCCCATCCTTATGGCTTAGCACCCTTCTGTGAAACGGTGGTTTTGCCGTTGAATTTGTACCCCGACCTCAATTGATTCCGAGGAGTATCCTGGAATGAGGTAAACCAAGTAGAAAAGAAACTAAGTTTTTAAATGTGTGAAATGGGCTGCAATGTGACAAAATTTGAACTCTTGCGTAGCAAAACCGATGAAAGACAATGCGTATGAAAGGCACCGTGCTTCAATAAAATACAAACAGCTGATGCTGTGAAGAATGCACTGACCTCTTTGCACTGAACTCTTGGTTAAGCTACAGTGAGGGTCCCAGTTTACTTCTCGTTGATACAGTTGGGATTCTTGGGAACAAAATCACAAGTTCCCCTTTCAGGTGCAAAAATTTTCAATGGCATAGGCACTTTATAACTGTTCCCGCCAGGTCGATCATATGTGTTCAAGTCTAAACAACTACATTTCTGAACTTCGTTTCTGCGAATGCGAAAAATATGACCTCAGGGCAGCATAAATAAGCAGCAATTTCGTTACAGCAGGAAGCAGAAGTGCAAGACATAAAAGTATATAGGTGAAATAACAGCTCTCGTTATCGAAATGACGGGCATATGCCAAAAATGTTTCTACTTCAAACTGGCAAGTTTCCACGATGTTACCCCGCATGACAAGAACGACAAAGAAATGGATGCATACTCCGATCGCTAAGAACTGCGTGCGTAAAGGGAAGAAACGGTAGCGATTTTACGTGCTGGCGCAGTTTAACACAACTTAAAATGAAAAGACCAAGAAAAAACGTAACACAAAACACATGCGCTTCTCTACGAGAACAATCAATACCAGAGCATGGCAGTCACATAACCCCTCGCTCACCGGCAACGATAGCCTCAAGCCACACAACACCCAGTTCTACAAGCACGTGTGTTGTAAAGCAAATGCAAACTATTGCATTTAACTTCACTAGTGCCAAGGCTTGTAAGGGAAGCGCCACTCTAAAAACAATATCAAACTCAAAGCGTACTCACCAAGCTGTAGCTGCCCGGCAGATGTAGAGGCACAATACTAGGTCCAGTCAGTTGGTGAAACAACTGAAATACCTTGCCGCCACAGCTTGCATGCACAGCCGCTCAGTTTTTCAGCCAAGAGCAGACGTTGCAAAAACGCTTCTCGCAGCATTTACTACAGCGGAGCCCAGGCTTGTGAGGGCAGGCGGCGGAAGAACTGTGCATGCTGCGCATGCGCTGTTGTAGGAGCCCTCACAAGATTTGCTGCAAGTATTTCACTCTCACCCTTCGGCTCGTTTTTTTTTCTTTCTCCCTCTTCAAAAAGTGCGCATGCGTGTGGCTTGTCAAAGGTGATCTCGCCAGTCATAGCGGCGCAAATTTTTTTCAGGAAGGAATGCGTGAAACAAGCGAGCTCTTTCTACAGTGTATTTTCCGTCCAATCTCTCGACGTGTATAAAATCGCTGTCTTTATCCGTATGCCCCCTGTGGTTGTATTACGTTTAACTGCGTTGAATTGTATGTGATGATTAAAAAATGTTTAAGTCGTGGCTCAAGAGCCTATTATGTAAAAAAGCATCAGTTGTCGTTTGCCATATTCCAGGAAGTCAGCCTCTCCGTCCACCTGACAAGACTTGTGCTCGTGCACAGATCAGAGCATTTGTGCAACGTGTTGACAAGAGCGAGGCTAAAGTATAGCATACTTCCGAACTGGATCAGCGTTGAGAACTGGTTAGCGAAATGTCATATTTTCTTTTTCTTCTCCGAAGCGAAAATTAGCCGGAACAAAATCGGAGCCAGTTGAAAACGAACGGAACCGGCATTTTTTTTTAATTCAACACCCTGGGCACGACGGCGAGCGCCAAGCCAATCAGTTACGCTAATGTGTTCTTAAGGTTAAATGTAGTCTCTATGTCGGGGATTCCATTACATTGGTTTTACATACGAAATGTTTCTTCTAACTTTAATGATGACTACAGCTTTTCAACAATATAAATAAACGTCACTACGTTTATTAATAAATTCTGTAAGTAAAATACATCATGGCCAAGTCTTCTGCCTGTCAGTGTTGTACTCCAAAAACGTCACAGGAAGAAATGGAACAGCTTATAAGCAATAAAAGTAAGCAGTCGTCGGAGCGTCTTAAAACAACGTGTCGACCTTGCAAGCCAGTTGTCGCGCAAAAACTATGTCTCAAAGCTTGAGTGTTGTACAGCGGCGGCTTGAGAAAGTTGCCGCGACAATACAACCGTCCCAACTCGTGTCATGAACGCGAGTGCCAAAGTTTATCAAGTTTGGTCTGTACAATTTATAAGGACCTGCAGTATCATTCCCACGATGCCTGGACCAGTCAACATGGACGACAGTACCAGACAACACGAGAGGGTTATTGAGAAAACGTAGTGCAAAGAAGTCCATCATAGGCTGTCCATGACTAAGCACTTCAATACCAGCAGGCTCTATGCTACGTCGTTCAAGTATTCCGCTCAATCAAAGACCCTTTAAGTGCCACATTTAATAATCCCAGTTAAACACGTGGAACCCCATATAGAAACCTGTATGTTCCCATATATCATACGGGGGCATGACCAATATGATATATAATGGGAACATGTCTTTATACGAGACTCTCATTTGTTCCTATGGGATTATTTGACGTGCAGCATATTTTTTTTTCAATAGGGCGGGTATCAAGTGTGCTGGGTTCAAGTCATGCGCGGCTACAAAGCCAGGTGCCAGCGAATGACTCGGCCGTCACAAACTGTATTTCTACCTGTCCGCTACGTGCTGCCTGGACCGTTCAGTGATGCAAACCGTGCAGATGCACCACGAAATCACGACCGATGGGACGTAGCACTCGAAGTACAGCCTCAGGTCATAGCTGTCGGTGACCAGACACTTCAGCGCGGGCAGGTTCTTGACGACTTCGTGCAAGTCTTCAAGCTGGGTGCCCAGTTGACGTATCGACCGACTCGTCTCCAACGTCAGACGTCGAAGACTCGGAAACTCCGTCTTGGCACAAACGGCGAGAAACGCCGCGGACGCGACGTCGCCTTCTAGCCGAAGTACGTCAAGAATCTCGCGATTGCATTCGAGCAGCGAATGAAACGTCGCTATTGGTTCGATCGGTGGTCCCATGCGGAGGAACTTGAGACGCTTCGGCAGGAGTGCGGCGTCAATGTCGTCGGAGGCGAGGGTGCAACCGTGCAACGAGAGATTCGTAAGTTTCGGGCAGTGTTCGGAGATGGTCCGTAGGTCGACGTCGCTGAAGAATTGCAGGTCGAGTCGCTCCAAATCGACAAACTGCCTAACGATCTTCGACAGGTCGGTTTCCGCGGCACGGCACTTGCCTTTGCCGGCGAACATCAAGGACAAGCTCGTGAGCCGCTTGAAGTCGACGACCGCGGTCAGGGCCTCCTTCTTCTCAAACACCACCTGCGACCGAGCATGAGACGAAAACGTGGAATTGCTGAGAGCGGGATTCGTGGGTAAGCGAGTCGGATACGCCAGTACGACCTTGACAATCGCGGAGTCAGTTTCCGTAGAATGCTTTACGGCATTTCGCTTGGCAATATATAGTTGGTGCACATCGACAGGTTTCGCCTACCTAGTGTTACGTAAGAACGACAAAAATAGTAACGAGAACGACCATGAAGGTCTCGGATAGCATTATCATTTAGATACGCAATTTCGGTTTGCCTGTTCTCTATCTTTTTTTTTTTGTCGTTCTATATCCTTTCTTTAGAAGTCTACGTCTTTTGAGTAAAATCAAGTTGTTAGTGAATGTTCTTCTAGTTTCGTTTCTATCGTCTCTGGGTAACGTTATGCTGGCCGAACCTGTCAAAATGCTCCAAATCGCTCCTCGCTGGGGGCTTTAAATATATCTGTCCAGGCGGACATCCCTTCGAAGAAAATCCAAATCAATTAATTCACAAATTAAACTAATTAAATTACATTACTTTTTAGTTACAAACATTACGGCAAATTTTTTCACTGGAAAGTTGAAGGGAGTCGCCATAAAAGTCTACTTCCGTGTTTCTACATTTCCTTGAGGTCATGCAGACTAGAATAACTGGCACCGAAAAATTTGTTCACAGCAACACACACAGCATAATACATGGAACCATGAATAATGCATATTAACACTTGTAATGTGATGCGAAATTAATTGCATATCACAGCGATGTTAGAAGCCCGGACAAAAATCCTTTACAAAAGCTTGACTATGGGTCAGGGCCCCTTACAGAAAGCTAGCCTTACCAGTAATGAAAGCAAAAGCAAGCACAGCTCCTAAACATAGCAGCAAGAAAATACTGAAACATCAGAACTAAGAACATCATAACCAAATAAATTTATGCAATTACAATCACTGAAAAACAAAGGCACTGACCAGTGAATCACACATACAAATTTGACACAACAATGTGTGATTAGCGGATTAGCGATTATGTTAAGTGCCCAAGAGCCTTAAAGCAAGAGGATCACAGCAACTAATAGAATGTATATTTTCATTTATATCATGCATTGTCATCAGTCAGTCTGTTCCACCGATTTACCATGAAGACAAAGATTGGCTTAGCATACATGTTCATCTTGGTTTGGTAATCTAGGATTTCTAAAACATGATCATTACAGCTTGATGGATAGCAATATTGCCAAAGATGTTCATTTTTTAATTTCAGTCATACTATGGCATATTAAATATATAATCGTCAGTCTGAGTTTTCTGCATCGGGCAGGAAGTGATTTCCAACAAAGTCCATTGCTCAATGTCATGCACTTCCTTCTCCTTCAGTACACTTTGACAAACTTTATGCCCTTAAAGGTTGTTTGTTTGTTTCATGGCTAGCACCTTTACTGTTAAGACTGTAAAGAATGTTATTGTGAATGACAACAAGCTTAAACTACGTCTGCGATGCGAGAAGCCGTAAGTTGACAATTGTAACAATTCTCGCCGTCTGGTGTACACCAAAACATCTGGTATGAAAGTTTGGCAGCCACAGCTGTTGAAGTTGATTAAATGCAGTTCTTGCGTCGTCTGTCGAAGCTATCACTTGTGGGGTTCCCACCCGTGCTGTTGGGACAAAGGAACAACAACACAGTAGTGCAAACAATCACAAGGGCATTTATTGCACCTTTCATCGACTAATGCCTGCCAGCCGAGTTGCTATCCACAAACCATGCCGATGGGCGCGCGACAAACCGCGGACGTCCGACTCGCCGCGACCGGATAACGAGCGAATATGTTCCCCCCGTGCTGAACACCAACGCCTGGTTGTTCGCGCGTACGGTCACGCGAACGGTGGCGCGTTCGAACAATCGTGTTCGTCCATTCCGGGGTAGGCTTCTCGAGACGGTCTCACAGAAGCATGGATCGGCGCACGCGTAGAACGTCTGCGACGCTTGCCGATCCCGAGACCAACAGGAAGAGCCTTCTCCTTTCCGCGCCCAAGTAACCCCGCCGTTAGGTGGCGTTAGCGGAGCCACACTCGCGCTGTCTCTCGCAATGCGCTTCAACCACATCGACTGCCGCGGGCGCCAAGCCACGTGGCGAAGCCGGATTACAGGAGACGGGAGCTATGCGGGAAAACAACATATCAGGGGACGCGTGAGAGTCGCGCATCCCCATACATTATGTTTAATTTCCACAAAAGTTTATCAAGAAAAAAGAACTTTGTTTGCTCCTCTCAACGATTCGATCTTACCCCTTAAGAGTCAAGGCGTTAGCCATTAAAAAAATACCTTTTATGCACATATAAGGTGGTACCACGTTGGAAGAAATCTGACAGCTCGGTTTATGCCTGAAACATTAAACAAAGTTTCCTTTTCCTCTTAGAAGAACTTTCTGTGGGCCTAGTTGGTACATAATTGACAAATATTTTTCAAAGCGCAAACAAGGAACACGGCACAAAAGGAAGGTCATTCACAGGACCGCGCCAGTTCTGTGAATTACTTTTCTTTCGTGTCGCGTTCCTTGTTTGCGCTTTGAAAAATATTTCCCTCTTCTCTCCACTTGGGGAGAGGGGGGCTGCTGGCTGTCTTGCCGAGGGAATAACTTAGACCACTGGGTGTGTGCAACTGGGCCTGTGCCCCTGAGTCCTTTCTCGGGCAATCTCCGAGAATGCATATGTGCGACTGGGTATGCAACATGGATAGACAAACAGAACTAGAGGCAAGTAAGAAAGTTAACGACAGAATTCAAGTAAGCTATAGAGACGTAAATTTTTTGTACTTTCTTTATTAATGCAGACTGTGCTGTGGTGAATCGCCGTTTTCTCATGTTATGTGTACGCTGGATCCATAACTACATTTGGCTAAGGATCTTGTTTTTCTTTTAGTATATAAAACAAGTATATGCAAGCCACAAATCAACTTCAATTCAAGTCGGCAGTTGAGGCACTGACGGGTGGAGATAGAAGTGAACAAAAAGGGTGCAAAGTTGACATCTTGGATGGCATAGAGATGCTTTATTAAAAATTTTCATAAGCGTCAAAGAAAGCTTTGCGTATCACTAATTCCCTAATAGCATGAAATTTGCTATCCTTTTTTAATTGCTCGTTGTGCATTCATATGCGTAATTACTATCCATATGTAAAAGAGAAACATTTACCTCAAGTTTCTTAACCGCGGGGCAGAATCTCCTGGCGCCTGTGACCTCGGCGACGCCTACATCTCTGTACGACAGGGCGGTGCCAGGCAGTTCACGCCAGCTTCCCAGGATCACTTCCGGACACTTGCGCAAGTAGGCATAGTCCACGTCATCCAGCGCAACTTCGTCTGACAGGATATCCCATATGTGAAGCACAGCATCCAAGGCGGAATGGACGGAGACTATCTGAAGAATACAAACACGTGCGACAGCAGTGGACAAAAATTGGACACTCACAAGCTTTTGACTTTGTATAGACAGGACTATCGGAACTGTCTCTGCACTCTTAAAACAGTTACACACTTTGGGGTGTATATTTGCCCCACAACAATAATCGTCATCAGCCTTGCTTGCGTTCCTTTTCTTGAAAACTCAGCATTCGCTACTTTCCTGTCGAGAATGCTGTGTCACGCTGATAATGTGCAAGCCATTCATGACTTCGAAGTACCGGTCTCGCAGCGTTAAAGAAAGGAACTACGGGCAAGAGAGATGGCGATTATTGCTGAGGGGCAAAATAAGCCACAAAGGGTATAAATTTTTTAAGAGTGTGGATAGTATATTGACAATGGTCGATACAGATGCAAGTCTATAAGTCTATTGAATTTATATACACAGGTCTATGCGAAATACCAATAGATAGTTTACAGGAAGCAGTCGATAAATAGTGTACGGCCATAAGTCCGTCACTTGTTATTAATTTATAATTGTGTATAGGATTGTCTACAGAGTTTAGAAACAAATTTTTAACATCTACTATAGACCGTGTAAATATATTTTATTAGGTCATACTGGAAGAGGACGTCTAACTTCGGTGGTGCAGTGACATAGCTTACAACATACCGATCATGATGACGACGACGATATCAACTGGCATTCCCTTTCAAACAATTGATGGCAAATAGACACCTAGCTTTCTTGAGCTAATCAAGTTTACTACATCTATTGCAGTCTAGCATTTTGCCTCTCTCCCTGTTCTGTCTCTTCATTAAAACCTGTATATTACATTGCAGTTACATATGCCTCAAACCAATAGAATTATATTAACTTTCAATAGCAACACTTTTCTCAACCAAGAGGCGGGCTTCAGGGAGAGATTTTCTGCAATTGATCACATCCATATCATCAAATTATTGAGAAATCTCTAGAGTACAACCAACATCTCTATACGGCTTTCATAGATTATGAAAAGGCATTTGATTCAGTAGAGATACCAGCAGTTATAGAGGCATTCTGTAATCAAGGAGTACAGGAGGCATACGTGAATATCTTGGGAAATATCTACAAAGATTGCGCAGCTACAGTGGTTCTCTACAATAAAAGTAGAAAATTACCTACCAAGAAAGGGGTCAGCCAAAGAGACACAATGTCTCCAATGCTATTCACTGCATGCTTAGAAGTATTCAAGATATTACACTGGAAAGGCTTAGGAGTAAGGATCAATGGCGAATATGTCAACAACTCTCAGTTTACAGATGACACTGTCGTGTTCAGAAATAATGGGGATGAATTACAACAAACGATTGAGAACTTTAACCAAGAAAGTGTAAGAGTGGAATTGAAGATTAATATGCAGAAGGACAAAGGTAATATTCAACAGCCTGGCAGGGGAACAAGAATTTTTGATTGCCAATCAGCCTCTAGAATTTGTGCAAGAGTATGTTTATCTAGGTCACTTACTGACTCTGATCATGAGAACGAAATTTATACAATAAAAATGGGTTGGAGTGCATATGGCAGGCGGTACCGAATACTGACTGGGAGCTTACCACTGTCATCAAAAACAAAAGTCCACAATTATTGCATTCTACCGGTGCTAACATATGGGGCACTAACTTGGTTAACAAAGAAGCTCGAGAACAAGTTAAGGAAAGCGCAAAGAGCGATGGAACAAAATGTTAGACGTAACATTAAGAGAAAGGAAGAGAGCGGCGTAGATCAGAGAGCAAACGGGGATAGTCAGTATTCTAGTCGACATTAAAAGAAAAATATGGAGCTGGGCAGGCCATGTAATGCATAACGTATACCTAACCGGTGGACCATTAAGGTAGCAGAATGGGTTCCAAGAGAAGGGAAGCACAGTCGAGGATGGCAGAAAATTAGGTGGGATGATGAAATCAAAAATTTTGCAGGTGCCAATTGGAATTAGCTTGCACAAGACAGGTGTAATTGGAGATCGTAGGGAGAGGCCTCCGTCCTGACACTGGGCATAAAGGTAAGCTGATGTTGCCTCTAGCAACCATGACTTGACCACTTATTGCTCCCATTTGCATTAGATCCCAGTGCTTCTGGAAAGTGGACGTTGCCTACAGTTCTTGCTGGGTGCATATCCTGGCATTCCATTACGATCTGCCAAGCCACCTTTGTACTTTTGTTGTAGTAAACACATGCTTCATACTGCAGAAAATGTTTCCTACAGCATGTTCTTGTCCTTGAAAGCAGCTCGAGCCTCAAATGGCAAGACACTGTTCTTATAGGGTTATCCTTTAGTTTTTCCTTTCTAATTCTTGCCGTTCATGTAAATCTCCAAGGCCCTATTTTTGTTTCCATCCTTTGCATCCAATTTACTGTCTCCGTTTCTCTGACTTTCTTCTTGATGACTTCCGGTTGTCTATTCAGACTTTCAATTACCCTGTACTTGGTGGCCAACTTTCTTCACCTCTTCCTCCATTTCGTACCCATACTTTTGAAATACAGAAAGTTGTGCAATTTAGCTGCGAAATTGGCTTTGTTCACAACTAATTTTGCTATGCACTTCTCTAACTTCGAAAGAAACCCACCCCTTGTCACCTTGTGCTGCCTCGATTGTCCTTTTAGTGTGGGTCCCCAAGGCCAACCAAGTAACTGACTTTTGGTTAACATGCAGCCCCGACAAGATCCGATTTTAAGCATAGATAGGCACTTGCGAACCGGCAGCTTTCGTATAGCGCCACCAAGGCAGATGGTGGAAGTTTTTCAGTAATTTCACAATATTTAGAGAACCTTACATAATTTTACGCAGCACCATTTCAACTTTCGTACGCTGAAAAACATTCACTCGACACTCGGATAGACTCCATAAAATTCAAGGCCCTCGGCCGAAGTGGTCACTATACTTATTTCACGCTTCTTGTTAATTGACTGAGGAAGAAGTTAGTGCCCCATGTCCACCAAAAACATATTTCTTTTACATGCTGAAACCACGATTTGGTTTAGAGGCACGCCGTAGTGGGGGACTTCGGGTTAATATTGATTACCCGGGGTCCTTTAACGCACATTAGAATTTATGTACAAAGGTGTTATTGCATTTCGCTTCCATCGAAACACAGCCGCCGCGGCCGCCATCGAACCCACGACCTCGATATCTACAGCGCAACGCCACAGCGACTCGGCTACGAGCCCAATGTCCACTCGACATTATACGCGCAAAGAAGCGTCCTTCGAGAAGCGCCTCACCGCGGCTACGAATGGCCGAGGAGGCGCTTTTAACCACAATGAGTACTTAAGCCGAGAGTCGGCGCTGCTTCTACAGCCGACTTCCACTTCCTCTGGCCCGTTCTCCAGCTCGCTGAAATCACTCACATTGGGAAGCACCAGCAGGCAGTCGGAGAGGAGCGGCTCGTCCAGCTCGAGGTTGGCCGACCCGAGCGCCGGTGCGTCGCCCACGATCCGCTCCAGGGATGACTGCAGGGACAGCGGACGAAGGTCCAGTAGCAACGTTAACCGAGAATTGGCGGGACAGTTTCTTAAGGCAATCTAGGCAGGTCGCAGAGGTCCGGCAGTGTGAAGAGCGCTAGAACGACATGTCGGGCACTTTCCTGCGAGGAATTCCGCGCGCGTCTTGCCGTCCCCAAGTGCTGGACGCGCCGTTTAAAGGGTCGCTAAACTGAAACAGCAACTCAGTTTCGACTTATAAAGTGTTGTTTCAAAACTTCATCTTTGCTAATTCCGCGGACGTGCTTTCATTATTACAGGATAAAATGAAAGCACAACTATCATTTTACGAATTTCGCGCCGGAACCCCGGCGCCAGTACGTCGGTCTCACAAACGCTGGGTCTAACGACACCGATTTCAAAATATGTTTTCGTGCTTGGGCCGGTACGGATCAGTAAAAGTTCTTATGACTTGCTAAATGCAGTCTTTGTCTCTTTCTGAATGCAATGAAGTTCACCTCTGCCGATAAAAAATTCGCTAGACCCGAGCAGACGGCGTCAGAATCTATGACGTCACCGCACCATCGACGTTATCGTGACGTCGAGACAGAGCAATATTTTCTGACGTCGTGTAGCAACACGGCTCCTGTACGACGACATACGTCACTGCTAAAGAAAATAAACAATGCAGCGCGCGATCTGCCATGGGCTCACGAGTCGCAGCTCCAGCGATTGCAAGAGCGGAGCGAGCCACTGTATCACGACGCCATAACGCAGTCACCTCCTGGGTACCGAAACCAAAACTAGTTCGTAGTAACAAATAGTACGATAAATTATTTACGCCGCTCATGACGCTTGCCAGTATTTCGCTTTAGGATTTGCAGGGTTTGTGCTTTCATTTACTGCTACAAAAATATCAAAAATCGCAAATGTTACCTGACAAAGTTATACCCTAAACGAGGTCGAATTTCTTGATATTGTACAGGACATTGGAAGGAGCAGCAGCACGCAATTCGAAAAAAAAAGAAAGCGCGGGACCGTGCCTTTCTGCCGCTGTGGCCCTCACAGTCTTGACGGCTGCAGACGCCACGGAAGGCCAGGTTGTGCGGCAGCGCCAAGTCCGTGACCGAGGGGAACCAGCTCGCCAGCTTGCACACGCTGTCCCTGCGCATGTGGAGAGCACTCTGCGAAACCTGACTTATGTTCACGCCATGCTAGAATAAACGGAGGGTACTGCAAGATGTAGCGCAATTTTAAAAGTGTTACACCCTTAGGGGCGTTTCCTCTCCCCAAACAACACGCATCGTGTGGAGTTCCTTTCTTTAGCGCTGTGGGCGCGATGCTTTCACGTCAGAAACGCTGGTCATGGTGATAAACACGTGCTGTTTATGACCTGAAGGTAGCGAGAACGCCGCGTTAAGTGAATGCATGCAGGTTAGATGGCGATTATTGCTTGGAAAGAAAATTAAGCCCTTAAGTGTGCAAATCTTTCTTGGGGTGTACTGACGTTTCTTTTGCACCCAAGGGTGAACGTGCCCTTATCGGTAAGTCCAGAACTTAGACTTGACACCCTTTCCATAAGTTCCCGTATTCCCCTTTCCGATGGAGCACTGGCATTGTGCTCCATTGCATGACAAATTCAAAAACTCTCACGTGACTCCTCTTTTCAGGAGTCATCGCCCTACTCGATCACGTAGTGCCATTCCGCTAGCGCCCAGCAGCGAAGTTTTACATGTGGAGAGCGTAAGTACTCTCATTTGAATATTCTTCTGGGTAGTTCGCGTACACTTCAATCGAGCACTGACATGGCACTTGCGTGCAATAGCGAAGGCACTCCAATATGGGAGCGTAAGCACTCTAAAAATGGAGTCAAATAAAGACCTACGAAGCTTAGGATTTAAAAAAACACTTCAAAATTCAGTGAAAATAGCAAAAATTGTTGATTAATTTTGTTGACAGTTTACTAAGGCGTTTCACAATTTGTTCTGTAGGAATGCTGTACACACGTACTTCGCTCTACATAGCCGCACTAACAATGATGAGCGCCGCAGACAAGGATATATTTTTATGAAATTTACGATAAAATATTAGCGTGACAGCTGTCGAAGATTTGGCTGGCGTCATACGGTGGTTCTTGATTAAAACACGTTCGCGGGCTAGTTGTTTAGAATCCGTGATAGAGTGTATAAGCGCGACTGAACGAGTGCGTAGAAAGAAACAGACACCGAGAAATGAGACAGAGAAAGAGACAGAGAAATGAGACTCCGTCTGCATTCTAGTCGTCTCCGCTGTAAAATGCGTCAATAGAGAGTTTTAGTGCGTCCGGTATTCCGGCAAGCGCCGGCGGTTTGCCGGATGGGCGAGGGCACAAACGTGAGCGACCGGATTGGTGGCCATACCTGGTGTCGCAAAGCTCGACCATACAAACACAGAGCCAGGCATATTCTTCTACGCGGCTGGCGTGAACTTTCAGCAGGGACGTAATCGCAATCATGGTTACGCCGCTACTGAAAATTTGCACCAGGAACAAAGTACAATATACTTAATGTGAGGGTAAATGCCTCAGGGCATAAAGCGCTATGAGGTGCGAGCGGATAAGGATGATTAAATGAATGAAAAAAGATTTGCGGACCTAATGAAGTCCAAGAAAGATCGATAATGTGGTCCCTGCGTCCACGCAGTATAATCATCCCTAGGATTATGCGGCGAAAGTCCCGCTGCTGCGAGGTGCCGGAGCCTCGTCGGTTTCAATGCCGGGCAAACCCACAGCAGGTGGTGGACGTCGGCTTCAGCATTTCGTGACTTGCAGACTGGACAACCAGGGCGAGGATATAACTGGCGAGAGTACGGCCACTTACGAATCACGGCAGGATTGAGGGCAACCCAGACCCGGATCCTTCGAAGCGCAACCTCCTCTGCACGGGTAAGACCACGGGGGAGGTTTACCGCACACGGAGGTATGACAGCATGTGTGCTGCGCCGGAGGTGCTCCTTTTTTGTTAAAAGAAGGGTGGCATCATCTAGGTGAAGGATCTGAGGCAGTACCGATGTAGAGGTCGCTAGACGGGTCGCCGAATCCGCACTGCTTTGGAAGCTCAGAAGGTCGCGTGCGATCCACTCGATAGATACTGGCTGCGGGATGCGTGCTGCCAGAAGATGGATCTGTCGACATATTTCAGGGCTGCGACTAACGCGTCGCAGAAGCCGCGTCACCTGGAGGGCATCAGTGTGGATGACAATACGGGCCGTGGGGACCATGGGAAATGCGGCCACAGAGCACAATGCTTCTCTTATACAGCAATGAGCTCAGCACAAAAGGAGGAAGGAGGTTCTTGCATTTGAAACTGGGACGTCTTATTAAGGGCAGGTGCGCAAGGGCAATAAAGTGCAGTGGTCGTTTCACAGTCCTGAATGCTCGCATCAACGTAAAGCACGATGCAGCCAAGCGGCAGGTGGGCGTCTTGAGCTATAATTCGGTCACGAAGCGACGCCGCCGTGTGAATTGATGTCGGGCGACGTATATCAATTGGCTTGTTATCGCTCAGCTGTACAAAACTCCAGGGAGGAAGAACTGGCGACGGTGGTGGTAGCAGGGAGTACGAGAAAGTGTAAGCCCTGGGAGCACACGTTGCGTGTCAAAGGCTGGCCTTAAGCCTGCGAGCATCATGTCGCTGCTGCACCAGCTCATCTAGTGTGTTCAGCTGTGAATTCTCTTGAGGGCCACGATCGGGGTGATGCGGGGAAGGCAAGTGATGACCCTCATTGCCACCCGATTAACAGTTTCAGGGCGATCCCATTGTGCCCTCGTTTAATGCTGGAATTGGGCTTGATAAACAAGGCGTGGTTGCACTACCGCCTTCACCAACTGTCGCGCAACGTATGAGCGGGCGCCGCCCGTATTAGGAGCAATGCGCCTAATCAGACCTAAAGTCTAAATCGCCTGCTTTTTAGCGCTGAAGACCTAAGCAGTTCTAGTTCCCGACTCGTGGACCGTCAGACCCAGAATTTTTATAGTTGAACATTGTTGAAGTGGGTTGCCGGATAGATGAAGACGAATGGGTGTTGCAGAGGGTTTACGCCGGCAGCAGCGATTGGCGACTGACATTTAAGCAGATTTGCTGACGGAAAGCTGAAGGCCGACCGAAGAAGCGTAAGTTGACCTAATATCTAAAGGTACTTGGTTACTGAAATATTAGCTTTGCGTTCTCTTAGTTGAGCTCTGCGCCATGTGGCCGCACCACTTTTGCTGCTCGCGTTTACGCCCCCGCCCATACGGCAATCCGCCCAAGTTGCGCACGTTTGCTGGAATACCAGACACGCTAAAACTCTGATCTCAACAGCTGCCATCTACATTTACATGGACGAGACAAGAGCGCGTCGAGTCAGAAGTAGGACTCGGACAGCCGGACGCGACAGCGTTTATGGAAGCTTGTTTACCTAAAAGGGTCGAACGCTGCGGCAGCCCGGGTCGATGAGAGAGAATATAGCGTGCGTCCCGCTCCTAGCTGCTGGCTGTACGCCGTCAACCCGACCCGCATGCGTTCACGTGCGCGCTGCATGTGTGTCCGGATGCGTCAACAAACCCCGCGCAGACGACCTGGCGCTGACCGACTCGACGCTCGCTCCGCCCGACAAGTTAGCGTTCGCGAAAACGCTACGTGATCACGGCAGGCAAATCTAAGCCTGACGGGCTAACTCGACTCGTTTTAATGCGAAAACATTATGTGCCCCCTTAGGCGGAAATCCGTCGGCGTGACCGGAAGATGGTACCAGAAATGGCCGGCGGCGCAAGGAGTAAAAACACGTAAAAAATGCTTGCACTGACGTCATATTTCTCAGGGACGTTCTTGTAAACAAAATTAATGGCTTTGAAAAGCTGCGGGCTCTGGTCAAGCCGCTTGCCTCTAAAGCGACATTTACCCGCAGTCTCCTCTATCACTGATCGAAATAAAGAAATTATTATTATTATGCTCCGAGTGGAAATCGAGCCCGGGCTTCACGCTTCCCCGATGTCATGGTAGCTCCACGCTTCTGTCCGACTAAAGGCGTGCCTATAGTGCGTGCGTAATCGCACACATCACGTCACAGCCATCTGGCTGACTAAAGGTGTGGCCTAGTGCGTGCGCCACTGGGCACGTGACGGTGCAGCCGATGGGGAAGAGGTGGCGCCACGTCATGGCTGTATAAAATGTGCGTGTTCATGACGTTCCGAGGTCTGCGAACGGTATAACGCTTTCTCATTCCCGCGCGAAGGCAGTCTTAAGTGTCTATGCCGAATTTAAACCACGTGATTTACGTTGATACTGACGGCACCAACCTGTTGTGAATGATGCACAGGGAGCGCGCTGCCGCCAGAACCGTCATTGCAGCGCGACGGTAAGGCTTTGACGAAGAGAACGCCGCGCAGCCGGCGAACAGGGCCCTCGAAACGCCAAGGTTCGCCAAGGCCTCCTTGCGAGCCACCAAGGTCTTCGGGTCGGTGAACACGCGCCTGAGGTCCGGCGTCACGATACAGCCATCCGGTACTCCGGTACGCCCACGTTTCAACGGAACGTTCAGGCACAAGACGACGGTGTCCACAGCCGAGAGGAGTGTGTCGAGGTCGTCCAGGTAGTCATCAGGGAAGCCAGGATCATCAACCGATTTCTCATCTTCTTTGTCCTCGGGTCTGCACTCCAACGTGTCGCAGGCGGAGGCAGGCTTCCTGCGTCTTGGCATGTCTCCTGCACGGTGTACAAAAGGCAACTCAAGATTTTGGTCAACAGTAATCCAGCAAGGGATGTCTGAGGCTGTGATAACTGATGTCGCAAGCTGGAGCCAATCTTTCGACAGGGGACTTTTGTCTTCGCCAGGGAAGCAATTGATTTCTCCTGACGAAGGATACAACTCCCTTTGTCACAACGTTGGCTCCAGCCTTAGGCCTCGTTTGTTCGACCATTCATGTCACCATCATCCAGTGAACTTCTGTCTCGTTTGGAAGTCGACATTTTGAATGAACTGTGAGCTTAACGTTCCAAAATTGCACGGTGGGTTACGCGGGACACAATAGCCGAGGGCTTCAGATTAATGTTCACCACCTGGGGTTTGCTTAAAGTGCACCCAACGCATGGTACACGAGCGTTCTTGTATTTCGCCCCCATCGGCAGGTGGCTGTCGCGATCAGGATGTAACCTGCCATCTCCTCCTCAGCAAATGAACGCCATAGCCACTAAGCTATCGATCGCGCTTGGTTCAAGATCTTGAATTGGGCTCATTTGGGTCCTGTTCAAGGGCTGCGCCTACACTGAGTGCTACAGCGATGTTTCTCGTGGCGAAACGCACCACTTGTAGCCCTGGCGCACGCGGTCACACGTAACTAGCACACCGAAGAAAAAGACAGCGGAAGCGAAGTACCGACCAGCCGCGTCCATAGCTTCGCTAGTTTCAACGAAGGCATCGTGCAATATTCAAAGGCAGTAGAGCGGAACATCAAGGAAGAAAATCCGCTCAAAGGAAGCCTCAATTGACAATGTTGAGCCAGCCATCATCGAGTTCGGCTGGCTGAACATGTAATCCCGTTATCTGAGAGCATTCGTGAAAGAAGCACACGGCAGGTAGCTTCTTCGTGTAGAACGGAATGTGTGCGGCGTTAATGTGTTCTTACCGTGTCTGCCCGTTGGAATACTGAAAACTAGGAAAATATGTACATACTCTGGCAAGAAATTAACACTACTGTACAAGCCCATATTGAGAAAAAAATACGCTGAGCGGCTAGCGGAGCAGGCGAACTACCGCCCATCTAACAGAACCTACTAAGACCTCGTCATTCAGGAGCAGCTCCGCTGAGGCTCTGAAATCCGGGAGGGAAAGATGAACAAATAGAATAGCGTCATGAAACGCTGATTTGCGAAGGTTGATGCAAGACGTCATCCACCGACCTTGTTTCCTCGTGCGCTCATGAAACACATACTGGATGATTTCCTAGTTTAGTATCGAGAGCTGCGCATATCACCCGCTCGGGGCTATACGGCGCGGGCAGACACAAAGAAAGTGTGCGAATGTTTCGTCACACATGCAAGCCTCACATACAGGGCTGCCAGCCATTCCGATCGGGAAGGCGCAGGAGTTCATAAACGCAACGACGACAGTCACACACGGTACAACATGGCTTGTTCACGTCACGGCAATTCAGGCGGTATACATAAATGTATTAAGTCGGTGCTAAGAAAGTAGCTCCATGCAGAAGACTACATGTCTGTTGATGAAGTTCCTTGATGTCGAAAAGCGTACATGACGCACTTTGAGAACGCTGCCTGGTACCGTTGCTACTGCTGGAATATGCACGCGGTGTATTTCGTTTCTGTTTCTTTCTCGCTACATATATACTAATTGATCTTTTCCCCCGCGCAGGGTAGCCAACCAGAACTGCCTATATGGTTATCCTACCTGTCTTTCCATTTATCCTTCCTCTCTCGTTCATAAAGCACAACTTATTTTCGGCGAGATAATTTATCCCGATGATGACCTTTAACAGCAGAACTCTGTCGAGTGAGGCTAGCTTAGCAGGATACATTGAGGAACTATCAGACGTTGTTTGGGATATTATCGGCCTTAGTGAGATTAGAAGAACTGGTGAGGCTTATACATTGCTAACTAAGGGCCATGCTACACTCTGCTATGCTCTGCTATGCTACACTCTGCCATGCTATGCTCTGCTACACAGGCCTTCCTGATAAGAAGCAATATGGGGCACGATCCCTAATTCATAAGGAAATAGCGGGCAACATTGACGAATTCTACAGCATTAATGAGAGGGTAGCAGTAGTCGTAATCAAACTTAATAAGAGGCATAAAGGCAGTGCAAGCCTACGCTCCAACATCCAGTCACGAAGATGAGGAAGTAGATCAGTTTTATGAAGATGTTGAATTAGCGATTAGAAAAGTGGAAACTCGGTATACAGTAGTAATGGGTGACTTCAATGCAAAAGTGGGGGGAAAGCAGGTGGGTGAGCAGGCAATTTGCAAATACGGCGTCAATTCTAGAAACGCTAAAGGAGATGGATGAAAAACTTTATTTGGTCCTGACGCTAAAGGAGAGATGCTGGTAGAATTCGCAGAAAGGAATAAGCTGAGAATAATGAACACTTTCTTCGGGAAACGTAGCAACAGAAAATGGACCTGGAAAAGCCCTAACGGTGAAACAAGAAATGAAATTGATTTCATACTTTCTGCCGATCCCAGCATAATGCAGTATGTAGAAGTGATAGGTAGGGTACAATGCAGTGATCATAGGTTAGTGTAGGCTAGGATTCACCTCAATTCGAACAGAAAAAGAGTAAAATTGGTCAAGAAGAAGCAGGTCAACCTAGAGGCAGTAAAGGTAAAAGCAGACAAATTCAGGCTGGTACTTACCAATAAATATGCAGCCTTAGAACAGAGAGAAGAAGATGACATAGAGATAATGAAGAAAACCTGTAACTAGGCTGGCTTCAGAGGCAGCAATTGAAGTGGGAGGCAAGACACCAAGGGAACCAGTAGGCAAGCTCTCCCAAGTAACAAAGGACCTAATAAAGAAACGACAAAAAATGAAAGGGTCCAATTTAAAAGATAAGATAGAATTCGCAGAACTGTCAAAACTGATGAACAAGACGAAAATAAGTGATATTCGAAATTATAACGTGAGAAAGACTGAAGAAGCCGTAAAAATTGGAGGCAGCCTGAATTCAATGAGAAGGAAACATGCCATTGGACAAACCAAGATGTAGGCACTGAAAGATAAGCAGGGTAATATCACCAGCCATCTCGAAGGTATAATAAAAGCAGCGGAAGAATTCTATACTGACCTGTACAGTACCCAGAAGGATCCGGAGTGCTGCATTCAAAACAATAATGAACAGTGTACAGAAACTTCTCCTATAACTAGAGATGAGGTCAGAAGGGCCTTGCAAGACATGAAACTGGGAAAAGTGGCAGGAGAATATGGAATAACAGTCAATTTAATCAAAAATGGAGGAGACATAATGCTAGAAAAACTGGCGGCTCTCTATACAAAGTGTATATCGACTGCAAGGGTCCCAGAAAACTGGAAGAATGAAAACATTACACTAATCCACAACATGGGAGACATTAAATAACTGAAAAATTATAGGCCCATTAGCTTAATCCCAGTATTATATAAAATATTCACCAAAATAATCTACAATAGAATAAGGGTAACACTGGACTTTGGTCAACCAAGGGAACAGGCTGGCTTCAGGAAGGGTTACTCCACAATGGATCACATACATGTCATTAATCAGGTTATCGAGAAGTCCGCAGAATGCAATAAGCCTCCCTACATGACTTTCATAGATTACGAAAAAGCATTTGATTCAGTAGAGATACAAGCTGTCACATAGGCACTGCGCAATCAATGAGTACAGACCGATTACGTAAATACCCTGGAAAATACCTACAGAGATTCCACAGCCACCTTAATTCTACACAAGAAAATCAGGAAGATACCTATAAAGAAAGGAGTTAGACAAGGAGACACAATCTCTCCAATGCTATTCACTGCATGCTTGGAAGAAGTATTCAAGCTATTAAACTGGGAAGGTTTAGGAGTAAGGATCGGCGGCGAATACCTAAGCAACCTTCGGTTTGCCGATGACATTGTTCTATTCAGCAACACTGCAGACGAGTTACAACATATGATTGAAGACCTTAACAGAGAGAGTTTAAGAATGGGGTTGAAGATTAATATTCAAAACACAAAGATAATAATGAATAGCCAGGCAAAGGAACAATAGTTCAGGATCGCAAGTCATCCTCTAGAGTCTGTGAAGGAGTACGTCTACCTAGGTCAACTAATCACAGGGAACCCTGACTATGAGAAGGAAATTCGCAGAAGAATGAAAATGGGTTGGATCGCGTACGGCAGACTTCGTGAGCTCCTGACTGGAAGCTTACTGTTATCATTGAAATGGAAGGCATACAATCATTGCGTTTTACCTGTACTGACATATGGGGCTGAGACTTGGAGATTGACAAGGAAGCTTGAGAACAAGTTGAGGACCGCGCAAAAAGATATGGAACGAAGAATGCTAGGCATAACGTTAACAGAAAGAGAGCGGTTTGGATCAAAGAGCAAACGGGTATATACGATATTCTAATTAACATTAAGAGAAAGAAATGGCGCTAGGCAGGTCATGTAATGCGCAGATTAGATAACTGCTGGACCATTAGGGTGACAGAATGGGTATCAAGGGAAGAGCAGTAGAGGACGGCAGAAGACTAGGTGGTGCGGCGAAATTAGGAAATTTGCGAGTGCTAGTTGGAATCGGTTGGCGCAGGACAGGGATAATTGGAGATCGCAGGGAGAAGCTTTCGTCCTGCAGTGGACATAAAATAGGCTGATTATTATTATTATTATTATTATTATTATTATTATTATTATTATTATTATTATTATTATTATTATACATCCCGACGGCTCAGCTAATACTGCATTCACACGCCTGCTTTCAGTAGCTACTGAAAGAAAAAAGGTATTGAGATCCTCGGGCCTAATTGGCGCCTTCATGCGAATTCGCGGAAGGGAGCAAACGGGGCTCGCGGATTTTCACGACCTTTGATTTCAATGATGACTGAATCCGACCACGTGAGTGCGGTATTACTCTAACATTCACCAAATATGATACGGACACGTGACCTTGATGTGCACAGATCACTACGATGGCGCTACGAGTCAAATCCACCTTCTTTCCCCTGTTAAAGGGCCCCTCACCAGGCCTCATTGCAAATTTTCTTTGCTCGCCGGGACCTGTAAAACGCCGTCAAAGGAGCGTTCCACCGAAACTTCTCAAATTGGTCCACTGTTGGAGTCGATAGAAATTAACTGTCATGTTTTCGTGCCGTCATGAAGCATGCGTCACTATGGGAGACTCTCCGCCTTTGCCTCTAGTAGTGTTCACAAGAGGTATTCGTTCCCTGCCTTCTCTCGTACGGGAGCCAAAGGACGTACTGTGGAGTCGAGCCCCACCTCCTTATTTTTTCGTTCTTTTCCTTTTCTTGCGGCACAGCGCTTTCCTCGTTGGATCATTAGTCATGGTGAGTGACGAAGCGCGCACTACGAAGAAATGTGTGTGTGTGTGGCCGTCACTCCCTGGCTGGAAACAGGCTTTCTCGATAGGGAAGGCGCGCGGCGTTTGACTTGAAACTGCTGCTGTTTTCGTAACACTTTGCAGACACGGTCGTCAGCGCATCATGTAAGCGCCGGGTTTGTTTGTTTAAAATGGCCTATAACATGGTGAAGGACCCTTTAACAGCACGATCACAGTTCACCCCGTGCGTCCCCTCTCCCCCTAGCACCCCCGATTCTGCACGAAGTGCTGTGTTATGGCGGTGCAAGCCTCTGCTTGAAGCCATGCCTCAATATACCAGCATTCACCGGACCGCGTAACGAAATGGCATGCCACTGAAATGAGCGACGAAGCGTCTGCAATTGTCATGAAGTAACAGAGTTGCGCTGACTAAACGCAATGGCGGGACGTGTCAACAGATTCGGCACCCTAAACAAGAGTTACGGGCTGGTCGCTTCTCCTCTTGAAGCAAGATGTGACCGAGCGCTTCTGTCCGCCCCTCTTACAAGTCTTCCGTCCAACGGTGCGCTGTATTTAGTTTAGATTCCCCTCCTCCTAATAAAGATATAGCACTTACCTCCAGCGAGGGACCTGCCAAGGAAATATGTAAAGCATTTTATCGGTGCGGTATCCATCTCTTCTTATTTTTCTTCTTCACATTACGATGACGATGATCACGAGCCTTCAAAACATGGCAAGTACCCACATGGCCGGGAGATGGGCAAATAATCACGTTGTGTGCACTGGTAATAAATACAAGAATGAATCCACAAAACTAGAAACGTGGACCTTGGAGCAATACGCTATTGTGTAACTGAGAGGTCAGGCCCGATGAACAGATGATTACAATTAAAATAAAGATCACTTTACAAATGTAAACATAAAAGAATTTCGAAGAATCACGAAGAATTATAATAGGGATAGTAAAGAAAGTAGGAATTAACATTGCAAAATAACCTTTGCTGCTTGAATGAAATCGCACACGAACACATCCCCGACGAGGCTCCAAGGGAGAGCAAGGCCTAAGTATTCAAAGCGCCATCGGTGAAAGCCGATGGCGCTTTGGAACGGGCGGAACGGGTGCCTAAGATCTGCACTCTAAAGAGAGGGTGGGTGGGGGTTAGCTTACTCCAGCTAGTATGTTCACAGCACGAGCTGGTTCACAGACACTAATTGACGTTGAGGCACCGGAGTTCACCTGCTCCCTCCTTCAGAGTTCGTCACTCTGCACTATTGCCGAGTCACAAGCCACCATTGTGCCAGTCTGTCGTTCGTTACACGCCGCACGGCATTGGACACCACCGCACCCCCGTTCCCGCGCTCCGTTCTCGCCCCCAAATTCCAGTGCTACAGCGGTAGTGTGGCGCCCTCCGTGTGTCGTGGGCACAGACCCGCACATTGGAGGACGAGGTATTCCAGGTTTTCTTCCTCCAGGCCAGATATCCGTCATATGGAGTCAACTGATGCGTCGAAACAGCGACGACATACAAGCCCCATGCGCAGTGCTCCTGCTCGTGATTCAAAGAGCAGCACGCGGTCACCGCTGCTATCGTACACCTCCTCCATTTTAATGTATGTCAGTCTTGTAAGTGCGGTAGACCACCAAGGTAGATTTTGCCACCATTGCGTTCCGCCACCTCATGGCTCTCTCCTCAGACACTTATGTGCTTAAGGCCAGTGTTCACTTTAACTCCCAGTCTTTGCACACCGGTTTCGCAAGAAACCCGAATTTCCGGCGCAAAAATTGCACTTGCTTGCAACACTGGGTTTGTCTGCCTGTTATGCCCATGTGTCTGAACAGACGCCTGGGCCATCGTATGTCGTCAACGAGGTGCAAACGTTCTTCGGAAGAGAGCTTGCTCCTTGCTTCACTCACCTCACGTACGTGGACCAACCCAGGTCGCCTTGAACGGCCCCGATAGCAACGCGCCCATGACAGCCAGGAGCGCGTTGCTCTGAGGCAAACAATTGAATTTGCAAATGTCAGGCCATGGATATGCACAGATTTCCACATGTCGCGGACAAGCAGGAAGCGGTTGCACCCCGACAGGTTTTCCTACGTAGCACCTTTACTGCTCTCTGTGATCGCTTGCGTAAGTTCTCCTCGTGAGTCACCAGCAGGTCACTTAATGTGCTGAACACCACACCAAGGTACCAGTATTCAGTGGCCCATTGTACCCGTCCACCTCCTGGCAGGGGTATGTCGGCACTGGGCTGTGGGCCTGAAAGTCGAAATACGGCAGGCTTTTGGCGTTAAAGCCGAGGTCAAGGTGGTGTAGCCATGTCGCAGACACCGTGACCAGCTGCTGAAGGCCATTTGCTAGCAGGACTATATCGTCAGCGTAAACCAAGCCAAGCAGCTTTCAAGTCACCGGGTCTCCTTCGCACATGTGTTTGCAGGAAAAGCCGACCCCCAGCTTGTTCGAGCGGTCGCTCCAGTCGGGAAACATACGTACAGCATATATAGCGTTGGTGACCTTTGGACCACTCTGCCCGCACCCCCGCATCACGATTACTTGTTGGAACTGTGCTAACATGCAACGACAGTGTTGTTTTTCTACAACCGGATTAACAGACTAATCCATGCTTTTGGCATTCGAATGTCGGCGATGAGATCGACGGAAAACCACCGGCGTTTGTAGCTTGGAGCGTGCGTCTACTGTTCTTTCCGCCCACGACGCGGTATATGCACACCGCTCCTCACCAGGAACGCCAGTGTTCGTGCGCACAACTCCAGCAGCAAAGGCAGAACGCTGCCCGTGTGTGAAGTGATTTTCGAAAAGGAGACGGAAGAGATGAGTGCTGTGCCGTAACTGTCTCTCACATGAGGACACCTCAACAGCACTGCACGGGGAAGGGGGAATGGGGAGAAAAAGAGGAAGGAGAGAAAGACAGGAGGAACATGGCAAGGGCAAAAAAAAAAAACAGGAGAATCAGAATGCTGCCCTGGCTCCGCTGCGTAGCCGATTGAACGGATCGAAAGGTGCGTCCACTCGGCTTCGACGTTTTTCGCAGCCAAACACACTGTGCGTCTCTGGAGGCATAACTGAGCACGTGCGGGCCATGCATGCACCGTCAACATCGTGTCAGCACGACGGCGCGAGTGCCACAGTATGAATTCTATATAGCAATATTTTCGGTTCTGAGAACAGCACATGCCCTGTCAGATCGCTACGTCTTTGTTCTTGTGTGGTCGAGCACAACCAGCTAGTAAGCTGAAAGAGCCCTTTTCCCGCAAAGAAAAACAAGAAACCCAACTTAGCCGCGTCGACCTCTATACCACAGTGATACATACGTCACTGTGACCACAACTCGTACGCATTAAAGCTTCACTTTGCTTAGGCAAATAGATTCAACTTTCCCAGGGATCTTACGTAACCAAATTTTGTTTTTTATCTGCCCAGGATTTCTTGTTTAAAATCTTGGAAGTGTGTCGCTACTGTGCGAGGCTATACGGTACTGTTGCGTGATGCTGCGCGAAACACGGAAGACGCCGCCGCCGCTAGCGCTCTTTTGCGCAGCGCTCAGCACTCCGTGCGTTCGGCGCGCCCTTATCTCCTACACTCCAGCGTAGCTGCAGTTTCCTGTCACGCTTCCGCGCATGGCTCTCGATCACCAAGAAGGCTCTGGCGTGCAGGGCCATGTCATTTGTACCGCCTAGCCGCTATTGTTCGCCTTTTCTTGGTAAAAGCTGTTAAAGGCACGTCAGCCAATTTTCGTGACATTCGTCAAAGGCATCACTCTCATGGTTATCGTCATCATTATCATGCTCCCCAAGCACAAGTCGCTTGAAAACTCCTGTCAGTCACCATGCTGTATTTGTCGTTGTGTAGTAATTGTCGCGTAGAGAGAGCACAAAATTAAGAAATGACAGAAAGCTCGGCCTGAAGTTGATTCCTCCGAAGCCTATACCAATCTGCGCCGCGGTATATGGCGACAACTATACGATATGAGTAGCCAATGTGTAATCGTCGTATACTGGTTGACAGGTAGCCGTCGTGTAGTTGTAGCGAGTAGTCGTGGCGTAGTGGTCAACGTGTAGACAGAGGAGAAATTTAAGAAGTGGCAGTGGTCGACTTGAGGTTGACCCCTGTGACCAGCTTCTCTGCGTAATGGGAAGAACTACACGATGCTAGCCAACGTGTATAGTCGTCGTATGATGGTTGACGTGTAGTCGTCGTATAGTCGTTTTCTAGCCGTTGTCGGCACCGCTACCAGCTGTTTTGGGTGACGCTTGAAGAGCCACTATTAAGGACTATATTAACGACGAACAACACTACCCGCAACACCACGAGAACCATTCTCCCGACGACCCTTTCCCAATGTACGGCCAGAAAATGTTGGGACGGGTGTTCCCGACAAGCAGCGGCTACTGCCCAAAAATAAGGCAGCACCCTGTTGCTCCAAAGAAGGGCATGTTCAAAGAATTGCTCGGCGACTCTTCCATGTCCCAAATGAAACGTTCTTCTTTCATTGCTCTATATAGTAGCTTGTTCTTTTTCCTTCCGGGGTTGAAAGAGTAGGCACCTTTACAGCACGTGAAACGATGTCCTTAAATGCAGATGTTTCTGCAGGGAAGCCCGAGGGTGGAAAATGTTTCCGGTCTCAGTAGTAACATCCGTTAGTCTATTTTTAATGCTGCTTGGCGCATTCATTCATTTTGGTGGCGCAGCTCCCTACAATTGCAGTTTCTTTCTGTTCTTATTATGAGTGCTACATGATCACTGTGCGCTATCTTGTCTTTACTATATTGAATGTGAACGATCTTATCTGTACAATGAGCTTTATTGTCTTATATGCGCAAAACGCGTGCACTACGTTTCCTGATATTACGTTTATACGAAAGTGAGATAGACTTATGTCCTGTATTGCCACTCCTGTTTCCGGGGGTCAACAGTATCAATAAATAAATAAACACAAATACAGCATTCTAAAGCTCGCTGCCCTAAAGTGTGTAGAGGAGCCGACTTAGGCAATTTAGCAGGCGAGTGTCCTCACAAACGTTTGCGAGTTCTGAGCGCAAGAAGCAGGGCGGAAGAAAATTTAAAACGCGCATTGTACTTCTATAAACCACACCACAGAGAACCGCTTATATATATTGCGGCTAGCGACATGAAATCGCTTGTTGTGTTAAGGATGAATTTTCACCCCATACTTTAATTGTTTCTCCGTTGTCTCAGCCCAGTCAAGCCCACCTATCACTGTAGCATAATTTACACCCTCAAAGTGAATAAGGTTGTAAATCGGTCCATAACTCACGGCCTTCCAAGTTTAGGTGTAAACTTACACCTAAAAGGGTGTAAGGGTGCCAGTTACGGACCGATTTACACCTTTATTCGCTTTCAAGGGTGTACACACAGTGCAAAGCGTCATTCTGGCCACATTCCTGGTAGCGATCTGGTACTGAGAGCACACCGGCATTCACTTCAAAATTTCTTCGGCAGATAAAGAGACATCCTCTTCAGCTAGATTTTAATTGAAAAGGCCTGACATCATTTGCTCGACAAACCACAGCGCTCCATAACGTAATGTACAAAGTTGACTCTTCAATTAACTTGGCACATTTCGAAGTTGCGGAACTAAAGCGGATCAGTGGTCGCAGCCCGTACAGAACAATCCAGTATAAGTTACACCACGACCGGCTTTATTACTAGTTACACACATGATAGCGACAAAATCAGCAAAACAATCCGGTTCGCTTTTCTTTTCTTAGTCAGTCACAGAAAGTGATCTAAATGGCGCTTGACGGAGTCTTCCACGTATAATAGATCATATGCAGCATCAGCGGAGAACCACGATGGCTCTGTGATACCGCGCTATGTCATCAGGAGTACATTCACCGAACGCCACAAAATTCATTGGCTGAGGCCGTACTCTCACACAAAGAAACGTCCATGGCTTCCTCGGCAATCTGTGCAATTCGCAAGGGCATAAAAGCATCGACAAATAAAAAATGTAATGTTTAATCCATGGAACTAAGTTACTGGCTAGTCACGCGCTGTTATTAAAATAAGCTAAGTCTCACCTGCGCTGTTTGCCAACTGTAGGTATATTTGTTTCAGAGTGCGCGTTAAAAAAAAGAATATTTTGTAAACAGTCTGTAATATACTGCGCATCCCTAGAATGCACGGGGTCTTATAGGGCTCGTGGTTTCTGCCAGACCATCCCGTCAATACATATAGGGAGCCTTCGCTCAAGCGCTGTTTAGGGAGGTGACATCACCAAAAGTGTTGTCGCTTTCTTTGCGAAGCATCCCGGATTTTTTTCTTTTTTACCACCCTGCTGTTGTTCTGCCGCATAGCTTATATTTAATTTTTTTTCTTTAAATACTGAATTACGTCCACGGTGGTGGGACCGAATCGCGGTCCCCCAGCACAATAGACCGATGCTCTTACCGCTAGGCCACAATTGCTCTCTTTCTCTCTCTCTCTCATGGTAATTATTACAAATATAAAACATACATGCGTAAGTTGTTCACAAAGCGCCCAGAACAGTCATAGCCGCGTCCACAGGGATAAAATCAAACACTCCACGCCACCACTATTACGGTAAGTTCTCCAATCGCAAGCACGTTTCTATTGTGCCAACGCCAACTATAGCTCTCTGGCATAGTTGCCAGAGAGCTATATTATGTTGTTGCTATTGTTATTGCTAGTATGTTGTTGTTGCTATAGTTATTGTATGTTGCCGAGCACGGGCGCGCGAGAGCCCACGCGCAAGCGCCAATTTCCTCTACACGCCAAAAGACGCAGGAATGAAATGGGCAGACTTGCAGCAGCTGACGTGAATTATAATACGCAATTCACGCTGTGAACCTGCACACGCCTTCGATATGCATGACAATCATTTCTTCTTCTTCTTCTATGCGAACGCATAAATTTGTTTCGTTACAGTTGTATGCCGCACGAAACGCTGAAGCCAACAAATTCAGGAGCATGACGCAACGCCCTTCGATACTATATTGAAGGACTGTAGTGTTACCTCCCGTCAAGAACGTGAAGTGCGTTAAGCCCTGTGTATTTTTTAAATATTTTTTTACTCTCGCACTAGCAGGTTAAATAAATGTGCTTTTCGAAGTGTTCTATATAGAACGGTGTCCTCATCGGTCTTTTTAACTATATGTAGGGCGTAGGGCGTAGGGCTCGCATATATCATGGGCTCGCATGAGCTGTATTTTTCCCCAATGGCTGGGCACGAAGCACACTCAAAGAATGGCATTACTTGCACGGTACCAACCATCGCGCGCACCGTATAGCTTCCCTCGGTCATAGTCTGGGTAGGGTGGCTATAGTCGGACACAACTCAAATCTGCAGTGAAGCCCCGCCCACGCCCTCATAACCACCAGCCACTGTTCCTCCGCTAGAGTGCAAATAGTTCGTACTTCAAAGTTTCCCTGTTACCTAAATAAGGCGCTAACAACAAAAATAAAATCATAAGCGAGTAATTTAGTACGTTTTCATTCGTCTATTATAGAGGAACGGTGAAAGCCTAATTGTTTATTCAAGTGAAATAAAACGCTTGCTTGGCTGCAACTATTTATTGTCAAGTTTCACTTAAGTTGACAGTGAAGTTTCATGGGTAAAACGGGCCAGCAGTGAAATGAACTGTACCGCGGACTTTTGAAGAGTGAAATGCTCAGACTCCATACACTTTGTCCAGGTCTGCTGCACACATCATCGCTTCCGCCGATGAAGACTTCATGAACGGCAGACGCTCTGGATAGGGTGACTTCTAGCCACCATACTCCGGAGTTACCAAGTACGATGACGAGACAGTACGATGCCATTGTGAGAAGGTCGCATGACGACTTTGTTTGCGTCTCTGATTGGCTGGAGGAGTAACCTCACAACCCCGCGAGGTCCGTGTGCCTTGGTTGCCAACTGCTGTTTTTTTTTTTTTAAGTTGTATACTACCAGTCTAAGTGGCCTCTTGGCCTCAGAGACTCTCAAAATCGCTAAATTTAGCGGAATGTTCCGCCCAGCATCTTAGTGGGCGGTGGCATGTGCCCTTTCAAAGGCTGACACCACCTTAAAACAACAGCGTTAGTAAGCGTGAGTAATGAAGGTTCCCTATAAGTGGTGCAACTGCAAACGCCACCTAGAAACTACTTCATGCGAAAATGATGTACCGGGCCTAAAGTTTAGGACGTCGTTTTTAGCTGCAACTCCCAATTTAGGCGCCTATCCCGAATGACGACTTCAAAATGATAGAGCATGGAAGAATGCAAAACCTTCGTCTACATAAGAGAATATGAACGTTGGCGAGTACCCTCGCTGTGACGTCACTGTTTCGTACGTACACCCACAAGCGGGCGTGTTTGAACAAAGGAATGATGGTCATGTTAATGCGGACACAAGCGGGCTTGCGTTTAAAGATATGTGAAAAGTACGCTTCGATATCTCGCACGAATAAAGGTTGGGAGAATAAAGACCAAGTTAATCCTTAATAATATGCACCGCAAATGTCAGGTTTTCATTTTGGTACAACTGTAAAAACGAAGATCCGTTAGAACTTCGGCAGATCGTCTGCAATGGCACTCGCAAAGAATTCGAAAATATGACTGCCTTAAATTAGCAATACACACCGCTTGTTTTATCCTGTTGGTAGACCGCGTCTATTTCGAGAATTGTTGGAGATGAGCTTCAGACCGTCTTGTTTTTCGAAGTGGCGTTGTCGAAGCACTTGCTCAGCCGCCCGCGCACAAGGTCAATATCAGCTTCACATGAACTAACTAGCACAAATCATACGAAGTACACGTCATGAGAAGGATGCAACACTGAAACACACACACACGCACGCGCGCGCACACGCATTCGTTTGATGCTAGCAGACGATGCAAGCGCAGCCCTTGTGCAGCATTTGTTTGAGAAGTTTCGGATTCACAGCGGGCCGGATGTTTGTATTCTGCTACCTGCCCCGCCTGCCAGCCCAACGTTTTTAAACACGCCAGCCCAGGTGCCAGCTCAAACGAGTTCAAGTTACAACACTACAGACACGAGAGCAGCGACAACCCGGGTCAATACAGAACGCACGCGAGAGCACCGACAACTTGAGAGGAAGCTCTATCTCGGGAGCTCCTACCCACAAACGCCGAGAGGAAGCTCTATCTCGGGAGCTCCTACCCACAAACGCCGAAACAGGGGAAATCGTTTTGTGAGGCGACCGCTGAACTAATCTGGATGACGCTTGTAGAATTCAAGAGAAGCTATACTATGCAAGAACTACTGCAAGCAAACTTTCTATTTAGGTCGTCAGTACCCTTAAATAATTCTCATAAAATGTGGAAACTTCGGGAAAAAAGTAAGGTAAGTAAGTAAGTAATTATCAACGGTGCCCAGACGCTTGTCACTATCGTTTCCATGGATTAGAGCTCTAGAACCTTAATTTAAACAACAAAGGAATTATTAGTCGAAAGTATCATGTTGAAGCCCTTCAAGGGGAAGCTTTAGCTATGGGCAAACTACAATTTTTCTATTCGAATACATACATGTGAAACTCATGTTTTATATAAGCAACCGCTGAACCATTTTAATTATGCTTGATATGTAGCTAACAGGGTTAAATTCTGTCGACAAGTATACTCGCGGACAACTTTCTGTGGCTATGAAGGAAAACTACGGAGGAAAAGCACACACAAGTGAGAGCGCTTCTGGAAAGAGTCCCGCGTTTCAACCCACGTTAGGTTAGGCTAGGCTAGGGAAGAGAAAACATAATCACCTTGATAGCAACAGTCAAATAAGAGAGAACACACCACTGAGAGTGAAAATATTCTTATTTTGCGGTTTTTCCCTTCCGCATCTGGGAAAACGCGAAACCGTCGCACGTGGAAGCTGCGTCGATTCAGCTTCTGTTCCGAGCAAGCAAAAGCACTGTCAACGCTGCCGGACTACTTGGCGCAGTGAGACATGTGCAGCAGCCACGCACCCGTAGCTTTCCCTTCATAGCCACAGAAAGTTGTAGGCAAGTATACAGAAGCAAAATTTTGACTAGAGCTTCAACCGTTTTAATGAAAGAAATATATTCTTTCTTTAATACGGTTAAGACATAAACTTATTAAGAAAGAAGGCAATAGCCTTCATGTGTAAGAGGCGGCGTTGGTGAGGTCCTGTTCTCAATAAATTCAGGAAAGCTCCTTACCCTCCTTCAAAAAATGAAGGGTAAGCGGAAAACCAAGCCGCTAGTGGAGGAAAGGCCGCAGGTTGTTTCGTGCATGCATAAAGTGGCCCACAATTTAAAGAAAGTGGCCAGCAGGTACCAAGTACGGATACCCTTTTCGGCATCGCGGAAGCTTGCTGGCCTGTGCCCACGCATCTCAGACTCGCAGACGCTGACCCTTCGTGGCAAAAGCCACAAAAGGCCGTATGTGACTTGAGCGGTCAGTGTGGTGTACGAAATTCCACCTAATTGCGGCGGGGTGTATATCGGTCAGACAGGCCGTTGCATCAACGATAGGACAAAGGAACACGAGCTGTCTGTCAAGAATAAGATCAGTGCATATTTACCCATGCACTGCGATTCCCGCACGTGTGAGCTAGATCTTTTCCATATCCACATGCTTGGTAAAAGCAAATATTCCTTGGCACGGCAATTAATGGAGGCTTATTTCATCAACATGAAGCATGACGTCTGTGTCAGCAATGCGTCTGTGGCTTTACGGAGCACTGTATGATTGGATAACGATGCAAACTGAGTATTGTGTGCAAACGTACGCGCGCTCATGGCCACCTCCTCCCATAAATGTGACTCCGTGCGCGTTCAATAAACTAGATGCAAGTTAGGCTCTTTCCTGTCCTACAGCTTCTTTGCGCCCTTGGTTGCGTCTTTGCGGAAAAAGAAAGACATCGAAGCAAGAAATATCCTCTAGAGACTCAACGACAACTCAGTGAGGTCATCGCTTTTCAAGTAGGTTCTTACTAACTACTGGTATGTTACCAATGTAGTCAAGTATAGCTGGTGCTTATATTGATGCAATGTTCGGCAGGTAGCTGCGCGTTCCATGGGATACTCGAGTTTTAATGGGCGCGGTGCGCTTAAGATTCCCAGGTGGTCGAAATCAATGCGAAGACTTCCATTACAGCATCCCTCGTACCACTGTCTTACTTTCGAGACGGTAAGCAGTTCGAAAAATCGACCGCAAATATCTTTGAACTCCCGCCTTTTCCAGAGTTCCCAACATCCTGCCTTACACCACCTATACGTAGGGCCAATTTCCTTTTGCTTTATTCCAGGACGAAGTTTTAGAAGCAACGTCAGAAAGTATTTTGCAATAACGTTTGTAGCGCGACAGTTGCATCAAAGCTCTGTAACGTGTCCTCACCGGTTCTTCTGTTGCCGAGCGAGTCCTGTCGTTCTGATGAAACCACTGAAACCGCCTACTGCTGATGTGCGAGTCATAACACTTTTGACACAACGGACTGCATACCCTATCCTATCAGCCATTCGTTGTTGTTGTGCTTCTCCATTGCGCCTACGAAAAAAAAAAAGGAGCGTATACAATCAGTCGCGAAATTCGCTGGTAATAAACCATTACCGAGAAGAAGTCACGTACACTACCGGCACATGATGCAAACGAACTCCGACAGAACGGCATCTCTACAAACTTATTTACCTTTTATTGAACTGTCTCCCATAAATACCGAGAAAAGCATACCGCTAATTAGGAATTTTTTACATCAGTCCCTCGCTAATGCACATATGTACACATCGAAGGGTGCAGAGCATATACTGCTGTCAGCTGTCGGCGTTGCAGTTTCCCCAATCACCTCCTGTCAAACAGAACCGGCGTTTCTCTTAGAGATCTGATATCAATAGTAGCACATCGTCCCAACATCACACAGCTCTTGTGCATCGTCGAAGTGCTCGAAGTTCGAGTGTAAGAATTTCTGAAAGCTGGACTTGAGTTAGTGGCAGCGATATACCACAAACGCCTACGTCTGGACGCTGCGCGAAAGACTTCCGAGACGCGTTTTGTGGACGCTTCGCAGGTCACCCAGCTAAAGGTTAAAACAAGCACGAAATAAACGCAAAAAAACTCACAATTTCACGCTGTGTTGAATGTCCAGCTTGAGAAACGCGCTACCAGCAGACACCAAGGACTAAAGTCCTTGTATTGGATTTGGATTACGCTTCCACATCGGTGCGCATACCTAACTGCGGTTTCGATTTCGGTATCATAATTTGGGCAGGGTTTGTGGACAGTTGACGCTTCCTTACGCATGGAAGAGTTTTGATATCAACCTGACTTATCAACCTATGATTCATGGTCACAGCTTCTAAACTTTTCCACCAGAGGTAACTTAATTGGGAAGAAAAAGTGTTCACTTGAGGAAATTGTAATATACGGCGTACCTGTGATGCGTGTTTCGGCGCCCAAGAAACATAGCATTTCAAGTAAACATTTTTTTCCAGAAACTCTCGGGCCGGTATAACGTAAGGCCTCCTTTTGCTCGATTCTATGGCTTTCTGATCCAACGCTTACAACCACAGATGCCGCTGATCGCGCGGGCGGAGCGCGAAGTAGATAATTCGAATACTGCTCAGCTCTTCCCTTACGCGCTTGTTGCATTCACGAAGGTTATGGTCAAACGATTGGTCAATGTTGATATGGCGCTGTTTCACGCAAACATGATAGCACTTTCAATGCTGGCCTCAGCTGAGCAGCAGCTGGGATCAGCTGCGTGCTCGTTTTTGTGTTTTCAGCTGACAGTGGCACGTAGCCGAGAACAATGAAATCGTGCTGCGAATCTGGCCAGAGGGCGTGGGCGAATGGGAATATTATGTTAAAATTGTTATCGTTGAAGCTGATAGAAAAGCGGCCGAAAGGTTTAGTGCAAATTGCAGCATTCCCTTTTAAAGCGAAGCTTACTTTGTCTCTTCCTTCGACTTTCCCACTGCTGCTGCTGTCGCGCACATCGCGTCGGGGGGTGCTTCAGAGCGTGTATATAGATGACAGGCGCGAGTGAGAGAGGAAAGGCGACGGGAGAAACTCGTTTTCACCCCACCGTGTCGAATATATACAATGCCCCCTGGAGCTCCCTGGCCGTCGCCACATTAGCCGCTTGACAGCTGGTTATCCGCGACTCCGCTCATAAGCATTGGGGAAACTGCAGCGCTTCCCTTTCTAACGTGCGAGGCCAGAGGGGACGCAGAACTGTAAAGAGAAGGAGAGGGATAGGAGAAGAGGCAGTTCCCATATAAAAGAGGAGGGGAGGTGACGTGAGAAGGCAAGGAAATCCCACTACTACAAATAAACTGAGCCTGTCTTCTTGCACCCGGCTGCAGAGAAACAGGGTAGGCTTAAGTTCAAGGTACGGTACAGTACATTGCTGCTATTCCTCAAAAATAAACGCCGTGCAAATGTGTCCAGTGCGCAACTTAGGCAGGGCGTGCAGAAGCAGAGTTGCATTAATTAAAGCGCACCACAGGGTCCAGGAGACACTATGGAGGTGGTCGACCATCAAATCAACACTTCTGTGCCCGCCACATTGGCTTTGCGGCTATGGCATTGCTAGAGGTCATGGATTTGATCTCAAACACGGCAGCCACATTTCGACAGGGGCGAAATATAACACGCACGTGCACTTAGATTTTGGGACACATTAAAGAACATCATATGGTGTCAAAATTAATACGGAGTCCGCCACTACGGCTTGCCTCATAATGCGGGTGTGGCTTTGGCATGTCCAGCCCCATAATCTAATTCAAGCTTAATACTTCTGTCACAATGCGACGTGCCACGTGAGAAAACGACAACGCCCAACCCTCTCAGAGGCAATAAAATATGGCGCACAACAATGCCTCAAGCAAACACCTCTCCCTGTGTGTTCTGTGTACTACGCAGACAAACAGCAGTGGTGCACGCAAGGTAACCTTTAACATCAAAGCACCACTCTCGTGTTAGACTAAATATTGAAGAAATTAAGCTTTAGCTGTGAACATCACCGCTAATTATCGTCAATCAAAGCATCCAACACGGAAAGCTTCGCTTGCCTTGATGCCCGCATTGCATGGGATCTGCAGAATTCTTTTGTTTATACCTCTACCTATTTACTCATTCTCAGGAACCTATTTAAGGAAATTCCTGTGGGTATCTAGGAAGAAGCACATCAGAAAAGCTTGACATATACAGCTGTGAGGAGTAGACTTGACAGTACAATGGACAGAATGGCACCACATAAATTTCTGTGCTGCTGCTGGATATTTACAGTTGGTCACAGAAAACACAAGGCACATACTCGTCTTTTTAGTGCTGGTATAACCATGAGTGAAGGCCTGGGTACAGTACAGTTCACATTTATAGGTAGCACGCAGATACTGAGCTACCAAATGAAACTGAAATATGGCATTAATCCCCATATTCTAGAACGTCCCTCCACTCAACTCGACTCAAGAAAATGGATAGCAACGCCACCCTTTGAGAGGAGTGATCACTGCAGTTCATTGACAAACTATAACAATTACCGATAATCACAGCGTCTTCATTTGAGGTGTTGCGCTGTGCTCAACACGGTGGAGTGGAGAACTTCGAGTCAAGGATTGTTCAAGAATACGGGTCTAAGGCACACAATTTTTCTATTGCACAGATGCGATTCCAATGCTTATTATAAGCCATTCGTCTCTTTCACCAAAGTGTCTTGAATTACATTGACTTTATCACCAACTATGGGTCCCTTTAACAGTAGACTGTAATGTACACTTCGGATTCGATTCTTGCCAAGTGGTTACTCGAAATGAAGCATCTCTACTGCAAATGTCTGCCATTCTAGTTGTTACATAAGAGCATGTCGTTATGAAACACCGCAACAGGAAACTAATTCCTAAAGCACAGTATAAAAACTAATTTACAATGAGCATGGTAGCAGGCAGATCTCCGGCTAACTGCCCGTCAAAATCTAACGCAACTTCAGTCATCTGCACGTCTAAGCTGGTGAGCAGTGGCGCACCAAATGCCATTTCTAAGCAGTATGCCAATTTCGGTGCATGCTGAGCAAAATTCTGCTGACTGTTGCAATCTTGTACTTTTTCCTTCTCTATCCTTCACCACATACAGCAGCACCAGAAAAAGAATATCGCAAGTGAACAGCCATAAGACTGGCAAAATCACGATAGACAGCACTGCAGATGACAGGAGGATAATAAAATGGGTATCAGGTCATTCCCACTCCTGACACTTGCAGGTAGTTCTGTAGGCAGTTGTGGTTTGACAAAAATTAACCATTATTTTGACAGTTGGTAGCATCACAAACATGTCACGGAGTCGCTATGACAACTCACCATCACTCAAATGCTCTATTAACTGCCGACTTCCTCCATAATGCAAAAATATGACGAGCCCAGCACTGTTGCTATTTGCCGATTTCTGCACAGAAGTGCCGCATATCGCTATACCACCAGCAAGGTCACCAGTCACCAGTTTTGTCTCTTTGACACTGCACATACAACAGTGCTAACATTCTGCCTGCCCTTGCTTTATGCAGTCTATTTTGGCAGGCTTTCTTTTCAACACAGAAGGATTTTCGTCTAGTCATACCCCCATCAACATCACACCAAAATTCTTGAAACAATTCAACCCCTGTACACTCCTTTCAATCCTTTGCATCAAGTCCTGTGCATCCACCACTATTTTATTCATAAATCCTTTATAATTTCTAATCCAAAATCTTTTCACATGCACATTCCCCAACAACTCACTGTCAAAACATGCAACAGAGCTAGCATCACCACTACCACAAATCTTACTCTTCTCATTTTCATCAGCACTGTTCAAATACTTCATAGTGTGTCGTGGCAGTCAGTGTGCTCATAGCTCCTGCACCCAAGTAGTATTTGGTTTCAACTTCACCCACTTGCAAATATCAGCTAGTGCTTGCATATGCTCACGTCACTCTTACTGCTGACGAAGAAAATTGGGACCAAAGGCAACTCTGTTGAGAAGAAATATTAGACAAGCACTCAAAATGATCACTGAAACGTAGTACTTGTCTGTCGCTTCTTCCTAGGTGAATTGTCTTTTGTTTGCACTAATTTTTCTCATCAGCAATGCAAGACCAACTAGCCCAATAATTATTTGTTCTACAGTACATCATTCTTATTGATGTTGCTATTCTCACACTTATTCTTATTAATAACCAAAAGTTGAAATGTTGAGTACCCAAAAGCTGCGGCTTCTCCCTGACCATTTGGGCTACAATTATTCCTACCACAACCTCCTGTATATCCTAATGCCTGCCCAGTGATGCTAAAGTCGATGATCACTTTGAGGGTATCAATTTCCCCAGTGTTACAGTATACAGAGAACAGTTAAGGGTCACAGCAACTGCGGTTGCATGTTATGCAGAAGTAAACAAATGGACATGGAGCGACAGCATTGCCTGGATAAGTTGCCATGCCTTAGCAACAGCAGATGCAAAATGTCTGAGTATGTGACGCTGCCACAGTGGACCATTGGCTCCTTTTCCATTGCAGTGACAAGAGGTGGTGCTGTACGTAACTTGGCGGAGTTGAGGAAAAGGTTCAAAGCTTTACAATAGTAACTATGATAGAGAAAAAAATGTCATCCACCCGAATGTAGCACAAAGCTACAAAGGAAACTCCACATGGGTTTCTCGGAAAGAACGCTTTCACAGTTGAGGAAAAACTAGTCCTGATTCAGGAATTTTTCCTCAAATGTGAAGCGTTCCTTCCGAAAAAAATAAAATGAAATTACAGGGTTTTAAGTGCCAAAACCACTTTCTGATTATGAGGCACGCCGTAGTGGAGGACTCCGGCAATTTCGACCACCTCGGATTCTTTAACGTGCACCTACATCTAAGTACACGGGTGTTTTCGCATTTAGCCTCCTTCGAAATGCGGCCGCCGTGGCCAGGATTTGATCCCGCGACCTCGTGCTCAGCAGCCCAACACCATGGCCACTGAGCAACCACAGCAGGCTTACGTTCTTTCCGAGGAACCTGTATGGAGAAAACAATTTTTCCTTTTTAGGACACTTCCTCCACCTTGTGGGATTCTGCAGAAGTGATTTGTTAAAACAGTGACTTTGCATGACTGCTGCAAGGCAAGGCTCCAGAAATAAATTTGCTTCACATTTTCAGTTAACACCACTTTAAGTGCTTCTATGTGGTGAACCCATGTTGTGGCTTCGAGGCAATTTGCAGACCATTTATAAATAGTCTGCCTTCAGGTGCACTCAACATACACATGTTACTGCAAACACACACACACACAAAAACGAGAACCCTAGGTACCACTTTACCACAATGTAAAGTATCGCAGAAAGGCTGCATCTGAAGTCAAGAAATGCCCTTTCCGGAAGCCCAAGGGTGGGACTGCCCAAAGTCATTTTGGGGCAATTTTCGGAACAATTTTCGGAGCAAGCAAAACTGCATTTCAGAGCAGCTTGGAGGTGACAAAGTAGCATTTTGGAGCAGCTTGGACCAGGCCAATGTGAATTTCGGTGGAATAACAGAATACAAAAAATGGCAGCACACTTCAAAACCACAATGAAATACAGAACAAACCAACATGAGAGCTGTACTGAAACAGTCTTAAGCAACATCTTAAGGTAAATTGTGAAGCTGATTACTCTGATACTGAAACCATCTAGTGCACACAAATTTTGGCAATAGTGCTTCTATATTTTTAATTAGCGGTAGCAATCACAAAAAGACATGCATTCTGCAATAGTGAGTCCGAAATTTCGAGAGGTAGGCCAAGACATTTTTTACAGATACATTTTTCTTTAATGTATTGACAGTGCAGGAGAAGTGCCTCGAAATGCACTTCACCAACAGACCATACCAAGAAGCCAGAGTTGTGAACAACTCTGGTTTATTGAAAGCCATTTCTACATAATATATCAGGGAAATTCCAAAGCACCTAATGCTTAATTTTGTGGTACTATAACACAAAACTATTCCCGTCTGATTTTATTCAAAATCTGCCATTAGCCCCTAGTGATAGGTCAGAATGGCCCAGGCCTCGTCTATAGGGGCATAAAAACAGACTGGAATAGTTTTACGTTATACTGACCCTGAGGACAGAGAAGCTGGCTGCTGAACCCCCTGCAGCACATGCCTCCCTAACCTCTAGCTCGCTCGCAGCACCCTCAGCCTATTTTTCCTTGTTTTGCATCTCAGCTAGGGAGCGCTGTGCCACTCAGCCCACTTAAACGTATTCTATTACACTTTAAATACAGCCACCCTGGCCATTCCCACAGTAGCGATGACAGTCGAAAGTGGCCTTGCGCGTGCCAGCCACTTGCTGCAAGCACCGAAAAATCCACTGATACAATTGTGAAAATTGCTAGAAACTGAGCAGGAGGCACCATCACGCGGTGTGTGGAATGTGAACGGCTGTACTCCTTTTCAGAGAATTATACGCTCGCTGTACACGCATGGCCAAGCCATTCTGGCACAGTGTGGCGTAATTTTAGACAATATTCTGTGGTTGGCGCAGTTTGTTGCAGTAATTTGCGTTTGTATCAAGATGGCGCAAATGGCACAGGAGTCGCACCCCTGTGGAATTTGAACATGCTTAAAATATAATATACTACTCTTCAGTGACACAAATGAAAAAAAAAAAAGAAGCACTAGTAGGTGTAAGGAGCAGGTTTACTTTCAGAAGTTGACACAACATTCGCGAATGCACCCAGCACTAATCATTCTCATAGTTACTTTTTCAGCTCAAAGCACATAAATTATGAATTATGTATCAATTGAAGTAATTCATAAGGACAAGCTTAGCACTAATCACCTTTATACAGCAATTCAAAATCACTTAATTTATAAGCATAGATATTATTTAAAGTTATCCATAACAAATCTGCACAAACAAAAAAAGGCACTCCTACACAGCAGGCACACTTTGAGACATGACATCATCTGGGGTACATCATTGTGCACAAGCTTCTCTGGTCTGTGTTGCCCGTCTTGGAAATGACTACGATTACAACAAATAGCTCACAGTGAGTGCCGTCTAGCACTTGAGATTCAATCAACTCCAACTCATTTCTAACATCTCGATGTTCCACCCCATGACAGCAAATGTGTCAATGCAAATAACAGTCTGTTTACAATGACAGAACTTGCAATAACCAGTTGTAACAAATTGTGCCATTTACTGCATCACTTTCTGAAGGTGCATAATGTTAGCCCACATACTACAGCGTGTGCTTACAATTATCTAGTTTTCTTATCATCATCATTGTAATACAGCATTGTCAAAATAGCAAAAACTACCTTGCAAGTCCACCAGTACACTATCAACAGCCTAGCACGAAGGCAGTGTGCAAGTATGCAAATGCCACGTGCAGTGCTTCAACACCTTACCGTCAACCAGCCTTCCACTGCACCGATCTTGATATTAGCAGCAAACAGGGACACCATGTCACTGTCACATCAACAAATGATTGCCATAGAAACAACACACATATAGCTGAGAGAACAAGTGCATGAGTGCCACACCTGCAAAGCAGTTATTTCCAGCTATGGGCACTATTATAAGGTAAATGTCTGCCTGCCAAAAAAACGAACAGGTGCAACACAAGCATTAGGTATGCTCTAGCCGCCAGGCACATTGGCGCCAGGCACATTAGACTTTCAAATGACAGTCTAAAAAATGAATGTCTCATGTTTCTCAGCTCTTTTAGTTAGAGACATCCTCACAGCCCCGGACAAAATCCTTGCTACCGCTTCACCTTGACAACTTGACAAGCACAACAATCCTGCTGCAAGAACACTGTGCACCTCACCATAGCAAGAAAGTTGGCATAGAACATAGCGTGCTCAGTATCAGTTCAACATCTGGTACCAGTTCAATGCCACCACTGGCAGGCAGCTTGGAAGAGCCACAAGTAAAAGTTGTCAGGGGCCATGTATTTTTGTGCAGGCAGTGGTGCTTGTTCAGGAAGATGTATCACTGCTGGTTAGGAGTACTGCTGGCACTAGCTGCCTGGTAACAGGCACCAGCTGCACACAAGGCACAACTGTGACCAAGATGAGTCCTAGTTCACAAGAGGAACAGTAGCTTTGCAGTTTGCCAGGACTGAGGTGGCCAAGCCAATGTCTTTTAGCCAGCAGGCAATCTGTTGCACTGACCAAGTACACTGTGGTCGGAGATAACACCAGAGTTCTATCACAAGCAAGATGCCGTGGGGCTGGAGCAGCTTGTGTCCAAGAAACAGCTGTGTCTGGCCAGGACACAAGCGATTGCTACTTTGCACCATTTTTGACCAGGGACGCAAGTTGACCTCACCATTCACCTCCCCCGCTTGATCGGTGTCACTGCCTTTTGCCAAAACTCCCTCTGAGTCTCATCAACACGTGGAAATTCAGCAGCACAGGTCGTACATTGGCCCCAGCCAAGTGTCACCCATGGCATGTAGTTTTCAAAAAACACTCGCAGGTCATAGCTGTCGGTTGCCACATACTGGAGCGCGGGCAATGCCTTGATCAGGTACCGCAAGTCATTTCCAGTTAAGATCAGCGCTGGCAGCGATTGCTTGGTGCCGAGCACGAGGCGTTCGAGCCTTGGCAATGAGCCAAGCGAACTTCGGATAACAAACGATGTCACTAGGAGGTTCCCTTCAAGGCGCAGCGAAACAAGCCGTCGCGTCGCCCCCAGCAGCGCCTCGAGTGAGCGGATCGTAATTTCTGATCCCAATCGCAGCTTGACAAGTCCCGCAAATGATCCTGGCAAAATGTCATCGATATCGTAGTCGACAACGGAGCACTCGGCGAGAGACAGTGTCTGCAGGCGTGGCCAGTGCTCGGCAACAGCGAGAAGGCTGATGTCCTTGACAAACTTGAGCGACAGGTGCTTGAGCTGGAGGCGCTTGAGCGTGTTCTCAACTAGCCCTTGGAATGAGCACAATGTGCCTTGTGCAATGAACATTAACGAGACATCAGTAAGCTGTTCAAAGATACCGATGGCTGCAATAGTCTGGCTGTGGGTTGTGGTCACCTGCACCAAAAAAAATATGAATTTCAGACCCTTTCTGGCAGAAAAGCTTAATTGCATCACTGCAGCCAATTTCATTGAAGGGAAGATGCTACTATGTGCCACATCGTTTGTCATGGACCCACAAAATTCCAGTCCCCCCAGCATGAGCACCAATATGACATGTGGAAGGCATGTCATATGACATGAAGCCATATCATCCTAACCTAATAAAAAATTTAAACTAGCCATTCCATGCAGAACCGTCACTTGAGCACATGGAAACACTTTAAAACAATCTGCTAGTTTCAGGTAGCATTATTGCATTGTTAAAGCATGACTAGTGCTTTTAACATTAGCTGCTACAACCTGCAACTTAATTAGAATACAGGGTGGCTCATGTTTCTGATGCAGGGCATTTCAAAACTGACATGAGATAAATGGGCCATTTTTATAAAAACGAGCAGGAACAGCTGTCAGCCTTGAAACCAGCCTTCAGAAAAATTTGTTTTGCATGTTCAGTCATCATCACTCTTACCCCTCTGAATGCTGCTCTCTGGTATACGTGATGCCTCTTACTACAAATATCACATTAACAAACTGTTCAGATTATCAATTTGTTCAATTTCTCTACTGCTTCAGAATACCAAACTTTTCAGCATAACAATCGTTATTCAGTTTAATGAAGGGAAAATCAGACATCCACCCGTTCGTAGCAATTGCTACAAAGGAAACCTTTGCTACAAAGGTTTCCTTTGTAGCAATTGCTACATGGATGTCTGATTTTCCCTTCATTAATTACTTCTCTCCACCTTGCGGGTTTCCGCAGAACTACTACGTTATTCAGTTTCTGCCTGTCTACTACGAATAATTATTCAAAAATCTGGGGATTGTTAGATTTTCATGTTTGCTTCAGGGCACAGTAGGATGGCAGACAACAAGGCACAGAAAGTGGAAGCTGCAGCGCATGGGTTTGGAAAGCATTAAAAGGCGCGAAGGAGAAAAACGTGGGAAGGGACTTTCTTTTCAGGTGTGAAGGTGAAAATGCATCGGGTTTTGTGATTGCATGCTCTGCCCAGACAAGCGGTGCCTAGCAACAAAGGCACGTCTTTTTCTCTTCTTTTCTTCGTGCTTCTTTCTGCGGCCGTACTAGCCACATGTGGAGAAATGTATGTAATCTTCATGCTTGCAGGGATGCTATATAATCACACGTTCTAGATGGTGTTGTTTACATGTGCTTGACTTCGGAATAGCTCATGTATCCGCTGGCTCGAGCGAGACAGCTGCGGTGCCCGTGGCAAGGAATGTGAAAACAAACAAACAAAAAGAAACAATGCACTCTGGAGCCAACATGTAGCTTGCTGTTGGTGATTTTCTCGATGGCAACACATTCCTTACAGGGCAATCCATATATTTTGGGGATACATATTGACGTCTCGTCCACTATAAATTCTGTGAAATATGCCATTGCATCATCGAGAGGAAGTGTACAGATATCATCCCAGGTTAAATCTGTGAGCTCCCTGTATCATGTCCAGTTGGCACAATCGAATTTCCACCGGGGGACATGTGGAGAGCAGTCATCACCTTTTGTTAGTTTTATAACAAAGGGGAAATGGTCACTCCCATACAAATTCTTAAACACGTTCTACTCCAAATGCAGCACAAGTGTACTCGATGCAATGCTTAAATCTATAGATGAGAATGTTTTGTTTGCGACACTGTAGAATGTAGGCTCTTTCCCTCTGTCGTCACAATTAAAATCTCCCCAAAGGGTGTTGTGTGCATTAGTATCTCCTACAACAATACAAGCTTTGGACAGTTTATAGATAAAGCCGTGAAATTCCGTTTTTGAAAGATGGTCACTCGGGAGGATGTATAGGGAGGTAATTGCGACCAGCTTGATAAGAAACACTGTACAGACCGCAACTGCCTCTAGGGTCGTTTTAAGCTGTAATTACCGGCAAGCAACAACCTTATCTACTACTATGGCAACATCGCCTGACGAGGCAAAGGCGTCGTTGCGGTCTTTTCAGTAAATGGCATACTGCCAGAGAAAGTTCATGTGTGAAGGATTAAGATGTGTTTCTTGGACACACAGCACCCTTGGATTGTACTATGTAGGAATACCTTAATGTTGTCTAGACTGTGGAGTAAACCCCTGACATTCCATTGTAATACCTGTGTATCTATGTTATATGTGTTTTTGTGCTGTGTGTCTATATAGATTAAGCTAGCTTACAAGAGCTCTCCAGGCCCTGTGATATGGGATTTTTCTTTCTTCTCGGCACGCTCAAGGGAGCAGTGCCATTGCTTTGGCGACTGAGATGTCGAAGCTGTGCTCGTTGTATTCATCCCCTCGTCTGATGCCGTGGATAGTGCCCACTCAGTAGGCACGTTCGTGGGCGTTTTGGGCCTACATACATGGCAGTGGCCCTGGGTCTGGCAGGCCCTGAAGTCTGCTGGCCCTCCTTGGCAGGGGCAGAACAGAGATAGCTCCTCCAGCCAGGAGAGCTGATGGCGTGACTGCCGCCACACTTCGTGTGACTTGGGCAGCTGCCGAATGATGTGGCCCTGCCCTCCAGCACCACATCAGTGTAGGAAGGACTGGACTGATAGTGTGAGTAGAAACGCTTACATGCCTCTGGAAAAGATAGACTTAGTTTGACTTTCAGTTCCGTTAGTATTTGTTTTTCTTTTTTTCACGAGGGGCAGGATCGCGAGTAGGCAGGATGGTCTCCTCCTTCACAATTGGCACAGTGGGTTGCTGAGTTGCAGACGTCAGAAGAGTGTTCAGTGGAGCTACATTTAGCAAAACTTAACACCCTCTGCAGCTTTGTGACCCATGCCCAAAACACTGACACTTGAAACATCAACACAGATTTGGGATGTATGGTCTGACACGAAGCTCACAGTTAACGGTCTCATTGATTCGGGATGGTTGCCGATTCCAAAAGTAATGATTACACGTATATGCCCAGTTGGTATTTCCTCATCATCTCTCCTTATTTTTATCCTTTGCACCTTGACAACGTTCTGGCCTTGCCATCCTTAATAAAGTAGTTCACTTTCACTAAGTTCAAGAAAGTCATCTTCCAAGATGACACTGCGCACTTTGTTCATCTATCTATGAGGGTCCACTGAAATCAGAGTGTCCCCAAACGCTGTGAGTTTCGAGAGCTTGTCATAATGTGGTTTGTCGCGAACTTCGAGAAGATTGCCACTTCGTATCTTCGTTACTTTATAACCTCGGCCGATTGCTTCAGTGAAAAATTAGGCTGCAAGAAATAGCGAGATCATTCTGACTGTGGACAAGGTGGTACTTAGGAAAAGACTTTCGTTTGTGTAAAAAAATTTAACCGCAGAGGTGGCTACAGCTGCCAGCGGATGAATGGGTGGCTGGATGGATGGATGTTACGAGTGTCCCCTTTGGAACGGGGCGATGGGTTGCGCCACTAAGCTCTTGCTATTGTACTGTCAAATGTGCTACCTAGGCTAAAAAAGAAAAAGGGAAAAGGGGGGAAAAGAAAAGTCACTATGAATTCTCATAACCAAAATTTCCTGACCCCCTATTGTGAACTTTGTTTTTGTACGTCTCCGTTTTTTTTTTTTCGTTTCCCTACTTTTCTTGTACTATTCTTCCAATCGCCTCTTACTAATCCCTATTGCGGACATGTTTACTTTCCTCCTGCTGTCGCTGAATCCAAGGGCTTCAAGGCACATATTTTCACATTCTAATAAAACCTGCTCCATTGTTTCCCTAGCTTTACCACAGCAAGCACATCCTTCTTCTTCCGTCTTATATCTCGCTTTATATGCGTGTGTTCTAAGGCACCCCGATCTTGCTTCGATAAGTAATGAGCTTCCCTTTGAGTTATCATAAAATCTTTCCCGATTTCATTTTTCCTCTTAAGTAGCTACTCATGGTATGTTTCTGTTCTATTGCCACCACCCATGAGATTATTTCAGCCTCTGTGACTTTCCACTTGACGTTCTTTGTTGCTGTGTTGCTTACCCTACAGGTCGCATACTTGCTGGTAAGCTTCCTAGTTCTCGCATGTGGATCTGCTTGCGAGAGCATCATTTTGAGGCGGCAAGGTAATCAAAATGGCGGCGGTGGTGGTTTTGATTAATGCCGGTTCGGACCTGCGGTCACGGCAAAAAGTCAGGAAAATTGGGCGGCGAAGGGTGCTTGCGTACAAAATTTCAGATGTTCTTATATAGCACAATGACTCTATGAGGTATGTGGTGGTGCCGCGAAGATGTCCGAATAATCGGGTGTCCACAAAGTCAGTCGTTGACTGTACACTGGCAATTCCTCCATTCGACAACACGGCGGCAAAGGCAATTCGTTTCGTTTCCTCTCTGTTACCTGAGCCCGCATTACCGCAACTTTCGTTCCCTTTCAATAATATTACAGCTAATTTCCCCTGACAGAAGCGCAAGTTCCCCAAGTTTTCCCCGAGTATTTCCAGACTATTCAAAATCCCCGAGAATTCCCGGTTTTCCCAGTTGGTAGCCACCATGTTACACAAATTGGATATTGTCAGCAGTTTGCTTGTCAACACTATATTTGTCTTCTGATGTAGAAGATGTTGACATAGCTTTCTCGACAAAAAACCATATGCAAGAGACAAGATCAAGCCTGTGCAGCTAACGCTCTGTCTTCATTTGAACCATGATAGGTGCTGCAACAGCTGGACAAATTCAGAATGCGGAGAGGAGCACTTGCAAATTAGGAAAGGAACATATTGGCTGCAACATCCTGCAAAAGCTCTTTGAGTTGGGACACATCTGTCCCATCTCAAGCGTTTTGGTAGACAATAAGTTAAGTATACATCTGCGCTTAACCCATTGGCTACCAAAACCGGCAGAGTCCGGGTGAAACAGCGGGGGCCATATTGTCAAAGCCACCGATTTGCTGATTTGCCACGCATATTTAGTAGCCAATGGGCTAATAGCAACTATATAGCGAAGCCAGCATTAAGTACACAAGTAAATAAACAACATAAACCCAAAACCAGGAAGTGAAGAGGTGGAAAGTCGAACCTCAATGCGCCGCAGGCTGCGGAAGAACATGTTGGCCTGGACCATGTGTCCTGGCGTGATATCCCAGACGACACCGGTCGTGCCATCCAGCCGCTCCACGTCTGCCCCGAGAATAAGGTTCCATGTCGTGAGGAGGGAGGGGCGCGCCGCCAGCAGCATGCTCACCAGTGGATTGGCTGGGCTCAGGATCTCGTGCATCGACGTCTGCAGCTCGCACAGCTGTAGAAAAGAAAACAAGATTCACCAGCAGCTCACCTTCGATTTTTTTTTTTACCAACAATGGCGCATGCCTGTTCATTTCTACCTATGAGCTTTGGATAAAATTTCAGGAAGGGGGAATGTTAAGAGGTATTCACATGAGCGAGAAATCTGCCTGCTCACTGCAAGAAAGGTGCATCAAATGACGCCATGCCTTTGTCAGGCAGTGAAGCTCGTGGATCTCCTTGCGAGCACAGGGGAGTGTTTCTTCCCATGCTAGAAACGCTCCATATGGCCGGGCAGGCAGAAGTGGGCAACGTTCACGCTTGCATCTCTGTGGCAGAAGTATGCAACCTTTGTAGCTCTGGAGGTGTTAGGGGGAAAATGGGGTGAGAGGAAGCTCACAGGGATGAACTTACGAATAATCCCTCCCTACATCCCCAGGAGAAGTACCCTGTGCAAACCATACTTGCTAACCACCTGTGAACTGTTGAATTTGTAAAGCCGCAGACGATAAATGGGGGTGGGGGGAGTGTTCAATGTATTTTGCAATTAGCACTCTTTCGATTGATTAGTATAATTAGCATTCGATTTGCATCACAATTTGTTATATACATATTTTGCAATCTTGCTCTGCCCCTTCCATTAACATCATTTAAAGCTTCCTTTCATGAACAGATTGTTTTTCACAAAACTTCATGCAAAATCTGTGAAATTATAGAATGATGCCAAATATGTACCTTCATGAAAAAAATTTGGGAGAGGGGGCAGGTATAGGTGTTCCCTTTATAGCCAAGGTTTCATATTGAAGTTTCATTCAGTAACTCGAATTTTATGTTAATAGCTTTAAACAGTCTTGTGTTACTGCTCATTTGTTTTTCCTCAATTTTCCCAACAAGATCCCTAAAAAATTTTGGGTAGGAGGGGGTCCACAGAGCTTAACAATATGCTTGGTAGTACATCTCTTTGCCTGGACATGAAAAAATCACCGTCATACATGAACACCACCACTGCAGAATGTTGCACAAGATCGGGGAAATGTGGCTCGTATACATTTTAAAGGCCTGGTGTCCTGGGCCACGCCATGATATGGTAGATAACATTTAGATTACCAGTGCCATTCTTTTTAAAGGGGCCCGAAAACTAATCATAGCATAGTCTCATAATAAAAGCGTGCTGTTTCACGAATCTCATGCTGGAAAAAATTTCTAGAATCCTTCAACTATAAGTGGAGTTATTACACCCGATACCTGGCTTTCTCTCCCTTTTTGTCTCTGCTATCTCTGGAAGCTACACAGGGCAAAAGTTTAGTGTCACAGTGGTGAAAGGGCTTGTTACGGCACCCCACGGCACCCACAGTAGTCTACGCTGCACAGCCCGGCGCTACCATCTTGAAGGCCATGCACAGCAGACGCAGCTATGCACAGTGCAAAGATAAAATACTTTTTCTATCTTTTTGATATCACAGACATACATATTTTTCATTTACTTACGTCAAAACTATCAATATTGTATTACTGGGAATGCTCTCATGATCATGAAATCAGCCAATAGCATTGGTTGGCCAGCTGCTTTCGATGTTATGGCATCGCGGAAGCAAGCGCAAGTGATTTTTCGCTGTGCTTGACACAAGACTGTAAAGTGCTGGCTGCATGCAGTGCAGTAATATCTAACTCGCAAGTTCACAGCAGCCTCTACTACAGGTTGGCAATGTTTTTTTACTCTGTTTGAAAATTGTTTCAGGGCCCCTTCAAGTATAGTCGACCAGTTTATTTATTTTAACAGAACAGTAACAATAAAAATGTTTAGGCCTTCATTCATTAAAAACTACATTTTTTTTGTAGCTTGCGTGCCTAGGTTGCATAGATGCCTTGGGTGCTGGACATTTACTTTGGATTATTGTATGCCATTTTGCTTGCAACGTAATAGTCAAATTCATTATGAAACTGCAGTGCACACAACAAATAAGGCACAAGACAATGATAACCACTCACACTTAACAAACCACTGCAAAAGCTGTCATTGTGAACCTCTCCTTTGTGATACGATTTTGTTTGCTCTTAAAAACAAACTAACATGCAAAATAACCGAGGCCTTTCATATCAAAAAGCGTGTCAATATCTGCATAAGCAAGCCATCTCTAGTACTAATGACAAGGGATTTGCCTTTTTGAGCACCGCGTGATTCTGATTTTTTTTAGTATATGTACAAGCTGTTTTTTTATATGTCTTATACCATATTTAGTCACATAATAATCGCACTCGCGTAATGATTGCACCCCTGAATTTTGTCGTCAAAATGATTTTTTCTTCCCCATGTAATGATCGCACCCTGCACTTGTTGCAGCGATATGTCGTGTGCCAAGTCTAGCTAATGATGATCACGCTTACCATCTGTCGAATGATATGTGAAGACTCTTGAAGACATGCCAAGCGGTCTGCACACACTCAACATTTTTATGCAGATGCCCCATTTCATTCCTTTCATCTCTTTCCGCACTTCCACGAAAAGAAAAAGCTACAACCAAACTTGCCTGGGCTTTATTACTTGTTGGCTTCATGATGGTTTTGGTCAACAACAACATAAAGGGCGCCTTTCGATTCTTCTCGTCTGCACTCATGGGCACGCAATCAATCACAATCAGCAACGATAGTGGCCACGTTTACACTGATACATTAAAAGTGTACCCTATTCATACGCCGACACTTGTAACGCAGCTACGATATTCGCTCACCCTTAGCGGAAACGTGCCGTATTAGGATAGCAGTGAAAACAAATGCCACAGTTGCCGCAGCACACCCACCATGTGTTTTTGTGTCACTGGCAGCTAAGCGCGTCCATCTCTGTTTCTGTCCCCTTGAAGGGGACATGGCTACGTTATAGTCGCAAACTTGCCGATATTAATGATAACATTCATTACTGATATGGAAGAAAATGTTTCCATGTGCGTAACATACTCACAAGAAAAAAAAAAATCGCGTTCGGCTTGCTCCTCCGGCCGCCATTTTTGTTTTGGCGTCTCACACTGACGGCGGCAGCCGCCTGCTTCTCAACCCGCAGCAAATGCGGGATGAAAAAAGAAATTTTTTTTTTTAGGGGAATTTAAGCCGCGTAATGATCGCACCCTTGAATTAGCGTCAATTTTTTTTTTGTCAAGAAAGTCCAATCATTATGCGAGTAAATACGGTATTTTATTTTTATCCTGAATGCTCTTATACATGCTCAGTTTATTTAGCCTGGATATATATACATATTATAATATGTAACTTCCTCTCCAAAAGTAGACTGAGTTGCAAGTCAGTGCTTGTGTTACCTTTGCCTGGTGTCTCGTTTGTTTTGCGTGCCGCAGTTTCATAGTGAATGGCTACCAACTCACCCAACTTTCACTACGTTTATAATAGTCCTAAGCAAGCACAACAAATGTGCACTCGCAAGATTCTGTTTCACAACACATATTCTTTCACATGTTTCTGTTTGACAGATGGCATGGAACAAATGAATCTAATTTCTTATTTTCCCTTCATGTTTACTTTTTTCATACTATGTAGTGCCATATTCTTACACCACACTTTATCTATTTATGATATCCTTGTTCTATCACTATCATGTTTTCCGAATTCTACACTGTGCTTTCTTGGTGCATGTTTTACACAAAGAACTTGCGCGAGTCCAGCACCTCTGAAAATTATTTTAGTGCAAAGCAATTATATTCTGCCTTCTGACAACCTGCAAACATCCAGACAAAAGTACTGAAGCATTCTAGAGAATTCAACCACCCCCAACACGATGCTGGTTCTGGAGATTGTACACTCGACCAGAGCTTCAAGAACAGAGGAAAGTTTTCTGAAATAAATCAATATGCATTAGTTGCCAGGAGTGCTTTTTCTGTGCGGCATTGAAAGCACGAAATAGTTCTTGACCAGAACGAATGAGAAATGGGTAAAAACGCTTGAACACTCCATCCACTGTTTAACCAGCCAAAGTTGTGCAACTCACATAGGGGCAGTCACCAAGCAGGCCGCAGATAGTCGCCGCACTCAGGAAAAGGTTGTGCGCCCCCAACGCCGGCGTGCTGCCGATGAGGCGCTTCAGCTGCGGGGGAGCACCGCCAATGTCACCCCACTCGTCCTCTGGCATCTGCAGCCGCATGTCATGGTGCAGGACAAGCACCTCCACCGAGCGGAACAAGTCGACCAGGGTGCGCACAAAATCCCGGTTGTGGACAATCACGAGCGTTTGAACGTCGGAGAGCACAGCATGCGCAGCAGCACCCAGCGGTCTGCATTCGTCAAACGAGGCACAACCAGCAAACAGTGCTCCAACTACACGGTGCTCACAGAGGAAACTACGGTTCTCCACGAAGGCGTCAGAAGTGGTGGTGATAAGACAGCCATCGCCGTTAAGGGACAGGCCCTTCGGGAGTTGTGGCAGTGTCGAAGATGACGATGAGGACGTCGAAGTCGGCCACGGATTCTTGAGCTTGAGCACAATATGCTCCTCGTGACCGCATACGTTGTCAGGGTCTTCGCCCAGTTCGCGGATGATGTCTGTGGTCATCATGTTGAACAAGCTGCACTAGAACAGATAGTTATCAAAGTGATATTAAAGGAGATAAGTCAAGCTAGGTGAATAGGCTACAGAAGCTGCAACAAGGCAGAGGGGTATAAAAGCTACACTGAATCGAGCTATGTTGGCCGAATTACACTCACGACGTAACAGATAAACCACTTTTACTGAACATACAACTTCAGTAGAAGTTCAGTTCAGAGATTCGAAGATGGTGCCACCGGCAAATTTCTTAAGCAGTAATCTATGACACAGAAGATTTTGGCGACAATAGGTTGAGGGAAGGATTTCATAAAGATTAAATTTTTCATTTATTTAATAAAACATTACATCTGAAAGTCTAGGAAAGGAACCTGGACATTCATATCCTTTTCAGCTCAACAAAGAGCCCAATTAACTAACAGACAATATTTTCAGTGCCTCTATCAGTCGCCAATTGGCTTGAAGTATCAGGGTGCACAAGCAGGAAGCTGAGGCACAGTTGCAAAACTATATTCATCGGTTGCTACTAGTATCGCACACGTAGGCCCAACACATTAACAAGATTGTGATGCATAATTATTCATGGCATACATACACTGTTATACTGTTAGCCATTTCCATCTCTATGATTGCTGCTGACAATGTGTGCGTTTTTATTTTACTGACTGTCAGTCACTGCAAATGACAGACGTTTTGTTGCGACAGCTAACTAACAATAACAAAACGAAAACAAGAGAGAAAGGTTGACCAGAAGCTAGGGGCTTGAAGTTGTTAACAGTACTAGAAAAAGGAATGTCGCTGAAGCCAATGTTTCGACAAGGGCTTCTTCATCGGGGCAGCAACTGCCTGTTTAATTGCTGCCCTGATAAAGACAAGTCCCCTTGTCGAAACGTTGGTTAGAGCGACATTCCTTGTTCGGACACTGTCAATCGCAAACAAAATGAAGCGCACATAAACGAAATGGTAACAAGGAATGTTCTCAAATACTGACTAGTTTCATTCACTTCGTTCGCAGCCACACACACACGGGGTTTACGAAAAGGTTCATGCCAACATCGTCAAACAGTTATATTCGTTCATTCATTCGGTTCGCGCTAAACGGGCTTTTTAGCTCTTTTTCCTTTTTCGTCTTCTGTATTTTTAAACCAGAAAACATTTGTGGCACTCTCTACACCGGCAACGACATCCCAACATAACCAGGACTCACGTCAATTTGAAAAATCGATCAGCCAAGCGAGCCACCAAGGCACATTTTGGAATAAGCACGCCCCTGGATGCGACGAAAACTCACACGTGTATCTGCAGGGCCCTGCAGGGCTCCAAGGGGGCTGGACGCGTGGGCTACGACACTTCAGCACTTCCAACAGTGAAGTTCTCCACTGACGCTTTGCGCAGCGAGAAGACTTCGTTTATCAGCGACAATGTGATAGCTTCGCGGCATTTTATTTCGCTTTAAATAGCATATGCGACCGCTTAATATCCTTCGTTGCAGCTCTAGCACGGCTGTACAACCAAGCAGAGCGTAGCGGCATGTATCGTCCGCGTCATGCGGCAAAAAAGAAAAAGCAAGAAAGTGTCTGCGTTCACCCGGTGAACGCAGCGCAAGCGTTAGGTTCACCCAAACGTCACGTCCGGGACGCCACATCCGGTCTTTGTTTTTTTACGTCCGTGATGTCACATTCGGCCTTTTTGGCGGCATAATATGGCATATGGCAGGCTCGGAGTGCACGAAGCGGTGGATCGCTTATTTTTCGGGCTTTTGCTTCTCGTAAGTATACTTAGTCTTTGCGTTTGATGTGCATCTACTACGCGTAGCTAATCTTTCGACTGCATGATGCCGTATATAGGTGTTCTGTGATGATACTTTATAGCCAGGTTCCTCACGAGCTTTTTTTGTGATGCATTGCAGGGACCGCCACACCGGCCAGCCAGTGCTACAGTGTCCTAATGCAGAGAACGTATATTACACGGAACTGCGCTCCTTCAGAGTTATTTAGAGTCTTTGTCAGAAGCACGTAACAGTAACATTACTTGGTTACGGTGCTGCTACATGGCAGAATATTTGAATGGCAGATGTCCCGAGTGCGGCATGTAAGTACGTACGTACGCGCGCTTGTTTAGCCTAAATAAGAGTTTCTATTGTTCCCCAATGGAAATGCACATTCCTGATGCATGGTTCAGATCTGCCGGCTAAGGGCGGTAGTGAATAAAGTCACCAAATTGCGGCCTCGTTGCGGTCTCGCATTGCGGCCTCATTGCACGGTCGGGAAAAATTGCTTTAGAACCAAAATTTCGCTGCGCTGTCAGTAGCCATTCACTGATAAGCTTTCTCCGCAGCGTAATGCTCAGTGCAGATGTGATGGGGGTTGTGTGTGCGGTCGGAATGTGACCGATATTCCTGAACGCAGTGTCATTCAGCGATGTGCACAGCTGTGGCTGATTGTAGAATGTGGGCTGTGACAGGAGTGATGGGGACCATGCTCCTGCCTCGGCCAAGGTTGCAGCGATTTCAGAGCTGCAGGGAGCGCCCAGGCAGAACCTAATCTCGGCCCTATGCTGCAGCTCCAGCTTCTTGAGACGGGCACGTGGTAGTGCCACGAGTGGGAGGACGTACCGCAGGCGTGAGGTGGCTACTGCATGGTACAGCCGCAGAGCCCACCTAGTGGTGCAGCTCTGTCCTCGGGCAACAAGCTGGGAGACTGCCTTGTGGACCCGGAGGACCTGGACATGCAGGGTCTTGACAGCAGGCAGCCAGGTCAGCCGGTGATGAACGTGTAGCCCCGGGTACGTCACTGCCGGGCTTCAAGGTCGCCTTCCAGTTGCAGCTGTGCAGCGGGCGGTTGCTCTTGGGTGGAGCAGCATGGCCTCCGTCTTCCTTGCCGAGATGGCAAGGCCAATGCAGCTCAGGTAAGCAGCGGCGGTGTCGAGGGCTCTTTGCACAGCCGAGCGCGCACTGCTGTGGCTGTGTGGTGGATTTCGCACACATAGGGCGATGTGGTCCGCGTTGATGGAGGTATTCACGTGGTTGTTGGGGTCACTCTGCAGGACAGCAGGCAGTCGGGCCAGGTTGAACAGGAAAGGGCTCACCACTGATCCTTGTGGGACGCCCTCTACCAAATAGGTCCAGGGCCTGCTGAACGACTGGATAGGGCAGGGCGTCAAAGGCCCCCTTCATGCCGATAAGCACCAGGAGCACGGCGTCACCGCAGGCCTTGGCCTCTTCCAGCGTGGAGACCACGTCCACGATGGAGTCCGCACTGCATCAGCTCCGCCGGAAGCCTATCTGCTCATCGGCCAGAAAGCAATGGCCTCCATCAGCTTGCAAGCAGCAGAGGTGAGTGAGACTGGCCAATAGGAGCTCACGTTTTTCAGCCGGCCTTCAGGATGGGGGCCACGTAGGCTGTGCGCCATGACTCCGGCACCTGCCCTGACTGCCAGATGTTTAAGCAGTCAAGCAGGTGCAGCTGCTCGCTGGCGGCCAGGTTGCGAAGCATTTGGGTTCCTGGTGCACTGGGCTCCTGGTGCACTGCGATGCTTGGAGCTCGTGCAGCGTCAGCGGGTCCTGGTAGATAGCCATAACCTGGCTCGATGGCCACCTTGGGTGGTGAGAGAGAAGGGAAGACGGAAAGGCAGGGAGGTTAACCAGGCTGAGTCCAGTTTGCTACCCTACACGTGGGGAGGGGAATGGGGAGTGAAAGAGGAAGAGAGAGAACTTAAGTGTAGGATGTCTATAGTCGGGCACTCAAGTCTGTTGCCCTCAGGCAGCGAAAAAGCGCTCGGACTGCTTTCTGGGCCAATGAACTGTGAGGCCAGGCTCCCAAGACTGGATGACAGGCCATTTACAGAAGCGAAGACCCTGTGTGGTGGTTGTGCAGGCAGCTAGGCAGGCTGACGGAAGGCTGCCCTACCTTCAGGATGGCTGCAATGCGTGGTACAGCCAGTGCAAACTGGTTGGCGAGGAGCTCCGCAAGGGCCTCTTCGCTGATGCTCAGCGTGATGGCCACGGCGAGTACAGGTTGTAGGCTTCCTCTCCTGCTGGTGAGGGATTTGAGCAGTCTCCAAGCCAGGGGTCCCCTGGACCTGCCCTCGATGGCAGAGCAGAGGCTCCTCCTGCGCCGGGCTTGGCGACTGCAGCGGGCATCTGCACGTCTGTACTCGGTCCAATGCTCTGCCTTGCCCGTCCGGATTGCTCCACGCTCCATACGGCGCCTGGAGGCACGAATGTTGAGCAGGTGGAGGTCCGGAGCGGGGGTATCTGGTTGGGTAGAGCACTGAACGGTGGCAGCCTGAGCACAATCCACGATGGTGCTCAGAAAGTCACGGCCATCGTCCAACTTGCTGCAGTGCTTCCGGAACAGGGACCAGTCTGTGACGTAAGTTCTTGACCTAGGCCTTCTCCCAGACCTGGGGCTGATCACAATAGGGAAGTGGTCAGACCCCCATTTGTCCGAAGTTGTGGCCCAGGAGTAGGAGCACTGCTCAGTGTTGAGAGAGAGGTCAATGGCCGTGCGAGCTCTGCGGTAGACGTAGGTGGGCTCCCTGGTGTTCCAAGGTCAGCAGGCCAGCTCAGCTGATGGCATCTGTGAGGCCTTTGCCTCAGCGGGTGCAGCTGCCGCTTCCCCAATCCGTGTGGTGTGCGTTGAAGTCACTGCACAGGACTGCATGCCCACCAAGGCGAACAGCCAGCTGGATGAGGCTGGAGGGATCCCACGGCTTTCCTGGACGGATGCAGATGCTCGCCACAGCCGTGTCCTGGCTGCCAAGGCGTACCACAACGGCGCATGACTCCAAGGGGCCACCGGCGATGTCAGCAACAGGTAGAACAGCACGCGCCAGGGTGCTGCGGACATAAATTGCCGTGCGTGGCTTTCCTGGCTTATGGACTCCATCTAGGCAGGGTGCCGCAGTGCAACTGCGTGTGGCACAGGTGGTGGCACCCGAGTAGTCGGGAAGCCGTAGGTTCTCGGCCACGGCATGTCTCCAGCAGTGCGAGTACCGTATAGTGCAGAATATAGGTTGAGGTTTTTTCCCAAAAATATTACTAAAAGTTCACCCCTTGACTTACATACCGGCCCTTGGCACAGCATGAATAGTCGTCTGGCAGCATGTCTGGAGCGCAGACCTTTCGGCATCCACATTGTTATCGCCCCCTTGGTGACGGACGCGGCCCAACTCGCGGGCGCTGCGCGGTTCTTTATTCTGACGAAGTTCTTTATTCTATGGCGCAGTGCACCCGGAGCTCAAAGACAGGGTGGCGGATTCTGTCCGCGAGCATCGTGCCAGATCTTTGCCAGTCACAGCAGAACTCATCTGCATCAAAGCTATTGAGATCGCCCGAGAATCCGGACTGCCCAAGGAACAATTCAAGGGCTCCATTTATTGGGTTCGTCGCTTCATGCAACGCAAGGGATTTGCACTTCGACAGCGCAAATCAATCTGGCAGAAGCAGCCAGGGGCATACGAGGACGAGTTGGTCGAATTCCAGCGCTATGTTATCCGTCTCCGGCAGCAGCATGGCTACATGTTGGTACAGATCGGCAATGCTGATGAAATGCCGCTGTGGTTCGACATGCCGTCGCTCACCACAGTGTGCGAACGCGGCACAAAAGAAGTCGAGCTTCTTTCTACGGGGAACGAGCATTCACGGTGATGCTCGCGTGTACTGCAGATGGCAGAAAGCTGCCCCCATACATAATATTCAAGAGGAAGACGCTGCCGAAAGAGGCTTTCCCACGGGATGTCGTTCGCGTGAATGAAAAGGGCTATATGGACGAGGCCCTCATGCTCAATTGGATTAAGACCGTCTGGAATCGGCAACCAGGGGCACTCTTGCGGTGTCCGAGCATGCTCGTCTTGGATGCCTTTCGCGGGCACTTGACCGCAGGATTGAAGCTGGCACTCCGCGACGGGAGGACGGAACTCGCCGTCATTCCGGGAGGCATGACGTCAACACTTCAGCCACTGGACGTCGTGCTCAACAAGCCTGTTAAAGAACGTGTCCGTGAACAATATAATCAGTGGATGGCCGGCGACAACCTGATGACCCCAACCGGCCAGCTGCGCAGGCCGCCTCTCGTCACTGTGGCCACATGGGTGTCGCAGGTTGTGCTCGCTGCCCGACGATACGGTGGTGTGGGCATTCAAGAAGTGTTGCATAAGCAAGAAGTGTTGCAAAATTTTTTGCATAAGCCAGGAACGCACACAGGAGTCCAAAGAACTTTGTCACCAGGAGAAAAAGTTACAGCACAGTGGGTCGAGTCGTAACGAAACTTGCAAGCGTCCTGGGAGACGTCGGTGTTAAGCGGGGCGAGGCGTCTGCACTCTGCGAGGCGAGACACAAACTGTTCCAAGAAAGGAACTGATGGGGGTACAGGAGTCGAAAGGAATGATACATCAAGAATGAAACTTGGTGAACAGCCATAGATGAAGAAAAAATGTTAAAATCCAGTGGTACGTTGCGTAGCCATGTTATAGGCGAATGTCATGCACGACAGGATTGCATCCCCGTTCGTGTGGCCAGAGTAGATGTACAGTCGCATGCAATATGACTTGCAACACTCTTGTTCATTGTTGAAGGGGCTCCACGGCTGCGCAGCAGCTCTGACATTCGAAATAGCGGTTTAATAGACACCACTAATTGAAGCTGTGTTTCGGTCTGGAACTTACCATGTGTCTGCACAGCCGTACAGCCTTGGAACCCCTTCGACCATGGGCACCGGTGTTGCAATTCATATTGCACGTGACTGTACATCGCAATCATCAAGCTGTTGGTCTGCGGATGGTAACTGGAAGTCGTCTTGCGAATTGTGTTAGAGGCGCACAGAACTTCGGTAAGGATAGAAGAGAGGAAGACTGCTGCGGTCACTGAGGAGAACGCGCGGAGCGCTGCGGTGTAAGATAATGTTGTGTAGAAAGAAATCGGCGACTTCAGCAGCAGTCCAGGATGGTAGAGATGCTGTCTCCGCATAGCGTGTTGGATGGTCTATGGCCGTTGCAATCCAACGATTTCCATGTGAGGTCATGGGAAGAGGACCGTACAAGTCTATTCCAACTACTTCAAAAGGCGAAGCGGGACAAGGCAGAGGTTGTAAAGAGCCAGAAGGAGCTGTTGGGTTTGCTTTGACAATGAACGCAGGGTGCAACATACTTCGCAACGGCTGAAGATGGGCCAGGCCGGGAGCAGCAACTTCATATTCTGTTGCAAGTCTTGTGGTAGCCTAGAGGACCAGTCGTCGCATGATCGTGAAAGGCTTCAAGCACCTCACATTGCAGAGAACATGGTATGACCGGGACCCATTTGTTGCCATCGATGTGATAAATGTTGCGATGTAAAACCCCATTGTGCAGCTTGAATTGATTAAGTTGTCGACGAAGTCAGGCATTTGGAGGTGACGAAGAATCTTCCATGCGTTGGAGAATAGTTCAGCAGTATGGGTCGATGCGTTAGTGGGACACAAGGACAGATGGGCTGTTGTGTCTTAGCCATTCGAGGGCTACAATGGGTAAAGCCGATGAAGAGGACTCAGGACGTACACAATCGCGGAGAGGTTATGGTGAATCGTCATGATTCGGCAGAGGGTAGCAAGAGAGAGCATTGGTGTCTTGATGCTTCTTTGCAGCCCTGTAGGTGACATTGAAATCGTACTCCTGTAGGTGAAGCACACAGCAACCCAGGTGACCTGATAAATTCTTTAGCGATGAAAGCCAGCACAGTGTGTTATGGTCGGTAACAACTGTGAAATGGCGGCCATGAAGACATGGGTGAAATTTTTGCACGGCCCAACAGCAAAGCACTCCTGCTTGGTTATGGTGTAGTAATTTTCTGCACTGGTTAGTGCACGACTAGCCTAAGCAATTACTCGTTTGTGGAATGTGTTGTCGCATTGTAGTAGAATGGCACCGAGACTGACTGCTAGCGTCGGTGTGAAAGATGGTGGGCGCGGTTGGATCAAAGTGGCGCAGTACTGGGTCTGACGTCAGGGCATGTTGCAAAAGCAGGAAAGCATGTTCACATTCGTCGGACGAAACAAAGGGTGCATTACTGGGGAGGAGTTGATGGAGCGGGGACGTAAGTGTAGCGAAGTTGCATATGAAGTGCCGGAAGAAGCAAGTCCAAGAAAACTGTGCATGTCTTTTTGACGCAGTGGACACAAAATTCGAGGATGGCAGTAAGCTTCTCGGGGTCCGGACGAATACCTTCTTTGCAGACTATGTGCCCCAGAACTTTGATGGCCTTGCTGGCCAAACTGCATTTGTGTGTGTGTGTGTGTGTGTGTGTGTGTGTGTGTGTGTGTGTGTGTGTGTGTGTGTGTGTGTGTGTGTGTGTGTGTGTGTGCGTGTGTGTGTGTGCGCGCGTGTGCGTGTGTTGAGCTGCAAACCAGCATTTGCAAGACAGGCAAGGACTTCATCAAGATGTTGCAAATGTTGTGAGAACATGGTTGAAAACACAATGTCGTCGAGATAGCACAGACAGGTTTTCCATTTCAAGCCGCACAAGACTTATCGATCATGCGTTCGAATGTGGCAGGCACATTGCAGAGTCCAAAAGGCATCGCACTGAACTCGTAGAGCACATCAGGGGTAGCAAATGTCGTTTTTGCTTTGTCGGATTTGGACATCGGTATTTGCCAGTAGCCTGGTCTAAAGTCAAGGCTAGAAAAATACTCAGCACCATGGAGTGAATCTAGTGCATCATCCATCCGTGACACGGGGTGAACATCTTTGCGCACGATTTTGTTCAGCGCACGGTAACAGACGCAAGAACACACTGAGCTGTCTTCGTGACAATTGCAACGACATGAGTGTCAACAGCTCAAGTGACAGTTGATCCACGAGGCAACAGTTGGGGTTCGATTTGGTTTATTGCAGTAAGCAATGCAGACCCCTCAGAGAAGCGAATAAGGCCAGGGGTAATCAGAATTGCTTGAGATAGGGTATGGTCATAGGGTAGAATGAATACGCCGCCATCCACAATGTTACAGGAGTTGACACCTATAATCTTTTCTCTAGGTGGCCAAAGAACGTAATCGGAAGAGGTGACGAGACGAATGCATTCTTCGTGGTTAGGAAGAGAATTGCCAGTGGCATCATCCAGTTGTGTGAGGTGCTGACGACAAGAGATAGAAGCAAACGCCAAAGATAAGAAGTCCCACCCCAAGATGAGTTCATGGGTCACTCACGAAATACCGCAAAAACAATGTGGTGAAGAATTTAGTCTATGGACACACGAACAGGACACGGTGCGATTGGACGAATAATAACCTTGGCCGCTGCACAAAGAGAAAGGCCGGAGTAAGGCAATTCTTGTGTTTTATAGAGTCCCAAACAGTCACATGGCAATAATCGCCAAGCGTCTTGTAACATGGAGCCACCTCAGAATTGCGCCAAACAAAGATGATGGATGCAGCCAGTCTTGCCAGATAACTACATTTTGACTATTCTGTATTGTTTGCATTTTTTGTGTAAAAGGAATTGTCGCAGAGAGTTTTATCTTCAGTGGCCTTCATTTGACGTCATCTGCTACAACTAGCACATAAGTTAACTCCATAGCACCACTAGGATGGAGACATTGTGTCGTGGGGTGCTTCCTTAAAAGTGGACAAGAAGATTCTAAAGGAAAAGTGTGAGATGGTCACAGTAATAACCAAGGCATTTGGCATGGGAATGACCCAGCTATGAAAGTATTATCAGATGTGGACAAGCATATAATACTAAATGGCACCTTGCACGAGTCCCAAGTGTCAAATGTAATGAGTATTGTGCATTGAAAGGGCCAAAAATGTTTTGTACATGCAAGGGAACACTATGGGCATTTGATAACAGTTGCTTAGATGTACTACATTAACAGGAACCAAACGAACTCCCTTAGACATAAGCATGCAGCAAATTCAAGGACTAGATGAAGCTTCAAAGAAGTAACTGCATTTCATGTAGGATAGGTGTGAATGACCTTTGTGCACGAGATCAGTGACAAAAACACTAAATGAATGCAGTACAGTGTCTGTATCATATCTTGTGCAGACCAAACTAGCCTGGAGTTTCAGCGTTCCTTGTCAGTTCATTTAAATAGGCACTACATTGTTCAAAGTGCAATATTGTTCTACAAAACATAATATGCAAGATGTAGCATGCTAACCCTCGTGGCTCAACAACTACTGAACCGAAACCTCAATGAGCTGTGAAGCTTCCTTGTAATTTTCATCGTAACCATACTTTCGCTCTTGAAAGTGAACCTCTTTAGTGAATTTGCTTGTGTATTAATTTTTCTTTAGGCAAGTATTTTTTATACATGTTAATGTCTCAATCCTGCTTTTTCTTTCCGGGGCTAAAACAAAATGCCTCTTATTTCACTTTTATCTTTTGACCTAGGAAGCCATCTGGTGCTGTGTACAGCAAGCACATGCTTCGGGCAAGGAGGGAGCCAGCACCATATCTACATCAGCAAGAACCTCGGTGCTCAAAATAAACATTTTCTGTGCAAATACCTGTCTTTTTATACTTCCAGCATGAATTAATAAGTTTCTTTTGCCTTCACATGCAGGAAGGTTTATAGGAATAAATAGTGACTGTTGAATGCCCAGGAAAAGCCTTGAAGCCATTCTACTTGTACAGTGATAAAGTACATGTGTACTTGAACTTGATAGTACAGAAACGAAAGGCAAAGTAACAGGCAAAATGCTCGGGGCAGCAGTCGTATAAATGGTAGATGAACACAGCTAATTGTGCTGTCCAGTTTCATTCAGTTTGACCAAATGTTGCAAGAATTGCCTTCAATATGAATCATTCAGTTTAGCCAGCTAAAGTCGAACTCTTACAAACTTTGGAATGTCTGCTGGGAATTTTAGCATAAATGGTATGTGTGCATCCTTCAGCAGCACCACAAGCCCAGTAAGGTTTTTGCGTTACTGTCCCCCCTCCCTTGGGGTTATTGCAGTGTCTACTTCAAGTGCTTGAGGGTATAATGGAAAATGACTCCATTCTCCAATGAGAAGGCTATATAAATATGCAGGACAAGAGCTTGTAGGCCTGGTTATAAGCATGAATTAGATATGTATAGACCAAAGGCAATATGAATACAATATGTTAAATTGCATCCATATGGGAACTGCCCACATCAAAGGAAAGAAAGTGCAATACTTGCAACCTACCAACATAAACATCAGTCTAGGGAAGGATTCTGTAAGAATCCACTAAGTGGACTGTTTCAGCACACACTGATTAGGTAGAGCTATAAGCTGGTAGAGCATGTGGCAATCATCACCATGGGCTCTCGTGCTCTATTCATTCAGCGTGTACTGGAATGGACAGTCCACTTAGTCAACACTTACAGACTAGCCCCGTAGGGCTGTGGAAGCACGCAGTATATTAAGCTTAAGTCTGGAGTGCTACCTTCTGCTTATGTGGCAAGTCCTCCTGTTTACCTGTTCCTTTCAACTGAGAGCTGAGCACTGCCTAGGTTAAGTCAGAAAAAGCAACCAGCATCCATAGAATTCAAACTATTACTATTTGCCCTATATAAGGGGACAGTGAGGCCTAAAATGACACTTGACTTGGGCCATATTTTTCGCGATATGCCCGAGAATATTGGGATTTCCCATCAATTTTACCCTTCCTACATCACATAGTGAACAACCTGAAAACTTAACACTGTTGCGCAGAGCGATAAAAAGTCAGGATTTGAGCGAGAAAACAACACATGACACCTGAGCGCAAACTATGAACTGGTTTATTTTTCTGCAAGTGAAGCGTACATAAAGCCTACACGCATGCACAGGAGTCCTCTTCCCGGCCTACCTACACCCTCTATTGTCAGTGATTATGCTAATCTCTTTATTGCTGAGTGAATTAGACGGCGGGCTGACACATGAGCCCTGTGGGTCCACCTTGAGGTTGTATGCTTCCACGACTTGTCTTTTCCTTTGGTTCCTACTTTTCAGCAGAATCATTGCCTTGTGATAATCACCAGTTGATAGTTTGTGCTCAGGTGTCTATTGTTTTCTCGCTCAAGTCCTGTCCCTTCGTCACTCCGCACAACAGTGTTAAGTATGTTGAACCAACTAGCACACTGCACAATTTTCCTGATCTTGAAAACAATTGTAAACTAAAGTCCGTGAGAAACAAAGTGTTCTGTCATGACATACAGATTTATGCATGATCACTTTGCTATAAAAAAATACAATTTTAGCCAATGTTAACGAAGAGCTTCACTTCTGGAGTTCACTTAAATAATGTCTGTGATGCATTGTGACAGTACGAGGTCCTGGAGATCCTACTGTGGAGATATGTCAACATTGAGCCTATTCCTGTTTAATGTATGGATAGATGCCTTCACGAAGAGTTGGAGAAACTGCACAATACAATGTTTTATATCACATGTAATAATTATGCTGTGATAAAGTGTACACGCTGAGCTTAATGTTTTAGAAAAGCTCAAGAAAAGGCTCCAGAATAGGTATGATGGATAGGCAACCTTTTATTTGGCTCTCTTCATAGTGAAATCTAGACGCATCACCTCAGCCACACTTAGTAAAATCTGTGGGCTCATACTGCCCATGCCTTTACTGCACAAGTTGCCTTGGTGCTCCCAGTCTTGACAGGTAACACTTAAGCACACTCTCATGCACGTGTTTGTTCCAAAGCTACAGCTGCTAACTAAAGTAACTCCCACATGCGATTCTGTAACTCTAGACCTAACTGCAAAAACGCATGCAGCACTACGAGTTTGGCATGGAGTCCACATGACATGTGCACAACTTCAAATTTCGTATAGGCAACAGATAACTGGTAACCTGTTAGAGTAACAAAATGGATGCCAAAGAAAATTCACCCAAAGCCTTAGGCAGGAAAATGAGGTGTTGTGATGAGATAAATAGCAATCGCATTTGATCGACTGACTAAAAGCTGGCAGGGGTATTGCATTTGACATGATTGAAATGAGCTGCAGCATGGCATGGTAACTGTGGCAGCCTTTACAATGCCGCGCTCTCTGAATTACACTTATGTGCATCCATATGCTGCAGCGACCAACTGTTTTTATTCAAGAAAGCCAGGTTTGTGGTTCAGCACACATCATACGCTGGCAAACTCACTGATGAGTCAACTCCCTGAGATCATCCCATGAGTCTGAGTGAGCCCAGCTGAGCAGTATTTTGGCGAGTTTGAGCCCGAGTGAGCTCGGCTGAGTCAACGTTAGGCTGAGTGGTATATTCTTATGAGTTCAAGTGAGCAGCTAATTATAATTTTGGCGAGTCTAAATAGTGAGTTCCGATTATTTTGCCAACATATATATGGTCCGTGTACTTTCGAAATTCAGCTACGACACTTGCGCATAGGTTGGAAAATAAGCTTCTCGCCAAGTGACTACTGCATAAATGTTCATAGAGCTAGCGAAGAACGATACGCCTTAATGATGCAGCGTGCCGCGCGGGATCCATGTGTGCAGCGTGCCAGTGGATGGGTGCGTGTTTGGGAAATTAGGGGGTTTCCACCCATCCACAGATAATTTACATAATACCTTTCTCCATAGTGTATTATTGCGATAGCAATTTTTGGACACCCTAAGCGAATTTTCGCCATCGCTCTGATGTTTGGTTTAAAGTCCAAGTGTGACAAAAATTATAGTGCTCCGTTGCATCCCACATGCTGGGGTTAATTGCGAATGAAAGGGTGCGATTGTGAGCCGAGAAGGATGGCAGCTTTATGCGCGCTGTCCACGTCCCGTGATCAAGTGCGCGCTAGGGTCAGAGAGCGCGCGACGTCTCTTGCCTGGCCGTGCCCGTGCATATGGCTGTCCGCGCGCAGCAGAGTGCATATACACGGCCCGCGCGTGCCACATTTTTTAAAAGTAATTTGCGGCCGGTGTAAAGGCGGCAAGCCGACGTGGCTGCTGGTTTCACGAGTGTCAATTGGAAGTAGCGATATCTAAGTTTCGGGCGAAACTTAGAGAACAGTGACTTCCTTAGAGGGGCCAAAATTTTGGGGCGCATGAGCGGCACGTATAGTAGAATGCAGTGTTCCATTGTAAAAAAAAAAATTGATGTAACAAAATAGAGTGCTGAGTGTTACGTCTTTGTTACATCAAGGTTCAACAAAAATTAAGCGCTGGAAATCAGCACTGGACGCACATGCAACTCCTTACTCCACACTGAAAACATTTGAGAAAACATTTTTTTTAATACTTTGTACATTTGTATAAATACCTGCGGATATTCCTCTGGTTTAGCCTAATTATGTGCTGCCTACTTAACTTACTGACGCAGCATACGTATCATTGCGAAATTTATAATTTTTCGCTTTTAGAAAATGCATCAAGTTATTGAATTTTGCGAACAGAAAAAAAATTGCAACTTCCAATATAGCGCGCTTCCTAGGCTATTAAATAGCTACAATGTTCAAGGAACGTACTGTTTCCATGAGTGGTTTACTCATGCAGTAAGATGTACTGCTCCTACACCTTGTAATAAAAAGCATATGCATCGACACATAGCAGCTGATATTCTTGCTTATTTTCTCATCACAGAGGTAGATGGGGCACATGAACCAATATGCTCACACAAATCAACGTGACCAACTACTGCGGAGACATGGCAACGAATTCTTTGTTTACCTTGTACACCACAAGTGCGAGGTTTGCGCATTAATTTGACTTCATGAAACCCTATTTATACAGCAGGCTTTACGGCAATGCTTGCATGCAGTGCGGTGAAGCGCTCGACGAAACTGCACATATTATATGATTTGTTTGATATTAACTCGAGATGCAAACGTTTGTGCAGGCAGGCAAGCAATGTTTCCATTCACGCAGCGCACCAAAATAGCGAGGTATATGCATTGATCTGGTTTCATGACATCGTACTTTTGCCACTAGCTTTACGGCAGTGCTTGTGTATAGTGCTGCGAAGCACGACGGAACTGCACGTTATTATACGGTGTGCTTGAAATCCACTCGAGATGCAAACGTTTGCGCAGGCAGGAAACGAATGATTTAATTCACGTAGCACAACACGAGAGCGCGCTCTATGCAGTCCTTTGATTGAATAAAACTCTATTTCTGCCACAGGCTTCACAGCAATGCTTGTGTAGAGGGCTGTGAAGCTCGACGCAGCTGTAACAACATCCCACAGTACACCCGATTTTTACCGAGTTTGTTTTAAAGGGCCCCTCACAGGCTACATAACAAATTTTGGTTATACACTGAAAGTTGTTACGTGCCCTCTAAGAAGTGTTCTACCGCAAGCATTTTTCAAATTGGTTCATTAACAGCAGATAGAGAATGATTGAAGTGCCGCGAACGCATGATTTCAGGAGGCGAGCGTCGCCGCCTATATAAACACTCTCTCGACATTCCCCGTTTCGCCTGTGTAAGCAAATTTCCTTCACTGCGTTCTCCCATACCGGAGCCGAGGGGTCGCGGCGGGTATACCCTGCCGTCTTCTTTTTTTCACCGTCACCGGCACACTTCCGGTGACGGTGTCGCGCGAGCTGTTGCGCTTGTCTCGTTTCCTGTAGCGGACGATAGTGCGCGCTCTACACGAGAACACGTGATTAGCGGTATAAGTCAGTGCCCCAGCACTGAGGCAAACGCGAGAGGATAAAAGAGCATTCATGATCGCAATGCTGGAACACATGTAGACAATGACGTATAGTTTCGTTCTCTGCGCGCGTGCAAACGTCGGGAAAAGGAGACGAAACGGAAATTCATCTCTCTTGCTACAGTGCGAAGTAAAACAAAAGCACCCAGACATTTGGGTTGTATTTTTCATTATTTCTCTAAACTTTAATTAGTTCACTGCAGCAACAGATTCAACAAATAACTGATGCTGCCTTGAATCTAAGTCACGTGTCACTCTGAGTGCCATCACAGCACAGCCTGTGCTCCTATGCAGCAGCAAAGTTACGGGCATTCATCTGCTTGCTGCTGCGATAACATTATGACACTTTAACTCAGAGGTACGATTTTTGTTGTGTGAGATTATAGATAGCCAGTAGACTACTTGTCTGATGTTAAATGCTATGACCCACTGGCAATCCACGATGCACTCAACGAAAACGTTTTTATGCTGTGTGTGGCGTGACTCACCAGTGACCCACACACAAGAATTCTTGCTCTTGTGTTGCCATCTGAGGTTTGAAATTGCAACTAATATATATTTTTATTGCATTGGACATGGGGTGGCATGTTTGTTTTGGAGAGTGGAGTGGCGGCGCATTTCTCAGTTGGGTTTCTTGCAAACTTTCGCAGCAGTCTTTGAAATACGTGCCATTGGAATAAGTACCTGCATTTTTCTTGCTACTCCCAAACTTTTCAGCGTGTCATTAGATAGATCCTCATGCCCCTTACGGATGAAAAAAAAGAAGCACAATGCAGAGGAAACAAATAAACTTAGTTTTGGGCCAGAAGAATGCACCAGCAACTTCGCGATCACCAGCGGATGAGTCAAGTGCTTCAGTGTCAGATGTTCAGCAGTGGAGAGACAGTGAAATCAGTGAGAAAGATAGTGTTTACGAACCATCACAGACCTCAGCCAGCATGTCGAATGGAGAGTCAGACCTGACTGATGATTCTGAGGTGAATGATTCAGGATACAATGCTCTCATTTCTCTCAGCCCATCCCTAGAGAAATGGACACCGGCAACAACCACTTCGCCTAGTGTGACACCACACGTACTCTAGGCCGCCCACTATTATTCAGTTGCCATCTAGCCGTTATGCCCCATCTTTATGTTCACTGTTTATTACGGATGACATTTGGCAAATGATGGTCAATGAAACAAACAGGTTCACACAAGTGTTGAAGTCAACTACTCCTAAATCTAAATCACGCTTGAAAAATTGGACGGAAACCAATGCCAAAAAAATTAAAGCATTTATTCAAATACTGATTTGTATTGGTCTCCTCCGTCTTCCTACTCCCAAATCTAAATCAAAGTTGAAAAATTAGATGGAAACCAATCTCCAACAAACGAAAGCATTTGTTGGAATACCAATTTGTATTAATCTCGTCCATCTTCCTATCCGAGTCACTACTGGGCAAAAAGTAACCTGTATGGTGTTGAACTCATTAATCAAAATATGAGCCGTGACCGCCTTCTCCCTACTTTTGAGGTTCCGGCATTTTGCGGACAATTAACTGGTTGCAGAGTTGCAGGATCATGCTTTAAGATCCATCCTCTGGTAGAGAAATTGAACCAAAATTTTTGCCACTGTGCTTGAGCCAGGAAAGGAGGTTGTGATAGATGAAACAATAGTGCCATGGTGTGGCAGACTTTCGTTCTTACAGAGTCAGGCTGTTCAAGGCATGTACCAAAGACGGTTACAGGCTAAAGGTTGATGTATATGCCGGAAAGTGTGACTGAACAATTGGCAACCGTCATGCCGAAGATGTATGCTTGAAATTCCTGCAAAATTACAAGGAAGTTGTGTGCCCGCTGTCCGTAGACAACTTCTACATGAGCTTGCCGCTCACTTTTCGCCTTCTAAAGGAAGACACTTTCATTCGTGGCACAGTTCGCTCAGTGAGGAAAGGGCTGCCAAAAGATCTCACTGAAGTAAAGGTTGCAAATGGCAGTGTTACCGAACTTCAGTCCAAAAATGGAGTGAAGGCACTGAAGTGGATGGACAAGAGGCCTGTTCTGATACTCACATCTGTCGCCAAATATGAAGCAACTTTGGTGGACAGTGGGAAGAAAACAAGGGACGGTGCACCAATCATGAAACATCAGGCCGGTCTCGATTACAATGCAGCAAAAAAGGGCGTCGACTATAGTGACCAAATGACGTTATACCACAACTGCCTTAGAAAAGGACTCAAGTGGTACAGAAAGGTAGCTGTTGAGTTGCTTGTTGGATGTGTCATCATAAATGCGTGGAACATTCGTGGCATGCTTGAAGGAAACTCTACGCCAATTATAAAATTTCAAGATGAACTGGCTCATTCACTGTTTGGCCCTCGTCAAGACAACATCGAAGAAACTCGTGGGAGAAGTGTCCACATGCTAAGAAAAACTGGCACATCGGCACACGACACTCAGTGGCTCTGCACTGGCTGCTATGCGGCCAACAGTACCAGCAGTAGCCCAAACTCTATGGAGAGAGTGAGAAAAGTGACCACTTTCTGTGAATAACGCCCCGGCAAGCCATTCATCTGTTTGTTGTGCTTTAATTCTAAGCACAAGTAACCTGAGAAGCAAGCTAGCTTCAACTGTAAAATGAGTAGGATGAAAACTTCAAGACATGGCTAATGTTCATACTAAATTTTAGCCTTTCTCTAACTAATAAATATTTCTAACACAGGAACTGACTTCTTGTCTTTTTTAATGGCAAGCACTTTGTAGTTCAACATAGGTTTCTAGCATCTTGAATCCATTGAGGGGCTACAGAATGTATTAAAGAAAGCTAAAAATGCATAATGTTGTGCTGAATGTGATCAAGACACATGTACAAGAAACTATAGTCATTAGTTCGATGAGGACAGTAATGTGCTTTAGAAGTTAGAACTTTGTTACCAACTTGCCCACATTCACATCTTAACAGATTTAACAATGTTTCCACTACGTGGAGAACCTTGATCTACAGTGCTTTTATCATACTGAAGAAGGTTGGTGTTCCTATTATAACAAGTGTACTTAAGAAGCTCAATCTCTGAGGATTTCATGTTGTTTTACTTGACATAAGCTTACGAGGCTTACAGATTACGTGCTCGTATCTCAACGTAAACACTTACTTCCTTTTCAATGATTTTCATTTCTGTAAAAGCACAGTAAATTTCGTCAGACGAGAAGTGCAAATGTGTTTTTTATTCTTTCATACTTGGTGCTTGCTATTATACAACTTACTTATATCAACTTGCTTGTTTAGAAAACTCATAAAAAACACTCCTCCCACCTTCTTCTTTCTTCTTTTACTTTCCATTGACTCTGACTTTCATTATGCTAATAAACTTCAGAAGAGCTTGCTCTCAGGCTAGTTTGTACACACTGCTAAGAATGAAAAAATGGAGAGAAAACGGGACAAGAAAGAAAGGCCTACAGAATGCTGATTTGCGCGCGGCAATCTATATCAAGGACGGGGTGCTGGACCAGGGAAGCTAAGAAGCCGCCACAACAAACTATGGGAGCTAGGTGAATGGCTTCGATGTCCACACAGAAACATAAATATAGGAATGTTATAGAATGCTGTGTCATTCAACAACCCCGTGAATGTTGAAAAGTGGGACAGTGATTAGCTGAAAAGAGTTTCAGAGAGCTCCAGGGAGTGGGGAGGATGATACAGTAAGGGGGCTAGGGTAGTGACACGCATTAAGGGCATCAAGAATGAAGTGAAAAATTGATTGTCTCATCACTGCTCGATCGCTCAACACCAGATAGCTGTGGCCAGTTGCCTTAGCTGAGATTCACCTACCCTGTCATAGCATGTGCTGTGCTTGCTGCTTTGCAGTCTTTAGAATAGGCAGGTGTCAGGGAAGCATGCCCATAATGCCTGCAATTAAGTAATAGGCGACTTGCAAAGTAGTGCCCGCTCTCTTCCATACACAACCATGGCTGAACCACTCACTAGCAAATCTGGTAAGAAAATAACGCTGACCTTCACTGTTACTTGGGCTGCAACAAGTCTGGGCTGCAAACAAGAAGACACAAGACAGAGCGCTGTCATGTTTTTAGCACAGTTCACTTTCCTAAGTAATGTACCAACAAGGTCATAATATACATTATATAAATACATCAATTTGTAAACAAAATGTTATTTTTAATATAGTCATTTTTAAAAACAGCACAAGGATGATAGCGTAATTTTAGGCGTAGTCTTAGCAATGAAAAACTTTTGTCAGAAGTTAAGCAAAGTTTTGGCAACGTAAAAATGTGCATCCTCATTGCTAAAGCATTCCTGTCCGGGGAGTGCTAGGAGTTTGTCTTGGTGTGATGTAAAACCCTCCACACATTTATATAGTGCTAGAGAGAGAGGTGATGGGGGAGTGGCAGTGACCAGTGGAGAATCCTTCCCTGAAATGAATTTCTGGCTACGTCACTGAATGTCTGCAATGCCTTGTAATAGCAATAGGTCTTGGATGGAAACACTATAGATGATACCAGTGAACCTATTGAGCCTATTCCTGTTTAGTGAGGTGATGTATGTTTTCCCAAAGAATTATAGAAACTGTACAATGGAATGTTTTGTACCACCTGTAATAACCATGCTGTAAGAAAACAGAAAGGCTGAGCTTAGATGTTGTAGGAAATCTCTTAAGAGGCTCAAGGATCGGTAAAGATGACTAACTTCTGTATTCTCCACTCAACCCTCCACCTGGATTCAAATGCACAGCAGCCCCACTCCTTGACACAGGCGGTTGCTTAGCTTTAATTAAACTTCATGTCAATTACTGTGAAACACAGCGTCGTCTTCAGTCAAGGGGTGGCACTGCGCTCATCTCAGTGGAATGAAGCTTCCAGTCATAGATGGTTTCAGAATACAGGGTAAGTGACCTCACATTTTACTCTCTTCGTCGTGAAATCTAGACACCAAAGCCTCGGTTTGAACAAGTAATGCTTTAAGCGCTCTCTCATGCATATGTTTGCTTTAAGGCAGAGTCAGCTTACTATTTCCTGCTTCTGCCACATGCAAACGACACAAAAATATCTCAATAAAATGATTGTGATTTAAGTGGTACACACTCTCTGCAATGTGATTAAATGTTTGTAATAAAAGAAGCACTATCATGTGCTGGTCAGCATCTGCAGCATTATGTTCACCAAGATAGCTTTTTTGTCTCAATATATTCAATATTGTTGCAAATTTAAGAGGTTTTGCAGCTAACATGTAGCTGTCAACTTGTGTCTCGAGAACATACAGCTGTAGTTGAGAGGAGCGCTATATTGCATGAGACAAAGGAGCATTTTTAGACTGCTTGTTTTATTTATGTGTGAAAAACAATTGTGAAGGTTTTAATAGCAAAGTAATACAGTAGGTGTTGGCAACGCGAACAAGCCATGCAAAGTGTATGCATTAGAAATGAACTATCCAGATGAGGACCCCCCACCCCACTGATATATGTCAATGCTATAATATCAAATGCTGTGACATTTAACACATATGGTGACTAAAAAAAAAGGATAACTAAAGCAAGAGCAGCATTAATAAAACAACAATATCAACTGCAAAATTTATACAATTTTTCTCAAAACTTTTATCTTCGCATAAACTGTGGCCTCACACACTGTGGGCACTTTTGCTAACAACCTTCACATTTCACTAGTGCTAATTCTAGCTTCCCTTTAGCTTCTAGCTTGATTCTAGCTTCCAGCTCAACTGCAATGTTTTGAACGTCAGGGCATGTGCAAGTGAAAATTAGTTTGTGATGGCCATGTGGATCTGTTTCTCTGCCTGAATAATAGGGAGAGGAGGGCAATATAATTGCCTTGAGAACTATTAAGCAGAAGCGGCATGGTGGATGAGGAGCAGTGGCCGGAATAAAACATTTCAGGAGTTCAATGTAGTAAGGATAAAGGAGTCATATGATTAACTTCGCAAGAATATGAGGCCATTATAACACTAAGGGAAACAGACTGGCCCATCACATTGAATTTTCAAATATCCTAACTGGTCTAGAACACCTTGCACAGCTGCTGTAATTAGGAAAAAAAAAATGTAGCATTGTCGTAAAAAGACAGCTTTTTTGTTTGTTTACTCTGCTATGTTACTGTACACATTATTACTATTACTTTTTTTTCTTTTGGAACAGAAAGTCACCATATGCCTGGAGGTTTTAGATCACCTTCTTGGTGTGCTCCCGATATATGAACAGCTCGAAAACATTAACATTGTTGCTTGGTTTATTGCCCAAGTAGAGCGGCACGTAACGACTGACTACGGAACCAGGCGTGTGAATATGCACACCCTGTATCCAATCAACCCCTATATCAATCAATTTTGTACAATTAGACCTCCATATATTGAACTTTAATGTAACAAACCGTTTTACTTTGCAGAACTTATTTGGTGTGCATATAGAAATCTTCAATTTATTGAATTCTGTTTATCTGCAATTTCAATTTACGGAAACTATAAATTCTTCTAAAATTTAAATGAGGATATGTGTTGCATTTGAACTGTAAATTCTATGGACGTACAAGCGCTTTCCGGGAGTAAAGCTTCACGATTTCCTTCCAAAGTTTATTCGACTTAAGGACAAAATTCTGCAGCAAAGTTATAAACGACCACAGGTGACAAGCAGCTGAATGCGAGGTATCTGGTACAGACCCACGGGGGAAAACTTAAAAACCACAATAGCACACATTCAGGCGAGTATGTAAACAGGCGAACTAAGCAGGGAACAAACACAACACAGCACTGCTTTCATAGGTCCCGAATGATCAGAGTTTCGTCAGAGTTGGTGCAAGCACGCATCCGCAGATAAAACGGGCTCCCACCGTGCATTGACGAATACTTCGAGAGCTGACTCCTACACAATAACCGGGGTAGGTTACAGCACTTGTTTGCGACAACGCAAGTACTTGCAATAGGGGCGACGACCTTCCACAACTCCAGAACATCACAAAAGACCGTTTGCACATGTACTAACCAGCCAAACAAACTAACCACGGCAGCGAAGACCACTTAAATCGAACATACAACGCAGAAGCACCTCGTAAAGTTTTCACCATAGAGAAAGGTTACACCTTGTTGCACAGACGCTCACAAGAAATTCAAGAAATGTCCAAAGCGCACTACCGCCGCCTTTTAAAAATCCAACGGGAGCCAAGCTAAATCAGTAATAAGTTGGCTATTTAGGTGAACGCAACGTACCCGTTAGAACCACCGGGTACGCCCAACGCACTCGTTCGAACCACCGGGTACGCCCAACGCCGGCCGGCAAAAAATGAGCGCAAGAAGCTCTGACTACGGATTGATTTTGGATTCTACGAAGTCAAAAACAGCTAAAGCACGTAAGGAAGGAAAAGAATCCTCCACGGTGTAGTGTGGAATCCTATGCAATCTCCCTAACAGAGTTAATATAATCCCATTAACATCACATTCTTCAAACCACGGTTCAAACAACGCCGTGGCTCAAGCCTGAATCAAACTTCCGGCGAATCGATCGGGCTGGCCCATGCGGGCAGCGCGAAATTTAAATTGCACTCGTGATTAGCAAGTGTGAGGAACTATTTTTAATCTCACAGAGATAACCCGCGCGCCGGGCTAAGTGTTTATTAGATCTAACCACGGCCATGACTCCTTGGGCAAAGTAACGCTGGGTGCTCCAGAATGAACATGACACATTTCGCTATTTCGCGAAATGCATGTTTCACATTCGTGTAATGGTCATTTCCTTTGGAAGATCGATTACCTTACTACAAGAAAACTATCCGCATATGCTTGAAATATCAGTTGAGTTGGTCTAGGTGTCGGCGCAGAGCTAGGCAGGGATGTAAATCTCACGGGAGATTTGTTGTAGTATTGACAACGGACAAGATGGCGCGCAGCTCTGTGTAGAGCAAGTATCCATCCATCGTGGAGTAGAGCGATCAGGCTCAATCAAGAAATGCAAGCGAAATATAATATGCGTATGCGTGGGCGTACACGCGCGCCTTTGTGACTGGTGATCACTGGAATACGATTCCCAGGCCGTTGGCTACCTCTTTCCTCACATAAGGCGGACTCCGCGTGGTTGTAGAGACACACAGTTACATCGGTAACCACCGGACCTAATAACATTCGATCATGTGTCGCGATATAGCTCACGCTGATACACCGCGCCTTCGGATACACGTGGCCAGGTACGGACGAGGGGACGCATGTGTAGCCACATCCGAATCATACAGCGTAAAATATTACGTACATCTAACGTTTATCAACCAACAAAGGATGAATGTATATCCAGTCGAGCGTGTCTGCAACCAAATGACCTGAACGGATAATGTTGTCCCAGTTCAATTGGGAGCTATGCAGTGCGCGACCATTATACAGCGATGCGACCTGATTACGAATTATTTCGAATACCCTAAGCACTTCGTTACAAAGGCGTTCGGCTAGTAATTCTCTTGCATATGCAACGCAAACCCGCAGTAAAATCCCATATTATCATGTACTTGGTTTAGACAAATATAGTCAGCTGGGCTAAATATAACTTAACAATTTGCGCCCTAACGGCCAGAGGAACGCTATCACCAATTCCTTACATATTCATGTCTGTCTCGAATAACTGGGCGAGAAGCGTATTAGTACACAACAGAGGAACGCTGTTTGTTTTACGAAACAATACTGATGTATTTATATATAGGCATTTAATTATGTGCCGATGCCTTACGATGCAAAACAAACAAAAAAGAACATTCAGCAACCAATTGAAGGCCACCCTTAAAACGCCTTGAGCTTCGTTTGCAGCGCTGTTCTCGGTCACCTGCATGTCACCATGGTCATCGAACCCGGACACGGATATAAACGGGAAACTCACACGTTTCAAATGCGAATCGCAAGTCCCGTCAAACTGCCTTTCGTGGCAACATAACGGTATCCGCCGGAAACTGCTACAAGGAAATGTATTCACGTCAGCTGCCAAAATAACTACACGACGAACAGGCAGCTGTAGAGCCTGAAGTGTGTTTGGCAATCTCATTATTGTCTCACCACTGGCGTTTCAGAAGTCTGGTCGGCGTTCTTATCACCATACTAACAAGTGACGGGGTGCATTCAACCTCGAAGACACTACAGACATTGCTGCATGTCTACGGTATCTAGTAGCTGGATCGTCAAGAAATACGCGGCGGTATCTTGTCCAGTACATGTCCAGGTGCGATATGAGACCCACATCAATCCTACCCACATCGGTTGAACATGCTGTCCTAACGGGCGCATTGCTTTGACGAACGACGTATGTTGTTCGCACTCGTAAAGGCAGCTAGACGACCGGATTGCAGTCGCCGTAGGTCCAACTGTGAGTCGGCGGCACTTTGCATTCTGTGTGCGGCACTCGCAGGATTGCTGCGGGACACTGGACAGCAAGCTTGGGTGACGCGATCGCCGGGTGCCAGCCTGTCAACCAGGTCGCGTCCTGCCCTTGAGCCGCTGGATCAGGACGTTGGAGTTGTCGAAGCATAACAAGAACGCGACGACAGTCATGGCCCACATCATGACGCCGATCGTGATACCGTAGAGAATGAGGCGCGTCTTCATCGTGACTCGGCGGCCGTTTCGTTTCGCTTCGTCTTCGTTCTCGTTCGTAGCGCGCGCGGCCGTGAACGCGACGCGTCGAAGAAACTGAAGTCGAATTATAGCCTCCGAGACTGCAGAAGCACTAGCTTGCGCACTTCCAGTTCTCGAAGGTCATAGTGCAACACGTGCGCGAAAAAATAAATAAGAAAAGTAAAGAGCAAATAGAAAGAACTCGCCAATTTCTGGCCAGTCCCCCATAGTTGGTATGAACTAACTAGAAAGGCAAACCAACCAACCAAGAGTGATTTTATTGTCCCGCGAGACCAGGGACCAGGGCGAGACCAGGACCAGTGCAGGGCCCTGTCTCACAGAGGAAAAATATTTATTGAGTGGAGAAGTTGGTCGGATGGTCCTGAAGACCTTCTTTTTCGTATTTGGAGGAGCACAAATCTAGTATGCTACTCCCCATTGGGGTAAAAGGGAAGGGGGAAAACAGAAAAGTTAAGGATGGTGGGGAGTGATGATGGGAAAATATACCATGTGATAATTCATATTTTCCATGTTTGATTTATTTCCCCTACAACAAATTATAAAATTCAAATAGCAAAAATACAAACTCACAATAATTACATTTATTCAAAATTTAATATGCTTTACGTCAACCATATACTTTAGGTATTTAAGTTCTTGTTACTCTACCTGTTTATGCAAGGCGGACTACCTCATTACCATTTCATCGCACTCACTCGTAGTTCCTTTTTTGACAGGTAAGTGAGCGATCTCAAGCAATTTCGGTTTTAAGCAGTACTACCGTTTAGTACATACTTTTTCCAAGCTCTGGCCAACTATGGTTTAACGAGGTTTCAATGTACATTCTGTGGGGATGCGCGACTCTCACGCATCCCCTGGCATCTTGTTTTCCCGCATAGCTCCCGTCTCCTGCAGTGCGGCTTCGCCGCGTGGCCTGGCGCCCGCGGCGGTCGGAGTGGTTGAAGCGCAGTGCGAGAGATGGCGCGAGTGTTGCACAGCTAACGCCGCCTCACGGCGGGGTTACTTGGGTGCGGGTAATAGACGGCGCTTCCTCTTTGGTTCGGTACGGAAAGCAGCGCGGACAGGCCGCGCGTGCGCCAATCCATGCTTGTGCGAGACCGTCTCGCGTGGCCGTCTTCGAACGCGCCACCGTACACGCGAACGACCAGGCGTTGGGATCCAGCATGGGGCGAACATATTCGCTCGCTATCTGGTCACGGTTGTCGCGCGCCCATCGGCATGTTTTGTGGATAGCAACTCGACTAGCAGGCATTTATCTATGAAAGGTGCAATAAATGCCCTTGTGATTGTTTGCACAACTGTGTTGTTCCTTTGTCCCAAGAGAATGGGTGTGAGAACCCCACAATTCATGCAATGCCAAATGTGTCAGAGCATCAACTATACAAGCGAAAGCCAGTTCGTGACACACTGTGAACTATGTCACACCTTAGACTGGTGGTGTGGCAAATGTGCAGGTGTGAGTAAAGGGATGCACTACAATACAATATGTGACGGCACTCTACATGTACAAGTCAGTCCAGAGGAGGCACTGGAGAGAATCATGCCACATCGATGCAAAAGCTGTAGGGAGTCACCCAAGATGTGGCTCTAGGGTGCACTTCTTGGCAGAAGCACACCACGCCTGTCAGTAAGACAGTCAACCAAAGCAAGGCATGGAATAAATTAACAGAGTGCAAAGAACACACAGAAAGAACAGAACAGCACAAGTGCTCACTAACAACTGATGTATTCCAGGAAAAAGTAAAGTTCATAGTCTTCCTGAAATACAGTAGTTGTTAGGGAATGCCTGTGCTTGTCCCTGTCCTGCCTGTTCCTTTTTAGTACTCTTTGAACATGTTCCCTGCGACATGGACCACGAGTGGTTCACAGCAGTTATTCCTCCTGGTGCGGATGTACAGGGCTTTCCTGCACTGCGAAAGCAACATCTTTGCTAGAAATCGATAGAGTAAAAATTCTTGTTGGTTCTGTTTGAAGTGTTGAGGCACCATCTAAAAAAATGATTATGAGGTTTTACGTGCCAAAGCCACAATCTGATTATGAGGGAGCCTTAGTAGGGGACTCCGGAAGTTTGGACCACCTGTTTTTTTTTTTTATGTGCACCTAAATCGAAGTACACAGGTGTTTTTGCATTTCGCCCCCGTTGAAATGTGGCCACCGTGGCCGGGATTCGATCCCGCGACCTCGTGCTTAGCAGCCCAGCACCATAGGCACTAAGCAACCATGGCGGGTGTTGTGGCGCCAACTCTCTGCACCTTGAGGAAGTTTCAAAGGAGCGTAACTTCCTGGTGGCTTACTGGTCTGTCATGACGCACCACATGAATATGACATGTGACTCGCGAGTAGGTCATCGCGCACAGGAATCGAGACATTAAGAAGTGATGCCGCAGTGAATGTGTCCGTTTATTCCGTATCATAAACCAACTGGCCAAACAATACACCTTGCAAAGAAAGGCACCAGCATGCCAGTCAATCATAAATATTGACCAAGCCAAGGCACTAACATGCCAGCCAATCACAACTCAACCGTGGAAAGGTACCAGCATGTCTACCAATCCCAACAGTCCAACATGTTCCGACAGAACGAAGTTCCAACATTTTAAAATAGCCCAACTTGCAACTAAATGCATGTGCATATCATTATTCAATTTAGTATTCAAATATGTATGCATATTCAATTTGTATTAGAAAATTCTAACGCAATAGCCTTAAAGGCCCCGTGTTGCAGAAAATCCATTGTCTGCAGAGTTGTTCGTGGGTGAAAATTTCCGTATATAGTAAAACCTCGTTAATTTGAACTCACGGATAATTCGAAGGTTTTCAGCGGTCCTGTATTTTCCAATGTAAATTTGACCGGATAATTCGAAACGGCGGCCTAGGTGAACCCAGTTAACTTGAAGATTTGGGGTGCTATGCGGCAATTTCTGATCCCCATTTCACCGCAAACCCAACGAAACGACGGCCATTCGGCGCCGCGAGGAGATGCCACATAGCAGTCTCTTGATTATTTATAGACGAAGCGCCTGACCCGTAGTACTGCTAGCACAAAAATCAGTCCACGGTATGGCCCGCGCACTGCCGAAATGCGCGCTTGAAGAGGAGAAGACGTGCTTCACTGCAATGCAGCGGGCATACGGTTTTTGTCACGTGCTCTCTTCCCCTACTCCACACACTCCTCGCAGTCGCAGCGATCCCAGCGTCAGTGCGCGTTCCGTGCCGCTGCCACTGGCTGCTGTTCACTCATCCTCTCTCCGCGCCTGCGGCGACGTGTGTGCATGCAACGCCGGTCTGCGCCATTTCTTTGTGGAAGGTGGTTAGGGGGTGTTGCACCTAGCGTGGCGTTTTTTTTTTTCTGAACTATGCAGAAGTACCAGTGAGCGAAGATGCCAAAGTATAAGACTTTGACGCTGCAGCAGAAGTTCTGCTTGATCCAAGAAGCGGGTAAGAACACGTGTTCTAAGACTGAATTGGCTGAAAGGCACAGCGTGCCCCTTTCGATGTTGACCACAATTGAACAAGTCGAAGGTACTGGAGGCCTACCGCAAGACATTCTTCGTAGCAGTCGTGAGTACAGGCTCCCATGTACCAAGATGTCGAATCAGCTTTACTTCGCTGGCTGCGGAAAGCAAACGCAGCCCACCTTCCCATCAGTGGAACAATACTGCAGGAGAAGGCCAACGACTTGGCTCTACAACTTAGGCATGAAGAGTTCAAGTGTAGCAATGGATGGTTCAGCCATTTTAAAGAGTGCAATTATTTGACCTTCGTAGCCATCTGTGGCGAGAGTGGCAGCGCAAACGAGAGTGTCATCGACGACTGAAAGAAACACACATTGGCTCCGTTGCTTAGAGAGTACGGTGCAGACGATGTGTACAACCTTGGCGAGGCAGCCCTTTTTTACAAGATGATGCCCACAAAAATGTTCGCAGCGAAGGACACCGCGGTCAAGGGTTGAAAGCAGGGCAAGCAAAGAATTACCATTCTGTTCGGTACAAACATGTGCGGAAACACAAGCTGCCGCTACTTGTAGTTGGAAAGAGAGAAGAAACAGTGAACAACCCTTTCCGAACAAAGACTTCGAATGACGTGGTGCAGTTCTTGCTTGGGAACAAGGATGTAGGTTTGGCTTTTCTGTTGATGTTGAAGATTTATTTTATTCAGTTCCACAGTGTGAACTCCTGTCTTCGGTACATGAATGTATTGAATATAGTGGTACGATCTCGTTCCAGAATCATGCCGGACTTTCACTGGATAATTTTTAAAGTCTTTTAGAATATTACCTTCGAGCTACTTTTATTGTTTTTAATGACCAACCATATGTACAACGGAATGGTATTTGTATGGATCATGTGTTGCTCCCGTCCTGGTGGATATTTTTTTGTCTAGTGCGGATCATTCTTTAGACTATTCTTTTATTGAGTGGAAAGTTTTAAAAGTCTTTAGGTATGTTGATGATTTTTTGGTATTTTTACCGCTTGACTCGTCCTACCAGGATACGATCAATAAGGTTTTAGCGGATTTTAAGGTACATGGACAAGGTCTTGTGTTTACTCACGAGAGTCCACAGAACAATATAGTATTGCAGTTCTTGGAACTGAAGCTTGAATTCTGTGAATGCCATGGGTGTTGGGCGTATCAAGCCCACGCGAAAAAGGAACTGTTGTCCTTCAGGTCTGTGCACTCCAAGATTGTGAAAAGAGGTATTGCTCCGTCATGTATAGAATTGGCTCCTAAGGGTTCGTGTGTGCACAAGATGCAAGAAAGTTTTGATAATCAGATCAGCCAACTTTTGGCAGCTGGGTTCCTATGTCGCTTTTGACTGCCGTGGTTGAAGCTCTGATCCAGAGAAGAAAAGTCACAAAAAGGCCGGTCGTCGAACGTGAAATGCGAAGGCCTGCGGTGGTCCCTTATATGCATAAGGTGACCCATCAACTCAAGAAAGTTGCTTGCAGGCATGGTGTTCCTTTGGCAATTTTTGCGCCAAATAAGCTTTCAAAGCTATGTTCCCGCACCTGCGGAGAGAGCAGAGGAGGATGCCAAATTCGGCATGGTGCCTCATACATGTCGTGCGCTGTCGGCGTGGTTTATGGCATTCCACTCTCATGTGGTAAGCCACATGTTGGCCAGACAGGGCGTTGCGTCAATGAGTATCTCAGGGAACATGCGCGAAAAGTAAACAAAAATGTAGATAAAGGAGCGCACCTTGTTGCGCATATAAACTCTTGCAGCAATTGTGAGGCGCGACTTCATCGGACATTAATTCTTGGAAAAAGCAAGAATGAACATGCACGGCTTACCTTAGAGGCCTACCACATAAAAAGACAAGGCAATAATTGCATTAGTGACACATCTTTGTCCCTGCACCCATTAGAATTTTAATTCCTATATTTGCGTATACGATAAGCTGGCAGATGTCAGTAATGTATTCTCTGCACCTGCGCAGTTGTGTGGCCTGGGTATATATATGCATCGATGACGAAAGAAAAAAAAGAAGTTGTCAGTCAGCGCCAGTGTGTGTCCTGTCTTTCTTTTTGTGGATCATCTTAGGTGTTTGCGCTGTAACGTTAAGGTGGAAATAGTGGGAAGCTTCGCTGCTTTAAAAATGCACGGCTGCCGCCAAGGGATGAGCCTATCTACCGGCACAACAAGAAAGCCTGGGTCACAGGGGCAATATTTGAAGGTTGCGTTTGGCAGCTTGACCGCAAGTTCCCAGCCACAGGAGGAATGTACTCCTCATTGTTGATAATTGCCTGGTGCATGGTGACATCTCACACCTGAAAGCTATCAGGATTTACTCCTCCGAACACCACGTTGATCTCACAGCCAATGGGCCAAGGTGATCTTCCCCACACGAGGAAGATTTAGGAAGATTTACCGCCACCACCTGCTCAAGCGCATGCTCCTTTGCTACGACAACGTCAAGGAGTACTCCATCGACCTCCTCGGAGCCATATGTCTCATTGTGTATGCATGGAAGCAAGCGGAACCCATTTTGATAATGCAGTGTTTTGAGCACGCTGGCTTCTCGAAGGAAAGCTCCGTCGATGTTGATGCTGACTATTCGTTTGCACTTGATGAAGAAGGAGCCGAGGATGGCGACCCCATCAATGTACTCTGCACAGAGGATAGCGAATCCGGTGCAGCCGGCTTCGCCACGTATCTGAACTTTGAAAACGATCAACGAACGTGCCACTCAGACTTGGAGAGTGAAGCTACTGCTGATGCGACCATGTGCGATGACAGCGACGACAGCAACGAGCCCTCCTGAGCATCTACTCTCAAGGAAGTTATTAGATTGCTGAACAATTGCAGTTTTGTTGAGTGCCACGGTGGAGATTCTCATATGGTGCACATAGTTGGCCAATTAGAAAACATGGACCCTCGGAGCCTCGAACTACAGGACGTGGCAAAACAGCATCTCTGATTACATTAAGTAATCCAAAGATCACCGAATAAAGGTAGCACATTCCTGAAGCAAAATGTTTTGCCTAGGTTGCATTTTTTGGCGTGTTAGGCTAATTCGAAAATCTGCTTAATTTGAAGATTTTTTGCGGTCCCAATGACTTCGAATTAATGAGCTTTTACTGTATATATTTAGGTATACGTACATGCCACGCCTTGCTATATGACATGAAGTATATGCGGGTTATATATTGTCGTACCATTCTATCACTAAAGTTGCTCATACCTTGTCTTACATTTTTGACGAAGTTATCCCACGGCATATTGAGAATGACAGGCCACAAACAAATGTCGTGAAACAGAACACCAAATGCGCATGCCTTTTATGTTAAATTTTCCAAGACTTAAACATTAAAAGTGCAAAACAATAACAGAAACCTGAAGAGTATGTAATTTTTTTTGTGCTGCTGTGCACTACATTTGGGATCCACCCATGCAAGAGGCCGCATTTCTACCAGAAAGCTTGCCTTCGTGCACAGCATTTGCTGCCAGCGTTTCCCAGTAAACATTACGGTTACATAAGCTGCAGTTGCAGGGAAGCATGAGAAGCAGTTGGGAATCTTTGAATGCTATCGCGTTCCACTCTTAAAGGCAAAGATTAAAACGTCCTCCAAATTTTTGCTACGTGCACACCCCTGCAAATTATAATTGGTCACTAGTGGCTCTGGGAATTTGATCAAGTTACATTCCACACTGTGTCAGCCTTTCACACATCATCAGTAATTTATGCAAGATTGTGTAGTTTCTTCCTGCTGGTTATAAGTGTCATTTTTGAGAGTGACATTGCAGAGAACTTGGCTTGCAACTAGGGACAAAGACTACAGAGTTTCGGGTGGAGGAATTAATGCTCTTCTCTGCTACTATGCACTGACAATGTGATCTGGTAAATGTTCTGTGCACCAGCCTCTGGGAACACCTTGTGCGAGCAGGCCATGTAGGATATCAGGTTTTTGTTGGGCATCCCCCCCCCCTCCTCCTCCTCAATGTTGGACAGTCGTTACACTTTCTGTGTTGAAGCAGTTTAGTACATCCTGCAATATGCCTTTCGGAAGCAACTATATGGCCACTTGCCAAAATGGTGCACAATTCCTTGATTCTGGTAGCCATCCTGAAGAAGAGCAACTCCCACACTTTCAAAGCACATGCTTGTTTTACAGTGTCATGAAGAGTATCTTTTGTTTTCACTTCCTTGGCCTGTGGATCAGATCTCTGTCTTGTACTGTGCTGCTGTTTCGAGCACCGTCAGCAGTTTGCATCAATGGTGCAACGCCCATGTTTAAGCACACAGAGGCTTTTCACATGAATGGACACTAGAAGACTTCAGAGGGGCGTTCATCGGTACCCTGTTTGCTTGCTTACTGTGCGCTACACATGATATCATTCTGTATTGCACCAAGCATCTGTGTACTGATGTGGAGGTGTTTGCCTGCCCAATGATCAGCAGTGCTCCTGTGACGCTGTTTGTTGTCTTTGTCGATAGAAACGAAGAGTGCAGAGCTTTTCACGGCTACTTTTTTTCTTCATCTTCCTCGTCGCAGTGCGCTATAAGCCAGATCTCATGCTGCATTATGCCAATCTTTGGGAACTCCGCCGTGCAGGTCGTGCACGTCGTCCATGCCACCGTCACGCGTGGGTAGTAGTTCTGCACGCACAGGCGGATGTCGTAGCTGTCCGTGCTCAGGCGCTTGAGCACCGGCATCGACTCCACCAACCTGCGCACTTCCTCGGGCACCACACACAATTGTGGCAGCGTCCAGTTTGTGACGAGGGTGAGCTGCTCCATGGCTGGATGGATGGGCCGCCGGTGCGACGTGTCGGGCGGCCCGCCGACATACGCCGAGATGATCCACTCACCATCGAGGTAAAGGTTGGTCAAGCCCTCGGTGACATTCAGGAGAGTGAAGAATGCGTCATCCATGATGGAGTCGCTGATCTCGAGCGATTTCAGTTTCGAAAACATGCCGGATTGAATCTTCTCATTACAGATGTTGCAGCCCAACAGGGAGAGGCACTCGAGGTTTTTGCAGGTACGGGCAATGGTTGAAAGATGTGCCCCTTCGAAGTACTTCAGCGTCAGGTGTGTCAGGGACAGCGCTTGCAGCATCTTGGTGATGTAAGGGTCGAAAGGGCACATTCCACCTTGAGCGGCGTACATTATGTTAATGCGCTTCAGCCTAGAGAACTCTGTGATGCGGGTAAGGACCTTCCGGGATGTCGTTGTTACCTGCGCAAGAGGTTAGAATAAATTGTGGCACTTAAACGGACACTAGAGGCAAATACCGTATTTTCTCGCATATAACCCACACCAAAAATTGAAATATATATATATATATATAATTTTGTTTAAAAAGTGGGGGTGCGGATTATCCGAGAATATTCGAGAATGTAGGGGGGATTGCTTCACGACAACACACATACGTGAAGCGGCTATATGCCCAGTGGATGACTGACAGTCTTTACACACTCAAAGCGACGGGACGTGTGTGAAGGCCAGGTATTGCACTGCCGTGGCAGTGGATCATAGATGCGGGGGTTATCCCGGCCGACATGGTGCACAAAAGCTTCAAGAAATGTGCCATAAGCAACAGCTTAGATGGTTCCGAAGATTATTACGTCTTTGAAAGCGGTGATGAAGCCTCGGATGGCAGCAGTGAGAGCAGCGACGATTGACAGAATCGTATTAAAGAGCTCACAACATTGTGGCGGTAGTTTTGAAATAAATCTGCTTTGAAGAAATGACTCTAAAGTTGTCACTTCCTATTCCTCATTTTTTTCAGGTAAGTGTGCAGATTATATGTGATAATATTCTTTCTTTTTGTTTTTTGGACTTCAAAGTTAGTCATGTCGGTTACATGCAAGGGCAAGTTATACACACGAAAATACACTACTAAGTCAAGCTAAAGTGACAGATTAGTGCTCGAGAATGTCTAAGGCGTTGGTATTATCGTGACTAGAGCCTTAGTAATTGAAAAGTTTAGGTAAATGCACAACACAATTTCAGACCCCACTGGGACATTCAAGTACCAGCCCGATGACGTAGCAACTCCTCATTATAGTTCTGGCACTAGTACTCGACCACACGTAAGAAAAAGAGTGACTGATTTATTGATTGAAAGCTCTAGTTGCTCTGTCACAGTACAGTGTAAAAGGAGGTGGAGTGAAAAGCCAATCAAATGACGGCATGAGGAGTCTTTTGCCCCTTTTGTCAACTATGACAGCAGCAGCTGAAAGACACAGCACAATATCACAGCATTGAGTTTTTTAAGTTGCACATTGTTTTAAATAATGATCGAGCCATAAAAAGAAAACTGAAAAACATAGCTTATAAAACAAACAAAGCCGCTATAATCTCCTACACTTAAATAAAACACAACCTAGTTTATACAAAAAAGCTACCAAGTCCTGCTGCACTTAAATAAGTTATTACATAGTTTGTACAATAAATAGAGCTGCTAGTGCTGCTACACTTAAATGGGACCCATCTATTCCTATGGCATCGCAATGATTTAGAATGTGGAGGAATATACTGAAGCATTTGAAAGCTATATTTAGTAAAGAAATAAGGAACTTTCCACATTTCTCTTTTTCTTGTTTCATAGACCTTTTTCGTTAAGCAACGATTAACCATCTCCCTGAACAGAAAGTGTGAGCTATTGCAGTTAGGACAGTACTCTCATAATAGTCTCTAGTAATAGCGGTTGTTCACTCTGATTATCTGATCATTGCATTGCTTTATAAGATGGAAGAAAATGCTAATTGTTTACTACTATTCATTTCTTAACGTGCAGCAGTGGTGTAAAGGTAGAGCACCCGCCTCGCGTGCAAGAGGATCGTGATTGCGACGAATCCCAGTGCCATGCAATTTTCCACCAAACTTTAAAAAAAAATATGCATGTTGCTAAAATTGCATAAACAGGCCTGGAATGCAGCCTGATCCCGGTGACCAGAACCGGTAACGCACTCCAGCACCAGAGCAGGATTGGCCAACCTGGTACAGTACTTGGCCACAACCTCCTATATGAATACAACAATCAAACCCCAGCCCTCAGTCTCCAGCAGCTGCGAAGCAAATGACCACGGCCTAGTGACATACAAGCTCCGCTGAGGTATCGCTTTGCTGGCCCCAAAAGGCGTCCTTTAAAAAAATGCGGGAACGGCAGCATCTTGGCTTGAGAAATGCAGAGGAGACACTGTGACGTGATTGCCACAGGCACCTTGCCACGTACTTGGAACTGGCTTGTACAAGTAAACTGCATGTCCGTCAGCCTTGCCTGCTTTACGCGAAGCTTGCAGACATCCTTCTCCGAGGCATCCAGCTGCTCCATGTAGTGAAGCAAAAGGTCCCTTGCAAAAACTTGCCTACGAGGGCATGAATCATCTACAGGACCTCCCGCGGGGACAATGTTGAGGCAACCTGCCCTACCGTGTCCGCGCTGTCGTCATGGCTGCCACTGTTGCTATCCGATGCAAGCATGTTTGTGACAATTGCCTCATCAGTTAGAAGCACTTCATTTCCAAATCTATAGCAGTGTGATTTCTTTTCCCTGGCAACGTCGTGCATTGCCGATGATCAGCGGGCAGATCAGCCATCTTCTGTTTCAGTGGCGAGTCAAAGGAGGCTGAGAAACAATGTGGCCAGGAACGATTTGGTCAGGAACGACATGGCCAGGAACAAAGACAAGCACGAGCGACTTAATCTGTTAGCAGAATTGCAAAAAATAAGGGCTGTAGAACAAAGAACCAACTGTGAGGGCCCAGCGAGCAATTTGGAAGCAGCGCCGGCAGCGTTGTTGGCGCAGTTGGCGTGGTCCATTTGTATTTTTGGAGGGTGGCGTGGCAGAGAGCTATGGGTGCTGACCATTCGTGTTCGGAGGGGTGGAAAGGCAACGAGAGAGATGCACACGAGGCTGGTGTGCATCTCTCATGGAGAGAAGCACGCGGCAGCAGTTGGGGTGGCGTGCAATTGTGCAGCGGCCCGCATTTCAGGTTTTCTATTTTCTTTTCAAGGATTTCGCATTCCACTACCTTTCAGCACAGACACCCAACAGCCAGACTTCATCATTATAAACGATAACACGGCATGGGGACATTGTAGTAAGTGGGTTATTTCCCCATTTGATGGTGCAGCATCCTTTCACTGTTATAACCAATATATTGTTAAAACCGGTATGGTTATAAGTGGGTTCGACTGTAGATGAATTATCGAGGAAAAGGTCCAATTTGAATTGTGATTGTGCGAACTGAGTACAGCATAGACTACTTATAGCATAGTCGCTTACAGTGCAGTCGTGTGATACGAAATACTGGTTATAATGCGGGAAAACTTCACACGCAAGTGTGGGAGCGATTGCACTTGGGAGAGTGACAAGGGCAATGCGAAGGAGAGGGAGGAGATGTGGAGCAAACAAACAAGGAACAAAAAAAAAAGTAGAGGCATTGTGATGCGTGTGCGTGGAGATTGCCTAGGCAATGGAGAAGCCTTTGCTCAGCTGCTTATCAGCGGCGCGCCTTCCAGACCGAACATGTGCGCGTTGTCTCTCCTTGGCACCTTTGGCTCTTCAGCTAGCCAGTCGCGATATGTGTTGTCGTCAAGTGCAGATATTGCACATGCAACGTTGACTGCTGTCAGTTTAAGCTGTGTTCCACAAATTTATTTCAGAGCTTTTAGGTTTTACATTCATATGCAAGCTTTCACCGTTCCTACCGGTATGCGCACCTACAAGCATGGCAGGCGTTTGCAGTAGTTGCCGCCTGAGAAACCAAACTGTGCTTCACACGAGCTGCTGTCAGTTCAGCTCGTGTATTGGCTGGTAAGGACCAACTAGCACGCCTCGCCAGGAGTAGCCGACCGAAGTTTCTGTTTGGTGCCGAGTTAACAAAACATGTCCCCGTGCCTCTACATGATTTGGAAAGTCGAGGAATCATCTCGACAATGAAAGTGTGCGCACGGGCAGCACAGGCAACACTCGAATGGTGGCCACTTGATTCACGGTCCCCGTGTTTTTGATATCGTGGATTGCGGCACCCGGATCAGCCGGAGAAATTGAACGAGACACTGTATGGCGCTTGAAATTTTGGTCGCCGTTCTACATTAGTTTTGTGGAGTTGGTGGTGGTGCCGTGGGGAAATTTGAGTAAGCGAGTGGGTCTGAAAATTTTGTCCGCGAATTCCTTCCCTCATCTAGTTTTATTGTGTGTTATTTTGTCTGCTTTATGCGAAGACTGCGCGTTCTCAGAACAAACTTTCAATGCTCGTAAATTTAAACAGATGCAAAGATCCCGATAGCATGCTTTGATTCTCAGATACATGCAGCTGCTTAGCCTACATATTTTGCATGTGTGCAACTATTAAAAATGTTTTGGTTATGGTACACTACGGCTAATAGTGTGACTGGTGACTTGCACTATAGGCAGTCTATGCACTATTTTCACTGTCTGATGCCAAGAATTAAAAATAAAAAGGAAATCTATGAAACAGGAATGCACCAGCAAGGTTCTGGCTGAGGCTGACTGAGGCACACTTACCTGCAGCTGCTCGAGGTGCGGATACCGTTCGAGTGCCTTTTCTATGCAAGCCAGGCTTGCATCGTCCATCATTATGGCATTGCGGTTCGGCCGTAGGAAGTGGGAGCCCAGCATCAGCTCCCGGCATTCACTGAGCAGGGGTGGCGGATGTGGCGACTGTATCCGAAACCGGTCCGCGAGCATCACAATCTCGTCCAGTGGTGCCTGGATTTCTGACAGCTGCGATAATGAGGTGAGAGAAAAGAGCAAGAAATGTTTAGAGGAAGACTAAAGGCAAATATTAGGTCATGCTAAAGCGATATATTAGCGCTCGAGAACATATAAGACGTCAATATTATCATGAACAGAGCTTTAGTAATCGAGAAGTTGGGGCTATGCTGGATACAATTACAGACTCCCCGAATACATTCAAGTACTAGGCCAATTACGAAGGCACTCCTTGTTATATCTCTGTTACTATTACTCAACCACTCATAATAAAAAGGTAGCTGTATTGCTTTATAAGACGGAAAAAAATGCTGCTGGTCCAGTTCTATTTGGTTTCTAGAAAAAAGTAATCATTGACTTTACCCTTGACAACATCACGGGCAGTCGAAAGGTTTCGTTCTGTTTACCCTGTGCCACCCGCGTTTTCACGATTCAGTGGTTGCATTATAGCGTAGTGCTGCGCTGGTTTTGCTGGCTCGCAAAACTCGCAAAAACTGCAAGTAGCAGAGAATGCCATGTCAATGTGATGTTGCGAGATTCCCGAACGGTTCACGCCACATGACCAGGAGCAGCTACTGTGGCGAATCTAATGCTCTGTCTCGGTTCTCCATGGCCGCGCATTTCCATTTTGCATAGAAAACCGCAGCGCCGTCTGTCGAGTACAGTTTTACTCACCGACAGCAGTAAAGGACAGCGATGGTGTATGCAATGGCACCACTCCCCGCTCGGGGGAGGGTGATTTGAACTGCGTTAAAGGAACGCGGACCTTTCCAAAGGAACTTTCTCGTAAGCTAAGTCTTTTCTTGGCTTGAAACAAGCGCAGCGAGGTTTCTGGAATGGTATTTGAACAGTCCACGTCAACTTAGCATTTGCCTTTAGTGTCCCTTTAAGGGGCAGTTTTACATTTGAAACTCCTATAAAGGAAAAACAAAATACAAAAAACATCAATGGTGATTTTGCAGCAAATGCGAAAGCTATGCATCAGCATTAGGTCACACAACTTTGATGTCCTGGATCAATGATTTAAACATTCTCCCTCATGTTTCAAAGTTTTCAGGAGCTCTCTACACATGTCCTGCCTCTTCGAGGAACAAAGTGCAACTGATAGTGGCGCAACTGACAATGCTGGCGTGATGAAGAGAGGCAGCAGCGGCAAGCGAATTCCCCTTCAAGCTGCCTATCACTTCAATGTGAACTAGGAACACGAGAACACAGCGCACACGAAGCCGTCAGCTACATCAGAACAACTAAACTTCAAAGCCCAGCGCAGATATTTCCCTCCAAGAGAGGACGCGTGCGGCTGCACTCAGCCACCGCAGCTGGAGTAGAAGTCGAGATGTGCACTAACATGCTCCCTCCTGCTCCTCCTCCCAGTGTGTGAACATCTCCCCACTCCCCCTCTTGCATATATGAGAAGACAGTGAACCCTCTCCCCACCTTCCTGCCTTGCAAGTGTGTGAAGACACCGCCGCAACAAGCCAGCCTCCTAATCGGCTCACCCTCGCAAGGTTTCACTTGCACCTACAGAATATGGCGTGCGGCCGTAGTGTTACTGCATTTGGACTTTATAGGAACGCCATGGTGATGCCAACGGCGGGCAATAGGGCGTGTGGGCTGCATACGCACTCAGCCGTGCTGACGGCCCTGTGCAGCCACAGCCAGGCTAAAGTAGGAGACCCGTGCTCACCTGCCTCCCTCAGCACGTGCTTGTTCACATTCTGCACCGGAGAATCAAGAGCTGTGGTGCAGCGCATCACGAATTGGTGCATGTGGTGCAGTGAACCATGTGCGAACTGAACAGACCCACTGGCTTGGATCAGTATTCAATATCACTATGTGATCCATATTCCGTAGAAGGCATCCACGCGAAAGATCATTCTTACCATGGGACAGTTTGCAACCAGTGTAGTGAGCGTCAGAGGGCAAAGGAAGAGCTCTTCGGTGCCGACTGCTGGTGTGGTGCCCCAGACCTGGCAGAGGCGTGACGTGTGTGCCATCTCCCGCACGTGACTTGAGCTCTCCATCTGCAGCATCAGGTCGTGGTACAGGATCAACCTAGTCACCTTGGAGAACCAGGACATCAGGTCTGCTACCAGGTCCCTGCATGGACCTAGCTGTTTAACACTGGGCAGGAACACTGTGCTCAAGAGGAAGGTTTACCATGGGGCCACCTTCTATGTCCTCATTCAGGTACATGTAAAAAGCTAAACTGTTCTCATTACACAACCAGTAAACTGATTGCAATGAAATTTGTTACATTTAAGGGAGAAAGCTAAATTCTACCAACTTTAAGAAGCAGAATTTAGGGCTTCAATAAAAGAACTGCCGAAGATCGACCACTACAAAAAAACTGAAGCACAAAGTTTGCAAATCCCTAACTCAGTATCAGCAACAGCCATTGCAGTTGTGTAAACTGCATCTGTTAGAGCATTTGAATTTAACTAATCTGATATATGGGTTAGCCAAATTGTTACAACACTTATGAGGGATTTGCAAAAGCTCCATCACGATCAGTGGTGTACAATACATTAATTTTTTTCAAATTAGATGTCTCCATATAAGTGCATGTTTCTTGCTGCCAAGTAAGAGTTCTGAGCTTGTCACTGGAGCTTTTTCGTATCTTGTGATACTAAAATTTAAAAATAACAAACCTGATGGACTATTAAAGTTATGCCCTTGCCCTATATGTTATATGCCCTACATATATATATATATAGAACGCTCCCATGTATTTAAAGAAACACACCTGAGGTAAAGCTCCCTCGTTCAACAGACATTCAGGTGTTGCACCATGAATTGTGTGCCTTCTTAACCATACTTGATGAAATGAGCGCTACGAAGACGCGGACGAAAGAACACATGTACGACAGACAAGGCGCTTTGTCTGTCGTACATGTGTTCTTTCGTCCACGTCTTCGTAGCGCTCATTTCATCAAGTATGCATAAACTCACCCACATCAAGCTTCTGCTCCTTCTTAACCAGGTGGCAGTAAGCGAGCTAGCTAAGACTGGCCTCGTTAAGTCATGTGGTGACATCACGTCATGTGTATGAACAGGCAAGCGTGAAATAAAGAGAGTTACATTTAGTCTGTTGTTTCATCAAGTTACTTCAGTCACTGCTGCCTCGGCGGCTGTGGCACAGTTCAGCTGGCCGAGCATGCCTGTTCACCGGCAACACATCAGGGTGTCCCTTTGAGGCGTAATAAATAACGTCACAAGAATGCTCGAAGCCACAAGTATGAAGATTAGACCAATCCTTGTACTATCACATTCAATATGAGCTGCAGTTTATGAGCTGTGGACGGAGTGGTGCTCTCGAGAAAAATAGTGGAAAGGGTTCATCATTCCAGTGGCATGTATAGCCCCGTGCTTCCTGTCATCTGCTTTCTTCATGAAGCAATGATATACTGGCCCACCGAGCAGTGAGGAAGTCCTTAGCCCTTAATTTCAGTGTGCTTCATCATGGCACATTGCTGCGGTATCCTCGTAATTGCTCTCGTATTTTTAAGCAAAGCTTTCTCTGCCCTTTTCTTTGATTTTCCTGCTACTGCTGGCCGCCTTCTTGCTGAATACTGGGCCATACTGAAAGTAATATCATAATCACACCATTGTCGACATAGCATTGTCGTCCCTGTTGGCTCCTAGTCACAGTTTTGAATGACTGGCAGGTACCGGATGCAGTGCAAACAAACACTGGATTTACTACAAATTAAGGCAGCCCGATTGGCCGGTACCAGACATAGTGCAAACAAGAACCAGATATAGCATGAATTAATGTGGCTTGTGATGGCAAGTGACACACATGAGCACAGATGTGAGCTGCAACACCAACACACCATAGCTGTCATGCTGACAATGTCATTTCGTTGCCTTCATGCCATTGTGATCATTCCCTTGCTGTCATGTCATCATCTTTCCACCGTTTCCACTCTGTCGTTGCCACTGAGTTATATTGTTGTCATCACACTGCCATCATCAATATGTCGCCAGCATTCCGTTAATGTCATACATTGTCATCATCACAGGGTTGCCATTGAGGTCGTTCTATCATCATTATTTCGTCGTAGTGATTCCATTGTCATTCCAGCTCTGTCACTCCCTTAGTCGCACCATTGTCGCCATAACATCAGCATTATGTTATTGTCACGCTGTTGTCACTTTAGCATCATCCCATGGGTGGTGCACCGTTGTCACACCATCGTCGTCCTCCGGTTAAGTCATCCCCATCAGACCCTCATCGTCATCTCATGGTCGACATGCAACTGTCGTCACACCATTGCCACACCAGTGTCGTCATGCTGTGGTCATCACACCATCATCGTCACTCCAGCATTGCTATCCTATGGTCAGTGCCACACCATTGTCAATGCGTCACTGCTGCCATTCCGTTGTTGGTGCACCATTGTCGTGAAACCATTGTTGTCACTTGAGCCTCGTCATCTTATGATTGTGATGCAATCATCATCATACTATCATCACCACTCCACCACCATCTCATGGTCATCATAACTGGCTGTCACACAGTCGTCATCATGCTCTTGTGGCTGTTCCATTGTAGTCATTTTGTCATAGTAATTTTAGTGTAGCTATGCTGTTCTTGTCATGCCATCATCATCTTTTTCTTGTCAGCGTAGTGTTGTCAAATGTGTCAGGTGCATGATCGAGCACAACACGTTTATGTTGACGAATGTGGTTCCCTGTGGAAATGTCCACGTGGGTTGTGTGGTCTCAACTTTCACACAGTCACCAAGCAGCAGCACCATTCTTCAGGAAAACTAATGAAAGCTTCCCTTAAACCAATTCTCACAGCGTGTGGAATCATGATGCAGCAATAGCTGCTCGGTGGGCGAGTTTATTATTGCTCCACTAAGAAAGCAGACGACGGAAAGAAGGGAGTATGTGGATCATTGTAATAGCAAAACCCTGTTGCATTGCTGTGGCTTGCACATTGAGACTCATATTGAATGCAACAGTACTACCCTTTACTCCCACGACAGCTGAACAACTGCCGTGTCAGGGTTCCCTTGCGTAATTTTTGCAGGAAACCTTATGGTGAGCACGGAGCACCAGCAGCACTCGGTGAAAGCTGTCCACATTCTAGCAACGACAGGTATAAAATGCCTGGGAGCCTGGCGTCACCAGAGTGCACGAGTGGAGCGACTCAACAGGCGCTGTAAAAGTAAGAGATGCCATGGCTGAGCTTGCCTGTTGTGCACAATAATCAGCTCCTGTGCCTTCCCGACGATGTCCTTTGCAGCGGCGAGGAATCCCTTCGTTGACTTCAGCGCGGGTAAACCGGCAAAGAGCACTGTGGAATAGCACTGCTTAATAAGAAAGCTTCGGCAGCCTGTAAGGCCTTCCTGGTCTGTTGTGAGCACAGAGCGGCTGGCGTTGGCTGTCACTTGTTGGGGGATGGTACGGCCACTTGGTAACGGCTTCTCAAGCTTCAACATAACAAGGTCTTCCCTGTTGGCAAGCTCATCGGGGTCCCCCATCTCCCCAACAGCTCGCATCATGTCCTCCCAACAGCTCATGGCTGGTAAGTTGGTTCCAAGTCGAAGTTGGAGACCAACTCTGATTTCTGCGAGGAAAAAAAACGAGAGGTATAATCTTAAAAATGTACTGGCACACATTTCCAATATTGTAAAGAATCTACTATGTGCTTTTTGCATGTAAGAGGATGACATTTAGCAGGCATTTTGGTTGGGAAACATAAAAGCTGTTCTAAATTGATACTAAAGTTGGTCTCTAGATGCTGGAGCAGGCATCTGCTAAAATCTCATGAAAAATTTTAGAGTTATGCCTTAATGAGATGGTGGAACTGGATGCACCACTCGTAACTAAGAAAATAGCAGAAACCATCTCACGATGACTGTCGATGGTAATGCGTTTAGCATTCAATAAATACAGTGACACAATGTACAGCTACCATAAAAATGAGTTACGTAAAAGGGGTGCACTGCAGCACAACTTTTCTTTTACACTTCCCTAAGGACACTCGGTGCCATCTAGCGCTGCTGCTGTGAAGTCTGCACGTGGCCTTCGAAATGCTTAGTGCGCGAGTGCTAGTGAACGCTTAGAAATGAGTAATGCAGCGACCGGGCTCCACTCTCTGCATCTTTTTGGACATGCTGCACCACCTAGTGGCACTGCCGTGAAGTTCTGGCGTGACCTCTGAGATTAGAAGCGTGGCATGCTGGCACCTGCAAACGCCGAGAATTGTTCCCTTGCTTTTCGCACACTCAGTGACCCAAGTTGGCCAGAGATTCAGTGAAGAGTGGCACGTACCGAGTACACTCATGGCAGATCTCTCTAAGGCATTGGCGTGACAGACATTCAGTGATAAGAGGCACATGCATAGCATAGTGCATTTGGGGCACACCTTCTAAAGCATCGTGTTGCCGTCCTTGAGGAACCCTTGTGACGTGAGCTAAATTCCGCTAAGAATGGGAGAAATTTAAGGGCTCTTTTTGGTCATTGTAGAGCGGCACATAACTATTTACCCAAGTTAGCATCAAAAACGCTTATTGAACAGTGGCACACACCTACTTGCACATGCCCAGTAACCCAATTTGTTCTCAAAGAGATTCAGTGAAGACCGGCACAGACCGCGTGGCATATATGCAGTGCTCTAAGTCGGCGTGAAAGACGTTTTTCGAACAGCGGTACCAACCCATATTCCCGCATCCACTGTGACCCATGTCGGCACGAAAGATGTTCGTTGAAGAGTGGCACATGTATACACATTGCCACATATTCAGTAACCCAAAACGAACCCCATTTTATCCTCACCACAGCCCGATGCGCTACCAATTCGACCATGAACAACCTAGTGACAACCTAGTGACCCAGGTAAGTGGGAATACAGTTACATACATTACATCACACTCATACATATTTGGCCCCCGGAATCTGCGAAAAATAATAATTTATTTGTGTTCAGAAATGTGCCAGGCATACAGGGCCGCGGAATGCATAACTGCCCATGCTGGAGTGGCTTACGTGAGGGCCATTTTCTCCGAATGCCACGATAAGATTACACTAAGGAAATACGAGTAAAAAAGAAAAAAAAAGAATACAGTCCACGCAAATGCGTGCACGGCTGCGACAATGTACTTTTAACTTTTTTTTCTTCGGAATGTCATTCTTGTTGGTAAAATACACCGCCAAGGGGGAATATCACACTCATTTTAAATCAAGCTCAAAAGTACGCAGCCACCAGTGATCGAGGCGTGTGAACGCGTAACTTGGGACTACAACCCCCGCTGTTGGGTCTTCACACCAAAATATATGAGCTAAGCTGAGCAAGTAACAAACTTACTCCGCACAGACACAAAATTGCTAGCCTTGCTGTCGACTTGATGACCGACACTGTTAGAAAATCCGCTTTAACGATTCGCGTCGAGCAGTGGAAGACTGCGGGCTACTTTCGTATACTATAATTTTAACTACGCCGCACGAACCGCGTGGTTCTTTGGCGTGCAAACTGCAGTTGGCCTGCGTGTATCCGCGGTCACGCTGCCACACCACTTCCGCGCCATGCTGCAAACCGCGCTTGTCAGATTTGATTGATGATTGGCTTGGATGCGCGCGATATTTGTGTGGCTTGCGAGATTGCTCTAAACATTAGGTCACTAAATAAATATTTACGTAAAAACGATACTTTATAAAATTCAATACTTTGCGCAGAAGAAGAATGGCTGAATCTGTATTTTAGGCACGTGTTAAAACTAGATGACACATACCAAAAGAGGGCATCGCTTGTGTACGCTTTTTTTTTTGTGCTACAAATACTGGCTTGACACGTAATTTTTTAATACAACAACCTTATGAACTTTATGTACGGCGGGTAGGGTTACAATGCTCTAGCTATTGCTGTAGCATGATGGATATCAGCAGCAGACGACACGAGCACCTAGCGGAAATTAGCGTCAACAGCGGCGCCCCGTCAGATGTGACGCATTGATGGGATTACGTTCAGGAGGCGTCTGTGTTGTTCTTAAGTGACAGCTAGCCGGGCGGGCCTTGTTTCAAGTACTCACTGAATATAGCGCCATGTGTACGACCTGTTCTGCGGTTGGGTGCAGGAACATGCCTCCGATGCCCGGAGTGAGCTTCCACACGTTCCCCAAGTGTCCCAAGCTGCGCAGGCTGTGGGTGCTGGCCATGAAGCGCGATTGCTGGCAGCCCACACCGAGCAGCAGACTCTGCTCGGCGCACTTCAGGGACGAGGACTACGTCCACGACCCGAGCATCGCCCTGCGAATGGGGTTCCAACCATTCACGAAGCTTCTGAAGCCCGGCGCCGTTCCCTCTGTGTTCGACCACAACCGCAAAAAGGAGCACAAGATTCGAGGAGCTTTCGAAAAACGCCAGCGAAAGGAGGTGCGTATGTCGGTGTACAGAGTGAAAGCGCGAGCTTCTTTTCAACCCTGTTTGATGCCCAAACACAGTTGTGCATCAAGGAAAACTGGAACAAATTATTCGCCTAAGTTTCTAGCCATGGAGAGTACATCTGCATTAATAAACGACAGAATGTTATTGTTGATTTTAAACTTAATCTGTGTAGTAAAATTAGCAATTGAATTGTTTACTAAGTTGCAGAAACTTCACTCTGGCGTATGAAAAAGCTAACTGTGGGCTTTGCGTTAAGTTTTACACGCTTAAGTCAGAATATTGAGGCATCAAACTCAGGTTAGCATATGTGATAGGCGGGGCATTACAAGGTTAAAGAATCTTAGAGAGGATTGACTGGCAGTGCACATAAGATGCTTCTCCAGATATGATGAGAAATAAAATAAGCATGGTGCACATTGCGAAGACACAGCATGCACAAAACATACCACAACGTGCAACATACAAACTAATTAGTGCATCCCACTAAGACCAGCGTCTTCAGAGTAAAGGGACCGACAACCAATTTTTAAAGACCTAGTTTTTTTATGGCGCAACGCAATGCTCACGCTCGGTAGTGTTGCACCTGCAGCAGTTACTTACAAAAGCATGTGGATTGAAAAATTCTGCTTCCACGTGCTTACTTCCACGATTTTACTATCTCAGCAGCCTCTAAAAGAAGTAAGAGTCCCTCCTCCAACAACGCTGAGAAGTGAGAGCAATGTCGATAGCCTGGCTCGCAAATTGTGATATCCACCCAGCGTTATGCTTTCACAGGAGTGAGTGTAACTGTGGTTAACCATCTGCATTTTGATCTTTTCAACCACTTTTCGAAATAAAAAGTTGGTACAAAAAGTTTGCGTTGTTGTGCAGACATTTCCTATATTTGTACCCTGTTTTTGTCTATGTATAGGCCTATGTCATGTGGCTGGCCGGCCCCTGTCGTCGTTTTGTTGATAGACGAGCCAAGCCAACCTATCGAAAACAAAGCTGAAGGCAGTGCCTCTTTTCTACTCACTGCAAATGAAGGCCTGTCTGCACATTGTAAGTTAGAAAAAGTGGTAGGCGACCCTAATCTTTGACTTAGGTGTCTCTTAGTGGCCCTTGCACCTTGGCATTGGTGTTCTTTAAGTTAAGTGAGCGAACGCCTTCTTCCTGGCAAGATATACGGGCGAGGAGCGAGGGAGGGCGAGGAGGAAGCACAGCATGTGCCACCTGGCTGGTCATAGCCCCCTAGTGAGCGGTGCATGAAGTGCACCTTATGCGCCTTCCCCGGTGGTGATGTCGGAGCATGTAACAAGCGCGCATGTGCAGCTGTTGTGAGCGAGCGAGCAGGTGAGCACGGGGAGAACAGAAAGCGACGTCACATCCGCTCTGCTAGGCAGATGTTCAATCTATGCCAGGCAACTATTTTCCATGAATTAGCCGGTTAAATATCATGTCACCTTCTTTTGTGTGATGTCATCAGTGACGTCACTATGCCCACTTTCTACTTCGGGTTTCCAGGAATTTCGCCAAATTTGTGCTCATGGGGCGGGTCTCTAAAGGCTATGATTCTGTGATTCGGTTTGCGGTAATCAGTGATTTCTAATTAGTTCTAATTATTCCAGACACTTAAGTAACTGAACTTCTAACTAAAGTTATGCTCTGATATATGTATAATGAAACCCATGAATTTTGTACTGGGCTATTATTTTTTCTATTTCTTCCTGATTTATTTTGGATTTTGTTCCCAATCATCTTGGGGGGTGAATCAGAAGTGCTGCGCGAGAAACAAGAGTCACTTGCTGCTTGCACCAATAAAAAAACTTATAACAGAAAAAAGTGTACTGCATTTCAATACTAATTAAAAGGACAGGAACTGCATATTTTAATAAAAGGTCACGTGATAGGCCTCTTATGCACCATGTTTTTACAGTATGGGGTGCCAAAGGTCATTTTTCACGACCGTCAGTGAAGAATAAAAAATATAAATCCACCTTCAATGAGAAAAACGTGATTCATTTTAGCCACTACAATACGCAATCTTTCCATCAGTGAGGTTATCTCGATTCATGTTCTGAGCTGTTGTTTGTTGCTTTAAATGTGCCCAGTGTTAAAATTAAAAGGCTGTGAATCATGTCAGTTCCTTTGACATAAGCAGTCACAAAACTGCACTCATAAATTAGACTACAGATATTTTGAACCAGCCACCATGACACACAGAAGACCATACAGGCTGGCATCCAGACATGTTGCCCAACTTGCAGCTATGCAATAAGCATACGTTGGTAATTAAATGTGGTACAAGTGATAGTGCAGGTTCAACAGAAAGATGAAAGCCCATGCCACTCTAAACTAACCCACGCGTTCTTAGTAATCATATTAGCATGCTGAGAACGAAGGAAAGCTGTCAGCTTACCTGACTTGAGTGACCTGATTCTGGTGTGGTTTTGAGCCAGCTACATGTTTGAAATGCTGTGCGATTGTGCAGCTTCCTGGCCTCCTGGTGTGTAAGTCTCACGACATGGTTTGTGTGACCATCATGAAAAGCGTACTGCTGCAGAACAGATTAACAATTTTCAATTCTCCAGTGAGTTTGTCACATTTACAGGATGTGAACGCCATTTGAGCACCATGTACAGGAGTGCCAGATACAAGAAAATGAACTACTTCGTGTCTAGCATGCTTGGAAAGAACCCACCCAACCACTTAGAAATATGTGTGCTGGATGTGGAACATTGTACAATCCATAAAAAAAGTGAACCTGCTACATGATGACATACTGATACTAGGGCTATTTTTTTTACCTGCGCTTCGTGCAGGCTCGTGTAGACGAGTGTAGTGCCGGACAGAGGTTATTACGTTATGCCCTGCAGAAGGCTTACTGATCCGTAGCCAATCAGAGCAGGCTATGCGTCGTCTTCTGCATCAGCAGACGAAAAGAGCCTGACTCCACACTTTGCCTCATTTTGCACTTACTGGCTGTGTAAATGCCCTTGCCTGAAAATAAATGCCCATGTGCGAGTTTCGTTTCATGAACAAATCTGGACAAACTGCAGCTGAATACATTGTGAATTCTAATTAAATAATAAAGATGAGGTCACCTTCCTCTCTGACACGTGGTCACGCCAGCACTTCGCTACCGTCTTTGTAGCGAATATTCACTATTGTCGCTATATCAGTGCCGACACTATGAGACAGAATGGCGCCATGTGTTTGCAGTGCCAACCTGCTTGCCTGTTGTCTGCTGCCTATGACTGTTGGAACTGCAGTGCAGATGGTGTAGCTTTCATGCTACACTGCAGTTATAAGAAAGTGGCTTTGTATAGGTGAGCGAAGCTACACTTTTGTACACCAAGTAAAAAAAATGGTGACTTTGTACACTAGCTATGCTCGTGTAGCCAGTGTAGGTAAAAAAATAGCCCTACTGAGAGCGAACATTCAAACGTCTGACCTCCACCTAATTTTACGATAGCACCTTACACATATTATTCACTCTTGCAGCTCAGGCCCGATCATAACTTTTTCAAGATGCTTCCGACAAACTTTAAATGTCATTACCTTCATCAGTGCATCAGGAGGAGCATACACTATCTTGGCTTGCACAGCTGTGCACACAGAGCCTGGAGGGGTCATCCACTGTTTTGTGAGAGCTGCTTGTTCACTTAAATGCCATACTTCAAAAACAAGATGCGGACCAGAAAGAGTTAATGGAATCCAGCGTTTCACTGAATTCCATATGGTTGAGAAGAGGCATGCTAAAGAAAGAGACAAAAAAAAAAAGAAGAAAAAATCCACACATCTTTTTTTCTGGTCTAGGTCATCAAAAAGCTGTACATATCAGAGTGTTGTCTATTCCTGTAAGAGTACACTGGGCCACATGTCTTATATACACTGGGCTGCGATTCTGTAGTAATGCCTTTTCTCGATGCTGATGCCTTTTGTGCTTTTCGCCTTCGTGGATGCTTAAACTGGGGCGGAGCGTCAGACGTGGCCACTCACTAACACGAAAAGCACTGAAATGCATTAGCATCGGGAAAAGGCATAGCTACAAAATCGTGGCCCTGGTTATCATCAGAAGAAAGCAAATGTTTTTACTATTTCTCTTTAGATCGTCAAGGAGGCCTTGGCAGCTTACGAATCGTCACCTGCAGCACTTCGAAGCACCACGTCACACTTGTGCCAGAAGCATATGAAATGTATGTCATTGACTATTATTTATTTATTTACGTGTTTATTTGTCTGATATCTAGATACAAATGTCTTAAGGACCCTGCAGAAGGTACTGCACAATGGGGGGTACAAAACACGTAATCATACAAATGCATATGAGAAACAGCATAGATTACGAAGAAGGCAAGTGCATATGAAAACAATCTAAATTATTTATGCAAACAATATGCATTGCGCAAAGCTTTATCGCATGACCTAATTGCAATAAGAAGAAAAATGAAGCCTGTGTACTTATTTGTCCTGGCAAAAGTCAAGAATAATTTAAATTCATGGTCAGCAAGGGCAGGTAGGACACAGAACATTAGGACAAAAGTAATGTAACCCATGGCACAATCTGAAGAAATTGAAAAGCAATGACGTGTCTTGGCATTTCACATTTTGGATGGTCAAAGTGGAGTGCAATTTCTGTAACACTGCCATACCTATAAACTTTCAGGGTGAGCTGGGATCCTGTAATATTCTAGGGTGTCAAGGAATTGGGATATGTGGCAGCTATGAGGATTACAAACAATAGAGGTGTATTTTAACTGTGTTCTCACAAATGTTGTGTATACAGTAAACCTCAACATTGACCACGTACAGTGTTTTATGCAAAAGTCCCCAAGTTTTTTGTGCATGATGTGTCTAATGTGTGTAATGATGATGTATTTATTGCGTGTAATCTGTGATAAGAAAAGGAAATTATAAAGTTTAACTAAAGCAATTGCTCTCACCTGTGAAAGCCTCGGTGTTTTTTCTTTGCTGAAATGTGACTTAGCTGCTGCACGAATTCTGACTGGAAGCAGCATGTCTCGTCCCCCAATTTAAATCAGGCAGGAATGCATGTGGAGTTGTGCTATCCTTGCCAAATATTGGCACATTATGCGATGCCTGTGCTACATAGGCAAAATGATGAGCAAAACAAGAACAAGGTGAAAGCAGGAGCCAACGTTTCAACAAGTGGGCTTTTCTTAAAGGCGACATATGCTTTCCTCGCCATAGTATATATAAGGTGGAGTTCTTTTAAAGAGGAGAGGGCGTAAGATGGGTGGGTGTGGCAACGAGCGAAGGTGTGTTAGCGGCGAGGGTGTAGAATTCAGAATAAAGGAGTGCTGTGCACAAGGCCAATGACACGGCCGTCTGTCAATCACGTGTCAACAGCTGTGTGTCGCATATGTTGCCTTGAAGAAGACAAGTCCACTTGTCGAAACGTTGGCTCCTCCTTTCACTTTGTTCCCAATTTGCTCATTGTCTTGAATTTTCATCTTCCGCCTTCCCTGTGTTTTCCCTGGACATGGCAAAATGTCACTCAATATGGACATTTGCAGTTGATGCTGTAAGTTGACTTAAGTAACTGGAAAGTGATAGTCGACACTAATATTACTACACATTATATTTGTATGACTCCCAGTATAGTTCACTGGTGTCATAAAGGGGTGCCGAAGGCAGACGTTGACGTTGATCAATATAGATTTGTTAGATCACCCTCCAGGAAGTGCTTTAAACTGGACATATTATAATTTACTTGCAGGCAATATATGTGCTATGATTATTTGTACTGTAATTTTAGCAGGACAGCTGTGTGTTGTGAATGTCGAAAAAGAAAGAAAACTACTATAATTTTGCATGACTTGGCATCCTTTCTAATTTCATTTGTGCAAGCAATGCTAAGCCAATTCACTCCCTTTTGCACTGTCATTCTTTACTGAGCAGATTAACAGTTGGTTTTGACAAAGCACGATAACTTTTTCAATATTCTGGGCCCCTTTACTGGCAGAATCAGCTTGAAGGACGTCGCCATGCACTGGAGAGTGTTTACTTTTGAGATTGAGATATTCTCACAGAGTCTGGTTTGCACTTTCTCGTGAGAGACAGCTTATTGTAGTATGTGTTGGAATGCACCGGTACAACAGAAAGCAGCCACATTCACGTGAACAGTGGCAATTACATGCACTTCTGTGTAAGCTAACACATGGAAGTGTGCAAGGCCAGTCAGGAGACAGCAATAGACAATAAACATTGTACATTTTTCACTTGTTCGTTAGCCATTATAAGTGGGCAGCACTGCCCACTTATGCCAATATTTGGCAAGGATAGCTTAATTCCCCATACACTTCTGCCTGATTTAAATTCGGGGATGAGACATGCTGCTTTCAGTCAGAATTTGTGCAGCAGCTCCTTCAGCAGGCGTCGGTGTGTTGAATTCGAAATATTTAAGTCTTGATTACCACACATCAGCTTTTATTCTTTAATTTGTATCCACTTTTGCTTCTTGAAGCCGAGGATGTTTCCAAGAGCTCTGGCCAACGACCCTTCATGTGTAAAGTGTGGAGGTTAACTTGCAGTTAAGGACTACTGACATGAAATTTTTGATGTCATATTCTGTGTGTTACTATATCTTCTACGAAGCTCCAAATCCCTCTAAACTCTGGAAAAAATACCTGCTTGCAAATTAAATAGTTTACTGTAATACTTCATCCTACGAACGATTTTTGGCTTTGGTACAGTAGAGGTAGACGAGTAACAATATTGTTACACACCTGTCCACATTGTTTTGGTGATTGCTGTGGCTGCCATAGATGAGCATAGCCAGAAACACAATGTGCACTGCCCGTTTGTTTACTACTTTATTAATACCATCATCAGGGCTGGCCCTTATCACCACAGGTCAGCAAATTTTGAGGTGTCGTGATGTCAAGATAATTGCAACAATGCCAGGTGGGGCATTTCGAAAGCATCTATATTATCAGATGAAGATATTCTTCAGGTGTTCAACTTTAATAGTTGCTGTCATCGTTTCATATGCGAAAAGCTTCTACAAATTTGAAAATGTGCCAGTACTTGTAAGTTGCGAGGTCTTACGAGCTCTTCGAATAGTCGAACCATGATATAATGAACACAAATATAACAAATTATTGGTAATCATCGTCATTGCGATAATGATAAATAATTGGATATAAACGAAGTAAATGAAAATTGTCCCACTGCTATTACAGTGCAAGAGACACATGCCTAAAACAAATATCGGATATAGTGAAGCTATTTTTGTGTCAGATGAGACTTTGTGAAGTTTGACGTGTATTTAGAATGACTCTACTCAGTTATAGCCATAGGCATATCATATTGACCGCAAATAAAGACGGGGACAGAGGGAGACACACATAAACAGCACAGGCGGTATGCTGTTTATGTGTGTCTCCCTCTGTCCCCGTCTTTATTTGCGGTCAATATGATATGCAGTAAATACCAACTAGGCCAAAGTGAAGTTCTTCTATAGCCATAGGAGTGAGGAGCATTCTTGTATTGATACTTGCGTTTTGCTCATGCTTCACAGACATCACACATACAAAAAGCGTGAATTCTGCAGGCTGTGACAAAGTGAACCAAAAAGAGTCCATCTCCATTGGAACAAACACACACCACCCAAAGCGCAACCAAGGCCTGATGACAGAGAGGCCCATGCTTCGGAATGCAGGTAACGGTGTCTAGCATCTCGTGTTTTTGATTGCATCCACTGCAAAGTGCCTCTTTATTCCTTGCAGCCGTGCAGACTGGCAAACAAGTCATTTCGACGACGACCTTGTGTGGCATCCAGCTCACACATAAAAGAAAAGGAAAAAGAGGGCATGTGCAAAGGAGATAGAAACTGAATGGTTAACCTGGTCTAACGATAAAAGGTTCATACGTGTTTCTTTTGAAGTGTGCTGCAAATGCCCCCTTCCAACTGTAAGTGGTGATAGACTGTGTGAAAGTCTACCATTACATAAGCATTTGTCACACATGTGACACATTTATCAAAGATAAGCATGTTGATGTATGACATAAATCTGTCAAAGGTGTATAATTTTGTTGCAAGGCATTCATATTCTATTAAAATAAAGTAAGTGTGACAAGATAATGCCTTGTGCACCTTCTAGTGTGTCATTGTAATTACATAGCAATGCTATATCAATTTAGCATACTGTAAATCAGGTAACTTTTGCTTATAAAAATAATTGAGTTTACGACCCAGACATGTCCACAAGTTAGTTATTAGCTGCAGACATTATGAGAAATGAAGAACTGTTCATTCATCATTGGTGATGAAAGTAATCAAACATGGCAATGGTTTAAGTAAAATGGTCATGTGAAACAATACTTTGCGCATTTAAGTAGAATGAGGTCATATTGCATATGTACGAAGTTCAGTTTATGTGCATCTTATTATCTGTGAATTTTAATGCATTAGGTTTAGGAGAGTCAAAGTGGGAAAAATATGTGTGCGAAATGTGGGAAGGCGGTCATGTGGTAGAGGTAGAGAGGAGTGTATTAGAATGTCAGAACTGGTTTGGGGCCCTTGACGCTATCCAGAAACATGAATGAAATAAGATACCTTGACAAGCAGGGCTTCAGTCAGTGAAACCAATCTTTATTTTTTATCCCCACAAGAACTATACAGATTGTAGATCTGCCCACATGATATGACAAAAAATAGACTGATGAGTTCGCCTTGTCATCTGTTTGCAAGGGGTCGACAACCTTTCACTTCTGGCCAAGCAGTAGCGCGATCGTCAAGTCATCAGTACAAGCAACAGGAGAGGAGTGGTTGCTTAATAAGGGTGTTCATTTCAACAGAAACATGTATTCTAAAGACAATGGAATCATTCTTAACACTGTAATAACAGCTGTATGTTATGAATACAATCAACACTTTATCTCTTTCCTTTTCCTAACACTGTAGCCTTTCCGATGATATAATAATTGTAACAGTGCTTGATGAGTGCACGGGTGCTTTTATAATATAATCAATGCAATAGGAGGAGTGTGCTCTATCTTGACATTCCACAGTTGTGCGTATAGAGCCTGGAGCGGTCATGCAATGTTTTGCGACAGTTTGTTCACTTCATTGCGGCACTTCAAAAACAAAATGTGCACCGGAAAGAGTTAGTTAAATCCGGGATAAGTCGCCACTTAATTGTTTACCTTCCCGCCACTGGGAACAACTGCCTGTAAAACAAGTTGAGTACTCAAATGTTATATCGATTATACACGTTACACATCACCATCCTGGACTTCTACCCCGACGAGGCATCCCCTTCATGTGGTGACACTCGCACGCATGTTCTGGGAGTGTAAAAACACTTCGCCTGGCTCTACCTCAGACAAGTGGGAGAAGACCCTACGAAGCTTGCTACTCCGACCAGCAATGGGCCGTCTAGAAGGCCTGTGCAGTGGCTGCTAGGTACTCCCCGTCGGTCCCTGCGTGGGAGATGCCCAATGCATGCCGACGCGCATCCTGCAAGAACTTTAATAAAGTTCATACAATCCAATACTCAAACGTGTACACATCTATGGAAGGTATGCACATTGTCACATAGTATATAAGAATTGTATTTGGGCACCCAACCTGTGTGGTTCTCTTGTCAATCTGAGCTTTTCTTTTCTTATTGAATTCCATTAAGCTTACCTTGCTCCACCTTGACAAGCTGCATTACTCAAGACTGTAGCACATGTTCTAGTGAAACGGTAAGCCTAATTTGTGGGAAAATGAGATTCGGTATGTGTTGTACTATTCCACAACATTCTGTTGCGCGCATGTGACGGTCAGTGCTAGCTATCTTTGATTAATGAAGTTAGGGGCTCAAATGTGGATTCGAGCCCCTTCTGGGATCTTCACTATGCTTGGAACTACACTTTTGTTAAATTGTTTTGGTGTGCCAAAATCTTCTTTACAGCAATAGCAGGATGAGACACACCTAGTGGTGGTATGCTGTTGGCTGAACATTATAGCTTATTGTCAGCTACTCTAAAAATACGAGAAAAAGGAAACTATGAAGGTTGTTGTGGAAACTATCGGACTAAAACTGAAATCCCATAGTGAACACCAGTGAGTTAACCCATGTTGCACAAGAAATGTGTGCTCCTTTTGCTTTCTTTTTCTTCTTTAATGCAGACTCTGGAATTGAAGCTATTGCCCTTCAAAATAAAAGGATGTTGCTAGTCACTGTGCAGTTTTCCTTTCTTAAATCTGCCGTCTGCCAGTCGGACTACAAGCAGCGACATCTGTGAAAATTCAAATAAAGATATACCGCACCCCATGTAGTCCTGTGTTTGTACAGCATGCATCATGGTCGGCTGGAGTTGGTCCACCAAAATTAAATGAAATGATCTTCCAAGCTATGGTAATGGTAGTGTTTTGTATGTTAAATGAAAGTGCGTATTTCATTTTTTTTAAAATTGAGCAGGAACCATTGGAGAAACAATTACCCTCCGGGACGCTTATTGTACAAGTCAAGCAATAGCTTCCTGTTCTACTGAGATATCCTACTGGGACACTTCTTGGTTAACCCTTTATCGAAAAGTGTTGCCTATAGGCAACAGACCAGAAATAGCCTCCCCCCCTTTCTTCTTCTTTTGCGGTGTTTCAGTATTAAGTAGTTTTTTTTTTGCTAAATGCCTTCTGCCAACACTGAATCACATCATTTAGTGGTTCAGAGAAAGAACACGGTATGAGGAAGAAGCAGCTTGGCACGCAGCTCGCCTTCTTTTGAAAGCAAAGGGGACAGACTAGTGCAGTCTCCGACTACAGTGGCGGTGTACACATGTGATGTAAAGCTAATGAAATGTATACGTATGGATCACGCAAGACGAGAACTGGCTGTGCAAATTCCTGACAAAGTCATAGGTGACTCAGGGTGAAGCCTGTTGTGTCGTCGCCCTTTAGGTGAAATGTGTAGTGGCGCTCCATCACTGAGGTCCTGAATTGTATCCGAGATAGTATGCACGTGCCTATGTGTGCGTCTCCGTAATGTCACTGATTAGTAGCTCTGTATGGGTATATAAGACAGCCACATAAGTACCTTGGGGTTCTTTCCATTGCATTGCAAGTGGCAATAAATGTGTTCTAGCAAGTCGGCTACTGCGTACTTGAAGGCACAACAAAGCCCACTTCTGCTTTCCTCCCTGGTGTTTCCCTCTATTGCTAAAAGTTTTTCTGCAAAATATATTTTTTTTTCTTTTCCTTGATTATGCTCATCCTACATGTATTTTGCACACGCTAGTGGTTGCTGTGATGTATCGGCATGTCGGAGTGAAAGCTGAAAATAGTCTTCAACCTTACCATACGGCGTGATGAGACATCAGACTGATACACTCATTTTTCCCACACCTGTTGGTCATTTTATTTCAGCATCAATGCCACTTGGTGGGTACAGAAGAAATGCCATCTATCAGGCTTGATAGGATCTGCAGCCCTGAACATTGGCAACACAAGCAAAATAAACTGCATTAAGAGTGTATAGAAGCCAGAAGTTGAAAAGATCTTAAATCGGTTAACAATTCCTGTAATACGGGTCAAAAAGGGAGCATATTAACGATTTGTTGTGCAGGTATTCCTTGTACAATGAAACAAGTTCACACAAGTACACAGACAACATACTGAATTGCAGATTGTTTTGCAATGCGATAAAAAAAAATGATGCCATGGAAACTTGTATCATCACAGAAGGACACAGAAGTGTTACATGTAGAGCTCAGAGTTATTAAGCAGTGCAGGAAACTAAAGTTTTAATTAAAAATTGGCTGTTAATTAAACATAAACTACGGCTGGCATGGGACAGGAGCCACAGTTGATGGCTTTTGCTGGTGTTATGACATAGGTCCGTGAATACTGCTGGGGCAGCACAGGAATTGGAGTCCGCCACTGCCATGGAATTAGTCCACAGCTCCACTACCCCAAAGACTTAACGAGTAAGGATGAATAAACTTTTGCACACCTTACAACACAACGTGTGATAAATTGGACTTTGATTACATGACCATGTGCTAATTTTGTCACCGAGTTGAGTAGAAATAGTGATATTTTCATTTTGATATGTCACAGGCGTAGTCATCAGCCATATCGCCAGTGCCTCCTCAATACCAAACCTAGCAAAGCCTTGTATATATAGTAGCTGCCAATGAAGATTCTGAGCATGTGATTGACTGTGCTTTCGCATATCTGTAGCAACGTCATGACAATGGTCGAGATACAGGCCACGATTTTGTAGCGTTGCCTTCTGCCCAGTTATATGCTGCTCCTATCTACTGTTAATGGACAGCTGATTCCAATGATAACGTTTGCGGAACACCACTCTGGCCACTGCATGAAAAACAACAAGTGTGAAAAAACAGCATAAAAGACATTGCCGGAAAATCATGGCCATGGACAGTCGAGGCCTAAAGGAAGCACATGTGGGTGCATCAACACACATTGACGAACTTGCAATGTATAACTGGATGACCACTTTGGAAAGTACTTTCAGCTTCGTAATATTTCACATGACTAGAATCAGACAGGCTGGCAGGTGGCAGCGTTTCCACGCTGTGATAAGACTGCATCCTTGGCAATGCCAAGAATGCCATTGCTCGCAGTTGCTGATATGTCTTGTGCTAGTCACACGAAAGTGAATTTATCTCCAAAAGTGACGATTAGAGATTACAGCACACCATTTTTGGCCGGTTATAGAATAATGTCACTTATGTTTGAGTGGATCCGGTATTTCAGACCCAATTATTTGACTTTTTGTCGAGTCCAAATTGAGTACCTATTGCAAAGCGTCTGGAATGAGGCAAAGAATGCTTCAAATTAAAGAAATCCTTCACAGTTGCATGCCAATCTGACAAATGATACATTAAAGACACCTAAGCTGTATAATCAAGTTCCAGTAATGTTGGAGAATGCAAGTCTGACCTACAGACTTGCAAGTCCATAGGTCCACGAGATTCAGCTTACGTGTCCGATAAACATTGAATGCCAACAGTACAGCCATATGCACAGAGGCTCCCGTCTGCATCTCTACTGGTCCCAGTTTAATCGCTGTGCAACACAATGCTTCCTCAATGCACGTTCGTTTGACTACTGCTACAATTGAAGCACCTTTATGCTAGCCTTTATTGCAGAAGTGCGAGGACCACCATAACAATTCTGCATACACGTGTAATGCAACAAATTCTTGTTTGAATGTAACAAGAAGCTCCACAACATGATACAAAGAAGGAAGATTCCTATGCACAGTTTACAAAATGCTTCTATATGCAGGCACAACCACAACGTTCGGAATACTGATGATGTAAATGTGTTCCAAAGACAGAACAAGCACACACATTAATAACAATAAATATTTCAACAAACAGGCACACACAAGCACTCCAGTCACGTTTAGCAATGTCCACAAACAACAAAAGGCACCTGCAACATGTCAATGCTTCTGGCTTTGGCTTCGTTTATTGGCCATGGAGCACTACATGTGCTACGAGCTGTTCCGTTACTGTTTCTACATGGCCGTTTCTTCCTTTTTACTTGTGCTTGAACCAGACTGTAAACTTAAGGCACTTGATACTATGGGTTGGTGCCTCTTGTGGGAACCCAGACAACTGTGCACAAAACAGCGCTCGAGCCAAGTTCATCTCCGTCTTGCAAGACTTCTTTCTTAAGACTGTACCTGCCTTGGGAAGGATCAAACAGATGACTTGCAGTGGCAGAATTTGTCGGTTTACTCTTCCCTGCTTCTTCAGTACTGTTGCCACCAGGCAAGTCTGTAGGGTGCCTCACATTGGCTGAGCAAGATGCACTGGGTCCCTTTGAAACTTTTGGACAGTTTTTTCCATCTACTGCAGCTTTCGAAACAGGCACATTGAAGGCATGGCTCGAGACAAGTCCGTCACCCCTTTGAACATCATAACCATAGCTCTGCGAAGAAAACTCAGGCAGCCCTCTTTTACACATGTTGTCCTGTTTATTTCTGTTCATTTCACTGTTGCTTGAATTGACAAGGTTACTGAGATTATGGCTCAGCACAGCTACATTAGAGACTGTGACTTCTTTTTGAAACAGTGGCTTTGCTGGTACATCTAATGTGTGACAGACCTTGGCAGCTGTGCGGAAAGCAGTGATGGAAGCATCGTTTCTATGACTGCTTTCAATATGATGAGGAGGATCAAGATTGTGTCTTTCAGTGGTGACTTTCATTCCCTCTTTGTCAATTTGGTCACTGCTGGTATCAACAAGCTTACTCGTAGAACACATCTGTGCAGACATAGAGGACGCTATAGCATCTTTCGATACTTGTGGGGGTGTCTCTAAGTCAATTTCTAATTTGCCGACCATGGCATCTGCTGTCTCATTGTCAGTAACTAAAACAGGTGGAGTCAAAGCACTGCACATTTCCTTAGGAACAGACTTCACCAGCCCACACACATCTGCATTGACATCAGAGTCATGGCTGCCTTCCTGGCTTGCACAATGGCTAACAGTAGTGCTGCTGCCTGTATCATCAACAGGACCACAAGTAACCAAAGAACAGGAAATATCTTGCTTCTGTTGCTCCAGCTCATTCCACACATTGGTGGCCTGCATGGAAACTGATTCGAGGGCACATTTCTCCGACTGAGTGCCTGAGGGCAGAGGTTCGCAGGTTCCAGTGTTTGTATCTTCTGTCTGAAGAGGGGACACTGTGACGACCATGGGACAGTACTTGGCTGCTTCCTCAAGACTCCCTGTATTTACTGATACTACACTAGCACAAACATTGTCCTTGTTCTGCTGTCCTGCCCCTGAATTGTCCCCTATCAACTCTGTTGAAGCTTGGAAAGTGGGCCCCAATTCAGCTGCAGATCTTGAGTTACTGTCTGATGCTAATTCCGGTGCAGAGGTGATAGCATTTGAACAGTGCGGTTCTGAGTTCGTGCCAGCAGCAGTCATGGTCTGTGATTCCTGTGCTGTGCCAACAATAGATATAGGCTCAGATTCCTTTTCTGTGCCACTCATGGATTGAGATCCATAGTTCATTGCAACCACAGTCACTGACTCTAGCTCATTTCCCCCATCAGCGGCTGTAGTGGTCTGTGATCCATGTCCCATGTCAATGGAAATTGTGGACTCTAATTCCTGTGCTGCTTCAGCAGCTGTCATGGTCTGCGATTCCTGTGCTGTGCCAACAATTGACATAGGCTCAGATTCCTTTCCTGTGCCAGTTGTGGATTGAGATCCGTGGTTCATTGCAACCACAGTTGTTGACTGTACCTCATTTCCTCCGTCAGTGGCTGTAGTTGACTGTGATACACATCCCGTGTCAATGGAATTTGCGGACTCTAATTCCTGTGCTGCTTCAGCAGCTGTCATGGTCTGCAATTCCTGTGCTGCGCCAACAATAGACATAGGCTCAGATTCCTTCCCAGTGCCAGTTGTGGATCGAGATCCGTGGTTCATTGCAACTACAGTTGTTGACTGTAGCTCATTTACTCTGTCAGTGGCTGTAGTGGACCGTGATCCACGTCCTGTGTCAATGAAATTTGCAGACTCTAATTCCTGTGCTGCTTCAGCAGCTGTCATGGCCTGCGATTCCTGTGCTGTGCCAACAATAGACATAGGCTCAGATTCCTTCCCAGTGCCAGTTGTGGATTGAGATCCGTGGTTCATTGCAACCACAGTTGTTGACTGTAGCTCATTAACTCCGTCAGTGGCTGTAGTGGACCGTGATCCACATCCTGTGTCAATGGAATTTGCGGACTCTAATTCCTGTGCTGCGTCAGTAGAGGTCATGGATTGCCTATGGTGGCACTTTCGTGGCATTTTGGAGGGGACAGCATTAGGCTTGAGTCCAACTAAACGTTTGCTTGCCAAAACAAAGTCCTTATGTTGGTCAAAGTGCTTGAAGCACACGCGGGGGCTCAGGGGCCTGTTGATACTGAAGTCAACAGGCATGCTTTGTAGCCATGCAGAATGCAGTGATGGCTCATCTTGTTTGTCGGGGATTGGGAAGAGCCAGAAGCCAACAAGACCCTCGTCACGTGTGTGCGGGCATCCTGTCACGGAGCACTTGTATTGACTGTCCTTCCTCTTGGTACTGCAGTGAGAGTAAACAAAATGAGCAAAGTGGTTGTGTTAAATCACAGCATGGTGTACGTACAACATGGACACTACTGACAGTCTACCGTAACTGTAGGCGTCAGCCAAATGATGATAACTGTAGGACAAATCCATTTTCCAACTTGTAGTTAGTACAAGTTTTGGATAGAAATACAGCAGATTTCCTTTAATATGAACTTGAAGGTACCAGAAAAATTTGTTAGTCTAATCAGAAGTTTGGCTTATCAGAACTGTCCCTCCAAAAAGTGGCATCATGCCAGGTGCATCCAAATATCTGTTACTTGAAATAGGAACTGCGGTAGCCTTACAATGGGGAGGTAATTACAAAAGAGCATTTATTTCGGCTTGCACATTTGAAAACAGTGGCTTCAAGCACTGTTGCTCAGTTTAATCGAAACTGTAATTCTTGCCCGCTGCTGCGCAAACTGGCATGCTGTCACAAATGAAGTCATTTCTCGTAGTGAATTTAAAAACGCATTGGTGTCTTTATGCTACTGAAGAAAGTGTACTAAAGAATTTTGGCAGGTTTCTGCGTCACATGTCATTGGTGCAGGTGCCACGCTGTTGTCATTGTCATCAGCAGCATCCTCTAAGCACCTCTTCAATGAGTGTGCTTATGGTGTCAGCTCTGCAGGTTGCTATGTCTTCGTCCACGCAGACATAGGCACTCATGTCTACAAAACACTTTTATTGCCCAGTTTCGAAACCAGACTTGCCTCGTTTATGTCGTCATCACAATGATCCTGTGCCGAGTGGCCAGGCACCACAAACCCCGCATGGTGAAACAAATTAACGACGGTTGTTTCGATCATTTGGCTCCAAGCATTCGTTAGCAGGTGCAGAGCATTGAGGAGGTCAACTGTGCACACACTACCACTCTACATGCAAAGCAGCATTCTCCGTAGAAGTGATAGGCAAAAGCGCTCCTTCAAGCTGCTATCGCTCCTTGATCCATTGGTACGAGCTTCGCAATGGAGTTCATGGGCAGGAACTCTACACGGATGGCGTGAAGTCTGTTGACGTGACAATGCTCAGGGCAGTTGTCGACCAAGAAAACGACCTTACCCTTCTCTCTCAGGAAATGGCAATTCCCGTCCCACTGCCACTGCTAAAGGAATGACTGCATCATCCACCATTTGGCATTACCCATGTACAAAGTTGCCTCATAAGTTATCAGCAGCATTTGCATGTTTTTGAAGCACTGCAGTGCTTTAGCCTTGCTGATAACTAGCAGCTTCATAATTAAAACTGTTGCACAATGCGACAGGACATAAGCAAGAAAAGAAAATGCGACACCCGAGCATAAACTATCAACTGCTTGTGCTCGGCTACCGTGTTTTGTCTTCTCGCAGTCCTGTGCCTTCGTCAGTTTGGGCAACAGTTTTAATTACCTAGCCAACTAGTCAACTGTGGATTTTTCCTTAGCAGCTTCAGCTTATCTGTTCCAGACACATTCACGCCAACCAGAAGGGTAATTCTAACCTTGCTATGCTTCCCCCTGTGCAGCTGTCACCAGCAAATGCAAGCGTTTTTTGGGGAAGCAGGTGACAGAAAGGGCGGTCCCGTACACATTGTAAATGTTGTCCAGGTCTGCTGCTGCAGGCCACTTCGTTGACAGCGGCAGCCTCACAGACAATAGACTGAAAAACCAGTGCATACCTTTTGCACAAATGGTTGAGTCATCCATCGTTGCATGAAAATTCAACATTGAAGTGGAGTGCAACTCCCTCTGCCTTGGCTTTCAAAACAATGCCATTGAGAGGTAGACTGGTACTTCGAGCTCATTGCGTCCAGGTGAGACAAAGGTCTTCTAAGTGCTTGTGAATAGCTGTTCGCATCTTCTTCCCCTTTGGTGCATAATCGCCATTATTATCGTGGTTACCTGAACCTCATCCTTTATGATACTTGTTAGTGTACAATTAGGTATTCCAAACTTGAGAGCTATTTCAGTCTTTGATAACTTGCTGGCAGTCACCTCAAACAATACTTCCGCCTTCTTTGAAAGTGAAATGGCTTTCTTTGAATGCTCGACTGACCAGACATGGCTGCCCTTATGAGGAGAACACACTGCACAGTGCACCTTCAAGGGACGGCAAGCATGGCACATACAAAGAAGCTTATTTTATCAGGAATTATGGGAAAGCATTTGCTGCGGGATGAAAGCTGGACAACCAATCTGTGGCAGCTGCTGCCGCTCTGTGGGACATCAGAACAAAAAAGGCAGCTGATGGAGTGATGCTAGTAATGCTGCACATTATTTCATTTGACTTCTGAGTACTACATTATGCCCATTTAAACAGTGTCTTCTTCATCAGCAAGGATGATACTGACATAAGTGAGTTACTTGATTCGTGGCATTAACGTAGCCAGGTCCCCTTTGAGAATATAGAAGCCAAGATGGCCATGCTGGGCTACCGCTGGACCATGGCAACAATTGCAGACCCATGGGGAAATTTTAATAACCCGATAGAATACAGTATGTTCCCGCAGAATAAACGAAGCATAAATTTATTCAAGCTGACAAATTAGGAATTTGAAGGAATGTAGCCAACACCTGAGGAGGCTACATGAGGCTCTCTCTTTTTTTTTTGCAAGCTCTTTTGAAGAGAGCTTGCAGAGGCCGTAACAGCTCTTCGAGCATTCTTTTCCCTCACTTCTCTCGCTCCCGCCCTCCATGGAGCGAATTTGCCTTGCACCTGGAAGTGTTCTTTTTTTCTTTCCCTCCAGTACCACAGATGCCCCGCCAAGACTTCAATCAGTCGCAGAGTCGCCATTGTTGATGGTCATTGCGAAAGTACGCTTTAACCGAACAGTATACGCGAAGTTGTTTGCACTAAGTGGATTTTTTTGTTTTGTTAAGTCAATGGAAATGCCAATCAAATGTCCCCACATTGTTCGGCATATCTGAAAATTCTGCTTAACCAACTTCATCTTTACAAGAGTTTACTGTATTGCAAGTAATTGGATAATATGAATCTAAATAATATATGGTTTAAAACAATACAAGCTACTATATGAACATACACACGTGCATGCAGACACAAAAGTTGCACATCCTTCTTGCAAACTTTACAGGTAATATGGTACATAATAAAATAGAAATAATATATAAACATAAAATAATAATAATTGATGTATAACGAGAAAGGAGAGTCTCTGAGCACGTACATTTAGGAAATTGGACACATGAATAAGTCAACGAGATGTAGATGGCTGCTATTGCGTATGTAACCTGTTAGTCAACATACGCAGTAGCCTGAATATCCCAACACGGGCAAGTTTTCATCATTGACATTACTGACAAAAGCACCCACTCACCATCTGTTTTTGCCATGTCACTCTACCCGAGGAACCAAACCAAAAAAAGTTAATATGCCTGTCACTCTTTTACCTCCTTTACCACAGCAGCCTACCGCTAAAGATTATACCCACGTGGCACCTCACATTTCAGCGTGTGCCTATAATGCGTGTAAGCAAAACACATCTTTGCATGAACAAAAATGTTCCAGAACTATCCCCTTGAATTGTCCATTGACAAATGGAACCTGTTATTGGCAAATACAGTCACAATGACTGACATCTCCTAATACCAAAGGCATTTCGTGACATACTAGCATGATGAAATGAAATGTGAACAGTGTAATGCGCAGCTTTCGGTAGATGATACACCAACCAATAGGGGCAATGTTGAAGTGCCGCACATGTGCAGTTAAGTTAGACTTCATAGCTGTGCGTCCTGCTCTGATCTCCTCGAACGTTTGCCAACTTGTTAGCATTTGGATAACATGCCATCAGTGCTCTGCAAGCCTCTGCTTTACAATGTTCGCCAGAGGATGAAATCTTGGGCAAGAGAGTGCAAGAGAAAAAAAGAAAATGAAGCAGATCCCACACACCGAATTGATGTTATGCGAGTCATTTTTCTGGTCATTATGTCATTATGCAACGCATTACCATGTGGACCAATACGTTTGTGTAAGACAAGCAGCTATGTGTCTGATGCAAGCGGGTGCATGACAATAGCAGCAGAATGACGGTGACAACGATTGTGTTTTGCCGATAGCATGATTTTTGCTTTGCCGTTAGACATGAGCTTATGTCACGTCTATTATTGATGGGTTCTGCATAGGTACCTGAAGCTTAATTGAGATAATGCATACTTCCCTTGTGCCAATACCGCACAGCTCTTTCAGAATATTGCAGAGCACGTCTGTGTGGATGCACATGCACACAGGATGGCATCCATTTGGCTACAGTTGCTAGACATGCAAATAGTAAGTCAACTTTACCACTGCCTTTTGCATTATTTTTTCCTTCGAAGAACATCCAACATTGCCTTTGTCGTCATGACATCACTGTGTCGAGGTCTAGCAGTCTGTGCTTGCATGAACTGCTGTCTCTGCATTTTTGCGTAGCTTGCAAACAAACGGTAAGGATTGCATGACAACAAAGTCGGGACCTATGCAGTGTATAAACACTGCATGAGAGTCAAGTTGCAAAGAATGAAAATAAAACCCAATTTTACCCATCTAATTTAGCTTTGCAGCATTCAATTACCCACTTCATAAAAGCTTCGTTTAACGTAAATTCCAACAGCTGCGCTAAATCTACATAATCTTTCCTTTTTTAAGTTTTACGGGTAGCTTTCCGGGTATTGGCACAACACACCATATATTCCGTCCTTTCCAGTGCTAATAATGAGCTGTTACACCATCACAAGGTAGTGTTTGCCAAATGTGCTCTAACCTCATGTTAACCTGTTTGCTTGTTAAAATCTGCATCTGCTGTAAACTGCTTAACTAGATAACTACTCCAACTCATTAAATACTTCCTGTTATAGAGTTTCGAACAAAGTTTACTAGACAGCACCCTTGTGCCAGTGTGTTATAGGAGCTGTAAAGATGGTGGTTCTGCAAGTCTGCAAACGTGGGGTATAGAGCACAGACTTGCCTAAACCTCGTCCTTTAGGCATCGGCTGGCTTTGTGCCTTAGCAAACTGATTATGTGCAACAAAATATTAAGGGAAAAATGTCATCCACCCTAGTGCAGCACAAGGCTACCTTGGCATTTCCGCAGAAGTTATTTGTGAACAAGATATTGCATTATGAATGCAATTCGCAACTGATGCATGTGTGAAAAGACTTGTTACCTTGCCATATTTATAATGGTATAATTTCTTGAGAATTTAGAAAGATAAAGTGTTATAGTTAATGCTACAAGAACATACAGTCACAAGCACAGAGATGAGACAAATTCATGTATTGACCATTATTCCAATGGCAGCTGAGTGATGAGCGGCGTTCATGTTGTCCACTTCTCTACTCTTGTGTCCTGTCTGCACGCCTCACTTCTATTTTGCATAATGAATCCTTACCAACTAGCTCAGCTATCTGTCGTTCTGAGTGATAGCAGTCACAGAGTTCCCTCTGATAATTTTTGCAGTAAACTCCATGCTTCTGTCCAGCTCACAGTTATGTCCATACGCTGAATGAAAGCTGACTGGTCCTGATAATCTCGGGTCATTTGCTGGCCAAATGTGGTAAGCACTGGCCATATCCGATAGCACTGTACTAGAAAACAGACAAGTCTGTATCAGGCAAAATCAGCGAGAAGCCACAAATTGCTGAGAATCACTGAGTAGCCAAGTGCACTTTTACAGGGCTAAATGTGAAATATTCAGGTTAGGTCATGGCAGACAGCTTGAAACAAGTTGGTTATGTGCTCAAAGCGAATCGAGCTGCATGCACAGTTCACTAGCATGCAGCAAAACAGTGTTTAGCAGCTCTAACTACATCTGTAACCTTTAGTATTGCATGAAGAATAATTGGGAGGCTTCTTTAGCAAGGACCCTTTAGTTTTTTAATATTAGTAATGGTAACAATCAACCGATGCTAGGAGTACAGACCAACCTGGTCCTGACCCTAGAATCAGTGTTTTCTGAAATGTTTTCAAATGGCACTAGTTTGACACACCTTTGATTTCATGTTTATGAAAGCATGCTATCCTGAGAGAGATATTCCGGCACCTTTGAAGGCTTTGGTGTCCCTTTAATGTATGTTGCGCCTGTCTATCAACTTGACGGCACATGGGTGCAGCTAACAGACCCTCTCAAAACAGTAAGGCAGCTTTCCTGCAGCACATCATTACCTGTCATCATGGTGACCTGCACAGTGTTGAAATGATGATTACATGGGCAACATCCAACTTTTGCATCAGTTATCAGTGCTACAGCTGTCAAAGCTTAGAAAGCCAACTTTACATTTTTGTATTACTGCACTGACAGCTGGATCAAGAGACAATCAAATCCTTCCAAATAACTGCAAGATGAAGGTACCAGCAGTCATTTCTATTTTCTCATGTTTATGTGTCCTGTTAGACAGTTCATGAACCAAGCTGCAACAGCGTAATCCCAAATCTTATATCAACTTACATGGGTTTCCTAAACTTTGGCGGCCCAATGGAAGTCATTCTTCTAATGTGCTGGATACCAGCACGGGCTGCAACCCGCTTGTCTGCTTGCTGGGTGATGCCTGAACTGCTACTGATTGGCTTGAATGTTGCCTCATGAATTTTGCTAGCTTGTGCCTTTTCTCCTAGGCTGTCTTTATATTTCAGGAAAGTGTTCTGTGGCTCTTTCAGCGGCCCAGCAAGCCTGCTGGCTCTCTTAAGGTCCACCTTCCAAGGCTGTCTTATTTGCATGCCAGGATTGGATCTGGCATTCGACCTGAGTGTAGGTTTTCGTGGCAGCACCTGATCATGCGGTTCCTCTGATGTTAACTTCTTGTGGTAGGTTGGGTCATCAACGTCATCAGAGTCTTCAGTGTCTGACATGAGCATGGGTTTCTGTTGCACCGTATTGCGTAGTTTCTGTAACTTTGCCTTCTTGCTTTGGGCCAGGTCATCAGCATCATCAGAGCCTTTGGCGTCTATCTTGAGCATGGGTTTACATGGCACATTATCAGGCGATTCCTGGCTTCTTGTTTCGGTCTCTGGCTTCTTGCTTTCGGTCAAGTCATCAACATTATCAGGGTCTTCGGTATCTGACTCGAGCACGGGTTTCTGTGGCCCTCTATCACGTGATTTTTGTAACTTTGGCTTTTTGCTCTTGGCCAGGTCATCAACACCATCAAAGTCTTCTGTGTCTGACTTGAGTATGAGTTTCCGTGGCCCCCTATCATGTGATTTTTGTAACTTTGTCTTCTTGCTGTGGTTTGGGTCGTCAATGTCATCAGAGTCTTTGGTGTCCGACTTGAGCATGGGTTTCCGTGGCACCCTATCAGGTGATTTCTGTAACTTTGGCTTTTTGCTCTTGGCCAGGTCATCAACACCATCAAAGTCTTCTGCGCCTGACTTGAGTATGGGTTTCTGTGGCCCCCTATCATGTGATTTTTGTAACTTTGTCTTCTTGCTGTGGTTTGGGTCGTCAATGTTATCAGAGTCTTCCGTGTCTGACTTGAGCATGGGTTTCCGTGGCCCCCTATCACGTGATTTTTGTAACGTCGTCTTCTTGCTGTGGGTTGGGTTGTCAACATCATCAGAGTCTTCGGTATCTGACTTCAACATGGGTTTCCGTGGCCCCCTATCACGTGATTTTTGTAACGTCGTCTTCTTGCTGTGGGTTGGGTTGTCAACATCATCAGAGTCTTCGGTATCTGACTTCAACATGGGTTGCCGTGGCACCCTATCAGGGGATTCCTGCGACTTTGGCTTCTTGCCGCTTTGGGCAGGGACATCAATATTATCACCAGGGTTTTTGAGATGACTTCCAATGGTCTTGGGACCTCTCCGAGTGGAGGTATCACCAGTGGGTCTTGGTACCTTATGCGTGGCATGTTGCAAGTTTGAAGGCTGGGACACACCTCTCTGGCTGGAAAGATCTTCGCTGCTCGGCTGCTGCGAGCGTTTGAACAGCAACTTATACTTGAGGCTTGACTGCTTGCTCGTGGAAGTCGCAAGTTGCACCGCTCGTTTGGGAACCTTCACTGGACAGGAAAAAAGGATTCAGAATGTGAGGGATTGATTTCTTGATAAAGAGAATCAAACATTAACACACTATCTCCTCTACTTCCGTAGGCGAGTCTGTCACTCACTCTTTAGTTCCAAAGAATAACTGTAATGTGTACTGAAAAGACTGTAAGCTCTCTGTGCAAAAGGGACAGAGAAAACATGCAATAAATACGCTGGTCTGGGAGCACTGCCATCTTAGAGCCTAATTTGTAACCCGTCATATGCACAAAGTTGACCATATTTTGAGACAAGGGTACTGAAATTCCACAGGAGGCCTTGCCCCAGCTTACAACCATGATGCACTTTTACCACTTCTTACTACTTGGTCAATGTGGGAACTTGTGCATTATTTATTGGAATTTTGTTTTACAGTGAAGATTTCTTTGCCAACCCTCAAAAACATTCCTGGCAGTGGCTGCTGGGAGCTGCTGCCATCTTGCTGAATAGCTCACACTTGAAAAGAAAATTGAATTACGCACTCTATGGTGGGATCGAACTTCAGTCCCCCAGCACCGCAGCCAACTATTGGGTTACAATCACATGTATACTTCCATTGAGTCAGTGCCAACTAGCTCTCTGAGATGATTGCCGAGTATGTCGCATTGTGTAGCACAGGTGCACGAGAGCACATACACACGTCAGTTTTCTTTACACTAATGACGCAAGAATGAAATGGGCAAATTTATAGCATTTGATTAATCGCTTCACGATAGCTTGGCTTCACAATGATTCCAAGATGTTCACTGGATCTGCATAATTTTTTACATTTGCAGTTGCCTCTTCCCCTTCTATTGATGACAGTGTTACCTTTTTACTCTGAAGCATAAATTAAACACTAATCTGAGGAATTGTCGTAAACTTCTTTAGCATGATTATATCTCATCTTGACAAAGTTCAGTACGAAAGTGCTGTGACACAACTTGCATATTTTTTCTTTTGTATTTTGTATGTCCATTGAATACAGTTTAACCCTGATTCTACGTAGCTGACGGGGAGTGGTCAAACCTTTGTAAAATCGGGAAGCTCGTAAAATCAAAAAGTACAAGAGCACCGAGATGAAAGGACCAATTTATTTCTAGCAAAAAATTCAGTTATTTTGGCTTGCCTACGCTTCTTTAGTAAGGCAATCACGCAGCTCTCGTAGCTCACAAGAGCGCGACGAGTCTGTTCGCCTCCTTCTTCAGACCCAGCAAATTGCTTGAGGAAGCTGACAACATCCATGGCCTCACTAACTGTCAGCACATGGTCTATGTTTGCCTCCTTGTCGTCCTCTTCTGACACTTTTTTTTGCGTCGGCAGCAAGCTTCACAAGGTCCTCGTCATCCAAATTTTCTGTTGCGTCCATGTCTGTGCTGATCAAGTGCTTATGCAGTCAGCAAAATTCATGCCATGCAGGATAGCATCAAGCCGGCTGAGCTGTTCCCAGAAGCTGGCAGCCGACTCTTCAACCTGCTGCTCGGGGCTGGCATTGTCGTGGTACCTTGATTCCACCATTCCAAAACTGGCATGCCTAAAGCTTTGTTCGATTCCAGGCTGCCACATGCAGAGATCCTTGTGCCATCCCTTAGCTGTTTTTCTGCCCATTTTATTCGGGGCTGCTTCGTAAAATCGGGAGCAACGGTTAATTTCTTTCATAAAAAAATCTGTAAATACATTATACTCAAGGAAAAAACATTGGGAATATTAAATTTTTTCATAAATATAAAAAAATTCGTAACATCAGGGTCACAAAATTGGGGTCAAACTGTACTTTGCATACTACAGAATTAATTATGATAGGCAAATATAGCAACTGTGTAGCTAAATGTTGTGCAGTATAAATTAATATTAGAAAGTGGCCAGCCATACCAGTAAGTAAGGTTGCAAATCTGTATGCATTATATTAATGCAACGTTTTGTATGTATGTACTACAGACTTAAACTACAATTGAACCCCATTAAACGAAATAATAGGTATAACGAGGTAAATAAGATTTCTTTTGAAATCATCCATAGGGATCTATGTATTTAAAGCCTTCTGCTAACAAAGTGAAATTCTTCTGCCAGTGAATAGAACGAACTACACTCATCTCCGAAGCAAAAAAAATACCCGACTGTTGCATGCCGCATATATCGCTTTCTGCAGGATTCTGCACTCATTCGCTGCAGCCGTTCAAAACTCCTGTGCCCCGCGTCCAATACGTCATCAAGCAACACTTGTCTTTCTCACCGCCGCACATAGCTGCACACCAGTGAACAAGCAGCTTACTATTGCACTTATCCACAGACCTCTCTCTCTTGCGTGCGCCTGGCTGCGCGAGCTGTGCCACACTGTGTGGTGGCGCGAAAGATGAGTGGATTCACTGCTGTGCACCGCGCTGCGCAGGCAGGTGCAGTTGGGCGTGGCCCCAGAGATCTCCCCGGCACAACCTCAGGGGTCACGGCTAGGCCATACATTCGCGCGCCGCGCGGGCAAGCTGGCATGGCGAACTTCGCTTGCCTCCTCGATCACACCACGGAGTGCTGTGCTGTGTGCCACATGCTGCTCGAAACTGACGAGCCAAATGAAAAGCGGATGTGGAAGCCATCGCAATGGAACAAAAGGCAGCTATGTAAAGGCTGTCGTGTCAGGTGTGAAGTCATGCATTGCAGAGATGGAAATTATTTTTGTTATATTCAAATTTCATCACAAGACTGGCTGTGTAGCAGTTTTATGGGCCGCAAAGCCGTATTCTTAGTTTTATATTTACAATTGTGCACCCCATTGGGCACAAACTGCAGTAAATGTCAATAATGGATGCAACGAAGTAACGGATATAAAGAATTTCAACCCTTCTTCCAACTTCATTATAACGAGGTTCGAGTGTATTCAATACTCTCTTTAATATTGTTATGCGAAGGACGAATCAATAAGACGAGCAACTATTTACAGGGTATATTTACAAAAGCGGTTGCAGCGCTGACCGGTTATATTAACAGTGTGAGCCCAGTTTGTTCTTCCTCCTCTTTTCTCGAGTGATGGTGCACACGCGCCTCGTTCAAACAAGCAAATATCAACCGCTTGTAGCATAATCCCCTGGAGGCAGAAGAGACATCCCAGAGCGTCTAAATGTCATGACTGAGAGGGTGATACTGCTTCAGTTGTGTAACATGCACGATATCACTGGACTGGGAAGCAGATGGGGCGTCAAGTGCGATCTCATAGGTGATGGGAGTCACGGCACGAAGCACTCAGTATGGGCCTGTGTAACGAGACAGCAGTTTTTTTGACAGGCCGACCTGATGCGACGGAGACCACAGAAGCACCAAAGAACCAGGCGGGAAGTGCACGTCTTGGCGATATAGGTGATATAGGGCGGCTGCTTGGTCAGATGCGAGGTCTGGAGCGACCATGGGACGTAATAGGCTGTCGAGGTTCAAGGCATCCTGCGGGTAATCAGGAGGATCTGGAGACGCGTCGGCTGCAAAAGCAGTGGCGTGGTCGTCTGTCACTGACCCGAGCGTGGCCACTGCTAGGCCTTCAGGTAACACTTGCTTCGTCAAGCCAAAATTTATAACGGGGAGACACATCCTATTAGTGGCAAGGGTTACGACGGATTGTGGCACAGAGATGTCGAGCGCCAGGAGGACATCATGAATAGGTGCGACGACATAGTCGCCATCAGGCACGGTTGTCATTGAGGCCAATTCGACGAAGGTTAGGGCTTTTGGAGGTAAGTGAACAAACGCTGTAGTGCAGAGGGTGTTCTGTTGTTTGGGGCGAACGTCTGAAAGAAGAGGAAACTCTAGGCACAACATGCCAGTGGTACAGTCGATGAGGGCTGAATGCGACGTCAGAAAGTCGAGCTGTAAGATTAGGTCATGAGGGCAACTGGTCAGCACGGTGAACAGGACTGGAACTTGGCGGCCAGCAGTTCCTAGGCGAGCAGTGCACATACCCCCGACGGCAACAGTGGCACCATTGGCGATGCGTACGGCTCGAGTGATGGCAGGCGTAAGAACTTTTTTTAGGCAACAGCATAGGTTAGTGCTCATTATGGACACTTGGGCTCCAGTATCAATTAATGCCATCAACGGAAAACCATCTACGTCTACTTCAATTAGGTTCGTGTTGGTGAGGAGCATCAATGGAGGATTTGGACAGGACGAACGTGATGCAGCACTACCTCCAAGAGCTGCACGGCCTAGTTTTTCGTCGGCCGGTTTGGCGAAGAAAAGTGGCGAGGCTGGGGTGATGGGGAGCGATGGCAATGAGGTGATGATCATCACATGGATGAGTGGCTGTCAGGGGTGTCAGAAGCAGGGTACAGACGGTGAGGTGAGTAACGGCACGCGTCGGTGTATGGGTGAGGAGCAGGGAATGAACTCCAGTACGGCGGTATCCAGGTGGTGCGGCAGTGCTGGGATACATGACCGACGCGGTGGCAGTGGAAGCAGATGGGTTTGTCGTCTGGGGTTCGCCATCCGGCAGGATTGTGTGGTCTGGGAGCGAAATATTGGTCATTACAGGTTTTGGACATGGGAATGGGTGCCGAATCAGGTCAGGAGACAGAGCAGGCAGTAGGAATGCCAAGGTTTGCAATTTCTTGCCGCACGACTGCTTGGATAACGGAAATAGTGGGGGCCGCTTGGTCAAAGGTACCTTCAGGGGGTCGTGGACGAAGGGGGGGCCGGACTCGCCACTTAAATCTCACAGCGAACGATATGGGTGACGTTCTTTTGAAATGGCCATGTGGTGGTAAGAGCGGAGTAAGAGGACGTGGCAGGGGTTTTGGGAGCCGGGAAAAGTGTAGGACGACGCGGCACCTCTTGGCTACCTCGAAGCGGCGGCATTCTTTGACGATGGCGTCGACGGTAGAAACGTCGTTATAGACTAGCAAATTGAAGGCGTCGTCTGTGATGCCTTTTAGGATATGGCCCACCTTGTCAACCTCGGTCATGTGCTTTTCGACTTTCTGGCAAAGTGCGAGCACTTCCTGTATGTAGGAGACATACGATTTGGTCGATGACTGCACACGGGTGGCAAGCTCTTTTCGCACAGCCTGTAGGCGACCTGACGAGTTGCCAAATAGGTTGCGAAGCCGCTCTTTGAAAATGTCCCAGCTGGAGAGCTTGTCCTCATGGGTGCGAAATCAGACATGTAGTGTCCCGTCCAGATAAGAGATCACATTGGCAAGCATGATGGTAGGTCCCAGTGGTGGCTTTGGCTAACATGCTCATACATGCTGAGCCAGTTGTCGACGTCAACGTCAGTTTGGGCAGAGAATGTCCCAGGATCACGGAGACTAGGAACCGTAACGTATGTTGTGGTAGGCGCTGCAGGTGTAGGTGGCGACGGGGTGGCTCCATCGGAAGCCATGGCTGAGAAGACGACGGTGCGGGCACTTCGGTGTTCCGTGGTGAGGACGGGGAACGTTCCACCTCCACCACAATGTTACGCGAAGGACGAGTCAGTAAGATGAACAACTATTTACAGGGTATATTTAAAACAGCAGTTGCAGCACTGACCGGTTAGATTCACAGAGCGACCCCAGTTTGTTCTTCCTCCTCTTTTCTCGAGTGATGGCGCCCATGCGCCACATTCAAACAAGCAAATATCACATGCGTGGAGCAATATGTTCTGCTTAGGTTATTTTTTCTTGCATCAAAATGTGCTGGTTTAGATGTGATTGTTACAAAAGTGCCCATACTGGCCAGCATACAGCTAGCCTGCACAGCATACTTGAAGCAAAGGCCTCTGTCAGGCTCTCAGCCTTTTGCTTTTGCTCCAGTTTCTGTTCCTGTACAGAACGAAACAAAGAATCTCAGATTCATCACCATCATCAATCCATTTTGCATCCACTGTAGGTCGAAGGTCTTTCACAGTGATCGCCGGTAACCCATGTTGTGCGTTAGTGCCATGCCATCCTATCCAGGTCAATTTCATCTCATCAGACCACCTCACCACATGCCATGCTTTAACGGCATTTCCGTTTCCTTGGCCCTTATCCTGTTAGTCTTGAAAACTAGCGCTTACTTGTTCTGTGCATTGAGCTGCCAATTTTACTGCTTTCTATTTATCTCACCTAGTATTCCAGCCACACCCACTTGCTGTATAATCTATGCTACTGTCTTCCTGTCTTTTCAAGGCAAGACACTCCTCGAAACAATTTTTTTTACTTGTACTAGAGGTTTCAAAGTTCGGACAATTATAGAGTTTTCTATGCAGATTTCAGCTCTGTCATTACTTTCTGTGCAGCTGTTAAAGTTTTTGAGTTATGTGATGTACAATGGTAAAATATAGTCATCTTTGTGGCACTTGTTTATGTACTAAATTTTCACAAAAGCATCATGCTGTAATGGTAATTTATACAAGCCTGTCACAGGTTGCTGTGAAGATACCACATTGTATCATTTGGAGACACTGAATATGAAACATCAAGGACTATCTTCTGGTAGACACTATCCATGGCATAACCCCAATGAAGAGTTCATTACTTTCATTGTTCAATAGATGCCCCCAACCTCAGTTTTCAAGGAATTCATGCAGCACCTTTATTTTTAAGGGCTTTTAAGGGCCCTTGAATCTCTTTGTTTTTGTGAATTTAAGGGTGTTCAAGTATTTCAAGTTCAAGAAGGCGTACGAAGCACGCAACCCATTCTTATTCATTTAGGGATTTAGTTCCTGTGATGGGCGTCACCTCCACGTACTTAGCCTAGATTAACATATCCCTACACAGCTTGGAGGGGCTAACTATTGAGCACAAACCTGTTTGTTTACCAAGCTATTGAACATTGCCGATATGCTAAGCGTAGAAAATATGAGCTTTCTAGAAGATTGGTGGTGAAAGATTTGAGGCACACAGGTTGTGGCAACACAACAATGACAATATAGGAATACGATCACAGCAAGACACGAGTATACGCTAAAATGGCGCGGGCACGCACTCACACGCAAAATATATATATCTATATGAAGAAAATAATATAAAAACAAGATGGGCTAACATTCCACTTGCAGTTCATCGTTTACATGGCAGGCAACATCTTATCAGCAAACTAACACAAAATAATACCCATTCGCACGGGGCATTTTCGACCACGATCGAGCAATTCTATACATATCGGATGTAGTGGATGTTATAGTTATCTTTACGCTTTTGTGGTGGAACGTATACATGTCACTGTGTGAGGGGCTCAATTAGCTATATTAAAGCCCCGTTACCGAGTTTATCTGCAGACTCCAGCAACGGCTCTGTGATTGCATGTATCAGGCCAAAAATGGCTGGCACTAATCCTCTTCAATCCGTACTGATTGCCAAATCAGTATCAATTTTTAACATATTGGATTCAAGTTAGCTGTTTGCATCTTTATATCGCGTTATATCGGCGTACACGCCACAGACACTTCTTGTGAGGTTCTACGCACCGTTTCATGCGAAACGCAATAACTTTAGTGCAGACGAACACCAGTTTGTTTCTTTTCAAGCTACACAAATTTTAACGGGGCGCACCACAAAAAAAGACGGCAGCCTGCTACATGGCTCCAGCTTTACATCGTAACAACCAGGTATTCCGGCGCCGCCTTTAGGTAGCACACGTGTCACGCGTTTTGGTTACTTTTGGTAACACAACGGGACGTTTGACACGGGCAGCTTTTTTTTTTTTTTTTTTTTCCAGGCCCACGGAAAGCGACCACAACGTGCTGCGCAGAATGGACGTAGCACTGCAACCAACTACCCCTCGGCACTCAGTCTAGCGTCATAAGCGAAAACGTTCGCAATTTACCTGTGCTGCGCAGGGAAGGGGCCATGTCACATTGTTTTACGACCAAAAGTTCAAAACACGAGCGCACCAAGTACGACCGGTACAACACCACAAACAAGGCAAACGCACAGAGATGGCACAGAAACCATGGATTCCGTGACTATATTTACTGGAGGCACCACACACCATGCTACTACCGAAGCAAAAAAAGAACACTCTGGAGTAAGAAAGCCATTGCATAGCTGAAGCAAGATTAACGCTATCTTACCAGGGGCGAAAAAAAAAGGACTATGGCGACAGGCAGAAAGCACAGAAAGCGCCTTGTTAACGTTTAATGTGGATTTGATTAGAAAAACATCTGGCCGCATGCACTTTGTCAGGCATCGAGCTTTCTGAGAATAAGGTTTCAGGTGATATAATAAATATAAGAGGAAATAGATGAATAAATGAATGGACGTTTATGAGCGTCCCCTTTGGAACGGGGCGGTGGGTTGCGCCACCAAGCTCTTGCAATTATACTACTCAATGTCCTACCTAGGTTAAACAATAAAAAAATGAAAACGCTATGAACTCCCCACAACCAAATTTTCTTATCCTCTATTGCGAACTGTGCTTTTGTACGTCTCCGTTTTTTGTCGTTTCCCTACTTTTCTTCCACCAATTCAACAGCCGCGGACATTCACTACTTTTCCACTGCTCTCGCTGAACCCAAGGGTTTCAAGGAGGCCAGTGGTACCTAAATCGACTGCTGGGTAGACGTCTTCACATTCTAATAAAACGTGCTCCATAGTTTGCCTAGCTTTACGGCAGCAAGTACATGTTTCTTCTTCCTTCCTTTATCTCGCTCTATAGGTGCGTGTTCTAAGGCATCCCGATCTCGCTTCGAAAAGTAATGAGCTTCCCTCTGAGTTATCATAAATTGTTTCTTTCCTGATTTTTCGTTTTTTCCTCGTAAGTAGTTACTCATGGCAGGTTTCTTTTCCATTGTCGCCACCCATGAGATTATTTCGGCCTCTCTGTCTTTCCGCTTGACGTTCTCTGTTGATGTGTTGCCCACCCTACAGCCGCATACTTGCTGGTAAGCTTCCTAGTTATTTCCCTTCATTGTGAATCAATGTTTTTCCTGTACAGAAACCTCAACACTCTCCCAGCCCATTTACTTTCTTCCATATTCCTCAGATCGTTCTTTACACTCAATTTTATTTCGAGTTTCCCTCACTTCAGAACTAGTCCAGCCCATATATCACCCTGCACAGCTTCATTTGTAGTCTTCCCATGAGCGCCCAATGCGAGGCGACCCACTGACCTTGGGTTCCCATCGAGTCCTGATTGTACCCCTCATTTAAAGCAAACAACTGCATTTCCAAAAGTAAGTCCTGGAACCATTACACCTTTCCACGCCTCACGACTGCCCACGCAAATCCACGCCTCGGCGACTGCCGCCTCTGGCTATCAAATACCGATCTCAAAGGCCATGCTTTTGCTTGCTGCATGCGCGGCAGAATCGATTGTAAGAGCCAGAAGCAGGTCAGGGACGCGTTTTTTTTAACATCGTGCAAAAGGGACTTGGAACACTGGACACTGGAAAGGAGACTAAAAACAGGAACCATCTCCTGACCAATGACTAAACATTAACGTTGTTCGCGCACATGCGCCAGCCTGTCCAACGTTTACAAACTATAAACGTTTCGCCTATAAGCGTAAGCTGCAGCAGGGAACGGAAAAGAAAAGTGCGAATTACTATTATGAGACCTGTGTCGTTCGGTCGTCAGCCCTCTCCTGCAAGAGCGTATTTCGGCCGCCTTTTAGAATAGGCGGTGCCCAAATGTTATTCATACCTATATGGTCGCGTTCTTTGGATTTAAAGGGCCCTTCACTACGTCTGCAGCCGGAGAGCCGACGTCATGGAGGATGGTCGACGTCAGTCACGCAAGTGCGCCTACGTACATGGTAGTGGTGTGACGTCACTCATATTAACACTTGACTTGGAGAGCTATTAAGGCAACATCAGTTATTTGCTTAATCTGTTGCTTGAATAGACTAATTAATGTTTACAGAAATAATGAAACATGCGAACAGAATGTCGGCATGTTCTTGCTTTTTTTTTCGCTCCATAGTAAAAGAGATGTAATTCCGTTTCGATCCCCAGTTGAAAAAGACAACATGAATTCCTATCGCAACTACGGAAATTTCTGTTGTACGAGAGAAGTTCCTGACCTTTCTGTAGTTGCGACAGAGATTTCTGACGTTACGACAGAAATTCTGATGTCGCAACAGAAACATTCTGTCGCGAAGACCAAGAGTTCTGCAACAGAAACGTTCTGTCGCGACAACAAGAGTTCTGAAGTCGTGACAACAGCTTTCTATCGTGACAGCGATATTCTGACGTTAGGACAGAAATTCTGACGTTAGCGAAGGGCAAGACGCCCGGACCGGATGGCTTAATTTAATCAGTGTTTTCGTTTCCTCTTATCGCCATTATTACTTCAGGTATACTGATGCCTTGGAAGTAGGGTACCCAACCGCCACAATGTACGAAGGGCACACGTCCTTATATCCAAAAGCGATGTTGAGACAATATTGCAAAAAGTGGACGGACATCGGCCTATCGCCTTATGCAATATGTGGATTATAAAATTTTTGCAAAGGTATTAGCTAACCGTTTGATGATCACCGACCACATCACACACACACACGGTGATCATCAAACATGTGTCATGAGAGGCCGGTCCATTCAGACGAACGTTCATGTTGCGAGATCGGTGCTAGAGTGTGTGGCTGAGGGGATTGGACAGGTGACAGTTGCACAGCTAGATCTGGCTAAGGCGTTCGACAGGGTCAATCACTCATTCTTGTTTACTGCACTACAGCATATAAATATTGAATCCCTGCTCCTTAGAGGAGTCAGGATATGTTATGCTAATGGCTCAACGAGGCTGATAGTGAATGGCTATCTCTCCGATCCGATTAGGCTTGAATTATCAGTACGACAAGGATGCCCTTTGTCACAGCTTCTGTTCTACTTGTATTTAGAGCCACTTTGTATGAGCATTCTTAAAGGACAAGATTTCCAAGGGTTTAAATCACCGACTAATGAGGTTAGGGTTATTGTGTATGCAGAGGACGTGTCCTTTTTTTGTTACCGATAAAACGAGTGTAAAAACTGCTCTTGCAATTACAGAACAATTTTGTGCGGCTTCTGGTGCAAGCGTTAACATTGAAAAAAGTTGAGATTTTCGGTTTGGATTATGGGCCACAATGCCATCACATGACGCAGGCATTCAATGGGAAGAAGATCTGCGTTATTTAGGTCTGCCTCTCTCACAGTATAGAAATAGCAACGCTCATTGGTCGGGAGAAGTTGGCAAAATTCAACGTAAAGTGAATTCATGGCGAGGGCGGAATTTGTCAATGTTCTTTCGTGCTGAAGTGTGCAACGTGTTCTTAGCTTCCCGTCTTATGTATGTGCTGCAAGTACTGCACTGCTCACGACTTCGCCTTCATGTACTGCATCGTATATCTGCAACATTTATTTGGAGTTCGAGTTGTGAATCGACGCGGCGCAACAATCTGTTCCTTCCCCTTGAACGTGGTGGTCTAAGATTAGTCCACCTCTTCGTCAGGCAAATTGTTTCTCGCCTGTTTTTCTTTCGAGACAGTGACCATCCGTTCTTGCGTGAAATGTTGTAACTCCGTTTAGTTCATTATGTTCCTAATATAGTAGTGTCATCAAATGCCAAAGATGTCTCACAGGCTCCTTGGGGCTTTCTTAAGGTTGTTGTTGACACATTACTTTTCTTGAAAGTTGAAAGTCTTGAAAGTTTTCTTGAAACACTCCCTGTTAAAACTTGGTTGAATTCGAGGGGTTGCTCTGTGCCGTGGTCAACAAACTGTCGGCTCTGTCCACGTGCCGAAACCATAGATCACTGCTTCATAGACTGTAGGGACGCTGTATATTTTTGGGACATTCTTCAACGGACGCTTAAAAAGGACGTTGACATGACTCCATATACAATTAGGTTTCTACCGTTTAAGGTTACGGGTGGTCCTCCCTATGACATGTTCATAGTACTTGGTTTACATAGCCTATGGAGAAGTAGACTGTGTGACCGCCATGCCGAAAGCCTGCGATCTACAAAGTCCTTCTTTCGCGAAAGGGCTGCTTATGTAAGAAGTGTCTACGCTGCGCAGGAACCTCCGCCAGACTGGATGCACTTGTTGGATGCACGTGTGTGTTTGCCTGAGTTTTAATTGTGTAGTTGTGTCCACTTTGTAATACACCTTCAGTTTTCTTTTCCATGTAATACAGAAAAAAAAATTCGGCGTGATGCAGTGGTAAGATGCTGGATTCGGGGTCCTCAGGTCCCGAGTTCGAATCCCCGGCGGGGAAGTCCTTTTTTTTACTTCTGATTTTTTATTTTTTGTACTAACAAATTTACATAGCCTTAAAGAAGTATCTGTCAATTTTTAAATAAATATTGATCAAGAACTACAGAACTTTCGACTACAGGATGTCACACTACAGGACGTCACACTACAGACAACAGAACGACAGAAACAACGTCCCAAAGTACGACAGACTGAAATTTTCTGCTGTGTTTTTCAGGTCGTGCAGTCGCGCGCGCGGAGAACGAAACTATGTCATTTTCTACCGTGTTACAGCACCGCGATCATGGTCTTTTTTATGCTGTTAATCAGGTGTTCTCGTGCAGTGCGCGCAAAATGGTCCTATGCGCGAAACGACACAAACGTAACAGCTCGCGCATGAGCCCATCACGGGAAGTGCGCCACCCAGCAAAATGCATTTACCAACACATTTCTTTCTGCGGCAGGTGTTAGAATCTTATTGAATATTATTAGTTATTCACGCCTAGCTTACGTCATGCATACAGAAAAATTACTGTCGAACTCATCTCACGATGACTATCGACCGCAATGTGAATAACAATAAAACAAGTTAGCGACAGATTACGTTCCTCAAGTCTCGCTTATTTAACATGCTTAGTGGTAATTATCAGACTTCTTTTGCTTCGCCTATATGCCACATAGACCTATATCGTTCCACTCTGCTACGGAACGCGCCTGTCAAGGTCGACCACGAGTATGCAAGCATGACGACGACTGTACGACGGCGATGCAATGACGATGGAGTGACGTAGCAGGCATGATGGCGATCGACTGACAAAGGCGTATAACGACGACCACATGCCGACAATGAAAGGTCGTTCTTCGAACTATGATGACGGTATACGACGAAACATGAAGACGACGACAGCAATATGACGACAAACCAGATGAAGGAGAGATGATGACGACGATGGCATCACCAACAAGGCGGAACGGCGACGATGTGACAACAAATACGTGATAGCGTGTGTGTGACGACGTCGCAATGAGGACGCCGGCATGATCCCGATTGAACGACGACAGCATGGATGCGATCGAATAAGGAACAAGGGAGAATGTCAATGAATCAACGAAGGTGGTACGATGACGACAAAACGACAACAGTGATATGACGACATTGAAGTGATGACAATGCTCCAAGGACAACGTGGTGACGATGGCATGAGGACAAAGGTTTGACGACAACCGCATGACAAGAGCCGGATGTCGAAATTACAATGATGACGATTAAACGACGGCGGCAGCATCCTAGCGAAGACAGGATGACGAGGACGCAGTGACGGATGGTTGCACGACTACGGTAGGACAATGGAATGACTACGAGCGTACGACGGCGATGGTGCGGTGAAGACGGCATGGCGAGGGTCGTATGACGAAGTTAGAGTGACAACGATGGCACGACCACGACGGCATTGCGACGATGGTATGACAATGGAGGCATGATAGCGGCTGTCTGACCTGTCACGGCACGACAAAGGGCAGTCTAATTACGATTCAATGACGACAGTATGATCAGAGTACAATGACGAAGAAAGATTGACGTCGATGGAACGAGGCACGTGGTATGACAACTACTTCATGACAACAAGAGCATTACGTTACTCAGGTGGTGACAATGATACAATACAAGATAGACCGCTGAGTGTCACGTTCACTTAGATTTCAACTTTTCAGCGCATGCGCAAATCCGAAAGCCTTGCACGCGGAAGCTACGCGGATTATAGTATATGTGGTATGAAAAGCAACCCGTCACCTTGGCTAAGGGTCAATGACATTAAACTACTAAGCACGAGGTCGCGGGTGCAACTTCCAACCATGGCAGCCGCACTTAAATCGGGGCAAAATGCCATAAAAGCTCATGTATTTAGATTTAAGTGTGTGTTAAATAACCCCAGGCAGTGAAAGTTATAGCGATGTCCCCAACTACGGAGTGCCTCATAATGAGATCATGGTTTTAGTAGGTAAAACCCCAGATTTAGTGAAACCCCAGATTTAGTAAAACCCCAGCGGGATGCGATACAATTTAACGTCTGTGGCCAACAGAGGGTGCAGTGATCACACAAGGGATGCTCGATAAGGACGATCACTAATCTTGTATTTGAGAAAATGTGACCGTGCAAGATTCAATTATTTCCATTCACGGTGGTAAGGGCTTGCAAGCTACGATGAGTGCGCTTGCTTGCCCTTACGACAGTGACACTCACGGAACAATCTTTACGAGATATGTACTCTGCGCATGCGCAACCACTGTCCAGCTGACAACGGGGAGTCCACCAGACGGCGACTCCGCTCGCTCTCCCGCGGCAACTGCCGACGAGACGGAACAAAAGTTCCTCGGCGTTGCCAGCAAACCATAGTGCCTGTACGCCGGCGGAACGTCACAGCCGCCAAACGACGCCATCAAGGTAGCCAAGTGCTTCCACCACCTCTAGAATCTCAGATGACAACCAAGGACGTGGAGGCTCTCTGCGTTCGTCTCGGCCAGCTGTCAGCGGACGAACTGCACTCTCTCGATGACGTCAAAGCGCCCTGGCTTTCTCGGCTCAAAGGCAAAACAGTGGTAAATGCCGTCAACAGGATTCAGTGCTCTCTCGATGCCGTCAACTATTGGGAGCATCGGCTCGCTTACGTCGCCTGGCTGTATTGCTGGCTCATGCGGCGGGACAGGCTTAGCCCTTGGCTTCTGTACCGCTTTGACGTCCCTGCCGCTACAGTTGACTGTTCCGAGCTTCTGGGACACTTGGTTTCTTCGATGATGGAGCCTATCTCCAACACGACGGCCATGCAGGCTAGTGAAGGAGGTGCCTTGCACGCCTGTCTTCTGACCATGGAGCCAGGATTTGAGCCGCACGACCACAAGTTACTGTGCTTGTGCCTCTGGCCCGGATTGCCCTTCGTGGCCGCCCATTCGACGGGACTGAGGATCCAGCGCCGGCTGATGATCACGCTCGGCCGTGCGCTGCGCGAAATTCCAGTCGAAGTGGTGGGTGGTGTTTACAGAGACCTGAGTTCCGTGTTTGGTGCGGCCATGCGTTATTGCAGCGACCCGCTCGAGCATCGGATGACCGACAGAACTGGTAAGCCGTCACGTAGGAGACACTACGTCTACGTAGCTGTGGTATTTTGTTCTGTAGAGTGCACAAGTGGTCTGCCCCGTCATGACAAATGCACTGAGCAGGTGCCACCTCTTGCAAACATCAACGTGCGCCATCTTGCAGATCTATGTGGCCAGTGCGCGTTATCTCTAACCAAGAAGCCACCGCCAGACGTCCACCGCGTCCATCGGAGCTAATCGGAGCCGCCTGCTGGTGCACTCTAGACAGAATTGAGCGGGACTGTACTTGGTCCCCGTATAAGGGAGTTGTATAAAGCCAACAATCTGCCCAGCAGTCATGTCACAATTGTGAGGGACTACGGGTGAGAACGATGTTGAAAGTTTGAGTTACCGCCGCAGCTTTCATTCCGAACCATGACCGCCGCATTTCAAAGAATACGGATTTCGAAAACAAGAAACGCACCTCGAAGCATCGATTTCTTCGAGACCCTTCACTCAGGTGCTTTACAGCTTGAGTGTCGATTTACTACTTTAAGAAGAAACAGTCACTGAGTCAAGCAAACAATCAACCATTGCCTGTGCTTTTAAAAGCAGGATTTTGAATGTCGCCTGTAAGGGGCAAGGAACATGACGAGAAGGTAGAACTTCGCGGGCTTCCTCGAAGTGCGCATTTAAAGAGTGGGCATGACTATGCCTTCATTGCCTCCACCTTCTTGACCACGTGTGCTAGAACGCGATGCCACCTGTGGTCGTCATTGTGTAGAAGTGCTACAGAACCTACATGGCTATGGCCGCACGTGGACGTCTAGCATTCGGCTCGTATAGCTTTTGAACTGAAATGGGCATGCTCGAATGTTTTGCGCTCAGTCATATTATTCGGCAAATATTGGTCGAACAAAACTGATAGACGTGGCATTAAGAGACGGGAAGACGGCGAATTGAACTGGAAGTTTAAACAGAAAATTCACGGTCCCCGTGGGCGGCAATCGCAAGGTGACAGGAGCCAATATCGAAGGCCATGCTTCTTTGTCGGCTGCGTGCAGCGGAAGGAATTGCAGCAGCCGAAAATACTTCAGAAACGTCAGGTTCGGTATTATCACGCAGCCGAAAGAAATGAGACAAGAGAAATTGCCCAGAAATAGAAAAATAGTGAGCCTGCTATTTGCCCCATCAAAAAAAAAAGATCCTCGTTTTTCACTTGATATAGTACGCAATCCTCCACAAGCTAGCTCTTGACTAGACAGGTGTGAAGTTTGAAAACAGATAGTTCACTACGGGGTTCTCCCAACCAATACTGCACCGTGAAAATGAAATTCCGGCAAGCTCATAGCAAAGTTCAAACTATCAGCGTGCGTATTTCCCCCTTAGAAACAAGCACATTTATTGAAAACTGCACAGTACTGTACATCAAAATTCAGCACCGCTCTCAATTATATGCGGCATGCCCAGCCAAGAAGTACTGATCCGGTATTATTGAGGAACCCATAGTTCGTGGGTTAACTCTGGGTGCAGATGAGCATAGTTCGATAGAACCGTTGCGCACGTGTACGGTGAGCCAATTCCTCTAAACAAGTTATTGTGCCCGATTTGAACGTTTTTCGTCGCTGCGCAATCGTCACCCTCCGAAACCTTCCCTCGTTTGCGAGGTTGGTCGGTGAACTGCAGAATCGCCAATTTCGACGCGTCGCAAACAATTTTATCGAGCTTAAGGAAAAACAAAAAAATCATCCTAGACACGCACATTACCCTTCTCAGCTTTTTTTAAATCGAGAGATAATGGTGATATGCTCGTGAAAAAAAAACGAAGTATGGATTTCTATTCTTATTCTCGCGCTCAAGTTTCGACAGTCTCAAGAAAATTGCCAGGCGGCGCGCGAAAATATGTATTTGTGCGTTTACGGTCCTCTCTTCTCTGTCTCCTCCCTTCCCCTAAATTGCACAGTAAAGTTCTACGCAAGCATTCACTTTGAGTGAATGGTTATGTTCAAGTCTTGTTCTATTTCTTTTTTTGTATGGAGAATTATAAAGTATGATGTTAGGTGGGAGGAAGCCGTTTGGGCACGCCGCCACAACATACCGAGGTGCGTTTCATGTCGGTCTCGTTTCATGTACTAGAAGACGAAATTCCTAGTTTAAGATAGGCTCCTTGCGGTTCCAAAACTTAATGGATTTTAAAAATGTTTGCTCTTGTCGCTTCAGAATATCTACCTGTTTTCCATTGATGCAGAACGCCAAACCACCACCGAAGAAGAGCGGCAACAGGGGCGATAATTGTCCCGGGAAATGACACCGACGGTCAAGTTGAAGGCCGCCACCTTCTAGGTGAGGATGACAGCCTACACTCGCGGACAACTTTTTGTGGCTATGAAGCGAAAGCTACGGGGGCTGAGCTTCTGCACATGTGTTACAAAGAGAGAGAGAGTAAACGTTTATTGTAATAGAGGTTGTTTGGTTATGGTGGGTGGAGCCCCTCCTCCTGGGCCCCACCGGTTACAGCGCCTCGCCGGGCCTGGTCAAGGGTCGCCAGTGGGCTTCCCAATTCCACTTCCGCGAGTCGCGCCTCCCACGACCAGTTATGTAGAGTGTTGTCTACCAGCGGCGAGGTGGCAGCCGCCGGACGTAACGTGTACTGGAATGTTATGTGTTCCAAATGTCGGTGTTCCTTCGCACCACGGGCATTTGTTGCTGTATTTGTCTGGGTACATTTTGTGTAGCTTGTATAAATGTGGAATAGTGTTTGTTTGCAGGCGGCGCCAGTACCGTGCTTGCCTCCTGTCTAGGTCTGGGTGAGGAAGGGCTTTGGTTCGCCTACTTAGCCGTTGTAATTCGAGGATTTCTCTTGGCGCACTGGGTGTCGAGGTTTTCTCTCGGGTGGTGTGGCCCGCGGCTCGGCCTGTCATGCCTCGAGCCAAGCGGTCCGCCCGTTCATTCCACGCTATCTCTGAGTGCTCCGGGCACCAGGTCACGCAATGATCCATGGCGAGTTCCGTTCCTAGGATGCAGAAGACACAGCCCGGTAAGGCCCCCCCAAGGAAGAGGCGGCAGGCGTCCTGCGAATCTGTCAGCACGTATGCCGATTGGCCCTTAGCTTCCGCGGCGCGTAGGGCCAGGGCTATGGCCACAGTTTCGGTCGTTGCAACCGATTTTGTGTGTATAGATGCTGCTACGGTTGTTCGTCCTTGGCTAGTCACGACTGCTGCAAATGTATTGAGGGTGCCTGTATCCTCGTGATACGAACTCGCGTCTGTAAAGTAAGTATCCGGATCGCAGTAAGATGGCTGCCCGCGCGCGTCTCCGTGCCGCATGATGGACTGGGTGCATATGACGGGGGAGTGGGGCCACGTGGATCCGCTCTCAGATTTCAGATGGCAGTAGTATTGCTTCGTCGCCGCAATATTGTGGTGTCAGTGGATAGTGAAGTCTTTGTAAAACCGAGCGTCCCTGAGGTGTCGTGATTAGCCGTTCACGCTGCGCCATTAGAGTGGCCGCTGCATATTCCTCGAAAGTGTTCATCATTCCTAATTCGTTCAGTCGGATCGTGCTTGTGCTTTCAGGCAGGCCGAGTGCTGCTTTACAGGCGATTCTTATGAGCTTATCCGCATGTTCGATGTCGTTACACCGCATGGTTTGGAAAGGCAGAGCGTACGTTAGACGACTAATGACGAAGGCATTTACTAGCTGCATGGTGTCTGCTTCGGTCATGCCTTCTCGGCTGGGTGCCACTGTGCCAATAAGCCCGGTTACGCTCCGAACAGTGCGTCTGAGATTGGAGAACGCTATGCTAACTCTGCCCATTTCTTGAATGCACATTCCCAGTACGCGCAGGTGGGATGCCCTCTTGATGGGCTCTCCCTCCAAGGTGAGCTGCAGATCAGGAGGCCTGGTCGCTAGTGTATGTCTAGGTCTAATATGAATATACTCCGATTTTGCTGGTGCGCACCTCACGCCTGCTGGCCTCATATAGCTTTCAATGGTGTTGATGGCCTGTTGAAGCGTTTTCTGTCGGTTTCCATGGGACCCTTTACAGGCCCAGAGTGTAATGTCTTCTGCATATATGGCGCAGCCAAGGTCCCTGTTCTTCTGTAAGTCCAGGGCCGTTCTACGTAAGCCGATGTTAAAAAGTGGTAACAATATGGATCCTTGAGGAGTGCCCTTATCTGGTAGGCGATACAGGGCAGAACGTGCTAAACCCAGTCCTATGTTCGCGGAGCGGCTGCTCAGGAAGTCTTGAACGTAATGAAATACTCTTTCTCCACACCCGACATCTCGTAGTCCGTCTAGTATTGTAGTTTGTGAGATGTTATCAAATGTCTTATGGACGTCGAGTGCTAGCAGGATTCTGTCCTGCACATGTGTTAGCGCGCGAAGTAGTCCACCAGCGTTTGACAGTGCTTTTGGTTGCTCGGAAGAGACGCTGAACCGACGCAACTCCCACGTGTGACGGTTTCGCGTTTCCCTATACGCGGAAGGGAAAAGCTGCAAAATAAGCAAGATTTTACATTCAGTGATGCATTTAGACTTTTTTGACTGTTGCTAATAAGGTGTTCCCAATTTAAAATAACGTGGATGAAATCGCGGCACTTTTTCAGAAGCGCTCTCACTTGTGCGCCCTTTGCCTCCGTAGCTTTCGCTTCATAGCCACAGAAAGTGGTCCACGAGAATACATGTATCTGGTGCCCGTGTACTTCGATCCTGTATGTGCTATTGCAAGAAAATCGACTAAATGTTCTTGGATTCTGTGCTCGCATGGGCCACTTATTTTTTTTTTTATAACGAAGCTGTATATGGCTAGCCGATTCGTCCGCCTGTCTGTCGGTCGCTTGTACGCCGGAAACTTCTCCAGCGCCACCCCATGCGCACGCGCGAAATAAAAAGACAGAAAAAAGGCGCGCGATTAGCCAACACCACCTACATAATAGAAGGCCTGTTCACTCCGGTCCATGACGTCACACTCCCTGGCCCGAAGTTTCCGTTGACATAACTAGCGTGATGAAAGCGGTGACGTAAAAATCGCTCAATGGCGGTCGGGCCAGGTAACATGACGTCATTTATAGGAGTGAAAAAGGCCTTGTGATATCTGATGGTGTTGGATTATCTGGGCCAGTATTGACGCCGTTGCTTTCCGTCGTAGCCGAGCGCGCGCCCAGCAGTTTCTCTCCGGCTTCGAAATGGCTAGACCACGCGTCATACGTACTCTTTAGGCGCAGGCAGCTTTCGATCAGCAATGCCACCGGCAGACCCGGAAACGAGCTCGTCTACGCCGTGCCGATGCTGCTGCCCGTGCACAAGAGCAGGCATGTGCAGCCGAGTGCAAGCAGCGACTGCGTACCGGGGATCGGGCAGCCTGCCACGCCGTCATTTAATGAACAGTTGGAATAATATCAGTGATAAACACCGCGGTCACATGTTTCAGAGTCGCTGGTCAACCATCTGTACAGACTGCTTCGGCAGTAATTTTTTTTCAGGCACCAAATGCAGGGAAGGGGACATGCGTATTCTGATATTTTCGCGCCTTGGGAAAGCTTGTAGTTTTCCTTGGTATTCGAAGCAGTGACACCGTAGTTGGCACCATATTATGCACAGTGAGCCTTGAGCAGCTCCGCCCGGTGTCCGCTGGAGTGAATACTTGTACGTAGGTGCCAGAAATTTAATTCGGAGAAGAAAAATTACAATGTCGTCGAGTCGAGCCTGAATCGTCATCGTATGTGGATGCCGCGCCGCGTGGTGGTGAAGCGGAGAGGCAGGGTTTTTTCTGCCTCCTTTTTACGACTACGGCTTTCGCTTCACAAAGTTATGTTCATTTAAATTATTTGCGCTTTGAGCTGCATTGTGAAAAAACCTCAGATCATGACCTCAACTGGTAAGGCCACGGTGTTCTGCCTGATTTTTCTTCACCGCTTTCGCACTGGCAGACGCAGTATATTGTCATGAAGTTTCACACCTTTTCGAACGGTACGCGTCAGTTTTGAATGAATCCTAGCAGATGAACGCTCATGTCCCACTGCTGCCTGCGTGAAGCTGTCCAACGTAAAGGAAATTCATCCTGTAGCTCAATCCAAGCATTATCGAAAAATTTTGAATCTTCTTTGTTCCGTCATTTTCGCCACAAAATGTTGATTGTTGATGTTCAAGGTATATTGACAGCGCCGGTGATATAGCGGGTTCCAGACCTCTACGAAATGTACAAAGAAAGCATCTACGGCTGACCTACTCGCTGCCGCTGAGTGGTTGCATGAAGCCAGGGATCTGTTGCTGGGAAGGTGGTAGCGGGTTGGAATAGTGATCGCAGCAAGAACAATTTGTTTTCGGGCTGCGTTCATAAGGTGAAATCATGCCGTACACTGATGTTCTTTTAAAGCCTGTGTTGGGGGGTTCAAATTAATTGCGAACTAGACTTCACGTCGAGCCCTCTTGCAGCTTTGGTCTTTTGCGTGTCTGAGCATTCATAATTTCGCAGACGAAAAAAAGAACTATAGAACAAAAAGCGGTTAGAACGTATTGTCTCAAACATTTCAGACAGGTAGTCGTAAAATATGTGCAAACCAAAATCGCTGAGTAGTTTATATTCGTTGGGGTTGTTGCGAACAATAACCTAAAAGTGAACGCTAAAAGCTACGCGCTTCATTCTCATAGTCAGGGCACGCGAAGTTGACTCAATCGCGATAAAATATAAGACAAGAACTGTTTGATGACACTGACTGAAAGAAAGGCCGGATATACGGAGATTTTGTTCCGTCATTGTTGCTGAACAGTTGCTGATCTGCGCTTCGTGCGTGTGTGTAATGCTTTAGTTCTTTGCGTCTTTGTGTGACGTACTGTTTCGCATAGAAGTGTTCCATCATGAGTGTATCACTTGTAGGCGCCGCATGCATGTGTTGAATGTGCATGGGGGTGCATGAAAAGACATCGCGGCATCACTGAGTCATGTTTTAGTCGACGTTTCATATTAATAACGTCGAGTGAGCTTTCAAGTACGCAAATATAGCAATTATGAAATCCTGTTTTCAAGGAAACCGGACAAAGCAGCCCTTTAATTGCTCTGCAGTCAAAATGGAACTCGATGCAGTTTTTATTGCAGTTTCCTTGCAAGGATGAATTTTATTTTTTATTTATTTATTCATACTGAGCAGGAGTGGGAACAATATACATTATACATCATACATTAAATACACGCACAGACACAAAAAATGAATGATTAAAAAGAAGCGCTTTACATGTTGGCGCGGTGGTTACCAATTGGTAGCTGTATAATCTTTTAGTGATAGTGAACGAACGTTACCGGGTAGAGAGTTTCAAATCTCTGCCTGACATAGAGAAAAACTGTATTTTAATGTGTTGGTACGATCAAAAATAGGAGTTACGTTCAAGACGTGGGAGCTACGGTTACAACTTGCGTTAGTAAATGTGACATATTTACAGTAGAAAAACCAGAGGTGAAGTTATTAATTGCCTATAAAAAATTTAAGGCTTCAATGCGATAACGTTCAATGTTCAAAGATTGTTGAGCCTGTGATGGTAAGAAACTGTGGCTGTAACTTTGGCAAATGAAGCGCATAGATTTTCGTTGAACGTCTTGAGCGAGCTCATTTCACCTTGTTTTGAAGGGGAGCCAAACGACAGACGAATATTCTACAACAGGGCGAGTTAACGGTATATATAATAGCTTTTAATTATTGCGGGGGGTCTTAGCTAAAGTGTGGCGTAAATAACCTAATATTTTGAAGGCGTTCCCGTTTACATATGAGATGTGTTTAGACCAAGAAACATGTTCGATTAGAATGACACCTAAGTATTTATATTGAGATACTCTTTTAATTTGGATGCCATGCAGAGAATATTGGCTTTCGAAGCGGAACAATACTGTGATGATCGTTCCTTGTCCAAAATCAAATTTAGTTTTCTGAGTGTCTAGTTCAATTACAGTGGGTAATGGCCCTTACAGTTCTGGCGCCTAGAATATATATTGCTACTGTAAGTTACCTTTATGTGTCGTTTTATACTGGTCGTTTCCTTTCCTCCAGGGGGTGCATCTTCACGCACGCAACCACCAGCGACAGCATTGAAGGCTTCTCTTGAGTACCACGTTTCTCATCGATGTCACCACGAAAATATCTTATGTCCAGAAGGGCGGCTAGCGGCTCATCCTGAATGCATTTTATACATTTCATGAATGCCCCACAGAGATAGCTGCACAGTCTACGCAATAAATAATTTGAAGGAGCAATTTGCATTCGCGCCCGCATGAACATTTAGGACACTGTGGCGCACGGCGCGGTCAGGGTGCTTGCTCACTAAACGCTCTACCAAGAAGCACACAAGTCGTATTCTTGCCATTTGTTGGGCGTGTTGGTAAATTGACATCATATTTAGCGCCAGCAGACAAGGACGGAAGGGAGACGACAACACAATGCGCTAACTTCAACAACTTGATTTTCAGGTGTGATTTTCAAGTGTGTACTTCCTGAAAATCAAGTTGTTGAAGTTAGCGCATTGTGTTGTCGTCTCCCTTCCGTCCTTGTCTGCTGGCGCTAAAAGTCGTATTCGACACGACTCTCCTGGCATGAATTTGCACATCGAAACCTACACGACATGCTGAGGTACTATGCCTGCTTTTAGGGTTAGGATGTGACCATGCTGCTCGCTCTTCACTATAGGATGACCTGCAAAAGCTCCCTGCCATATCCAAATGCGAAATAAAACGGCATGCTGTCACGGAGGAAGTGTAATGACAGGTGGATGTGCTTGAATCAACACTCCTCAAAACTTGCAGTCTCAAACAAAATCATTTCAACGGACCCTTTGCCTTCACCATATATGAAAATTCAGATTGCGCGCAAGCTTTATCAACGCAACGCCAACTTAATTGTCAGAGACAGACATCGTAAGCAGGAGTGCAGGAAAGCTATGTTCTAGATACCGGATGCAACTACGCCATGTAGGCTCGTGTACCTTAATAATTTATCAAGAATTTGGAGTCAGGGACAACCAAAGACGCTTATTCAGTGATAAAGGGTAAAAGGTGACAAGCTTTGGCGTCATTGGAATGAGAAAAATTATGTGGGTGTCCAAACAGCGATCTTTCATTTTGTTATTTTTTCAAACGTCGGAGTCAACGGACTGAAGTATTTGAATGATTTCGTTTGCTACCTAATGTCATCTGTTCTTTTAGTTTTACTCACTCATTCATCATGCTCACATTCTTGTATGTTTTTAGTACTTGTTAAACCTCCATACAACCTGCGCTCCTCTAGTTTTATGCTTTCGTCTTCCACTATTCCTTTATGTAACGTGCGCAATATGTGTTTGCGTTGTTCTCGGCACCCATAAATTCCTCCCATACTGTCATAAGGAAACATCGCTTCTGGTGCAACTGTATAGCTGACGCGTTTTTTTCCCATGACCTCACTTGGCTGATTCGCCACACTGTGTCCTTTTTGCAATAAATAAAGGTATAACCAGTTAGTTCGCCACATGGGATCTTTATTAATACAGGGTCACGCGCCTGTCTTGTTTGCTTCACTGTCCGGTCTTCTTTGCTTGTATGGTCTGTATGACTACGTACGAGAGGTTTTTAATTTACCATAACTATGCGAATCGGTCTGTGACGGTGTTGTGCCTATCATCGAGGCGACGGGGGCTTCCACTTCTCCGTGACAAATCAAGAATTCGAAGAGGGGGGACTTCAAGAAGCACCCAGCCATCTCCGCGACGAATCAAGAATTCGACGCGAGTGACGTTGGCACCTGCCGAACTGGTTCCTGCCGACGAGGCGTGGGTCTAAAGGGAGAACTGGCCCATTGTTAGGAGATACACTTCCAGCCGGTCTGATGCGCTCTTGCAGCTACATGTACGCTACCATCGACTATCTGTAAATAATGCATAAAGTTTTTCGTTTCTTCGTCTGCGGAAAGAGTTCGTTTTTTCATGCTCCACCCCGAAGTCACAACAGCGGTGACGTGCAAGCGTTTGCTCGAGGGAGCTGCCTGGTCATGTTAATGCATTTTAATGATCGTCATTAGAGCGCTAGTCTTTATCGGGGAACGTACGAAAGGCCAGACGATGGTTCGTCATTCACTTGCTTGTAGTTGTGTGCAATTGGTTCTTTGAATTTTAAAGCAGGTGTTTAATTTCGGTTTCTGTTGATCACAAACTGATCACATAGAACGTGTAGCTCCAAAACGCGCAAATGAGTATCCACTATGTGATGCTTTGCACCATGGTAGTCCCCGTTAAAGAGGCCTTGGGGAACTTTTTGAACATCGTACGAAAACATTGCTTATCTGTCGTAGAGGCGGCGTGAACACGGGAGCCAAATATAACTGCACTGCATGCGACAGGGCATTGATAATCTCGTGTCAGGAATTGAAAAATTGCTTGCTATGGCTTCCGCATTGTCGTCAGGCAGTGCCATTGCAATTATCCTCCTTTGTCATAACCACGTCGTCCATACAAAGTTGAACGCCCGGTATTCCCCACAGGATGGCTTCCATGCGTCTCTGGAAGGATAGAGCGCTGCTAGAGCGCCTCACCGAACACAGTCTAAAAACTCGACCCTCTGCGGCACGCGATATGTCATTTCTTTCCATTTTTGTAGTAGGGCTACTACATAAGGGATGGGATACAATCCTGCTGTCTGTTGTTGGCAGTCCTGCTGCCTAAGACCAGGCGCTCTTCTTCATTATAATGGCCTCATCAGAAAAAGGTGTCAACCTGGCGACTTAGTCTGCAGGTGAGACCACAGAATCGTAATACGGCTTGAGCCGCTGGACGCGAACGACTTCGTGGTTGCGACGACGCAGATCAGATGGTGGTGTGAGCGGCTCTATGAGGTAGTTAGCGGGAGAAATTCACTGCAGAATGCGGCTGTGGTCCATCGTATTTGGGAAGAAGTTTTGAAGCGAGTCCTGGTGTGTGGTTCCGTACGGACAGCCAAACGAAAGTTCTGAGTGGAAAAGTTGGAGTTGTGTTGCAGGCATCGTATTTTCATTTTTGATGATTCTGATCGTCGGAAGGAAGCGGCGCGCCAACTGACGACATTCTTCAGGTTCTATCGCGGTATGCAAAATTGGCAGGCATTCTGATGGGTCTGGGTTGTAGGGATGAGTGGTATCGATTGTATGAGAGGATGGCAGCCGTAAAGAACATAGAAGGGGGAGAAACCGAAAGGGGCTTGCGTTGCGGTATTGTAGGCGTAGGTGACGAATGGGGGGAGAACTAGGTCCCAACTGTAGTGGTCGGATGTGATAGTAAGCATGTCACCAGGGGCGCGGTTAAAGTGTTCCGTGGTACCATTCGTTTGAGGGGGACAGGTGATGCACGTGCGATTAACAATAGCACATTCAGCAAGCAATTTTTCAACGACTTAAATCAGGAAGACGCGGCGTTGGTCGCTTAGGAGTTCACGAGGATCTTCATGACGAAGAACAAATCGGCGCAGTATAAAAGTGGCGATTTCCTGCGCTGTAGCAGCTGGGAGGGCAGCAGCCTCTCCCAGCTGGGAGGGCAGCAGCGTGCGTGCGTGCGTGCGTGCACATAACGTAAGTATAAGCGCCCTTCTCAGCTCTCCCATCCCCTCTCTATCCTTTATCACGTGAGCGGCTTCCTACACTAGCAAATTGCCAGCCTTCGGCACTTCAAGGCCGGCCTTACAATGTACGCAGTCGCTTCTCCGACGAGGGACTCTCGATCAACTGACGTGCGAATCGTGGCACTTATCCGCCAATTCAGTGAAAAAAGCCATGACATCTGTTTTCAATGGTTAGCAGGCCATTGCGGTATCATCGGAAATGATGACCCGCATAAGTATGCTCGAACGTCAAACTAGGAAAAACCGCTGCACCCTCCTTTATATCTCAAGGACAGACGCTGTGAGACAGCTTCACATTCTCGCACGCCCTCTGTCATTAGCTGAGTTGAATACCACACATACAATGTGCACCAGACGGCACAGACTAAAAAACCCTTCGCTGGAACTCGGACCTTCGGCCGGACTGCACCGACGCGAAGTGCATCTTCTGTGTTGGTTGTGCCTGGAACTTGCCGTTCGGAAAGCTAATTGAGCACTAATTGGAATGGCTGACAATCTTGCATGTGATGTCTGCGGCTGCGAAGAGAACATTCACCATCTATTGTGCCCCTTTCTTCAGTTTGAAGTACAAACGCAATCTCTGTCTAACGCACTCCGGAAACTAGATGATCGTCCTCTCAGCGAACAGGCAATACTTGAACATCGTCCCCACCGATCGTAGGCTCAGAGGGAAGTGAAGGTACTTTTATGCTTTCTGAGAACTTCTGGCTTGAGCGAGCGCCTTTGACTCCGTAGTGCTGTCCGTGCACGTCTCTCGCCCATTCTCTCTCCCACTTCTTTCTCTACGTTTCTTTCCTCTTTCTATTCCCCTCCACCTTCCCCCAACGTAGCTTAGCCAACCGGGCTCTTGATTGGTTAACATTTCTTGCTTTCCTTTTGTTGCTCTGTCACGCACATTTTCGTACTTTGACCTTCCTATGCTAACATATTTTTCGGAAAAAGAAGAAATGGGAGCAAGGAACAGCAAAATCAGGACAATAGAAGATTACTATCTATATTTAAAGGAAATGTTCTAGTGGCCTGTGGTATCGGTAGTGTGCTAGCTGGCCAACAGCATGCGCGAAATCACATGTTTGTAAGAAGTATGAGTTATAGAAGCGTCAAATTGATGAATGAGAGCCTGCGAGGTCGCCGGGGGCACACGGGCGCGCACCTGTCGTGATGCCACAATATAACTATATATATACTTAGCGCGACTATGTTCGGAGTGGAAAACAAGCTCGACTTCGCGCTTGTTTTCCACTGTGTGCACAGCTCGTCGTCGCATTCAGGTGCTCTCGCACTCGAATTCAATAGAATGCGACAGCACCGGAATATCCCCATTCGCCACGATATGTTTCGGGCAGCAAACTAAACACTTCTAGGAGGCGGGGTCGTCTCAAGCATGTGGAGACATTACGGAGGTTTCAGAGAAATTGAAGTAGTTCCAACAATTGGCTTTAACAAAAATTTGTTCAGTAGAAGCAAACAGTGCGCCTTCTCTCCCTCTCTTTCAGACACACACACAACGTTACAGGAGGCCAAGGTGAAATGCCTCCTGGAATAAAGAGGCCGCCCACCACGGGCAGAGATTTCGCTTGCTCAGAAGAATAAAGTTTTTCGTCATCATTATCATCAACATCGCAATGTCATGACTGGGTTCTCAGGCGCATGTGCCTTTTAAGACTGCGCTAGGACTCGCCGATTCCGTGCAGTGCAGCGAGGGCTAGGGCTCGTGTGTGCCAATGAATAACCAGAGCTGGCTGCGTGTTCCAGGAGAGGGAATAAGGCTCGCCCATTGCGCCCTACCAACCATTCCGTAAAGCCTGCATTCCGTAGACCTGGACGGCACGGAAGAAGAGATGTTTCAAATAAAGTTTTATTCATTCATTCATTTTTCGTGGGCCTCACGCGGAAAGCGATCAGAGGCAGACAAGGACTTCTGCTTCTCTTTTCCGATTGGCTGAAGAGACTCGTAGCTTCCGCTGGAGTGCACGGTGTTGGCGAGACGACGCGCAGACCAGATAAAGACATGAGTCATCCACAAGAGCAGCTCGGTCACTGCCCAGAAGAAGCTTAAGCGTACCCACTCCAGTGTTGCCAAGGGCAAGGTAATTACCATACCTGGACTTTTGGCATTTTCATTGCTTGGCCAGCGATTTCTTGCCAAAATGTAGTAGCGTTCCATTACAAGTCGAGCATTCTTTGTTGACCGCGCAGTAAGCCTTCGAAAACAAGGCTATGAATACGTCCTGTCTAAAACAAGTGCGCTCATGTTTTGATGCGCGTACTGAAGTTCCGAGGTATAATATGGGTAGACAATTGTCGTGCATAACCTTGTCCAACCAGCCACTGCCACAAGAATGAGTGACGGTGTGTCATAAATAGGCAAGTTTACACCAAGTGGAACGCATTTACCTCGGAAAGACGGCTGCAAGTGCGGCCGTAGTGTTCTGTTATGCTGTCCCAGGGATCGGCCAAGTTTACTTGGAGATACAGCCCTGAGGAATCTTGCCAAACCCTCAGGAGGTGAGCAAATAAAGCTTCGCTGTAACACTTCGCTTTTTTGTAAAGTCGTATATAAATAATGGTCAAGGTAGCCTTCAGCGACGATTCGAAAGGATGGCCCCACAAGTATTGTAAGCAATAACTGCGTTTTTCGATACACAATCCGCACATACTACGAGTGAGAAACCAACTCTACTCACCGTTTGGTGAGCAAGTCATTCTACTAGCATGTTCTCGATGTCCCCTTATCTATAGTGAACCATAACATATATTCTAGTTCACTGTACCCCTGCCCTACTCCCGCTCTCTTCTCATGATCTTTCTCGTGCAGCCGGGGCCCTATAACGTAAAACTATTCCGAACTGTTTTGTTCGAATCTCCTAACGTCAGATTTACGCAACCGCCGACGTTTTAACCATTGTTTGAAGCATTGTTTGAACCGCCCAATCAAACGCTCTCCTCGTTTATAGGAGGTCGCTTTTGTTTGGTTTGTTTGATCGACTACCTTAATTGACAGGGCTTTCTTATCCAACTGGCTTACAAGAGACGAGGAGCACGGAGAAGTGGAGATGATTTCGATAGGGCCGAGCTAACGCAACGAAATAATTAAACCAGTTGAGGAGGCGGGTGTTGCCATAGTGGAAGATTAGCCCGTTCCCCCTTGATTTGATTGCTGCAGCTGATCGATAACCGTGGTGGCATGTAGCGGAAGGGTAAAAACGTCGTTAACACGGATCCTCAGAGAAGAAGAGTTGGCATAGTGATCCCTTATACGTGCCGAAAAGGCTCGATAACGTTATAGTGCCACCTGAAAACATTTACGTAAAGGAATTCAATTTTCCCGGCAGCTCCGAGTAGCCAGGGCCAGAGTGAACAGTGGGTAAGCATCTTCTATTCCTTTCGGAACGGGGCAGTCACCAGCTATCTGGAAAAAAAGTTTGGTTGCGCATAATAATGCATAGTTAGTTCGTACACGTCAGTTTGACGTGGTGAGTTTTCGAGGCTTTGTGATTTCGCGTGGCCGAAAAGCGAAGTGAGCGCAGTCCGAAAAGTTTTGAGCAATACCAGAGGGCTAATGGCGAAAAAAGTGTGGCCCCAGTAATAATTTTTCTTTTGTTTCGTCTAATCATACATAGTCAGTGGGAATAAGTAAAATCAGATTAAAAGTTTTCGCGGTTTTCGTGACATAGCGCTACAGACAGGCGAAGTGGGGATGACCCGAAAGAAGTTTGACCAATCGTCTAGGACTGATTACTGCAGTCGAATAGAAATGATTGGAATAACTTTACGCTATAGCACTCGAGTAATCGTAGCCAATATCAGGCACGAGACATGGTCGTCGCTTGCGGGGCTCACAAACAGAAAGACGGGTCACGGCCATAATTGCAGTATACATGAACACAATGGGCGCTCTTTCGGGTGCAGCCGCGCGCCCCATCGTAACAAAATAGCGGACAGCCAAAAAGATCACATCTCACGAACAAACTTAGGTATCGAAAAAGATATGCGGTTATACACACTAGAGATCCACTGAGACATTCTGGCGATCTTCCATGAGGGTGCCGCCAAGACAAAACTCAGAGAAAGCCCACCTTGTGGAGTGCTTGCTAACTGCACCAAAGCCTTGCACGCCTTACTGGCTAACAGAGGGCGCGGCGGTCAAACCGCGTCTGCGTTTGCATGCAAATTCACTGTGTCTGCAGATTTTGGCAAACCAGTTCAGCGGAAGCCCACGAGGTGGGGGAATACTCATGAAACAGAGAAGTCGTCATCCGCCCGTCTTGTAGCCCGAAGCGGCAAAGAAAACCCATATGGCTTTTAACAGCGGATCTGTTTAAGCTTTTAGTTCCGCCGTGGAGCGCTACCAGAAAACTAAGCCCAGCTGTCCGCCGCTTCGCGTTGCCTAGCAACCACCTGCGAGAGCACCAGGCCACGTAACCTCTTCGCGCCCCACGCGCATAGGGCGGAGTCGTGACGGCACAGGCGAGTAAAAGCTCGGAACAGCCGGCGCGGCGACACACCTGTCGCCTCCTCTACTCCGTGCGTACGTGCTACTGCCATGAGAAGACCGACGAAAGTCCGGACGCTCGAAGAAGAAGCGGCTTACCAGGAAGAGCGCCGTACTGCCAAGCGAGAAGCGATCAGTCGCCGCCGAGCTGATCCGGAGCACCACGCCGAAGCTGCGGCTGAGAAGTGGCGACGCCGAGTCGAGGATCCCGAGCTTCAGTCCAGGGAACGCGAGAGTCGGCGCCTGAACGCTCGACGTCGCGGAGAAAGCGATCCGGACATGCGACTGCTCGTAAACTTCCAGCGTCAAGCCCGCCGAAACATGGAGGGTGTGAACGGCTGATTCCAGCGCTAATTTCTGGGCACAGAGTTCGGGCACAGCTGTCGCGCCTGTGACCGGCTCTGGTTCGACGTGAATCTGTCCACGGTAAGCTCGGTGCAGAACTTTGAACAGAAGAGCTATGCTTTGCAAGTGCTTCGCGAAGCCTTCCCCGACGCCACCGACCACGACGAGATGAAGGTCTGCCGGACTTAAGCAAAACCTAGCAACACTTAGCAAAAGCCGGACCTAGCTCCACTGTGACCCAGCCTAGCATCACTAGTACAAACTGCCCACATTTTTCAGTAAGAAAGCGTTGTGTAGTGGCAGAAAAATTCACCCTGATCGTTTGAACCTTTTCATGCTTACGAACAGGCTTCCCAGATGATGATGATGATGAAAAACTTTATTTATCCCTCTTTAAAGGGAAGGGGGCAATGGAATAGAGGGTGGGGGAGGAACTACTTGAAGTAGGCCTCCTTTATCCTCTCAGCCCACTCCAGGATGGCCTTCTGAAGATCGGGCCTGGAGCTGTGCAAGGCAGCCTCCCACTGCTCCTCACTAGATATTAATTGCTTGAGGAAAGGCGGAAGGGGGTGCTTAGGGCATCCCAGAAGACTTCCGGTTAAGCTTACTGGAAGAATACCAGCTACAATAGCCTATAAATTTACACAACCCTTCAGCTGGCATCAGTTTTCCTGTAAAGTTGGAATATTCGACAAGTGTATCTTACTGTCATTATTCAAAAAACTAGCGCAAAAAAAGACCATACATGATATCGACACATGGCGCACTTTCTGTGTATCTGAACACATGAAGAATACCTGCCTGCAGTAAACTATGCGACAAAATACTTCCGTTTTCTTAACTAACTGACTGACAGAAATGCATGACCAGAAGTTTTCTGGGGTCATGGATGCATGCCGCCACCATGCGGACAAAAAGGGTTGTAGGTGGTCGCTCTCCAGTCTAGGGTAACCAAGGGGCTACCAGATTACAGATGCCGTAATAATCCACAACCGGAAGCGAGCAAACATAGAACATGGCAAATCAGTTCTGTAAGCTTTCTTTTATAGTTTTGCCCTGCATTTCGATGGAACTCAGGAAAACCATTTCCTCAGGTGGAACTCCCTTAAAAGTTTTGCAGGCGTACAAGAAGGAGTCGCTAAATATTGGGGAAGGCCACAGTAATATACACATATGCACTAGGCACTAGGCATTCATGTGGAACAATTAACTTTCGGAATTTCTATACAGTTAATTAAGGCAAAATACGGGAAGTCTGAAGGAAATCAGCGTGGACGGGCGGAAGCATGGCACTAAGCTTCCTTGCGTTTTTCGCGCGCCCGCGCTTTAGGAACGTATAATTCACTCTAAGTGAAAACTCAGTTCGCGTTCTGCCATCGGCAAAATCTGTGACATGAAATGATATAAAGTCCTTTATATTGCAATAAGTTTGTGTGTTGAGTGTACTGGTACGTATATACAAAAATACGCGAGCACAGCGTGACAGGGCGAAACCATATCGGACAACGCCAAATCAGACGTGAAGAGACAGGACAAGGACACACGGCACTCGTGCTGTTTGTTTTTGTCCCGCCTTCTCGTTATGTCCCCGGGATGCCTTAACCAGTATCTTTCTATAAATAAACCTGGTTTTCGCGAAGTAGACGAGACACTCGCCAATAGGGGTGAGCGAGCGGGTGAGGTACTCGAGCATCCTATTTTTCTGTACAACGCTCGAGCAACATCTGGCCTTTCATTTGGGCATTGTTGTTTCACCATATGGCTTATGGGAAGCGGCGCAACATGTTAATAATGAGACTTGCCGGGGTGTTTCTTGGCGGATAAAAGGAAGCTTCTTTGAAGCGAGCTCTTGCCATTCGTCGCTGACCACAGACGACCATGTCGACGCGCAAAGGTATTTTGCTTGCAACTGCTGCCATCTACGCTTTTTGCTTTTGTCCCAGCTTCACACAGGCAAAGTATTACCCAGAAGTGCCACCGGACCTACAGAAGTATGAAGATCCATTGACGGTAAGTGGTTTCGTTCCATATCGACTGATACATGGTGTTAATTCACGGTCTGATATCAAGGAGGCCAACGCGTACAGTTCACGGTAATAATAGTGTGCTAAACCGCTGTGGTATATACTGAATTCTCGCGTATGTCCTATTTGAGCAATGTCAACATTCCATGCAAAGGGCCGATGCTGCGTGTAGCAATGGTGCAGTTGGTCTTTATTTTCGTTTCACGCTAGCAGGCGATGAAGGCAGATCAACACATTGTTAACCACAGTTTTGCTAAGTTCGTCATGCAGGGCAATGACTGGGTCATGAGTTACATGAATTTGCGTGTGCTAGTTAGCAAACCTTGCATTTCGCCTAGAGTGTGTTGATCTTCTTAATTCCACTGAGTAAAAAAAAAAAAACCACAAGAAAATGTTTCTGTGTTTTTTTTTTGGTGTGCTTGCGTGTGCTTTTTGAGGCTTTACATGATTCCTTCCTCTGCATAGTGAACCACAACTTCAGCACGCTTTCCCAAGCAGCGGATGTTTACTCTAGCTGCAGCTTTATGGCATTTGTATCGAGCGTCTTGATAATAACGAACTAGAAACCATGGGAAATACACTTTTAGCACGTTGGCGCTCACTTGTTTGCGCTTCATCAGTATGGCGAGTTCATGCGCAACATCTGTGATGTTGCAGCCAACGTTGGCGCTTCACGTTATTCGGGAGCTTTTCAATAACTACCACAACTAACACCTGCTCAAAGCGCGATGCATGTACTTGATGCAATGAGTGCAGTGCTGGTGTGCCCGAGTGAGCAGTGAAAGGCTCCACAAGACAACATTCTTCAGTCTTCTGCATATCCAAACGCGGCCTCATCGAATCCAAGTACGAAAGATTGTGCGCTTCCATCGAATAACCACCTGTATGAAATGCTACACACTTCAGCATACTTTTTAAATTTGCCATTGCGTTGTGCTGCGTCCTATTGGTGCTGCACAATGTTTGCTGCTCTATATTTTTTCCTTTCTTCGCAGCGTAGAGCAGCAAACCGCAAATTCCCATTTCGGTAACCTCCTTTGAATTCCCTTCCTTCTTCTATCTCAAGGTGTTTCATCTTGATGATAAAAAAGTTGAATAATGTGCTGTCTAGTACTGACAAATTTGAGGTGGTTGAAAGACACGTTATAGCTCCCCACGTATGCGTGCAAGTGTGGTTTTCTTATTTAGCACTGACTACGAAAAATACACATCAGCTTATGGACACAACTAATCTGGGTCGAAATTCCGGGTTTACTTAGGCCACTTTGCTGGAGCTAAAGTGGTGCAGCGGCGAGCAATATATTTGCACGGGCATGTTTTTGATCCTCGCTAATGCAGTGTATAACTCATAGATGCGGCCATGTTTTCCTGTCATCCGCTTGTACCATAGCTTTCTGTATCAGCTAGCAAAGATGGTCGAACCGCACTGGGCACAAGCAGTACAGAGGATGGTTTCTGATTCTGCAATATCTTTCTGACGAGTTCTCATGGCATCATTGTTTTTCACCAAAACGAGAATGTTGCGAGTTAAAATAACAAAGGTTGAAACTTACCGGGTGTTCCATTTCTAACGTTAAGATAATTTTTTAAGCTCACCATGTGACAGAAAGCACAACTCTGCTCGTGGAGCTGAATTACCTCAATAGGCGGGCATTGCACTAGAAATCAAAATGCATGATTGAAGATGAACAAAATTTAACTTATCAGCTCGTCAACAGGAACCCTAACGCACATATTGCAATACTCGAATATAAGCCAGTGCTTCGAGAGGCACATCCGCTTCGAACTAATTTTTAAACTTGCATTTGTTTTTGCATCAGTGCTGCAAAAGTTGCGGTAAAATCACAAAAAATTAAAAAATAAATGTACCTATTTATGCAATGAATCTCGAAAATGACTGGAACGCGAGTGCATTTTATTGCAACACGATGGGAACATATATCTTAAAAACGGTGTTATCCTCAGAAGGCAATATTCAGCCTGATGAAACAAATGTCTACAGACTTCCGACACACGAAAAATTTTGTCTAAATTGTGCCTCTGGTCGCGGTTAGAAGAAATTACTACGGCGAAATTATTTCACAATGTTCAGTAATAACAAGTGAGTATGAAATCCTGACAGTTAAACTAAAAATCACAGCAGTTGTTGTGCGCTACCACCAACCAAACGGTTCAACATTTCGCTTTTTTAACTACTTAGACAAACTATTTACCTGTATCACTAATAATAACTTGAGCCTCATCTGCGGTGGGTACATGAATATTGATATGATGAAAAATGATACCACAAAAACCAATTTTGAGATCCTGGTAAATACCAATGGGCTTAGAAATGTAATTAACCTCTCGATAAATGTATAATGTGAATTCACACTCGCTTATTGACATGTTTCTTACCAATATATGCCAGGATAAACTTGGGTTAGGGGTATTTTCTTTCAACGTGCGTGACCACTTATCAATATTTATTTCCACTGAAGGATACACACACAGTAAGTTCTCAAGACAGACATCAACACTCCAACATACTACAGAACAGAACCTTCTGATATTCCGAAAAAAAATAGAAGTATCCTGGAAGTAGGCCTTAGAAAGTGACGATGTCAATGCGTCTCATGATATGTTTCTTGAAATACTGCAGCCTATATACGCAATAAGTTTTCCTGAAATATCTGTTAAACACAAGAGAAAGACAAAGAAACCTTAGGTCACAGCTGAACTGAGTGTAAGAATAAATCATAAAAATTACCTTTACAATCTCTCTAACAAAACTAAAGATCAGAATAAATATAAAGATTTTAAAGTTTATCGAAATCGTTTGGGCAAGGACTTAGCAAGAGCGTGACGTTAATGTTTTGCAAATCTTCTAGATTTTAAAACAGGATCAACAAATGTCACATGGAAGATATTAGCTTCATTACTGAATTATAAGGCCACATCAAATGTGATCCGGAAACTGAATATAAAGGGTACCGAAATAACGGGGAAACCACTTGCAGATGCGTTTAATAAATATTTTGTCAATCTTAAGGTACAAGATGCAATCCACAACAATCTGGAAAAGATTCGATGGAATAGAGAAACAACTTTTCTCAAGCCGACAAGCGAGACTGAAGTGTTTACAACAATACCTAGCTTAAGTAAGACTAATGGCAAATATGTCGATGGTTTTAAAACTAAACCTCTTATGTATATCGCTGATCGCCTTGCACGAGTTACAATACATATTTTTAATCTATCTCTATTCTAGCTATTTTATCTAAAGCATTCTAGAAAGTTAGATTAAGCCGATTTAATAAATTTGAAGCGAAACACAAGATAACTAACTCTCAGTATGGCTTTCGGCGAGGGTTAAGTACAGAATTTGTCCTTCTAACACAAAAGAAACATATTTTAATGTATTTAGAGCAAGGTAATCTTGTACTTTGATTATTTCTGGACTTTTCCAACGCGTTCTACCTCAAGAGTCATGGAATATTTCGAAATTTTGAGCCGTATGGTTATTGTGAGAAATCCTTAAGTTTAATACAGCGTTACTTGGAACACCCGAAACAAGTTGTTAAAATAGATGGCTCTCCGAACAACTACGGGTTTCTAGTGGTGTACCTCAGGACAGTATTCTAGGCCCATCTCTGGTCAATATGTATATGAATATTACAAACATTTCTCCTATAGCACAATTTATTATATACGCCGACGATAGGAGCATTTTCCTAATAGGAAAAGATGTTGAAGGATTCTGTAACTCCGCAGAATCTACGCTGCTTGCTTTGGAAGACTGGTCTGAAAAAAACCGCCTGACAATCAATGTGTTCAAGACGAAATGTATATGGTTCAGGGAAAAAGAAAGAAATATAACTGTAAATATAAATATAACCTTGCAACTCTATTCCGATCGAAATTGCGTCTACATTTAAAACATTAGGAGTAATTTTTCATCAAGTTTTATCCTGGGATCATCATATTAAACATCTAGCAACAAAACTCTCTCTAGTTTAGGCCTCACATATCGCAACCATAGTATTCTGTCAAGGAAGGTTATGCTGGTCATTTATAACCCCCTGTTTCCTCAAGTTTAAACTACTGTCAATTAGTGTGGGCGTCTACAACGAAGGGAAATATACAGAAGGTCCATAGATTTCAAGAAAGGTTTCTTCGTGCAGTAGATCATGTGCGCAGTCGTTTTCACACACATGAAATATTTTCATAATACAAGGTTACGCCTATTATGATAATATACGATTACCGAGTAAGTAAGCTTTATAAACAGGAAATAAATAATGGCGGCACATTCTTAAAACAATCAGCGAACCTACATAGTGACGCCCCTAGCCATGTCACCCGTTACAACGAATGCTGGAATGTAGAAACATACCGCAGAACATATGGTCTTCAAACACTGGAAAATCATTTGCCGAGATTATTCAATAAACTGAATAGGGAAAATATACAGCTGGAAATATATACATTTATAGAACTCCTAAAATATTATATGCCTCAATGATCATGTCTTTCTTAGTTAAGGTCCTCAATCATTTGTTGTAACTCGTCAGCATTGTTGCTGAATAGAACAATGTCATCGGCAAACTGAAGGTTGCTGAGATACTCGCCGCCGATCTTTACTAAGCCTTCCAACTTTAATAGCTTGAATACTTCTTCCCAGCCCGCAGTAAATAGCATTGGAGAGATTGTGTCTCCCTGTCTGACCCCTTTCTTTATAGGTGTCTTCCTGCTTTTCTTCTGTAGAATTAAGGTAGCTGTAGAAACTCTGTAGATTTTCCAAGGTCCTTACGTAAGCGTTTTGTACTCCTTGATTACGTAATGCCTCTATGAGTGAAGGTATCTCTACTGAGTCAAATGCCTTTTCGTAATCTATGAAAGCCTTATAGAGAGGCTTATTGTACTCTGCGGATTTCTTGAAAGCCCGCTTGATGACATGGATGTGATCCATTGTAGAGTATCCCTTCCTGAAGCCAGCCTGTTCCCTTGGTTGACTAAAGTCCAGTGTTGCCCTTATTCTATTGGAGATTATTTTGATAAATATATTAAATAATACTGGGAGTAAGCTAATGGGCCTATAATTTTTCACTTTTTTAACGTCTCCCTTTTTGTGGATTAGTATAATGTTTGCATTATTCCCGTTTTCTGAGACCATTGCAGTCGATAGACACTTCATATAAAGAGCCGCCTGTTTTTCGAGCATTATGTCTCCTCCATGTTTGATTAAATCGACCATTATTCCATCTTCTCCTGCCGCTCTTCGTCGTTTCATGTCTTGCAAGGCCCTTCTGACGTCATCGCTAGTTATAGGAGGAGTTCCTGTATCCTGTTCCTCACTTTTCCTAATTAAGGCATCCTGACATCTCTGGGTACTGCGCAGGTCAGTATAAAATTCTTCCGCTGCTTTTACTATATCTTCGAGATTGCTTATGATATTACCCTGCTTATCTTTCAGTGCATACATCTTCGTTTGTCCTATGCCAAGTTTCTTTCTCACCCCTTTCAGGCTGCGTCCATGTTTTACGGCTTCTTCAGTCTTTCTCACGTTATAGTTTCGAATACCATTTTTTTGGCCTTGTTCATCAGGTTTCACAGTTCCGCGAATTCTATTTTATCTCTTGAGTTGGACACTTTCATTCCTTGTCGTTTCTTTATTAGGACCTTGGTTACTTGGGAGAGCTTGCCTACTGGTTTCCTTAGTGCCATGGCTCCCACTTCCATTGCTGCCTCTGAAGCCAGCCTAGTTGCGGTTTCATTCATTAGCTTTATGTCATCATTATCTCTCTGTCCTAAGGCTGCATATTTGTTTGCAAGTACCAGACTGAATTTGTCTGCTTTTTACCCTGACTGTCTCTAAGTGGACCTGTTTCTTCTTGACCAATTTTGCTCTTTCTCTCCAAATTGAGGTGACTCTTAGCCCTCACTAACTTATGATAACTGCACTTTACCCTACCTATCACTCCTACATCCTGCACTATGCTAGGATCAGCATAAAGTATGAAGCCAATTTCTCTTGTTTCGCCATTAGGACTTTTCCAGGTCTACATTCTGTTTCTAGGCTTCCTGAAAAAGGTGTTCATTATTCGAAGTTTATTCCTTTCTGCAAATTCTACCAGCATCTCTCCTCTAGTGTTTCTCTAATCAACGCCGTAGCTGCCAATTGCTAGTTCAGCAGCCTGGTTTCCCCCCACTGTGGCCTTAAAGTCGCCCATTACTACAGTATACTGAGTTTAAACTTTTCTCATCGCTAATTCAACATTGTCATAAAACTCATCTACTTCCTCATCATCGTGACTGGATGTTGGAGCGTAGCCTTGTACTACCTTTAATCTATACCTTTTATTAAGCTTGATTACGACTACAGCTGCCCTCTTATTATTGCTGTAGAATTCGTCAGTGTTGCCCGCTATGTCCTTATGGATTAGGAATTCTACCCCGTATTGCTTCTTATATAGGAGACCTCTATAGCAGAGAACATGTCCGTTATTCAGCAATGTATAAGCCTCACCAGCTCTTCTAAACTCACTAAGGCCGATGATAACCCAAACCATGTCTGATAGTTCCTCAAAGAGTCCTGCTAAGCTAGCATCACTGGAGAGAGTTTGGGTGCTAAACATTGCAAGGTCAGTTTCCATTGGCGGCCTGTCCAGACCCAGATATTCTTAGCACCCTCTGCTGCGTTACAGGTCTGATCGCCACACACCTTGGTCAGGTGCTTCGCAGATGCTGGGGACTGAGGGCCATTGGGTAATTGATTGAGTCATTTGGGAGGGAGTGGCTGAATACTGCATCAGGGAGGCCAATTCCTCTTCTGGTGAGGGAGTGTCTTGCTGAAGCTTGGTGTGTCTTCCTAATTTGGTTGTACCCGGATTAGTATAGCCCCACTCGCTCTCGTCATCTTTTGCCGGTGACAGGCGTCACTCCAAGCTTGCAGATGTTGTGCACTGGAGGAGGTGAATTTCAAGCCCACCATCGCCAAAAAAAAATAACAGCAACCTTATAGAGGGATTTGAACTTCCGACTATGGCAACCGAGCATTCGACATAGCTCAGTGAGATAATCCCATAGGCGGCGAGGCTACCTTATTGCCGACAAATACGGCCCAGAGGGCCTACATGGCTAAAAACTTTTGTTTTATCCGCGATAGATGTGTAACTCAATATAAAACAATTTCTAAATGGTTCTGGCCCTGTAGGTCCGGAATCGCACGTACGCAGACGGCCATGAACTCGGCTAGGCAAGCCCTACAGGCTTACCGACGACCATTCACAGTTGCGAATACATGATCGTGATCTACAGAAGTACGAATGGAAAACCGCAAAAACGAATATATGCGCCAATGTAGAAGAAATAACTGGACGCAAACTACGACTTTTTTTTTTACTTGATGAAAATTTTTATGTGATCTTTGCAACTGTCGACCTTACGTTATTTATTTCTTATTGTTTGCGTGCTACTGGAAACATTCTCATCACTTTTCTCTTTTTAGCATTGCAACTTTTTTTGAGGGGGTGGGCGGAGGCTCTGATTAGAAAGTCAGCGCGAGGCACATCGGTAGAGTTTAAGTTCATTTTGCATATCCCAAATGCCTGAAAACGTGCTTGAATTATCGGTGGTATACGAGTGTTGATGATAGCGGCAGATACAACGGCATAATATATCTCAACGGTTCTGACACATAAGTATCAATAAGCCACTAAGTGGAACATCCTGATCTCGTTCCACACAGATTTTTAAGTGGAACATCTTCGCCAAAATATTTCACTTGCTCAGCGGAACATACGTAGAATGAGATTAAGAATGTGCACTTATGTTTAGGTGGACGCGAAGAATTTTATGAGGTCTCGTTTATTCCGAAGCCTTCCCCTCTCATATAAACAGCGGGACCTCTTATAATGCGTGAGTTCGTTCGTGAGGTTAAACATCATAATTTTATTACTTTCCTCCTATTCAAGGGTGCGGGCATGGTATTCCTTTCAAAGGACATTTAAGAGCGCGCTTCTCATTATGTTATTGCTGATATGTGTTTGCGTAAAGTAATAATGACGCTAATATTACGTAAAGTCAAATAACCATCACCCTGAACGTTCAGAACATTTTATAGTGTATTTCATGGCAAGGCTTTTTATTCATCTTATTGAAATTTTATTCTTGCCTACGCAGTGCACAGAGACACCAGACAAATGGTACATGATGTACAGAAATTACCCGTACGATCCATTCTACGGCGGAGCGGCGAAATGTGTCAGTTTCCAGAGGCTTGGACCAAGCAAAGATTTTGCAGTTCCATCAAAGTTCTCATGGCACACTAAGGGAGCTGGAACTCAGTCAGTGTAAGAGCCTTCGGCGATTTTCTGCACGAAGCTGTTCCAATGCGAAGCATTCTTCGCCTCGTACCAACTATTATGAGGTAGATATAGTTAGGTGCCTATCTCGAAGCGCATGGCACTTCTTCAGTGAAGAACATTACGTGTCCGGTGATAACATTTGAATCAGGGTTCCCCAGCGCAACAGCTCGATGCTCCAAAGCCATTTATACCACACACAGATGCATGGAACGGCACAATTACAATCTCGCTACTTTCCTTCTCGCACACAAACAAGCGCTTTGAGACGGTTGACATGTGCCTCGCGTCGCATAGCAACAACTTGCCTGTACAGGCAACAAGTTTCCCCCATAGCTCTTCGAAACTCTATGTGGCATTGCACGGCCTTCGGGATTGATGCAGTTTACTTTCGCCGTGAAATGTCCAGGTAGGAACGGAAGTGGTCGTGGCGTATTTTCTCTGGAGTACAATGTCACACAAACACTTGCGTCACACACACTATTGCTCACCTTAAATAGAGATGCCGCAACATCTTGCGGCACTTTTTGGAGCCCCGAATGATGCTAGATAGCCAGCTACCTGCAAAATGTTTCGAATAGAATAGGTTGATTCCCCATGGTACGGGTACGGGGTGCGCTGGTCGTAATAAGAACCGTTCGCTAGCCTATTCCATTCAGCCCGACCTACTGCTTATCACTTCAGATATCGCTTGCAATTGCTTACTGTAAGTACTGTGCGTACAATAGGTCCTCATATCGAAACGTTATCCAGCCTTTCTGAGGCAGGTTGTCCCTTTTCGTAATCATTATGGTACATATTTTCTGTGGTGGGATTCGTGACACGGCGTTGATCATCAATTCGATCCACGCTCATGTAAGATTATTATAATTTCGAGCTCTCTGCGTTATTCGGTGTCCTTAACGAACGTACTGCTTACGTAATCTAAATAATAGCGTCGTTCAACATGGCGACACCCGTAGCTACCTCTTCAGTGCGACCTCGATGCTTTTCGTTGCCAACAGTGGAATTCGTTAGGTGGTGCTTTCTTTGAACTTACCTGATCCACATTAACATGAACGGCCAGCGTGCCATGTTTCGGAGACGGTTTGGGGATGTTAACGACCCCCCACCTGTCGAGACAGGTTGGTATAGAACGGCAGAAAGAATGCTTTTTGGATTCTGTTGGCTTGGATAGATTCCCACAAGATGGCGCCCTGTTTGCCTAAGCTTCCTTTACGATAAAGCTTCCGCACTTTGAGCAATTACTTCGAGTAACACGTATTTATTGTCCTGTAAGCTGCTTGTGTTTACAAGTTACTTTTCGCTATACATTAAAGTTCTCTATGAATCATAGAGACATAGCCACCTGCGTCCAACAGTATTTACGTTGGTGCGTGTACGTGAAGCTGTGAAGGCCAAATAATTTCGGCGACGAAGCAATATGTGTAAAATATTCGGAAATGTACCATATCTCTTTTTCAGTGTCGGCACGTATGTTTCCACTTCGATGCCCGGATACAGAAACAAAAATTTGCACACCTTCTTTCCTAAGAATGGTAAGTTAACACTACCAACTGTACTTGAATAAGGTCTAGTTGAACATATCTTTTTTTTTTGGCCGCCAGCTACCGCTGGGTGTTGAAAATTTTAGTTTTAGCACGCTGTTTGCATCTGCGGAATGTCTATAGGAACACACAGCAGCCGAAGCAATAAATAATGCGAATTTTGGAGGGTGGTTGATGCCTCCGCGAATATGGACTCGACACCCTTTACTCCCAGAAACACTTTAACTATGGAATCACAGTTGGCTATCTCATATGGGGTGTAATTGGGAAACGTACACGCCGCTTGAGCAGATCACCAGGCGTAAGCTATTATTGTGAATGACGAAATACTAGCACCAGCTGTATGACCACACTGACTGCGGGATAAAACACACACAGCCTTCGTCAAACCCTGTATTCTAGCACATTTTGTGCATATTACCAATACTGAGCTCCGACCCATCTCCTACGCTGTACACTGTATGCCATCAAGGGCATTATTCATTAAATAAAAACGAATAGCTTTCCAGAACCATTTGGCGATTCACGTAAATTGACTATCATCATCATAAGTTTCTGCGCAATATTATTTCTTTAAAATATTTCGCGTCCTGTGGCGACGTTGACAAAATCGCCTGCTACAGCTGTTCGAAGTCGTAATGCCCGACAAATGAGCGCAATTAAGTGTGTTAGCCATTTGCAAATTGTGACAAACCAAACAGGCAAATGGACGTTTCTCTCTGCATGTTCGCGATAGAGGTTGGGTGTATCAGACCAGATAATAGAAACACTGCGTGAGTTGTCTAATTCCGGTAAGCAGTATGAACCCTAATGCCCGCTTTATGCCGTCAAAAAGAAACCAGTCGGCGCTCACATTACCGCCTTTTCTTACGTACAAGCATGTTCCCACTGGTAGTGCCGTGTGAGCGCATCAAAGTTGCACTTAAAAAATGGTGCCAGCGATGCGGAGGTCGGTAGTGTGTATCAATTTTTAAATAAAAATATTGATGACACTTGGACATTTATTTTGCTTCTTTTCTTTCAGCTCCATATGCTTGGCAGAAGTATACGGTGTTTGTAGACTGCGGCAACTGCTACATTGGTCGTCATCCTTATGCCGGTAACGCCAAGTTTAGCAATGGTTCCAAGCAAGAGACAACTGCAGGAACTGATTGTATTATTTACAAACAATATTCTTCGGATAACATCAGGCGGCAGCTCGCATATTATAAATTGTCTCGAGCGAAATATAGATTGTCGCACGGAATCGTTACTGCCTTTACCCATTCAGCGATACAGAATAATATTAAATAACTTGTTTCTAAGTTTGCTCACGTGTAGGAAAGACACATTGACGCGTGATAACACCCGCACACGAGAAACACTGTGAAACACCCACGTTGTGGATTTCCTAATGGCTGATCTTCTTCAGTAAACCAAAAGAGTAAAGCCGGCTTTACTTATTCACATAACAATAAACGAAGTGTGTTGGTTACCCTATAATGATCGCAGCTATTTCTCTTCACATGATATTAGTAAGTAAATGAGGTAAGATAAAAAAGAAATAGCAGAAATTAAAGAAACTCGAGAGCGAAGCAAGATTAAGAAAGTAAACGAGGTTTCTATATAGTCTGACACACACTTGAGCATAGAGACATGAAAGATCGCGACATGGTTTCGCAGGACATTATTCTGAGTACAGATGAATTGAACAGGTACACAATGCCGCGATGCGGGATTAGACAAATAGAGCCACAAATGACGGAAATACAGAGACGAAATATTAAGAGCACATAGAAACGAATGACGAAAGCGGGCTACGTCATCAATCATGTGGGCAGATGAAGATGACTCACATATGGACAACACATTCATGTGCATACAAATGGTAAATTTGGTTTCTCGCACACAAGAGATGTAGGCTAGGTTGCACGTACAGCTGCTTACTCACCTCCGGCTGCAGTGTCAAAGTACACTTTCTCAAACTGGAGTGTATGGTGCCTTGCTCTACTGAACAGCTTTCGTTTCCTGAACAAAATATGGAAACTCTATAGCCGGAGCTATATGCCCGTCTCTTCGGTTGATGTATGGCCGTGCAATTGATACCTTACCCCCGTAAGCTTGTAACCGTGGCCGACAAATTCCTATTGTCTATGGACTTCCAATTATAAACTCGAAATCTTACTGACAAAATAGCTGTAATTATTAGGCAAATGTAGGATTATGCCTTCACTTCACCAGGTTCATCCCACAACCACTGAGCAGTCTAGTTATACAGTATATAAGTGATTAGTAGCGATTAGCAAGTCCAGCGCAAGCTTCACGACTACTTTATACCGCTTGGAAACGTTAGTAATAAGTGGCCCACTTGTACGCCACATTTAACTGTGCAGAGTGTTACCTGTGCAGACGTTAAAGGGACAAGCTCTGGTGGAGAAATTGCCCGCACGCCTTTGCATGGCTACGTTCGCCTGTAGCCAACACAGTCTTCACCATATTTCCAATGGAGACGACTTAGTGGGGAAAATTCAATTTTTCGATACTCTAAGAATGGCGGGAGAACTAATACCCTCCATGTTCATTTTCTCGGCAGGACACGGCTGCACGTTGTGGCGTCGTGCAGAAAATGGCGGCGTTAAAGGCACCGATCACTGTGACTTTATCTTCGTCTTACTCTGCGGCTCATTTCCCAAGTACACAGTGTACGAGCCAACCTGTCCACGTGAGGTTGGCAAAGGCGCAGTGGAAGCTCTCGAGGGGATCAGTGGCTGACGAGTTTTCGACGTCGCAGATGCAAGCAATGTGCATGACTACTGCAATAAAGCACAAACTTGTTTCCAATATACATCGTAAACTACTACTGTGGCTTTGATCGCCACGTTTTCGCAGCAGCTCTACCGTTGTGCACACAATACTTACCTAAAAGACGCGTGGAATGACCTACATTCATCAATCCACGAGCGGCATCACCATGAGTCAACCTTAAGGGGACAGGGAGATGCATCCTCATTTCTCTTTTTACATCGCGATTCCTTCTTTAACAGCCTTCAGTATGTCTGATGAGCTTTCCGAATGTGTTATTGGCAAATTAGTGCCTAATTCTTCTGCTAGCCCTTGCTGCGGTATTCTCACGGACCCAGATGCCTCCTCGCTAGCGCATTTTTCACTGAGTTCACTAGCTATGTGTGTTGTGCTTTATGAATATCACTGTAACGAGGCATAATTTTGGCTGCGTTACCGTGGTTTATTTCTACCGCATCGGCAGAGATAAAACTCACCTCGCATCGGGGAAGCTCACCTCGCATCGCATGGTGAGTTTCCCCACATCGTGCCGTGAGCCTTAATATCTACCACGAGTCTGTAAGGCTCAGGAAGCTGATCAATGATGTTATAAATGTCTGTTTTTTCGATATGATGGTTCGGGTGTGTATAAACGAGACACAGAGCGACCAATTCACTAAAAGAATGGTCCAAACTGACACTGCCTCAAGGGGCGTCTAAAGGACGACGTGTCACCACGATACAGACTTCTCGGCTGCTATTCCTACACCACCGGAGGTATTAGCCTCGTGGCGGTGTTTTCAGATGGTGGTTCAATTTCGAAGAAAATTAGTGTTGGTCGGTGTCACTTGTGTCTCTTAAACGCACAGCAACTTTGAATTATATTTGTGTAGGAGTTCTCTAATATTGTTGAGGTTATCAATGAGTCCTCTGACATTTCATTGTAGCATTTGTGTCTCCATAATTAGGCAGGTGTTTGTACCGTGTGCTTAAGAGATGAAGATTACCTCACGGGCCTTTTCCAGGTGCTGTGACGGGACGTTTGTCTTTTTTGGAGAGACCGTGGTGAACATCGCGGGTCCTTAGGCGCTGGTGGCGCCGCCTGGATGGTTTTATCCATCGTCTGGCTGTTGTATGCATTGCCTCTTACGAGGCGCTGGACACGCGTTCTTGCGAGCGTTGCGCTTGATGTGAAGGCCTCGATAAGATGGAAGAAGCCTTGGAGGCCAGCAGCCCTGAGGTTGATGACCCCTTCTCTTGGGGCGGCGGAGCGGCGTCAACGCCGGTTCATTGCATGTGGGACGGACAGCAGCCGGAAGACGTTATGCTACCGCCCCTGGCGCACAACTTCGGCAAAGCTGTTTGTTGGCAGGTATGACACCCGCCGGTGGGCCTCCTTGAATGTTTTTCTGTTCCATTACTTTGATTGTGACGATTTCTTTTTTTTCCAAGACGGGCACGACCGCCAGTATGCGGCATACTCGCCATCACAGTTGACACAGTGTAGAGTCTTCTGGCAGGTTCCAGAGTAATGTTCATTGCCACTACACTTGGCACAAGCCAGCCAGCCTCGACATCCTGTGAACTGTGGCGAAACCTTTGGTACTTGGAGCATCTGAGGGGATTTGGCACATATAGCCTAACGCGAGTCTTCCACTGCCCGGCCTCGATGGACTCAGGTAGTACACTTGAGACGAAAGTAAGTACTAGGTGTTTGGTCTGAATTTCTTTTCCGTCCTACCTCATTTTAATGCGTTTGACACTTGTAAAGTTTTGACCACACGAACCATGCAGGAGTTTAGCTCCAGACAGCTCCAACAAATCAGCATTGGAGACGACGCCACCTGTCGTATTGACGGTATAGTGCTGGGCCAGTGTTACTGGAACAGCCCCAAAGGATTTATTCGGTTTCTGACTGGGCAGCTCCAGTAGAAGATAACTGCTTGCCATTTTCGATGCTTTCTAACCAGATCCGAAGATTTCAGTCAGAGATATCGAGACGAGAAAGGACGAGATCATTCTCACCAGCTTCATCAAAATGGATGACGTGAAAGTAGGGAAAGTACTGCGTTGGGTTTCCCGAAAACTGAAAGATTTCGGTGGGCCCTCGTTTAAGAGTGCGACCAGGAAGTGGGGTAAAGAAGTTGCCCTTGATACAGATAATAAATTTCGCCAGCGCCACCAGCCACTCAGAACGGAACTTAACGAGAGGACACTGATAGCATTCAAAGGGTATGTCCATACGTCAGCTGTACGATACTACTATAATCAAATATGGTATATCCAAGGTTGTCTACCCACAAAAAGTTAAGCCTTGCTGCCCAGAAAACTGGAAGTAAAAAGAAATGAGGAGAAGACAGGAAAGCTTCAGAGTGAGGGGAAAAGACAAACATTGGAGAGAAGAGTAGGAAAAGGGAACTACTGATTTCCCCCGGGTGGGTAAGTCCAGTATTGCCGTTTACGTGAAGGGGAGGAAAAGAGGTATGTTGCCGTCGCCGAGAGGCCGGGAAGGTCCAAACACCCGGCATTTGCTCAACCTTTAGGATCTCCTTTTCCCCGGACACGGCTAAGGAGCCCACGGTTAGACGCGGGAGGGTCCAAACCTCGCGTGGTCGGGTACGTGGTGTAGCAACACACCAGACGCCTGCTGACACAGGCGTCCCTGCGGGGGTGGACCACTGTTAGTTGCTCTATACATGTACATAAAACATTCACATGAACGCTTTTCTCAGCTCTCCCACCCCCTCTCTATACCTCTACCACGTGAGCAGCGTCCCACACTGAAAAATGGCCAGTTTTCCGCTCTTGAAGGTCGGCCTTACAATATACGCAGTCACTTCTCCGAAGTGGAGCCCTCGATCAACTTACGTGCGAAATGGTCGAACTTATCAATCACTTCAGTGATAAAAGCCATGACATCTGTTTTCAATGGATAGCAGAGCGTCGCAGTATCATCGCAAATTATGGCCCACATAGATCAGCTCGGACGTCAAACCAGAAAAATCGCTGCACAGCCCTTCCTCTCTCAAGGACAGACGTTGCGAGACAGCTTCGCATTCTTGCCCGCACGCTCTCGTTAGCTGGGTCAAAATACCGCACAAAAACGGTGCACCATACGGCATAGAATAAACCCTTCACTGGAACTCGGACCTTCGGCTGGACTGCACCGGCATGAAACGTATCTTCATTGTCGGTTGTGGCTAGAAGTTGACTTCACGAAAGCTTATGCAGCACTTATTGGAATGGCTGACAATCCTGAGTGTGATATCTACAGATGCGAAGAGAACATTCACCAACTAGTGTACCCCTTTCTTCAGTTTGAAGCACAAGGGAATGTATGCCCAAGTTATTCAGGAAACTAAGTGATCGTCCTGTGATTGAAAATACAATATTAGAACATTGTCCCCACCGATTATCGGCTCAGAAGACTGTGAAGGCAGTTTTGTGCTTTCTGAGAACGCTAGGTTTGAGCAAGTCCTTTGACTCCGTAGTCCTGTTCTCGCACGTGTCTCTCGCCCCTTCTCTTTCCCCTTTCTTCTTCTGTCTTTCTTCCTTCTTTCTATTCCTCTCATCCCTTCCCCCAGCGTGAGACAGTGAACCGGACGGTGGACTGGCTGAAATTTCTTCTTTTCTATCGCTCTCTTATGCACTATTTTCCACTTTGAAGAAATCAGGAATATAGACGGACTCTATCCATATGTTTAAGAAGATTGTAGTAGCATGTGCTATCGTCATTATGCTAGCTCGCCTACAGCATGGGCGCCATCACAAAGTCGTACGAGATATGGGTTATAGAAACGTCAAATTGATAAATGAGAGCCTGCAAAGTCGCCGGCGGCGCCCTCGCGCACACCTGTCGTGACGTCACAATATAACTACCCATATAGTTCGCGCGGCTATATTCGGACCTATCTTTTTTTGTAATTTTCCGACAGACAATACTATTCACCTTCTTGCTCAAATTCGCGCTTGTTTTCTACTGTGTGCACACCTCGTCATCGCAGTCCGATTGTCATGAATTTCAGCGCTGCAGAAATGGACAGCGGCAGAATTCAAATACGTTAAAGGGCCCCTCACCAGGCCCCACAGCAAATTTTGGTTATACGCTGGAAGTTGTTAGGTGTCCTCTAATGAGCGTTCTGCCACAAGAATATTTCAGATCGGCTCATTAATAGCCGAGACAGAAATATTTCTGTGCCGCCAACCAATGATTTCAGCCGGTGGGCTCCACTGCCAAGCAAGACGCTCTCCCCACTCGCCCGTCTTGCATTCGGAAGCGAAATTCCTTCCCTGCATTCTCCCATAGCAGACCTCGAGAATCGCGTGACACATACGTCACAGGCCCCGCCTTCACTTTTTTTGTCTTCGCTTTTTTTTATTACGGCCCAATGCATTTCCGCTGACGACGTCGTGCGCTAGCTGAGAAGGTATTCTGTAGGAGTCCACCTAGTGGACTGTCCCTTGCGGCCGCTGCTGATTGGCTGCGGCCGCTCGTCTACACACACAAACACACACACACACAGTGTGTGTCGGTTCAGTGTGTGGAGGTTCAGTGCCTCTTGAAATGAAGAGGCCACCCACCACGGGTAAAGGTTTCGCTTACTCAGAACAATACCGTTTACTCAACCTCAACATCCCAATGCTCGTGAATGGGCTGTCAGGCGCGTACGGCTTGTGCTGGCTGCGTGCTCCAGAGAAGGGAGTAAGGCTCGCCCATTGCGCACTAACAACCATTCCGTAGAGCTTCCACTCCGTACGCCTGGTCGGCCCGGACAAAGAGCCGTTTCAAATTAAGTTTTATTCATTGATTTTCCGTAGGCCTCGCGCGGAAAGCGATCAGAGGAAGACAAGGACTCCTCCTTCTCTTTTCCGATTGGCTGATGAGTCCCGTGGTTTCCGCTACAGGGCACGGTGTTGGCGATATGATGTTTTCCACAAGAGCAGCTCGGTCACGGCACAAAAGAAGCTTAAGCGTATCCCACTCCGGTGTTGGCAACCGCAGGGTGATTACCCTACCAGGACTTTAGGCATTTTCATTGCTTAGTCCCCATTTTCTTCACAAAACACGGTAGCTTTTCATTACAAGTCAGACATTCTATGATGAGCTCGCAGTTAATCCTCGGAAATTTGAGACCATGAAACATCTAGTCTAAAATCAATACGCTCAGGTTTTGGTGGGCATGCTCATGAATTCGCCGGATAATATAGGTAGATGATCATCGCGTATGACCTTGTCGAGCCAGCCATTGAAATGAAAAGGATCGACAGTGTCTTATAAAAGGCAAGTTTACAGCAACTGGCAGACGTTTATCTCTGGAATAAAGCTGCAAGTACTGCAGCAGTCTTCTGTTATGCTGGCTAAGGGATCAGCCAAGTTTACTTGGAGATACAGCCTGTAGGAACCACATCAAATCCTCAGGAGGTAGGCAAATGAAGCTTCGCTGCGAGGCTGGGCGTCATTGTAAAGCCGTAAATAAATAATGATTGAAGTAGCCTCCAGCTGAGATACGAAAGGATGGCCCCACAAGTACTCTAAGCAGCAACTGCGTTTCCCATAAATGATCCACACATATTACGAGTGAGCAACACACCCAACTCGCCGTTTGGCCAACAAGTCATTCGAGTAGTATGTTTTCAACCTCCACTACCTATAGTCAACTAGAATATATATTCTAGTTCACTATACCCTTACCCTAATCCCGCTCTCTTTTCATGCTCTTTCTTGTGCAGCGAGGGACCTATAACGCAAAACTATTTCAAGCTGTTTTTATGCCAATATCCTAACGTCAAGTTTAGCTAACTGCTGATGCAAGCATCGGGAAGTGACCTGCGCCATTGTTGAACCACCCAATCAAACGTTCTACTCGTTTATAGGAGCACACTTTTGTTTGCTTTGAAATCGAATACGATTGCCTACCCTAAGTGACAAGCCATTTTTTTTATTTATTAGCTGACAAGAGATGAGGAGCACGCAAAAGTGGAAATTGTTTCGAGCGGGCCGAGGTAGCGGAGCGAAAGTATGACCGCTTGACGAGGGTGGTGCCGGCGTCGGAGGTTGGTCCGTTTCCCCTTTCTTAGATTGCTGTAGCTTATGTGTAACCATGGTGGTATTTAGCGGAACGTTAAAAACGCCGTTAACGCGGATCCTCAGAGAAGAAGAGTTGGCAGAGCGGTGTTTTATACGCGCAGAAAAGGCTCGACAGCGTTATACTGCCGCGAGAAAGCTTTTTTCTATACTTAAATAACTCCGTTCTTCCTGGCAGCTCCGATTAGCCAGAGTCAGAGTGACCCGCAGGTAGACGTCGTGTATTCATTTGGAAAGGGACATGCTCTACCTATCCGGAAAAAAAAGTTGTGTACGGTACTTTAGGCCATCTTTAATATGTACACATCAGTTTGACGTGATGAGTTTTCGAGGCTTTGTGATGTCGCGTGGCAGAAAAGCGAGGTTAGCGCAGGCCGAAAACTTTTGACCGATAGCAGAGGGCTAATTGTGAAAAACGTGTGGAATCAGAAAAAAGACCCAGGTGTCCTTAGCTATCAACTAACAGACGCCAAGTCAAAAGCCTTGTAAAGCCTACTGTAATTCATCCTAATCTATCTTAATCCACCCTAATCCACCTTTTTCCTTTATGTCCACTTCAGTAAGCTTAAACCACCTTAATCCTCGTTAATACACCTTCATTTACACTAATTCATCTTTAAACGCGTTAATCCAGTCACTAATTTATCATTAAATTACTTTAGGAATTATTAATCCTCTGTCATACATGGCTAGACATGCCGTCCTGACTTTCGTACTTCACACCATCCTGCCGTCCTGACTTTCGTACTGTGATTCGTATCTGACAACTCGACCTTGACACAGAGAGATGTAAGGCTTTCGCCTTAACTATTATTTTTATTTTGTTGTGGCTAATCATACGAGACATGGTGTGGAGAAATGACATCAAACGAAGAGTTTTCGCGGTTTTCGTGACGTCGCGTTAAAGTCGGGCGAAATGGGGATCACGCTGAAAACGTTTGACCAGTTGTGGTGGACTGATTGCAGCAATGCAATAGAAATGCTTGGAATGGCTGTACGTTACTGCACACGAGTAGTGGCATGCAATGTCATGCTCGAGACATTGTCGTCACTTGCGGGGTTTTGACGACAATGGTCATGGCCATAATTTCGGTGCATGCACACGACACGCTCTCTTTCGGCGGCAGCCGCGCGCCTTGTCGTAATCCAATGGTGAACATGCAAAAAGAAGACCACATCTCACGAAAAAAATTAGTTATCGAAAAAAAAATGCGCGGATATACATACTAGAGATCCACTGCGACATACGGGTGAATATTAGCAAGCCGTAAAAAGAAAACTCAGCGAAAGCCCACCTGGTGGAGTGCTCCCTTACTGCACCAAAGCCTTGTGTCTAATAGAGGGCGAGGCGGTGAAACTGCGTCTGCTGTTGCATGCGAATTCCGTGTTTCTTAAGATCATGGGCAATCAGTTGAACGGTAGCTCACGAGATTGGGGAAGACTCATGAAACAGAGAAGTCGTCATCCACCCGCCTTGTAGCACGAAGTCGCGAAAAAGACCCATACCATTTTCTCAGAAAGTGAGCTTTCTATAGTGAAAAAAAAATTGCACTGGTCAGATGATCAATACCGACATAAGCGTGCTTTCTGGACGGTCGTTCTCCAATCTAGGCTAACCAAGAGGCTGTGAGATTACCGAGGCCGTAGTAGTTAACAACTGGAAGTGAACACAGAACATGGAAGATTACTTTTGTAAGGTTTCTTTTGTAGCTTGGCACTAGAATTCGGCGAAAGTAATTTTTTCTCTTTCTTGTCTTCACATTCTGGAAAATCATTTGCTCAGGTGGAAATCATTTGAAGGTTGTCCAGGCGTACAAGAAGGGGTTGCTAAAGCTTGGGCAAGACCACAGTATACTACACATATGCGCTATACTTTATTTTGGATCAATTACACTTTGGAATTTCTAAAGAGCTAATTAAGGAAATACTGATGGGTGTGAAGTCTGAAGGAAATCAGCGAGAACGGATGGTAGTGTGGCACATTCTTTGTGTTTTTCGTGCGACTGCACTTTAGAAACGTATAATCTACTTTAAGGGAAAACTGAGTTCGCGCTCTGCCATGCGCAAAATATTTCGCATGACATGACAAAGTCCTTTACATTGCAGAAGGGATGTAAGTTGGGCTTACTGGTAAGTACATAAGAAAATGGGCGGGGACGGCGTGACAGGGTGAAAGCATATCAGACAACGCCAACGCAGACGTGAAGAGAGAGGACAAGGACAGACGTCACTCGTGCTGTATCTCTTTGTCGCGCCTTCTCGTTATGTCCCCAGGATGCATTAACCAGTACCTTTCTATAAATAAACCAGGTTTTTGTGGAGTAGACGAGACACTCACCAGTAGGGGTGAGACGAGCGGGTGAGATACTCGAACATCTTATTTTTCTCTACAACGCTCGAGCAACATCTGGCCTTTCACTTGGGCATTGTTGTGTAACCATATGACGTACAGGAAGTGGCGTAAATTGTTAAGAATTAGACTTGCCGGGGTTTTTCTTGGCGTATAAAAGGAAGCCTTTCTGAAGCGAGCTCTCGCCGTCCGACACTGACCGCAGACTACCATGTCGACGCGCATAGGTATTTCGCTTGCAACTGCTGCCATCTGCGCTTTCTGCTTTTGTCCCAGCTTCACACAGGCACAGTATTACCCAGAATTGCGCTACGATCTGCAAAAGTATCAAGATGCATTTGCGGTAAGCGCTTTCGTTTCATATCGACTGATGCACGGAGTGAATTGATGTTCTATATCAAGGAGGCAACCCGTGTACTTGAGGGCCATAATAGTATGCTATACCACTGTGGTATACACTGAATTCTCGCGTACGTCCTACTTTGAGTAATGTCAACATTCCGTGCAAAGTTCCGATACTATGTGTAGCAATGGTGCAGTTGGCCTTTATTTTTCGTTTCTCGCTAGCAGGCGGTGAAGGCAGGTGAACACATTGTTAACCAGCGTTTTGCTAAGCTCGTCATGCAGGGCAATGACAGGGACATGAGTGACATGAATTTGCGTGCTCTAGTTAGCACACCTCGCATTCCCTTAGAATGTGTTGATCTTCGTAATTCTACTAAGCAAAAAAAATTACAAGAAAGTGTTTCTGTGTGTTTTTTTGTGTGCGTGTGTGTGGTTGTTGAGCCTTTACACGGTTCCTTCCTCTGCATAGTGAACCACAACTTCAGCACGTTTTCCCAAGCAGCAGATGTTTGCTCTAGCGGCAGCTTTATGGCAGTTGTATCGAGCGCCTTGATCATAGCGAATTACAAACCATGGAAAATATACTTTTAGCACTTTGGCGATCACTTGTATGCGCTTCATCAGTATGGCGAGTTCATGCGCAACATCAGTGATGTTGCAGCCAACTCTGGCGCTTCACGTTATTCGGGAGCTTTCCAACAACTACCACAACTAACGTCTGCTCAAAGTGCGATGCATGTACTTGATGCAACGAGTGCAGCGCTGGCATGCCCCACTGAGCACCAGAATGCTCCACAAGACAACATTCTTTCATGTTCCGAATATCCAAAAGGGGCCTCACTGAATGCAAGTACGAGATATTGCGTACTCCAGTCGAACAACTATGTGTGAAATGTTACAAACTTCAGCCTACTTTTAACAGCAAAGCTATTTCAGCTTTCAGTTCCACCGTGGAGCGTTACCAGAAAACTGCCCAGCTATGCGGAGCCTCGTGTTGCCTAGCAACCAGCTGCGAGAGCACCGAGTGACCGCCCTCGCACCCCATGAGCGTAGGGCGGAGTCATGACCTCTACTCCACGCGTACGTGCTGCTGCCATGGGAAGACAGAAGAAAGTCTGGACGCCCGAAGAAGAAGCGGCTTAGCAAGAAGAGCACCATACTGCAAAGCGAGAAGCGATGCGTCGCCACCCAGCGGAACCGGAACACCGCACCGAAGCTGCGGCTGAGAAGAGGCGATGCTGAGTCGAGGATCCCGAGTTTCAGTCCATGGAATGCAACAGTCGGCGCCTGAACCCTTGACGTCGCCGAGAAAGCGATCCGGGCCTGCGACTGCTCGAAAACTTCCAGCCGTGATGACCGCTGTGATGTGTGGGGGGACCGACGAGAGCGTGAATGAGACTAAGTGCAGCCATGCATAACTTTACCAAGCCTATATACAACTTTGCAAATCCTAGCATATTCTCGCTGAAATCTGAAGAAGGCACAGCAACTCGAACGATGCTTACTTGGGTCACGTTCATTTATTTAAGCACAAAAAACTGCGTTATCGCGGCCTGCTTCTTTGTGTTGATCGCATACCGTATCACGCCCTGTTCCACAGTTTGCAAACACTCAACAAAGGCAAACCCACTGCCCTCAATAGCACTGCACGTTGAATAATCTCGAGCATGGTCTTTAACGTCAGTGCCACTCTTTTTTTCACATTCATCGCCATCACAGCACTACACACACCCGCGCACCGCACTCGACACGACCACCGAAAGAGCCTCCACACAACGCTACGACGGCCACGCCACTGCTAACACTAAAACGCAAAAGCAACATTCGATCACGCCGCTGCTGAAGCGGCGCTGTCAGCGGTTGTGAGATGCGGACGATTTCTTTGGCTGTCAACTCTCGATGACGACGTGGCATCTGTGGAGCTGCCAGCGCCTGCGAGGTAGTCCTGAACGTTTGCTGCACCGCACAATAGAGCTGTAGTGCAACGAAGCCTGCCGCCTACTAGTAAAGGGAGGTAGGGCTTGGCGTCGCGAAGTTCGTTATATCCGTTTTATGCCAAACCGCGTTCGCTAAAGGAAGTTAAAAATACATGTGTTTGACAGAAATATTTCGGGAGAGTTCGATATATTCAATAATTCGTTATATGCGTGTTCGTTATATCGAGGTTTGACTCCATATCCCGTTGGTGTGAAAACTGGCTTATGTCCCTAAATGTTTCGAAGTGCTGCTATATCCGTTTCGCCAGAAAGCGTAAACCCATGCACCCAAATTATCACATTAATGGTCAGCCCCTTGCCACAGTTAACGAAAATAAATACCTTGGAGAGACCTTTTCTTCAGATTTGTCATGAAATCGTCACGTTGAATGTATAACTCAGAAGGCGGGTCGCGTTCTTAGCTTTATCAATAGAAATTTCAAGCATGCCCCGCAACACGTTAGGGAAACACTATACGTAACCAATGTCTGGCCTATCCTTGAGTATGCCTGCGTTGTGTGGGACCTCACACACAGCTTCTCATTATTAGCTTAGAAGCTATTCAGAACCGCGCCGCTCACTTTGTAACTAGTTACCAATTTCCCAGCAGCATCTCCGATATTAAACATCGAATGAGCTGGGTGGACATTTCCTTGCGCCGTGAATGACTTCGCCTCCTATTTTTGCGGGACATACTGTGCAATGAAACACCGTTAGCTAAAAGTAGATATTTACAGGCACCGAGTTACATGTCTGAGCGACGAGATCACAGCTTAAAGATTAAAGAAACTTTGACCCTCACGGCTGTTTATAAGAACTGTTTTTTTCTCCGCGCACTATCAGTGAGTGGAACCGGCTGCGTCCTGACATTGTTGTAACTGCTGCTCATCGTGCAAGGTTTTCCGATATGCTTAGTGAGTAGATTTAGCTTGTTCATTTGTTTTGTCCAGTGACTGTTTGCCTGTGTTTGTTGCTTGTGTTTATTTATTACTTTGGTGCAATGAAGTGTTTGTCTACCTTGCCACAGCCTTTACCATAATGCCCATCAGGACGCTGTATTTTATGCGCGTATTTATTAAATTTACAACTTTGGTGCTGTCAAGTGTTCCTTTATTTTGCCTCGTCCCCCCTACTGTAACGCCCACTCAGGCGATATGCAGGTACTTGAATAATAATAATAATAATAATAATAATAATAATAATAATAATAATAATAATAATAATAATAATAATAATAATAATAATAATAATAATAATAATAATAAAATTGACATTTCTAGTATTTTAAATCCGGTGGAGCCCATCTCAATATAGACGTCACATTAATACGATTGACATTGAAGGAATGTAGCAACGTGCCATATTGCCAGCACCGAAAAGCGTATGCAGCCAGCCTGCTCTGTCGCGCGTAGATGGATGGATGGATGGATGTTATGAGCGTCCCATTTGGAACGGGGCGGTAAGTTGCACCACCAAGCTCCTGCTATTATACTACCTAATGTTCTACCTAGGTTAAAAAAGAAAACAAGAAAAAAAACCCTATGAACTCCCACGACCAAATTTTCTGACCCCCTATTGAGAACTTTGCTTTTGTACGTCTCTGTTTTTTGTCGTTTCCTTACTTTTCTTCCCCCAATCTTCCCATCTCCTCTTACGCCGCGCCATCTAGTAGTGGTGCCGTAAAGCCCACACGTGGCACGGACCTTACGGTGTCAATAATTTGCTATCGCAATTGAAGCTTCGGCGTTCGGGCGAAACTGCGACATTGTTTTTGTTTCTCAACTTTCGTAATTGCTAAGCGCCATCTATTCTAAGGGCAAGAAGCGTGCGGTAGATTTGGAAATTGCACAACTCGGAAAACGCGTGCCAGCCCTCTCCTAAGCCTATTTCACGAGCCGCGTTTCTGTGATACAGAAAGCTCCTGCTCGCCTCTCGCCACTGTCACGAAATGTTTGCTTCATATACTGGGACTTTCAGCTGGGCCTCTGAGCTCAGGTGCTGCAGCAGTTCTCAGTGGCAGTGTTACAGCGTCCGCTGACGCATCTTTGGAGCCGAAAGCTGGCCTAGATGCCGTATATGCTTAGATGTCGTACATGCCCAGATGCTGTAGTTGCCCAGATGTCGTATATGGCCAGATGCCGCATATGCTTAGATGCCGCATATGCCTGGAAACCGTTTATGCCTAGAAACCGTTTATGCCTAGAAACCGTTTATGCCTACATGCCGTAGATACGGCATATTGTAATGGAATCACAATAGAGTAGAGGTTAGTCTGCACAGATTCATTGTTAAGGAGTTCTAAGAAACGGAATGAGAACGCTCTTGTAGTGTCTATGGTGTTTTGTGTCCCTTTGTTCACGCTCGTTAACACCAACACGGCCACTCTGCCAGCAGCGAGGGCACGCTCGTGCTGGGGCGATGATATCTCACGTAATGCACAGTATGGTAAACGGGAGCCGCAGACCAATATAAAATTTGCATTTACAATAACCTCATCGTTCATCTGACTCACTCTTGCTCCTGGTAGCATTTGGGTCACGACGGTATCCGTTGTGTACTCTGCGAGGATGGTTTAACGCTCCTTCGCGTTATATTGCCTTTGTTGCTTACTTAAAAACTTCAAATGGCAAGTAAACTCACATAGGTACGCGAACACCCTCTCACACACGCAAGACCCTCTTTTCCCACAAGTACTCTCTGCCAACTATTTATTCAACATATTGGTACCATGGCGATATATGCGCCATTGCCGTTCATTCTCGATACAGCATGACGCACTGGTTCTTTTTCCTATTTGTCAGAAAAACCTCCAAGACCAAACGTGGAGTTCATTTTAAAGTGACAATAAAGCCAGATATTAAGTCAGGCAAAACAGATAGAATAGCGCTTGAGAATTTCTAAGGAGTCAGTATTATGGCCAAGAGGTCCTTAATTATCGAGATATTGAAGTAAACGCAGAACATGAAGAGAGACTCTCCCGGGACATTCAAGCACTTTCCAGACGACGAAAGCACTCGGGTAAATTACGTCACTAGTACTCAGCCATTCGTTGCAAGACATCATTGTACTGCATTATAAGACGGAATAATACGTTACTCATCCAGTCCTATTCCATTTTTAGAAAAAGAAACTCACTGAAATTACCCTTGACAACGACCAAAACGGTCGAAAGGTTTCGTTGTCACTCGACTCTGCATCGCCCACGCTTTTGGGCTTCACAACTTTCCTGACCGCGTAGTTGCTGCGCTGGTTTTACTGGCTCACGAAACTCGCACAAACTGCAAGTAGCAGAGAATTGAGCTTCCGTGTGATGTCGCGGGATGCCCGAACGGTCTACGCCACTTGACCAAAAAGCACGTGAGGCGGCGAATCCACTGCTCTGGACGGATAGATCGATGGATGTTACGAGTGTCCCCTCTGGAACGGGGTGGTGGGTTGCGCCACCAAGCTCTTATTTTATTGTCTAAAGTCCTACCTATGTTAAAAAGGAAAAAAAAAGAAAAGGAAAGGACAATCACAAGCAATTCCCATCACCAAACTTTCCTAGCCTCTATTCGGTACTTTGTGTGTGCCTCCGTTGTTTGTCGTTTCCCTACTTTTCTTCCACCAATCTTCAAATTGCCTCTTATTATTCTCTATTGCGGTGATGTGTACTTTCCGCCTGCTCTCGCTGAACCCAAGGGATTCAAGGAGGCCAGTGATTCCTCAGTCGACCGCTGGGCAGATATCTTAACATTATAATAAAACATGCTACATCGTTTCTCTAGCTCTACTGCGGGAAGCACATGCTTCTTCTTCATTTTTATATGCCGCTTTATAATTTAGTGTTCCAAGACATCCTGATCTCACTTAGAAAAGTAATGAGCTTGCATTTGAGTTATCATAAATTGCTTATCATAAATTGCCTGAGTGTGCTCTCTGCATGCTTTCTGTCGTTCAGCGATCACTTCTCGAATCTCCCTGTTCCATCAGCTTTTCGGTTTCCTTTTTTCCTTTCCAACGAACATGCTTTTGTTCTCTTTCCGTATTTCTGTCGTTATTACACATAGGAGCTGACTATATTCGCACTCTATTTGGCCATTTGCCAAGTTCTCCCTTCACTCTCGTGACCATATTTGTTATTTGTTCAGCGTTCAAATTTGGACTGGCCATTTTGAACTGCTTGCTGTCTTTCCCAACTACACATACCGTTTTCAAAATGATGCGTTTATGGTCCCTCCATATGCTGCTATACCCATCCTCGTCAATGAGCATTTCTCTCAACTTATCATGAGTTCCTTCTGTAATCAGACAGTAATGAATGGTCGACTGCCGGTTTCTCACTTCCCACGTGATCTGTCCTTCAAACTGAGGCCCTGTATTCGCGATAAGGAGGTTATGTTGCTCACAGAGATATAACATTGACTTCCCGTTGTAGTCGGTATAACCATCTAGATCCTGTATGTGGGCATTCATGTCACCTAATAGGATAATTTCGGCATCATTCCCGGTCTCTTAATCTCAGCTCTTTTGGAGTCCATTAACTCTTGATTCTTCTATGTGCAATTATTTCCGGTCCACGAAAACGTTACGCCGAGCCAAGTTTTTTGCCCACTCATTGAACCTGATAACCAAAGATGCTCTTGACATTCTGAATTTACTCTTTTCCATTTGGCTCCATAATGGATGAGCATGCCGACTTCTCATCCCTTTCTTGGCGAATTAGTTCTGTTGCACCCTTTCTAAACATAATTGTCAATAATTGGCGGCTCTTCTGAGTCTCTAAGGTACGTTTCTGTAACCGCATACACCCCTATTTGTTCGCTATTTAACTGCTCCTAGTTTTCCTTTCTTCTGCCGCCCTGCATATTTATGTAGCCTACTAGGAATTGAGAAAGAGCATCGACCTCGGTGTTTCCGCTTTCCCTTTGTGGCCACATCAAGGTAGGTGCCGCTCATTCCCGCTACCCACTTCCCACGTTGCTCACGTTCCACGTGCTATGATGACACGCTATCTCCTGTCACGCCAGTAGACGGCGTTCCATCGTCACTGCCATTCTTGTCCCGATGGAGGCCCTGCTCAACAGCTTTATTTCTGTGTTGGCTCGGTGGCGCTGCTTGTAGGGCGCGGTTTTACTCTGACGAAACTGTGCTTTACGTTATTTTACTCCTTACTTTCTACGCCTTACTTTCTTTCCTTTCGTGCTTTCAACATCTCCTGCGGCTTTGACAACCGCCTGCCCTGAGTCAAAAGTGATCAGGACTACTCGCTTACACTTACTTACAGAGGGCAGCAAAGAGTGGTTATGGCGTATGCAAGGTGACCACTCCCCCGGTTGGGTGGCGGGAGAATTTATTTTCGAAAAAGGTATTCCGACGCTTCAGATGAAATTTTCTCGTAAACAAAGTGATTTTATGACTTGAAACATGCGTTGCGAGGTTTCTAGAATTGTATTTAAATAGTCTACGCTGACCTATTATTTCTGGCGAGAACACGCCTATGACTAAATTATGTCTCACTCCCACGTGAAAAATCACACATGCAACAAGATGCGCGTATTTACTTTCTTTTCTGTTTATTCTTTTAGCATGCTCCCTTAACTTTTCTTTCCAGGCTTATATAAGTAGATCAATTTGACCGAAAGATTTTCTACGCTCCGCTGAATATTGCCGCTTCAATTCTTCCACTAGTAATGTACCGTCTGGAATGACGACAGAACTCTTTTTCAGATTTGAATATATTTGCCAGATTTGGTAGTCTGGAAAAAGGGATGTATGGTATCGATTGTATGAGAAGCATGGAAGCCGTAAAGAAGATAGAATGGGGAGAAACCAGTAGTGGCTTGCGTTGCGGTTTTGTAGGCGTAGGTGCCGAATGGGAGAACTAGGCCCCAAATGGAGTGGTCGGATGTGATGTGCCTAGCGAGGATGTCACCGAGGGTGTGGTTAAAGTGTTCCGTAGTCCATTTCTTCTTCCTCTTCGTTCCTTCTTTCTATTCCCCTCCTCCCTTCCCCCAACGCAGCGTAGCAACCTGACTCTTGATTGGTTAGCATTTCTTTTTTTTTTATCGCTCTCTCACACCCTTTTTCCCACTTTGACATTCATAATGCTAACGTACTGAAAATCAAGAAATGGGGGCAAAGAATAGCAAAAGCACGAGTAGAGATGGGAGGATAATATTCATATTTTTAGCATGGTTAGTGGCCTGTGCTGTTGCTATTGTGCTAGCTGGCCCACTACATGCAAATTATCAAAAAATCTGAGATGTACGGCAGCAAGCGTTCTTGGAACAAATGGAAAGCTCTTGAGATACTCGAGCATTCTATAATTCTGTGCGACGCTTGACCAATCACTGGCCTTTAACCTGGGCATTGTTTTTTTAACCGCATGGTTTCTAGGATGCGGCGTAACATGTGAAAAAGCAGATTTTCTGAGGCCCTTTTTGGCGTATAAAAGAAAGCTTCTTCGAAGAGAGTTGTCGCTGTCCTACTCTGACCATAGACTTCCATGTCTGCGCTTAAGAGTACTTTGCTTGCAACTGCTGCCATCTACGCTTTTTGCTTGTGCCTCAGCTTCACACAGGCACAGTATTACCCAGAATTGCGATTCGATCTACAAAAGTATCAAGATCCATTGGTGGTAAGCGCTTTCGTTTCATATCGACTGATTCATTGGTGAGGTTAAACATCATAATTTTATTACTTTGCTCCTATTCAAGGGTGCGGGCATGGTATACCTTTCAAGAGACTTTTACGAGCGCACATCTCATTATTGTTTTGTTTATATGTGTTTGATGCTAATATTACGTAAAGTGAAATAACCATCGCCCTGAATGTTCAGAACATTTTAGTGTATTTCATGGCAAGGCTCTTTATTCATCTTATTGAAATGTTATTCTTGCTTACGCAGTGCCCAGAAACACCGGACAAATGTTACATGGTGTACAGAAATTACCCGTACGATCCATTCTACGGCGGAGCGGCGAAATGTGTCAATTTCCAGAGGCTTGGACCAAGCAAAGATTTCACGGTTCCGTCTAAGCTCTCATGGCGCGCTAACGGAGCTGGAACTCAGTCAGTGTAAGAGCTTTCGGTGATTTTCTGAACGAAGCTGTTCCAATGTGAAGCATTCTTCGCCTCTTACCAGGTAATATGAGGTAGGTATAGTTAGGTGACTATCCCGAAGCGTTTGGCACTTCTTCAACGAAGAACATTACGTGTCCGGTGATGATATTTGAACCAGGGTTCCCCAGCGCAACAGCTGGATGCTCTAAAGCCATTTAGACCACACATTGACGCATGACACGACGGAATAACAACCTTCCCACCTTCCTTCCCTCGCGAAAACAAGCGCCTTGAGACGGTTGACATGTGCGTCGCGTCGCATAGCATCAACTTGCCAGTACAGGCAACAAGTTTTCCGCATAGCTCTTCGAAGCGCTATGTGGCAATGCAAGGCCTTCGGGATTGATCCAGTTTGTCTTCGTGAAGGGCCCAGGCAGTAACGAAAGGGCTTGTGATGTTCCTTCTACGAAGTACAATGTCGCAAAAACACTCGCGTCATATGTAGTATCGCTCACCTTAAATAGACACGCCACCCCATGTTGCGGTACCTTTAGGAACCCCGAATGACGCTGGATCGCCAGGTACCTGTAAAATGTTTCGTATACAATACATTGATTACCCACGGTACGAGGCACATGAAGGGGCGAAGTCGCATGTGAGTGGAAACCCCTTTTGTTTCCGAACACCTGCCAGGACAGAGAGTCAAAACACACCAGACGACCAGAACCTGCAGCACCTGTCTTTGTCTTCCGTTACCCGCTGGTCTTGAGAACAATCGTTCGCTAGCCTATTCCTATTCGTTCGCTTGCCTGAATAGTTCAGCTATCGCTTACAATGGCTTATTGTGCGTACAACAGATCCGACTATCGAAACGTTGTGCAGCCTTTCTGAGGCATCTTATTCTTTTTTATAACCGTTATACTGCATATTTTCTCAGGTATGATTAGTGACACGGCACTGATCATCAATTCGATCTGCGCTCTTGTGAGATTATTATAACTTGGAGATCTGTGGGTTAGTTCGCGTTCTTCTCGAATGTACAATTTACCTACTCTAAGACGCAGTGTTGTCCAACGTGGCGGCAGCAGCAGCTCTCGATATTTTTGAGCGCCAATAAATGGTGATTTCATTAGGATTTTCTGGCATTAAACTTTCCTAAATAACATGAAGACAAACAGCTAGCGTGCGAAGTTTTCGAGATGGTTTGGTGATTCTGACGACACCGCACCTGTCGAGACAAGTTGGCATAAACACGACAGAAAGGATGCTGATGCATTCTATTGGATGAGATAGATTCGCAATGGAATGTGCTCTGTCTGCCTAAGCTTCTTTTACGTTAAAGCTCCCGTACTTCGACGTATGACTTCAAGTGACGCGCACTTATTTCCCTGTAAGCTGCTTGTATTTAAAAGTAACTTTTCGCTATACGTTAAAGCTCTGTATTAAGTATGCCGGCATAGCCTCCTGTATCCGCAAGTATTTATCTTTGTGTACGTGCGTGAAGTTGTCAAAGCCAAATAATTGCGGCGCTGAAGCAATATCTGTAGCCTAATCGAAAATCAATCATTTCTTTTTCAGAGTCGGCACTTATGCTTTCAGTTCGACGCCTGGGTACAGAGTGAAAAATATGCACATCTTCTTTCCTAAGAATGGTAAGTTAACTCTCACCATATTTTCTTTTCAGAACATATATTCTTTTCGGCTGCCAGCTATTTCTGGTTGTTGGAAATTTTAGTTTTAGCACACTGCTTGCATCTGCGGAATGACTATAGGAACACACAGCAGAAGAAGCAACACAGAATGTGAATTTCGGCGTGCGTTTGTGTTCTCCGCGTCTACAGACTCAACACCCTTAACTCTCAGAGACACTTCAACTATGGAAGCACAGTCGACCGCCTCACATTTGGTGTAATTGGGAAACACCCAGCCCGATTTAGAAGATTACCGGGCGTAAGCAATTATTGTGGTTTACAAAATACTAGAACGTGCTATATGATCACGCAAACTGGCTGCGTGAGAAAAAAAAACACACCCAGAGGCGTAAGCGTTCCTCAAATCCTGTGAACGTATAAGGCGTTCCAGCAAGTACGGACAATAACAAGGTTTATAGTCATGCGTGGCGGAGATTTGTGGAATGTATGCCCAAGAAACTGCAGTTGTATGTCCAGCGTTGTCCTGTCCATTTCTTTTGCTTGTGCTCGCGTCCGTACTTGCTGGAACCCGTTATACGTTCACCATGCACCGATTGGCCCAGCAAACTACACTACTCAAATCCTGTATTCTAGCACAATTTGCGCCTGTTACCAATATTGAGTTCCGAACTGTCTCGTCCGCTTTACGCTGCATGCCATCAAGGGCATTATAAAGGGCATCATAAAACGAATAGCTTTTCAGAACCGTTGGGCGATTCACTTTCGTTGACTACCATCATATCTGGTGTCTGTGCAATATTTTCTCTTTCAATTATTTCACATCGTTGACGAAATCCTCTGCTAGTTATGTGCGAAATCGTAATGCTCAAATAAATGTGTTAGCCATTTGGAAATTTTTGCAACCCAAACAGGCAAACAGGACGTTTTTCTCTGCATGACTTGCGATAGAGGTTGGGTGTATGAGACCAGCATATGGAAAGATTGCTTGACCTATGAAATGCCGGTAAGCAGTATTGACCTTAGCGCCTGTTCTTCGCTCAAATACCATGAAAGAGAAACCAGTCGGCGCTTGGAATAATGCCTTTTCTCACGTATAAGCGTCTTGCCACTGCTAGGACAGCGTGAATGCATCACAATTGCACCTCACAAATAATTGAGGCCGGCATCAAATTCTTGATGAAAATATTGATGACACTTGGTCATTTCTTTTGCTTCTTTTCTTTCAGCTCCATTTACTGGGCAGATGCACACACTGTATGTTGACTGCGGCAACTGCTACATTGCTCGTCATCGATACGCTGGTAACAAATGCAGTAACCGATTTTGTTAATTACATGCAATATTCTTCGGATAATATCAGGTGGCAGCTCGCATGTCCTAAATTGGCTATAATTAAATATAGACCATTGCACATAATGGCTACTACCTTTACCTGTTCAGAGGTAGAGAATAATTTTAAGGACCTTCTTGCTAGGTTTGTTCACGCGTAGGAAAGGCACAGTAACACGTGATAAGACCGACGCACAAAAAACTACTGCGATGGTTTTACACGCCCATGTTGCAGATTTCTTAATGACTGACCGTTTTCAGTAAATCAAAAGAATAAAGCAGGCTTTCTTTATTAAAACGACAATAAATTAAATATATTGGTGACCCTATAATGATGGCGGTTATTTCTGTTTGCAGGATATTAGTACCTACATCAGGTAAGGTTGAAGGAAACAGCAGAAATTGAAGAAACTCAAGAGCGAAGAGAGATTAAGAGCGCAAAGGAGTTTTCTATATAGTAAGAGACACACTTGAGCATAGAGACATGACAGACCACGACATGTTTCCGCAGTGTGTTATACTGAGTACAAAAGAAGAGAAGAGGGACACAATGCCACGACGCGGGATTAGACAAATAGAGGCACAAATGAGCGAAATACACAGACCAAATAATACCAGCACATAGAAACAACCGGCCGAAGCGGGATACGTCAGATATGACGCACACAGATCAATATAACTCACATGGACAACACATGCATGTACATACAAGTGGCCAATGTGGTATCTAAGATGCATGAGGCACAGGCTGGGCTGCACGTACAGCTGCTTACTCACTTCCGGCTCAGTGTCAAATAACACTTTCTCAAACTGGAGAGTACGGTGCGTTCCTTTACTGAAAAGCTTTCGTTTCCTGAACAAAATGTGGAACTCTATAGCCGTAACTTTAGGCACCTCTCTTCGATTCCTGTATGGCCGTGGAAATGATACATTATATCAGTAAGCTTGCAACTGTGCCTGACTGTTCCTACTGTACTGTGCTTGTACTGTACTGTTCTGTGCCTGCTGTTCCTACTGTTTATGGTCTTGCAATTAAGACTTGCATGTTTACTGATGAAGTAGCTGTAATTAGTGAGGAAATATAGTGGGTCCTCACTCCACCATATCAGCCTACACGCAGTGAACCAGTCTAGCGAAACCATATATAAGTTATTGGTAATTATTGGCGAATCCAGCAGAAACATCCCCACTGCTTTATATCTCTTGGCAACGTTACTAATAAATGACATACTTATGCACCACATTAACTCTGCAGAGTGTTACCGGTACACACGTTGAAAGGGCAAGAACTGATGGAGAAATTTCCCGCTTGCCTTTGCATGGCTGCATCCGCCTGTAGCCAACATCATCTTCACCATTTTTTCTAATGGAGACGACTTAGCGTACTAAATTCAAGTTTTCGGTATTCTAAGAATGGCTGGTGAACTAATACCCTTGATGTGCATTTTCTCGGCAGGACACGGCTGCGCATTGTGGCGTCGTCCGCAAAATGGCGTCGTGAAAGGTGCCGACCACTGCGACTTTATCTTCGACTTACTCTGCGGCTCATTTCCGAAGTACACAGTGTACGAGCCAACCTGTCCACGTGAGCTTGGCACAGGCCCAATGAAGGCACTCGATGTGAACAGTGGCTGACGAGTTCTTCTCGACATCGCAGATGCAAGCTATGTGCATGACTACTGCAATAAAGCGTGAACTTGTCGGCAATATTCCTCCCAAACTACTCATATGGCGTTGATCGCCACGTTTTTGCAACACCTCTGCGGCTCTTTACACAACATTTTTATAAAAACGCCTGTGGAACGCCCTACACGCATCAATGCAGGAGCGGTACCACCATGAGTCAACCTTAATCTCATCGTTCATCTGATTGTCTCGTGCTCCTGGCGGCATTTGTGTTCCGATGGTATAGATATTCTACACTGAGAGAATGGTTTAGCGCTTCAAGCCATTATGTCGCCTGTGTTGCTTAATCATCAGCTTCTAACGGCAAGTAAATGCACTGAGATACACTAACACCCTCACACACACCCCAAAAAAGACCCCTCTTTTCCCAATAGTACGCTCTGCGGGATTGGGAAAAGCAGCTTATTCGCCAAAATCGTACCATCGTGATATAGGCGCCATGTCCACGCAAGCTCTATATAGAGCATGATGCACTTCTTTTTTCTATATATCATAGGCGTGTCTAAAACCAAACGCGCCGTTCTTTCTAAGCTTGTATCGAGAACACGCGCGTTACCAAATCGTGGCTCACTCCCACATAAAAAAAAACACATGCAACAAGACGCGCAAATTGGCCTTCTTTTCTCTTTAGTTTTCGAGCGTGCTCCCTTAACGGTTTTGTTACCGCACTTACAGAAATCAATCAATTTGATCTAAAGTTTTTCTGCATTCTGGTAATTATTACCGCTTGAATTCTGCTTCTCGTTACGTCATATACCATCTGAAATGACGACATAACTATTGATTGCATTTGACCGTTTTTTACAGATTGGAGAGTGGAGAAACAATTTCGAATGGAGGTATTGCCGAAGCTAGCTTCCAGTGCTCCAGCCACTTCCTGACAAAAAAAGAAAAAGAAAGAAAGAAAGAAAGAAGGAAAGAAAGAAAAAGAGCAATACAAAGCAAAGGTCTCGGTATGGCCGACTCTGCAATATTACATTTGAATGACACTACGAGTGAAGACAAGCTTCTCGTGGTTGCGAAATTTTGCGATTCGACGTCTAGGCTGTTTTAATAATGTCTCAATCAAAGGCAGTTGCTCATGAGTGCGTGATATTGTGATAACTGTGTTCGGTTAACATCAAGTCAAACTTTAATTTTCCCAGAGTGGGTTGCTTTTATCCATCAGCGCTTGGATAGCGTATGCACAAATTATTACGTGGAATCCTTCCCGTTTTTTTGGTTTTTTCACTTATAAAAGAGCACAGTCGATCCACGACCAACCTTCGACCGAAACTGAGCTAGCAGTCTAATATCTTACATTGTGAACGCGGCCAGTGTAAGTGGCCTTATCTATTACTGTACAATATTGTACAACATACCACATCACACAACAGCGCTCTAAATGAACTAAACAAAGCACGTGGAGGTTCAAGCAACAATTTACCACACGCTAGCTTCCGCAGAATAGTTGATCTAACGTAATAACTGGGTATGAGGAGGCTTCTGCATACCCCTGACCTGCCAACGGCAGGTGAGGGGCATGCAGAAGCCTCCTCATACCCATCGCGTGCGTTATTGCTTCTCGAGCAGAAAGAACGCAGAAAAAACGACACAAGTGGCTCTGCAGTAAGTAAAAACAAATGCTTCCGTACAACAGCAGCTTACCCGTTTTCGCCCTTGCGAAGCTACTGGTTTCTCTCATAGCATCGAAATCACTAAGGCTAGTATTGCTGCCAACAAATCTGGAATTTTTTTTTGCCTGATCTGACATCTAAAAGCTGGGAACTTGGCAACAGGTGCATCTCTTCCATATTTCGGATCTCTTTTTTTTTTTACTCCGAGTGCTTATGCTTAAAATCACAAATTTTGCTTTCCTGCGTGTTTGTTGATGTGATCTGTTGATGTATCACATTTTTGATAATTCTCAAAAACTGTTAGAGAATTATCACTGCTTGACATTAATTCAAAACAGAAGTAATCGGGTTGTAGTGTTATGTAGCGCAGTATACCTTGCGACCACTACGTGGGGAAATGAAGCGTTGAAAAAACATATATTGTACCAAAATGAGCACATTTGCAGTGATAACGAAAGTCTTAATCGGACAGAACAATCAGCGGGGCCGATTTAAAACTGGCCGCGTGATAATATAATCACTGTATAGTACAGAGCTCGCCTAGTCGGCACAGATTCAATGTTAAGGAGCACGAACAAACACACACAGAGAACTCCCTGCGGCATTGAGATGTGCCGTGTCCACCTCATCGAGTGGGTTAAAATGAATAACGGAATCGAATTCACAACCCACATTTTCAGCACCCATGCTTTCTGCCGGTGTCCATGCGCACGGGCTTAAGTTTCCAAATGTCTCGGGCAACAGAAACAGGTATCAGCTGATGGCGAGTACTCGCCACCTCTTTGTAGTGTGCGAGGCCTTGCTAATATATGAGGCGCCGCTATTGGTTTCGGTGTTGTACGCTGCATCGTAGCTGTCTCCGTCCGCGTCTTGCCCTTGAAATTTTGAATCCATTTCTATGTAACCAGCGCAAAGACCAACAAAGAGAAGCCAGCAGCCGAAAATCGGCGTGCTTGATTGTTAAAGGAGTGCATCCTTCATTTTTTTCCTTTTTAAGGCCAACGTACAGGCATCTAGTGGGTACATGATTTGTTCAGTGTCCAATCCTGGCGTAAAAACGAGGCACCTTTCTTTACAATCTACAGTTCTCGAATGAATGAAATTCGGCGGTAGCAGGTGCTTCCTTATTTGGGGATACAAAGATATCCAACCAGCTCAACTACAAGTTCTCTCATGCCGCCTGGTCAACTGACTGACGGGCGTTTCGATGATTAGATCGACACTGAAAATGCAAGTTTCATTATGGCTCCAGCCAGATTTCTCGCGTGATAAATAGTAAACATGAAACACTTGACTAAGGCAATGTATGTGAACGAGCAGTTCCTACATACTATTTTGGTGTCAACACATCGTGGATAACATGCACGCGATGTGAAGATGCTTGGGTCAGTGCACTTTTCAGAGGAACCCTGCCAACGTCATGGCTATCGCCATGTATGTCTTCTACGCTCTGAATAGCGAAGAGTCTCGAGCTCTCATTGCTTGCGTTATTATGCGATGCATATTACGAGAGCTCAACCCAGCTCCTCAGGCGCGGCGGTGTCGCCTTCAATACCACGTGACACCGTGACGTCACGACAGAGGAGAAACGGGGCTCCAACTCGCGCCGTCGCTCGCGCCGTCGCGGCGGTATATAAGCAGCTGCGCTTGCCTCTGCTACACACTCACGAGGTGAGATGCCTCCTGGAGACCGAGCTGCTCGTTGGAATGAGAAGCGAAGGTTGCGGCGTGCTACAGAGACTGATTTTCTAGGTGGCTTTGGCTCAACTCTTGCAAGATGGGCTGGGTGGGAATCGAACCAGGGTCTCCGGAGTGTGAGACGGAGACGCTACCACTGAGCCACGAGTTTTTTTTTTCTTTATTCACAAAATGACATACATAAAAACACGTTGGACTACTTGGACCAACGTGACAAGCTAAAATTTCTTGAAATTCACTAATTCATCAAGATTACCGAACCAGTCAGGCGGATCTGCCTGTACACGATATATCTCACGTATGAAAATAATGCTTTCAACAAAATTTTCTCGCGCTGGGCGCGCATTCACATCGGCGTGCGTTACCGCCATCCGTGTCTTCCAAAGACTATGGAGGCCCAGGAGCATTATCATGTCATACGGAAAGCCCTGATGGCTGTCTACCGGCAGGAAACGTATACCCTGTGCTGTTATCGGCAGTTCCTTTTTAAGAGTTCTTTGCAAGACATCCCAATAAAAAATTGCATCCCAGCACTCAATGAAAGCGTGCTCAATGGTCTCCGGCTTGTTACATAGCGCACAGTTGGTCGTCCATGGTACAGATATTCCTTTGTCGGCTATCCATGTTTTGACCGGAAGGGTAGATGTATGCAATTTAAAGAAGAACGACTTTACGCTTGCTCTCACTGGCATCTTTTCAACTCTTTTTAAAACATCTTGTCCTGGGCCTCCATAGTATTTCCTTCGGTATAATGGCACTGGCATCATAACGTCAACTAAATCCTTGTAAAGTTTCTTTCTTGTTACTGTGCTCAGGTACTGAAGGGAAAACCGAGCTTTTAATATTCGAAGGGAGTCGACTACCTCTCGCAAGTAGCCTTTAAGCCGGTAGTGTACAGGCTGTGCACTAGACACAATAAATTCAGGCAAAACGCTTTTCAAACGGATCTGGATCATCGTACGCAAGAATGAATCACTTTGATCTCGTAAGAAGACAAAACGAGAAACAATCTGTCGTAAGAACAAATGCGACAATCCAAGACCACCATGTCGAACAGGACGAAACAAGTTGGTACGGCTGACCCTTTCCCAAGTGGAACCCCAGATAAAAACAGCAAAGACTCTGTGTATTTTCTGTACATTCACACGGGTCATCGACAAAAATTGGAGGACATACCACACTTTGGCAATTAAAAACAAATTACAAACAGTTGCCCTTGCAAACATTGACAAATCACGACCCTGCCATCCTCCGGTTTTCTCTTTTACGCTCGACGTCTCATCCTCCCAGTACTGCGCGGCACTCTCGTAGTGCTCAAGCGGCACCCCCAAATATTTCGGAGGAGACACGGTCCATTGTAACTCGGCAAAGACAGACGGTGTGTTGTCCCAACTTCCATGCCAAAATCCGATGCTCTTGTTCCAATTGATCTCGCATCCGGTTTGCCTGCAATATCTTTTAGCACCGCTTATCGCCTCTAGTACACTTTGGCGATCTGTACAAAAGATTGCGACGTCGTCAGCATATGCAAGCACTTTAACATGGGACGATTCAAGCTTATAACCATTGATTTTTTCGTTACTTATTAGAACTGAGCCACGAGTACGATGCTTCAAAGCGGTACAAAAGCGCCTCTAGTGAATGCGGTGTTGCCTTAGAAACGAGCTGTTTCTAAGGCTCAGGCGTGCGTCGCTTGTTCAGGCGCACATTTCGTTGCCGCGCCGAACGCTGCGTTGCTCGACGCTCACCGCGTCCAATGCGGGACGCGTAGTCGCTGCGCAGTAGCCCATTGTCTAACACCCCTTGGCGGGTCGACGGGAACGCTGTCGCATTCCACTCTTGAAGGCGAAGCAGAGTGACGCATGAGTTGTTTCTTCGTCTAGCCGAACCAAATATAGCCAAGCAACAGCAGTTCACCAGGCTAAACAGTGGTTCAACAACTAAAATAAAGGCTAGTATGCTTCGCATCCTGGGCTTAACTTTAGCTAAGCCACAGCCATTTTTTTCCCTATTAGGCTTTCGTCACTATGAAGGATTACGAACTTTTTTTAAAGATGTGGAGGAATTCGCGGTGCATGCAGAGCTTTTAGCCGCCGTGGGTTACAAACAAGCGAACTTTCTTCAGGAGAGCGTCACGTTTTGATGATTAGAAATCACGAGAGCAACTCAGTGCAAATGCACTGCATTGAAGCGTAGCGCGCACATTTCCATTTAATGCACTACGAGTGCACTTAGAAAGCACATGCATTAAACACGCCAAGCGGTATATTGACAACGAGCGGTAGTTGAAGGTTTTTCGTAGCGCAAAACATATTCCAAATGTTTTTGTGAAACTGTACTTTATTGTAGAAGCAGGGTGTGCGCATAAAAAATCGAGAACCTTCCTACAGTCAGGCCGTAGCCTCGCGGGTGATGTAATGCCGTTGCAGTGGAACTCGCTTGCCGCGAAAAAAATATATTCGAAGAAGATCGTCATCGGGACGCATTGGCGAACGTTTGGGGATGCACCAACTACTCTGTGGAGATGGCGGAGCTTCTACACTGATTTGATATATACGCACAGGCAGCAGCCTTGCCGGAAGATAGAGGCTCTGCAGGTCAGTGAAGTAACCATCACCTAACAACCATTTAGGACGGCGTGGGAGACCTCCTGCTCGCTTGCGACACTTTATCAAACGCAAGTCTGCTTCCCTACATTATATAGTACATGCTGAGGCAGCACCCATATATATGTATTCTGGATCGGGCGTAACTGAGACCCATTTGCCCCAACAATGCCACTTAGTACATGTCGACACGTAGCCTTGAGATAATTGACAGCAGGCTGCTACACATGTGGGAAGCAAAGCGAGCACTTCTAAAGAGATGGAAATGTCAAAGACACAATAAGGCTTTGCGCAAACGCATAGCACAATTAGACAGAGAGATCGAAGAACACGCACTCCAGGTATCCAGGGCACAGTGGGAAGACACGTGCAACGGCCTCGAGAGGCAGATGGCCGGGGCGAGCGCCTGGCGCCTTTTTCGGCACCTATTAGATCCGGAGGAAACTAGGGCCGCTCAAGGCCACAAGACTCGTAGACTAGTAAGAGATTACAAAGGTGATAACTTCTTCGACGCAATACGTGATCGTTACTTTAAGAAGGCCGAAAGCATCCAACATGCCGAATACGACGGCGTCGCAAACGAGACATTGGACACGGAATTTAGCGAAGCAGAAATTCGGATAGCCCTGTTCGAACTAAACACCCGATCGGCGCCCGGCCCGGACCGGGTTACCAACAAGACTCTCCGTAACCTAGACGATGAGTCGATCTCCCGCCTCGCGACCTACGTCAACGAGTGCTGGCGAGGGGGCTCCCTTCCCGAAGCGTGGAAACGGGCCCGCGTTATCATGATTCCAAAACCCGGCAAACAAGTTACCCTCGATAATCTAAGACCGATTTCGCTTACGTCTTGCGTTGGCAAAGTCATGGAACACGCAGTTCTCACCCGCGTGACCGACTTTCTCGAGGATCGTGACGAGTTCCCGCACACCATGCTAGGATTCCGCCGCAACCTCTCCTCACAGGACGTATTGCTTCAGCTTAAACACCAGATCGTAGACGACACTTCCAGCTCCACTAAGGCAATCCTCGGCCTGGATATTAAAAAGGCCTTCGATAACGTTAAACACGAAGCAATCTTAAAAACAATTAGAACGTTAGGACTTGGCCAAAGAACGTATAATTACGTTAGAGATTTCCTCGCGTGCAGGCGTGCATGCATCGTCGTTGGCGACGAGGAATCGCCGGAATTTGAGACGGGTCCGTCCGGCACGCCGCAAGGATCCGTAATATCACCATTACTCTTTAATTTAGTTTTACTCGGTCTACCCGAGAAATTAACAGAAGTTGAAGGATTGCATCATAGTCTATACGCGGATGACATCACCCTCTGGGTTCCCGGGGGAGGATGTGACGGTCACGTCGAGCGAACGCTACAGGCAGGGGTAGATGCGGTCCAGAATTACTTGCGTGGAACGGGCCTCGAGTGCTCGGCTACCAAGTCCGAACTGTTAATCTACAAACCCACAAGGAGAGGTCGTAAAACCCTGCGCGACGAAGAACGGGAATACTCCAAAATACGTATTATATTGGCAGATGGTACTCCCGTACCGCACGTAGACAAAATTAGAATCCTGGGGTTACACCTGCAGGCAAATGGCCATAACGGAGAGACGGTGCGAAGACTTCGTCGTTCGATAGATGACACGATCCGACTCTTGCGTCGCATCACGAATAGACGCAATGGTATGCGTGAAGACTGCGCGATCCGTCTCGTGCAGGCGTACGCGATAAGCCGCATAGCGTATGTTGCCCCCTACCTTAAGTGGATAGGGTGCGAAAAAAACAAGGTCGAATGCATGATACGAAAGGCTTTTAAGAGGGCGGTCGGCGTTCCACTCAACGCGAGCACCGACAAGTTTCTGGAGCTCGGGCTTCACAACTCACTTGACGAGTTAATCGAGGCGCACGACATTGCGCAGTACGAACGATTATCTAATTCAAAGACAGGTCGATGCATCCTCGAGACACTCGGCATCGCGTACCACACTCAGCATGGAGAAAAGATGGCGGTTCAGGCCTCGGTCCGCGACCGCCTGATCATCCCGCCGCTTCCCAAAAACATGCACCCGACGCACCACGCCGCGAGGCGCAACAAACGAGCCAGAGACCTTCAGAAGAAGTTTGGCAACAACAACGAGGCGGTGTACGTAGACGCTGCGCGATATGAAGGAGAGAAAAGTGCACACGCGATCGCGGTTGTAGACCGCACGGGTAAGTGCCTCGCGAGCGCTACAGTGACCACAGGACACACGGAGGCGGCCGAAGAAGCCGCAATAGCCCTAGCACTGGCCACGGTGACTAGCGCTGCGATCGTGATCAGCGACTCGCAGGCGGCAATCCGCGGCTTCGCGCGCGGTCGCGTCTCGCGGGAAGCGGTCCGCATACTCCAAATTTGTGACGACGGCGGCTCGTCATCGCCCTCGCAACCCCAAAATTCTACAGTCTTCCTCCTCTGGACCCCGGCACACACCGATGTCCCGCTCGCGGGCAACGAGGCGGCCCACGCCACGGCTCGAGGACTCACACGCCGAGCCGCCGCTGATTATGTGGCCGCCTCCGCCCCCGAGAGCGGGGCATCAGATATGCCGGATCGGGACACTACAACAGAAACACAGCAACAAGAACCACAATGGGCGTGGGGTGATCGCCTGACCACGTTCAGAGATCTCACCCAACACTACAGACTCCAAAGACGCACATTCCCGCCACCACACGACAAGTTAAACAGGAATGAGGCCGTAACTTTACGCTTGCTCCAGACGCACAGCTACCCTAGCCCCGCGGTCCTACATCACTTCTACCCAGGTTTATATCCCACAGATGCCTGTAAAGCTTGCGGACAGCGAGCAACGCTGCGACATATGCTATGGGAATGTGCCGGCAACCACGGTAATGGGACCACATCCGTTCGCGACGCGACCGTAATCGCGGCCGTTACCACAGTACGGGAAGCCTCGAGCTCGCTTCTCACCGACGCCGCCCCGGCTGCGGGTCCCGCCGGAGACCTTCTCCATCGGCGCCGCCGCCGCTGTGAGGCGGCTCTCAAAAGTTCAGAGTTGGCAGACCAACTCTGGGCCGTCCGGCAAGCCAAAGATGCCGCCCGAGTCCAAGGACTTGGAGCCGCCACCTGAGGCCACCACAACGAAATTGCCGGCCATTCATTAATAAAGTTTCTTCTCTCTCTCTCGACACGTAGGATATATACATCAGTAGCATATATACAGTAGTATATATGCAGCATATCATCTCATCTTACAATGGCATGTCGCCTATAGAGAGCAATGTCGACAGCCTTTCTTTTGAGAGAGAGAGAACAATTTATCTCCACGCACAATAGAACACCACTTACAGTGAACGGCATGGTCGTGACTGAGAAAGAGAGAAAGAAAGATTTATAGTTAGATAGACGAGCTGCTCAGTGGAATGCCTGCATTCTGGACGACTTTCTGCATTTTCTCTAGCTTAGTTTGTGTGGAACGCAACCAGCGTCGGAAACAAGCCAAATGGAGAGAAAGAAAATGAAACCGCAGTTACGACAGCGGCCTCGGCTTCGTTCCCCAAACAGCTATCGGTGTACGCTAGTAAATCAGACAGTGCATTCACTTTCACATCAGCTTAGAATTATATTACTATAGCCAACGACCACCGAAACTATTAGCCCTACTTTTTTCTTTTAAAAGAAGCTCGAACTTAGAGCCACATTAAGCCCCCGCAATACGTTCGACAACAGAAGTCCTTTCGTATCTTGCGAGAATGCAAGTGAACAATTGCGCGCGCACGCGCACACGCACGCACGCACGCACGCACACAGTGGATGAAGAGTAACCATATGCTTACTTTAAGAAATCTGCGCTAAAGATTGTAAACCGATTGTCGTTTCTGCCGGACCGGAAATTTTCCAAAATGTTATCAATAATCTGTAGTGAGAAATACGGGCGCCAACAGAAGACGAACAGGCAGCAGACGGTTGTTCTTGTTGCTCGGGCTCTCCCCGGTCGGCCGTTGCCTCCTTCTGTGCATTCATATAAAACGCCGAGCATATCTGGCCTTAAACACACAATATAAATTGGTGGAGCATGCTGGTTCCCTTTGTCAACCTGGAACTCTGTACCCGGACTTTACCCCCCGTCTGGGCCATGCCTGCCGACGTGCCTAAGCAAGGTGCTACCGCACCACCCAGCGGTCGCCTGCTCCGGAGTACCAGGACAACGCGACAGACATTTTCAACGGCACCGACGAGCACGACGTCGAGGACTGGCTCACTTCGTATGAGCGGATGAGCGCCCACAAAAAATGGGATGACGGCGACAAACTCAGCAACGTCAACTTTTACCTGGTGTGCATGGCACAGCTGTGATTCCACAACCCCGAAGGTGATATTGTCAGCTGGTCGTCTTTTAAAACGAGCTTCACGGAAGTCTTCGGCCGACCTGCGGTTCGCAAGCTCCGCGCAGAACAGCGCCTACGCGGTCGCGCCCAGCAATCCGGCGAGAACCTTACATCCTACCTTGAGGATATTGTCGACCTCCGCCGTCACATCAACCCTGTTATGTGCGGATCTAAGAAAGTTTGGCACGTAATGAAGGGAATCGAGGACGAGGCTTTCCAAATGCTCGTTGCCAAAAATGCCCGAACTCTCACAGACGTCGTTCAGTACTGCCAGAGCTACGAGGATTTGCGGAAACGGTGCATTTCTACATGCCTCCTGAACTCTCATACGGCCAAAATGCCAGCATTAACTCGCGGCGCTGCTGCTTTTGACACCTCAATGTTAATGCAGCTAATTCAGCAGCAAATTTTGCCGATTCGTGCGTAATTTCGCATCCATAATCACCCCCTTAACGCAGCTACTCGCCAACAGCGAAGGCATCTAAGCATGGCCTACCACTTTTGAAGATGCGTTCGCCACATTACGTCATCTTTTGATATCCCCACCTATCCTACGCCACTTTGACCCGAATGCACCTACCGAAGTCCAAACGGACGCTAGTGTAGTAAGCCTCGGCGCTATTCTTGCCCAGCGTAAGTCTGGCTTCGAAGAGTACGTCGTGTCTTACGCCAGCCGCACCTTTACCAAAGCGGAAACGAACTATTCCGTCACCGATAAAGAATGTCTTGCAATCGTTTGGGCAATCACTAAATTTCGACCTTACATATATGGCTGTCCATTTGACTGCGTGACCGATCACCACGTCCTGTGCTGGTTGTAGTCATTAAAAGACTCATCTGGCCCCCTAGCTCGTTGGGCGCTTCGTCTGCAGGACTATGACATCCATGAAGTCTACCGGCCAGGCCGTAAGCATTCGGATGCCGGCGCTCTTTCGAGCTCGCCACTGCCCGATGAGCATGGTACTCCGTCTGTCTCCAGCTACGATTCTTCGTCTCATTGATTTGCCGACATGCCAGAAGAGCAATGCAGATATCCTTGGATAGCCTCTCTTCTATACCACCTCAACCGTCACCACGCCCTACCGACCACTCGCTTCGTCGCATTGCTCGCCACTTTGCCATCCGCGAAGGGCTCCTGAACCGCCGCAACTGCTTACCTGATGGCCGTAAATGGTTGCTAGTGATTCCTCGCCATTTACGTTCCGACGTCTGTGCCTCTTTCCATGCGGATCCGCAATGATCCCATGCCGGTGTACTAAAGACGTATGCACGCCTACGGCTTCGATACTACTGGCGAGGAATGTACGGCTTCGTTCGGCAGTTTGTCCACTCGTTCTCCAAGTGCCAACGCCATAAGAGCCCACCTCACAAGGTAACAGGGCCGCTCCAACCATTGCCTTGTCCCTCCCGGCCTTTCGACCGTATCGGCATTGATTTGTACGACCCTCTACCATACACCGGAGATGGCAACCGCTGGGTCATCGTCACCGCGGACCACCGAAAGCGCTACGCCGTGTCTTCAGCGCTCCCGGCAGCCACAGCACCTGAAGTCGGCTTGTTCATCCTTCGCAACCTTGTTCTTCGACACAGTGCACCTCGCGAGCTACTGACTGACCATGGTCATTCATTTCTATCCGAAGCTGTGAAAGCCCTCCTTCGCGAATGCAACATTGTCTATAGAAGTACAACTGCCTATCATGGATGACTTCATGGATGTCATAGTCCTGCAGACGAAGCGCCCAACGAGCTAGGGGGCCAGATGAGTCTTTTAATGACTACAACCAGCACAGGACGTGGTGATCGGTCACGCAGTCAAATGGACAGCCATATATGTAAGGTCGAAATTTAGTGATTGCCCAAACGATTGCAAGACATTCTTTATCGGTGACGGAATAGTTCGTTTCCGCTTTGGTAAAGGTGCGGCTGCCAATGGTATGATTGAACGCTTTAATCGTACTCTCCCTGACATGCTCACCATGTACGTCTCCGCTGACCAATCACACTAACTGGGACCGCATCCTCCCTTTTGTTACGTACGCTCACAATAGCGCCGCTCAGTGTACCATGGGATTCCCTCCCTTCTTTCTTTTTTTATGGTGGCGTACCTTCCTCGTTTATGGACACAATTCTTCTGTATCGCCCCTACGCTTCCGAGTCTACGACTATCTGAAGCCACCACTTATGCCGAAGAATATCGTCAGATCGCTCGCTAACTTACCGCGCAAGACCAGGCCAACCAGAAACATAACCGTGACGCAAGCTTGAATTTTGCACCATATTGACCTGCAAAGCTGGTATGGTATGGTATTTCGTCCTTTACTCCTGGCCTTTCTAAAAAGTTCAGCTCAAAGTATGACGGCCCTTACCGGGTTCTACAACAGACGTCCCCGGTCAACTACGTCATTGAGCCTATTCAGCCATCTACGGACCAACGGCGTCGCGGACGGGAAACTTTTCATTGTCGACCGACTGAAGCCGCGCTACGACCCACCAGTACTGCCTGTTCCATAGGTCGTCAGTATGGCTCCTTTTTCGCCGGGGAGTGATTGTATTGAGAAATACGGGCGCCAGCAGAAGACGAAGAGACAGAAGACGGTTGTTCTTGTTGCTTGCGCCGCTCGGCCGTTGTCTCTTTCAGTGCATTCATGTAAAACACTGAGCGCACCTGGCCTTAAACACGTAGTATGAATACTTTACTGAGAAAGACCGGCCCCGACAGAAACGTCTTCCGCCATTTTTTTCTCTTCTTCATTATGGACTTCTACAAATATATAAAGACAACAAAGGCGTAGGGTGAATCAATGGTTAATTTGCATTATGAATAAGTGAAAATGAATATGGACGAAAGGATAACATGCCGACGGCATCCCACCAGCGGAATGTTTTTTTCGTCCATCTGCATCGCGGATTTAACAAACGCGATAGAAGTCCCCTCTCGTAGCTTTTGACCTGAAAAATATTGTAAGCGATTTCCCTAGCGATTATTAGGCAAAGAAAAAAAACCGACCTACCCATTTTAATCTTTGGTTTCCATAGTGCCAAGCCTACAGACGTCAGTGTGACATTACTGATCTCAATTGATTTCTGATCAGGTGGGCGATTGTAGTGCGAAGTTATGAGGTCGAGTCTGCTTACTGCGCAGTTAGCGTAACGTAGCTAACGCAATTTTCGTAGCTGCGAGCAAGTCACTAGAGGCGTGCAGATGCTGCTAAAGGGTGTCACGTAACGAATACGTGGTGCCAGTGTGAAGCATGTGTCCCAACACATGCTTGAGTATCATCAACGAATCATTTATGATAGCTCGCAGTCAGACGGATTGAATCAAGTGGACGAGGGTAACCAGTAATCTGGCGGAGCCAACTGACATTTAAAGGCTATTTTCAAAATTTATATATGTAGGCAGATAGGGTGCGTGTGTGCCCCCCCCCCACCCCCCTCCCTGACGGAGGGGTCAGGGTAACTTCAATATGTATCTGGGCTTAAGTGTAATAAACCATCCTGGTTGGATAATATTTGGTGCGACTAAGTTCGTGTGTACGTGTGGTATTCCTCCATCGTGAGCCGGTTACATAATACTCAGTACAACCGTCGACAACGTAGTCAACTAACGGAGCAGCTCAGATCAATTCACAATGCTGCGTTGAATTCGAAATTTTCTGAGGGGAAAAATTGCATGACTGAGAAAGTGAAAGCAAGTTCGTACAATGCCGCAATAAATGTATGCTTTATTAAAACCGTGCTATCAAAGGCAAAAGTGTAAAAGGATTGTTAAATGCGTGCACATCTTCGCAGCAGTAGCGGTGCAACCCTCTCTATTTAGGTTTACAACATTCAATGTTCTAGCTCTTCGACTTCGAGGCTTTGATGATGTACATGCGGAAGCGTGACGAGTCCGTCTGGGGGCCATGAAGTTCTCGCACGATTGCTGTGACGTCAGCGCGCAACTGATCCAGCTCGTCGTCAGAAACCAGCTGCCTGATCGGAAGGATACTCATATGAAGTCCTGCGAGAACAGTCCGCATAACTCATAATTTCGACGTAAGAAGGTAAAACGCTTGCAAAACTTGTTCTCGGACTTGTCCGTTCATACCTCAAGCAATACTTCAGTGTTAGCATGAGAGACACAAAAAAGGTGAGTGTTAGAACGCTACAATCACGACTTCGTTATAGCATACGCTTTAAGCTTAACACGGAATGTTACAAAAAATCGAAGGAAAAGGAAAAGCGTGCAGCAAAAGGTCACTTTTCAGAGGGCTCTCATATTGTCCCCAAGTATTGCAGGTCCTTCTGGCCGAACGATGGCAAGGAGGTCAATGTGCGTCTGCTGCTGCTGCTGCATGTAACTTCCTTGTGTCTTCCCATCATGGACAATTTATTCTGCGGATGCCCATGAGGTGGGCCAAGGTTCACCAAACAAAGAAATTGTGATCCATCCGCCTTGTAACAAGGTGCCGCGATGGAAATTCATAAGGACTTCTCAGAAAAAAAAAAAAGATTCGTCTAACTAGCCAGCTAACCAGGCAGCTGGCGGATAGCATAGCGAGGCCGAATTCGTTGGCTACTCGAGACACTGAAAATGGTAAGTCAGTTCTGCGAGTTTTCTTTGTAGGTTGATGCTACAAGTGGCTGGATAGCAATTTGTTTCTAGGCTTCTGATTGCGGGGTACCATCGTAATGTTGTGCATGCACTTCCAGTAATTCCGCAGGTGGCATTGTATTTCTTCAAAGCTTTCCAGGCATGCAGGGGAGGGAGTAGACAAGAATTTTTGTCTAGGCACCTCTCTTTGTAGTTACACTAATTAATAACTGTAATCCGTACTACTGATTTCAGTGCTCCACCTGCCAGCTAAATTGCAATTTCTTTTTGCGTTAAGTAGGATGAGCTGTGGTGCGTTAAACTCACTGAATTAACAATCAGGTATTTCGTGTAGCTTTAGTTCGAGGAAACTACAATTTCCCCATTAAAGCAAATGTAAAACGCAAGTACGGTTTTCTGAGAAAAAAGCTGGATCAAATTGAGTGACATTTCTTGCACTTTAGAGAGAAGCTGAAGTTCTAATTGCCCTCGCAAGCGTAATTTTGATTTAGGGCCTGGAATTATTTACCAATATTACGGAACGGAACTTTTGTATGTTGCAAGAAGTTGTTGCAATATGTTGCAATAAATTGAATCTCTCGGAGCAATGAAAACGGTGAACCTAACATGAATTTACAAATTGCATGATATCATTGTAATGTTTACGAAGGTTTTACAAAAGTGCTTCTCGAAAATTAATGGTACACTTCAATGTAGTGTATTAAATTGTGGGGTTTAACGTGCCCAAACCACTTTTTGATTATGAGGCACGCCGTAGTGGAGGATTCCGGAAATTTCTACGACATGGGATCCTTTAACATGCCCCTAAATCTAAGTACACGGGTGTTTTCGCATTTCGCCCCCCTCGAAATGCGGTCAAAGTAGTGTATTATACAACAATGTTGTGCACTTTAGGAAATTGTGATGTTTTTTTTTATTGCTGACTGTCTTAACAACTTGATACTCCAAAATTTCGCGAATATTTCAATCTCTAACATTTTTTGTAAACAAATTGGTGGCGTAAGTTAGAAAGTCAGCTTCTTAAGTGTCACTCCACTTTAACTTTTTCTATTTATTGCTAGTAACTTCCGAGTCGGCGCAGTGGTTGCCGACGTAAAATGTTTCTCCGTTTCCTACTAAATACACAATAGGTCCTGAGCTAAAGCTTCCTTTAGGAGTATAATTTACTACACCAACATTTAACACTATCGTAAGAGCTAAGAGTGCGACTCACCGATTATGTCCTTCTCGGTCCATCCATCGAAGGTCGCCATCCTCGGGATAACGAAGATACTGGGCGTAAGTCCCGCGTCGTCCAGCAGAGAGCGCATGTAATCAATCTGCTCTTGTTTTTCCACCATGTCTTCGCAGGGAGCGATGTACGCCAGGAGTTTCTGCGCATGCGTCAAGAGGCACCGACTGATTATCCAACCCTAAAACGCCCTTGGACGTTTCGGTCATTCAAAGAGACAACTGAAAGTCCCATGAATCGTGAGATAGAAGGCCAACGAATGCCCACCCATCACAGCCGGTGCACTCGATCGTGTCGGGTTGCGTTGAAAAAAAAAATAGTTGGCTTAGAATTCCAGTTTTCAGCAGTATTATTTTATATCTTCATAAAATGCATTCTAAATTCTCTGAAGGTGAGGAGCCTTCAATAACAGCTTATTACCCCCCTTGAAAGATGTCATTGCATGCATTACCTACTCTTTCCCTACACACGTACCTTTGTGACGTAATGGAGTGTTTATTTGATGCATGCATGATATGTAGCTGTATTTTTCAAGTTTATTTGAGATGCACTATACTCATACATACGAGTCTCAGGAGATGTGGCATAGGGCAGCACTTTGACTAACTGGGCTGCATCAGCCACGTTTCACACTGTTCCCGGTGAAGGTTGAAAAGCCTGTACTAAATACAAAATTCCAAATGTCTATGAAATACATTTGCAAACACAGGGAATAGCAAGGCTGAAGTGTCTACGAAGTGCAACATATAATCTTATTACAGACAGCCGTGTCTTCTCTCACACGACCAAAATAAAACAACCGTTTGTGAAATTGATGGGAACTACCCTTGAGTGCGTCCCAATATTCATTTTTCTGTAAACTATCATGACTAGCTTTGTAGTTCTATGTGTCGTGACGTACAGTGTGCTTGTTCGAGATTTCTGCAAACTGTGCCAGGACGTTTCCAGATTACGTTCGCTCACTACTGCATTCGTGTGTCCGAAACCATCTATATTTAGTCAGAAGGTCAATTCACGAGTGTTACAATTGTATAACTGTTCCGAGTCAAAACAACGAAAAACTGCTTTTAGTTAAGCTGTTATATGGGGACACTCGGGTCTAACAACACGCATTCCTTAACTACCTGTTTTACTGCTTGTCTTCCACTTCAAATGTTGCTTGGCTGTTGATTTCACACATTTCAAGTCCTTTGATTGTTAGTTTACGCATTTTGTGTTAGGAGTCCTTGCATTTCCGTGCTCTACATTTATTACCGCGAATATACGAATGAGTGTGCCATATGTTTCCAGTTTGCATTGACCGTGGGCCTTAACTAGTTCTCGCTAATCCCCCTGCAGGTTTGTTGTATAGGTTTATTGTAGGGCAAGGGGTCAAGACACCACCACCATCGTAAAGGCACTGTTTTACAAAGAATGTGCACCAACTATTCCCGCTCTCCACTCACTTGCAGTTTCATTCCTTGGAAATTTCAATGAAATGTCCGTAAAAAAAAGGGCAAAGATTAACCTTCGAATACTTTGCCCAGCGGTCCATCTTGGCGAGCAATTTCCAGCCCGCGGTGGCCGGGTTGGACGCCGGAAAGAGCAGCAGGCACTCTCCTTCGGGCTTCAAGAGGCTGGCAATGTTCTTCAGCGCGGCGTCCTGGTTCTTGACCCAGTGCAGGCAATAGAAGGAGTAGATCCTGTGGAACGGGCCGTTGATAGCCAGGAAGTCGGTCACGTCTGCGGAGATATCGAGTTGCTGGTAGTGGATCTTCGCGTGGTCCGAGTGTCGCTTGGCGTACTTTATCATGTCCAGAGACCAATCCGTGCCCACGATCCTTCGGCAGGGCTGGCAGCGGGGCAGCAAGCATTCGCGAGTGAAATCCCCGGTGCCGCAGCCGACGTCGAGAAACTGCATTTTCTCGTGGCACTCTTGCAGGAATGTTGGCTGGCAGAAGTCCAGCACGAAATTGCTGTCCTTCCTTTGAAGCCTATTGTTGAGGGCGTACTGGTCGGCCTGGAAGCGAGGAGACATCCCGGCGTCGGTCTCCTTGATTCTGTCCTGGAGTGCCGTTAGAGCTTCGCAAACGGGCGCCTTCGAGGAACCGGCGCGTTTCGCTGCAAACGAGAAATTTGGCGGAATATTTATAGATAGCCCTTCTTGTCTTCAGTCTCATCATTATGGTTCGCTCTGAGTGATGATTGACATTTCACGGCGCAAAGCAAATTGTTTCGTTGTATGATAGGCTATCCTGTTGTAAAATTTGAGCTGCTTACCTTCGGCCATGGACGATAACCCGGAGCTGACGCAGGAGGCGCCTTCGTGTGCGCGTGCTTGTTTCAGCCATCTCTTATTCCCTGTTCTAGGTTGATTTTAACCCGCTGTTGCATGCTGTCGGCCAGAGTGGACAAGTGTCCGCGATTTTTAGAGGAAGTTTAGTGTTCCAGTGTCAAGTTGAGTGAACAACAGAAGTTTTCTATAGCTGCCCTGGAAGGTACTCCAAACCACCACCTTACCCCAACTCTGCTTCAATGTTAGCGTCCTGTTGTTGTCGCGAGTAGGCCAGACACGTCCCCACTTTTTTACTTGATAACGCATGACATTGCGGCTTCATACGTATAATTGTCTACACGGGACAAAAAAAAAAAGCCTTCGGAGGCAGGACCCATAACTATTGTGGCACAGTCACGCAAAATTACTTTTGCAGAACACATTTTCTAAGATCTCCACTGCAGTCGACACCATCCACGACAGGAACGAGAAAACTTGTGTTGAAGCATTTTCAGCGCAGTGTAATCCACACTACGTTCTCTTTCAATTGGTTTGTTTTTGTTATTTGTTTTATATTTTCATATAATGCCAGTTTGGGGATATTATTCAGCGAGCTCAACAATATAATGGCCAGGAACACAGGGCATATGAAACCCTTTCGTCCTCTTACCTGATTATCTGCATATAAGTGTAGTGGCGTAAAGCGATGCACGACAACAATCACCTGACCCCCCTTCCCCAAATACTTTGCTGGCTCGACCGTACGCGTGCGGTCGCGCGAAATATTGCACGTATCAAACACTTGTGCAAAATTTCGGTTTACAATGTGTAAGGCATACACTGCACATAGTGTAAATGGCAATTTGTGCACAAGAGCTGGGTACGTGCAATTTTTCGCGCAACCACAAGCGTGCGGTGCGGCTTGCGGCGATGGGCGGCTCGAGCGTAAATCGGCCCTAAGGGGTTTCGGAGTCGCTCCTCAGGACCTTAATAAAGTTCACTGCCTGCCTGCCTGCTACTCCATGTCTCGGGAGAAGGCGCTTGCTTTGGTAAAGGGCGCACGAATGCAGTTTGGCATGCGCTCGGACCCCCGCCGGCTCAAGATTAGATTTCTTCTTTTTTCACTGCCTTCGAATCTACGTATTTGAAGATAAAAGTGATAGATTTCACGATTTAATGTCATCTGACTTACCTGGCATCCTTACGCAATTCGCCAACTTGCTGAGTAGCGCGAAGTTTGCACTCTTCACGTGAGCTGCCATAGAATTTATTCTTGCCTCGCCAGCTGAAACGAAAAGCAGCAAGACGTCAAAATTTTTTAGATGGCACAGTTCAAGCAAGGCAACAAGCATTTGATCGAAGCAGCCAAAGTTCGAGAAAATGATTGTCATTGCATTAGGCCCATTCCCTGAGGAACGAAGAACTGCGCGAGACAGTACTGGCGCAAAAGAAAAGTGAGATAGTGGCGACCAATTGGGTTTATTCCACGCAGTCGTGGTGAATACATTTGCGCACATGATCTGTTTTTGACTAATTTTGCCCAGCAGAGGCAAAGTAAGTCGCAGTCTCGCCTAAAAGGCGAAGCATCTATAGCTATGGGAAATTAGTAGACAGCTATACGGAGTAAATATAGTAGTTTTATCGGCCATATAAACATGCAACCATTCGCTTCCCGACTAAATTAACAAGCACGGCGTCACGCGCGCACAAGAAAACATCAACGCATCTCCCTCGATGACCGCGGAAACTCGCTGTCTAAGAGCTGGAGTGACGAAGCGCGGCAGCAGCGAACTGACCTTCGCATTGCCTCTAGCTTCAACATGAAATGAGCGGCAAAAACAAAACGCACACGAAGCTATCAGTACTCGGTGGACTCTGTCCCCATCGTCGCAGATCGCTTTCAAGATAGGGCCCGCGCGGAGGCGCCATATGCAGCCGTCGTCAGAACAACGCTCCGTCTTTCCTCCCCCTCCTTCCGTCGCCTTGTACGCGACGGAAGACGGCGCGCTTCCTTCTCCGTGTTTATCCTTTGCGCGCGCGCGAGATTGAGCTGCCCACATTCTCATGATTTCCCTCGCGCATACAGCATGCGGCGACAATGTTACTGCCGGTGGACTTCATACGGAAGATCACGGTGACTGAAGGAACGCGCCTGGGGTGCTCATATGGTTGCTATCGCAATAAAACGCTACCAGCATCGGGCTACGACTAAACCAAACCCTCTGCATACTGAATGTGCCTCCATTTCACTTCACTATGCTGACTATTTAGAGGACGGTGAATGTGTCAAGGTCCGTCAGCAATGGTGAAATAATCGTTCTTTCGCCCGAGTGCCAGAAGCCAATATTTAACTTGCATACACGTCGGTATTTTATTCATGTTTACAAAAAAGAAATGCGACCATCTGACTGTACAACAAGCTGCAATGAATTTCTTTAATTATGACGACTAGTTAAAGATACGCAGAGAGCACCTTCCTACGAGCTTGATTTTGTTTTGAACTCATCCTCCAGAGTTCTTATGAAGATGTGACATTGACCCATTTATCGACAGGACACCGTAATTTGTGACTGAAGGGGTTACAGATAGGAAGAAGGTGAATCTGGCCTGCGAGTCAACGATCGCTTTGAAAATTTAGCAAGCACTTCGCCATTTATCTGATGTTTTCGTGGATGGACGCTGCTGACAGCAATTGAACCGGTGACTTCGCTATCATTGCCAGAACGACGACAGCTGCGGCTGGTATATATGGAAAAAAAAAGCAAAGAAACGGCTGGCCTATTTCCATAGCTTACTATTTCCAAGATTCACGTTTACAGCAGTTTGTCGGTTTACTACCACGAAAAATTCGTGCCATTAAAGCGGTAGCGATGGTTAATTCCTTATAGTCCAGTCAGCATTGTCCCCAGACAACGCACTCTTACGGCTCTAATGAAATAACAGTTACAACAATAAGAATACAGGGCAAAAATATGCCTACTTGAAGTTTTAAGTTCATTTATTCCCGCGACGATATAGGAAACAGCACCTCGGGAAGAAAACGCACAAAAGGCAGCTTGACTGTGCCGAAGGCCTGCCAACAGGCGCTGTTAATGGCAGCAAATAACTGGCCGTTGCTAGTTCTGAGGCCTGGCAGGGCCTCAGAACAGGGCATTGACGAGAACATAATTACCGAGGGCAAAGTTGACAGCTTGTCACTTGTGGCAACGTATTTTTTTAACAAGAGTCAAAGGAACACTTACCAACTTGAAATTCGTAAAAAAGTTATTGCTGGAAGAAACTCACGAAGTCTTGACACCACGGGAAAGCCATGACTACGAACACAGGCAGTCGGGACCGTCGATTCCGAAAGACGGCTTCACTACTTCTTTCTGATATAGCTTGCGACACAGTGGTTGCACTCTGCCACGCCCAAGCGCCAGCGCGGAAATTTAAAGGATTAGGATCGCTAGCTAGTGCGAACCGGTAGATGACGTCAGGAAGATAGGCCGCTCACATGAAAGTTCACGCAACAGAACGTCAGGAATCACGGTGCGCGTGCGTCTGCACCGGAATACGTGACGAGGATGACGTCGCGCTCCCGTGCTACACTATTTGTTGCCACCGGCATACACATATCGTAGTAACAAGAGCAAAATGTGCGAGGGTCGGGCGTCTAAAGTGCGAATCATATCTACTGCCGCGGCTGTATGTTGAAGGCGAGAGCGTTTTCCCCGTCGCGTCAATTCATCGAACCACCTCAAAGCAATGTCAGTTCTTTACTCTAACAGGAACATTGAAAAAAATGATACATTTCCGGACGGCGGTACCAAAGAACCGCTGATGCCGACAACGAGAGCTGGTTCAGTTATTGCGATTGTGCTTCGTTTCCCTGACCGTGAAGTGTAACATGTGCAGGCTGCGGCTAAACCTTCACGCAAGCCTTTTAAATCAACATGGCATACATTCGCTTGATTTCTTTTTCGTAAAGCTTTTCTTACGCCATAGATGTTTATACTGAAAAGCATGGAGGCAATTAGCACGCAAGAATCACAGTAGTGAGCCAGTGAGCTTCTCAACCGTGAGCCAACACTTGAGTCTGTCTCATTGGTTCTGGCTCCCTCAAGCGAGGGCTCCTCGAGAAATGATACTCCGTATTCGCAAACAATCGTCGACCCGAAGCTCTTCCTCCACTCCGCAGAGGTGATCACAGCGCCGCCCCTTGGCTCAAGAACACGCTACACTTGTCAAGAATTGCCGTGAAGCCATAATGGAGAGCAGGGAAAGCTTTTGTCGAGAGGGCGGCCTTGTCATCCACTGCCAGGGTGCTCGGGTGTTCTGTAATGTGCTAGAGTTGTGATGGAGCAAATTCAGACTATAGAGTGATTGAATAGCAGTCTTGTCAAAGCGTAGGAAAGGGTACAATATAGAAGTACCGGTTTTAGATACGAACTTTAAGATTGAGATCGATTAGGCAGAAGGGGAGACTCGATAGTTTTGGTAAAAACTGATCAGAACAAGCGGGTTAGGGAGGATTTGTCGCCTCCTAGTTTCAAAGGGGATGCCAATATGCATCATCACCGAGTCGAGGTGGGGGGCTGAGTGGAGTAATGTTACAGAATAGGAGGGTAAGATCCGCCAAGCTATGAACGAGTTCACTTGATTTGTGACGACTTCGCGCAGATTTTGAATGGTCAAGTTTAGCGTGACAATGCGGCACAGGAGCGATGAGAGCCGCCATAATAGATGGCTCCGAATGAAATTGAACTACGTGGTTCTTCAATGGAGTGATAATAATTCTCGTTAGATTAGCGCTATTTGTTTGTTTGTTTGTTTGTTGGTTGGTTGGTTTATTAATTCAATCCACTTCTATTGGAACGGGACAACCATGGTCGGGAATTAAATTATTGAGGTACGTTTTCAAAGTATTAAATGGGGACAAAAAAGTGGGCAAACACAGCGCTGATGCGTTCATTTTCTGCAAATATTTGCGGCTGATCCCCTTTTCTTGCCCCTCCTGTCGGTTCTTGTCTGCTTTTTCATAGTCATCGGCGGTGACAGCGTTTCCGTCTTTCGTTTGTACGACAACGCCATCCATCCCACCAGTCACTGGCATTGTCATCTTGCGAGTCAAGAGGACAAATGCACATACATTTTGTAGCTATGAATCTTACGAAGCTATGAACCACTGAATTTTTTGCTTGCTTCCGGGCGTATGAGCCATTGATGAAGACAGTTTTCGACATGCTATTCTCTCCGTTGTATGCGTGATTAGAAAGAATGTGAGCACCGTTCGCTTCACTTTGCTGAGTGCTTGTAGTCAGTGCCTTACGGGGGTATGAGCCATTGATGATTATAGTTTTCGTTGGCGCACCCGAAAAATACAGGTAAACCTAGCCATAGACAGCTGCGCTTTACAAATAAACACCATGTTTTGTTGTTCAATTGTTGTAATTTGTCCACATGACCCCGACTATATGTTTGAATGGGTGCAACGTAGAGTTTAGCGCCAGTGGTAGTGTTTTTAAATTTATATAAGTGGTTTTGAAGATTGGCTCTATTAAAATAAAGTGAGGCAATTATGTACGCTCATGACACAGTCATAGTATCTGCATCCAGTTCACCGATTGAATGAGTTGGCGCTTTAAACAATAAAAAAAAAAACGTCAGTCACTTTAACTTCACAGATTAGTGGCTCTCCCAAAACTAGAAAACGAAATATCTTGTTCGTTGCTTTCAGATCTTCTTACATATACTTACCGTTGGACCACCTAATAGGTCAAGAATAAAAGATGGTAACCGGAACGAACCTTACGTTGAATGGCGGCAAACTAAATGACATTTGAGGGACATGCGTGAAAACTATTGTGTAACCTGGTCTCCCACGTTAACTTATAAAAATTTACCAGTTACAAAAACTTCGGAACGTAAGTTTTCCATGTGATGGAAGCAAGTTCTCAAGGATATCACGATCGCCCGGAATACCTGATAGCGTGTCTCATGCTACTAGCGAATTGTTAAGAAACGCCAAGAGTGGCCCCGGATAAAAGGTTTCCTTAAGGTGACAAGGGGCTTTGAAAGATCAGCTTTCAAAGAAATTCAATAGAGCAGACGGAAAAGCTGGCACAGTGTAAAACGAATATATCCTCAAGGTGTTGTTCCACAAAGCAAGCCATCATGGATTTTACGAGCGACCGTGTAGGGATGTTCGCTGTTCGCAATAATAACTCGACACTGTCTTTAGTGAAAGAGAAACACTTTTCTCCGTATTCGTTCCCGTCATGGGAAACTGATTTCAGGCCCCACAGCATTTTGAAAAGAGCAGAAAAAATTTCACGCGCACAAAAAGCGGAAACAGAACCACGTAGGTGTGCTCCTCTCTGATGAGGGATATAAGCCTCCTGTATTAGGGCTATTTGCTACTGCGCGTTACTATAGCTACAAACAAAGAAACGCGTGCCTGATATAGCCGAATCCATGTTTTGTAAAGGTGCGCCTTAGGAGAAGTCTACTGCGTCATGGGAGCTCTGAAAAACAAGCATGTTAACAGCTCTCTCGCATGGTACAAATAACACTTGGTTTTCAAGAGAGTTGTAGGAAATTATCGCGCCGCTGCGTAGTAAAATCTGGTGCTCCATCATGTACCTGACAGCACTCGAGCGGCAAAGCAAAATGTCGGAGGCGAAGGCAAGCTGCGCATCAGAAAAACGCTCGAATCCTTGGCTTTCGAGGCGTAAGATGCGCAGAATATAGAAACGTCGGTGGCAGGCCAGTACGCAGCATGTCTCGCATAGGAACTTCTGCCTATGGAAATTTTCTAATGAGAGGAACAATAGCCACGTTCCTTCTACTGGCACACATAGTACTGCACACTGTTAATGCTGGATACTGGATTGACCCAAGCAGTGAAGACGTGACGTTTGTGGACGACCAAAAGCCATGGCGAACCAGACCGCAGGATTTGTGAGCGACGATCATACCTTTTATTTGTTCTTAGATACTGTGTTTAACATGAACGATTCGTGTGTATGGAGAACGCAATTTTATTTTATACTTGGCTACTGTCAAATTATAAGTTGTCTACAATATTTACATAATTAAATATGTTTCTTGCAGATATTACGATGGTCTTGGTTTCATGGGTTTGAAAACGCTGCGACTGACAGAAACTGAGAAAGAAGTTCGATCCCCGTGAGTTACTTCCTGTACAGGTGTTTAGAACAACTTGCGAAAAAAATACCGCGTCGTATTCAAACTTCAGACTGCAGGAATTAGGTAGAAACTCTATTCAAAGCGGATAAAATGGCAATAGTTGGTTGATGTGCTTCCTGGTTGCATAGTATAATTTTTTTTTTCTGTGTAAAAGGAGGAATTCCATCGATTTATGCATTCAATAGAGAGCCAAATAATGCTATCTTTAGATGCTTTAAGGGGACCCTACCAACTAGTGCAAGGACGCTTACGGCCGGAGAACTACTTTTTAAATATAAGCTGCTTGATTAATTTTGCATACCTATGTCCATTACTACGATATGGACAACGTTAATTCAAGGTGACGTGCCTCAAGGATGACAAAGAATTTTCTCTTTCTTGGACTGCTTTGGATCAGGAAGAGTTTCCAACAAATTCTAGGTTAACTCTTTCATTACCTTTATAATAAAATGTACTAATTAATAATCCGTAAGCCGCTAATTAAGCTCTAGTAGACGCTTCAGAATTCAAGACATCACGGTGATATGCCGCAGTAGCTCTACGGCATTGTTTCTACGCCTCGTCTGTGCGTTTTTTCTGTAGCTAACTAATCGCTTGATTATGCTAACAGTCACAAAGTTGTTAATGCATAAGCCGAATTCACTAATAAGCACTAGATTGTTATTCTCCTTGTAACGCAGATATTACTTTTACAAGACGGTAATTTGGTAGAATTTGTAAAAGATTCCGCTACGCAAACTCTTGATTTTTTGCAGTGATAAAGGCCGGCTGATTTATGTCTCCTTTTCAGAACGAAGTCTAGGATGAAGTCATTACTGCAAGAATACGGATATATTGACTCCGGTACAATGTGTGAGATTCTTGCCCTCAACACTACAATTGAAGGTGAGAGAAGGGAGCAATATGATATCAAAACTTGATAAAAAAAGTTGTTCCATGCACCCTAACGCCGGCCGAGATTCTTCCTCTCCCGTGCATCTAGTTTTTCATTCTAGACCACGAATAACCGTATTGGTAGTATTTGCTGGCTAGCTGCTGCTCAAAATGTGTCGCTGCAGCATGTTGTTACAGATCAGAAGAACGACGAACAAGGAAAGGCAGATAAATTACTAAGCATAGTTATGGTTTAGAAAATATCACTTGAATAATAAAGCGGACGTAATGAAAAATTTATTAATGATTAAGAAGAACGTGCATAATGTTGGGGGAAATGTCCAATGCTGGGAGCGCCTAGCCGTAGGCGGTTAGTCCCGCTGGAGCCTGCTAATCTGACACCATTACTTCGGCCAATCCTTCCTTTTCCGCCACTTGTAGTCTCGACGTCCTATTTCAAGCTTCTGTGGAGGGAAGTATGTGTGCCGTAAGCTTCCGAAGACTGATGTCAAGCTTTAAGAAATTGAAGGCACCATTTATATTTTTCAGTTTCATCGTTCCGCGAAGGCGTGATGCACAGTTAAGACTACAATGTCGTAATTTTAGGCATGATGAAAATACTGACGTAGACCACTCCACTGGCGCAATCGTTGAATTTATTTACAAGTTAAAAACAACACACGAGAAAAACTGAGCTTCCCCTACCTATTTGGGAATATGTTAAACGGTAGCACTTGCAATGAGCATTTGCAATGGGTATGCACTTGCTGCTTCTATTTCTAACCGCGTCTTAAAGAGTTCCGCCTCAATAATATTTCTTTCCATCTTTTCTCTTCAATTTGTCTTGCGTGTTGAAATTGCACATTGAGACTATCGTGCGGTGAATCAACAGCTCCTATGAATCCAGTATCCGTTAAAAACGTACCGTCAGTGTTGAGGGCTGTACTTGCGCATCGCTTTTATTGTTTTATTCAATGATTGCTATAGTAAAATTTGTTATTTACATATGTGCAGGCACAACTCACATGCTAGAGTTCATATGACGTGAAGCTTGAGTAAAGCGTCGTACGTTAAGTTCGATGCAACCAACCGCAATGCATGCAACTACGTTTTCTTTGAAAATTCTGCAGCTTGAAATCTCGTGCAATCTTCGTGTTTGCGCACTACACCACTCACGGAACTGTGCCGAAATGCAAACACCAAATCAGACGGATGCACACCGCGAGATTTTTATGCAGTAGTGTGACGAAGGTGAAGGCTATGTATGGTGCTTCCCGTGGGTGCCATAGTAAAGACATGTGTATGCGCGGGCAAGTAGGACTTGCATCTACAGCTGTATTTAGGGATTCTGCATCTCTTGTGCCACAGTGGCACAAACTCCCTCTGGAGGATTGGCCAATAATGGATACACATACAGTGGCACATACAACTAGGCTAAATGAAAAATAAAAGAAATAAAATAGAATTCTTAAATTCAATGCGCTATTTTATAACTTAGTGTGCCGGTAAGGTACATATAAGCCGGCAATATGTGTGTATATATGTATATGTGTATGTGCAAAACGATTTTTTATTATTGCGCCGAACAGAGCTGCGTTTACTGGCATTACTTTACCGTTCAGCATGAAGCCATTTGATTAACCCGTTTTCCGGCCCTAGCATTTAACGTAGGTTTAGCACAAGTATACCTGCCGAGATACCAACCAATTCAGCAGCACGCAGTAGCAGCAGTAGCTCAGGGAATACAGGCAAAGAAAGCTAATTCTTAAAAGACGTAAGTTCTTATAGGACAGTAGATTTCTACCAGGTTCGAAGGTCTTTTAGCACAAACCACAGATCCGCAGTACCGACAATGAGAATGGAAGAATGGTAGAAAGACAAAAGCGATGGCTACAGCCACAAGTTTGTTGCAAAGCGGATGTCCATAATGTTCATCTATCTGTCGAATTCAGTATTTGTGCGCTTGCCACATATTTTCATCTCACAAAGGTCATGACCCCAACGTTTTACTTGACTGCTCACATTTTCCTTGTTTTTTCACATTGCCTTTCAGAATGCCATCCTCTTTGAATTGCGGTTAGTCACTGTCACACACAATGTATATATGACCTTCGAAAGCTGAAGAAAAGGAACAGACGGCCCTATGAAAGTGCACAACGTAGCACAGCGTATTTGGTGTGCTAAGGCAAAGTATATTTGATCTGTGTCTTTTGGAGCAGTATGCAATTGTATTTGAATCGTGATGTATTCCATAGTTTACTCAGGAAAAAAGGGGCGCACTCTCTTTTATGTACTAAAAAAAAATTATGGTGTTTTACGTGCCAAAACCACTTTCTGATTATGAGGCACGCCGTAGTGGGGGACTCCGGAAATTTCGACCACCTGGGGGTCTTTAACGTGCACCTAAATCTAAGTACACGGGTGTTTTCGCATTTCGCCCCCATCAAAATGCGGCCGCCGCGGCCGGGACTCGATCCCGCGACCTCGTGCTCAGCAGCCTAACACCATAGCCACTGAGCAACCACGGCGGGTCTTTTATGTACTATATAGATAATACACGCTTTTCACTTTACGTAAATATCGCCTAAGTCAAATGTTTTATTAAGCAGCATCAGTTCATGGATAGATGTATCCGATAGGTTTGTTTCGATTAGCTTTGTTGATCTTGTATTATCACCTACCTGCTTGTAATAATACTCGCAAAATAAACGAATTTATTCCCAAGACGTTCGTGACAACGCGTGCTCTTTTGTTTGGTTAAAAGCGTGTGTATTGCTACGGAACAGCCGCCACAGTGTGGCTGCACTGAGGAGGAGGAAGACGACGTGGGCCCGCTTGATGAAGCGTCGCCATTTTGGCCTTCCGTTAGCGTCTCTGTAAATAGTGCATATAGCATTGGGCTTCAGCTACACGTAACATTAATTTGGTGGAGGTGGACGTTCCCCGTACCCGTCATGGAGCTTCGCAGCGGTCGCAACGGCGACAGTGCAACTTCGGCTCCTGCTGGCGGCACATCATCTGCACAACCGTCTCTGCCTGCAGCCCCGAACTACGTCGCCGTTTCCCCCCCCCCCCCCCCCCCTCGGGATCCTGGTGTTTTCAACGGAGCCGGCGGTCCTGATGTTGACGACTGGCTCCGCTTATACGAACGTGTCAGCACCAGTCACAGGTGGGATCCGACTATTATGCTTGCGAACGTTCTTTTTTACCACGACGGAGCTCCATTTGCATGGTTCCAGACTCACGAAGAGGAGCTCTCGAGCTGGGATCTCTTCCTTTTTGGCAATCTGTTCGGTCGCCAATTCAATGCCAAGAAAGCCCTTTCCACACGTGTACAGACGTCGACCGAGTCCTACGTGTCGTACATTCTCGACGTCTTGGCCCTTTGTGCCAAGGCTGACCCAACCATGTCTGAGGACGATAAGGTTAATCACGTCCTCAAAGGCATTGCTGACGACGACTTCAATTTACTGGTGTTTACCAACGTCACCAGCATCGATACGATCCTCAAGGAGTGCCGCCGTCTCGAGCATGCTAAAAGCCGCCGGGTATCCCAGCACATCATGCGACTTCCCAACACAGCTGCTACGTCATCCTGTGAGGATCTCTTTCACCAGCCCTCGCGATGAGACAACTTGACCCGCATCATTCGGCGTGAGGTTCAAGCGGCACAACCCGTGGCCCCTTCATTCCCGGCACCTGATCATTCTCCGGTGACAATCTCCTTGAGCCAGGCCGTCGTCCGTCAAGAGTTGTCCAACGTCGGCCTGCACTCCATTCGTTCCGTATGCTCGGAACCTCTCTCTACACGCACGGCCCCACCGCGCCCTTCTTACTCTTATGGACAGCGCAACCCCTCCGAATGGCGAACCGTCGACGACGAGCCGATCTGTTTTAACTGCCAACGCATTGGGCATGTCGCTCGCCACTGCCGCAGCCGCTGCACTTGCCCGACACGCTATTCTCCTAATTGCCACCCTCGCCCCTCTAGCGAGTCCTTTTCCTTCGCCCCTTCTATGCCCGCCCCATCATCTGACCCTGCGACGCCTTTGACACGACCCCGCTACACCCGCTCGCCTTCTCCCTCCCGTCGGCAATCTCGCTTGCCCCCGTCTCGCCGTGCTGCTTCTCCGAACTACTCGCCGCACCCCCGACCGGAAAACTAGACAGTGCAGCTTCTGGAGGTGAAGATGCTTGACGACATTGGCACGAAATCTTCGCTTCACCTTACCCACGAACAAGAATCTTTTGGAAGTTCTCGTCGACACTGTTCCTGTGCGCGCGTTGATTGACACTGGGGCGCATGTGTCAATTATGAGTGCTGCTCTTCGCCGTGGGCTAAAGGAAGTTCTGACTCCTGCGCCGAACCGAGTTGTACAAGTCGCCGATGGAGGGACTGTCGCTATTGTTGGCATGTGTTCTGCCCGACTCACCATTGCTGAGAGACACACCGTCGTTCTCTTCACCGTCATCGAGCATTGCCCTCACGAACTCATTCTCGGTCCGGATTTTCTTGCCCATCATTCTGCCCTCATTGACTGTTCGGCCGGCTCACTTCGCCTTGACTTGCCTCATCTTGCCGACCCTGTGGACCCGCCTCCAAGCCATCTGAGCTGCATAGGTTTTATTCGCCTACCATCTCACTCTGTGACACACGTAGACTTGTTGTCCTCACCAGCTGTACCTGACGGCGGTTACGTGGCCTCAGCAATTCCGGCCGTTATGCTTACACATGGTGTTATCGTGCCGCACACTGCTGAAAATTACTGGCAACCGCACCTGCCTTCCACTTGTCAATTTTACACATGGTGTTATCGTGCCGCACACTGCTGAAAATTACTGGCAACCGCACCTGCCTTCCACTTGTCAATTTCGCGCTAACCGCGCAAGTTCTGCCTCAGGGGACCTCCTTGGCTATAATTCGCGCTTTGCAGGATGATGAGGTCGAGCCATTCACAGTGGAAGATCGTTACAGTTCAGCCCATACCGTGACGTCATCGCACGGTACTGACGTCGACATTAAGAAGATGGTCTCCTCTGACCTTACACCTGCTCAAGCTGAAGCCCTTTCACACGTTCTTGAAGGCTAGCGCGACATTTTTTACTTTGACAATCGACCCTTACGTCAAACATCCGTCGTGACCCATCGCATAAGCACTGGCGATGCGAGCCCTATTCACCGACGTCCATATCGTGTTTCTGCGTCAGAACGAGCTGTTATTCAACAGGAAGTCAAAAAGATGCTTGCAAAGGACATTATCGAGCCTTCCTGCAGTCCCTGGGCTTCTCCCGTCGTACTTGTCAAAAAGAAGGATGGAACGTGGCGTTTTTGTGTAGATTATCGCCACCTGAACAAAATCACAAAAAAGGACGTGTACCCTTTGCCACGTATTGACGACGCTCTAGACTGCCTGTACGGTGCCACCTATCTTTCTTCTATCGACTTACGGTCCGGATACTGGCAGATATCCGTCGACGACATGGACAGAGAGAAGACTGCATTTGTTACCCCTGACGGCCTTTATCAGTTCAAGATGATGCCTTTCGGTCTCTGTAACGCGCCCGCCACCTTCGAACGAATGATGGACTGTTTGCTTCAGGGGTTCAAGTGGTCCACCTGTTTGTGCTATCTGGACGACCTCATCGTTTATTCGCCTACATTTGACACGCATCTAGACCGTCTTTCAGCGATTCTTAACGTGTTCCGCCGCGCCGGTCTCCAGTTAAACTCGTCAAAATGTTACTTCGCTCGCCACCAAATCACCGTCCTTGGACATCTCGTGGACGCCAGAGGCGTGAGACCTGATCCGGACAAGATTCGCACCGTCACGAACTTTCCTGTTCCGAAGTCTACCAAGGACGTTCGTAGTTTCGTAGGGCTATGCTCTTATTGCCGACGCTTTGTGAGGGATCTTGCGACCATCGCACGTCCCCTTACCGACCTCTTGAAGAAAGACGCCCAATTTTCTTGGGGACCTGACCATGCCGCATCTTTTCCGCATCTCACTACTCTCCTTACCACGCCTCCAATACTGGCCCACTTTGACCCATCTGCCTCAACGGAAGTTCTAACTGATGCCAGTGGTCACGGCATAGGAGCAGTATTAGCACAACGCCAGCATGGACATGATCGCGTTATAGCCTATGCCAGCCGACTTCTATCCCCCTCCGAGCGCAATTATTCAATCACAGAGCGCGAGTGCCTCGCTCTTGTGTGGGCTGTTGCGAAGTTTCGTCCACACTTGTATGGACGCCACTTCTGTGTCATCACTGATCACTACGCGCTCTGTTGGCTATCCTCGCTTCAGGACCCCACGGGACGACTCACTCGCTGGGCGTTACGCCTGCAAGAATATACCTTCTCCGTGGTATATAACACGGGACGCTTGCACCAGGATGCCGATTGTTTATCCCGCTACCCCGTCGACGAACCAACTGATGCGGACGCATCGCTTGCGTTTTCTCTGTGTCCCAGTTGTTTGAAATCGGCAACGAGCAACGCCGCGATACTTCATTACGAGCCCTCATCGACCATCTGAAGTCAACGCCTGGCGACGCCTCTCTCCGGATGTTTCTCCTTAAGGAGGGGACATTATACCGCCGAAATCTCGATCCACACGGCCTTGACCTTCTACTCGTAATTCCATCGCACCTGCGTTCGACTGTCCTCCAACAACTTCACGATGCTCCCTTAGCTGGACACTTGGGCGTCTCGCGCACATACGACCGTGTACGACGTCGATTCTTTTGGCCGGGTCTCGCCCGCTCCATACGGCGCTACGTTGCCACTTGTGAGCCCTGTCAGCGCCGGAAGAAGGCCTCCACACCTCCAGCTGGATGTCTCCAGTCGATCGACATCCCGCTGGAACCCTTTTTCCGTGTTGGCTTAGATCTGCTTGGACCATTTCCTCTCTGTGGCTGCAGAAATAAATGGGTCGCCTTCGCTACCGATTATGCTACGCGGTACGCAATCACGAGAGCCTTCCCGACAAGTTGCGTTACTGACGTTGCTGACTTTCTGCTCCATGACGTCATTTTAGTTCACGGTGCTCCACGCCAATTACTCACTGACCGTGGCCGCAGCTTGCTGTCGGCTGTCGTCGAGGACATCCTCCGCTCCTGCTCGACTAAGCACAAGTTCAGCACGTCCTACCACCCACAGACCAACGGCCTCACGGAGTGCCTCAGCCGGACCATCACCGACATGCTTTGGAAGTACGTTGCCACCGACCACCACGACTGGGATCTTCACTTACCGTATGTGACGTTCGCATATAATTCATCGCGTCACGACACCGCCGGCTATTCACCATTCTATCTCCTATATGGCCGAGAGCCCGTGCTGCCCTTCGACACTTTGCTGCCCTCGGCCACACGTTCCGCCACTGAATACGCCCGCGACGCGATCGCACACGCCAACCACGCGCGCCAGCTCGCCCGCACCCGTCTCGAGGCCTCACAGGAGCATCAGAGATGCCTCTATGATTGCCACCATCATGACGTGCACTTTTCTCCGGGTTCTCTGGTCCTTCTCTGGTCACCCGTTCGACGTGTTCGACGTCGTTCGACGTTCCGAAAAGCTGCTGTCACGCTACATTGGCCCTTACCGTATGGTACGACAAGTGACCGATGTCACGTATGAAATCATCCCCGCCGATCTCTCAGCGTCGTCATCAGCTGCAAGTGACATCGTTCACGGGGCAAGACTAAAACACTACCACACACCTTTCACCGCGGATGTGTAGATTAAGCACCGGGACTGTGCTTCTGCAGCCGGGGGTGATGCTACTGAACAGCCGCCACAGTGTGGCTGCACTGAGGAGGATGAAGACGACGTGTGTGCCGGCTTGATATAGCGTCGCCATTTTGGCCTCCGTGAGCTTCCCTGTAAATAAATTGTAAATAGTATTTGGCTTCAGCTTCACGTAACAATATTTAAAAATTAATGAAATGAAGGGAACATGCGAAAAAGCGACAGGATTCTCTTTTCGCGTTTGAATCAATTACCATTTCAATGAATAAATTTTAGATATGCGAATGCCTGCTTGAGCGGAAATCACATGTACTAGATAACGAGTAAATAATTGCGCAATGTTTTGTTTCACGCTTGGTGCTCAATTCCTCACTGCGTCCTGCGTTGCGGCTGCGGCACGTAGCAGGTAACGTCACGCAAACTCACGCAACAGAACAGACGGATTTTCCTTATACCGCAGTAAACCTTTTATTAAGGCTCGCTGCACCTTAGCTGAAACAGCTAAGTGTTTGCACCATTTCCGTGACACTTCACTTGGAATACCTGCATTTGCACTGTAACGCTTTATACTAAGAATTTGGTTTGTCTCTTTGTTGAGAAAACCAGTACCATATTCATAGATACGCATAAAAGTTTTCGTACTGTACTCTCGCCTCGCCTAATAATTTTGAATGCTTTCGTTTGTATCCTGATGCATCTCGATGGGCGCTACCCTGGCTTTAAAAGTTGAGGGTCAAATGGCGATGTCACCCCCGTAACACTTAGTGACTTAGCCCGACGAAGCGTTGCCGTGGCTATTCGCGCAGTTTTCATGACACTTGCCGTGACAACCCAGCGGCTGTGGAGCTGCGGTGCTGAGCTCAAGGTAGCGGGTTCCAATTATGCAGTGGCGGCTGTATGCCTAATGCAGCGGAATGCAAGACCGCTCGTACACCCCGCATGGGGTGCACGTGAAAGGGCACCAGGTGGTCATAATTCACCTGCAGTCCACCACTACAGCATTGCTCAAAACGAGATCATGGTTTTCACAGGTAAACCACTTCAATTTATGTAATTTAATCGCATGACGACCGTGAGTTGGACACCAACACGTCCCGAACAACAAAACACCGGGAAGAAAAAAAATGGCTGTGGCTTAGCTAAGGTTAAGCCCAGGATGCGAAGCATACTAGCCTTTATTTTAACGCGACATCGTTAAGGAGCTCGTGTCGCAGAAAAGCCGGTGACGTCGGCGTCGGCTCAGGCGTGCGGCGCTTGCTCAGGCGCACATTTCGTTGTCGCGCCGAACGCTGCGTTGCTCGACGCTCATCGCGTCCGATGCGGGGCGCGTAGTCGCTGTGCCGTAGCAAAGCCACCTAGAAACAGTCTCTGTAGCACGCCGCAACCTTCGCTTCTCATTCCAACGAGCAGCTCCAGGAGGCATCTCACCTCGTGAGGGTCTAGCAGAGGCAAGCGCAGCTGCTTATATACCGCCGCGACGCCGCGAGCGACGGCGCGAGTTGGAGCCCCGTTTCTCCTCTGTCGTGACGTCACGGTGTCACGTGGTATTGAAGGCGACACTACCGCGCCTGAGGAGCTGGGTTGAGCTCTAGTAATACGCTTCGCATAAAATATCTATGCGATGCACGCAAGGTGACCCTTGCTCACTTTTGTACTGCATGTTGCCCTCGCGTTACGTACACGCACAGGCCACCGCACTCATAGTTTCCATGAAGCGCGAAAATCTTGTACCCTTTACCAATTGCTATTGTGGCGCGATAGAGGAGTGGTTAGTGTATCCTGCCCGGAACTGCATTATGTTATTGACAAGGGTTTTATATCGAATGTCTCCCCATAACTCTTTCACGCGTCCTGGTCGTCGCTGGTAGTCAGACTTTCAATGACGGTACAAAAGCGCTGACGCAAAGTGCGTGTTTTCTCACTCAATTTAGTTACTTTGGGCCATTGAATGGCCAACTGCAACTTTGCTTCCTATACTTGCAGACCGTTACTCTTGGAAATGAAGCAAACGTTACTGGGGAAAAGGGCATACGTGTGTATGAATTATGAGAAGGAAGTGTTTTGCTATTTTGAAGCTCACCAGTGTTGAGAGTCGGGATTGTTGCTACGCCATCATGGAATCGTTTCGGTGTGGCAAAACCAGTACATGGAGACGTAAACGGAGATGTAGCTCTCAGATATGCCTACGCAGGAAATTGACATTTCCGAGTGACTACATGCATTTCCGTCAGTCCACAACTATACGTCTGCTAGATAAGCTGATCCGTTCATGCGCGTATCTTTGCTATGTACAGTGAAAGTGCTCGCTGTCTTTTTTTTTCAACTACTCTATCATATCTCCATACGTTCTTAATTAAACAACCCACTGTTTTAGTATAGTGGCTCTGGCGTTTCGTTGCCTATCAAGAAGCCGCGGGCTCAAACTCCGGCCGCGGTGGCTGCATTTCTACGGGGCGGAATACAATTACTTTTGCTTAACCCGCATTCGGTCACACGTTAAGGAATACCACATGGTCAAAATTATTCCAGAGTCAAACTACTTGCGGTGAGCCTCAGAATCAGCTCTTGCCAGAGCGAATGCAAACGTGGTACGGAGACAAAGAGACAAGACAGGAAAGATGCCGCGATAATCATATCACACGAAACAAAATATTATAAGTGTATCGAAGTTTTGGGACGTAAAACACCAGTTTTCTTAGTTTTCTAAATAGTCCAACTTTACAAAATACACATTGCACCTTTTTCTTTATACGGCAAAGGAAAAGTTGTGGTTACTTCAGCTAAAAATAATAGTGTTGTAGAAGGTAGCTCCAGTGCATCGCTCCAATTAAAGCTGGCTTCTCTCAAACACAGACAAGAAAAATTGAATGAATTAAAAATATTGTTTTAAATTATACCTCTATGACGTGTCCGAACTGGTTCGATTGTTTTCGCTGAGCTTTGTGATCGCAGAAAATGTTTGATGGAACATTAATTGTCAAGTTTGCTACGTTCCTCCTTAGTACAGTCGGCAATAAAGAGCACGGGATTTCTATTGAAGAATAATTATTGCAAACATTAGGCACGTAGCCCTGAATTCAAAGTTTTGATCTGTAGCAGTTCTTGTGACACACACAGTGACTCAATAAATTAGGTATTATTACAATAAATTATTTATTCATAAAATAACCAACTGAGTAGTTTTATTGAATGCAATAATATGGTGCCACTGTTGTATACGTTCTGATGAAGTTTTTGAGATGCAGTGACGTTGTTGTATGTAGTTATGCAGATACTCTTTGTTTCTTCGTTATTTTCTCTCGGATCGCCTACACTTTCACAGAAACATAAGAATAAGTTATGGTAATGCCAACTTTTTTTTACTTTGTTTTTGTTTTGTTCGAATTTGTTCCACGGCTTCAGTGGCTTACGAGGAGAATTTTTTCAATTTATTCTTTCTGTTCGAGCACTGCTGCATATATACCTCAATGCAAAGGTGTGTGTACCTTCTATGTTCATACCTGTAATTTTTCTTTTTAATATTTTTTATTTGACATGTATATGCATTTTTTCTCACTGTTTCGTGACACTGTGCCAGAACTACTGGGTCAGGAATTCCGTCATGCTGAAGAATAGTCACATTTATTTATATTTTTAACGTATTGTTCACTCTGTATGGGTTTCTCTGTTTTGTTTCAACAGTGTATCATTCTATCTATACCACATCTGCAGGCTTGGAGTGACGCCTGACACCGGCGAAAGATGCCGAGAGCGAGTGGGGCTATACTAATCCAGGTACAACCAAATTAGGAAGGCCCACTAAGCTGAACAAAGACACTCCCTCACCAGAACAGGAATTGGCCTCCTAGGTGCAGTATTCGGCTACAACATCCCTGACATGATATTTTTCAATTAACCAATGGCCCTCAGTCCCCAGCAGCAGCGGAGTACCTGACCAAGGCGGCGGTCAGACTTGCAAAGCAGCAGAGGGTGATAAGAATCTGGGTCCGAACAGGCCGCCAATGGAAACTGACCCTTGCAATGTTTAACACCCGAACCCTCTCTAGTAAGGATAGCTTAGCAGCACCCTTCGAGGAACTATGAGACATTGTTTGGGATATTATCGGCCTTCTTGAGATTAGAAGAACTGGTGACCCTTACACATTGCTGAATAACAGCCATGTCCTCTGCTATAGAGGTCTCCCTGATAAGAAGCAATACGGAGTAGGATTCCTAGACCATAAGGAGAGAGCGGTCAACATTGATGAATTCTACAGCATTAACGAGAGGGTAGCAGTAGTCCTAATCAAACTTGATAAGAGGTGTAGATTAACGGTAGTACGAGCCTACACTCCAACATCCAGTCACGACGATGAAGAAGTAGATCAGTTTTCTGAAGATGTTGAATTACGGTGAAAAAAGTGCAAACTCGGTATACAGTAGTAATGGGTGACTTCAATACAAAAGTGGGGAAAAGGCAGGTGGGTGAACAGGTCATTGGCAACTACGGTGTCGATTCTAGAAACGCTAAAGGACAGATGCTGGTAGAATTCGCAGAACGCAAAAAGCCGAGAATAACGAACACCTTTTTCAGGAAACCTAGCTACAAAAAGTGGACCTGGAAAAGCCCTAATGGTGAAACAAGAAATGAAATTGATTTTATACTTTCTGCCGATCCCAGCACAGTGCCGGATGTAGAAGTGATAGATAGGGTAAAATGCCATGATCATGGGTTAATGGCGGCTAGGATTCACCTCAATGTGAACAGCGAAGGAATAAAATTGGTCAAGACAAAACTGGTCAACTTAGAGGCAGTAATGGTAAAAGCAGACAAATTTAGGCTGGTACTTGCAAACAAATATGCACCGTTAGAACAGCGAGATGATGATGATGACACAGAGGTAATGAATGAAATGGTAACGACGCTGACTTCAGAGGCAGCATTTTAAGTGGGAAGCAAGGCATTAAGGCAACCAGTAGGCAAGCTCTCTCAAGTAACAAAGGACCTAATAAAGAAACGATAAAGAATGAAAGTGTCCAACTCAAGAGATAAGATACAATTCGCGTAGCTGTGAAAACTGATCAACAAAGCGAAAATAAGTGATATTCTAAATTATAACGTGAGAAAGACTGAAGAAGCCATGAAAAATGAACGCAGCTTGAAATCGGCGAGAAGGAAACTTGGCATAGGGCAGACCAAGATGTATGCACGGAGAGATAAGCAGGATAATATCATCAATCTCGATGGTTTATAAAAGCAGTTGAAGAATTCTATACTGACCTGCACAGTACCCAGAGGATTCAGGAGTACTCTATTCAATAATAATAATAATAATAATAATAATAATAATAATAATAATAATAATAAACAGTAATGAAAAGTATAGAGAAACTCCTCCTATGCCTAGAGATGAGGTCAGAATGGCCTTGCACGGCATGAAACGGGGAAATGCGACAGGAGAGGATGGAATAACAGTCGATTTAATTAAAGATGGAGGAGACATAATGCTAGGAAAACTGCCGGTTCTCTATACGAAGTGTCTATTGACTGCAAGGGTCCCAGAAAACTGGAATAATGCAAATATTATACTAATACACAAAAAAGGAGACGTTAAAGAACTGAAAAACTATAGGTCCATTAGCTTACTCCCAGTATGATATAAAATATTTAACAAATTAATCTCCAATAGATTAAGGGCAACACTGGACTTTAGTAAACAAAGGGAACAGGCTGGCTTCAGGAAAGGATACTCTACAATGGGTCACATGCAAGTCATTAATCCGGTTATCGAGAAATCCGCAAAGTACAATAAGCCTCTCTATATGGCTTTCATAGATTACGAAAAAGCATATGATGCAGTAGAGATACCAGCAGTCATACAGACATTGGGTAATCAAGGAGTGCACACGACTTATACAAATACCCTGGAAAATATCTGCACGGATTCCAGAGCCACCTTAGTTCTACACAAGAAAAGTAGGAAGATACCTATAAAGAAAGGGGTCAGACAAGGAGACACAATCTCTGCAATGGTACTCACTGCGTGGTTGGAAGAAATATTCAAGCTATTAAACTGGGAAGGGTTAGGAGTAAGGATCGACGGCAAATGGTAAGGTAAGGAGCGCTGGCAAAAACCAGGATATGTGCACGAAGCTTATGCTCCCGCGTGTCTGCTGGTATGATACCGCCGGTGCCTTGACAACGGTGCAGAAGCTGGCACAAAGCCATGCGCGGAGGCTAATCCCCCCCCCCCCCCCCCACGTTGTGGAACACCCAGAATACTGTACTATACCCAAAAAGACTCAATCGCATAAGCCGAAGGAATTGGAGCCTGATCATGGTGCATTTGCTAGGTCCTCAAATTTGTGTGCCAAATCCAGAGCTCTTATTTCGCAGGTACCTACCGCCTACCAAAATAGTCCTTTATGACATTAGCAGCATCCACTAGTTGAGTAGGTTCTTGCAATGATTACCGACCATCTCTCATTACAGAAGGCTCGAAATACAATAAAAATTGCCCCATAGTGGCTATCGAATGCTTCTTTTATTGTCACTCCTTCCGCTTACATGCTGCAGTTTACTTGAAGCGGCGGCATGTAGTTTTACCTGCTTCATGCCAGTAGAGTTATCTCCAAACGCTGTTGAGATCATCCCAATTGCTTCTTCTTGCTTATCACCAAGCTTTTGTACTTTTGTGCAGCTTCAATTGCCGAAAGTGGCAACCGCTTCACTATTCACTATCACGCCCCCTTAAATCTCCACAGGAATCAAAATTGATATTCAATTAAGCCACGATAAAGACGCCAGCATCGATCAAAGTGTGCTTAGGAGTCTATCGGTTATACACATCCGTGGGGGCCGATAAACCGATATATGAACTACCTGATTATTATGAATAATACTTTTCTCTTGGCGCATATGCGTTTTCCTAAGCTCGCTTTCATTCTGTGAGCTGAGACCAAGGTTACATCTCTGACGAGATTAGTGACTGCTTTCATTGCTTTTTACCGCATTCTAATACCTCACTGTGAGAATTCCGATGAGAACGAGCATAGAAAATCTAAAGCTCGTATATCATTAACTAAGTTCTTTCCTTTCATTTCTGTTTCACCAGCTCACTTCAAAACGTCATTGAAATTAAACGGGGTAAATGAGTTGTCCGGGCTTCGAGTTCAAGATCAACGTGTGCAAAAGACGTGCGCACACGGTGTTTCTAAGACGTCACTCTTTACGTGGCATCTACGTACGTCTAAAGAAGTGATTTAGTTCTTGAACCTAACTACGTTATTCGTGCCCTTAAAGGCGTTAACCTTTATTGTGTCCTCGATGCTGGTTTTGATCTTCTCGACAACTAGAATATATCTTGATGACAAGTCATCGGCCCCAGTATGGTGACTATGTCTCCAAAAGCAGATTTGCCTTAGAGCGAGCCACGAATGGCCACGCTGATGATGAGCCACGAATGACACGCGCGCTTTCATGAAACAGTTGAAACCTGACTCACACATGACACATGCTCTGTTCCGGTGGCTTGATGCTGTCGTTGCATTCGAGGTAATTCTTGAACCAACCAGTCTTGTAAGGGTGGAAGAGAAGCAGTGCAGTAAAAAATAAAATTGTCTGATGTTACACGGACCTACACCACAATAATAACCTCAAGTACATCCTAGCGTTTGACTCCAGATTAATTTTTACAGCCAGGAGTTATTTAACGGGAACAAACTGCATGGTACACAGGCGTTTTCGCACTTAGTTGCCATGGCAGGGCTGCCATCGTGGCCGGGTTTCGATCACGCCATTTCGTCCTTAGCTCCTCATTGTGTATTCACTAAGACACCATGACTGGTGAGTGATATCCAAAAAGAAAAAGGATGAGACATAATGTAACGAGTAATAAAATTGTTGGATTCCAAGCATTACTTGGAATAAGTGATAACTCAAACCTTATGCGATGCTTACAAAATTATATTCACTCCTTCCTCATATATCAGCAAACTTCCATTTACCGATGACATTGTCCTGTTCAGCAACACTGGGTACGAGTTACAACAAATGATTGAAGACCTTAACAGAGAGAGTGTAAGAGTGGGGTTGAAGAATAATACGCAAAATAAAAAGATAATGATCAATAGCCGGCCAAGAAAGCAATATTTCAGGATCACCAGTCGGCCTCTAGAGTCAGTGAAGTAGTCGGCTTACCTAGGTCAATAGCTCTCGGAGGACCCTTATTACGAGACGGAAATTTACAGAAGAATAAAATGGGTCGAAGCCCATACGGCAGGAATTGTCAGATCCTGACTGGAAGCTTACCATTATGATTTTTTAAAAAAGGTGTACAATCAGTGCACCACACTGGTGCTAACATATGGGGCAGAAACTTGAAGACTGAGAAAGAAACACGAAAACAAGTTAATGACCCCGAAAAGAGCAATAGAACGAAGATTATAACGCGTAACGCTAAGCAACAGGAACAGAATCGGTGCGGATCAGAGGGAAAACGGGAACAGCCGATATTCTAATTGACCTTAACAGAAAAAAATGAAGCTGGGCAGGTTCTGTAGTGTGTAGGTTAGATAACCGATGGACCATTAGGATTACAGAATGGAGAAGGGAAGTGCCGTCGAGGACAGCAGAAGACTAAGTGCGGTGATGGAATTAACAAATTCGCAGGCGCTAGTTGGAATCGGTTGGCACAGGACAGGGGTACTTCGAGATCGCAGGTGGAGGCGTTCGTCCTGCAGTGGACATAAAATAGGCTCATGATGATGATGATGATAATAATAATAATGATGATGATGATGATGATGGCAATGACTGGCTATTTCGCCATGCCTTTGCGGCCACGCACACGAGCACACAGAGCATTTTCTTCAAGAATGCACACGATTGCGCGGAACTTCAACTAGTTCCATGTTGAAGTGCCGCGCTTGTCCAGTGTGTTTTCTTCTTCGTCCGTTGTCGTTTGCGCGGTCACATTATGCATTAAAATATCGACCACCATATAGCCCACCTTTCTGACTTACCTTTGCAGTCGCCTCTCGTGCAGAGCGCCAAGAGGGACCATTCACTGAAAGGACACTGCCAAAAAGGACAAATAATTTAGCTGTCACGAATAATATAGTGCTGATTATAGAAAAAATATGGATATCCATTTTCCCTTTATTAATATGGATATCCGTACCGTTCATATAGATTTTGCCTAAAAATGTACCTTATTTCACATTTGGAGAATATTGGCCGTTGCTGCATTATGTGGCATAACAACACCTGGCAGCGATAAATTAGCCATCCACATTTATGTTGTAGAGAAAGCTTAGATGACAGCACCGATAGACTTAGACCGATAACAGCAATTGTAGCCCCAACTGCAGCATGGTTTCCCTGACTGTTGATTACGCAGAGGTATTCACTACCACGGCGTCTTAAAGATACTTAGGAATATGAACTTATATGCAAGCTACGATAATGTCTAAATGGACAAGAGCATCAATAAAAACGCGCTTAGGAGTGTATTGGGGGCAATAAATGGATATATCCTCTAGCAGATTAATTGGTATAGTACTTTGCTCTTTGACCATGCATTCTCATAAGCTTCCGTTATTTTTGTAACGAGACGAAGGTCAGATCCCCGATGAGTGCTTCCCTTGTTTTCTTTTTTTTTGGCGAACAGGATACAAATATTTTTTTGGCTCCAAAAATATGAATTGCTCAAATTGGGCATAACTTTATTGGTTTACAACACACCAGTTTCTCGCCTTTCTTGCATAAGCTCTAAGAAGGTGCATTTTGCTTTCAGTGCTGTTTTCGACCTCGAGGAAGAAGGAATATTTCTGTGATGTTAATGAACACCAGGAATAATAATGTAACCTTCTCATATATTTAACTACGTTGTTCTATTCCATTCCTCGTTCATGAGATAACTTTAAGACGTCATTAAAATTATCTTAAGATCGACAGGTGCAAAGTACGTGCGCCCCTAGAGTTTCTAAGACGTCAAGTTAATTATGCGGAATTATGCGTAATAAATTACACTTATGCGTAAGTGTAATTTATGCACGAAAAAAAGATTAAACAGGTAGATGTCTTTCAGTTCCTTGAACTTAACTATACCCTTCCTACCCTTAAAGTCTTGTACTTTATTCTGCAGCTTTCTCGGCACTTTCTTTCAACTTCTCGGCAACTAGAATACTTTTGAGAAGCCAAATCATGGGCACTAATACAGTGCCAATTTTCCAAAAGCAGGCTTGCCTTCATGAAGGCCACGAGTGACACGCTTGCTGTAATGAAACTGTTGAACACAGGCTCATTCATGTTGCATGTTCAGTTTTGGTGCACTAACGCTGTCACCGCATTCCAGATACCGCTTGAACTATTCGGTGTTGTGAGGATTGAAGTCCAACAGTGCAGAGAGAATAATAAATGTACTAAATTCTGACATTATGAGGACCAAAACCACAATGTTAATATGTAACGCGCCGTAGTGCGGCACTCTACATTAATTTGACCATTCGGCATTTTTTAACGGGTACCCACAACATGGCACACTGGCGCTCTTGCACTTCGCCACCATGAGAGGGCGGCTGCGGTGGCCGGGTTTTGATCACATCACCTCTTGCTTAGCAGCTGAACGCCTAGCCACTAAACTGCACGGCTGATGTGTGGTGTGTGAAAACATGAGAAATAATGTAATCAGTAACAATATCGGTGGATTCCAAGCATATGTTCGAATCGGTGATAAGCGAAGCTCTATTGAATGCTCACCTAAATATCTCCACTTCTGCTTCTTAGCTTCAATGTAAGTGTTAGCTCTTTCTAAAACCTCGGAAGGACGTCTCTGCGTTTCTGTAGCAGTTCGCACAGTAACATGCTTGTACGTGCGAGAGAGACGTTGACCTGCATTTTACCCCTGGGAAGAAACAATGAATACAGTAAAAGGAATGCATTCGTGGGTGCGGTGATGTTAGGGAGTACCAAACCGTGCATGCCTGGGATGTTTGTTACCCTCTTTAGAAGCTATCATGAACTCCAGGGCATCGCGTACGTAGCTCTTGTGAACAAAATGCGTCATTGGAGCTATGAAGTATTCTTTATGCAATCTTGTGTTCATTTGGATATGCTGTTGAAGATGAGCGTACATAGAAGCTTTCCGCTGTTCCACTTTTTACAATATATAGGCACACTTTTTCTACGGAATACGATGATTGGCTCTTTCGCACTGTTTTTGCGGTCACGCACAGGAGACCGTGGACCACCTTTTTCAAGAATGCGGAAGATAGCATACTCCATAGCGAGGACAAAAGGCAGATGTATTGTTGCTAGACTGTCGCACTTCAACCCTTAAAAAAAAGAGGACCTGGCTCATGACCAACAATGAAGTATAGAAAAGTGTCGTTAACATTATAACTCTGGAGAATTATACCCCAATTTTAGGGTGTAAATAACTTTCTGTGCTCGTTGTTACGAAGAAATCAGTACCAAGGATCACCAATTCGACGTTATTTGTTAGGTTATTTGGATATGTGTAGCTGGTTTGCTTGACCCGTACGCAAAACTAAACCTCTGACCGTGTTTTCTTAATCTTTCAATTACTTTCGTTTGGTTACTGATTGGTGCAGATTTCTGTGCTTACGTGCATCTTTACTGCGTTGAACTCGCTTCTGTGGGTTTGTCTCACGCTTTGAGTTTTGTGAGCGTTTGTTTGCAACAAACGCATCAGGTGACACGTCATTCATAATACGGTGGGGCAGGTTATTCCATAGTTCTATGAATTGATGAAAAAATGAAAATTGAATTAAGTCACATCTAGCAGCAAATGGTCGTATGCACATGTCGTGGTTGATTCTTTAGGAGCAGTGGTGAGGGGGCTTTAGGTACGCATCTTTAGTTATGCGTATACAATCATGATATAACAGGAAAAGAAATCTCATACATGCAGTAAGTCGTCGGGCATTCTAACGTCGAGATGCTAGCTCTTTTACGGAGAAGTGTCACGCTATCGTAGCGGCAGTAACAGTAAAAAATGAAATGGTGTGCCAGGGTTTGAATTCTTACAAGTTTCGTTTTCAGATAAGACTGATGGGGGTTCGAACCTATGGCGCTGTACTCAAGAATGGGTCTTACGAGAGTCTTATAGGCGTTTAGTTTTACATGCGGGGGCGCAGCTGACAATTTTCGTCGGATAAATCCAAGTTGTCGGTATGCTTTTGTACGTATGTTATCTATGTGGGATTCTCAACTCAATTTTTCAGTAAATGTAACCCCGAAGTATTTTACTTCCTGCTAATGCTTCACCATGAGCCATAATATATATACATATTGATACGTTTCGTGAAATGTTCGCTACGGCTGTTTTCTAAGCGCACGCACATCGAAAAACAAACTTGTTGTGCCAAGATGTCCAACTATATGTCTTCGGGGCTACCACCCTAATTTAAGAAGGGAAGACCCTTTGTTCTTAGGCAAAGTGTATATCACTTAAGCAATAAGCCTAACGCTAACAAACCAGCTTTATGCTTTGTTACTTCTGATTACACAAAGGCAACCGAAGATAAAGACACACACCGTGGTTGATCAGTGTTTGCACGGGGTTCTGCTTGGGAGATGGAGGATGTGGGTTCATTCAATTCACAGATGCAACGGCCATATTTCGATGGTGTCAAAATGCGAAAACACTCTTGTTCTTACTTTAGCAACATGCTAAAGAACTCCAGGTGGCCAAAAGAAGTTCAGAGCTATCCCTTAGTGAAGCAAATTGTCAGACTGGGCAAGTAGTTAATCCATTACGGTGTGCACAACGCAGTCGACAGACAAAGAGGGAAAAAGTAACGGAGAGGACAAGCGCTGACTTCCAACTGAACATTAATACAACGAACACACATATATGCCCCCGCACACGTACAAAAACAACTCTCCGCTGCTCCGACTCATATCACGAGAGTTGATTTGAGACAGAAACCCAGTCACCAATCAATGAATGAACACTAACACATCTTTATTAAGAGAAAGATGGGAAATTAAAAAGAAATTTGACGAGCCGATTGTGCCTACCATCCTCCTTAATTAAAGCAGAAATAATAGGACAAAAGGAGAAGAAATTTGTAGACGAACTTCAGAATAGTGGCCTGCCAGGCTTGTTGGTACGAACAGATTCTTTAGCGAACCGCGCGAATAACGAGAAAAGGAAAAGAAGCACAGGACACAGGCGCTCAGACAGACTATTAAACATAGCCGCAAGTTAAACACCCCCACATGATCAAATTATTCTTCACCCCGCGGTGTTAAGGTCGTTGTTCTTATCGGGTTAACGCCGTGTTAATGTCGGGCCACCTGTTCACCGGCGATGACCTCATGTTCAGATCGTCGCCCTTATTGTCCTTTCGGCCCACCTGCTCAGCCTCACAGTGATTGTGGGAAGATAAACAAATTATTCGCGTATCATAGCCAACAGCACCTGTGTCGTGTGCCTCTTTTTTTGTCCCGTTATTCGCGCTGTTTGCTAAAGTAAACTTGCAGAGCCACGTTGCCACCAAGGAAGAGTAATAATAATAAAAATTATGGGGTTTTACGTGCCATATACCACAATCGAATTATGAGGTACTCCGTAATGGGGGGCTCAGGATTTATTTTGGCTACATGGAGTTCTTTAAGGTGCATCTAATTCTAAGCACACGGATGTTTTTGCATTTTGGCCCGATAGTAAAGCGGCCGCCGTGGCCCGGATTTTATCCGCGATGTCATGCTCAGCTGCGCAATGCTAATGCCACTAAGCAACCACGGCGAATCGATTTCGGTAAATCTTCCTGAATTTCCCATTAGATAGTAAAAACAAATAAAGTTCAAAAAGGTCCTTTTACTCAAAAGAACAAATGAAGCAGTGAGTGGAGTTGGAAAACCTTTAAGATGACCACGGCTGCCTAAACAGTGAATCATCCAGGGATTCTCTAATATAACGACTGTGCGATCTCAAGAAAAGTGCTTATGTTTTCCTGCTAGACGTTTCGCATAACTACACTGCAGCAATCTCAATCAGAAGGTGGTAACAAGGCAACAGGCGTGTTTAGTTAGCTATATATCAGTATTTCGAAAAGTCTGTGGCACTTTTAGAGGCGCCCGCCACAGTGGATCAGTACAGTGTTGGTAAACTACTGAGCCCGAGACTTCGCGTTCAATTCTCAGCCGCAGACGCTGTATTCCGACGGGGGCAGCAAGCAAAAAGGCTAGACTATTAAACATAGCTGCATGTTCAATGCCCCCACACGATCGAATTATTATTGACCCCGCGGTGCTAAGGTCGTCGTTCTTATATTGGCGGCCCACCTTTTCACCGGCGACGACCTCATGATCAGATCGTCGTCCTTATTTAGCTTTCGGCCCACCTGCTCAGCCGCACATTGGTTGTGGGAAGAAAAACAAATTTTTCGCATATCATCGCCGCTAGGAATTCAACACGTGTCTCCGAGGCAATGCACAGATGACAGCAGGACGCTATATTCCGGAGCTTCGGTGGTAGATGGTCTCCAGATGCATGCCACAGCAACGGGTTCCTCTACCTACTAATAGGGACCCCGTACTCCATGTTTTTGCTGGCTGCATGCGACAATGCTTTTGCGCAAGCCGGAAACACGTTATGAACATTGGGGTCTGGGTACCACCTACAGCTATTGGCGCGATATACTTGCGCAGCCCTTAGACCATATGTAGGGTGGCATTCGTTGTGTATTTCAGAATCCACAAGAGGTACCGGTGTGGCTGTCATGGAGGAAGTTGTCGCATGGTAAAAGAGATTTGAAGTGGCTATGGTGTTGGGCTGCTAAGCACGAGGTCGCGGTATCGAATCCTGGCCACGACGGCCGCATTTCGATGGGAGCGGAATGAAAAACAGCCGTGTACTTAAATTTCGGTGCATGTTAAAGAACCCCAGGTGGTCCAAATTTACGGAGTGCCCCACTACGGCGTACCTCATAATCAGAAATTGGTTTTGGCACGTTAAACCCCATAATCTTTTAAAGAAGATTTCACATGACATCGGTGTATCAGGTATAAGCCGGCTGCTATCGCAGTAAATGAGTTCAAAGTCATAAAAAGTTGAAGTTCGCTCAATTCTTAAGCTTATGTGAAATGGACGGACGGACGGACGGACGTATGGATGGATGGATGGATGGATGGATGGATGGATGGATGGATGGATGGATGGATGGATGGATGGATGGATGGATGGATGGATGGATGGATGGATGGATGGATGGATGGATCGATGGATGGATGGATGGATGGATGGATGGATGGATGGATGGATGGATGGATGGATGGATGGATGGATGGATGGATGGATGGATGGATGGATGGATGGATGGATGGATGAATGGATGGATGGATGAATAAACATCGACAAAGCAGGCAGACCTTGGGCACTGTGATAGCCAGTGTAAGCAAAGCATTGTTTGGTCCTACGCTCACGTAAAACTTGTCATTATTTAGCCCTTTACCTGCACAAAACAGCGTTTCCATTCTTAATAGCGCAAACTCTCATGAGCATACAGTGACAATAGATGGATGGATGCAAAACTTTAATCAAGGTCCTGAGGTACGCGACTCAGCGCGCTGCGGGCCGCTCCCACGTTGGGACAGTCAGGCCATGCCCGACTGTCACATCGTGGGCCCTCTGGACAGCCCATAGTTGCGCCCCGGCATCGGGGCTCTTGATAGCGGAGAGCCTCTTGTCCAATTGGATTTTATCAATTATACAGCGCCTTTAGTCGCGTTCGCACATTTCCAAGCGACAATTAAGGATTTAGTCGCCTCAATGTACTAGGTGCCACAGCCGAAGAAGGATGACCGAGGTCAAAGGTAATGTCGAACCTTTGAAATCTCTAGCGCACTATTAGACCATTTTAGCATAGTGTATGCAGTACCATTGTGTACGCTAAAGATAGCGGGTCGTCACTGCGCATGCGCTCAACGCTAAACGAAATAGCGCGTATAGCGGGCGTACGCAACGCAAACGAGTTAGCGTTAGCGTATTTGCTTGGTTTGCAGAGTTTGCGAGAAACATGGCAGCGGTCCCGGCTGCCCACTTCAAATTGAATTTGGCGTTGCTTTTGTAAAATGCACTTCGATCGTAGCAAATGATTGTGTAAACGGCTTTCGCTGTTTACACTCACGTCCCTCCCCTCACGAGTTGCACTTTACTTGCACTTTACTAAAGCAGTTTTACCTGCTTCATGCCAATAGAGTTATCTCGAAACACCGTTCAGATCATTCCAATTGCTTCTTCCTTATCACCGAGTTTTTGGACTTTCGTGCTGTTTCAATTGCCGAAAGTGGCGACCATTTAGGTTTTCTACATCCAGTTCTCGAATTCATTGTACAAATAGCGACGAACTATCGGTGGCATCGTGTGTTGTCGATTGGTCATGACCAGCGGTACTGCAGTTCTAGTTGTGGCTGTCGGCTTTGCCTTCATATTGCTCGCTTAGTTTCGTAAGGATGCGTAGATCTGCAACCTTCCTGCAGCGTTCTTGTCTCCATGGTGCGAAACCGGCTCACGACTTGCCGGGAGTGTTCGTAAAGAAACCGAAAAGCACTTCCAGCTTGTGTCGCATTGCAGTGATGACACAAAAAACGCAACACCTTGCCAAAAGGGTTAACTAGACAACGAGGACTTTATTCGACCAACCATAGTACAGAAAAGCAACCAAAACTCAAAACGCAACGATAGCGGCGAGCACGATCGTCCATCATTGAACCCAAACTCATGGGCCAAGTCCAAATGCTTTGTCTAAATATCTCACCGCCCATTTCCGAGTGATAGCAAGACAATAGGTGCAAGACTTTTCGCGAGGTGCATGCAATGCGATTAGACAGGCTCTTTTATGGTTTGGAATTGATGACACGATTAACAAATTTCAGACTGCAGGCGCCTCTGGTGCCGTAAGTCAACTTAATACCAGTGACCATTCACCAAAAGGAGGGTCTCTGGCAAAAAGTAATAGACAAACGTCTTTTCTCAAATATATCATCGCAGAATTTTGCCATAATGTCCACATGCCGTTTCTGACTGTGAAGGCTGCCTAAAAATGAGCCTTATTTCATATTTACAGAGTATTCGCCGATGATGTACAACGTAGCATAAAAATCATTGACTGAGGAAAATTACCCGCCGATATTAAGTTACACAAAGAGTTCAGAAGATTGACTCATGACACCAATTGTAACTTCAGGTATCCCCTGTTCTCACAGAGTGTGGATAACGAAGGTGTATTCACTATCAGGGCCCCTTAAAGGTACACAGGAATCACAATTGATATGTAAGCCCCGATAAAGACGCCATCATCGATCAAAGCGTGCTTAGGAGTCTATTAACAGTTTGTGCAAATCAGTGGGGGCCGATAAACCGAAATTATAGTTAAATTAATTTATGGAGTTTTACGTGCCAAACCACTTTCTGATTATGAGGCACGCCGTAGTTGGGGACTCCGGGAATGTCGACCATCTGGGGTTCTTTAACGTGCACCTAAATCTAAGTGCACGGGTGTTTTAGCATTCGCCCCCATCGAAATGCGGCCACCGTGGCTGGATTCAACCCGGAGCCCAACACCATAGCCGCAAAGAAACCACGGCGGTTGGCGATAAATTGACTACTACACTATTATGAATAATGGTGTTCTCTTAACGCATGAATTTTCCTAAGCTCCCTTTCGTTCTGTTAGTTGAGACGGAGGTCCCACCTCTGATGAGATTCGTGACTGCTTTGTTTGTTTTTCACCGCATGCTAATATCTCACCATAAGAATTCCGATGGGAAAGAGCATGACAAATCTAAAGCTCGTTCAATCCTGTTTTACGAGTTCACTTCAAAACGTCATTCGAATAAACTGGGGCTAAATGCGTTGTTCGTGCTTCAAGTTTTAAGATCAACACATGCAAAAGACGTGCACAATTGGTGTTTTTAAGACGTCAGTTTTTACGCGGCATTTCCTTACGCCAGAATAGCGATTCAGTTCTTGAACCTAACTACGTTATTCATGCCCTTAAAGGTCTTGACTTTAATTCCGTCCTCGACGCTTATGGTTATCTTCACGACAACTAGAATATCTTGATGACAGGTCATCGGCACCTGTATGGTGGCTATGTCTCCAAAAGCAGATTTGCCTTCGTGCAGACCTCGAGTGACACGCGCCCTTTCATGAAAATTTTGAAGCCTAACACGCATGTCACATACTCTGCTCCGGTGGTTTAATGCTGTCACAGCATTTGAGGTTTCCCTTGAACTAACCAGTGTTGCGAGGATGGAAGACAAGTAGGCCGTTCAGCTTCAGCGCTGGTGCATGTCGTGTCCTGTCATCTGCATCTTCTTTTGCACGACAGCCTATTAAATTATTCTAGCAATTCTGGACGCTCGTGCAACACAGTAAGTGTTGCGGTGATGATGGTTCTGCTTTGTTCAAGTATATCGAACCAAAAATAGATTGACATCATATTATCGCCACTGAAGAAGCCGAACTGAAAACACAAGGAAAGTGATAAGTACTGGAGAGAGTCTAATAGCACAGCTTTTCTGAAGGTCTGGCGTTGTCATCCTCAATGATCGCTTTATGTATTGGCTGTCATTCCTTTCGCGGCAACAGCCAAGTTTAAGCTCACTTAGAAGCTCACTGCAATAAGCAGAATTGATGGCGCGACTATTCTGCAAAAAGTTCATCTGCGAAATGTGGTGCTGGTTTGGAGGACACTTAAGCATCACCTTTAAGAATGAAACGCGATAGCATTCGAAAATCCCTGAATGCTTCTAAAGCTTCCCGGCACCTGCAGCGTTTGTAACCATAATGTTTACCGAGAAACGCTGGCGGTGAATGGTCTGCACAAATACAACCTTTCTGGTAAAATCGCGGCCTCTTGCGTGGGCTGCGACGTGGCTGAGGCGAGCGCCATCTGGAGGTCTTGCAAGGAACCAGGCGTGCCGCTTCATGGCCTTCAAGATTTGCGAGCGCCGGCTAACGCTAATCTCGGAGGCCACGGCCGCTCTACGGATGGTAGAAACGCCGGAAATGGTGTTTGTCTTATGAGTTCCCGCGTAACAGGATTATCTTTTCTCATGTGTTCAAATAACAGTCGGGCGCTATACCATTTGTAGGTTGTGTGCAATTCGTACTTTACTATTTTTCTGACATATTTTCCGTTGAGAAATTCGATTATCTCAGTAACTTCCTTGCGCTACATGGAGTGCCTGCGTGTTTTGATATGCGTGGTTAGTAATTATTTTTGCCGTAGTAACAACTTGATTTGAGCGAGTTGGTTCATCTTGAGTAAAACTTGAAGCAGCGCGAAGACGAAGACAGAAATCGAAAACACCCGCAACAGGGCGAGTGCTGTACTGCCAAGTCGAAAATTTAGTGAAAGATCAACCACATTTTACAACATGTTAAAAAGCAGCAACAATAACCAAAAGGTTGAAACGCATGCGTGCTCCCTACAAGTGGAGGTACTTATCTAGCAAATTTATGTCATGTTTTGTTAGGCTGGGAGATGCTGTACTAATGCATTTATCTCCTGCTTTGGTAGTGTAGTAAGCTGCTACGATTTCTCTTTCTTTTTCCTCTTTGCATGCTTCAAAAACCCGGTTTCATTCGAGATTGACGTACACAGACATTTTTTGTAATTAACAGGGACCGTGTCTGCTTTTTACATTATTTTTAAGCTGCCTATCTCTATCCTTAAAACATTGCTCAGTTTGTCGGACGTACACTTTTCCGCAATCTATATGTATTTCGTAAACGACGTCATAGGTGCACTTGGTGAACTTGTTCCCGTGAGAAACAGAATTGAATTGGAAGAATTGAAAAACAGAAGAATTGGAAACACCAGGAATGCACCACAAATCCTGAGATACCTATAGGCTGTGCCATGCGCGGCGAGACAATGGCGCTATCGGAGCACGCGACAAATGCATGATCCAGTAATAGCGTCGTTCGTCTACACAACGATGCCAAAGTAAAGCGCACGGCACTACTTCGCGGCATCGACAGCTTCCACGCTTGACTTATGAACCAACTGGTGGGAGTGCCGCCTTCGCAATAGGGAAAGGCAACGATACCGGCGAGCGTTTTCGCTGATCATCGGAACCAAACACTTGGTCCAAATCCATCTGCTATGCGTAAATGCATCGCCGCGCATGTCCGAGTAATAGCTGGTACATGACGCCAATGCGAAAATATACAGGTGTACAAAACTATTCGCTGGTAGGGCCGCAATCTGATTAGACACACGCTCTTCAGGACACGATCAAACTTTTTTTGAGACCGCAGTCGCCTCTGGTGCTGAGGGCCAACAGTGATTATTCACTGAAACGTCTCTGCCAAAAAGGACAAAGAATTTACCTGTCACGATTAATATAGTGAGCATTATTGACAAAATGTGACCATCCTTGCCGTGACTATGAATTTTGACTAAAATTAACCTTAGCTGATATCTGGAGAATATCTGCGGCGATGTTTCTGTTATGCTGACTTCAAATAAGTTTAGCCATGTCGAAGGAATTAGATGTCTGTATTTTTAGGTAGAAATTATTGTCTATGTGACAGCACTGGATTTAGTTTTTGTTCCTTGCACGTTTTCACACAAACAGTGGATAACATATGTTCGTTATCATAAAGCCTCAATAAAGATTTCAAGAAGTGAAATTGCACCATAAAGAGCGGCAGCGACCGGGAGAGTACCTTCAAGTAAACACGTACCAACCAGACCATTTATCAAGGCGATTTAGTCAAGCAAGTTGTGAAGTATGGCACTACATCTCACTGCGCAAGAATCTGCGCTCGCAAGCCTCATAGATTTGGCTCTGGTACGGAGAACTACGGTAAGAGAGTGTAGGTTGTTGTTATAAACACAAAAAATGTGCCTTCTACGTTGCAATAAATAGACATTTATATAAGCATGGCGTTTTTATTAGTATGAGATCCTATTCTTTATTCTAGCTGCTTTCACAGTAATCATATAACTTAATCCAGTCCTTTGTAAGTACTTCTGCGCGACAAAAACAGGGGCTGCTTTTGTGCAGTTAGGTGTCCAAGAAAATCATATGATTCATAAGTTTGCTGATCTATACAGATCACGACCTTCCGTGATAAACGTCATTAACATTAACAGTGTTCAAGAAAATGCATATAGTAGCATTTTGATGTTCTATTACTATTTTTTTGTTAACGTAAAGCTCATCTAGATAAATACAGCTTCGATAAGCGCGTTCTCTTTCACATTTGAAATTAACTTGCACCCAAGTTTATTGGCATTTTTGAATTTACTACATTCGTCAATGTATGACACCTGTGCGACTTCCACTTTTGTATATAAAGGGTTAACTTTAGGTACAAGGATACATCCACCGTAGCCACTTCAAAGGAGCAAGATGTTTTCTTTCTTGGTAGTTGCCTACGTGCTGTTCGCGGCAAGCACCGTTATAAAATGCGATCCTGACGCGTACGCAGAGGACTCGAGATACTTCAACGAACAGAAGCTCTCAGCAGTAAGTAAATGTAATGTTCGAGCCCAATTGCCTTCACTTCACATATTCTTAAGCGCATGTTATTATTTGGTGTCATGCCAAGCGCTTAAAGAAGTGCTGTGTTGACGTACTGCAGAGAACGCTCCCAGGTGTTTAGCACTATGAGGGCGCCGGGCATGAATTCGACCTTTTACAATTGCAATATATTTGACGCCGTTCTGCGGTATAACGGAATAACTTAGTACCCAATCATTTGGTAGTTAGATTGTTATCATCTTGAAAATATAGGGAGGATGTGTTAATTATATGTTTCGTAGACACCATTATTAACTCATTCATCCGCATAAAAAGAGGGAATTAGATTTTTTTAGCAACACCCTGTGCCTAGCGAGCGCCATAACACACGGGCGCGTGATATCATATCTTTCTCATCGCTTGGGAGCGGCACACATTTTCGCTGCACTTGTTTCTTTTACCCAATAGATAATTATGGTCCGTAGCGATCTGTAGGTCAGCGCTGTCGGAGTTGGCAGCGGCAACCTTGTTCTGGAGGCTGCCTGGTTGGTAGTAGACGGCTGCTGGCACAGCTAACGCTTGTACCAGTTATGACGTTGTCTTCATTGTAGGAGTCGGTCGTCGTGATCACGGTAAGTTCAGATTCCGGTACATGCACAATGTGATGACGGGGTCGCACCTATTCATAAAGAAACCGAGGGTTTGCGACAGTGACACAGTACGACACAGGACCTGTGCCAATGAGAATCGTACTGCTAAACCATCTTCGTCTAAGGTAAAGTTGTGCACTCGCGCGTGTTATCCTTGGATGTAAGAAAGTGAAGATGCAATGGCGCTTCACGCGGCAAGTTGCAACTAGACGTGTAATTTGCAGGAGATGCGGTGACACGCTCAGTGACAGTGTCGATGGTATGCCACTACACCTAGCTCCATGCTAGCGCCTTGGTGTGAACTATACCTGCAGGCCTTTGATCGAACTCGTCCTATATCAAATTACATTTTTACGAGACATACGTACACGCCCAGCATAATGCATCTTCCACGTAAGACAGTTCGACTCCTGTAAAACAAAGGTTTGCTCTCATCCATACCTATGTATGGCCCGCCTGGCCTAATATGCCGAGTCCCGGTACGCAGAACAGCATCCCGCGATGTTTCTCGAGCAGTGTCATTTGTATTAATTGGACTCTCACCGAAGCGTATATCATGCAAAATTCTTCCTACTCTACAACAGTCAGCAGATTTAACGGAAGCATGGACAAGCAGTCTGTATCAGCGTTCTGTGCCGATGGCCGGAGCTTTGAATAAGACGGATAAGTTGGCAATCGAAGTGCCCAGCTTTGGGGTCTTGCTATGGCAATAGCTGGTTTGCCAGAATATTAACTATAGCCTAGCTGAGCAGGACCTTATGTGCGTGAGGCGTAAACTACTGGCCTTATCTGCCCTTCGGAATACACTCTAAGAACAGTTTACACCCTTTGGCTTGCCCCTTCTGCCACACAAAAATAATCGTCATCTGCCTTGATGCGTTTCCTTTCTTTATCGCTGCAAGCCCGGAACTTTCCAGTGACGAACGGCACGCGCGTTATCAGCATAGAACAGTTTACACCCTTTGGAGTGCCTCTTCTGATAACGCGCGTGCCGTTCGTCACTGGAAAGTTCCGGGCTTGCAGCGATAAAGAAAGGAAACGCATCAAGGCAGATGACGATTATTTTTGTGTGGCAGAAGGGGCAAGCCAAAGGGTGTAAACTGTTCTTAGAGTGTATTGCTACACATGCAAAAAAAAAGACGCCGCAAACATGCACAGCGAACCCCACGGTGACGAAGCACAAACGGAAAGAGCGCGAACGCTGCGATTCCCTTCTCCGACCACAGGCGGCTTCCACTTCCGGCCCTTGCTTGACTCGCGGCTTCAAACATTATCTTGCCGATTTCATAGAAGGGCCATTTACGCTTACGTGTAAAGTGCACCTACCCCGAATGCATGCAGGTGTATTTCAAGACAGTTGGAGCGGCCGGCTTTGGTCGTACTGCGCCGCTGTCGCAGTGCGCCACTATCGTAGTGCACTTTCCTTGCCCTTTCATCTTTTCTTGTTTGACCCAAGCGGCCATAATTTTTTATGGTCTACTAAGGAATATGAACCGACTAGCCCAGCAACATGTACTTCTGTAGTGCGCCAGCTCAGGGGCAGACGAAAGCATATGCTTGATATGCTGAAAGCCGCAAACTGCATCCTATTGAGCCCGTGCATGCGTCCTTGCAAAAGAGCCTGTTCAAAGAGGAAAGAACAGTGGACAAATTTCGAACCGATTTTCCGCGTTGATAATGCCCAATAGCGAATTAAATTGGTTTGTAGGCAGGTGCCGGTGCGTTGGCTATCGCGGGCAGTTTTCCATCCGTTGTGTGGATACCGTGCATCTTAAATACGTGGGCCAAATACTGAAGCTCGTCTCGAACAAATTCGAATTCGGACGGCTTAATGCGAATTCCACGTTCCGACAGTCTTTCGAGAACTCCGTCAAAGTTAAGAAAATTCTCTGTCCTTGAGCAGCCAGTCATATGGATTATTATTATTATTATTATTATTATTATTATTATTATTATTATTATTATTACATGTTTTGGAAACATGTACACTAGACAAGAAAGAAAGAAGCAGGCAGGCAAATGCCACCGGAAGGGGCGCAATGCCTGCCTACTCTTCAGAAACGAGAGCAAAACATAGAAATGGAAGGCAGGAATGAGGGGAGGGAAGAGGAAAGAAAGAGAAAGATTACAAATCTGAAACATTAGGCACAACACACACAATACAGGTCGCACAAAGTAGGGCCGGTCACTGCAGGTCACGCAGCTTAAGAATGTCGAAATTGAAGAAGTAGTGTATGTGGTCCCGCCACCCGAAAACAGAAATAGGCTACAAACCCGAACCGAAGTCAGTTTTTTCTTTAGAAAAGTAAAAAGAGCGTGATGCGCCTGATCGCCTCGAGACGCACTACCACGGTGGTATAAGCATTCTTGGAGTGTCGTACAACCCAGGCCAAGGAGGGGATGCCTCACTAGCGACCTGCGCTGCGCAATGAAAGCGGCACCTCCAATATAAGGTGTTGAAGTGTCTTGCACGAACCTCAAGACATACACGGTAGACTGGCCACACGTCATTGTCGGTTTAGACCTATGATCAGGATGTCGCCGATATAGCAAAACACGCAAAAACGCACACAAGAAACATCATTCATATTTCTTTTAATATTGCGGATGAGCAGTAAATTGATCGCGGAAACACACTTTAGCATAGAATACTGCTTTGAGTCTCTAGTCATTTCTACTTCTTGTTAAACCCTGTCGGTGTCGATTTTGGAAAAGTGTCCACCAGCGATGGCTGCAAACAGCGTATCAGGATTCGGAACCGAGAGTGGCGCACAAGCTGCTAGTTACTGGTGTTAATATGGCCATCCGATTCCTCCTCAACAGGTGTCCTGATATACAATGAAAAGCTCCTTAAAGGCTTTGCCTTCTTTTCATCTTCAAAACAAGGATCGCTTTCTCATCTTTAATTCTGCTTAACTCGCTTTTGAAGACAACCTTGTAGCGTACCAACATGGTCTCGAACTGAGGAAGTCGTTCAGGGTTCTCCGATGACTTGAACTGCCGCTGCTTCAGAAAACGAACTTGCTTCGAGTCGAGGCGTATTTGCTGACATTAATTGCATCCTAGCAGCACCGGATCGTTCCAAAGAAGCACATAGCGGCAATCGCTAGACCTGATCCTTGTGCTGAGTTTTAACAAAACAAACGTGGCATGGCTTCACAGCTTCCGTTCACAGGTTCCCGCGTCCTGAGTATTTTCTATTTTATATTATATATTTCTTTGGAATTGACACTTTGCAGGGGTCTTGGGACTGCAGAACCAGGGCTTTCTGTTCTTCTCGCCTTCGCTTCGGCTGCAATTTTTCTTGCCGCCACCAGCAGAGATTCCGAATGTGACCTTTCTTCTTGCAGAAGAACGATGTCACATGGTTAGAAAAACAAAGAAAGCTTTTCACCGCGCACTGAGTATTAGGCAAGGGAGGCACAGCGAACTTGCTTGTAGACTCCGAATAAGTATCTGTAGTGTTAGCAAGCGCAGCTGTGAATGTAGTAGCATGGTCAATGGCTCACTGAAACGTTAGGTGCTCTTCTTCTGAAAAAAAAAGCTTTTTTATTGTCGACCTTGACCAAACAGCACACAAACCATCTCGTAACGATTCGTCGAGAGATACACCCAACTCGCATATTTGCGCCAATGACCTTAGCTCCGCAACGTACTGTGTTTCGTGTTCCATTTGCACTCGATGATGAAACTTTGTTCGCTCGCCTATGTCTGAGGGCTCTGAGACCAAATGTTTGTGAAGCAATTCGGAGATGCCTTCAGCTGACTTCCAGGGCTGCTTATCTGTAATGGTAAGTGACTAGAAGAGAGCAAATATCTGCGGTCTCAATAGGCTGTTAAACGCCTCTGCATTCCGCTTCTCAGCAACATTGTTGGCTCTAAGGTATACCTAAACGCAGTCTTGGCAGCTGTTCAATGGTTTGTAGAGTTTTGGGAAGGTTCGACTTGCCCTACCTGCAGACTTGTGGTGGGTGTTGCCTAGTGTCCGAAGAGGCTGCCCTTGGCTCTCCGTACGTTATTCGCTATCGGGTCAATTTTGTTGGCAGGTAAGGGCTTGTTTGTGGCCGTCAGCGTCCCATTTTCGTCACCAGTCTATGTCGTGCCTCATGGATAGACATCGTAGACAGAAATTATTTGTTCAGCCACCAACTCAACGGTGACTAGCGGACTGCCTTGTTCTACATTACAAGTTAATTAAATGAATTATGGAGTTTTTCGTGGCAAAACCACGATCCGATGATGACGCCCGCCGTAGTGGGGGACTCCGGAAATTTGACCACCTGGGGTTATTTAACGTGCACTTAAATTTAGGTACACGGGCGTTTTCCCATTTCGCATCAATAAACATGCGGGCGCCGTAGCCGGAATTCCATCCCACGATCTCGTGCTTAGCAGCCCCGCCCCATAGCCACTAATCATCCACGGTGGGTGCACATTACAGGCTAGAAGATGAGCATCGGCTTGGTCGCCGCGATATTTAAGCAGAAGAAAAGTGTGATAACGCGTACACCACTGCACCACTGCAACCTCGCCTGCCTAGCGAAGGCCATAACGCACAGGCCCGTGACATCCTTTTCCATTGCATGGGCGCTTCTTATAACACGTGCATTGCTTGCGAGGATACGACATCTATGGTTTCTCTTAAATCTTCCAACATTTCAAAATGTTTCGTGATGCCTTTTTGTTTTACGATAGGAAATTGTAGGATGTCGTAATTGCAATGTTTTCATGGTTACGAAAATAGAACGCACACACCAGGACATAGAAGAAAATGTACGCCATGAGCGCTGATTTCCTGTAGTGTCTTACTGCAGCCCAATTATCAAAGCACTATTCATGCCCGGAAACATTACAATATTACGTTTGCTGTGAACTTTTCCTATGATATAATGAATAACTCATACAAAACCTGGGAGACCTATTTGACAATTACCATTGTGTATTTCATGACAAATAACTGATGCAAACAGCTTGAATTTATTTGGCCATATATTGCATATATTGGACAAAAGAGTTACGGAAAACCTCTATCCTAAATTTTATTAATTATCTTTGCAAACAAGATGGTGACACACCGAGGAGGCACACGTAATGCTCGCGGGTTCTATGCACCTGCATTCACCTTAATGAGTGCTAATACGTTTAGCTATTTTCCACCAGCGTGTAGTTGGCGCTCGGCCTTCATGTCACTAATGGCCAGTACAATTTATTAGCAAGACATGCAATTTGAGTCAAGGGTAGCTCTTGTATCTCGTCACTTTAATAGCTCTTTTGAAGGAGTCCATGCGATATCTTATACGTGATGCGGGCATTTTCAAGCATTCTGACATTGCGTGATACGCATTAATTGTTGCACTGTGCACTAAGTACCAACGGAAGAACGGCACCAAGTACTCGCGTATGTTTCGAAGTTGGCGGCTGGGTGGATGGCGCTGTCGCTCGGCGATAAGATTAATCAGAGCAACGGGAGGAGCGTATCGTATTCATCATCTGAAAACGTAGTCAATGTTTCAAGTAATACTCCGTTGCAGTTATTCAACAATTATGAGGTAATTCAAACTAGGTTTTCGCAATGCCTTTAATAATTACTGTTAGCGAGTCTTTTTTAGGATGAAAAAGTGCCATTGCAAAGCAGCACAAGTAAAAAAAAATACAGCCTTCAGGATTCACATTTAGCTGCTGTTCATATTGCAATTCCAAAGGGCGTAGCGACATCGTCAAAACTGTAGGAAATAGCCGCTTAAGCAAAACTGTCACACTATCGCTTTGCCGGGTGACTTAGCTTGTTAGCTTTGCCTTCATCAATACTAATTTGCCTAGTGCAGTAAGCACTTCTAAGGAGAACCACCGCCTTCCTCTTCTCACGTATGTGCTGCCATTCCCATAAGTGTAAGCCTACTTGCTGATCTGTGAGCATAAAAATAATTGAAAACACTCACAGGCATAAGAATGTCAGTAGGTGAGCAAGGGGGGAGAACCTTCAAAGATACGGAGTGTATTCGGCTGCAAAAAAACGAAAGGCAGTGGACGCTCCGTCAACGCTACCCTAAATTCCCTTGGTGACGGAGCCATGTACACGACAGCGCTTTACCTTCTGCGGCAGACAGGAGCATTCTGCGCCAGACATTATAAGCGAACTAGCATTCCTGGTGAGCTGCTGCTTGTATGCACTATTCTGAGCGAATAGGACAGTAAAAGTCAAGCTAATGTTATCTAATAACTCCCTGAGAGCTGACTTACGCCGACGGTTTGTCATCAGCCTCATGTTGTGCACCATCAAGTCGCGACGCCTGCAAGGTCACTGGCAGCACTCTTCACAATGCCAGCATTGTGAGACACATGGTAGTCGCGAGGGTGCTGTTCCTTTTACCAAGTCGGAGTTGTTTTCGTGCTGCGTCGCACCAACATGTCGACCTGCGTATTGTTAGAACACCGTCCTTGGAGTCCAAACGTTACGCTAAACTGCTGCGCCATGTGGACAAACCTGCCAATTATTTCAACAAAGCGCGGGAGTTTCAACTTCTTGATTAAAAACAGTTAAAGAGCAGTTAAAGAGAAAACGAAACACGCCCATTTCAGTACAGAGTAGCAGACCGTACTAGACCACACGCTACTCAAAGAGGAGAAAAGCTTACAGGCGGAGATGAAAAAAAAAAAAACAATTGGCAGTGGCTTAGCTCGGCTATGCCAGGATATACGTAGCGAAAGCTAAGGCATAGCATGGAGAGCCTTGGTTAATCTTGATTGCAAGTCCAGGTTAGTCTTGTTGTCTAGCTATGTTGCGGCGTTTAGCCAGTCGTTCGGCGTCCTGTTCGTCTGTTTCCTGGGCGATTCGTTTCCTCTTCATCTCGTTTCGATGTCGATCGCCGTCCATACTGCCGCCTCAACTGGGGTTGTGGCGAACGCGAGCTCACCTTTTCAATCCTCCGACATGTTATCAGGCATGCGACGCAGCTGGCGAAGTGGACGGAGGCGAGCGCAACGACGAGTAACGCAGTGTAACGTCATATCAAACGGCGGAGGCGGAAATGCGCGGCGCTGCGCAGTGACTAGGCAATGACTTCTTTCGTACTGAAGAAGCTGCCTTTTCACCAATTTTAGTTCTCTCTGCGTAGCGGTTGTGCAGCGTTCGGCTCACTACCAACGTCATGTAATGACAGCCTTTAACGGAGGTACTGGTGCGAAATGCAGTGAAGTAGCAAGTGAATGAATACTGCTAAGTATCTGCCAGACGGAAATGCCGAATTCCTGATTGAAGACACCAAAAAACATCGATTGAACCCGCCTAATTATAGCAAATAAATATGTTTAAAAACCGGTCATTACGAATGCGACTTCAACGGGAAAGCTCATCGAAATACCCTTCGCGTTGAATATACATCTCGTTGTGGGGACCAAACCTTCAATTTAGTTTCAGTTTTAGGAAAGTTGATTGACCATAGCCTCCCTACTAGTTCGTATTTGTTGCTCTTTGAAAAAAAAAATGGAGATCCAGCGTTCTGTTTCTCTACTTAGTTTCTTACATTTACTTTGTCGCCTTCCTATGTAGTTTCCCTGTAAGCGATGATTCGTTATATATAGGCAACCCAACCATTGACGTTAACGCTACGCGCGGTTAGAGCAATACCTAATTTCTTTCCCTCTCTGTGGAAAACCGACATACCCTCATTCAATACCGTCGCCTGTTCTTTCCACACTCAGAATGAATCAATGAATGAATGAGCCACCAATTTGAACAGTAAAAGGAGGAACTTTACCCTATGCCTGCACAAGTTCTATTTTAAATCCCTTCCGCGAACACTGCTGAGCCCAACCGTTGCTGTTTGCACTCCGTTCAGATGACGCAGTCGTCTATAGAAACAATATGCCATTCAAAATATTTGCTTCTGAACATTTGTTGGCAGCGGGTTATTAAAAACAAGTAAATTTGAGCAACGACGCTAAGTAATACGAGGGCGAACCAGAAAGCCTTTTCCGCTATTTTTTGTTAACCAAAACAAGGTACATAGAAGTAAATACAGATATAGGTAGTCTTTTACGTACCTTACATTATTTTTCCGCATACTCCCCACATCGATTCAGACATTTTTCAGACATTTGTCCCACCGCAGCACAAAATTTGAGGCGCCCCTGTGGTGGAATTTGTCCGGCTGACTGTGCAACCACCGTCGGACTGCTGTCTTGGCTTCATCGGTGCACGTAAATCGCTGTCCTGCTAGGAGCTTTTTCACCGGACCAAAAACACCTGTCCGTATACGTGGGCTGCATTTCTTTGTGGATTTCGATGGGTGTTTGTTCCTTGCTCCATAGAAAACCAGTCCCACTTCGTTGCTCGTACGCCGTGGACATGTGAATCCCAACATCCATCTTCAACAACTGGCAGCAGCGCCGTGCGACGGTGCAACCGGCAGATAAGGCCGGGGCGGTTCGATAAAGGTGCACCGCTGGGAATCGATATGTTGACTTCACGTTTCCAGCCGTAACATGGCTAAAAAAAAAAAGGGGGGGGGGCGAACACTTGTTGATTCGCCCTCGTATAATCTCATGCGTAGGTACATTTTCCTTATGAGTGCCTTCCCGCAGGTGAAAATTTGGCGGTACCTGCATGATTTGTGTAGAAAGGCGTTCCTTGCATAATATTATTAAAATTGTGAACTATACAATGTCATCCGCAACATGAGTTCGTTGTCTCTCTTAGCGCTCTAAATGCCGGTAGGCCACGACAGCTGCTTTTCAAACTAAACAATACCTCTAGGACCACTGCACATTACTGACCACACCAAATTTTCCGCTGAGTTTGATTAATTTTCTTTGCAGTTGACCAGCCTTGAGGGCAAGCTGTTTATTCAAAGAAGAAACTACAGAACACAAACTCAGTTTCACTGCCACTACGCTGAGAAGGTTTCGGACAACGAAAACGGAACCATCACATACAAGCTAGGCGCCCGAACAAGGGACCAGCAAGAGTAAGTAATAAAATAGCTATTTTCATGCACGCATCAAACTTGCAGCAAATGCACGAGCTCTTCATTTGAGTAAGTCGCTATCGTTCCTCGCTAACCTAGAGAAACATGGGACTTGCCGACGAAGTTAAAGCTTATAACTTCTACATAATTGTCAGTTTAATGTCACACAAGGATGATTGACTCTAGCATAATTTACAGAAATGCTGTCCAGTATAAACAAGTATTTTATTACATTTCATGTAAAATTCCTTTAGAGGAAACAGGAAATGAAGCACCTTAGCGTCGCGTAAGCATTCACTGCGAGTTTAGCTTTATGTGGTTTCTGAATGGCTTTCAAAGCAACCATTTTCAATTTCCACTATGATTTGTGTGTGCATATTACTCGCCACCGGCAGTTGAACCTACTCAATGGAATCAAGAAAGTGTTACGTGTACGGAGGATAAAAGTACTGTACTCTAAGCACGCAGCTGAAATTCAACGTCTTTTGTTGGAAAAGCCATGTATCGAAATTGTGCATCCACGACGATCGTAATTACAAGCGAAAAACCGAAAGCTTCCGGAAAGGTATTCGTTTTGTAAAAGGAATTGTGTGCTTGAAAGCCGCTATTTGTATCAGTAAAATATTGAATAGAATTTTATTATGTTTAATTGAGTAATTTTGAAGAGAATAGAGCCGTTAACCAGCACTTCTGTAGCACAGTATCGGTGGCTGCGCATAAAAGCCGATTCGTAATGTGCGTTGTCTTTTACGGCGAGAGTGCCGGAATGAACAGTGAATGCGATGCTCCTCTCCCTCTAGCGGAGCACCCTCTCACAGTCATCACACAGGGAGACGCTGGCTGCGGGAGAGGAGAGCTGTGATACTGAAGCTTATACTAGATATGAATAACAGAAAAATGTTGCCTCTCTGCCAAATTTTAGCATATACAGGTAACCAGCTTAGCATAATAGACATGTACAGCACGCGCTCTTTGTATGTAACAATAAATAGTGCACCGTCTGGTAAACTTTTGCATAAAATAGCTCTTCACGAGTGATGCTGCGAAGGCGTAACAGCGACAAATAAACAGTGAGACCGGGCCATGCCGTTTCTGACAATGAAGGTGAACATTATTAAATGATAGCACACAGCTAAATTATGTGCAATTGAGGTTCCATGCAAATGAGTAGCTAGACGGCTCACTCTTTCTAATAAAAAAGTCTAGAGAAAGTTCGAAAAGTACTTTTTGCATTGAAAAGTATTTTTGTTTCTAATTTTTCCGGCGCTTGGCTAGGTCATTGCCCTAGTGGCTAGGGCACAGGTGTTTATTTAAGGCCTTTGGGCTGATTGCTACAGGTATTTTATTCTTAAAACTTTTTGTGCGCAAACAAACAGGGACGAAGAATAGAAGAAACACAAGGACAAGCACTCGTCCTTGTGTTCCTTCTATTCTTTGTCCCTGTTTGTTTGCGCACAAGACGTTTTGAGATGAATCTGTTCCAACTAGGCCGACTCGCAGTTATTTTATTCCACCCTGGATAGGATAGCACTTTCAAAGTAATGAGTATTTCGAGCTAACTTGGAATCTGGACCTTCTGGAATCAGTGCTAAAAATTCTTGCCAAGTATTATTTTTAACGGCGTTTCGTTAAATGATCTTCTTGTGCCTAGTATAACTTTTATCATTACATAAAGCTACAATAAATAAATTAACAATAGCTCACTTCATTGCATTCGTTTCTCCCGTAGAAAGTGAATAAATACCCAATTATTCGAAACACAATATAACGTTGTTGTCAGATAGACACTCTGACTATAACACCACGATGATATTCTTTATTCTGTAATAAAAACGTACTTTTTTCTTCTGTAAACAGGGATAAGACATACGTTTAGACCTTCTCCAAAAGAACGCAAACGTCTTTTACAGAAATAACCACCTTCATGCTGTTTCTCACCGTCGCATTCACAACGCACTTACTTTCATGTGTATTCATGGTCAAACACAGGCTTTTAACTCGTCCTCTCTACCAAGAGCTATTGCACATTGTAACAGTCTTCCGGATCACATTGCATCCATCTCCAATCGTGAAACATTCCGTGATAACCTGAATTCATTGCGTGTTAATTTTGTGTAACGATGTTGCACTTTACTATCATTGTCATGTATTTACTGTTGCCCGGTCCCCTCACTCATTGCTCTTCAATGAGCCTGTAAGGTAATGGCAATAAGTAAATAAATAAATAGGTACATAATTTTTTCACATAATCATGAAAAAAAACAGGAAATACGCTAGATAACTTAGTGTGGAATGACCCTTTTGAAAGTGCAGAGGTTTATTTATGTACGATGATGATGAGGTTACAGGTGACACCACAGTCACCTCTCTCCGTTTGCCTTTTGAGCGAAGGCCATGCCACTGTTTTATGATTGAGGTTCAGAGTTGCAAGCCTAGTTCTACAGTGAGAAGCGCTAGAAAATTTTACCTAGATTTATGTTGGAGCGCTATCAGACAATTAACACCACGATTAGCAACTGCCAATTGACTGACACTGTCGGTAGCACCTTCTTTCGCAGCGTGTAAAAGCCGTGTAGAAGAAAAGTTATTCCCTGGACCACTGGTAATGAGTACGTCGTTTTTGCACGAGTTACCACGCTACGATTTTAATACGTAGGCATTCTTATGGTACTTAGCGCATTTTGCGTGGGCTATCTACGCATATATACATACCTAGCTGTGTTTGTATCTACACGTTTTCCCGCCTACGTGGGACACTGGGTAGTCCGTGGTCCAATGGGTAGAGCATAGGGCTGCTGGGCTGAGGCAACAGAGTTAGCCTACCATCGGGACGACTTGGGTAACTGAGCTTGTGACAATGCGCAGGCGCATGCCTCTTTTCAACGCACCCTTTTCACGCCGGTATTGGTCACTGTCGATGCGGACTGCGTAGATACCGCTGTTCGAAGAAACTCTGACGCAGATTTGGATTCCTGGGTATGTGCCGTTCCATCTGTGCTGGTCCTCACAGCAGACGCCTGCCGCTCCTCGATGAAGGTGAATGACGACAAATTTGGTAACTAGCTTTGTACCACTGGGATTGTGCCGCTCTACAATGACGAAAAATATCCTTTACTTTCTCTGATGCTCAGCGGAATCGAACCGACGTCACAAGACACTTTCACGGACAGCCACCCGATGCATTAGCAGGCTCCGCTGCAAGTACAGTGACTATGTGCTAATTTTCAATCAACGCTTTTTACGCCAAAGTTGCGCCGAGTTGCGCCACGAATGCACTGCGTATGTACCGCCATTCAGTGAACCTGCCCTCAATGTGGGTAACTGAGTATGTGCCACTGGGCGTGCGGCTAGCGAGAGCACATACGACAGCGTTCGCAGGCGCCGGGGCGCGCCAGCGTTCCCATCTCGGAGGACATGCTCGCACTTATGGGCAGCGTCCCTAGATGGCGCAGTGTGTCCCGGAAGAAGCGCTAGGTAGGATCCAGGTGTCGGCAAAGCGCTTTTCTCAGCCTTCGCACGCACAGTCACGCCGTGCATATTGTATAGCTGAGGCGCAACCTTAGTGGCGTTGCCGCTATGTGGCACCGAGTCTTCTTAGGGAAGTGTGAAATAGGAGTCCTCTTGCCGTACACGCGTCGTAGATAACCCATTTGCATGGTCGCAATACGTTGTGTCGCTATGCGGATTCAATGCTAAACGAATTACCATGCACAGTAATGATAAGACGTTCATCCGATGTTTTTTCTTCGCAGAATATCTGGCAACGTCCTCGTGACTCCAAATAGAACGGGTACGCACAACGAAAACAATGCCGCACTATACGAAGAAGCCTCAGGTAATCAAAATATTTCCCGAAAATGTTCCGTATTGCAGACGAATAAACGCAGACGTTTGTTAAACCATAGGAAAGAGCATCATTTGAAAATAAAGACACACAATGTAGAATATTGAAGAACGCTGCATCTTATGTTGCTATCTGCTTTAGGTACTTCACAATGCCCTCATTCGCAACCATTTTGAAGCGATGACTGTAGCCGTCTCCTTCAATGGTAAAAGCGCTATCACATATCAAATTGCCAGAGTGTGCTTCCTAAAGGGCGCACTCATGATATTAAAAAAGAAACGGGCGCAGTAGTTCGCATTAGTAATATCTTTATGAGGGCTAGTTGATTTATATTTAGAACTGCAGTAGTTCATACGTGTGTTATTAGATTTCGCAGCTACTACATGAGTACCGTGACTAACATTAAATGCTAGATATTGCTAAAGAACAGTTCAATAATGAATTCGAATTAGGCCATCAGAATACCTAAGCATTAGAGAATTATGGAATCTCCCTTTATTATAGAGGTGTTATGAAGGATTTTTTTCTATAAGGGCGCGTGGCACTTTGAGCAATTAACAGCAAGAAAGGTTATTATTTTATTGTGTATTATTCTCAAGGTAAGCTTCACATGCCCTAAAAGTACATTATGTTAATTTCCGGTTATTTCCGTAGGTAATGTCACAGTATGTATCCTTCTTTAGTTCTGATTACATTCAGTTACTGAAGACATTACATTAGGTAATGCGCAGCAACATTTTCTCTTCAGCATCTAAACATACCTTCAATTGTAATGATAGCAGCGCACAATAAATGACTATGAATGCTTTTGCATAAGAAATGGCCTTTACTGCATGTATGCCTATCTTCGATTCCACTGCCATATTATTATTGGCCATGAACCAATACAGTCAAATCTCGATACAACGAACCTCAAGGGACCACTAAAAATCGTTCGTTATCTTGAAAAACCGTAATAGTGAAAAAAATATTATTCTCATGGAAAATCATAAACGCAACAAACGCTGTCGCTTAACTTTGCTGGGAACACATCCTCACACTCGTTAATGTCTAAAATCACGGGAAAAAAAGGTGCGATCCCTCACACCTTTGCAATGTTGAGTTGCCTTTTTCCAGCGTCCACTTGAGAAAGAATATCCACTTTTTCTTGCAAAGAGAATTGCCTACGGTTTTTTTTTTTCGTGCTGCTCCCAGAGCACATCGCGAATGTAGAAACGGACGTCTAACGTTTAAAGCAAGCAAAACAGCCCTCTGACAAACGTGCCCAGGTACCCGGTTGACGGAACAAAGGGGGCGAGGGCCAGCGAGGCGCGATTCCAAGTGCGGGCGATGCCTATAGGAGAAACGCGCGTTTAAAAAGGGCAGGATCATAGAGAAATATAGGAAAGCATACTGATGATGATGGCAGTAGCACATACGTAGCATTTGTCGTCATTTGTGCCGTTTCGAGCAGATTCTCACGTTCGAAATTCGTTATTGTGATGTGTTATTAAGATACGATGACGACGAAATTCAGTGCGTTATTATGAAAACTTTGGTATTCTGAAATTCGTTGTAGTGAAAGATTTTTACATTCAACCAATGGGCACTTGGTGGGGGATTTTCGTAATGTTCGTTGATTTGAAAAAAATTGTTAATGCGAGGTTCGCTCCAACGGCATTTCTCTGCACTAACTTTCTCAGTTTTCTGTTAACTTCAGAAAGAATATGTATCTGCTTTAGTTGCACAGTTCCGGCCGTCCTGGGGTCGTATATCAGCTTTTATTCAGTTCATCTACGCCTAAATGAAATTGTAACATTTACTTAGCGAAACGACTCTTACGAAAAAGATGACAAAGAGTGGGCTTCCTATCCAGAGTAAAAGTACCCAGGGCTTCCTATCGGAGAGTAAAAATTTATGCCACGTACTATGTTCCGAAAACTGCGATTACAGAAGTTTTTTGCCTTCATAAAGCATTCAGGTGCAAGTGATGTGTAATATTACTGACAGCTTTTTACGGGCAGCTTAGTGGCGCCTCTGTGATCTGATTACAGGCCTTACACGACGTGTGGAAACTTTAACGGTGCCACTAATTTGGTGTACCCGTGCATGTCGCATCCTTGTTAATCGGACCCATGTATATTTTGAATAGCATACAAGAAGTTTAATAGCAACATTAAACCTTGCCTTCGCGTTGGACGAAATTGACATTATTTTTTTTTCGATTCTAGCCAGTGGCAAGGCATGTTCCTGGCCAAGATGCATTGGCAACTACGACACTACGCTACTTTTAATAATAATAATATATGGGGTTTTACGTGCCAAAACCACTTTCTGATTATGAGGCACGCCGTAGTGGGGGACTCCGGAAATTTTGACCACCTGGGGTTCTTTAACGTGCACCTAAATCTAAGTACACTACGCTACTTTAAGGCGCCCTTAAGCAATAACGCCAAAAAACCACTTCAGATGTTTGCTTTATTTAACACACGAAGCGATGGTTACTGTGCTTGGCCGCTTATAACGTCAACCTGGGACGAGTTCTCACGGCAGAAGACTAATATAGGCAAATTGCGGTGCACAACTGAACGTCTTGCTATCGGCTGAGTCAGAGTTGTGTTATGAGTACAAGGCATTTTATACACGGACCGCGTTGTCCGATGCCGATTAATGATCTGAATTCTCTTGTTCACTCTTCTTGAATTCCCCATCCACCTCCCCACATGCAAGGTAGAAAACTCATTCTTCTCTCTATCTTTTTTTGAGTATTGCCGAAGTGGTGATCGCGAACTTAGGCGAGGAACCTGAATGATGGCAGTCTGCTACTATGGCGCAAACGAATATGAACTTCGTAAAATGTACATTCAGCTACATCTTCATTTGATGGCAGGACACGGGAGTGCTCAAACCAACGCTTTCAAACTTCAGCTCGGCATCTCATATACAGCACAAGGCTTCCAGTAACAAGCTGTAGCAAAAAAAAAAAGAAAGATAAGATAAGGGGGTGGGGCGCACGCGTTTGTCCACTCAGATTTCATATTCCTCCCCTCTCTACCAAAGTGGTTTGCATCCGCGCTGCTAGGTGACAGATGCAGTCAAAGCAGACTACGGCGGGCAAAAGGTGCCCGTCGCTGTCTCTTACCGGTAGACGAACAAGAAAAAGGCATGGTATACTGTCTCGCGTTAATTTTATTCGCAGCAGTGACACTCCTTGCATTTTTTACCATCATGTGCATGCAACTTTCTCAAAGTCGTTCCTTACGGATTCCCACTGTTAAGTTCTATACATGTCTAAGAATGTTTCCATGTATGCAGTACACTCTTCTTACACAACAATCAAGCATGCTTGTTATTCGAATACACGAACAGTCACATTTAGCAGCGGGCAGATATTGATTTGACTAACGGTAAATAATGCACCACTAACAAGAAAATATGCTTTCAAGAGCGATATCGCCAAGTTACTTGGTAAACAAATGTAATATCCCATTATAGAGGCCCAGAACGAACACACTGTCGTAGCAAAATCCCGCAGCCGGCAAAGATTTAAGGTGTCGGCGCTCTGCCTCACAAACTTCATTATTGTGTGCTCAATGGCGCATCGCACCACAATTTTCTAAGCAATCTCATTATGCAAGGTCACTTTAGGTACGCGCCATGGTGCACTAACTGTTAAATGAGTCAATCGCATTTTGCCGTCAGCAACATCTATGCCTGTAACACAACTGTAAAAGTGAAGGCGTTGGTGCGTCGCACATCATTCATTCATCAATATGCGCGTTTTAGTTGCCCTTTAAAAACAATTTCCTTCGGAAAATTGTGCTGAGCAGATAAAGGGCGTTGTACGCAAGGTTCACTTAAATGGGCTTTCTGACGATACATCATGCGCGATATTCATGGCAATAACTTCATTAAGTGGCACATTTGCCTTTTCTTTTTCTCACCGCCAATCGAAGCCAGATACGATGTACCCGACACTAGGGACTATGCCTGCGATTTACACACGTTCGTTACGTCACGTGCTGGCTATATAAGTGACGACGTTTTCCTGTCCACCTCAGTGAACAAGGAACCCGTACGCGGTTCCGAAACGTCAGATTATTCATATGACTTGGTCAGGGACCGTGATTCCCTTCCTTTTCTTTTTGGTATAGTTCACTTCAAAAACGGGCAAAGGAAACTTACAGCGCCAATAATTGGCAAGAAAAGAACACTTAGTAGTAACAGGAGAGATTCCGTAAAATAAACGCCATTCTTTTTTTTCAATGCCCAGGTGAGGGTCAAACTCTTCACAGGCTTATGACCATGAACAAAGAGCATACTTGCTTCGTCATCACTGTGCCTTATGGAGGAGCAAATGGTAAGTAGCTGGGACTCAGTACACTTCTCCGTCATGGCGTAAGGCTTTTCAAGCGCAGACGCCTAGTTTGGTTTCGGTCAAACAGGGGCAGTAAATATCACCCACGAAACTAGTTGAGCACAAGCAGCTGACCGCTTTCCGCTTTCATAACACGTACGGCCATGCCTACCTCGCCGGGTTCTCGGTTTGGCTGCTTAAAAACTTCTGTCTGCTTGGCAGTGTTAACCGCAGACGAACATAGAGGCATAATATGCATTTTTGGTGGTCGCGTGCGCACCGTACATATTTGTAAACAGTGCTTTGTTCTCATGGCCACCCACATTCACAATCGTATCTGAACTCGCGTTTCGCAAACATGATGCTCCGTCACCAACGGGGTTGTAAGGTATTGATTTCTTTTATATTACGGAAGCAGTGTCTGCGTGATCGCGCCACAAGCGACGAATGTGTCTCTTATGTGAGAAGTTCAGAACAGTTCACTGCAGTTCCGCAATGAACTGTGGTGTAGCGAGGAGCTCGATTATCTCGACAAATAAAAATATTACTAAGGAATACTAGCAATATAACCTTATTCACCCATTTAAGTTCCTTTTTTAGGCGCATTTAGAGATACCGGTAGAATGAGTGCCGCACATTCTTCCTTTTCTTTCAATATTCAACTATACGAAACACCGGTGTACACAACAATACTTCTGCACCGCTGGAACAAACATGCAGAGAACCTGCTCTCATGTAAATTTACCTATTTTCTTTTTTCTATTCAAAAGTCTTTGAAGCTCGAATGTTGCATATTGTTTTATCAGTTCCACGCACTTCTTAAAGTGTGTTTGGAATATTCTAAATCAATCCGAAACTTTAGGGGCCCAAAATATACTAGAAAACTTCAAAGGCATGATACAGGCATGCAGGCTCGTTCAGCTTGTTGTCATAGTAACAAAAGCACTCGGCATTGCAGGTCCCATAGCTAAAGCAGCAAAAGTTTGCCTAAAGGCCAACAAACGCAAAAAAGATGATTATACATATTTTTATGTCCCCAGATTAAACACCCTGCTGTGAGCAATGTCAGGAATCACAATTAGTGCTTTTCTTTACTGATCAGCTTGCATGTTTCCGAAGACAAAAAGTGTGAGGTCTCATCAAAAAAGAATTGAAAACTCACGGTATTTTATATTACCTACATTACAGGCTAAAGACAAAGAAACTACCACAACGCAATGACATTGTTTTGATTTAGTCTCGCTACCCCCGTCTTGAAGAACCACCAAAATTAACCCGGTATAGGTATATCCAGCACTCATTTCAATACCACCACCACTTACATTCTGCGCAGCTCTCCGAAAATAGCAATACGAAGGTGTTATTTTTTTTAAATTTTTTGCTGCGTTTTGAAAGACCACAAATATGGCTGCACTGCTTTGACACAAAAACAAGATGTGGCTCATGTGGTTTGTCTTTATGCAGGCTGCTTCCTGTTGATGACAGAAGACACAGCAGGGAAGGACATCCCGCCCCAGTGCGACAGTGTATACAATACGCAGTGTGGGAATTCAAGCATCGAACTCTATAACTCAAGCTGCAAGCAGCAGGCATCCGCGTAGAGCGCGAGCACCTGTGTAAGAAACTTGCATGTAGTGTAGACCACGTGGAAATAAATACATAGTTACAGGCTCATATTCGTGCGTTCCGTTTGAATTTTTCGCATATTTCACTTATTTACTGCGATCACATCCTCCTGGCCCCATCAAACTTTGTTTGAGTTGCTAAAGAATAAGTGGGTGAAGACTAAGCCTTCCTATCTGCATGGAGTATCTAGTTTAGTAAGAGATGCCTGAGACAATATAAAAAGAACGCGCACGCACGTACGCGCAAACACACGCACACACACACACACACACACACACGCACGCACACACACGAAATAAGTCAAGTTCAAAAATAAAATTCGAGAAAATGTCGTACATTTTAACTGGGGCAAATCGAGCAGCCGGGCTTGCCTAGTTCATATTGCAATCTGAATTGGTTCGTACAAACTAATTTTGTCTATCTTGCCGCGAATAACAAGTTCTGAACTAGCAACGCTCTTAAAGAAGAGAGTGGTTACGGTCTTTTGGAAACCATAGCGGCTATGGTGTTTGGCTGCTAAGCGTAGTGGAGGGATCGAATCCCGGCCATGGTGGCCGAGTTTCGATGGGGGCGAAACGCGAAAACACCCGTGCACTTAGATTAAGGTGCACGTTAAAGAACTCCAGCTAGTCTAATTATTCCGCAGCCCCTCACTACTGCGTGCCTCATAATGACATCGTGCTTTTGTCACGTAAAAACCCGTAATTTCTTTTCTTTATGAAACACGGGGCGCAATGGCAAATTGAGTATCGCCATCTTAGCCCTCTAAGGCGCACAAGAAAATGAAGAATGGGAGACCTATTTCAATGCTTCTTTGTTTGTTTGCTGCTCTGTTTTTACCCTCGATTTACCAGAAAACTAATATGTCAGCACTGAAATATTTTACCATTCTTAGTTTTGTAGTAGATAGAGGGTAAAACCACAGCCGGCTAGCAGAGTGACCTTCAGAAATGAACATGTTTCGCGCAAAACGAACCCCACGAATAAAGACAGCGAACACAAGAGAGCAATAATACCAGCTGATTTTAATGATGCTTGCTCAGCACCTATACATACGAAATCCTAGCACGGAGTAAACAAAGCACAAAAAGACAGATAGCCTGCTTTCCTTCGTGCCTATTTGCGCATGATCGTCATTTTCTCGTTGTATGAAGTCACAGAGGTCTCACTGATGCATTGGTTTCCGGCTTACTTGACAACGTAGGCTTTTAAAATTATGTGTTTATGACATTTCTGACATTTTCACACAAGAAAGAACTTCAAAGAAACATAGAACATGGAAATCATGAGCAAGGCTCGAACAAGGAATGTCGCTTTATGTCAACCTTGTGACAAGGGTACTTGTCGTCGTCCGGGCAGCAACTGTTTTCCTTTGCTGTGTTTCTATGTATGCATAGCTCAATCCCCCCCCCCCCCCCGTCAATGGATGAGGAAGAGGATCGGCCGAAGCATGGTACGGCATAGATAACCTTTAAAAAGGTAGTAGACTGACAGAACTGACAAGGGGAGGAGGGGGACAAAGCGACGCTTGTAGATATGCGACTAAAAGTGAACAATGGCGGTGCTGCTTTTCGGTTCTACTGAAGGCTGAATATAAGCAGAACCATTAAATAATTTAAGGACTGAGGCAGGTGTCACCAATTAAGTTGTCTGGTTCTCTAGGAAAGGAGAACCTCTTCAACTGATCTCTCTGGAGTTCAAAAAAAGGTAGGGAGAGCGGAAGGGGAACACCTGGTGGCAACCTGTGTTTGGTCTGAGGTTTTTCATAGCTTCAATATAAAAAGGCATCGGGGTTCTTTGCTTCTGCTTAGAGCACAAAGCGATTCTGAAACATCATGCATACGTACACGTCTGTGAAAAAAATAATTACGGGCGTTGCTGAAGTATGAGTCATAAGCTTCAGCTGCGTTCTGAAACCAGGCTCAGTACAAGATTGTAAAGCAACCTACTTAGTCTCACCATTGACATATTAAGGTGAAGCATAGTCTGCGCCTCTTATTTTGCGAAGCTCTGTCCGCACACCGCAGTACATTGGTCCTGAAATTATCTGTGTCATCATCATCAGCCTACTTTATGTCCAATGCAGCACTAAGGCGCCTTCCAGCAATCTTCAATTATCCCGTTCTTGCGCCAGCTGATTCCAACTTGCGCCGGCAAATTTCCTGGTTTCATAACTCCAGTTGATTGTCTGCCATCCTCCACTGCCCTTCCGTTCATTTGGCAGTCATTCCGTAACTCTAATGGTCCACCGATTATCTGCCCTACGCATTACAAGGCCTGCCATGCTCCACCTTCCTCTTTATATGAACTACAATGTCGCCTACCACCGTTTGCTCTCTGATTCACACTGGCCTGTTTTGTCAATTAATGTTACGCATAACATTTTTTCGTGCCAACAATCTTTGCGCGGTTCTTAACTTGTTCTGGAGTTCCTTTGTTAATATCCAAGCTTCTACCCCATATGTTCGTGCTGGTAGGCTGCAGTGATTGTCCCCTTTCCTTTTTACGGCAGGGGTAAGCTCCCAGTCAGTATTTGGGAACGCCTTCCGTATGCACTTCTACCCATTCTTATTCTTATGTGGATTTCCTTCTCATAATCGGGGTCCCCTGTAGGTAAGTGACCTAGATAAACGTACTCCAGTGGCCTGTACGGAGTCCAGTGGCTAACTGGTGATCCTGAATTCTTGTCCTCTTGCCAGGCTACTGAGCGTTTCCTCGGCCCTCTGATAATTATTCTCAGCCCTACACTTACACTTTCCATGCTCAAGTCCTCATTGTTGAAACTAATCAAAAGTGATGTTGCAAAGGACAATGTCATATGTAAATCAAAGTTTAGTGAGATATTCGCTGTTGACCCTCACTCCTAAACCTTCGCAATCTAATTTCAGCGCTTCTTCTAAATGCAGTGAACAGCAATGGACAGATTGTGTTTCCTGGACTCGCTCCTTTCTTGGTTGGTAATTTTCTATTTTTCTTATGGAGAAACAAGATAACTGTGCAATCATTGCAGGTATTTTAGAAAATAGTACCGTATACCTTCTCTACTCCTTGCTCACACAATCCCTCCGGGACTTCAGAAAGACAGAAAATTAGGCCGAAAAAAAAGCGAAAGTGCGCTGTGCCAAAGACCATACAAGCGCAAACTTTCAACTAAATTTTCTTTCTTTCAGAGGCGTCCGTACAAGGAGTTTACTCCACATGGCCAATGAGCTAACAAACAAGCGATCTTATTGGAATAGGAGCCTGATGATTATCTCACCGCAACCTCCAACGCTTTAGGCCCAAACAATGAAACGTTCCTTTCCTTCGAGCGCTTCCTAACCTTACGTGAGGCCTCCTTACAGCGAAGGACCGATGGAGGAAGCAAGCATACTCTGAAAGCTCCCTTCACCCGTCCTCACGTAAGGAGCGGTTGCCGCCATGCCTGGGTTCGAGATTATCTCTTAAAAGCTTTAGGCGAACACCAGAACACCACTATTCAATAAAAAAGGTTGTATCGTCACACAATCTTTAAGTTGATGAGCTAATATAGAGAAGCGTGGACGCTTTTTTCTAGTTTTGTTTATTAAACCAAAAGAAGTAGCGTATTACGGTGCAAAACTTGATGTGATCCAGCAACGCTGGTACGCCGGCGTCGTGCAACGCCTAGCAACGCTTCCATGCCGCACGCGTGACTGAAACGAACGTGCCTGGCAAAACGTACCGTGCTCGCGCTTCTCCGAAGGTGGGCGACAGCACGCACGCGCAAGCAAACGTCACGTGGTTAAGCAGTAAGGCGAAGCGCTCGTTCAGGGCCAGGAGCAGCGTAAGGACGCATGAAGGTAGCTTGGTCCAAACAATAAAACGTTCCTTTTAGGTGTGTGCGAATATTGAAATTTTCGATTACGAATCGAATACGAATAAGGCGAAGAACTCTCTTCGAATATCGAATCGAATATCGAATACATGTGTAGTATTAAAAAATTGCAAGAGAGGTAACAATAGCTTTATTACCCTTTTAAAAATAACATTGCATTTTACAAGGTTGCTTCAAATTAAAGAGGTACTCAATTATAGATAATGGACTCAGGTAATGCCCTCAGTCAGGTAAAACGCTTGTTACAGATTGTCGTGAAGGAAAATTAACTGCTCAATATGGCCAGAAAGTAAACGCTCTCTATGCACTGTCACATTTCTACCGGTAGAAAAGACTCTTTCACTAGGAACTGAAGTGGCAGGGATCGCCAAGTACTTCCGGGCGAGTGCACTTAAAAGCGGGTACCTGAAGCGGCCAATGGACTGCCACCACTCACAAGGATTCATGCCCCTTTCCAGAAGAGGCTTTTGCGCGTAGTCTGTAACTTCCCCCTCAGGGGCAGATGCCAAATGTGTCTTCTCTTTGTTCATCACTAGATCGTCAAAAGCATTCCATACACTCGATGCCACCAGTGGACACGAAGTCGACGCTGGCACGGCGGTGTCCCCACGGTGTTCCACGACGGCTTCCTGGAGCTCCCTTGCCACAAGGTTTTTCAGCCAGATCATCTGAACAGATGCCTGATGAACTGTGGCCATAAAGCGCGGATCAAGAAACATGCCTAGGCTGGCCACTTCATCAAATTTCCACTCCGCACAAAGAGCCTTGATACATTTTGAATCAATGTTAGCAAACCCTGAGTTGCCTTTGCAACCTTCAAGGCAATGGGGCATTCCAAAATAATTGGAATTATAAAGCTTGGTGAAAAAGAAACCGGAACTGATCATGTCTCAAATGCCTGAAGCAGATAGACTGAAACAGAGCATACAGATAATGAGCGGATCATGCGAAGTTCTCAGTTAATAAACATGTTCTTAGGAGAATGCGGAGCAAGCATACAATTGGTTAATTGCTCAATTATTCGCAGTCAATCCGAATATTCGCCGTTTCCACCGTTATTCGGCCGTCCTCGGATATTCGTGAATTTCCGAACATGCATTTCTCGAATCGAATACGCTTCGAATATGGAAAATATTCGATTTGTATTCGAAATTCCGAATATTCGCACACCCCTAGTTCCTTTCCTTCGAGCGCTTCCTAACCTTACGTGAGGCCTCCTTACAGCGAAGGACCGATGGAGGAAGCAAGCGTACTCTGAAAGCTCCCTTCACCCGTCCTCACCTAAGGAGCGGTTGCCGCGTGCCTGAGTTCGAGATTATCTCTTCAAATCTTTCCGCGAACACCATTATTCTATTACAAAATGTTGTCTCATCGCACAGTCTTTAAATTGAATAGCTAATATAGAGAAGCGTGGACGCTTTCTTCTAGTTTCGTTTACTAAAGTTAAAAAAAAGTTGCGCATTACAGCGCAAAACTTGATGTGCTCCAGCAACGCTGGCACGCCGGCGTCTTGCAACGCCTAGCAACGCCTAGCAATGCTTGCATGCCGCACGCGTGACTGAAACGAACATGCCTGGCAAGACGTACCATGCTCGCGCTTCTCCGCAGGTGGGCGACGGTGCGCATGCGCAAGCGAATGCCTCGTGGTTAAGCAGTGAGGTGAAGCGCTCGTTCAGGGCCAGGAGCGGCGTAAGGACGCATGAAGGTAGCTTTGGAGCTACCTTATGCTGAGGAAGCACCAAGGAAGCCTTCACCGAGGGCCCCTCAGTAAGGAAGCTTTCAGAGTGACATAAGGTAGCCTCACCCCAATGAAGGCTTCCTTAGTGACGTAAGGAAGGTTTCATTGTTTGGCTTCTTATGCTGAGGAAGTACCAAGGAAGCACCAAGGAAGCCTTCACCGAGGGCGCCTCAGTAAGGAACCTTTCAGAGTGACATAAGGTAGCCTCACTGCAATGAAGGCTTCCTTACTGAGGTAAGGAAGATTTCATTGTCTGGCCCTTAACCTTTCTTCGGTGCTAAACAAAGAAAGTGTGACCAATACATGCGCTCCATCTCGAGGCAACATAAAACGGCACCATGGCACCTCTGGCATTGCACTTCTTGATTCTGTCTAGCATCTTGATCCTCCAAAGCCGCGGAGCACGCTTTCAAAATTAACAATGCACAGGAACATGCCCAATACCCTTGTTTCTTATGGAAAGTTCATGTTCCCTTGCACGATCAATAAAGCAGCGGCTCGTTTGCCGAATACATGACTTTCTCTGCTTGCTACGTTGTGTATTGGCTTTTCTTTTTTAGAGGGACGCGTTTAAGTTAGGGCGAAGTGCAAGAAGGCCCATGTACCATGCATCGGGTGCGTGTAAAAAAGACAAAGGTGGTTAGGATAAATCCTTAGTCCCAACTATCACGTACTTCATAATCATATTGCCGTTTAGGCACGTAAAACCTCTGATTTTCCGTTTGTATTTATTATCTTAAACGTCAGTTGAGGTGAACAAGTCGCACAAAAATACATTTAAAAATCCGGAATGAAAACTTCGCTTAGTACAAGCTCTGCATTGTTCCAAGAAAGCCAACTTAGTAACCCATCTAGACAAAACCACAAGAACGTCGATTCAATAATTCCTGCCTTGTTGAAAGGCAGAGTAAATATCGTTTGCTCCATGTGCAACGAGGTCCAGTGTTGGATATCTGTCAGAATTGCCGAGCCGATATTCGATCCACGCTGTCAATTTCAGTCCTGTATTGGGCCAGCAATCAGAATGGCACAGCCCATATTGGAATTCCGCTATTAAACTCAGGTCATTATTGTGCCAGGAAATGCCAACGTGTATCGGACGTTGGCCCGAGCTGAAGTGCCATTTGGGAAGGCGCTGTCAGGAAATGCAGTCTTCATTATTTTAAGCCAATTCTTTCTTTCTTTCTTTCTTTCTTTCTTTCTTTCTTTCTTTCTTTCTTTCTTTCTTTCTTTCTTTCTTTCTTTCTTTCTTTCTTTCTTTCTTTCTTTCTTTCCATTGCTAAAATACAATGACGGGGGCTAAGATAAAAGCTGCAATGAGGCAGCTTGAGGTGCCCTTAGCCCCCGTGTTACATGGTGGCAGTGAGTAGCGCAATCAGCCGTACACAAAGAACAATACATATAAATAATAATTACAATCATCAATCAATTCAAGAGAATTTTCTATAACGGAACAAACAAAAAAGGAACAATGAAATGGGATAAGGACAAATAAAAGCAATGCAGTTATTACGCACCACAGCATTACATACACTTGGCAATACGTAAGTAAAAGTGAATATCGCGTACACTTGACGATGCATAATTAAAAGTGAAAAGATACAAAAGTGAAAAGTGAAATGTACTACTCTCACTTTTCGATGTCCTCTTCTATTTCTTCCTCTTCTAGAGTCTGCTGGACACGCCAAGCCGGCGCCTTTTGCCAGACCTGTTCAACTCGTGCGCGGCGCTTGGAGACAACTTCGTGGTCGGTCGACTCGCACTCTGCCTGCCGCCGCTTGTGTCCCTGGGTTTCGTTCTTCTTGCTCAGCTCTCGGTCTCTCTATCACGAGATGAAACGGTACGTCCATGGCGCACACAGAACCCGTGGCAACTAGCAGAGCAGGTCAACCCAGCGCGCCCGCAGCTGCCCTCCTGCTCCCCGAAACTTTGCCTCCTTTCTCCTCTCCGGCTTCGCTCGACGCCTAGACTTTCCTCTAGGTTGTGTTGGTTTGCCGCGTGTTCTAGCACGCTCAGCGCGCTTCTCCGTACTTTGGCGGGCACGCAATTCTCTTCTCCATGTCCAGGCGCCTTCTTCCGGCGTTCGCTTCCCTCTTAGCGACGCACATAATCTCACCTATTTCGCAGACTGGGCATGTACGCTTGCGCGTAAGAGAGGTTAGCACAATATTGGCACCGCTTACTCCTCTTTGCAGAGCAAGCAAAGCTAAATGTGCAAAGTGATAAGCACTGGAGACAGTCAGCTAGTACATTTCTGAAGTTCTGCGCACAGAAGAGAGCAAAAGAGTATGAAGGGATACACACAATTACGTAAACAAGTGAAAGCGTACAAAAGTTTTTGAAGGCACACACATAAATTGAGTTTCGCTTATACGGCTACTACTATACTATACGGCTTATACGGCTGCTATACTATACGGCTGCCGTATCTGCACATATCTGCACAACAAGGCGACTAACAGTATGTAACAAAACCAGACGTGAGCCGCACGCATGGGACATATAAAAGGTGTGGTATTGAATAATGTAATAGTGGGGTCCACCACTGACACTTATTATTTGCCAGTTATTTTGGTTATTGTCAAAGAACAAACAGGTACAATTAAGTGTTTCTTCTTGTTGCCCTATAGTTGACCATAGGGCAAGTAACGTTTTTTTTTAAATGAAAGTTGTGCGGTCTCACATCATTACAGCAGCCTTTAGTCATGTCATCACGGTATCTTGTCAACGGCATTCGAGAAGGAGGTGTCACACGTCTATATCAGCGTTACCACAATGACACTGAAAATTAGCAATATGCATTGAATCATGGTAAAAGGTGACGCGTAAATGTTGTGCCAAGAAACGGATGGCGCAGTAAAATTGGAAAATTCATATTGTCACACGACTTCGGCGGAATAGACAAAATATATTACGGTCTATAAAAAATATAGCTAAGTACTGTCGTTTATAACCAAGCCAGCAGTTTGTGGTAAATTGAAAGGATATATGCCTCTGCAATAGGCGAATTTAACTCTGGTTAAGAAAGGGGCTTATTGTCGTTTCATGTTCGCGGTTTATATGTTGCCGCAGCGCCTGCTGCAATTTTTCAGGGACTGTTGGAGTGCCTAGAATGTTATTGCTTCCAGAAGTTCTTGTGTGTTCCTTCATATTTTAGATACAAATAGTCTTTGAAAGCATTTTTAGCGCCAGCGAACAAGGACAGAAGGGAGACGACACCACAATGCGCTAACTTCAAGAACTTTATTTTCAAGAAACAACCACGTATTTAACTCATGCACAGTGGCGCCAGCTCATCCAAATTTTAACCATCCAAAAAAGCCGTCTTCTTATCTAACAAGTCGACCGAAGGGGCCCTAACACACGTATCGCTATTCCGAAAGGTAGCCTGAGCCTCAACAATCTCTAGCACGTCTTTAGCTTTGAGCTTCGCAGGAACACGGCAGGACCCATACACCGGCGCGATGCCGCATTCCTGACAATGAGTTGACAGATGACTGCATTGCTTACTTCTCCCGTTTAGACTATGTTCTCGTAACCGGCCCTTAAGATACCTTCCTGTCTGGCCGATGTATTTTTTTTTCCTACAGGACAGCAGAAGCTCATAAACAACAGCTTCTACGCAACCCACTGGTAATTTACGATGATTCGTAGGGCGTCCGGCAGCTTGCCTACGGTAAGGGTCTGTTAACCGACATATGTTCGTGAGTTTTGCTGGCTCTGAAAAGACCACTTTTGTGTCCACACGGCTAGCCGTTCTCTTAAGGCTATGCGCAGTTCTGTGCAGATAGGGCACTACAGCTACCTTCCCTCTCCGTTCCGTCTTGATTTGCCACGTCCCTAGTTGTGGCGTCTGAGACGCATTCTTTAGGAGCACAACCATGCGAAGCACAAAGATAAAAACGTGCGAGAGATTATTGAGGCTCAGGCTGTCTGTCGGAAAAGTGATACGTGTGTTAGTGCCCCTTCGGTCTGCTTGTTAGATAAGAAGACGGTTTTTTTGGACGGTTACAATTTAGATGATGTGGCGCCACTGTGCATAGGTTATATACGTGGTTTCCTGAAAATAAAGTTGTTGAAGTTTGCGCATTGTGCTGTCGTCTGCCTTTTGTCTTTGTTCGCTGGCGCTAAAAATGCTTTCAAAGTCAGTTTACCAGCACCGCCAACAAATGGAAATGCATAAATAGTCTATTCAAGAAATTTAGATTATTGCTCTTTATTGACGTGACGCTGCTTGGGAATCCAATGAAAAACCATTTCTATTTGGTCTCCGCTGACGCTGTGAAGCGCGATGAATGGGAATGTAGAACAACTATTTCAGCGTGATCTGTCTGTATACACAGGATTGGTTAGGAAAAAGACCATAAGTGACGGCGGGAAAACCTGCCGAAAGACTTCTATGCTGCAGATATATGTAAAAAGGCCCGTTGCGACGAAAAGATCACAGTACGCAGCGGAAAAGGCAAAAAAAACTGCGTCCTCGCTCGACTGCCGAGAACACAAAATCATAGACAAGAAATAAAACATCAGAACGTGTTATTCCGGCTTCTGCTGCGAAATCAATAGCAAAGATAGAGTCTCCGGCCTCTTCCCTGTAATCTTGTGTATTTCCGGTGTGCGTCTTTTTTTTGGCTGGTTTTTTTTATACAAAGATAGACTAAGTTACCGATTTTGGTTTGACATTGCTTCGATAACTGAGGTTGTGTTAACAAAACGTAATACGCGTTTAACTTACTGCATGGTTGAAAAAATGCGCCTGTCCCTCACGCGGCTGTCCATGTACTTCGTTTTTGTGTACAGTGTTATTATTAATAATATATTCGTAACAACTAGGTCGCTGAAGTACAGTTCCTTAAGTGGAAAAATATTTGGCGATCCAGCGATGCGTATCATCTGCGCTGCATTGGGCAGTTAGTTTTTTTGTTGTTGTTGTTTTTAAATGCAGGGTGGCTTTCTGTTGAAGTGACAATGCATTGACGTGCATAAATGCACGTTCACTGAGAAGCTGTCTATCGCATGAATAGGTAAAACTTGAATTGACGTCTATGAATGCTGACAGATCATCCGTGACAAAGTTTACAACGTGCCGACTTAGGGAGAACCGTAAAATAGAGCAGTGGCTTGCTGACGAGGGGTTCTGACCTGCAGCCGACAGAGCAAGAGAAAAACGGGCCAGTTGCCAAACATACGGGCTATCTGCAGGCAAATTAACGGACGCAACAGGGGAGTATGAGCAAAGAAAACATCGTCTGCGACAGAAACGATAAACAAAGGCAAGCTATTTAAGGTGGATCCGCATTATTTGTTTTTCAGACAACAGGGAAATCACCCGAAACACAAATCCACGGGGACGGCTGTTTTCGCAGAAGCGGTCGATGAACGCAGGCGGTTGAGCCGATGCAAGACATTTAGACATTCTCTTGTTTCACAAGTTTGAGTGCGCACAGAACTGCCATCTCTGCTCAGCACAAAGAATGCGAGACGCATCGCAGTTCCTCAAACATCGGCCAGATGTCGCGAGTATTATACGTGACCTGGGGTGTCTCGACATCTGCGCAACCGGCTTGGTAATGAGGCGGTCTAATATGACATTTAGTTTAGCAGACTTGCCATTTTTGTTGATCCGTGCATCTGAGGCAGAAAAGCAGATGATCCCGGCGGGTTTTGGTGGGGAGCCAACAACGTTTCTAAACGCTGGAGAGTGCACTTCTCGCGAAACCGAGGCCTGCGTACCTACCCACTGCTGACTGTTGCCACTATGTGGTTGTCTTCCAATTGATCGCAGATGGGAAGGAGGCACCAGAATAACAAAAACTAAAGATAAGCATGTCAGTAATGGTATGCAATGTGAGTCCAGCGAAGAAAGCAAGATTGATTCCCATCTGAGTTTGCTGGCAAGCAAGCGCACAAACTGAAGCAGGAGCACATCACGAAGAATTATTCGTTTTGGGATGTTTTTATGTTTGATGCGTGACAACTGGTGTGTGCTGAATCCACGCGCTACTAGTAAGAGTATTGAATCTAGTACTTCTAATAAAATACTCACCACCACAACGGTGCCAACACTGCCTTGCACTCTGTATTTGCCTGAGGACGTTCTGCGCAATAGTTAAGGCTGGTACTCAAATTCATTTGACTGCAAGCTGGCGCGGATACCTCAACACCAGTAATAGCTCAAGTGTTCATTCCAAAGAAACATGCTGGCTAACCTCTTTTGTACGGAGAATGTTCATAATCAACTAGAAAATAAGCAATTCATAAAAGGAAATTTTCGCTTTGTACATAAGCCATGATGCACATACCCACAAAAATATCAGAAGTGCATTGCGAAAGAATGATACATACGCAAAATATGTCAGATGCAGAGACTGGCAAGAAGCACCAGTGCCTAAACAGAGCCCTTGAACCGCAAGGGCCTGACGGCTTGGGCTATATAAAGCTAATATATGCGGTATCGGCTGGCGAGAGGACGTGTTACAACTTTATTGGGCAGATAACATGTAACACAACTTCGTTCAAGAAGCCTAGGACTGTTTTGTTGTCGAAAGCGGTTTTGAATCAAAATTCATTACCGAGTGAAGAAGGTGTGGGCCGGACAGCTGCCTGAGGCCGTTGTGTAGCCCGGCCTAGACGCGCCACACCGGCAAAGCTGTTCTTGGGCAGGTATACCCGCCTACGTACGTGCCTCCTTAAAATATATTTTTTTCTTTGACTTTGATTGTGACAAAAACTTTTTTATTTTTTCCAGTATGGGCAAGAGCGCGACTATGGTGGTGCTCCCCATCACAGTTTGCATAATGGAGAGAGTTTTGACATGATTCAGAGAGGTGTTCGTGAGTACTGCATTTCCCACAAATCTGACAGCCTCGGCAGTTCTGTGAACTGTGGCTGTAGTGGTAATGTGTCGTTCTCAGTTTTAAAGACGGCCTACATAGAAAACGGAAAACAGAACGACACTTTATCGGAAGCCTACGGATAGCCAGCAATATTTAGACTACGACAGTCATCACCCGCGACACTGCAAGCAAGGAATTTTTGTCGGACAAACGAAACGAATAAGAAGAATATGCAGTGAAGACCGCGATTATATTCATTCCCTAAATGACCTTAAAACAACGCCAGCAGAAAGGAACTATCCCCAAGTTGCTCTCGATTGAGCTTATGATATTGCGTCAAGATTGAAGAGACCGTCGGAATTGGCGAAGAAACAGCCCACACCCGAATCTGACAGACGGCCGGCCTTGATAACAAGATATTCTAATGCCCTTCCAAACATAAACAACATCCTACGAAAATACCACTCAATATTATCAAATATCGAGCGTCTGAGAAAAGCGTTCCCGGATGTACCTAAGGTTACCTATCGCCGCAACAGGAACATAAAAGACATCTTATTGCACACAAAAGTCAGCCAACAGCACTACCCCGTAATAAAAGCATGTTGTCGCCCAAGGTGCAAAACCTGCAAGCACCTTTAAAGTGACATTAAAATTTAAAGCACTGCAAATAGTTATACACACGAAGTCAAATCTAGCTTCACTTGTACAAGTTTGGAGGTGTTTATATGCTTGAATGTTCCTCCTGTAAGAAACAATGTATCGGTGAAACAGGACAATCACTGAACGTCAGATTAAACGGACATCGCGCGGACACAGCTAAAAAGCTTCCCGAAGCCGTCGCCGAGCATTTTAACAAACCAGGTCCTAACTTTGATCAGCTTAAACTCTACATCTTACAGTCAAATTTCCGTTCTGAACGAGAAAGAAAATGCAGAGAATCATACCTTATCGATAAGTTCAAGACATTGCAACCAATAGGCATAAATGTTTCAGAGGGAGCTTTGGAATCTATGCGCTATGCTAAATTTCAAGCTATAGGCAACAACACTTAGTTTGCTTTGTTAGAGTTTTTTTCCTCTTTTTGTTTTCTTTCCTTCTTTCTGTTCCCCCCTTTATTTATTTATACCATTTCAGTATTTCACTTTCTATTTTCCTTTTTCTTGTCTATTTTGTTTTTTCGAGCACCGGTTTATGCCGTTCCTTCTATTATCTCTTTCAGAGACACGATAGCCTACGACCACCAGTGAAACAGATAATAGAGGGCTGCTGCACGCCGTCGACACGCCGGCTGACAAAAGGGCGTTGACACGTGATTGACAGACGACCGGGTCCCTGGCCTTGTGCACAGCACTCGTTTATTCTCAATTTAACACGCTAACACACCGTCGCTCGTTGCCACACCCACACGCCTTACGCTCTCTCCCCTTTAGAAGAACCCCACCTATACATATTGTGGCGAAAAACGCATATGTCGCCTAGAAGAAGACACGTCCACTTGTCGAAACGTTGGCTCCTGTTTTCACCTGTTTCTCATTTTGCTCATCACCTTGAATTTTCATATCCCGCCTTCCCCGTGTTTTCCCTATATATATTGATAGTACGCGTTTAGATGAGCTCGGCGTTTTATATTCCTTAGGCAGCACATCCGCCATCGTTCACAACATCGACACTGCCACCCATGCACCCCTACGTCAGCGTCCATATCGAGTTTCCCACGCTAAACGCTGTGTCATTGACGAACAAGTCAACGACTTGCTTCATCGTGGCATTACCCAGCACCTCCACCATTTGATAGTACGCGTTTAGATGCGCTCGGCGTTTTATATTAATGCGCAGAGACAGGCAACGGCCGAGCGGGGCGAGCGCGAGCATTAACAAAAACCATCTTCTGCCTCTTCGTCATCTGCTGGGGCCCGTATTTGTCACTACTGTCCGTCCGTCCGTCCGTCCGTCCGTCACTATTTCCATGAGGCACACAATCTTAGACGAGATTCTTCCGCTACACAATCGGCGAGTCCATTTAGGAAAGTTAGGATGTGTCTAAGTCCCTCTTGCAGCGAGCGATAACATTTCAGCAGCAATGAACCAGCGGAAAACGGTCACCGGAAACGGATAACCAATCCACGGTTGTTTGCATTCATTTAGGAGGCACGCAATTCACCTGTTCACAATTACGTCAATTACGTAGGCTCAAGCACGAATAAGAAAAGTGTGCTATTCCTGAATTAGCCGCTAAAGTCGTCGTTTGCATTGGACAAAACACCGTGCATTTTTAGAGTGTCGCCACATCTTGCGTGCAGTCAGCCGATATTTAACAGTACCACGCGAGCGTCGACTGGCCGGCCGATAAACGCGAACCGATGAGATCCCCGAGAGCGAGAGAGATCAGCAAAGGACCAAGAAGGTCTTACTGATCCCGTCGCCTCGCGCAGTTAGAAAGCGCTTGCCGGTCGGGTAGTCGACGCTGGCGCGGTATTGTTAATGAATTGGTCGATTCTACATATTAATCACTCCTTGGTAACAACCATATTTCGAACATCGCAAATGGACTGCACTAGGCTTGGGTTCTCTCCTGAGAACTTGGATTGTGAAAGTGCAACTTTTGCCTAAAGACTTTTGAAAAACTCGCAACAATTGGTTGTTAAGGGATTTTGTATCGACGTTACTTTATTCTTCGGAAAGTGTTCCTCTTCTCATTGCACGTCGCAACAGAGAAGTAGATGGGGCCTCTACGAGGCGCCAACCTCTCCCTACACAAATTTAATAATAGTAATAAATGTCTTGTGTACGCAGCATAGGTTATTGGAGCAACTACTGTAGCTTTTAGTTGACGCGCAGATGCAGAATTAAGTTTAGCGGTAACTATATGTATAGTGTGGTCAGGCTTGAATAAAAATTAGAGGTCAACATCACATTGCTAAATATAATATCCAAAATGAAAGATATGTTCCATGGTCTCCTTCTCTAGCATACGACCCCTGCACATAACCTGTGCCATGAGTTTCTTTGGGCTCGCTCCGACATAATACAGACTTTGAGCGAGTCTCCGACTCAATACACGGCCCTCTCTAGTGCGTCCCGCGCTCATGAGCAAATTCCGCGCTATAGCCACCTGCCCGACCGTTCTGAAAAGTCGGATATCGCGCGCAGTTGGTGGCCCCATTATTTTCGCCGTGGTTCCACCCAGCATCGCGTCTTTTACTCGCATTCTCCGGGCGGGAAAACAAAGCTCTTTGTTTTCTAGATGCTCTGGATATTTTCTTCCCGTGTGCAACCTGCGGTGTCCATGTCCTGCTGTTAGAAGAGTCGCGGGCCATTCGCCTGACCAAGCAGTAGTTTTAAATGTTGGTGTTGTTTCTCAGGTTCGCTTGTCTCGTACAAGAGTGTCTCCGTACCGATACCATGTACATTTCTTCTAGACTCAGGCTCATCGGTTATGATCCTTACTGAGAGTATGTTCAAGTAGCTCCATAAAAAAATTCTACCTGCCGATCCCTCAAGTGAAGCTAGTAAATTATTTCAGAAACCATCTAATGCTGAGATGCTTCTCATCGGAGGTTATGGTTAACAACTGCATCGCTACGTCGTTCAGCAAGATTCTGCGTGGTGCCCATGCTATCAAGGCACTAGACCTTCACGTCGCAGGGTCCACCCTGCGCTGCCTCGAGACTTCAGCAGCGCCAGGAACCGCTGAAAATCCACATTCTGCACAGCATTCACAGGTTTTGGCACTGTCAAGTTTTCCTCATTCACTGTCCTCAGAATCGGTATCACTTTTCTACCGAGAGCTCGGCCTCGCCAAAGCATTCTTTGATCATGTCATGCAAGAGTCCGGAGTTTCAACTCTGGCGTCGAAACTACCACGGCTCACTCTTGCACTGACACCTCAAGCTTCAGAACTGCTCCCTTATCTTGAAAATTACATGTCATCAAAACGATTAAAGCGTCCAAGTGGGTGTCACCCATTGTTATCAAAAATAAAATAGATTTTGGTTCCGCGTTGATCCTTGTAAACAGAATAAAGCTATTTTCGCGGAAGCCTTTTCTTTTCCTCACACTGCGAAGCTGCTGCACATTCTCGTAGGAGCCACGTACTACTCGAAATTGGACCTTGCATCGGCATACCTTCAGGAACTGCTGCAACCTGAAAGCTGCTACTTGACTTCTTTCACCTCTCACCAAGGACTCTGTCAGTTCAAACGGTTGTACATTGGATTAGTCAGCCCCTGCAGCTTTTCAGGAGATGGTGTTCCATATCCTCAAGGGCTGTGCCGAAGCATTTTTTTATATAGACGGCGTCATCGTGTTTGGCAAAAGTAAGGAAGAGCATCTCGCACACCTTGCCACTGTTTTGTCTAAAATCAAAGCTGCTGGCCTCAATCTGAACGAAAAATGTTAATTCTGCGTGCAAGAGCTATTTTTTGGGGGGCGATAAATGTAACAGATCAGGGTATCGCGCAGCTTCCAGCAAAGCTAGGTGCTATCGTGAACACTCCTGCACCAAAAAACACTGCAAGTTTGCGTTCCTTTCTTTGATTGGTAGAATAGTATGCTGCATTTGTGCCATGTCTTGCTGACATAGTGAAACTAAAGCGAATACTACTGCGGAGAGACCAACATTTTCTTCCGAGCGACACTGTGGACGCTAGCTTCTATAAGGCAAATTTCTACTGTCCTTCAGCCAAAGGCTTCAAATGATCCACCCCACTCTACCCGTTTTTGTCCCTACAGACGCTTGTGACTGTGGCCTTGGTGCTGTTCTCCAACAAATCGACGTATATAATCTATGCACCATAACTTTCGCTTGTTTCACTCTATCTCCAGCGGAACATAAATATTCGTTATGAGAATGCGAGGCACTTGCATGTGTCGGTGCATGCGAACAATAACACATATACCTTTGGGGGCGCCTTTTCACACTACGTGTGGAACACCAAGCTCTTGCACTTCTTCTGTCATAGCAAGCATCTGGAAGACATCCTCTTGCAGTTGTCTCCCCCCCCCATCCAACGTCTTCTGCGCTATAACTACACTTTGGAGTAGTAAGGGTTCACAAAGTTAAGTCTTAGATATCCTATGCCATATTACTATTTCATCTCCCTAGGAGGATCCTACATATGACGAGGTTGTGTCGTTGCTGGAACAGCAACTGGAACAGGCAATTAGCCAGGGTAGCACAATGAAGCATGTCAAGGGTTTCATACTATCATTGTGGCCTGCACACAAATTACTATCTTCTGAACTTCAGCCTTCTTCCGGGTGCGCGAAGAGGTTCTCATCATCGGAAACTTGCTTTTGTGAGGAGAATGACTGGTCATCTCCGTATCTGTCACGCCATAAGTGAATGAACGGCTCATGAGGCTCATCCTGGAACTGTCCGAACGAGGACGTGCCTCCGTGAATGCTTTTGGTGGCCGGGCATGGACAAACAAGTCGAAAACGAAATTAGCAGCTGCGTCGTATGCCGAACGGCTGATTAGGGTGTGAGGACAGCTCCCGTTCTATTAAAATGTACCTCTACCAGAGCACCCATGGCCTCGGCTATTCATATAGTTGCTATTCATATAGTTGGACCCTTGAAGATGGCTCCACAAGACTACAGGTATGCCATCACTCTTCTTTTTCTGTTTTTTGTCTTCGCACGAGAGCATATCCAGGCGAGATTGTTTGCGACAACGGGCCCCACTTCACAGCCAGAGAGTTCATGAATATGGTTGAGGAACACGTCATTCTTATGAAACACTTTTCAGTCTACTATCATAAATCGAACGAACTCCTAGAAAGATTCAACCACATCTAAAGTAGTTTCCTGCCAGTTGCCGTAGTAGAGAAGCAATCTTTGCATCAAGATACAGCACAATATCACGGTGCCGGTATCACGGTATATACCGCTGCACGCTGCCTCAAGAATTGCCCCAGCCATACTGTCACACGGAAGACTGCCCCGAACACGTCTTGACATTGCAGGACTGCCGTCGCCAACATTTTTTGATGACTTTGCTGCTGAACTTCAACGCCTCCCTGAGCGGAGCGCTGGAAGGAGTCCACCGCGATGTTATTGTTGTACTGCACATATAAGTTTAATGACTGTCGAAGCAGTTAACTGTCAGTATTTTTAGGTGAAAGTTGTTGTTTATATGACAGCGTCGCATAAATTTTTTTCTTTGCACGTTTTTACATGAACAAGCGGATAAATTAATTTCAGTATCACAGAGCCTCAATTAGGATTTTTATGAAGTGAAATTACTCCAGACAGCGCGGCTGCGACCTGAATAGAACCCTTCAAATAAACTACTACCAACAAGAACCTTTATCAAGGCGGTTTAGTCAAGCAAGTTCCGAACTGTGGCACTACATCTCGCTATGCTAGAACCTGCGCTGTGGAATAACGTTGTGGAATAAGACGCTGGTAAAGGCATCAGTTATCTCGTTGTTATCGCGTGAGCGTTAGGGGCACTTTAGAGAATGTTTATTTCTATGAAAGACGATACGAACACTGAATCACAATGACCGCATAATTCCACGAGGACGGTGAGTGTCGTAAAAAATCCGGCGTCGGCGTTGGCGCCGTCGGCAATGTCAATATAAGAAAAATAATTCCGAAACGCGCATTGCAATCCACGCAGGCCCCTTGCGTTGCGCAGAGACGTTACTGAACTAACTGACTTCCTCAAAGTCAAATGCGTCACAAAATTTGCAAAGCACGACTTACACACAACCTAAAGACAGGATAGCGTCGGATTGTAATTTGAATAGACGAGAAAACATAACTCTGTTACGCGGAAACACAAACACCCTTTTGCTTCTTTACGGCGGTATAAACCATTGATGAGTCACTATTTGCTACCTCTGCCTTACGGGGGTATGAGCCATTGGACAAGGCAACACCACCGTGGCTATTTCGCCTGACACTCCGTTTTTTGTGCAGGTGCTTTTTGGGATCCTTTCTTTTGCTGCGGCCTGTGGGAGCACCGCTTGCCATCGTCGCGGGCCTGCGTACAACGTGCCCACTGTGGTAGTTTCTGCAGATGTTTGCGTGGCCGTGGCTATGCCGCCTGACACTCCGCTTTTTGCGCAGGTTGGCGACCGAAAATACGGCTTTCATAGTAATTATCCTTGCATATTGGTGTTGCCATGTCCACACACGCTTGTAAATTGCGCGAGTGATTGTTTATCAGTAGCATGCCTACTTCTAAAACTATCAGGAGATGTCGGAGAGAATCCTGGGCCTCTTCAGGATATGGTGAAAGAGATGCTAAACACGCAGAAAGAAATCCTTGCTAAAATTTCTGAAATTCAGGTAAAGCAGTTAACCTCAGAGACAGTGATTTCGGTTGTCCAGAAACGACTGGAAACAATCGAATCTAAACTACAGTGCGTAGAAGACGCCAACACCAAACTTGTTATTGTTGAAGGTTGTGTGAGAAATCTTGACGATCAATTCCTTCAGATGTCAGAACGAATAGACGACCTCGAAAATCGTTCAAAGCGCAATAACATTATTGTTAGAGGAATAGAAGAGGCCAGACTTCAAATGAGGAAATACTGCTGCGAAAGGTTAATGACGATGTGTTTGGAAACATCTTAAAACAAAACCTTAACTCTATCGAAAGAATTCATAAGGTGGGCACGAAGGTCCCAGGAACACGTCGACCAGTGATACTCCGAGTAGGGGTCGTCAAGGGAAAATATAAAATGTTTAAAAAATGCTCAACATTAAAGGGAACCCCGTTCTGTGTGCAAGAATATTTTTCTAAAAGAGTTGCTACTGCTCGGAAACACTTGTGGAAGTCGACAACTGAGGAGAGGAAAACCGGAGCCAAGGTTACATGGGCTTTTGACAAGAAAAAGTTTACAATGTGCCTTACGCCTGGGATGAGGTTAACAGCTGCCGATACGCGCACCCGGGTCCTGCGGCAGCGCTTCGTTCGGCTTCGGGTGCCGACTGACTCGACCAAAATCAATCTGCATGCTTTAAGATCATTAACCTAAATGCAAGTAGCGTACTTAACAAACAAGATAGCCTAGAAAACATTGTAATAGAGCACGATACAGATGCAATGGTAATAACAGAAACATGGCTGAACCCGGATGTGACTGATGTCGAAGCAACGCCTCTCGGTATCCCATAATAAGAAAGGATCGCCGCACTAGAGGGGGTGGGGTAGCTATGCTTCTGAAAAGCGACATTCCTTTTACGGTACTTAATGATCCAAGCAATCTCGAAACAGTCTGGATTAAAACTACCTTGAATGACGGTAATTTGCTAATCGGTGGTGTGTACCGGCTTCCCAACTACTCTGTATAAGTACGAGAAAACTTGGAAACCTTTATGAATTTGCACGTGCATCCAGATGACAACATATGCCTTGCGGACGATTTTAATTTGGCTGGAATTGATTGGGCGTCGAATTCTTCAGGAGGAACCGATGTACGAAGTTGTGATAAGATATTAAATATTGCATTTAATTATAACCTGACTCAAATTGTGCCTGGCTTCACAAGAGTGGGCACGGAAATTTCAACGCTCTTAGATTTTGTTTTTGTTTCAAATCGCCTATGTTCTTTCATTATGAGCTGTAACATCGAGGATGATATTTCGGACCACAAAATGGTAGTGACATCTTTATATTGGCTCTGCGCAAACTCTTCCATGCATGAAAAATACCGTTCTTGAATTTTACATTAGCCGTTGATGTATCAATTTTAGATTACCTCGAAGTCTCGTTAGATAAGTTCCTAGGTCTTGTCCACTCCAGCGCAAGCATGGACGAGCTAGGGAACTTCTTTTCAAACATGGTCGAGCACTGTGTGGAAAGCTTTGTCCCCAAACGTTTAAAAACTAAACGAAAAAATTCCTGGATAACCAGAGAGATTATTTATGCAAAAAGAAACCTAAAACCGAAGCGAAAGGAGTCTTCAAATATTGCCGGCCAATTGACAAAGCTGCATTTCTAGTATGTGTCGCGAATTAAAAGGGCTAATCAAAGAATATAAAAATATGTTCTATAATGTCACATTACAATCTTTTCTTCATCATCATCAGCCTCGTTACGCCCACTGTAGGGCAAAAGCCTTTCCCATACTTCTCCAACTACCCCGGTCATGTACTAATTGTGGCCATGTTGTCCCTGCAAACTTCTTAATCTCGTCCGCCCACCTAACTTTCTGCCGTCCCCTGCTACGCTTCCCTTCCCTTGGAATCCAGTCCATAACCCTTAATGACCATCGGTTATCTTCCCTCTTCATTACATGTCCTGCCCACGCCCATTTCTTTTTCTTGATTTCAACTAAGATGTCAATAACTTGCGTTTGTTCCCTCACCCAATCTGCTCTTTTCTTATCCCTTAACGTTACACCTATCATTCTTCTTTCCATAGCTCGTTGCGTCGTCCTCAATTTGAGTAGAACCCTTTTCGTAAGCCTCAAGGTTTCTGCCCCGTACGTGAGTACTGGTAAGACACAGCTGTTATACGCAGCTGCATTATAAAACCATATTGAATCCCCTGCCGATCAGATGGACATAAATTCAAATTTGCAAAAGGTAAAAAGTTGGTGTGACAGCTGGCAAATGGTTTTGAACTCTGACAAAACAGTTTACATGTCTATCACTATAAAACAAAGTATTGTTGATTACGCTTATTCCATTGAAGGCGTCGCGTTAAATAGAGTGTCAACATTTAAATACTTGGGTTTGAACCTTACCTCGGATTTGCGTTGGAATGAACACGTTGATTAGGCATCTACCAAAGCCCAGAAAGCCTTGTGGTCGCTTAGAAGAAATCTGTTTAATGCTGCCCCTGAAGTAAAATGCCTGGCATATAAAACGTGGATAAAATTGAGCGGCTTCTGCGCAGTTTATTTTCACCAAATATCGTCGTTCCCACTCTCTTACCCAGTTATGTGAACTTGCTGAACTTCCCTCTCTAGAGTCTAGAACTGAGTATGACCGTTTGAAGTTTGCTTTTCTTATTATTCATGGTCATGTTAAAATTGATAAAGATGACAATTTTCCCTTATCTCGTAGTAATTATTTCCTCCCCACCACAGTATGTATATCCCTCCTCCTACTACTCGCAACGATTGTTTTAAATATAGCTTCTTTCCGAGAGCAATAAAACAATAGAATCTATTATCAGACTCAATAGTAAGGACGTCATCTTTACGCGACTTTCTTGAAAATGTCAAAAGCACATGTGTACGCATACCATAACTCGGCCAAATGGTTATGCTGTACACCTGGGGATTATATTACATGCTGTATTTGCCATGGTGCTACTATCAGTGCATTCCCCAAAGTGTACGTTATTTTCTTTATCGTGTAAATATATATTTGCTTGTATTGTGACCTACCACTCCTATAATAGCCCAAAGTTGGGCTGACAGTATGAATAAATCAAATGAAATAAATGAATTGCTCTGCTCGCACTGGCGCCGGGATCGGCCCACCATTGTTTTCTATTGGGCCCCGTGTCTTCGAATATCCGGTGTCGGCGCGTCAACGGGACCAGAAAACGTTATCGCTTTCGACTCTCCAAGCGTCCTCCCAATTTCTTAAACGAGATAAGCATTATTTGGGAACTTCGGCCGCTTTTTGGCATGCTTGTTTGTATCTATGCTCCTTAACATACTTGGGCCACTTGGTATACGCCTTTGGATCTGTGTCGTGACAAACAACTTGGTATGTGTCACTTTGTATGTGTCAGGTATGTGTCACTTTGTGTGAGCCCATTTTCGGTCAGTCGCCAGGTATTGGTATATGCCACACTCTTGAAAAATTGACGTTTCTCGTGTGCGGGCGGAATTGAATCCGCGTCACGCAAGTTCCTCAAGAAGAGCAGATCGACGCTTCTGGGCGCGGCTGGGCGAATGCGCGCCTGTATTGGCGGTTCTGTTTACTTGTTACTATTATTAATAAGTCATTTGATCTGAAAACAGGTCGCTTATCGTTGATGGCAGAGTTTAATTGTTGTCTGCCTAGTTTTTCGTTCTTTTTTTTTGCACATTGCAATGTGGTGATTCACATATTGGTATGGCAACTTTCCCGTTTGTAAGCTTTGTAGTTCAATAATGTTAGTGATAGTAAAGTTTCGTTCGTTCTCTGTTGTCCTCGCTTCTCAGTTGGAACTTGAAGCTTCTCGGACGATGATCGGCAGTTGTTGATCAAACGCAGGCAGGAAGCCATGAGATCAGATGTACAAGAAATATTTATAGGTAAACTTTTCTATATACATGGCAGGTAAAACAAATACATTACAAACTTGAACAATTGAGAAACAAAGTCTCACTCTTCGACTGTCTCAATGACTGTTAGAGCCCAGACTCGTTTTAACGTACATAGTACGGAGGCTCACTGATCTATCAGCAATCCTGATTTCAGCCAAGTCTGAGGGACAGCATGTCGTCCCGATTTTTATAGCCCAAATATACAAAGAAAAAGAGGCGGTACGGCCGTTGGCCCATCCCACAGGTTCAGTTGCCAATCAGAGTCAACAGTTTGTTAAGCCACAACCCACAGGGATTGGCTTACTCTTAAAAATAAACATATTGGAAAACAAAGCCATTTTCCTTCTTCCCTATAAGTCCGTTGCCCTCTCATTTCTCCGTAGTTAGTGACGGGCTCAGCAAAACACGCCAGGCCCGAACAAGTTATCGCTAGGTCGCCTCAAATCCCAAGGGCATCTCTAGGCCGCAAATGTCTCGGAAGCAGGGGCATCGACACCACGTAGTGCAGCTGTACTTAAAGTTTGTACGCGTGGGAGACTGATGGCCCTCCTTGTCCTTCAACCTTATTGTCTACAAGGCAAAGTTCTCCGAGTGCGTGTTTAGAAGAGGCCGCCGTCCGAATGGACTCTTCACGTGTGCACCGCATCTCTACAGCGTGTGCACTGTAAGCTGGGCTTCGACACCACACAGACAGTCGCACCCGACAACAAGGCTGGCGATGGCATTCCGGACGCGTAGAAGAATAGATCCCTGCTCCGCATATGCGGCACGGGGTCAAAGTTGCAAAGCCCTTCTTTACCTCGGCGGCGCCTCCAATTAGTCAGGTACTCGGGAGCCAGACCCACAATACCGTGTACAGCGGTCCCTTTGAAGGCTGGTCTGTGTGGAATCGTGTGACCGTCGGCGGACTGCCAACACCGTGCGCACAATACTGACTTCCCGGAACCGGCACTCGCCCTCCTGGGACCTGCCGCGACGCGTCACCCAACACCGCGCGGTCCCTGTGACCCCACCTAACACAGAAACGGTTGCCCCGCGGACATGGGGGGGGGAAGTGAACCCCCTCTCTATACACAAAGCACGTGGCCAATTCGTGACACTTAAGAACACGAACAGTCAGAGTGACCTTACAGTGGTATTTACTCTCCAGGTACGGCTAAGCCGCGCACGATTAAGTGTGGGAGGGTCCAGCCATCATGTACTCAGGTACGTGTTGTTGCAACACACCAAGCGCATGCTGGCGCAGGCGACCCTGCGGGGCTTGATGAATGTCGACAATGCGCTGGCCTCAGTGTTGAAGCCTGTCAACAAGACCGCGCGCAACGTGGTGACACGTCTCGCTGCGACGTTTTTTTTTCGTTCTTGAGATTAGGTGCCACTCTGGACACCAGTTCGTGCTTCTAGCTTGCGTGAGTTCCCGACACGTTTTCTAGGCTCCCGCTTCATTTCAGAACAAGCCTAGCATGTGGACTACAGTGTCATTCCTGCTGAAGTTCCTTCTGACCGCCGTGGTCGTGGCTTGGAAATCGTTCCCGTTTCACATATCAACGCATTCGTTCAGCGTTTCCTGTCAGTTTAAGTTGTGGCTGATCTGACCGCTCCCACGCGCGGCGGTGGCATTAGTCTTAGCGCTACGTGTTCAATTCATGTTCTCATCTCTCCATGCTCATCATCACTACATCGCGCCGTAAAAGTGGGTGGAAGGCTTTCTGAAAAAAAAAGAACTGCGGCCTAACCGTGAGCTTATGTGCGTGTGGGGGCGTGTGGGGTGCGTGTGGTGTGCGCGTGGGCGCATTTGTGTAGAATATCCCAACGTTCATGCTACATGCTTCTTTCATAGACATGCTTCTGTCCGCTGTCATTCTGCCATCAGCGGACATAAGCGGTACCTACTTCGTAGGGGTGCCCGAATAATGAAATTTTCAAGTCGAATGCAATACAAGTATTCGACAAAAACGACCGTGTATGTCTAATCGAGTATGAAATATTTTCTCATTTTGAAGTGACATCAGATACGAAGCTTAGGTCCCTTTCATAAAAGGGGATAACAGGCCTATAAACATTCCCACATGTATGTAACACCGTTCCCCTTTATGCACCCGAATATTTTAGGACCTTGTAAATAATAAACAGCTGGTTTAAATTGTCTGAGGAATCACGGCTATGATGCGAAACAAAGAAACAACTTGTTACCACATGCACGTACAGTGCCCGTACAAGTGTTGTGTTCGCTGTAGGAGTAAAGTGTTATACTGCAGTCCTCAGCATTGCTTAAAGGAATGAAAAAATGATACGACCGTTAAAATAATAAATCGGAACAAATTCGAATATAGGTTGTATAAAAGTGAACCATCCTTAAAAACTGACTAGAAGGTATTCACCAGAAGTTACCTGCCCCACGCGCTCGCTCACACATGGGTGCCTTCAAGCGACAACCATAGTTAGAATGAAATAGGTTTGGGGATGTTGTTTGTTCGTCGTAATGCACGTAACATAGCGCAGTAAGGACGAGGGACAAGTCGAGTTAGGACAAGCGGTTTCATCAAAGATTTTATTGAGAATCCTGAGCATAAATATGTACCGATCTGGTTACGCAGAGAAGACGAAGGTACACTGCCGTGTGCAGACTATGTCAAGAATTCATACTTTGTTTAAAGCCACTGACGGCCAGTTGACGCAATCACATCCTGTCCGTGTGACCTCGGTAGCTTCTATGATTTCCCTGGTCAAGCTATTGCAATGGCGATACACGACAACAGTCTGATCAAAAAGACGACAGCAAGGTGGGTGCGTGTCACATTTCTTTACAACGACCTACCAGTTGGCCATCTGTAGCAATTGTGCTCTTGCAGACGCACATACAGGCGGAGAGAAATAGCTTGAATGCCTGACGTAGTCAGCAGGTGGTAGTGAACCTTCGCCCTCTCTGCGGATTTGGAATGGTGTAGATATATGCTCAGGATCCGCAATAAAATCTCCCTTGAAAAGCATTTGTCGTCTTTTAACCAAAGTTATCCTGCACCAGAATCATTCAGAGGAATCCTCACGTCCATCTTTCTCTCTCCCTCCGGGCACCAATAAGTGTTTCTGTCGCTTAACTAATAAAAGCAACGCATACTCGAGAACTTCTAATAATGAATATGAATTAGCCAGGACTATTCAATTTGTACTCGGAGTGTCGAATATTCGCACATCCTATGGTATCTACGATTTCCTTCTGTTGAAAACAACATATAAGGTTAATGTTCAACACTTTACAGGGAAGCAAGAACAGGTTAGTACTTATGAAGCTGGCCTCAGAGCGGAAAGTTATTTTTCTAGAAGGGTAACTGTGACGTTTATGAGCTCGAACGTCAAATCACTCTAGCACACATGCATGTGTGATCTTATCTGTGCAGTCGCTTCGCGCCGGAGAAATAACTTCCTGTGCTGTGACGTGTGAGTATTGTTTACGGAGGTGCGTAAGACCTTTCAGGATGCTGTCGGCTTCAAGCTGCCTAGGAACCTTTCGAAAGCCGCTTCTCCTTCTCTTTTTCTTCAACCGCCATATCTTTATTTATCAATGCATTTTCTTTCTTCAGAAATTTCGCAGGTGAAGTTCGCATGAATTGCCACGAAGTAAAAAGCGTCACTGGAAAAGTTCAAGAGACGCTCTGTACACACGCATGCGCTGAAGGTTACTCCTAAGCGACAGTGCTACCTGAAGAAGTGTTTGCCGGCCGCAGAGTGATCTTATAGACCCGAGCTCAGACACCAAATCATGAAAAGCGGCAACGCAAAGAAGCTACAAAGCACCGGGCCAGGATTTTAAAGCGAAGCCTTTCTCGATGCTAGTACTTTTCTCGGGTTTCGCGCTTCATCATAGGGAAGAGCTATGCTCCATCCGCTTTATTAATAGAAGCAGTCGGCTGTGAACGGTGGATGATAAAAGTCGCATAGAATCGAGTGGAAGACATCGATACGTATTCATGGCTCTGATTTAACCCAGTTCAAAATATTGGTCTGAAGGCTCGTTGCACGTATTGCAGCGTTTATGTCTCACTGTTCTTCTGGTTCAGACTCACAAATTCTTCGTGACCGCTCACGTGCCACGACGTATTCAAATAGGTGGTGTCTCAATCGCACCCTGCCTGAGCGACTGACTCCTCGCAGAAACAGAAACTGATCACGAAGCCATAGTTTTCGAGAGCGCAAAGAGGGAAAAAAATCGAGCGACGTACGCAAGACAGATTCTATGCGAAGTTCATGCAGTTGAACTAGTTGCTGCAATCCGTGGCGACTAGCTCAATCACAGCACTCGCTAAGTCACAGCTCAATCACAGCACCCCCCCGCTAGTGGTAGCGCATGCCCCAGATGCTCGATCGAGACGCAAGCCATTTTGTCAACGACTTCGCGTACGCGACGTACCACCCGGACACAAAAGGGCGTGAGCGCTGTTGGCCGGCCTCCCGTGACCCCACTGAGAGCTGCCATGCTATGCGTGACACGCTCGTCCGGGACGCACTGCTGCTTTTTTCTTCACGTCGCATTGGCTTTGTTTTCCTCTTCATGTCTTCACCGTATTGAGCCGCAAGTGTTCCCACTGGATCCTCCCTATTTTATACGCAACCACAGCATTCGATACATGTATACAACCTTTACATTCGAACGAAACCTTCAATTTCCGCGGTAATATAATTAGTTGAGAGTCGGCGATTGTGTGCATAGTTCTTATCTTATCGTGCTGTCTTTCCCATTTTGAAATCGCACCAACAACGCCAGCTTTTTTTTGTTTGTCATTACTAAAGAACGCGTCCACAGATCGGCCAAAATGCCACGCTGCCTCAGGAACTAGGGCCGTTCAGGTGCGGCCGCAAATGTGTAGTGATATGCGCAGTTGCACTCACTGCAAAATGCTCCCGAAGCAAGCAGGAATACACCGGTGCGATCCTGCATTGTGGCAATACTATGTGCCTAAGGGATCGACGTTGGGCTAGTTGGCGCGTCATGTGCGGATGTAAAATTTCGGAACAATTTTCTGGCAGCCCTTCCACTAATTGGAGTGCCGAGTAACAGCCTCGTAGCCAACGCCGCTCTAAGGAAAACAGCACGACAAAAAATTTTGTTATAACAATGTGATAACCACGGCTTTCCATCGCTCCTAAACGGGTGCGCAGTGAACGCGATTTGAGCTCAAGGTAAGCGTTATACGCTTCAAATTACCTTTGTGAAACGGGTCTCGCCTATTTCCACGGCCGTTGATAATTAGAGAGCAATCCCGAAAACTAACAAGGCTAATCAGCTGCACAGCCAATATTGAAAGACTGAAATTTTTTGCCCATAAGGTTACAGAACACTCATTGGTAGAAGAAAGGAAATGTCACAAGGTTAGCTATTTGATGTCCTAAGAATGGTTTAATGAATAATGCGAAAAATTTCTTCCGCTTTGAACAAAAGTGAGATATATCGAAAACGGTTTTAAGCGCTTCCTAATAATGCTTATCTGATTGAAGTTATAGCTTGTCATATGAGTTTAATGTTACATTCAAAATGTTCTTGTCTGCTATAATTTTCGCTTGTATAGAGACATGTATTCCTAATAATGCTAATCTGATTGATGTTATAGCTCTTCTTATGAGTTTAATGTTACATTCAAAATGTTCTTGTCTGCTATAATTTTTGCTTGTATAGAGACATGTATTGGTGTAATTTTGTTATAGTAACGTCTACTTAGATTTGTTAGCTTTTTTGTCGTTTTATTTTGAGTATTTCTGTTTGCCAAAGTGCAAGGTCTGTGCGGGCTGTGAGAACCCGTCAAGCAGGCAAGCTTTCCTCTCTCACAACCTGGAACATCTATGCAAGCATTGGAACATATATGTGATAAAGCCAGTGAAATTAAATGTGCTCTGAGCTGCAAAAAAAAAAACCGTGGGGAGTAAATAAACTGGGCCGGCAAAAGAAAATTGGAGGTTAGAAGTACTGCTGACAGTCCTGGCTTGTGTTACCCAAAGAAGTATCGTCGATAGAAAGGCCTTATTTGAAAATTGAAATTTTCATCACGAAAAGTTCATCTGTTGTTTGTAACTCCTCCGGACAACAATAAACCAGCAGTGGTAATAGAAAGCGTTTACTCGGCGAGGCTTGATCAGAAAAACGAAAAGCTGCCATTCTTTTAGAATAAATTCACATCTTTAAATGTGGGACTCATAAAAATTGAGTGCTTCAAAACAAGGAGCGCCAATATTCATGAAATTCCGAGAAACACGCATTGACTTAGTAGCAACTGCTGTGAGCCGAACAATTTTAAATAACAGCAAGAAAAATGATGTGTGAGATGGTCTTTCAAAGTGCCAACACTAAATTACCGACCTCAGCAAAGGATGCCTGATGACGTTGAATATCCCGAAAGGGGCATTCTAATACACTAATAACCTAATAATAAATACTAATAACGAAAACTATGTACATTTTCCCAGAGCCGTGCTTCCCTCTTCATGCATTCTTCTTCAAATTAAAGGCAAGAAGAAATTCTCAGAACGGCCCTTTTAAATGTTTTGACGTCTCAAGCGCACGGACGCGCGCATGCGAATACCATGAAACCGATGACATCTGAATGTTCTTTACAATTACTCATGGGTTATCTTCGAATGCATTGACTCTATGTTCAAACAACCTTTAGAGTCGTCCTAAACCACCCTACCGGCTTTGCGAAAAGACACAGTCCGCGGACAGCGTGTTCGCTGCTGGGAGCATCTCAGCCAACCTTTGCAGTCGTGCGCGGTGCGCCGAGGTCAAAAGCGGAGTGGGAAGTCATCCTTCTCGGAAACGCCCTGTCGTCAACAAAATCCTGCTCCTTGCTCTTTTAACTGGACGCTTTATTTCAGAATATAGCAGATTCCGTTACGTGGCTGTTTTGGCCAATATCTGACGTCAATCAATAAGGGCGTTTGGATCAGTGAATTCTGCTTCAAATTTTGATCATAATTATATTCTTCCGGAGGAAAGCGAATGTCGTCTCCTCATGCTCGGTTACGGCGACAGCCGCCCGCATAGTAATTAAACTTTGGCCACTCTGCATATCTGTGCGGTAGCTGTCGCGTCTCGCTGATTTCAACTAATTTTGAACGCGCACAAGCCCGAACCACGCGAATCTTAAGGTCAGACCAAACCCACACTTGCCAGCGCACGCCAACTCCTGGGCACTACTGGTTAGACGTCTTGGCAGACTTGGCGCTTCAAAATGCGCAAGTTGGATGTTGCTTCTATTGGTCGGCCAAGCTGTTGATAGACAAAGAGTGCGTGCGTATGTGTTTGCTGCTAGACTTTTCGATAAACATATGTTGCTTTTTCTGGAATAAACTGGTGACAGAAATAAAACATAGAAATAAACGTACATTTTGTTCATTTTATAGAATTAATAATAATAATAATAATATTAATAATAATAATAATAATAATAATAATAATAATAATAGTGCCTTTGTTTGTGTCACATGTAGGGTACATGACAATGGAGGACGGTAGTAAAAGCTGTCACAATAAACAGCTTGACAACGCTATTCAGAGATGCTTAATTGGGTAGAGATGCGTAATTTTTAAATTGAAGTGCGACTATTAAATGTGACGGTTACGGCTGTGAAGAGAGTGTGCCACCAGAGAAATAAGGTTACCATAAATAATTACTCTTTGTTAGGCAGCACATTCCCATAGAAAGTTGACGGGCAAGTAGGTCAGCCATAAACTGTAGGTAAAGAATATTAGAGGCCTGCAGAAACTAAACACTCAGATGATTTTTTCTTCTTTGTCTTGGGTAATATACAGCATCTAGGGGAATGTAATAATGACTCGTATATTTCGCACTATCCCGTACCAAGTAATTTAATATCACACAATTTTCAGCAATCGTTCCTGATTTGAAGATTCTTGCCAGCGGGCCCGGATAATCTTTGAGTGACGTAAATGATGAGCACCCGACGCCACGGCGTTCCCGTGAACCACCAAAGCTTTGACGACAATGAACTCGTCTATCAGCTGCCCTGTTTGAAACATGCGCGCACGTTCGTCGACGCGGGAACTAGGTAGGAGACACTGACCTGCGTCTCCTGAAAATGTTTCGACAAAAGCATGTGAATGTGCGTCATCAGATCTTAAACGTCACAAGATTTTTACAGCGAAGTTGTATACCTCTACCATCCAAGGAGAGAGAGAGAGAGATAGACAAGGGAGGAGGAGGGAAAAAGATAAGGAGAAGGCAGGGAGGTTAACCAGAATAACGTCCGGTTTGCTACCCTACACCGGGGGAATGGGAAAAGGGAGAACAAAGATAACAGGGAAAGAGAGGAGGGAAGGAAAGAAGGAAATTGCGGTGAGTTCGCTGACGTGTGTGGCCTTACAGAAATTGCATTAATAGTCACAGATGGTCGCACAAGCCCGTCGTCTACTGGTTCCGCCATGTGTTGTAGCATCAAATTTAATCGAGTACGAGCTAAAGGGATCAGCCACCATTCTTTGAAAGTAGCGCATTTGGGTAAACAGTAGGGGTGTGCGGATAGTGATATTAGAGACCGACTCGAATACGAATCAAATAGTGCCAGAAGCGAATCGAACAGTTTTCGAGTAATGAACAGGGGCTATCAATATTATTATAAAGTGGTGTCCACAGCTCAGTATTAATAAAGTTACCAACATTCTGTTACTATGCAATACATTATGAAGCGTTGTAAATTAAAAGCACAGATGGAGCTTTAGAAGGAAAGTTTCTTCGTCTGCACAGGGCTCTCCGAAGAGTGCGAATGATTGCTGTACAACCTGTGCAGTACTTAACGTGGCAGCTTGTTGGTGATTCATTAGAAAAAAACGACACACCACAAGAAAACAAGACAGGGACACGAGAGAGCTACATGCACACAGCGCTGACTTGTTGCAGTTTATTCATGATGACAAGCAAACATAATTATATAAGGTATTATCCTGCGCAACGTGCGAATAATCGACAAAAACCTGAAGCATCATTTTTAAAGCTGATAACTATAGCAACATGCTGACAGTACACAATCAATGCTTGCCATTCATACCTTGTTAAGATGTGCTATTTGATTGGGAACTAACATTTCAAAGAAATGGTTACTTTGTTACATGCATTCCGGTAAATCCGCAACTTGACTTCGCCATTTATCTTGCGTGATTGCCGCCCTTCGCGACAGTCACACAAGCTTCACCTTGGTCTAGACTTTTCTTTTAGGGTGGATGCGAACCCAAGGACGTATCACTATCCTTGTTGCTCCACATGCGCAGATGTGGCCCGCTATGTTGTTGTCGGCTACCAATTCACTTGGGTTATCAGCCCTTACAACGTCATAATCACCGCAGGAACGACAGCCTCAGTATGACGTACGTCTTTCTCTAGAGAGAATATTTCTGATGTTCTGGGAGGCACTACCTCTGACTTTTATCTGCACATTTTTCTCACTTAGCGACTACTGAACGCACGAGAAAACCCTCGCTACGTAGTAATGTCTGAATGTTGCCTGCGTAAATGGGCCAACAACATTCGCATATGCTACCGCTTCCTGTGTAAACACTTCTTAGAAATAACTGATTGTTCTTTATACACGACTTAAAGCTCGGAGAATTTGCTTTTTCTAAAAGGCATGTTCTTCGTTTCTCGCCAACGTTTTCATATGACGTCCACAGGAACTCGCTTGACGTGATAAGCGTCAGTGAAAAAGTTCTACAGCCATGTAGTGAATGCCCTGGTGCACGGGCTCACTCATGCGGCATCTGTTTTATTGGAAATGGCCTTTATGGACCAAACTGGAAGTCATCCACTGCGTTTGATCAATGTCTCTTGTGTCCAGCTGATTCGCGAGAGGTCATCTATTCTATTCACAGCTGCGGTAGATGCATTCTGTTCAGGAGAAACTAAAAAATGCTCGTGTACCATGGGGGTGCGTAAAGGAACACAGCGGGCCTGAAGGTCTGTCTTCGGTTACTCTAGAAAGCAATTTGGTGATTTCTAATCACTAAACGATTAAAGAGCCATGAGTGGGTGTTGTAGAAAGTATATAGCGTCACGGCGATCTCTGGTTGGAACTGAAGAAGTTTTGGCTCGGCGACTCCTGCATAAACACATAAAATGTGGAGAAATTGTGTATCTCGGGAAACAATGTAGTGAATTCCATGAAATTTGTTGCATTTGTTGTATCTCAAACAAAATATTAAAATCTAGCGACTGATGAACCATAATAATAATTGAGGGTCTAATATTTTTTAGGTGGGTGAAGAATTTCAAAATTTCAAGATAGTACTATCCCGTTTACAACTCGGAAACTCAATACTCAAAATTGATGTAACAATCCTTTAAACCGCACATTGAAATATATCCAAGGCAAGCGAAATAGATGTAATATACACCGCCATTTTTTTGGTAGGGCTTTTGCAAAACTCTTATTAATAGTGTAACAAATTTACTTCAGCTATAAATTACTGCATCCAACTTGCTCGCTTTAAATTCTCTAACAGTTGCCGTTTAGGGAGTTAAAGATCTATCTTTGTGTTCAGTTACAGAATTGTAAACTCCCCTGCTTATATATTCTCAAATATCAATTTCTGGCACTATGCATGTCTAAACAAAGAAGGCCCTAAGTGAAAATTTGACTTATTACAGTAACCAGAATTTAGCATTCTCTTTCTAATGCACCAAATTCAATTCAGGTAGCTCCATGGCTTGTTTCACGAAAGTGTTTGGGCGTTCTTCATGTATTTGAATCGGCGACATGAAAGCTGGCCCCGTGCTAAAACTTTCTGTGAAAACTTTCCGGTTTACTAATGCTTTCATCACCGCAAGAGGAACCTTCCTGCTTCTGTATGAAAACAAAAAACACTATTGCAGTTTGATATTAATGTACTACTCATATTACCAATCCCCTTAGCATTTGTTTTACTGTGGTTCCTGAAATAAATTTTTCTTATGGTTATAAACCTCCACCAAATATTCAGATAGGGACAAAACGTGCCACCAAAGGCACATGCATAATTAGAAAACTATCGATCTACCGTGCTGGAAAGACCGGGCTGCGCCATCCCCCAAATATTTGACCAGGAAGTGCAGGTCTCCTGCATTCATTTCAGCAGTTTAGAAGACTCAAAATTCCGCGACCCCCTTATGCAAAGTATTTTAGCCTGTGAGGTTCGTGTGCCTTAATTACCACAATAGTGTTGTGCTATGTACAGTATTTTTGAAACTGCTAGTTGATATTGGCTGCACATTAAAGGAAACAGAGCGAATGATATAACGTGCATAGCCAGAAACACACAGGATGAGCGTGGACTAACAACCATAGGTTTACTTGAAAAACGATAATTATAAAGCTGATTGTACACGTAAGCGCATTTTAAAGCAAGCTGTAAACTGCTGTCGCTACCAGCTTGCTCTCAAATTCCAAACACAAATAATAACGCTAGAGGCTAGGCACTGTATTATAAGCAACATGAACATTGTTTAAACATTTTTTTCTTTGTCAAGAAAGGCCCGGGATGATCGGATGCCACCGAGAAAATTCTCTTTTTCCATGGCATATGCTTAAAGGATTTCACGCGCTGCCCTGCTGCTCTTAATAATGTTCATGTCCGTTGCTCTCACTACTCAGCAATGTTTCAAGTAAACCAACAGTTCTTAGTCAACGCTCATCCTTTCTGTCCCACTTTCTCTTCATTGTGTCGTTGATGCTTTCTCCTGAAAGACATGTCCCCGCACATCGAGCCAACTTCTGCTAAGTCAGAGCGGCACATACAGTGCACGTGGTCGTTCTAAGCACTGTACATTGGTTACATGTGAAAATTCTTGCTGCAAGTCGGGAGGAATAATTTTGCTACACTCATTCAAGGCGTTTACCATCCTTACTCTGAGCGACGAGACACCGCTCTCAAGGGAGTGTTTCTCTACCCACCACGTAGTGTCTATTAGCATAATGGCGTATCCACTGTGTCATTATGGCCGATAATGTAATATTTGAGTAAATAATGCAAAGCTGACAGAACACAGAAGTAAACATTATTTGACTCACATTCTTTATTTGGGAACTCAGACGTTGTGAAAAAATATAATGAAATCTTCTGTAGGAGTTTTTACCTGAGCTAGTTACGCATCCTCTTGCAGGAGTCTCTTAACGAAAGGCCAGTCAAGCTGTCATCACAAAGTACTCATTAGACGGTAACTTTGAACAGTTACCATATCAGTAGACGATACCATGCAACATGACGAGGTGGTTTTTTTTCGGCTTGGACAAGTCAGTATGACCCTTGAAATCTTAAAATGATGCCTCCTTCGAGCTTAGATCATGCATGTTCCAGCAACTCAACACTTTAAGCTCACTGTCCGCATGACTGCACAAATAACGCCTTCGGCGTCAAAATGTTCTTCGTACATGCAACCTAGTTTCGAGCCATACTTGTAGGTGAATCGAGAAGTAGGCGTGCATTGTCAGCATCATCGGGCCCCGAGATAGCGAGTACATTCCAGTCTATGCCTGGCAAGTTGAAATCGCCAGTGAGCACCAGCTTGTGATTTGGTTTGAGCATGCGCTCTAGGTAAGCGGCCAGTGCTTCCAGGTGTGACACATTGATTTTTGGTGGCAGGTAGACCACGCCAAACAAGGTAGAAATATTTTGTAATTGATTTTACACCAGACACTTTCATGGTTTCGAATGCCCTCAAGCTCGACACATTGTACTTCATTTTTTGCCCCCTCCTCCATCGTCCTTCGCGATCGCGTCTTATTATTTTGTGGGAAGGCGGAATAATTTCGTAATCATTATTATTAGGTGTAAGCCACGTTTCAGTTACGGCAAATATATGAGGGTTGTGAAGAAAAAGAATGTCTTCAAGCTGATTACACTTGTTGGCAACACTTCTAGCATTAAGCAAGACCATTCGGAGTTCTTTCATTTCGGGTCGGTTAGATGTCCGTGTAGATCGGGATTTATGAATTGCGACAACCTGCGAGATTACTTCGTCCCATTCGTATATCTTGTCGTCTACACGTAGCCGGTCATATTCCAGTGAAATGTTTCGTGCCTCATCTTTAAATTGCTTACCATACCGCCAAAGATGAGAACGCTTAGTCAGCGTAGCCTTACAGTAATCGTGACAGATCGATATACTTGTTTTCTTGAGCTTAAAGCAATTCTTCAATACAGACACTTTTTCATTGTAGTCAAAGAATACATTGAATTCTCTCGCTTTATGACTAATGTGTGCACCACGCATTTTGGCTATATCACGGGGTTTAGCTGCCCAAAGTAACATTGGGACTATAAGAGACATCAAAGTGAAAGTTAGGGTGGTCCGGGCAGTGTGGTTTGGGAACCACATAAGGGGCGGTTCTTTAAGCTGTTAACCGGCAACTCAACAACACTGGCCACATTTTTGTGCGCAATAGCAAGGAAAACTCAGACACCAGTCCTATCTTCCCAATTTAACTTTGCGGGGTTGCCAGCTTTACCTCTGCATTCACAAAAATATACAAGATAGGTATCGAAGTTGGTCGACGAAACATGTATGGATTGCTATTCTCAGTTTTTCTTGCACTGGGCTTGTGCTATCTTATTACGAGGTGCTATCGCGAGCTGCTATCTTATTACGTATAGAAGTGTATCCCAAGAACCAATAATACCATCATCAAGGTCCTGAAGGTGAAGCACCATGTCGTCCATGGATAATGTTTAACTACCGTTTCAGGGAAATTAAAGCATTTTATTGATTGTGCCATTTATGATAAATGCGTGGTGTCCCGAGTACGATAGTTTCATCGTCTTCATTGTGGCAACTACTGCTTAAGTTTTATAGGTGGGTGTGTTAGAGTAAAATGCCCTTCCTATCAGCCCACATTCTCCAATCCTTTACTCGTAGCAGCTAGCGCTACGCAGCCGCTGTGCGACATTGTACCATTTTATAGATCGGCTCAGGCCGTAACACAAGAAGGTGCAACGTTTCTTCGCCGGGATAAAACAAATCAGTTGTGATACCATTACTATAGTCTTCTTCACCTGGCACTTTTTGCAGTTCTGTCTTCCCCGGCACTACAACACAATGCTATCATCGCCCTCTTGCAGCTGTCGTCACACGCAAGCTCACGTCATATACACAATTGCTCGCTGTATACAGCCATGTTTGTCGATATGTTAACTTTTTCCAGAACCACGAACGATGCTGGATAGCGAGCTAACTATAGAATACATCACGAAACATTCTTTCCCCAGTGTGTCATATCTGCGTAATTAAGATATTTCTGCATTCTGCCGCTTGTATTATTCCATGTCCTCGACATGCTGAACTCGTAAGGCAATTTCATCAAACATTAAAGAACTGGGCACTCTTACACTGAAGCTGTATATGGCTAGGTTCTTCAAAAATATTTCGTGCATCTATCGAGCCGTGTAGAATGAGCGTTCTCCTCATGGGATATCTATCCGTCTCCGACACGCCCGGTGTATGTAGACCGACAGTATTCCGCGCACACATAACGACGGACCATAAACGCTTAAGGCGCGTTCATAGTCCGACGTTATGTGTACGCCTCTTTCCCGTAACGTCAACATCGCCTAGCGACGTTATCGGCAATTGCGTTCTGGCCGTGCTAGCAGCGTGACGCTTATAGTGCGCTCTGAAGGAGAATAACGTGGCCTCAAAGAGCGCCAACGAGAACTGTAGCCAAGAGCGTGGAATCCGGAACCGGCGGCGTCGCGACTTACGGGTAGGATGACTAAGTGGGCGTCACACCGTACACACTGCCCGTCGTGAACCAAGTCAGCGTCTCCGATTGTGCCGACCTTTGTGCAGTCAGGACAAAAGATGACAACGTTTTGTTTATCGACCTTCTACATCCCTCCGGCTACGTCCAAGAGCGACATCGAAACGTTTCCGACGGACGTGTTTGGTTCGGTGACTCTCAATGACGCTACCTCTACCGCTATTGCAGGAGATTTCAACGTAGAACTAACCAGACCCGATGGAAAGTGGTTAATCTGCTTCGTGTTGGAAAGGTTTCGAGTGAGGTGTCACACTGAACGGAACGTGCCGACCACGCGTCACCGGTCGTGTATCTTTCTAGCATTCAGCAAGAACGTGGTTAGTGTGCACGTGCAACCGATTGCAGTATATCACATTGACCACAAAGCTATGGTCACCATGGTGACGAAGTGAGACAAATAAAACAGGAAAACAACAACGAAGTTATGTGTACGTGTGTCTATTAAATCAATATACTTATCACACAGTACAGCTTCGCTGATCACTCTTCTTCACAGAATGGAAGGGTGCTGAATTTTTCCTGTGATAATTCGATAACTGTAGCTTTGGCTTGCATACCAAAGCAAATATGAAGTGAAAAGTTTAGCGTTGACGAATGTATAGAACTGGCGTGAACTTATTTAAATAAATACATGGCCTCCCTGGTTGAAAGCAACCAAAAAGTACATCTTTGCTTGGTCTGACATTACGTAAACAATGGCGAAGTTCTTTGTATTAAACGCAAACATACTCATGCCAAAACGCTATTGCAAATATTTTGCACCACATCGAAATTAATGCCAGCTGTAGTTTTGCTTAAATACCGAATTACCTTTTTAGTAAAATTCGCCGCAAATTCTATTTTACCTAAATACCAGCTTCTTGCCACAACGAAAGAGATATTAGTAAGCAGTAAGCTATAGTTGGTAAAACTGCACAGGTCTCGAAAAAAATATAAACAATATAATGTGCAGCTGAATTGTTTTTCTTTTGACGCTCAATCATATTTAGCTGAGTGTCCTTTAGAGCGTCCGTAAAAAAAACGAAGAAAAAATGTTGCTTTTGCTGCTGTATTTTAGTTCATTCTAAAGGTTAATAATACGTCAGTGCATACGTCGCTTGTGTATTCAACTAATTCTGTATAAAAATGTCTTCCTAAAAGCTGAAGCATTCGGCACGGCTGTGTTGAAGACGCAAGTAGCATCATGTTTGCTCTTCCACTCTTTCTCTGTATGCTCGCCGTAGCAAGTGCGGATTATGTGAACGAAACTGACTACGCAGAAAACTCAACACACTACCCCGAGCAGATACTTGCTAATGTAAGTGTGTATGATTTTTGACAGTTTGCATAGGTGTCTTTTGACCTTAGTGCAGCTCTTTTAGTGTTAGCTTGTGAATATTTGTGTGAAGCATAACACTGATGTACTATAATGCAGATAACATGCGCTTTGAGTAGAATAAAAGTAGTACAGGTTCTGTATAGGTAAATACGGGGTGCATTTCCGTCACTGAGCATTAGAGAGTTGCGTGCTGCTAAGTCTGACTAATATTTCACTGCTCATGCATTGTTTATTCTTAAATTTTATTTACGGTCAGAATTATCAGCGCTTTAATCTCCATGAATACATGTATGCGAAAACTTATTTATGACGCTTAACGATACAATTCAATGCTTTTGTTTCAGGGAGTTTGTCCTACTGGGATTGTATAAAATATGTAATTTGTAAAATATGTAAATATGTATTTTCGATGTGCATTTTACACCAATTACCAGCATAGCTAAAGCCTCACACAACACGAGGCTCATGAAAAAAGAACGCCTGCTGAGCTGTTCCATTCCTTCTTTTATTAAGTTGATATTTTTCAATGTAGAACTGAAAAACATCTTATTTCATTTTTTTTATCGAAGACTTGCCGTGAAAGGAATGACCTCTAAAATAACATTGTAAGCATCACTGATTCATCGAAGTTTAGGGGAACTCCAACAAATATTCTTTGTTTTTAGTAAACATGTTCTAATTGGTGGTTTCCCATAATTGAGGATCGTAGTTCATGATTTAACCCTTTCTTTCTTTTTTTTCGAAGTTCAGTTTATTCCGCTGTCTTTTGTGTAAAACAATTCTGCCATCGTTCTATGTTGTTATTCCTGATTTCCCATTGCTTCCTAATATACACTTCTGGTTTCCCCAAGTTTCGCATTGTACACTTTTCTTGAACTTTGTTCCACATCTTTAGTATCATAATTCAAACGTTTGTAGCTTGTTGCATGCGCTAGACCATGTTGTATAACTTGCCAACTTCCCTCTTTAAAGCTGTAAGGCACTGAGGGTAAAAAAAAATAAATGAAATGAAGTTATCACACACACCAGAATGCCTGAAAAACGTCGTTTTAGCCTGTTGATTCGTAACGGATGAAATGTCTGCTTATATAAGTAAGAGGTACACCGAAACTAGGAGTGCACATGTTGGCAGATTCAGTCCCAAGACAGGTTCCAAGTAGCTCCTGGTTCAAGACCACAATTTACAAATTATCACGTGCTCCACAAACCTCCCTGTAGAAAAATGGCTCACATCGAACATCCGGTTGCACAATATTGCCATTCGCGTATTGTTTAACTTTTTATACAGTAACCGATATAACCATATTCATGTGAACTTATTGCACCCGCGAAGGCGCGCTTACTGTATTTGAAACCTTGCCAACGCTTAGGCCCATTTCAAGGCGAGATTTATATCGATCCATCCGACGCTGTATTGCCTCTTGGGAACTTTGCCAACGTGGAAAGAAGCCTTCCCTGGTCCCAGCCGTTCCCCTTCAGCCCATTGCTGTCCCTACCGACCCTTTGTCTCGCATTACATAAGACTTGCTGGGACCTTTCCTTGTGCCCACTTTCGGTAACAAACGAATTGCCGTTGCCATAGCTTACTCCAGGCGGTACGCGATCCTGCGGGCTATACCGACCAGCAGTGCCACCGACGTCACAAACTTTTTTTTTTCTCGACGATCTTCTTCTACATCAACGCACCTCTGTGAACTCATCACTGATCAGGGCCGATACTTTCTTTCGGAAGTTGTGGACGAACTTCTGTGCTCATGCTCGACACACCACCACAGCGTATATTTCGAATCCAATGGAGTGCGGAACGTCTGAACCGTACGCTCACAGCCAAGCTTCCTTTGTATATGTCTGACGATCACCGGGACTGGGACGCCTCCTTATCTTTCGTTACATTCACGTATAACTCTTCCCGACATCACACAGCCAGCTACCCTCCTTTCTACATTTTGTTTGGACATAACTCCTCCCGTGCTATCACGACCCAAGCAGCGTCTTGCGTCAAATCATCGACAAGACATATGAGTTGTCCTCCTGGCCCCCACATCGTCATGCACCATGTACGCGATGACGCCCCACACTACGCCGCTGCTCGATCTTCGTCCCAGAAGGGCACTGTGAGGTGTTTTGCTACTGGGGGTAGTTGACAGGTGCTTTGTACATCAAAAGAGATGACGACATTTTCGGGAAGCCCGCTGCGCTCGTTTTGACTTTGGCCTTCACTCCAAGTTATCTTGCCAGTCTGTGCTAATAAATGTAATCTCTTTGCAACATTTTCTTCGCCCAAGAGGAACTTGATCTTTTTTTTCACTCAGGCATATTGACCCCAACCATAGCACTACTCAACAGTTCACGCATCATTCACTTACTGCTAACTCTATCGACTAAACACATACATTATATTCTTTCATACAATCTATGAAAATCACAGCCTCTGGCGCCATCAGCGTTAGTCAAAATTTAGTATAGATCCGCCGTGGTTGCTTAGTGGCTATGGTGTTAGGCTGCTAAGCACGAGGTCGCGGGATCAAATCCCGGCCATGGCGGCCACATTTCAATGGGCGCGAAATGCTAAAACTCCCGGGTGCTTAGATTTTGGTGCACGTTAAAGAACCCCAGGGGGTCCAAACTTCCGGAGTCCCCAACTAGGGCGTACCCCAGAATCAGAGTGTACTTTTGGCAAGTAAGACCCCATAACTTAATTTCTTAAGTTAGTGTGGAGCTCGTCCGGAAGACGAATTACGATTACAAAAAAGCTCGAATGAAAGTAGTTTCTTTTGTTTTCAAGAGCCGCCGCCCGGGGCGCCCTTCCGTGGGAGTTAAGCATCACATAACGCGGCGATAAGAAACAGCTTTAGTTTAGCATGTTGCGTTCTAGCGGGTCTCGCAGAAAAGCAAGTGCATGGGCAGAATGCTAAACGACCCATACCGTTCAGGGTACGCACGTAATTTTCCATATGTAACGCTATCGGCTTAGCGTGGCATACTAAATAGCGTGGCAACATTGGCGCTGGTCCCAGTCGCCCACTTTTAATTGTATGTGGCGTCACTGTTTTAGAATTCCCTTTGTTCGTAGCTAATAAGCGTATCAAACTGCGTTCGCTTCGTCTCAGGCCACTTCGAGGACAGAGTGTTCGGATAACTTTGGGGACTTTCCAAGAGCGCTTCTTCTTTCGAACACTTCGACAGCCAACGAAACTAGGATGGTGGATGGATGTTATGAGCGTCCCCTTTGGAACGGGGCAGTGGGTTGCGCCACCAAGCTCTTGCTATTATATTGCCTAACGTCCTACCTAGGTTAAAAAAGAAAAGAAAAAGAAAAAGAAAATACTATGAACTCCCACAACCAAATTTTCTGATCCCCTTTTGCGAACTTTGCTTTTGTAAGTCTCCATTTTTTGTCGTTTTTGTAAGTTTCCGTTTTTTTGCCTAAATCAACCGCTGGGCAGACGTCTTCACATTCTAATAAAACATGCTCCATAGCTTCTTTTATTAGAATGTGAAGAATCTGGGACAATCCGGATAATCGCCACAGACAACTCCAGAGATTGGACCCTACCATTATTTTAGGATACCACCGAAAATTTAGCGCAGCTGTGCCAGTCTTCTGCACAGACTAAGGCTGGGGGTAGCGTTTACGCGCGGATACGTGCACCTCATGCGACGCACCGAGTCTCCACACTGTGAGGTGTGCAATGTGACTGAGACTATAGGTCATGTGCTTTGTGACTGCCCTAAGTACGTGGAAGAGCGTGAAAGGTTGGACAGCGACCTTACGCGTCTCGACAGCGCACCGTTGTCACTGGACGTTATTTTAGGCCCTTGGCCAGATGCTCAATCGAGTTTCAAGGCCATCCAGACATTACTGAACTTTGTAAAAATTACGGGCCTGGATTGCAGACTTTGAGCATGCCAAATTGCTTGCCGTATGATCATCTTCCTTCTATCGTCATCGACACCGATCATGCGCCTCCTTCTTCCCTCTTTTCCCCCTTCCCCTTCCACCAATGCCGAGTAGCTGGCTAGAGCAAGATACCTCAGGCCGACCTCTCGGCATTTCGAATCATTAAACTTCTCTCTCTCGGAAGGCGCCGACTAGTGCGGACGTGGAAAGATCGGCTCCCGCTTTCGTAAATATTTTCGGTCTGCTTTTTGTGTCACCTACCACGGAAATGCACGCCATTCGACACGGTTTCTTCTGAGGACTTCCTTTGGTGAGTGGCCTTTGCGCGGAAGCTGTGCAACTTTTTGTGTAGACCACGCCGCGGCGACGCTAGGCGCGGGTAGGCTTAGGCCTAACGCGACGAAGAGGGGCATTATGCCCGAAGTAGAAATGGTGTTAGGAGAGGCAATCTCCCCCGAAGAAGCCAACAGCCCAGGCTGGACGACAGCGTTGGGCAAGCACAAGAAAGCCCTGCAAGAAACACCAGTTTCAACGAGCAAGAGAGCTCACATGGGCTCGAAGGGTGGCTGCCGCACGGCTGCCCCGCAAGGCGTGTTGCAACGTCTCGCAGCCTCGTCGAGGCTCCCCAGACTACCTAGGGAGCACATACGAATTATTGTCCGCCCAAGGGGCGGGCTTGACGTCAAGAAGATAAGCCAAATCAAGCTGGCTCAAGCCTTGGCCATGGCGGCTGCACTAGCCCCCACAGAAACTGAGGGCGACGTAATCTGCCCTAATTTCACTCAAAACGTTCTCGTCGTATCCACTCCGGAGAAGAAGAACGCCGCCGCTTATGCAGGAATCCAGCAAATCCGCATAAGCGAAGGACTCTACAAAGTAGCCGCATACATAGCGGCCCCAGACAACACCTGCAAAGGGGTCATACGAGGGGTCGACGCAGACATCAGCGAGGCCCAACTCCAGCGCATGATTGTCAACCATCGTAACCCGAAGGCTCTGGAAGTCAAACGAATTAAGAACACCACCACAGTGGTTGTCCTCTTCGACGGCATGAAAGTGCCTAACTATGTCATGTGCGGCGTCAGCCTTCTGCGCTGCACGCTCTACAAACGCCAAACCGAGGTGTGCTACGCGTGTGGCGGCTTGGTACATCGCGAGGACGTCTGCCCCAACCCCACCAATGAGGATTGCCGGGGCTGCGGACTAAGCTCACCACCCGATGACCACCAGTGTTCGCCGAAGTGCGCCCTTTGCGGAGGCCCGCATCTTACGGCGGACAAAACATGTAAGCAGCGCTTTCAAGTCCCATACGTCGTACGCAGACGCCGACGGCGCCGTAAGCGCGCCAACAACAAGCACCAGCAGCAACAGCTGGCCAAGGAGAACAGGCCACGTGGCTCCAGCGCGGCGGGAGCCCCCAGGAGGGAGCGCTCCGTCACGCCCACTGGTCGACAACGCAGCCTCTCCAGAGGGCGCTCTCGTTCCCGAGGGCGCTCTAACTCCCGGGTTCGGATCCAGGAAACGCCAACCTGGGCCGATCGTGTCAAGTCGAAGCAGACGACGCCGGCTTCAAAGGTAACGCAGGTAGCATTGCCGGAGCATAAGGTTGATCCCAGAGTCGCTCAACTCATGCAAGAGAACGCTCGACTCAAAGCAGAAATGCAGCAGATGAGGGCCGACTTTGAGTCTTTCCGTAAGTCGTACCCCTCGCAAGTCGAGAAGCAACCGGTGCCCCCCTCAGGGGAGCCACAGGCGCGCTCGGGTAAACGTAGGGCCGCGCCCCCAGAGGGGGACGCTGACTCTATGGAGACCGAGTCCAATAACAAGGACTTAGAAAGCATGCAGCGGGCTATTCAGCAGCTCGCTGAAAGCGTGACTGTCCTCCTTAAAAGGATGGCGTCCCTGGAAAGTGCACAGGCCGCGTTAGCTACGGCTAGACAGCCTTCGAGGGAGCCCCGTCGGGCACCTTTACCCGCAAGCGCCGTCCCCGTCAACAAGACGGTGGAATGGCCAATCCAAGGCAATCACCATGGCGGTCAATCCCAATAAGTTGGTTGTGTGGCAGTGGAACTGTGCCAGTTTCCAACGGCGCAAAGCTCCGCTGCAGCAATTCGTTTCGGCGCAGGCGGTCAAACCGCACGTAATTCTTTTACAAGAAACTCTCGATGACGCGCCCACCTTCCCGGGATACCGGGTTGTATCGATACGGGAGGAAGGAAAGCGGGGTTTAGCAACCTTGGTCGCACGGAAGTGCTCCTTTCAAGTACACAAATTACAAATTGGCACAACTAGGGCGGAAATCATTATGGTCGAAATTACCCCTAACAATTGGCTTAAGAGCAGTGTCTTTCTTTTAAACATATACAGCTCGCCGTCGGATCAACGGCAGTCATTCGCCACGATCATGACAAAGGCGGTGGCCCTGAGCAAGGGAGCCCCCATAGTGATAGCGGGTGACTTCAATGCCCCCCACAATGCCTGGGGATACCCCCGCCAATCCACCAAGGGCAATCTCCTTGTCCAGGCAGTTGCTGACTGCTCACTGGAATTGATTACGGATGCTCAATACCCGACGCGAACCGGCACGTCGGTAGTCCGAGACACCACTCCGGACCTGGCGTTCGTCAAGAACGCCCCCGGAGCAGGATGGCAAAATTTGCAAGAGAACCTGGGCAGCGACCACTTCATTGTGGAGATTACCCTAACGATTAGCACAGCCCCTACCAGGGAATTTAAAGTGACGGATTGGGATGCCTTCCGGAAAATACGGAAGGCGGACCAGACCGACTACGATAATCTCGATAGTCTGTTCACAAGACTACAGAAGGACGTACAAGCTGTGACCAAGGTGGTTAAGACCGACCTAAAGGTAGATCGTATGGACGCGCGCCTTGCACACCTCCTAGAAGCCAAAAACTCCATCCTGCACCGCTGGAGAACGCACAGACTCCACCGCCGGCTTCGTAAGAAAATTGCGGAGCTCAATCGTACAATTGAAACTCATTCCATCGAACTGTCCAAACAACAATGGAATGAAGTGTGCTCCTCGGTTGATGGGCAGATGAGAACGGGGGGCAAATGGAACCTGCTCAAACACTTACTCGACGACTCGCAAACCAAAAGCAATCAGAGACTAGCCATCGATCGCATAGTTCATAATCAAAAGGCGGCGGGCGTATTTGAACACGTCCTCTTGCAAGAGTTGGCCGAAAAGTATCTTCCGCTGGGCCACTCCGGTGACGGGGATTATCCTTGTTATCGGGGGGGAGCGGTGGGGGAGCTCGACGCCCCCTTCACGGAATCCGAAATCTGGGAGGTGCTGCAAACGCTCAACGGTCGCTCTGCGCCGGGCCCGGATGGCATCTCCAATAAGCTCCTCCGAAACTTGGACGAACAATCAGTTGCGCTGCTCACCGGGGAGGTCAATAAAATTTGGGAAACGGGCCTAGTCCCCGACTCCTGGAAGACAGGCTCAGTGGTGCTCATCCCGAAACCAGGCAAACCTCTTGGGCCGGAGAACATGCGGTCCATCTCGCTCACGTCCTGCGTGGGTAAGGTGGCCGAACATGTCATTCACAACCGTATATCTAGGCATATAGAAAATAATGAGTTATTCCCTCACAACATGGTCGGCTTTCGGCCGGCACTCTCCACACAGGACGTCATGTTACTTATAAAGAGGCAAATCATTGATGTCGACACTAGAGACACTCGGGGCATCCTTGCTCTAGACTTGTCCAAGGCTTTTGATAACATCTCGCACCGGTTCGTACTAGACGCCATCTCAGATCTGGGCCTGGGGCCACGATTCCATGCGTACGTTAGCTCCTTCCTCAGGGATCGCAAGGCCACTGTCAAAATAGGGCAAATCAAATCGAAGGAATTTACATTGGGAGCGAGAGGCACCCCGCAAGGGGCGGTCATCTCTCCCCTACTGTTTAACATCGCCATGAAGGGCCTCTCGGACAGACTGGCCACAGTAAGAGGAACGGGTCACGCCCTCTACGCGGATGATATTACCGTGTGGTGCTTGGGAGGGTCTGACGCTGCAGTTGAGAGTGCGCTCCAAGAGGCGCTCGACATCACAGAACACTTCCTACTAGACACGGGCCTGAGTCTGTCACCAACCAAGTCCGAACTTCTATTGTATAGGCCCACCCGACGGGGGGTTAGGTGCTCCACACCCTTAGATCAAATTCCCATAGCCCTCTATACGAAGGACGGACAACAAATTCACAGAGTGGATACCATCAGGGTCCTCGGACTCTTGCTGGAATCTCGCGGGGGCAACTCACAGACTATAGCCCGCATTACTTCGAAGACGGAGAATATGCTTCGGCTTGTCCTCAGGGTCTCGAACCGCAGAGGGGGTTTAAGCGAGAGCAATCTACTCAGACTCTACCACGCGTTTCTGATGAGCCACGTTAACTATGTAGCCTCCGCGTTGCGCTGGTCTAAAGGGGATGAGGCCAAAATCGACGCCCTCATGCGCAAAAGCATCAAGCGCGTGCTGGGTTTACCACTCACTACCAGCACCGCGCGTCTCATGCAACTAGGCATGCACAACACCCTATCAGAGGTGATCGAGGCCCAACGAGTGGCTCAAATAATTCGACTATCATCATCGCGAGCGGGGAGACGCATCCTCGAATCCGTTGGATGCGGTCACCAGGAAATCACGGAGCGCAACGTGACCCTATCACCCATGGTCCGAGATACGTTCAAGGTAGATCCCATGCCACGTAACGTCCACCCTCAATACAATGTAGGGCGCCGGGTAGCCAGGGCTCGTTCCCTGTTAAAAGCGGCTGCTGCCACTCCGAATCTGGCATGTTTCGTTGATGCCGCCCAGTACGAGTGCTCTGATCACTATGCCGTAGTTTCGGTTGACTGTAATGGCACTCTCATTAATTCAGCATCCGTGCGGAAGGTTTCTTCAACAGTAGCCGAGCAAGTTGCTATAGCTATAGCACTGAAGGACCCTCTACGTTCCAATATCTTTACAGACTCCAGATCGGCAGCCCGAGCTTTCGCCTCCGGCTCGATCTCAAAGGAGGCGGCGGCCATCCTCGGCAGCGAGGGGGCTGCTGGTTTTCATAGCATCAAATGGTTCCCGGCACATATGGGAACCAATGTACACTCTGAGCTTGTTAACGCCAATGAGTTGGCCCATGACTGTGCGCGAGGTCTTACACACCGCGGCGGTTCAGGTGGACTCACGGGCGGCGACTTAGGGCTGTATAGGGATTCGCTTCTCACCTTCCACGAAGTCTTGACACATTATCAACTTGCTCGGCGGGCCTTTCCGCTACCACACCCTAAACTTAATAGACCACAATCGTCGGCGTTTCGCATGCTTCAGACGGGGTCATTTCCCTCCAGGGGCAGATTCAGTCACTTCGCGCCTAACGTAGAACCCCACTGTCCAGACTGTGGGGAGGCGTACTGCTCCTTGTCCCATATGCTCTGGCAATGCCCTGCGTTACGCAGCTCATCGCTAACCACTCTAACCGACTGGGAGGCAGCCCTTAAGAGCGGCGACCTCTCAGAGCAACTACGGGCTGTCCAGAGGGCCTGCGACAGGGCGGAGGACCACGATCTTCCGACCCCGACGTGGGTGCGGCCCGCGACGGCTACGGGGACTCCCTGAAAAGGGGGGTACCCTAACGCCGGTTCCTCAGGACCATTAATAAAGTTCTTTGTCTGTCTGTCTGTCTCTCTCTCTCTGCTCCATAGCTTCCCTATCATTACCGCAGCAAGCAGATGCTTCTTCTTCCTTCTTATATCTCACTATATAGGTGCGTGTTCTAAGGCAACCCGACCTCGCTTCGAAAAATAATGAGCTTCTCTTTGAGTTATCATTGATTGTTTCTTTCTTGATTTCGTTTCTTCCTCTTAAGTAGTTACTCATTGTAGGTTTCTTTTCCATTGCCGCCACCTATGAGATTATTTCGGCCTCTCTGACTTTCCGCTTCGCGTTCTTTGTTGCTGTGTTGCCCACCCTACAGGCCGCATACTTGCTGGTAAGCATTCTAGTTCTTTTCCTCCACTGTGAACCTCCGGGATGGCAGCGCCACCTATCGGCGAGGACGAGAGCTAGGGCCGACGGCATGGACGGCTCGCGCAGTTTGAGTCCAGAGGCTGTGGGCGGCTGGCTTGTGCTAATTTCATCACAAGTCAGCAGACATGGAATGCACAGATACAACCCGCTCCCGGCATCACTGCGATACTTTTTACACTTTTAGCACACAAACGCGATATTTAAAGCGTCATTGACTAGGGTTGCCGGGTCTCAAACAATGCTGCCCCGGCGTACTAAAGCTTGTTTGTCGCAAAGTTCGTTTTCTGGAGCGGTAATGCTATTTCTGTAACCCCGCTGTTACGCTAGCGTTCAACTAAAACGGAGTGCAGTGCCAATGTGTGTATGAAACGTAGTAATCATCGTTCTTTTTCGTATCGTATGTATTGTTTTTTTTATTTCGGTTATAACAGTGCCGAATTTGTAGAAAAGAGAAATTTTCATCCTCGTCTTGAGCGGATGGCGAATATTGGCCTTAATTAAACTTGCTCCCCGTTACGGATTTCGTCAGTAGACTGATTTTCCATGTTCGCCGGCGTTGCTGCTTCTTCTTTCTCAGATACTACAAGCTTTAACGAATTGTAAATTTGTCCATTACGACGCTTAATGCGCCGTAATGCACAAATCGAACCACCGCCTAAATGCGGTCGTTCGAGGCATTCGTCTCTGTGAGAGACAGCGTAAATTTGCGCTTTGTATTTACTCACTGCAGCAAAAAAAGTTGGCCCGCTCGGCGTTAGGTGCCAGGCAAGTACTCGGCATTAGGACTACGGGTAATCGTTTGCATTTGCTGCAGAATAATACGAATATACGAGTAATTCAAAATTTGCATGTTTCTTTGCCTAATTTAAATATATTGTGCTAAGCAAATTTTCAAAAATGTTGAAACTGTAGGCATAGCTTAACTGTCAAAACTAAAATACATCGGCGTGTACAGAAAAAGACAGCTAGCGGCAGACTCACCCCTAGTGCCCGTCAGTGGCGTAGCTAGGTCGTCTGGTACCTGGAGCCCATAGGTCTTCTGTCACCCCCTCCCCCCCTCCCCCGGGTGTAGCCGGCGGAAAGAGGGGTGTCTTCAGACGTATATGACACCCCCCCCCCCGCGCTGGCCCCTTGCACCCGGGGCCCACGGCCCCCCCCCCGGCCCCCCCTGTTGCTACGCCACTGGTGCCCGTATCTCTTGACCTGTTCGCCTGCAGACTAACAAAGTTTTACTTCTGCGGTACGTCGTAGAACACGGGAGCTCCAGCAGATTCAACTGCACGGTTTTGGTAAACCATGGTTACCAATTTTCTTGGTGGTCAGCACTACACGAGACAAAATACCAATTACCTCTGACAGGACATGCACGTCTTAGCCATCTCCTTTCCAGGCAAATGCTCCTTTTTTATTCTTGTGCATTTGTCGAACGCTCCCCACGATCTAATCCGTGATTCTAATTCATGAAATGAATGTCAGCACGCAGCAGCGGCACTATACTTGAGCTACACTATCGTATACTAAACAGTGAAAGCCGATCTTTTTATTGAAGGGATTAGCGCAACATAGTCACCATGTCAGAGCACGGTCTTTGTGTCCATTATTCTTTCTCACGGACTCTGCCTAGTACTCTAGCGTTAGCAGTAGAGTGCGAAGCGGCCTTTAAAAAGGCCGAAATTTATTTTATTGCTTTCCAGAGGAAATTTTAAACGTACGTTTGCCATCTGCACTACGACCTCTGTAAACAGGGCAATATTTTATGGGCACGTGTCTCGAAATAAGCGTTCCTGCATGTCGCATGTCGCTGAGCTCATCTCATTTGAGACTGATTAGCGAATTTCTCGTTTTCAGATGCAATGTGTGAACGAGACGATTTTCGTTCTGCAAAGAAACTACAAGAATGACACTCCGTTTCGCTGCATCTCGGGCAAAAAAGTGAAAGTAGTCGGAGACAATGTAACTGAATACATGCTACAAGCAAGATGGCCAAACGGGACATAGTAAGTATTAAGAATATTTCGTACCAGAGCACAGAAAGCTTGCCCCGACTCCGTTGCAGCTTTCCTTTCTATTTCGATGTCACCCCTAAATGCAGGCACAACAATAACAAACTTTCACAGCCTAGTCGCAGTCACCGTAGGAAAGAAATAGGTTTGTCTTTTAAAAAATTATTACTCTGTTTTGCTAAATATAATTCATAATTCGTCTATTTTGAGACTAATTATTATCTAAAAACAAGCAATGCAGAAGTAGCGTACACCGCGCGTGTTGCCTGTACAAAAATTTAACGCGAAACTGGAGTGAGAATTAATGTAATCCGTCGAGTAAATTCCTCTTCTACAATGCCAAAAATGATGGACTACATTGTATTCCAGAAGGTCCACCACGGCTCAAATTTGAAAAAAAAAGTTAGAAAACCTGAAAATTTGTGACGTCACCATGAAGTATAGCGCGGAGGTTGCTTTCAAAAATTCAAAAAGTGAAAGCCTCACCGTAATTTTTCTCTCTAAATAACATATTGTGACAAAATTATCAAAAGTCCAGTTTTCAAAGAACATATATACTCAATAAGTCCAAACTGGTTGATGCTTCCCCTTAGGGTCCCTTTAATGATTCATCTCTCGTCTTTCATATTATTTTACCATAAAGGTAGGACTCAAGATTTCAGTCACAGGAGGTTCAATGAGTAAATATATTTCACTGTCCACATTTTAAGTATATTAATTCGCTCAATTTGTCTCTAGCCTTTGTAAGTTCAAGGGGTGCGTTCTCTCATGTTACGTCCAGTTGAAGAGCCCGCTCGTACAATTCTCGGAATTTTTCACTTCCGCTAGTGCGAATTCAAGGTCGATGAGAGCACGCGGCCAACATTCACCTCCACAGGCTGACACAGACACGGAATGGCCTTTGTTGCCCTCTAGACCCACGGCCATGACAGCATGACCATGAAGCCAAGAATGATAGGGCCAATGAAACCGGTGACACTACGGGCAAGCAAGGAGATGTACACAATGAGAAGGAAAACTTTAAGAAAATGCTGAAGCACCTGGTACAGTCAGTAGATGTGATTCTCGATGGTCTCCAGAATCCGGTCGCTAAAAGTACCCTGCAGGTGCTCGCCTTGCTGGAGCCGCTTATCGCAGCTCTTTACATGCTGTAAAGCTTCTGTTTGGCACTTGTGCTGCTCACGCAGGGGAGGCACACACACCAGCTTCGTCTTAGCGCCTTTATTTTTAGATTCACTTGAACTGGTGACTACAGACTAGATACGGAACCCGATAGTGGCTTCATGGATCAGATTTCTGAATGTTTGTCATCAGAATGTTGAACTTGCTTTCACCATTGCTCATCCCTCTTTGTATGTCATCATCATTCCTCATCCCACCTTTATGTCCTCGTTCTCCCTCCCACTGCACAGAGTAGCAGGCTAGAGCGCGTTTCTTCTGGCTGACATCTCTGCCTTCTCTGAAATAAATTATCTCTCTCTCTCTCTCTCTTTCACTTCCTCAAAGCTGATTTCCGCAGCCCGAAGGCTTTGCTGGCTTTTGCTTACAAACAACGCGGACTGACAAGAAATTAGATTATATATATTTGCAAGAGCAAAAGAAGAAAAGGACACGCATGCCTATAATTAGAGACCCCATATCGGACAAATTTGTAGAATTATTATTTTGTTGACTAATTGGTTCATATTGTTACGTAAGAAGACGCAAATGAAAAGCTATATACAAGTATATTTACAACGTAATACGCCGCACTTGGCCAAGAGGCAACAGCCCGCGCTAGCCTCCAATCGTTGTCGTCGTCTTCGTACTGCTCGCCTCTTCGTCATCGGTAATACTATTCCGTAGCACTACCCCCGGCGGCAAAAGCGCCGTCCCGGAGCGACTAAAGGCCGGACTTGGAAACAGTGTAGTAGGCCTTGAGCCTACTGACGTGCACGACATGACTAGGTGCCACAGTAGATGACGAGGTTGAGCTCATAGGGGCAATTTCGTACGTCACAGGCGTCACCTGGCGCAGCACGCGGTAGGGCCCTGTGTATCGCGAAAGGAGCTTCTCTGAAAGTCCGACGTGACGGGAGGGCGACCAGAGGAGCACGAGCGCACCAGGCGAAAACTGTACGTCACGGTGGCGGGCGTTGTACTGACGCTGCTGAGTGGTTTGCGAGTCCGTCAGTCGAGCACGGGCAAGCTGGCGTGCATGGTCGGCGAGAGCGATGGCGTCGCGCGCATACTCGCTTGTTGAGATCGAAGCAGGAGGAAGTGCCGTGTCAAGGGGCAAGGTCGGTTCGCGACCGTAGAGCAGATAAAAGGGAGAAAATCTGGCGGTGTCGTGCCGGGAAGAATTATAGGCGAATGTGACGTAAGGAAGGGCAATGTCCCAGTCGCGGTGGTCCTTGGAAACGTACTTTGACAGCATATCGGTAAGAGTACGGTTTAACCGCTCTGTCAGGCCATTGGTTTGAGGATGGTATGAGGTAGTCAGCTTGTGTTGAGTGGAGCAGGAACGTACAATGTCGGCGATAACTTTCGAGAGGAAGTTACGACCACGGTCAGTGAGCAGCTGTCGCGGGGCGCCATGAAGTAAGATAATGTCACGCAAGAGGAAGTCCGCGACGTCAGTGGCGCAACTGGTAGGGAGAGCCCGCGTGATAGCGTATCGGCTGGCGTAATCAGTTGCGACGGCTACCCATTTGTTCCCAGAGGATGACGTGGGAAAGGGACCGAGGAGGTCTAATCCAACACGAAAGAACGGTTCCACAGGGACAGTGATCGGCTGGAGATGACCGGCAGGTAGCACCTGAGGTGTTTTCCGACGCTGGCAGGTATCGCAGGCAGCAACATACTGTCGGACGGAGCGAGCGAGACCAGGCCAATAGAAGCGGCGGCGGACGCGGTCGTACGTGCGGGTTACGCCAAGATGTCCTGCAGTAGGTGCGTCATGCATCTCAAAGAGCACAGTCTGTCGTAGATGTTTTGGCACGACAAGAAGAAGATCAGATCCGTCAGGAAGGATGTTCCTTCGGTACAGAATGCCGCCCTGGAGGACATATCGGCGAACGGATGCGTCGGTAGGTGTAGAGCGCAGACGCTCGATGAGTACTCGCAGCGATAGGTCTCGGTACTGCTCATCGGCGGTGTTAGCGAAAGCAGACACAGAGAAAAGGCCGTCGGCGGTACTACTGTCGGCGTCGTCAGGCTCGTCTACCGGGTAGCGAGACAGGCAGTCAGCGTCCTTGTGTAGTCGGCCAGATTTGTAGGTGACAGAGAACGAATATTCTTGGAGGCGTAAGGCCCAGCGACCAAGTCTTCCTGAAGGGTCTTTCAATGAGCATAACCAACAAAGCGCGTGATGGTCTGTGATAACGGAAAAGGGTCGGCCATATAAGTATGGGCGGAACTTCGCAACCGCCCAAACTAGGGCCAGACACTCACGCTCAGTGATGGAATAGTTGCGCTCCGCGGGTGAGAGGAGCCTGCTGGCGTAAGCGATAACACGGTCGTTGCCGCGCTGGCGTTGTGCCAGTACTGCGCCAATTCCGTGACCGCTGGCATCAGTACGAACTTCGGTAGGCGCAGAAGGATCGAAATGGGCCAGAACGGGAGGCGTTGTGAGAACGTCGATTAGATGCGAGAATGCAGAGGCCTCGTTATCGCCCCACTGGAAAGGGGCGTCTTTTTTCAAAAGCTCGGTTAGTGGTCGTGCGATGGCCGCGAAATTTTTCACGAAACGGCGGAAGTAGGAACAAAGGCCGATGAAGCTGCGCACATCCTTGACACACTTCGGAACAGGGAAGTGCGCAACAGCATGAATCTTGCCTGGGTCCGGTTGCACTCCGTTCGCGTCAACGAGATGCCCAAGGACGGTAATCTGGCGACGGCCGAATTGGCACTTCGATGCGTTGAGTTGCAGACCGGCTCGCCGAAAAACGTCCAGGACTGCTGAGAGGCGCTCGAGGTGCGTAGCGAACGTTGGGGAGAATACTATGACGTCGTCCAAGTAGCACAGGCATATGGACCATTTGAAACCGTGAAGAAGGGAGTCCATCATGCGTTCAAAAGTGGCAGGAGCGTTACATAGACCAAACGGCATCACTTTGAATTGATAAAGACCGTCCGGAGTTACAAAAGCAGTCTTCTCGCGGTCGAGATCGTCCACAGCAATCTGCCAGTAGCCGGAGCGGAGGTCAATAGAAGAGAAGTAGCGAGCACCATGGAGGCAGTCAAGGGCGTCATCGATCCGAGGTAGGGGATACACGTCCTTTTTGGTAACCCTGTTAAGGTGCCGATAATCCACGCAAAAGCGCCATGAGCCATCCTTCTTTTTTTACCAGTACAACCGGTGACGCCCATGGACTACATGACGGTTCTATGATGTTATTGGCAAGCATTTTGCGAACTTCAGCGTGAATAACTTGACGCTCAACCGGTGACACTCGATACGGGCGGCGATGAATAGGAGGGGCATCGCCGGTATTAATGCGATGTTTAACAGTTGTAGTTTGGGCCAAAGGACGATCGTGAAAGTCAAAAATATCGTTGTAGGAAAACAGAACGCGGTAGAGCTCACGAGCGTGCTCGGACGGCATGTCGGGCGCAATCATTTTCTGTAAGTCGGCAATGGTGCAAGTTGTCGACTGAGATGGTAGAGGAGGATCGGCTGAATGGCTGTCTACCTCAATAGATGCTATTGAGTGGTCTTCGAATGAGCAAAGCTGGGCCAGAGACATCCCGCGTGGCAGCACTTGTGTCGTCAAGCCAAAATTGACCACGGGCAGGCAGACGCAATTAGCCGTAATAGATAAAACGGTATGAGGTACCGTGATCCCGTGTGTAAGGAGGACGTCTTGTATAGGAGCCGCGATATAGTGACCGTCGGGCACTGGTGGGGATGACGCTAGGTCAACGTAAGTCAGTGCCGTAGGTGGCAAGCGAACAAAGTCGACGGAACTGAGGCGACTGGGGTGTGGTTCAGCGGGATCCAGAACAGGCAGGTCAAGGCGGAGAGTACTGGCGGAACAATCAATTAGAGCAGAATGTGCGGAGAGGAAGTCTAAGCCGAGGATGATGTCATGGGGACAGTGGGCGATGACCGTGAATAGCACGACTGTTGAGCGATCGGCGAAGGAGACGCGGGCGGCACACATACCAATTACGGGGGCTGTTCCGCCATCGGCGACACGGACAACAAGCGTCGTGGCGGGCGTGATTATTTTTTTCAGGCGGGTACGAAAGTCCGCGCTCATTACCGACAAATGCGCCCCAGTGTCTATAAGAGCAGATACAGGAACACCGTCGACATGCACGTCAAGAAGGTTCAGATGAGTGGGCAACGTCAGTGGAGGATTTGGCGGCGTAGGGAGCAATGCAGCGTCACCTCGAGGCGCTGCATCATTCAGTTTTCCGGCTGGGAGCGGCGTCCGAAGGGAGTCGGCGAAAAGGAGCGACGGGGCTGGGGAGAGCGAGATTGTCGTCCTTGGGGCGAAGGTGAACGAGAATAGGGGCGGTTCGGCGCAGGAGAGTCAGTGGCGGCATTATCGGAGCGTGCGGCATAAGGACGAGAAGGGCCACCCGAGGGGCGAGAATAGGCAGTATAAGCAGACCGGGTCGGGGAAGTCCAGCGACTTCGACAGTGCCGAGAAATGTGCCCGATGCGACGGCAGTGAAAACAAATGGGCTTGTCGTCAGCAGTGCGCCATTCAGCTGGGTTGCGGAAACGTGGTGGGTAAGACGATGCGGGACGGGGCGGAATCGAAGAAGCCGGATGGGTATCAGGGTGATGGGCCGAGCAGATGGTGTGAAGGCCCATGTTTTCGAACTCCTGGCGGACAACTGCCTGGATCAGGGAAACCGTGACTGCCGGTGCGTTGGTGGGGCTGGAGTCGAAGGCAGCCGGATAGGCGGCCTCAATCTCACGCCGAACGATCTTGGTAATATCGCCGGTGTTGTTGGGACGAGGAGCGTCGGCACAGGAAGAAGTCGCTGGGGTGTTGGGCAAACGGGCAAACTGCTGATCGATACGTCTGCTTTTAGCGAGTTCCAGGCGGCGGCACTCTTTGATAACAGCATCCACCGTCGCGACGTTGTTGAACACGAGCAAGTTGAAGGCGTCATCGGCAATGCCTTTGAGGATGTGGGATACCTTGTCTGACTCAGGCATGTGTGCATCAACTTTGCGGCACAGAGCCAGGACGTCCTGAATGTACGTGACATAGGGCTTTGTTGACGTCTGCACACGGCCGGAAAGCGCCTTCTGCGCGGCAAGTTTGTGACCGTAGGGGTTGCCGAACAAGTCTCGGAGCTTTTGCTTGAACGAATCCCAACTGGTGAGCTCCTCTTCGTGCGTCCGAAACCAAACTCGAGGAGTGCCACCGAGGTAAAAGACTACGTTGGCGAGCATGATAGTAGGGTCCCACCGGTTATTGCGGCTGACGTGTTCGTACAGGCTGATCCAGTCGTCGACGTCGTCCCCATCTTTGCCCGAGAATACGCCAGGATCACGAGGAGCAGGGAGAGAGATGTAGGTCGTCGAAGTGGCAGGAGAGGTCGGAGGCGGCTGAGTCGAATTGTCATCGCCGGGAGCCATGAAGCTAGGCTCGACGTACCGTCCACTGCGAAGCTCCGTGACGAGGTACAGGGAACGTCCACCTCCACCAGATATGTTACGTAAGAGGACGCAAATGAAAAGCTATACACAAGTATATTTACAACGTAATACGCCGCACTTGGCCAAGAGGCAACAGCCCGCGCTAGCCTCCAATCGTTGTCGTCGTCTTCGTACTGCTCGCCTCTTCGTCATCGGTAATACTATTCCGTAGCAATATTGAACAAGTAACGTCCCTCAAAAAAAAAAACGCACGAATTGCAAAAAAAGGACAAAGCGCAGTACGTACTGGGCTGTGTCGTACGTTTCTTCCCGCCATTCTTCCTTTATGTGATGCAGTACATTCCTTCGTCAATACATTTGCAGTCATCTTGCAGTCCCCATGCGGACACGCACATATTTGCAGCGCTAATGGTTATATTGAATAAATTTGGTATAAATACCAACAGGCTTGTATTTTATTTATAGGGTTTCATAGAGTGATTTTTGGTTATATGTTCAAACTAATTTGGCTACCAACGCTCGTCGTCATTAGCAGCTTCGCATAGTTACGTATAGTTTCTGGAGCCTATTTATGTAACCTTTTACTTCTACGAGCCACTGTAATGTGAATATTTTACTGTGTCCCAAAAACATGTTACTCAACTTGTTGTAATTTTATTTTTTTATTTCAGTGTTATATACCTAAATTGAGATTAATGTTACGGTTACGTCCCACTCAATAAGGTCTTCAACCACGGCTCGTATCAGCGCTAAACTGAGATGCACTATCGATTTGTCCAGTGCAGATCCTGCATGTAATTTCCACAAACCTTTTAGATTCGGTGACCATCTGTTGAATTCGATAAAGAGATTTAATGTGCACATATTCAAATAAGGAAATACAGTAGTCCAAGGAATCACAGTTTTCATTTTAAACTGTAGAAATAAGAAACGTACCCTTACCTAGCTTATTCTATAAACTGCTTCTGAAGCAGCCCTTCGAAGCTCGAAAGGGAGTCTGTTGCGGCGGCCCGTCCGTCCTTTTCGTTACGCCGCCTTGTCGTTGTCGCCAAACTATCTCCTCAGTTACATTTCCACCACGAGACACACAAAAAGAAAACTTCGTCCACCAGAAACGCTAGTGGTCAAACGGAAACGCCTGTGGCAATGTGCAGTTGGGAGCCGGGTGCGCTAATCAGTGGGATGTTGGGAATTATACGCACGTGATAATTTGTGTAAAGCTTTATGATTCAGACACACACTCGCGCGCACCTTGATAGTGGCGTCTGTGAATGGACACATAAAGCAATACTAAGAGTAAGCAATACATTGCGCGCCATAAAGAAGTTGTTTTGGGGGAGACAGCTGCAATGCATGAAGAAAGCAAACGAGAGAGATACTGTAAGAGCGAACTGCTGTAGCAGTCAATGAGTCCATGGTAGGGGAAATCGCCGAAGCTCGCCACTCTTTTCTGCAAGTAAGCGTGGATGTTGAACATATTGCTACGGGCTAGTCGGACAAGATGTCGACACTTGGATCTAGTGGGGCGTACGCATAAGCGGCCTTTAGCCGTTCTCAGGACAACGACATGCCTTGCTTGATGTTGGCTGACTTCCATGTTGGTCAGTGCTTGCTACTCCTTGTAAATACATCGTGTAAATACCTACTGTGCTTCCACGTACCAATTATCCCTCGGTTTTCCTTGCAGCCTAATGTGTTGCCTAGAGCACTTGGCAAAAATACCGCAAGTAATTTATTTCGATAAAACACAACATTCGTTGCTCCACAATCTGGTATACCTTCCGGAATCAAGCATGGCGCAGAAAGAATCGCCAAGTAATTTAAAAATATTTAAGTTCGACATATTGCCAGTAGCTATGTCAACTCCTGTTATACGCCAACACGACAGTACGACACTACCGCCATAGCGTTGACTGCTGCGTGGTGCAATAAATGACGCATGGTTCTAAGCCTACCTAATTGTAAGCTAATGCACATTGCTGGAAAGAGAATCGTGATGAAATACGTGTGACATAGGGTCAACCTCGTTATTCAAAATACCAACATTCATATATATTTAGTTTACTTCAGTGTATTACAATATGAGAGAGAGAGACAAAAAGCAAGGAAAGACAGGGAGGTTAGCCAGTTTAAAGGGGTAAAGGAAATGAAAGCAGGAAGAAAAAAAAGAGAAAAATTCCCACAGTAACGCGATGCTACGCGCTACAACGGTCAAAGGCGGTCGCACAATTCAAAAGCCATTAAAAACTTTAACAAACCCCTTATCTATTACGATAAAGAGTCGCAGTATGGGGTATTGGAAACATTACTGCACATTAGAAGTGATTTACAAACAGTGACAACCGTTTCTCAAAATGCCGTTTGGAACGTGATGGCGGCGACATCGTGATGGTGGTTGTTTCAATATTAAGCAACACGACGAAAAAATAAGGCTTACAATTAACGTGTAGACTCTAATGGTTTTCCAATATTCGAAATACTTTTGGCATACGTGTTACGAAGTCTCTATAGACTGCTACGTGTTTTAAGATACCCATAGCCTGATATAAATAAGTTAACGCACGACTGCTACTTCAGATTGAAAGTTCATTGCGTTTCTTTCACGTGGCACCCCTTCTAAGGAAATCTGGCCACACACTTGAAACCTGAGAAAAAGAAAGACGCTATTCGATTTAATGACTCCAATGAAGAATTACACGGCAGCGTCACCGATATAAACAGCCACACGTTCTCTCTCCAGAAAGCCGCGTCTGCCCCCCCCCCCCCACGTCATTTCACCTTCTCGCCGTTCTTCACATTTCCTTCTAGTAATTCCGTTCAAAATATGCATTGAACGTGATTCAATATGCAAAACGCATATGTTGCATTGGACGCGTTCAATATGCAAAATATGCGTTCAATATGCTCACGCAGCATCAATCTAGAAAGCCTGTATTATAGCAGCCGAGTCATTTTCTGATTGAGAATCATCAGCGCAATTAACCAATTCTGTCAAATAAAATTGACACAATATAGGCACCGGCTGCTTCGTGCGTTTACTAAGTTGCATAGTGTAAGTCATTTTTTGCTAGTTCGCTTGACTTATTCTTGTAATTATACAATTTTCTTGTTTGTTTGGGGTTGGCTTAATATTACAGTGGTTTCTTCGTTTATATTCTATTATTTTATTGATCTCTTGTTCTTTAAATTTTGCTTCAACACCTGCTTTCTATTTCATGCGCCATTTTGTAATGCTGTGGGTCATAAAGGTGGTAGCAAAGGAAATGAATTGAAAACAAACTATATCCCTATGTATTTATTGACTTCACGGGGTTTTGCGGCTGGTGAGAGTTGGACAAATTCTACTCAGATGAACGTATTGTTAGGTATTTCTTAAATATATGCAGTGCTCTCAAAATTCATCACACTGCACAAATTTGACCAACGCTATCTGCGAAGATAGCACATAATGCTGTGGACTCGGCGCAGTACAGAGTGACACAAATCACTTGTCGAAATTCTGAATTCTCTGCTATCATAACCACGTTTCTAGTGCGCCTACCAGATTAACGGTATTCAGTATGCTGTGTTCGTAACGCTGCGAATGATTCATTAGGACACCGTGCTAATGAAGTGCAATGTGGTGCTTTCACTTCAAAGCCCCAACAACTGATATGTTCAAGAGAGAAATCACTTTTTGTTTATCTAATGTTTCAGCGTTTCATAAAGACGATAACAAATATAGAAACAGTACGTCTCTAGCCCTGAATTCAGAATAAACCACAGAATATGTGCAAATGAAATAAAACGCACCAAGCTGTATCCCAATTGTAGTAAAAAACAAAACAAAAACTAATATGCTAAACGTCCTCACGCTGGTATCATTTGCGCGGTTGCATCAATTCCGCTCAATGTCAAAGATTATAAAATCAGAAGGTACCTCGCCGGACCGTCAAACATCTTTATATATAAACATTTTCGTACCATGTTTCCTTGTATTTTGCAGCTTCAGCTACAAAGTCAATATGACCGCTGATACAACTGGCAATCACGAGGAGCCAAATGCGGTAATTTACGTGGAAGACCCAAGTAAGATTTCTTTTTATGCCTAATAGAAAAATCTCTGGCTTTAAAAATATTTAAAAACTGTGCATATACTTAACCATATACGGAATCGTAATTCTCGGACAATTACGATACTCCTTAATGCGAATTTTGAGCGCACCTGTTTAGGTGAGCCTGTGTTCGGGCAACGCGTTTAGCAGCAGCGGCAGGCATTTCTTTCGGTTGCTTCCTTCATTGTCCAGAAAAGAAATCGTGAACACAGGAACGCGTGGATAGCACAGAGCGCATTTTCTAACGGCGGCAACGCTGCAGGCTATGTAGCGCATGCGCAGCGGGTCCGAAGCCTACGGCAGCGTTTTGTTTCCGCGCTCTCCGCATGCCTGGTCGCTGCCAGCGCTCCGCTTTTCTACTCGCCCTTTTGCCATGAACTCCTCCGCTTTCCGCCTCCTGGTTCCGCTGCATCCTCCTCTCCGCTATTCTCCTCATGCCTCTTCCCTCTCGCCGCTTTTATTTCGATAGCAATTATATGGTTATTCCAGGAGTATTTCTGCCGTCGGCGTCGCCGTGAGGTTCCGCATAAACTCCAAGGGCGATAAAATCGTCGCCGCGCGCCATATGCTGTATGTGCGAGTGGAATCGTGCAACGGTGAGCCTTTGATCATGGCTGAATCTCTCGCACGCAACGGCGGAATGTGAGGCAGAAGCGCGCCGCCTTCCGTCGCGCAAAAGGCTTCGGGGGGATGGTAGGTAGACGGGAGGGCGCGTTCTACTTTGGGAGGCCCGGGCGTGCTCGTGCGTCCGGCTAGGCCGCTCTATCTTGAAAGCCATCTGCGACGGGTAGAGAGTTCGCACTGCGCTGTGTTTTCGAAGCGTACTTCGCGTTGAGGCGAGCGGCTGCACGAACGTCTGTTCGTTCGCTGCTGTCGCCACGTTTCCTCACTCCAGCGTTTTGACACTGACTTTCTGCGGTCACCGAGACAGCTGGTGCATTTTCCCACTAAACACAATGACGTGGGTTCCACGATACACACAATTTCCGTGCGCAACGGCTGTATTCCACTGAAGGCGGAATGCGGAAATATATGTATGCATGTTGGATGTACCTCAAAAATCCCAGATGGGTTGAATTCATTGCGGAGCCTCCTCAATAGAGCCTCTCATAGCCCATAGTAGAGTCCTGTAATGTGATTTTGATTTCAACCTATGCACATGAGAGATATTAAAGCTGACATGTACGTTAATGAATCAAGCGTGTTTATAGAAACAGTATCAAGCAACATTTATTTCTATACGTTGGAAGTTTGCGGTGCATGGGCATAGAGCTATTTTGTATGAATTCAAGCGGAAGCGCTGCTAGCAAACTTCAGAATTACGAACTCTTTTGTAATTAGAGTGCATTCCTCTCTTAGTCTCATGTGCGCCAGTACATGGGGTCACTTGCTAAAATACTCAAACACTGCTACGACAGATTCTCTACTAGCTTCTCGGAGATTCTTTTTGTCTTGCCTTGCAATCTTAATAACTCGCCTTCACAGAATAATTACAACTAATTACAGTACAGTTACTCCTTTTATTCATAAGCATGAATACTGTATTTTCATACGTGTTACAGCTTCTCCTTAAGTTCATGAGCGATACACAGCTAAAGTTTCAATGGTCATCCGTCTGGAAGAGTGGAAGAGAATGGATGAATGGCGTCCAAAGGATGGTGCACCTCTGTTCAAATAAGCCCTCAGCGTTAGTCTCCCTTGCATGCGTTTTGAAGGCTTCTAAACTCTACTTCACTCGGGTGGTGCCAGAGTGAACAAAATTCCAGCATAAGTTACAAGGTACAGTCCCCCTGTAGCACAACATCTTTATCCGCGATAACTTCAACTCGAACAGTTCATCCCTATTAACGAAAATAACTTTTTGATGTCCATGCACAACGACTTTTCTGTTAATATGTACTAATGCGACTAACGCTGCTTTCTAAAAATTCGGATACATTATCCTGATTTTATAGAATCTTCTGCTGATTGTTCATTTTTGTTATTTCTTCCAATCGAAGCCCTGCACTCTTCGACGCGTATTGCAGCACTTATAGTCGAACTGCAGTAGACATCGAAACACAATATAATGAACTCTGACATAATCATTTCAGGGACTGAACTACCTGCAGCCAAAGTTTGGCTCGCCGACCTCCATTAATTTGGAGATACGACGGCTATATCTACCCGTAATGTGCTTGACTTGGCGTGGCCTAGTAACGCCATTGTAGCAGCCTAGTGACTATGGCGTCGCGTTGCTGAGCTCGAAGTCGAGAGTTCAATGCTCGTCGCTGCGGCCGCATTACAATGAATGTAGAATGCAAAAAAGCGCGTGTGCTATGCATTGAGCGCACGTTAATGTATCCTAGTTGACAGAAATATTCAGGAGCCTTACACTATGGCGAGCCTCATCATCAGATTATGGTTTTGGCCGATAAAACCAGAGAAATTAGTTTCTACGCAGCTGAAAAAGTTACTGGAACGAACATGCGTAGGCGAGGCTTCTTTAGAAGATATTTGGGACCAGTTATGCTCGGCGAAACAGTTCCGTCTGTGCGCAAATAACTAGATGCTCATCCTAGTTTGTTGCAGCGCGCAATACCGTAACGATATCTAAACTCGCAATCAAATGATCAAAAACAAGCAGAAGTGTCGAGAGGTGTTCTGGAGTAATTAAAGAAGCCCTCACAGAGCCACGCAGCTCACAGCGAGAGGTCGCATAGCTCAGGCAATCCAGGCACACGGCGTCCACCAAACTAGTCATCGTCGTCGTCTTCGTTGAAACAGCGCCTACTGCTCGTCCTTCTCCAATATAGAAGCAGCTTGTAACAGTAAATTGTACATTCGAGTGATCCGTCTGCCTGCTCGCGCCTTCTATAAAGAACGCGCAGCTCATATGGAGCAATCACGTCGGTTTGTTGCGGTAACGCGATTACGTCAACGAAAACACACTCCTAATCGGGATTCAGGGAAAACGGCGCCTTTTCCCGATGCTTGATTAGCCCGCCTTTCGATACCCTTGAGATAGCGGCCAGTCGACATAAACGACAGGTTATGCCTGGTGAAGTTGCCGAGATAATTACGCTCCAGTTCGCATTTGTCGGTTTTGCCACGGAGCGGAATACAATAACGAATGCTAACACGCAATTTCGCCTCCAGAACTGCTCGCGTAATCTTGGTGGGTGTCTCGTCGATGATTTATGTAAAATCTGCTTTCTTTTTCAACGTATATTGAAGTGATTATCAAGCGAATGTGGGTGAGTCCTGTGGTTAAACAGAGGACATCTTATCTAAAAAGAATGAGCTCACGAACAAGAACAAACGATTGCAGCTAGTTCTTACTTATGAAAACAGAACGTCGGTGGACATTTCTACGTCAGTTATAAAACTTTTCAATTAAGCTAAGCAGTACGTTGTTCTCTCGCGACTGAGTTATATGGATGTGATTGTGTGTGGTAAAGGTCAATAATTTTGTAAGCTGCTAGCCAGACCTGGTGCAAAAATTTCTTACTATCAAATTTTTCTGTAGCTCTCAGAAATCAGAGATTGCGTGCATGTTTTTGAGCAGCAGATAGCCAGTTTGTAAGCTTATTTTAGATGAGTTCAAATGTGCAATTTCGTCATGCAGTACAAAGACAGCTGTCGGCACAGATGGCGTCACATATGTGATCTTTAAAACCTTTGGACCGGCAGGTAAAATGGCGCTTTTAGAGCAACTTAAAGACTTCTGGATAAAGCAGACTTCCAGATTCATTGAAACTCGTACGTGTAAACCCAATCCTTAACCCTTGTAACACCCCGCTTTGTCTACACTTCTTCCGACCTGTAAGCGTCACAAGCTGCTTACGTAAGGTAATAGAGAAGATGGTGGACAGTCGACTTCCGTTGTGAAGTGAAAAGGCGAAAGTGCTAGCTAATTATGTGACATGATTTCGAAAACGGCGTGGCACTATGGATTTGCTGTTACATAGTTACTAGCGCGAACAAGACTAACGGAAGAAAGGTAGGACAGGACAGAGCACGGTGTCCTGTCTCACCTTTTTACCGTCAGTCTTGTTCGTGCTAGTAACTATGTCACAGCAACTGCATTAACACCAACTATCCCAACTTTATTTATTTATTTATTGCGTTAAATACACTATGGATGCTGCACTTGGCCTTGTCGCAAAGGTAAACCTTAACGCTGCAGCAGAAGTTTGACGATCACCATCTTCCTTGATATTCAGAGAGCACTTGACATCGTAGTCACATACATGTGCTTGTTAGCTTACTTCAGGCTATTCTAAGTATACGATCACTGAGATAAACTTCACAGTTCTCAAATGGGAGGAAAATTTTTATGCAAACCGATGATGGGGAGAGTATATATCATAGCGTTACACAGGGTGTTCCGCAGGGCAGCTTAGTTAGCCCATTTCTCACCATTTGCATAAGGGCAGCTTTACCACAAGCGCTTCCCGCTGGTCTACAGACTTCACTGTACACAGGTGACGTCTGGATATGGGCTCCTGGTTTATGTCTAGATCACCTACAATTGACGTTGCAGGACGGAATCAATATTATTGACAACTTCCTAAACGAAAAGGGGCAGTGATCTCTTTTACGATAATACGGCAGCACTTCCTTTCTCTAGCTGGAAGCTGAAGGATTTTCAGCCTCATTTGGAAGAAAAAGCTTTGATGACAATAAAACAGCAGAAATTTCTGGCGTTGACAATAGTCGTGGGCTTCACCCATCTGTACGCTTGAAAAGGAAGCCATTCTTCTTATACACGTGCTTCGCCAATTAGCTGAAATATGGGGATGATCAGTCTCATCACTACTGCAAGTTTAATCACAGTGCACCCAAAGGCAAAAATAGCTTATGTAGATCCCATTCAGCATGTTGTCTAACGAACTTCTGAGCAAACACTCCAACGTTTATTAGCGAGAGGGCTTGGAGGGTGTCTTGGTGTCGTCCGAACAACTTTGAGTCCTCTTGTTGAGCCTTGTGATCCGCGTTTTGTAATTATACGGACAGTTGAAACTTGTAGACATGCATACCGATTTCTAACGCAAAATGAAGAGCATCCGATAAAGCATTTCTTAATCGAAAGAGAAAAGTGAAATTCATAAGCTGACTCTGGATCATGTAACACTGCAAAAGGATAGACAGTTGGGCGAGTTGGTACGCTAACATGATTTTGGCTTCTAGCGCGAAGTGAAACACGGACACAGAAAGGAGCAGACAGGACGAGCGCTCGTCCTGTCTGCTCCTTTTTGTGTCCGTGTTTCACTTCGCGCTAGAAGCTAAAAGCATGTTTCATGTAACACTATTACAGAAATTACAAGAACCCAAAGTAGAATTGTCAATTGAGGGAATCATAGGCAAGAACGATATTTTCATGATAGCTGTGCAGCAACTTGCACTGTACCTTACTTACTCCTTATATTCAGCGTATATTGATGTGTGTACAGGTGGATCGTTGCAATTTCATCAGTATCCGGAAGTGTCATACCGGGCCTGATGTTAGAACAAGAGTCTAAATTATGTTAACAGACACCGTCTGCCGTCACCGAACTCTGTGGCCCCTCACCTTTGCGATTCATAGCGCCAGTAGAGATAACAGAGATACGGGTTCTTTTCAGTGATTCAAAGGCCCTCGCTTCACTAATGAGGACAGACCGAAATGCCTTGTATGCACGTTTAATATATGAAAGCCTTAAAGAACACAGGAAATCCAGCGCTTGATATCACATTGCAGTGCATCAGTACATACCGGGAAACTGCGTAATTCATGGAAACTATGTAGCGAACGCTGCTGCAAAGCAGGGGCTCGAAAATGAAAGTACATTAAATCTTCTTACGCATACTGATGTCCGTCTGCTGCTAAGACAGGTGTACTGTCGACTTACCACGAACACCTGACTTGATCTAAAATCAGTGTTCATACCTATTCTTCATAGACCATAACATTAAACTGCCACCAAAGTTGACAGAGAATAGTAATTGTGTAACTTTTGTACACTACCTGCATATATGTATAACTATATGCCCGGATATAACTGCGTAGCCAGTCCTATGTACCATCGTTAACGCGCTGAAGAAGACGTACAGCACTTCTTGTTTAAATGCCCACGACACGACACTGCGAGACGAAGACTAAAAGCGGATTTATTCTTGCTAGACCATCGCCTTTCACTCTGAAGAAAATTTGATCAATCTACAGTAGTGCTAACTAAGCCATAGCCATTTCTAAAAATTTTCTTACAGTAGTGAAGCTCAAAATTTTTACAACCATTTACCAGTAACCATTGTTCCGTCCCTTCTTTCTTATGCGCTCTGCAGATGAGGGTCCAATGAATCACAAGATTGTCACCATGGATGACAACCGCACATGCTTTGTCATAGTTCGAGTTAATAATGAAACTACAAACCGCGGTAAGTATTTCATCATCGCAACTCATTAGCCCTGCCTACAGCGAGATATCGCGTGTGAAAGCGGTCTTTTTTACTTTTTTCAAGAATGTACAAGGAATCTTATTGCTAGAGCGCATGACAGCAGCAATCAGTGGAGCCATTCCGCAATGCGTGTCACCTAAGATGTCCTGCATGCATGCTATGCGTATTTGTTTTTTGATATAGCGTAGTAGCAACATGCCTGCCATTACTACAACGTTGCTCCTCAAATAGAGGAGCCGAAAAATGCCACATAAGCAGAATGCATGCCGAAATCCATGTTGCGGGCGTGCAGTCTCTTGGCAAACAGCTCTGTAACATCGTTGCAATATCGGCGCTGGGGGAGACGCACCACCGCATTAACACTTTAGTGAGTCGAGTAAATGTAACCAATTATTCGTATCATGCCAACAGATGCGCAGTGCAGTGGACCCGTGTGCCCACACTGACCTTTGTCGTAAGAATTAGTGCAGAAATTCCCCAGTGGGGCTTCCCAGACGGCGCGTAAGGATTATTTTCAGTCGCTCTTCTCGCACTCATGCAAAGTATAATTGATGGTTAATAGTGTTTTAGGGCCCAAGGGCTACAACGGCCAAAGAGCGCCAGTAACGAATAATTCATCGAGTGGCCGAGTTACGCACACCGCGGCTGACTGTGTCGAGGATGAGGCAACGCGCTGCAAGTATGGCCACGACCTGTCGCAAAGACTTAATTAGTGCTCCTAATTATTAGTCGGAATTAATCGTCTCGGGTGAAGTTAATGTAATCGAGATTAATCTGAAATAGGGTTAAGCAACTCAATAGGAATTTGTCATCGTTACCATCATTAAAATTTATTGCGCTTAAGTAGTGTATTCGTAATTAATCCTGATTACCCTTTGTTAATCCTGATTAGCCCTAATCAAGTTAACCTTATTCAATTGATGTTAGGCTCAGTTATATTTATTATTATTTAAAGCTACATCCCAGAGCTACGGCCGGAGCACTGAGTGAATCTAAAGTACCCTTAATTGTATTTCAATAGGCTTGAATAATTTACCCAAATTTCTCTACGCTAGGTTTACTTATTTATGATACTCTCAGGGACCAATGGCATTACAGAGAGGAATGGTATTAATATACAAGCGAAAATTAATTTAGCCTAAATTACCTTTAATTAGCCTGACTGTATTAATTAATTATTCGGCATTATGCTTACGTAATCTCATCACAATTAATCTTTATTACATTTTTTACCATATATGAGTCTTAGGAGTCTTTAGGCTTACTTTCTTCATTGTAATTAACGTTGTTAGTCTTATTAACCATGATTACTCTTAATACGTTACCAGTACTCACTATATATAGTCATAATCATAAATATCAGTATCCATGCGTAGACACAAGTTATTCTCACATATATCACATAGTGCCAAACGTATGCCTATGAAGTGCATCGTGTTACGCGTTACAGAAAGACAGATTTTCGAATGGTGTAGCCCTAGAAGGCTTACGCTATAAAACACTGAACTGTAGTTAGCAGCTGAGACGACCGTGATGATATCGTTTGTGTGGCCTTTTTCATTTTGCTGTGTCCCCTTACCAACACAGCAAGCTAGATTTGAGCAAGTCAACCAAGTTGAAAAGTGCCCACACATTAAGTACACAGCACGAGAAGAACCTTTGAAATGAACTAACTTTATGGCTTTTGCCTTATTTACCTTCTTTCAGAGTGCTACCTTGCAGTGACGGAGAGCGCAGCAGATCGAAACGTTTCCAGTCGATGCCAAACCGTATACAACGATTACTGCGGTGGAACAAGTGTAATCCTTTACAACAGTACCTGCAAGCAGGCGTCCTGCTAATCAGCCAGCCGCCAGAATTGTGTCTAAGCGTAGAATATACATGTAGTAATAAAAGTAATTGTCCAAGCATTCATTTTTATGTGTTTACTTAGATAAAGCTGTCTTAAATAATGTTATTGAATTAGTTGAAACAGAACTAGCTTACTCCTGCTTTTCACGAGTGGAGTCAGGTCAGTTTTGTTGTAATTATAACATAGTCTACTGCACTGCAACTCGGATAAATGAAAATTGTTATGGCATAAACTCCCCAGTGCGACTTGACGGATAGTGAATAAGCATTCTTTCCAATCGTTTACCTTCCACACACGCTTCTCTGACATTCCGAACGCGTGTGGTCACATGATGGTGACGTTTGAATAATTGATTACATAATTGCTTATTTAGACTTCATTATTCGTAGTATAGTGGCGTTTGCTTAATGGAAGAAGAAGAAACTTTATCAAAAAGAGTGGTCCGGCAGTTTTTGTTGTGGAGGCCTCAGGTGGCGGCTCGAAGTGCTCGGACTCGGGCGGCATCTTCCGCTTGCCGGACGGCCCAGAGCTGGTCATCAACCCCGAACTTTTGAGAGCCGCCTCCCAGCGGCGGCGACGCCGATGGAGAAGGTTCCCGGTGGCCCCCGCAGCTGGGGCGGCGTCGGGAATGAATGAATTAAATTACAGTTTACTTAATAGATTATTCGAATATTTATTTTATTTATTTTGTTGTACCCTCAAGACCGAAGTATTACAGAGGGGAGTGGGTAAAAAAAATATACACAAATAAATAAAAAAAGCAGCAATAAACAACAAATGTGGTTAGTTAATTGCATCCGGGAGTAATGATGTCTGATAATGCCGAACGAAACTTTGAGTTGTCCTTGATTGCGATAACTGCGCCGGGAAGGTGGTTCCATTCCTGAGAGGTCCTAGGAATGAATGATTCGTTACAGCTTCTGGTGCGGCACTGAATGATTCCAACCTTGTGGCTATGGTCGATGCGAGAGGAAATGTAGGTAGGAGGTGATATTAGATTATCGCGTAGGTACGAATTGTGGAAATATAGTTTATGAAATAAAGCAAGGCGAAAGCACTTACGCCGGGCTGAGAGAGGAGCAAGCAGCAACGAGTTTTTCATGGCAGTTACGCTTGATGTACGGCTGTAGTTGCTATGAATGATAACTATGAATGATAACTATGATAACTATTCAACACCAAATTTGTTAATAGAATTGTTAACCTTTAATTGGGCTAAGTTGTCGTATGATGACACCATTTTCTAAATATTCTAAATATATTTTATAATGAAGGAGGATAAATATTCTTAACTACCATTATTTATTCTTGTATAGGGATAACTATATCTCACCTTAATTACTACATATTAGACTATCTTCTTTATCCTAAATTAATTTACCTTTTTCAATATTCTTTATTAACCTCACTTCGTCATTATGCTTATTTCGTCACAATTAATCTTCGTTAAGCTTAGGGCCCGTATTGCAATTTACAAATTCTAGCCGTGGAATTCGCAAGTCGGATCCATTTCAAACGAATTCTCAAGATGACAGCAATTTCGAGGTATAAATTCCACAACTTTTCGGAGAAATGCATTGGCATTCCAGTTAATTTGCTAACAAAACATCGTTTCATGTACTGAAGCATATGGGTAACTGGGACGCCAATGCATTCCTCCGTAATGTTTCGGAATTTATATATATATATATATATATATATATATATATATATATATATATATATATAGAGAGAGAGAGAGAGAGAGAGAGAGAGATAGAGAGAGAGAGAGAGAGAGAGAGTATGTGTGTGTGTGTTTCCTTCCGCTGATTCCCCTTTCCCATCATCAGTTTTGCAAGGCCAACTAACCGAACAGTTCGTCCTTTTTCAGTAGAACGTATTCCAACTTGCATTGCACGTGGTATACACTTGGAGACACAGCACACACTCGTTGAAAACTACGACGGAAAGATTGTGCACAGCTGCACAGAGCGCTGTTGACCTTTCCGCTGCGCTCATTTGCTCGCGACTCTTCACACAAGCGGCAGCTGGTGCGTTTTCTTGAAAACACAACTCACGTGCATCTTAGTGTTGCTCCTAGTTCGCAGCACTGTATTGCCATGGATGTGCAGCGATTTCTTTGATGCCCGTGTATATAGCCTGTGTTTGAATTCTACAAAGCTCGTTTTTTGATGAATTTTATTCGTTCGCTGCAGGAAATTTTCTTTTGATGGGATTATGCAACAACGCGGAATTTAGTCATCGTTTACGCCTGAGATAACGTTACCTACATTCCGAAAAAATACAGATGGCACGAAGAAAGGGAGTGGGGGCACGCGTTTTTAAGGAATAAGAACGAATGCACTTGCGACAATTGAGTTCGTTACTGTTTATGGACGCCCAACGAAGAGCTCTTGATGCAAGGTATAATATGGCAATTTAGAGACAAGCGGAAACATGGCAAATGATGTGTGAGTATGGGGTTCAAGCCAGCATATCGAGCACCTTGAGGCAAAAATCGGCTCTTCCGTTGTAAAACCGGCCAGGTATAAGCCCTGTTTTGAGCTGTCTGAAAATATATAGAGCTGTGGTATAGCTGCAACAATACCTGGCTTCCAGGTGCAAGTTTCTGGTCGCATCCTCTGGGCATGGTCAGCGCCGAATACCGGACTACCAGTTTTTGCTTAGAGGGACGCTAAAGGAAAATACTAAGTTGGCGTTGACTGTTTAAATACCATTCCAGAAACCTGGCAGCGCTTCTTTCGTGCCAAGAAAATACTTAATTAGCTTACCAAAAAACTGCATCTTAAGGGTCCAAATACCTTTATCACAATTCAAATCTCCCGCCGCCCAACCAGGGAGTGCTGACGTTGCATACGCCATCGTCGCCCTTTACTGCCGTCGGCGGGTAAAACAGTGCCCGACAGACGGCGCTATGGTTTTTGGCGTAATATGCGAACGCACGGCCACAGAGAAACTGAGTCAAGAGAGAGCGCAGGATTCGACTGTCAAGTAGCGTGGGCAATTCTGGAATCTCGCGTCATCACACGGTCTTCGCATTCTCTCTACTACTTGCCGCTTGTGTGAGTTTGGCTAGCCTCCAAAGCCAACGCAGCATTATGTGATAACGAAACTATTGACATGTGACAGCGCCGACGGCGCGGAGAGGAGAAAACGAAACCTCTCGCCCACCCGCGCCGTTGTCAGGAGTAACGTGGATGAGTTCTTTTTTCGGAACTATAAATGAAGCGAGAAAAGTTACATTTTCTTTCTTCTTATAATTCAATACAATTATATTTTCATTAAGAGTGGTCGAGTACTAGTGACATGACTATAATGAAGAACGCTTTCTTCATCGGGATTGAATGTACTTACACGTACTTCAATGTCCTAGGGGAATCTCTAATGGTGTTTTTGCATTTACCTCAATTTCTCGATTACAAAGGCTCTGTTCCCGAAAATATTGCCACGTGAGGCGTTCTCGAACATTTATCTATCGCTTTAGTTCAACTTAATATTTGCCTTTACTGTCACCTTTAAGCTCAGGCGGCGTGCACTGGAAGAGACAATACGGGTGAGGCACGCCGCACTCTCGATCGCGATCGAGCCCGATTTGAATGGAATTTCTCGGCCGCGAGTCACTGCTGTGCGAAAGTTGCTTGAAGGTGTCAACTGTAGTTGAAAATTTGGATCCCTATTTGCACCGTCGCGATCAAATGAGACCGTTTGGCATCGCTATGAGATGGTGTAGGCGACTCCGTGGGTGGGCTCGTGCACCATGCGCGACAGGAAAGTGCGCGCTTCCGGCCCGCCTTGCTAAAGCCTTCCTCGCTCGCACACGCCAGATTAAGCCGCGTTCGCGGGCTCGCCCTGGCACGCTTTCATTCGCGCACAAACCATACGGCGCGAGGCTACGATTTTATCACCCTTGGATTTTATACAAAACCTTACGGCGACGCCGACGACATAAATGCGCCTGGAATGTATGTATAACTGCTATCGCAATAAAAGTCAATATAAAGTAGTTTTCTGGCGTCCACATCCTTTTCCGTAGGCAAAAGTATCAATTAACGGGCAAGAAAATATAGAGGTCGTTGCTACAGAGCGTGTTATCGTCAGCCGCCGTGGTTACGTAGAGGCTTTAGTGTCACGCTGCTAAGCCCGAGGTTGCGAGAAGTCATAGCCCATCGCGACCAAGAGCCATCGCTAATGTCACGCATGTCACGCTAATCAGGAACAGCTTTTTTTCTATCGGCGTCAGTTGTGACAGGCTCCGTTTTACAGCGAAGCTGTATATGGCTAGAGTTCCGTGCATTTTTTTCTCCGTGAACAAAAGCTGCCTCATCAATGACCCGTACCCCCGTAATCATCCACACACCCATTCATACACTGTATTTCACCGTGCCCGTAAGGCAGAGGCTAAAAGCACTCCGCAAAGGGAAGCGAACCGTGCTTCAATCCTTCCTAATCACGCATACAACATACAGAACAGCATGTCGAAAACTGTCATCATCAATGGCTCATACCCCCGTAAGCAAGCAAAAATTGCAATGACTCATAGTCTTATAAGGTTCATGGCTACACACTTTGCTTGAATTAGACGCGGTTACGCTATCCCTTTGGTCGTCGTTGATTTCAGTGTGCATGTGTCGGTACCGAATAGGGAGTGGTTTACGCATTCCGTAAACTCACCATACGGAATAAGCGATATCGTTACCTTTTCTTTCTTTATTTTCCGCTAAAAAAGGCGGACTTTCAGAATAAGTTCTGAATGCTTTAAAAGATAACTTCTCGTGACGTTTCTCTCCACGAAGCTCACGAACCAGGCTAGGACAGTTCACGTAGAAGTGATGTTCACATGGTGGCCCGAAAAATGTATATCAATAAAAAATAAACACAAATCTCAAAACGTACACGCGTCAAATAAATTGAGACAAATAATTTATTCTACTCATGCACGTAAAGCTTTTCCTATCACGACGAGTAAAATGTCATGTCCTTTAGAACTTCCAGAAAACTCTGTTTAGGAGGGTATCAATTATTCGGGTGTAACTGTGATCTTCAAGGTGGGAATGTGTTAGAAGACAAGCGTATTTCTCCACTTGCTTATTCTTGTTTATTGCGTAAAAAATACCTCAGCAATGAAGGAGAAGCCATTGAAGTCAATAATGGCCATTCCCCACTCCATCCTTGTTAGGCCAAGTGTGTTTCAGGGCTCCGTTTTATGGCCCACTCTATATTCCATCCATATATATCAAATTCATGAGGAAAAAGAGTCATGAGTAAGGCTTGTTGCAGACTACTATTCCTTATCTATTATCCTCTTAACAATATTGTTGCGGGAAGAAAGCAGGCCCACGAGTGTAAAATAACTTATATTTACAAATGATGGATATGGCGTTCAGGCAACCGCCAGACTTCGTCTTTCTCTAGTCCAATTCAACGTCTTCCTTCACTTCACCGTAACATCACCCTCCCGGTGGGGGAGCTCCGTCCCGGTGCAAGTTAAACAGCCTCACTTATTGGGGGGACATAGGGCTTGAGCCTGGTGACGTGAACAACATCACTGGTTAAGTTGGGAGGCACGGAAGGCTGACCGAGTGGGGCGATCTCGTAGGTCACGTCGGACAGTTGGCGTAAGATCTGGTACGGACCAGAAAAACGGGACAGTAATTTTTCCGACAAGCCGACACGACGTGAAGGCGTCCAGAGAAGGACAAGGGAACCAGGTGAAAAATGGTGGTCTCGGTGCCGAAGGTCGTAGCGTCGCTTTTGAGAAGCTTGCGAGACTGTGAGGCGATGACGGGCGACATCTCGGGCCTGGGCGGCTAAGTCAATAGCATCGCGAGCGTAAGCAGTGCTGGGTGACTGTACTGCGGAAGGTAGCAACGTGTCAAAAGGCAAGGTGGGGTCGCGGCCGTACAAAAGGAAAAATGGTGAGAATCCGGCAGTGTCGTGACGGGACGAGTTGTATGCGAAAGTGACGTATGGTAAAGCGACGTCCCAGTCGCGGTGATCGTTGGAAACGTACATGGCGAGCATTTCAGTGAGTGTGCGGTTGAGTCGCTCGGTGAGGCCGTTCGTTTGAGGGTGGTACGCGGTAGCAATCCGATGTTCTGTAGAACAGGAGCGGAGCAGATCATCAACGACCTTCGATAGAAAGTAGCGGCCGCGATCCGTCAGCAACTGGCGAGGGGCGCCGTGGTGCAGGATGACGTCTTTTAGTAAGAAGTCGGCGACATCTGTAGCGCAGCTGGTTGGCAGGGCTCGTGCGATGGCATATCTAGTGGCATAATCGGTTGCTACAGCAATCCATTTGTTTCCTTTGATGGAAATTGGAAACGGACCAAGGAGGTCGAGGCCCACACGGAAGAAGGGCTCTGTAGGTATATCAATGGGTTGAAGCAAACCAGCGGGAGGCATAGCAGGCGTCTTCCGGCGCTGACACAGGTCGCAAGAAGCGACATAACGGCGCACAGAGCGATAAATGCCAGGCCAGAAGAAGCGGCGCCGCAGGTGGTCGTAAGTACGAGTGACGCCCAGATGTCCAGCAGTAGGAGCGTCATGAAGTTGCTGGAGCACGGTGAGTCGAAGGTGCTTGGGGACGACTAGGAGGAGCTCCGGGCCGTCAGGACGAACGCTACGACGGTATAAAGTTCCATCGCGCAAGGTGAACATCCGAAGGGACGGGTCATTGGGCGAGGAGCTTAGGCGTTCCATAAGTGTTCGAAGAACAGGATCCTTGCGCTGCTCGTCGCCAATGTGGAGGAAGCCGGAGAGGGACAGAATACTGATGTCCGAGTCTGCATCGGTATCGTCCGGTTGATCCACGGGATTGCGGGACAGGCAGTCAGCGTCTTTATGCAGGCGTCCTGACTTATATATAATAGAAAATGTATATTCTTGTAGGCGCAATGCCCAACGTGCAAGTCGTCCAGTTGGGTCCTTCAAAGAGGAGAGCCAGCAGAGGGCGTGATGGTCGGTGACAACGCAGAAGCTCCGACCGAAAAGGTACGGGCGAAATTTCGCGACCGCCCATACGAGCGCGAGACATTCTCTCTCAGTAATGGAGTAATTTCGCTCGGGCGTGGAAAGGCGGCGGCTAGCGTAAGCGATGACACGGTCTTGGCCCTGTTGACGCTGAGCGAGGACAGCGCCGATGCCATGACCACTCGCGTCAGTTCGTACTTCAGTGGGCGCAGAAGGGTCAAAGTGGGAGAGAATCGGGGAAGTGGTAAGCCGCTCAATCAGGGTAGAGAAGGCTTTCTCCTGTAGCGGTCCCCAAGAGAAAGAGGCGTCTTTCTTAAGAAGGTCAGTGAGAGGGTGAGCGATGTCCGCAAAATTTTTCACAAATCGCCGAAAATAAGAGCATAAGCCCAGAAAACTACGGACATCGTTCGTTGAACAAGGTACAGGAAAATTTCGCACGGCGTGAACTTTCTGTGGATCAGGTTGGATTCCGGCGGCGTTGACGAGATGACCAAGCATGTTAATTTCACGGCGACCGAAATGGCACTTGGAGGAGTTTAGCTGAAGGCCAGCCCTGCGAAACACGGAGAGTATGGTTGTGAGGCGCCGCAGGTGGCTCTCAAAGTTCGGCGAAAACACAATCACATCGTCGAGGTAACACAGGCATGTAGACCACTTCAAGCCGCGCAAGAGAGAGTCCATCATGCGCTCGAATGTAGCTGGCGCATTGCATAATCCAAAGGGCATGACTTTAAATTGGTACAGACCGTCCGGTGTGACAAAGGCGGTTTTCTCGCGGTCCATCTCATCGACGCTAATCTGCCAATAGCCGGAGCGGAGGTCAATTGATGAAAAGTATTGGGATCCGTGAAGGCAGTCAAGAGCGTCATCAATGCGAGGCAAGGGATAAACATCCTTCTTTGTTATCCGGTTGAGGTGACGGTAGTCAACGCAGAAGCGCCACGAGTTATCTTTTTTCTTTACTAAGACAACCGGTGATGCCCACGGGCTACTGGAGGGTTCAATGATGTCCTTGTCCATCATCCTGTCGACTTCTTTCTGTATGATGGCCCTTTCTGTTGCCGAGACACGATATGGCCGCCTATGAATGGGGCTGGCGTCACCGGTGTTGATGCGATGCGTGACAACAGATGTCTGGCCAAGTGGACGGTCGTCCAAATCAAAGATGTCCCGATAAGATGACAGGAGATGACGAAGAGCTGTTGTTTGCTCGGAAGGAAGGTCGGGGGCGATCATCTTAGAAACATCGTCCGCAGGCGTCGAGTACGAAGGAGTGGATGACAAAGGTCCGTTCGTACTGAGGAAGGATTCAGAGGTCAAAAAAGAAATCTGAAATTCTTCCAAAGGAGTGATATGCGCTATGGCGATACCGTGTGGCAAAACATGTGACGAGAACCCAAAATTGAGGATGGGCACGCGAGCGCAGTTTTCGCGGATCCGAATTAAGGTGCTCGGTAGGGCAATATTACGCGACAAAACCACGTCAGTAAGCGGCGACAGGACGTACTCGCCATCAGGTACGGGAGGACAGGGCGTCAGCAGGACATTTGTAGCAGCCTGTGGAGACAGCCTTGCAAATTCAGCAGCACATAAGCGGTGTGGAGCACAAGTGGTTGCGTCGGCAGGAAGCGGCAGGTCCAACTGTACAACACCTGCGGAGCAGTCAATTTGGGCAGAGTGTTTCGAAAGGAAGTCGAGGCCGAGAATTAGGTCGTGTGGGCAGTGTTCAAGGACGATAAATAGAACAACGGTATAATGGCCCCCAATGGTCACACGTGCTGTGCACATTCCAAGGACAGGTGACGTACTCCCATCGGCGACTCGCACGGTGCACGGTACGGCGGGGGTCAGAACCTTTTTGAGCCGGCGGCGGAGAGCAGCGCTCATAACTGAAAGCTGCGCTCCTGTATCAACGAGAGATCTAACAGGAACGCCATCGACCTCAATGTCCAGCAGGTTTCCACATGTAGGCAGGGTCAATAGAGGATTTGTGGGCCGGGTCGGAGTTGCAGCTTCACCTCCGGGAGCTGCACCACCTAGTTTCCCGAAGCGAAGCGACCGGTTGCAGAAGGGGACGAAGAGCGGTGAACGAGAGGCGAACGGGACCTACGACCTTGCGGAGACGGGGATCGGCTGGATCTTGGTGGAGCACTGTCGGCGTTGATGTTCCTAGTCGGCGTATAGGGCGAGAAAGTGCGATTGTCGGGTACTTGGCTGTAGTGACTCGAAGACGACCACCGAGGAGGCGACGACCAGTGGTTGCGGCAATGACGGGCGATGTGTCCAATACCGGAACAATTAAAACAGATGGGTTTATCATCCGCTGTGCGCCATTCAGCTGGGTTGCGACGGACTGGTGGAAAGCTTTGCGTCCGGGAGCGAGCGGTCGGAGAAATTTGGTAGGTGTTGGTATGGCGGACTGAGCAGAGAGATGGAATGCCCAAACTTGCTATTTCCTCCCGAACGACCGCTTGTATAAGGGAGATAGCGGGTACGCTTTCCCGACAGTCTGAACGAACGGGAGCCGGGGCCATGGCCTCAAGCTCACGGCGAACGATGCGCGTTATTTCTTCCGGTCCTGCGGGCTGAACGAACCGCGGCGGGTCTTCGCAAGAAGATGTCGCGGCGGTATTGGGCAACCGGTCGAAAGTTTGAGTGACGCGGCGGCCCTTCGCTTGTTCGAAGCGCCGGCACTCCTTAATAATTGCATCCACAGTGGCACAATCCTTACACATCAAGAGATTGAAGGCATCGTCTGCAATACCTTTCAATATATGGCCAATCTTGTCTGCCTCGGTCATGTTGTCATCAGCCTTGCGACAGAGGGCCAGCACATCCTGTATGTACACGACATAGGATTCTGTGGACGTCTGAGCGCGGCACGCAAGTTCTTTTTTAGCTGCCAGCTGACGACCGACAGGTCTGCCGAACAGGTCTCGCATTTTTTCTTTGCAAACATCCCAGCTCGTTAGGTCAGCTTCATGTGTGTCATACCATTGCTTCGCAGTTCCCTTCAGATAAAATATTACGTTTGCAAGCATCATTGTAGGATCCCACCTGTTGTTGTCGCACACTCGCTCGTACATCGTAAGCCAGTCCTCGACGTCGACGTTGTCCGTGCCACAAAATGTTCCCGGGTCCCGTGGGTGAGTGAGGATGACCGTGGGCACGGGCTGCCGAGGCGTTGTCGCTTGTGTCGGTTGATTTGCCATTGTGGCAGCAGGTAGATGACGTCCGCTGCGAAGTTCCGTGGTGGTACCCCGCACCTTCCACCAAAATGTTGCGGGAAGAAAGCAGGCCCACGAGTGTAAAATAACTTATATTTACAAATGATGGATATGGCGTTCAGGCAACCGCCAGACTTCGTCTTTCTCTAGTCCAATTCAACGTCTTCCTTCACTTCACCGTAACAATATTACCCATTATGTTGAATTACAGAAGGATATAAACTTCAAAAGTACGCTTAGGTTCGCAAATAAACATGAATAGTAAAAAACAAGGTTAAGAAATATAGCACCCGCACTGATATCAGAACTTACGCGTAGGCAATAAATGTTTATGTGTACATTCGCATTAAACGCTTTTGCATCTTTTATATATTTATTTAAATGTTTTAAATCTCAGTGTGTACTGCATTGAGCGGTAAAGTTGTAGTAGTTCTAAAGCGGCGAAAAATGGTCACAGGAAAGATGGTACCCAAGTGGACGTGTAAGTATAGTAACACGACTGTATTATACGACTCTAATTATACTGTAATTCCACCCTAACCTGAGTATGCTGCTTCAATCTGGGATCCAAGTAAAAAAAACCTAACGCACTCACTGGAAATGGTTCAGAACAACTCTACTCCTTTCATTCTCTCTAAATATAACAAAACCACGGGTAGCAGTGCCACGAAACATAGCCTTACCGTCCTTGTCATCACGCCGCAAGAATTTCCGTCTGTGCCTTTTCATACGATATTTCGTAATCCGCTGTTACGCAGGAAACTCATTTTCCGCCTCCGTATGTATCGCCTACACTAGATCGCATTCATATGGTCGGCATTCCATTATGCAGATCCAACGCTGTGTTGCAGTCATTTGTACCACACACTTCCAATGAGTGGAATCACCTTCCCCCCTTGACGGCCACCATCGCAGATTACCATTTTTTTTCACATTGTTCAATCTGTACTCACAACCCCATAGCTAACTTTGTATATCTAGGTGCCATTTGTTGTTTGTTTTTGTATATATGATTTATTAACTTCTGTTTGTTGAACATACACGTTTTGCTTGTAACCACTCCCTACTAAAGCCGTAATGGCCCTGAGGGTATGTCAATAAATGAATAAATCCACCTGAAAACAATATTTGATTTCTGCTTCTTCTGTATTCAGTTAAATTTTTGTAATTTTATTGTCCCCAAGGAATGCTTTCGCATTCGCTGTAATCTTTCATTATGAACGCAGTTGAAAAACAGAACATCCAAAGTGTAACTGGAAAGCAGCATCAAATAAGGTTGACAATATTTCATAACAAATACGTCGTCCCTAAAGAGATACTATTATGATGAACATAAAGGTTTAGTTATGCTGACTTTCTTGTAACAGTGTGGCTTAATTGAACATCTCGCTTGGTTAAGTTATTGTGGCCGCATCAGCATTTGATCACTTTGAGGAGATAAATATGTAACGCGAAAGTAATAACTTGCTCTCATCGAATAACTATTTCGATCAGCCTTCATGTTGATGATAAATATAGAACCAATTTCCACGTTTCGGTCAAAAATTATTTAGCCACACTTCTTTGTAACGTTTAACTTTAGTTGCCCTTTCCATTACAATCTGGTATAGAAGTGTGCTCACTTTATTGCCTATATTTATACTTTAACAGGGTTTATAATGAATAGAATTCGAAATTTCCCATATAATTTCGTATGATCACCTTTTCTGAGTAAATGATGACGACACAGGCAATCTTAGCATTAGCAACCCAAAATTATTGTTTCCATGACAACGCTGCTTGCGCACTCCTTTGGCACGGAGGAGCAGCAAGAATTTTTAATTGAGTCCAGTGCGACAAATTGGAAACACCATTTGCGGTAGCGCCGAGGAGAAAACTAAAATATCTGGAAAAGCAAAACAGGAAAAGCTCCTGGTAATAATATAAAAACAATGGCAACACTTGTATCATATAAAAAGGCAAGTGTGAGTTCCCCGTTATGACAGTAAATCTGCTAATTCTACAACTTGTTTTCTCCATATGAAGCTGCTTGTTAGGCTTATTCACGGCTTTGACACCACTTCTATGTTACTTCTCAATTTTTAGTGTTGGGTTCAACAACTAAAGCTGGTTCAGGTTGTATACACGTGCTGACGTTACCCTCTACATTCTTGTATTAGCAAGTCACTTTGATAAGGCATCTAAAAATTCTGTTATTAACTTCAACGAATCATGAGAAACCAGCAAACAACGACACCAAGGAAAACATAGGGGAAATTACTTGTACATAAATAATGAATTAAAGAAAATTATCAACCAATGGCAATGAAAGTCAACGAAAAACAACTTGCCGCTTGTGGTGAACGATCCCACGTCTTCGCATTACGCGTGCGATTTTCCACCTAATTTAGCTACCGCGGCGCGGTTTCCCCACCTACTTTCTTGGGTATGTATGTGTTAGTACAAGAACTAACTTTGGAAGTATTAGCCAGCGCCAACACTCACAAACCTTGGCGGCGGATGCGGAACATCTTTTTGGCCGCAGGCGTCACGAGTACGTGATCTTTCTGGGTAAAAGCAACTGATCACTATACCCACACATGCTACCTGAAGGCATCAATGCTGCCGGATTCGAGACCCTCGTTGTGTAATGAGAATAAAGGGATTAACCGAGGGGCCTGGTTTATATTAATCAGATCATGAGAAGCGAACAAACAAAGACACCAAGGAAAACACAGGAGAAATTACTTGTACTTAGATATTGGATGAAAATGTTAAAATATTAAAGAAAATAGTCAATTATAGGCATTTAAAGTGGATGAAAAACAAGTTTTCGTAGGTGGGGAATGATCCCACTTCTTCGCATTACGCATCGCACGCGTAATGCGAAGACCTGGTATCGTTCCCCACCTGCAGCAAGTTGTTTTTTCATCTTTTCCTTGCAATAATTCATATTAATTAACATTAATTAAACAATACACATTAATTTAACATGATGCACGCAAGGTCATGACACTTAAATTTGGTTTAGATCAACGCGTGAACGTAGAAATGCTATAGCTTCCTTCCGTATTCACAATATGGAAGTGGGTGTTTCGTGTTTCTCATAGCGCAGCTGCTAGACTGAGAACAAAGTTCTTGTAAGGTCATGACGCGCTTAAAATTTGATTCTCAGAATTCAAATTCAAATGGTGTCGCTTCCTTCTGTGAACACGTTTTCGAAGTAGCTGCTTCATTCATCTGTTTCGCCGAATTTCAAGACGTCAACCTTCTCATTTGTGAATGTCGTTTCACCACCTTTAACGAAAAAGTTTTCAGGACATTCAGGTAAGTGGTCTTTGAAAAGCCGGCAGCGCAAAAGACGACACGATCGGAGACAGGGCGAGAAGGGCGAGCGCTGACCTTCCTACACAATTGCGACTTGTTTACGAATACGTACGTTCTGTTCGAGCCAGGGGTTATCACCTGCGCATGCGCCAGTATACCAGCTCTTTGTCTGAAAGCATGATGAGGGTCATGCTGACACTTATTTCCCCAAGTCTAGAAATCAGCTCGGATTCTGCAATTTCCCGTGCCACACGCGTTTTTGCTCATCTCGATAATATAATTGTTTTCAAGGCCGGGCGAACAGTCCTTGCAAGTCAGACAATGACTTTTCAGAAAACCTTCAAAAATCCTTTCCTCCACACGCATTTCTTACATTGTGTGCGGGCTCCCTTAACCTAGCGTTAACACATGTCCCAGTTTGGCCCAAAGTATCCTTTTCCGTACCCTAACCTAATTTGATAGACTTCGCCCTCTGCGCATTCAGGCGAATTTCAAGACTTGGGGACAGATGTGTCAGCACGGCCTCCATAACACTTTCAGACAAAGAGCTGGCATATCTACACATGCGCAAATGATAACCGCTGGCTCATACAGCACGTATATATCCGTGAACCATTCACAATCGTGTTGTTCGAAGTTCAGTGCTCGTCTTTCTGGCCTCGTCTTCGTCCCTATCTTTTCTGGGCTACCGCCTTTGTAAGATATGCAGCAAGACGCCAAATTTACCGCATTAATTAGATAAATGGTAATTGGGCAACACCACGAACCCACGTGCTGCGTTCGCTCGGTGCCGTTGTCGCTCCAGCGCAGGTTCGAGCCGTAGTTGAGGCGGCCGTAGGATGATGAGACTGAATGCAAAATTTCATATGCCATGCTTCTTTTAGAAGTTAACGAGCCTCAGTTGGTAGAATTCATATCGCTAAAAAGCGGCATGGCCTTCACTGCAATATTTATTTATTTATTTATTTATTTATTTATTTATTTATTTATTTATTTATTTATTTACCCTCAGGGCCGAAGCATTACTGAGGGGAGTGGGTAGAGAATAAACATGGTACAAAATAACATAATAACAATAAAATAATAATAAACATAATATGAAAATAGTCAATATGACAAGGCATGGTGAGGCATGGTAACTCCTAATTATACAATGTTAGCTAAGGCAGATTTAAATCAGGTGTGATCAATAATGGAAACAATGCCGGAAGGAAGGTGATTCCAATCTTGGGAAGTTCCAGGTAAAAAAGAGTAAAGAAATGTTTTAGTATGACGGCTCGATACCAACCTTAAAGCGATGGTCAACACGGTCAGATATATAACGTGGCTGAAGAAGGAATTCGTCACGGAGGGTCGGGCGATCGTAAAGCCGATGGAAAAAGTTCAAGCGAATTTTTTTTCGGCGGGATGCTAGAGATGGAAGAGAGATATCAGACTTCATAGAAGTTATACTGGCAGTGCGGTTATAACAGGAACAGATGAAGCGAGCAGAACGATTCTGCTCCATTTCTAGAGAGGCAACCAAATTGTTAGTGCTGGGATCCCAGACTGGAGTGGCGTATTCCGATTTATATCGAATGAGTGTTTTATGTAGCAAGAGCTTTAAAGATGAAGGGGCTTGCTGAAAAGTCACGACGTAAGTGACCCAACATGCGATCAGCGTTGTTAATTATCTTCTCTTATAACCATCAGGTCACTTTCTAGGCGATAAACCACATAACTTAATTTTTATGTACACGTCCTCTCACGCAAGAGCTATGTGGCGTATGAAGGTTTAGATACCGTGAGGGAACACTCGATAAGAACAGCCGTCCACTTCTACCGCGGCCATTTTAGCCCTGAAGTGCCTGTCGGAGAATGTTCCAGTGGCACGGAAAGAGCAGGGCAGTCATTTTCCACACCGATGTTCGTGTCGCTGTGGTGAACACACAAACAACTAGTCGGCTCATATGTACAACCCCCTATGCTATCACTAAAGATGTGCTTGCTAATAGCTGTGTTCTCAAGAAAACTATAAAATGAACCAAGAAACTTTACCTAAATATGCTTCCTTCAAGAAATATGCACCTTCGAGCGTAATATTCTCCTAAAAAAGCAAATAGCTTTCTAGAAACGTTAAGCTGTTCACTAAAGCTGACAATGACCGTTTATATTTCCATGCAAACTTTTGGCTTCCTGTTCTAGACAGCAAAGGATGGGCGTTATCTGTTTAGAATTTATTCAGTTTGCCTTGATAGTTATTGAGAATACTTTACCGATAACACGGTACTTCTGATCTAAATCAGACAACCTTTTTGTAGTTAACATTGGCTGTTTTGACATACTTTCTGGACGTTATTCCATTCCGTACAAAGCGCTGATACGCTTCTTTAAGTTGAGCAACGAGCCTTTTATATTAGTCACAAGAGCATCGCAAAAATTTATTGACGCAACGTGAACATTGTGTAAGATATATAGCATAATTTTCAGTACTAATTCATGAGCGAATTGAGTTTTAGAGGTTAGTATAACTCATTTTAAAGAATTATCATGACCGACCGTAGCGTCGCGTCAAAATTAAGCCAGATACATAACGTTTCTGTGCCGGACACAGCTTTAATCAGCCAATAGAAGTAGTCATGAAGACGGCATGTGCACAGCAATGTGCCCACTTCTTCAGCAACATCAACATTTCTACATTTCACCCTTTTCTTTAATGCTTACGAGCATTAGCACCAATTACCGGCAAAGTGACTTCCGAATAACGGGCAATAAGATTGGCTGGTAACACCACAATCAACTCGCTCCTCAAGGTACTTTTGTTATCAGATTCTGACACGAGTAATAAACCTCACAAAAACCCTACAGTGCATATGCCGTTCTTCTGTGTGAAGGATACAGTGCGCATAGGTTATTTATGCTTGAAAGATTAACGGTGACCAGAGAGTCAAAGTTAAAATAAGTGACGCTAAATTAGTTCTGCCGAGGTGCAAAAAGTGGATGGAGGAATATTCGTAAAGGGAATACTGTCATCCACCCGACTGCAGCACGATGCTACAAGGAAACCGTTTTAGGGTTTGTCAGAAAGTTTTGCTGTTAAAGAAGTATTTGTGCTGTTCTGGGGATCTAACCCATGATCAGCGCCTTTCCAAGACTAAGGTTTTCAGAAAAGTTTCCTATATAACTTACTGTCTCTTTACTTTTTCCCTAATACAATAACATGTAAAATGATGCGTTACTTTCCGTATAATATCCCTTCATTCCAATAATAGATTGCTTTAAGTTTTCTTTTTTTTCACACACTGTTGAATTATGGCATAACTTAGATGGTTCTCTGCGTTTATTGCTGACTAATGAATTTCAGAAAAAAGTGCCTAACCATGTTAGTTCATATTTTTGTCTTGATATGTTCTATGTCTCTAAATGAGATAGCACTATTTGTAAATAAAAACGCTAGAGATGGTAGCTTTACCGTATATAAGTGAATACAAATTTGGATAAAGATTGACTTTTTCAATTTATATAGCCAGTGAAATCATATGAAAACGAATGTTATTGTTGTGTTGAAAGCAATTTATAGAAGAAATTTTCGTTTCGATTCTTTTTTTTTGTAAAACATCCTAGTCAACTCAGTCTAGTGAACGCAGTCCTTATAGTCTAGTTAACGCAGTCTATTCATACCAGAACCTCATCCCGAAGGTTCTGCACCTCACCGGCAAACATTTCCGCATGCATCTTGGAACATTACATGTTGACATTTCTCATACATACACATGTGCATCAATAACATTGTAGTGCAAAAAATGACAGCAAGCGCTTGTTCTTGTTTCTTGTTTGCTCTTGATCTTAGCGATTGTACAAATACAAGCAATGCGATTTTCATGAGTTGTCCTTGTGACACTGGAACATATGTTAAATACACATTAACATGACATATATATACAAAACATGTGAGAAGGTACTCACTAAGGGCTTATATAACCCTTGTGTGCTGGCCAAGAATATCCAGCCCTGTTGTGAAGTGATCACGCCAGCGCCCGAGGATTAACGGACCGGGCGCAGTCATTAGGTGAATCGCTAATCGTTGCCGTCGAGACGCTGTTTTCCGCGATAGATCGCCTTCTCACATTCCACGACGTCTGTACACGCTACGCACTCGAGCGCCTGACCTTTCCTCCGTTGGCACGTAGTTCTCCACGAGAACGCGAGATTCTGCGTCAGACTCGCACCTTTTCCTCCTCTCGCTTTCTTCATGTCATTCATCGTTCTCTTTACCCTTCCCCGGCCTGCCGCTTCTACTCAGATGCCGAGACCAATCTCAACCCCATTATGTGGGGATTCATTGAACACCTATTACCTCCTTCCCTGAATAATTTATTGACTAGTGAGGAGTAGCAGTGGGGGGGGAGGGGGGGCTCCCTTACGCAGCGCCAGGCCCGACGTTCAGGAGGCCATACTGAAGTGGGCTGAGAGGGTGGCGGAGGACTACTTCGAGTAGACTCCTCTATCCCTTTACCCCGCAGCCCTTTTCACTTTAGAAAGGACAAGTAAAGTTACTACTACCACTACTACTACTACTGCGTAACGAAAAATTACCGACGATTACTATGCTCAATAATGTGAAATTTGAGGGCAGCTCTATACGTGTTTTCATTTCGCGATGTATCCATTGGCTAGCGCGGACAATCTGTCTCGTGCGGCACGTTGCAAGCGGAGCGAAGTGTGGAGCGAGTGCCTGCGTCAATCAGAAGATCGCGAGAGAGAGCGCGTGGGTGACGCGAGGGTGCGATTCACCGCAGCCACTGCAAACAGACCTCCGCTAATGCAGCGCTTTGTTTTCATATATAATGTCCTTGGACGCGCTCGACGCGTGCCATCGCTGAACAGGCGAAGCGAGCTGCCCTGGCGCCATCACGTAGCCATCGGAGCCGCAGAGCGGCACTACGCTTTTCTACTAACGCTTTCGCCATACCCTCCTCCTCCACTTCCCATCTCATGCTTTCATTGAAGCCTCCTCCTCATCTTTCCTCCTCCTGTTCTCTTCGTTTTTCATCCACCGCTGCGCTCCGCATACGCTCTTTAAACCTTCGCTCTGCTCGTTCACTAGGTTACGCCGATTGTGGCGACGCCAAGGCACGCCGACACTCAACGCAGGAACGGGCACTTAAGAGCTGCGCTCTAAAATAACTGCTTGTGTGTAACCTGAGCATATAACGTGGCCTAACCGGCACCTCTAAAGCGCACTGATCTGTTAACTCAATGGTGGATTACATTTTACAATTATTTAAGCATTCAATAGGTGTCACGGCACGTGTACCCGTTCCGGACAAGTCCCCCCAAAATGGCCATGGCTCACTAAGGCACAAGATGTACAGAATCACTCAATCTTACTTGGTACTGTCGTACTTTTCTGTACATGGGCCTGTCATCTCCATTCTTCCTTCGGCAAGCATGATACATCGCCTTAGTTCTTGTGACATCACTGCTCATACAACTCACGCTGTGCATGGACCTAATGTGTTGCTTGATTTTCGGCATAGCTTGTCAGCAATGTAGTGATATAGACATAACAACTGCATGGCAATTAAGTTGCAACTCTTTGCGGTGCATAAACATAAGCTTTTCATGAAAATCAACCTTTCATAGCATGAACGCAAAAAAATTGTACGTGTCACCATTAGCTGTAAAACAGTTGACCGCATTGCTTCAGAAAGATGCGAAAATATGCGTTCGACACACTTTTTTTCTTAGCAATCCTACTAAGTTCTTCTATTAGTGACAGTCACCGAGTGCAGAAATCTAAACAGGCCACACCCTGGTCCCTGTGAAGGCCAGATCAAAGACACTTGTCACGATTCGCCTGAGGCGGAAATAATGAGCGTTCCTGTGTCGAAATACGATTGAGTGGTGACAACATGATGCGGTCCTTTCCGACATATACCGCGAAAATCGCCTATGGTGTTCAGGTTCTTAGGAATTCGTGGTTTCGTAGGCCGATAACGAGCTCTCCTGATAATGCACTCGTGACCCCAAAAGAAAGTAAACAAAACCTCGTGAATTAACTCGGGGTAATTAGTGAGCAATCTGTTACCTGCGTAGATGTTTTCCCGTTGGCAGAAGCGAAAGCAGCCGGAAACGATTCAAGGATACGTATTAAGAACGTCTTTCAGCGACTGAAATCCAACCGAACTGTGTGAATCATCGTCACGAGGCGTCTACGCAGTTTCGCGAGTGTGGATGAACCCTCATCATAACGAAGACATCACGATGGAGGAGTACGGCCGGGGAGTTTTAGTCGTGAAGGGCATTAAAATCTTTCTTCATCTTGTTAGACATGGCACCAAAGTTGGAGCCTAAACTTACGGGGATGGCGAATATTCGAATTTTTGGATACTAAACGAATACTACACACTAACTATTCGTATTCTTATATGGAAACGAAATATCCGGTCTTTTTAGAATACTCGAAACTAACGAAATATTTCGCAACAACCTACTGTCAATGTTTAGTTATTGTTCTCCCTCTGCTAAACAAAATATTGCAAATCATCAGAAATGTGAAAACAACAAAAGTTCTATAAGCAAAGCAGAAACAAAATGTGTAATGCCAGCTTTATTTTCGGTTTCGTGACGGCAGCCTACGTGTCAACCTGTGATTTTTTTCTTATTGTCTTTCTTTAGTGAATTCAATTTTAATTATGGGGCTTTATGTGCCAATACCACGATCTGATTATGAGGCACTCCATAGTGGGGGACTCCGGAATAATTTGGACTACCTGGAATCCCTTACCGTGCACCTAAGTCTGAGTACACGCATGTTTTCGCATTTCGTCCCCATCGAAATGCGGCGACCGTGGCCGGGATTCGATCCCGCAGTTTTCTCTTTAATATCCTTAACACTCTAGTCACGCAGCATTTTAATCCTTTACGGTACAAGTGCGTTTTCTTTGCAACGGCCCGTTTTAGATGTGTCTACGGCACACATGTCCTCCAGCAGCATTCTTTTTTTTCCTTTTTTTGCATCTTTTGATCTGTTTTAGCCAATCACTTAGTAGTTTTTGAAAGCTAATAGTACAGCGGCCAATCTTTCTCGGAGTCCTTGTTTGCAACAAGGCTCTAATAATTTTGACAGGCTATCGCGCAGTTTTCTTTAGCGTTTAAAGCTGATCCTGTTCCTTGAAAGATACATGTCATTTTTGCCCTAGTCAGCACAAGTGTGGTCTCTAATTATAATGAAATAAGTATTTCTGCTGCAAATATGTGGATGTGCGTTTGTCTATCCGTATTTGATTCATATTCGAAAAATTTGGTATTCGCCCACCGTTTGTGAAAACCAGTGAAATCCACCGTTTTATTTCATATAATTTATCGTAACCGTTGGCACTCTACAGGCCGATTTCTGTGTCAGAAATAAGGAAGTCATTCTACTCCTAGAAGAATAACTTCCAAGGGAATGAGAACAATGTAGAAAACTTGTATTTGGGTACCGAACAACACAGCATAATACAGTACTCGGAGGCACTTCATACTATACAGCATGCGCATTACAATGAAACATTCCTCACTATTGTTTAAGAGGGACATGTACTGTAAGTAAATAAAGGACTTCAAACAGCAAAGGACAACACTTAGAACAATCAGAAAACAACGTAATAAACAAAAAATACATATCTTATTACTGGTCTTTTATTTATTTTTATTTCACAATAACCCTAAAGGCCCTCTAGGGAGGGTATTACATAGGGTAAATGTTACATAGGTGAGGTGAACAGTGCGTAAATGTAATTACAATGGAAAAACAAAACTGGGAAAAAATTAATTACAGTGCATCAACGTACAAACACAAAAATAATGATAGTTATCAGTACAGCAACTCTAAATGATTTGTACAAAATGGGACACTGTCGTGGAAGCTTTGGTTAACGGCGCATTAAAAAAAATGTTTACAAATCAGAGAGTCAGACGTGATATATTATGTATTCATGGTATTGCGTAGAGCGTCTGTAAATTTTGAGGCATTTGTTTCGGTGACAATGTGTGATGGAAGATTATTCCATTCTTTCGCGGTGCGAGGTATAAATGACTGACCAAATGCGAGGGAATGACACATTATGCTTTTTACTTTGCAAGAATGATCCCGACGCGGAAAGATGGCTGAGGGTTCACACATGAACTCGTTATGAAGAGATGCGTGATAGTAAAGTTTATGGAATAGTGTTAAACGAGATATATTACGGCGAAGTGACAAGGCTTCAAGCTCGGCGCGATGTTTTAATGCTGTTACACTGGTTTCTCGTGAATAATCTGAAAAGATGAAGCGTACAGCACGGTTCTGCAGGGCTTCTAAGTCAGTTATTAGGTATGCCTGATGGGGATCCCATATGGCTGACGCGTACTCTATTTTAGGGCGTATTAGTGTTGTGTATGCCAATTTGCGTAAGTGTACGGGAGCATGTTTGAGGTTATGTTTAAGGCAACCAAGCGAGCGGTTTGCAGAAGCGAGAATATGGTTACTGTGATTATTCCACGTCAAGTTAGGGGTTAGAAAACAATAAGAAAACATTAGAAAACATTAGAAAACAATACGAAATAAAGCGTAGCTTGATAGCAAACGGAATGGTCATCAATATGAATAAAATAAAATTAACGCAGTTTGTTTTATGTCCACTTCCTTTTGCTTGTGGCGACAAGGAAAAAGTAGAGATAAAGCAAGCTGAGTGAGGCGACAGGAATTCACCTACCTACCTACATCAATGTGCCTGGGACGAGCCAAATAATGCTTCGCATTAAAAATTGTCGACCCCAATTGTTTAGTGACTGGGGATTGCAGGAAAGCCACCTTACTGCTTATCAAAAAGGTAAGAAATTGATAATGCATTTTGAAGACAGTAATATTTAGATGAGTGTTTGTGCCATAGCTAGCACACACTAAGATTTTCGAGCTAATGCAAGCAAAAAGAAAACTATAGAGAAACCACTCACGATGATACGACCTTCAACGGACTCTGCATTGTCACTATGAGTCCAGTAGAGACAGCGTTTTGTGGTTGCGTAAGTCGCTAAATCCGCCGCGTCCCACGAGAAAATCGACGCATGCGAAAGTAGTCTTGGCTGTTTCCCGCGTAACCACGATGCTTCATAGACGTGACGCACATAAACGAGGGTTGCAATTATGAGCCAGTAGATTTTCAATAAAAATCACTCACCATGTTTGAACAAAGACGCGCTCTCATGCTTAAACCTACATTTGTACAAAGGATTGACTTAATTATTTCCTTTTGACACATGTATATAAATCAATAGTTAGGTTCGGCCCACCTTTCTAGCAGCTGCTACTTGCAACAGATTTCCGTAGGCTTAAGGTTTAATATATTGTCGCGCATCGATGATTTGTAGCGTTACTATAGTAGCCTTTAAGCCCAATGATAATTATTTTGCATTTGACTCCTGAACTTCATCAACCAGGACCTCTGCCCATGCTGTTCAGCACACGCGCTGTATGCTGATGTGGTTTTAGCAAGCAGATACACATTTCTTTTATCCACTGGCGGAAGCATGAATGCTGACAAGAAGATTTACGGCATTCAAGTCAACATGCACGAAAGCTTTGCTATACGAACACTTAAGTATGCAAGCATGCTAGGCATAAAGTACCGCTTGAATCTGCTTATTTCCCAAGATCTTAAATGAGATAAAGAAGCAGTCTGTCGGGAAAAAGTCTTATTCCAGCTATATGTTGTTTTGCACCTCTACGCTAAAATGCGCTGTAAATGCTACTTCAGAACTGACTGCCCATGTTAGAGCGCTATGAGGCGTTTCAATTAGACGCGCCTCTGTGTCACTGAAGGTACAAAACATCTTAGACATGTCCCCAGCTTGTTTGAAACACTTTAGCGCGTGTTCGTTGCGACATCACCAGCACGCTTCGTCTCTTACGCATTTCACATAGGTGAGATAACTTTTGAAGTCTTTCCAGAAACGGCCACTCTTAGTGGGACACGCTGTTGTGACGTTTTTAGGTCATATCATGCGTTCCTCGTCAAACGTCATCGTTTATCACATCGTCCATCTTGGCAATCACCCAAAACACGCCCGAGTCAAGCGTGACTTGCACATGTATTGACCTGTTCTTATCACAGGAATAAATGAATCATTAAAGAAACGTTCAGTTGCCCATAATTAAGAACCGGACGGCTCAATCCTGAACACTAGGGACACCCACATTTCGCGGCGGCCAGCTCACTGTTGCCGAGTATGGCGTAAGCCAGGAAGGAATTTCCAACGCTATAGCAATCGTGTTTTGACTTGAAATCAAACTACGTCTTCCCCGAAGCCGCGGGTCGCCTCCGGGGGCATCGCTAGGGCGAGGCGGCGACTGTTTTCCTCGACCGAACGGTCACCTTTAACGTGGTTGGCTCACCTAGACCTTCGGGAACTGAGGGCTCGCCAGACTCCCTGGCGACTCGGAAGCGCCGATGTGGAAGATCGTAAAACAGATTCCGTGCGAGAGTCGCGTGACAGCCATTGAGACATCGCTTCACGCGCTCTCTTGCGCGGAATAAACGTATGTGCACGTTGGTTGGCCTGCTGCAACAATGCGACGCGTTGCGTGTTGACAGAAAAAGGGATGTTGTTTCTTTCAAAAGCGTTTTCTCCAGTGTGACCAGTGATTTCATTATTTCTTCGTGAACAGTAAATTTATGCGGTTTTTCTGTTACTTCCTGACCTTTAGACTTTTCTCGATAGCATTTTGTTCATTTTCTGTTTTCTCATTGGTTTTACGGCATAAATACTTAAACAGCCTGTTCTTCAAAATAATAACGAAGATGCATGAGGTCGAGCAAGTTGATCACCTTTAGAAAACGAGGCACTAGTCAGGAAACTGGCACTGTTTGTTCGACCACAGGCCAAAACAAGCTAACTACTTTGTTGGCTAAAAATGTTTCAGTTTTTAATACACTTTGTGAATAATACTCGTAGATTTGTGGGAAGTTGGCGAAAGCGCCCTCAAATAAAATTTCATTTTTATGTTCATCAGTTATAACACTCACGAAGAGAGGTAAAAAATGGTTAGCACCGTTAAATATATTCCGCTAACATAAAGATAACGACTTTTGTGTACCACTTTTTGTTTCCGACGAGCGTTGCGGTTGCAAATGAGTGCTTCGGTCCAGGCCACATGAAAGTTTGTCTACACGACATGACTCTAGACAACACCTCTATGCATAAAAAATTCATCTACAGGTTGAAACACCTCGTACGTTTTGAAATCTCCAACAGATTCAAACGTCTCGAACAAACCCAGAAGCCACGACAAGCAAGCGAAAAAATTTCCTGCACTCATAGAAAGCGACAGGCAAATAGTAGAAATTTCAACTTATTTTGACTATCGGCTTACAACGGACACCCCTATAGAAGGACAACTATTGCATTGGATTGAGCGCAATAAACTTTGAGTCTGCGCAGTGACCCAGCTTTTTGAATAAGTTTCGTGCATGAAATGTGATGCTTGTTTCTACCGATGCTACACCGGATCGTTGTCCTTGCTTTCAGACAGTTTACCTCTCGTTGGCCCTACTTCACCAGGGCAGTTTAGCATGTATATAAGTTTGACACTACTTGTCTTCCATTTTCAATAATAAACTACTGCCCCACTTTCTTAATGAAATATTCCATCCCATTGGCTAAATAGGGTGCCCCAAAGATCATGCACCAAGATGTTAAAATATGAAAAGGCCACGCAGCTAGATAGAACCCATATTAATGTTGTTTGCCATCGTTTGGGAACACTCTGTGTATATTTTTGCATTCCGCCTAATTGCATAACTAGAAATAATTAATCAACTTCTTTATTAAGATAACTTGGTTAAGGCTGCCAAGAAGAAAATTGTAGAGCAACAGTAAAAACTCCCCATACAGCTTTCTGTTGTTCAATACGTGCTACATAGAAGTGTTTTTCCGAGTGTGAAACAAGTCCGCGAGTACACGCAAAGTGCTTCGGGCGGCTAATCGCGCGGCAATATTGCGGGTTTCTTTCTCACTCGAAAAAAAACTTTCATGTAGCATGTATTGAGCAACAGAAAGGTGTATCGGGAGTTTTTCATGTTGCTGTACAATTTTCTCACTGACTTTTTTCATCTAATTACAATAGCTGAGAAGTTAAATAATTAAGACTAATTATGTAATTAGGTGCAATTCAAGAAATACTCTCAGCATCTCCAAGCGACGAAGCAACATTTCTTTGGCTCTGTCCAGCTACGTAGTGTTCACGTGCTTTTAAATTTTGGTGCATGATAGTTCGCACACCCTGTACAGGCTATACACAATTTAAAAAATGGAGGCGTCTTTTTCAGAAAAAGCATTATTTTCAATGCATTCAACCTGTCAATAATGCTTACAGTAACAGCCCTTCTTATTGGCTTTACTTCCCGGTCACTTCTTAAATGGACTTCGGGTATAAAAAGTCGCGTAATTTTACAATTTGTTTGTTCACGTATCGAACGTCGGGACAATGTCAACATCAGGGGCACGGCGATTATAACAGTCGCCGACAAACCGATTAAAAGGACAAGCGAGGTAACTAATCATTAGGGTGACGTGCGTCCCTAAGAACAGGCGTAGGTTTGGAGCGATTCTAAAAGTTTAAAATCCAGTGTTCCAGAGCGAAAGGTTTCTTTTTTCATTTTTTAAGACTTGTTTATGAATTATTCGACAACCCGCTAAAGGCTGAGAACGTCGCAAAAATAAAAACAACGTTTGGTTTGGTTTAAGTTAGCTTGGGGCTTACTTTTCTTTTGACGCACTCTATCATCGTAAGCTCCTGAGCTTATTTTTCGGTTGCGCCTTACTAAGCAACTTTTACGTTTTAATTTTCTTTGGTGCTTCATTCTTACAACACTTTCACATATTGTCTTTTGATTCTGGCTTCATCACTTGGTTCATACTTCCATCTTAGCCGAAAACGTCCATCATTCCGAAACAGATTGTGAGCCATAAGCACACATAACTCCCAGTTGGTCCTCGTCCTTAAGTATGAACAAAACCAATGTTGCTTCGCTTTATTCATGAGTTTCAATATCTCAAAGCAACGCAGAGGCTATGGGGTCGTTGTAGTAGAATACCTCGAAATAATTTCAATTACCTGCGGATCTCTAACGGGCATTTAAGTCTAAGTGCATGGACGTTTTCCAATCGCTCCTATCACGATATGAATGGTAACTGAACCCGCTACCTCATACTCAACAGTTGAACGTCATAGCCACTGACCCACCACGGAGAGCACTGCCTCGTTTCTTTGAGTTGACGACTAACAGGTTATTAAAGATGGCATTGCCAATGGTCATGCCATGATGTGACGGTTACGGCGCAATGAGCCCGTCATATATGTCCTCATGCCACCAACAATGTGGTCTGTGTGCACGAACCCGATTTTTGCACAAGAGTGCGCAGCGTGAGGAGTACCTTAAGTGCTGCAAACTGCGTAAACACAGTGCTGTCCGGTGTCACAGCAAAAAAATATGTTAAATGTATACGAAGTGCACTATATCGGGTTTTAGGCAGTTTAGGGCATCGATAAAGAAGTCGGTGACGCTCTCTTTATGGAAAAAGCCAGAAATACTGATATTCATTTAAAGACGCAAAAATGTTCCCGTAAAACTAAATTGCCAATAGAAACGAAGAGTACGTCACTTGTAATAGTTACCAAATGTCGGTGAAGGTTTATTTCTTTAACATATACATGATGATGATGCTGAATGTGGTGTTTTGTGGCGCAAGGTCCAAATGTGGCCAAAGAGCGCCAGGCCAATGTTAATGAGTTTGCAGTGGAGCTATGAACGACGAAGGGTAACTGCTACGTGGCTGTAAAGGGGCCTAAAAAGCAGTCGCTGTAAAGTGGATAAAACCTACGTGAGATAAAATTCTGCCAATGGTTAATGAGCAGTACAATGAACATGAAAGATACATTGTGAAATAATGATTATATAGTGAGATATGTCATAGATAAACATTTGCAACAAGCACTACTGTCTTAACAGAACCCTTGAGATGCAAGGGCCTGGAGGCATGTGCTATGAAAAACTACCATGACATCTGCATCCTCTGGAAAGAGGATGTGCTATGAATTTATAGGTATAAAAACTTTCATAGGTCTAAAAACGTTTCAAAGGAATGTTCATTGTCACTACACTTCGCACATGTCAGCCGGCCTCGACACTTCTGTGAGCTGTGGCCCAACCTTTGGCATTTAAAACATCTCAGGGGATTGGGCACGCAAGGCCTAACATGAAGTTTCATATAAGGGGCCTCGATTAACTCAGGAAGTACACTTGAGCAGAAGGTGAGTATTAGGTGCTTCGTCTGGATCTCTTTGCCATCCCATCCCACCTCATCTTAATTCGTTTAACATTGATGACATTCTGTTCACTGAAGCCCTCCAAGAGTTCAGCCTCAGTAAGCTCCAGGAAATCATCGTCCGACACAACGCCGCTAGTGGTGTTAATAGTAAGGTGCGGGGTTACTATTATGTGGGTCTCCTCAAATGACACTAGTTTCGGTAGTTTTTCATATTACTTCTGATCGCGGAGCTCCAAGAGGAGGTCACCGCTTGCTATCCTCGACGCCTTATAACCTGGACCAAAAACATCATTCAAACACTTTGAAACAAGGAACGGTGAAATGGTTCGCACTGGTTTGACTTTTCAGAGTGAATAACGTGGAAACGGGGGAAGTTCTGGATTTGGCGTCCGAAAAACTGGAAGACATCTTCGGTGCGCCCTCGTTTCTGAGGGCGATCAGGGAGTTTAGGGAAAGCATTTTCCATGAGTAGAGATCGCGCTTTCAGCAACGATGCCAACCACCCGCCATGGAGCCCAACATGGGGACGTGACAGAAGCTCTTGCAAGGGAAGCCCTGTCAACAGCCAGCCGTACATCGCTGCTATAACCAAATACAGCCTAACCAAGACTGCCTAGCCACACAAGGTTAATCCTTGCTGCCGGGAAACTTGGAAATGAAAAGAAGTGAAGCAAAGACAGGAAAGATTAAAAGGTGAGAGAGAAAGACGAAGATGGGAGAAGAGAATAGGAAAAGGCAACTACCGATTTTCCCCGGGTGGGCCAGGCCAGGGGTGCCGTCTACATGAAGCTGAGGCCAAAGAGGTGTGTTGCCACCGCCGAGGAGCCGTAAAGGTCCAAACACCCGGCATTGGCTCAAACCCCAGGATCCCCATTTCACCGGACACAGCTAAGCCGCGCACGATTAGACGCCGGAGGGTCCAAACCTCGTGTGCTCGGGTACGTGGTGTCGCAACACACAAACGCCTGCTGACGCAGACGCCCCTGCGGGGTCAACAGGTACATAAAGTAGCGTTTCAATACATGGCTTCTCAATTTCACAGTGGCTTGCAATCAAACATACGCGTGCTTTAATGACAGGTATGCTTCTGACTGGTATGAAGCAAGAGCTCTTTTCGAGAACATCTTTCGAAACTTTTTCGTGACGCCTTGACGAGACAAGTTTTATGAGACATCACGCAGCAATGTGTGATCTTTTTCTTCATTGCGAGAAAGCTGGCAGTATCGGTAGCATCGCCAATACCATTGGTGAATAGCAAAGTCTCCTCATCGTTGCCTAAGCGCAGATATAGACACTTGTGCTACCTTTGCAACACTTTCTTTGTATCCTTTCCTTGTAACAATAGCCGAGTGCTAATGTTACGCGGTATCAAGCGACATCCGGCCTACACGTAGCTTCTGTGCCGGAGCACTGTTCACGCTTCAAGTGTATTCTCCTGGCATGAGGCATTCCTGACGTGTTCATTCCCACATGACCGTACCACAAGATGATGTAACAGCACAGGGAAAGCAAATCAGTTTTACTCTGCAATTTTGCACGCCATGCTTCTGCGGTTTTCCCGAACATGTGGTACCATGAAAAGCCAGGTTGTGGTAGGCTTCTGTATGGTGTTTTTGTCACCTTGGGTGCATCAACCAGCTGGGGCACAAACACGTCCAAACATCGTGCTGATAATTGTCGACGACTTGGTAAGTCACCACTTCGAATTACTCGTTGCCACAAAACTTCAAGTACGTGCCCTTTTCGCACGCGTTCACTCACGTTCGCCTCACGAAAGCGTACTTTCCAGTACTCGTCTGCCATTCAACCGCAGCTAATGTAAAAGCGCGCAAATCTAGGAATTCGGGGTATCTCCTTCGCAAGCACGAATTTCCCTAGATCTGGAAGGTGCATAAGCAAATCCAATGTGGCACTGCTGAAATCTCCAGAAGCATAGTTGATTGTGTTTAATGTCATAGCCAAAGCTGAGCTATGAGAGTCGACGTTCAGCGTTGGCCCCTTCAGATAAAATGTTTATAACTCGGTGTCCGCGAACATGCGCAGAAATCGGGGAAAGTGAGCGTTTCTGGTTTCCATTCCCATCAGTTAATGTGGGCCCCAAAGTCGTAAATCGAGCCCAGCAACGATAGGCCGGAAGCCTTATGCACACCCGGCGTATCTCCAAAAACAAATTAAGAAGCAATTTAAGGAGGCGCTATTTTTGCAAATCCTTCGGGGCTGTGCTGACCGTGGCTTGTGCTGTCTTCAGTGGCGTAGCTAGGTCGTCTGGCACCAGGCGCCCATAGGTCTTATATCACCCCCCCCCCCCCCGATGTAGCCGGCGGAAAGTGGGATGTCTTCAGACGTATATGACATCCCCCCCTCCACTGGCCCCTTGCACCCGGGGCCCACGGAAACCCCCCCCCCCCACCCCGTTGCTACGCCACCGGCTGTCTTACCGAATAGGTCCCACACGTCCAGATGCGAGTATTACGTGTCTCATGCTGAGTTTGAACACGGATCGCCAAGCGAATCGGGTCGCAGCTCTCACAATTGCATCATAATTGCGCATGGTGTGACTTTTTTTCGTGCAAATGCCAACCAGCTCCTTGAGATGCACCTGCTCGCGTGCGGGAGGTTTTCGGCACCCGAAAGTTGAGACGCAGTGGTCCGCGGTGCCAGTGTCTCGTTTCTCCGCCGTCTTGGATTACAGCTGTTGCACAGTCAACATTGAGATGCACTGCGCTTAGCTTATCAAAATGCAACATTCAGTCTTGCTGGCTAACCAAAGCCTTCCTTACACCAGGCTTCCGCACTGCATGGGGTCTACATGATTTTTGTCTGCAATTCAGTACATTAGGAAATTAAGCCATCTAGCACAATATGCAGTAAAGAGGATCGGTAGAAAGCTTCATAGAGAGCTTGAATTGACAGTAGAGTGAACAATAAAATCATGTTGCGGCTACATCAATCTTCGAAGTGGTAAAAGAAAATTTGTTCGTTTTGCGTGGAAATCAGAACACAGTGCAGTGGAAAAAATAAAACAGAAGCCGGATAAATACATAACAATGAAATCGGAAACATTTTAACGATAAAGAAGGTATAATCACGTTCTTGAATGAAAATCTTACATGCAATAAACTTTCACCTAAAACAATGTTTTTTTTTTACTTGCCAACAAAAGAAGTACGCTGTTTACGTCAATATATGAATTTTCTTGTTCTCATGCTACAGCACAATATAATACGCCTTCTGAAAGTTTAAAAGCCGTACCGAGACCGACTACAGAAGCTACAGTGCCTAGGCAAACACAGAACAACGCTTGAAACAGAGCTATACTTTTGTTTTCTTTTCACTTGTTCAATATTTTCTTTTGTTTTTACTGGAATATAATAGTATGGTAATGCTAGAAATAAATTTTAACAATTGAGAGTTCGCCAAAGTTGGGAGTCCTCAGTGTGAAACGAGAACCGGGATGAGAGAGCTGGAAAGCGGGAAGCAATGAACCAAAGAACGCTGACAAGATGGCAAGCAGAAACACCATTGCCAAAATTTTTTTCCGCTCTCTCCGTATTTCTTCCTTGTTCACCCTGTTCCTGCTTTCAAAATAAAATCATTAGTTTCCCCGTCGATTTCATTTATTTCACCCTCAACGTCTTTCGGCATTACAGAAAGTGGCCGGAACAGTCGCCGCATGACATAAACGTGCATGAATACGGTACAAAAAATACTATTAAAAATTGCAATGTACAGTGCAATAGTACTGCAAGTACAAGGCAGCAATAATAATAGCCCTATACTCTAAACACACCGCTCACCCCCGATGGAACGTCAGCGCGGCCCCGTTTTCTGCAGATAAATTTTCGGCGAGTTTACCCTCTACACCCCAAACATCTGTCGCCAGGCTGTCTAGATACGTACCTTTCTCGGGACGCCTTTAACCTATCAGGTTTCATGCCTTAACTCCGGTAGCCCTCAATAAGCCTTGCTGTTCAAGAGGCTCACGGTAACTGTGGCTCTAAATTGTTTGAGGCTGGAAGCAGGAAACCGAGCAAAATGTCCTATGAAGCGACCTAGGAACAGTTTACGTTACGCCCAGTATGACTTATTTTTTAGTAATGGCAACGCTCCCTATACAGTATTTCTGTATACAGTAATTGTCTTTGTTCTAACGATGAATTATGGTACCATGTGGTCTATTCTTCAGCGTGATAATTATGTCAGTAGACATCGGCTCTTAAGATTCAAACTCGTGTTTCAGCAGCAACAGTCGTCTAAATACCGCTGAGGTTTGATCTGTCACATAGTGAAGCGGCCCTAAGCATTTTGCACCTATCACTGTTTTAAGGTTCCAACAGCTCATGGTTCAATGTGCTGCGCAATTTTCTCTGTTTCTCATTTAGGGCTGGAATGACGTCAGCTTGCACGAGTCAACTCAAGTAAAGACGCCGAACCTTGACGTGATGGCTAGCGACGGAGTCATATTGAACAACTACTACGTCACTCCTCTCTGCACTCCGTCGAGGGCGGCGCTGCTGACTGGAAAGTACCCAATACGCTTAGGTAAAGTGACATAAAAAGTGCACAAGTTGGGAGAAAAGATATCTATTGATGACCTGAAGTGCCCACACAACCCGGTCCTAAATTGATAGACTGCAAAACTATGCCAAACAGTTCTTTTTAACCTTGTTTTCGCAATGTGCGCTCAATTTTTGTTGCTTCACCCATTGTGCCTACGTTATTACGCAATGCACTAAAACCTAAATCATTCACTAAACAGTTCGAGAAAGCAGCAGATGGCGTCAGAGGTAATCACAGACGAAAGACACTCAGGTGACACATTCTTCGAAGTTGGTGCTCTCGCATTCTCAAAAAAAGTATTGTTAAGGTCTCCCGGCGAATGAAACCAGTAATCCAACTGACTGATGAACGCAGTGGTCAGCAAATGCTTCAGTCAATGCTTGCTGGAATTCGCATCAGGCCTGTTATACGAGCGGGTACAAGACAACACGGGATCTGCGAGGCGGTGCCAAATTGCATTCTTGCGTACTCTGAGGAATCAATCACCTGGTGCCGAAACATGGCATTGGGCATGTGCGTCCTTTAAAGCTTATGTGCTTGCCAATACGACCACTTCCCCTCTCTCTCTCTCTCTCTCTCTCTCTCTCTCTCTCTCTCTCTCTCTCTCTCTATCTATCTATCTATCTATCTATCTATCTATCTATCTATCTATCTATCTATCTATCTATTTTTGTATCTCTCTCTCCCTCTCTCTCTCTTTTCTTTCTCTCTCTCTCTCTTCTAAAAATTATGTTTGTTTTCTTTTACGTAACAAATCCAATATGTGATCCTGAGGCACGCCGTATATTGGGGGAATCCGGGTCAAGTTATACCACCTGTGGTTCTTCAACGTGCACTCAATGCACCGTACATGGGCGTTTTTTTTTTGCATTTCGCAGCCATCGTAATGCGGCCGCCGTGGCCGGGATTCAATCGCGCGTCCTCGGGCTCAGCAACGCAACGCCAAAGCCACTACTACACCACGGCGGGTCACTTCTTGTCAGCCTGCTGCTGGAATCGCGATGATTGCAGAATATTACACTAGGAAAGCGATAGCTGTTTCGGTCGGCGGAGTATGCAGCGCATTGTTGTCGCGCGTGCCCAACGGCCGATATCAGCCGCTTTCCTAACATGATCAAGTGCAATCGTGGCAATAACGACAGCAGCCTGCCAAGGAGTGGGAGTGTTGGCCGGCACACGAGCACTAAAAGATGCGCATGCGCAATTCAGTCTCTCGGCACCAAGCGCTCACTTTGTCGGAAGGCGCAAGAATGCACTTTGGCAAGCGCTAGGAAACCCCATCACACTATTTTTGTGTGTGCGCGTGTGTGTGTGCGCGTGTGTGTGTGCGTGCGTGCATGCGTGCGTGCGTGTTTTCACAAGACATCAAGTGACAAGGCATTAGGGGCTTTTACCTGAGAAAAAAGAAACAAATTCAGACAGCTTCTAATGCCATATAAACATGTTAACACCTGCATAAGAACATACACGAACGACATTATCTTTTCTCTCTTGGGGAGGGGGGGGGGTGGCGAGCGGGGCACTGTGCAAGAAGCGCTCGCATTGAGGAGAAATATGGCGCACAAAAGCCCGGACGAAGACACGCGCATCAACGTGCTGACATGCGCCCATTCTCGTTGTAACCCGTCTGACCAACTTAACTAGCTATGTTTTGACTTCGCGCCCGACGTAAAAATTTTGACGCTCCTTACCGGACGGAACATGCAAGTATTTTACCGACGTATACAAGAACCGCTCGTGTTAATCCAGGTCGAACTAAACGCTGTGACGCATTTTTTTTCTTTGTTATTTTTATAATCAAGCTCAGTGCTTTTTCTAGGCCTTCAGCACGACGAAATTCGTGCGGCGGAGCCTTTCGGGCTCCCACTCGACTTTAAACTGCTTTCACAGTACCTGAAAGAACTGGGCTACGAAACGCATGCTGTGGGAAAGGTAAGTTTCAGACTTATATACGTAATTCCATGCATTGAACTGCACTCTCCATTAGATGGGCACAAATTGTGCCGTTATCAGCTGGCTGCCAAGTTATCACAACGCTTCAACCATGTAAAACTAAAATTCAATGATATGCAGAAAAATCATGCCCGGTTGCCTACCCTGCACTGCGTGAATAGGTTGGACTCGGGAGTGCAACACATATGATATGGTCAAATCCTAGCCGTAAATCTGCCAACACGCGCGCGGACGTTCGCATCATAGATACATTTGTTTGCGCAATGGAGCTGTCTGCAAGAACGCAGCTCCGTTCTATATTCTACTTGCATGACTTCGCAGACACGCCTATCAGCCTTTTGGCTATGTGACCTTTAAAAGAGTAATGTGCGACAAAATTCACCAACATAATGAGATCGAAACGACACTACAAAATGTTGCCATGCTTTGATCATACCGCTATATTCTTTAACAGGAAGCAAAATTTTGATATGCACAGTGTTTCACACTGAATGTGCTTTTTCGTATATATTTTGTTTTCAGTGGCATCTTGGGCATTTCACTGCTAATTATACTCCTACGTACCGTGGCTTTGATAGCCACTATGGCCCTTACACGGATCACCAAGATTACTCGGATCACACTTCATTATCGGTAAAAAGAATTATTTATTCTTGTTTTTCATGATGATTACGCACTAGACTTTCACTCAGGAAGTTGCTCTGTGTAGGGCATAGTATAGCACTATTTTAGTTTTTTTTTCAACGTGATTGACTCAACAAAACCCCAAATAGTAGTACGTATCAATGACTTCAGCGATCATTTTGAAAACCAGGACCTAATGAACTACATACACGCTCCGGGTAATTTAGTTTGTGAGTGCTGAAGTGGGTCATATGAAGTAGCTAGCAGCTTTATGTCAACATCAGCGAGGTAAAAGATGCGACATTTTTTTAACGTCAACTCCGAAAGACTGCGTTGACATATACGGACTCTCGGGTTTTGCCCTGCGTAGAGCCACACCCACATATTCTTTCTATGTATTCGGTGCATCACTAATGACAAAATTCAGTAGTCCACGCACACCAGGAGACTGAAAACACCCGGCTTAGGCATTCCTGCATAAATCTAAGCACGTGCAGCGTCATTTGTGCGTACTTAAACAACTACACAGCAAGGTCCAAGTCGTAATCACGATCCGCCTTCTTAGAAAGCCCCATGCATTTGCGAAGCGGCGCCTGCGCAGAATATTCCGCGTCTGTTACCAGAAACTAGCCCTGAAACAGTTTCATTGACTTCAGCAATATAATTCTGCTTCAAAATAACGTATCACCGAAATGGAAGCTGCAAGACATTCTTTCGTGCTACAAAGTGCTCGAGACTAATCAGCTGAATCGGAGGGACACATAGCGCAGGGATAAGTGCACTAAACTTTGATGTAAAACGTAATCACGTCTAAAGAACAACACACGGCAAATCACGCACAAGGTACAATAATGCTATCGTCGTCTGCTTCTATGCTACTTTTTTTCCTGTCAAGGACAAACGCCGATCGACTAGCCTCGCTCTTGTACTTCATTACATGCATTCGCCTAATTCTGTTTATGATGGGAGGCTACCGCCTTCAGCTCTTACTACAAAGCTACATTGCTGTGTAGCACTCCCCAACACAGGAAGCGGTTTCCTAAAAAATATACACGTTGCGGCTGCGGGGCCCCGTGTGGTATTGCTTACCTCAAGATAACAGTGTCTGGCGTCCGCCGATGCAAGAGCCCATCAGGATGGAGAGATGGGCTGGTTGTTAATGGATTCCCGGAAAAACCTAGAGCCCTGGAACGACTAGACATAACGATGGGGACAGACAGCAGTTTTTGTGTTCCGTTTCCTTTTCGTGCCTAATCGTTCTCAAGGTTTAGGTAGTTCTGAGAATACCACCCAGCACCACAGAAAACCAAAGCACTGGAATGCAGTAACGTGTGAACTTGCGCTCAAGAGAACCAGGCCTAGTACTGGGTCAAGAGCTATACACACCGAGTTCAATCCAGGCAGCGCTAAATCTAGCTTCTTCAACGTGCTTGGGGATCAGCAACGGCCGTGCGCTTTCGCTATCACTTTCAACGTCACCGCATTTTCGTCAAAGCTCACTCAGATATCTTTGCTGGCCCGGAGCAACATATTTCAAGCGACGCAACCATGAAGTAGTGCAGCTGGAAAAAAAGGATGGTCTGACGATTCTCACTTTCGTGACAGCTGTTCAGCACAGACAATGACACGTGGACAGGATGGGGCCTTGACATGTGGGACAACATGAATCCAGACCAGGAGTCATCCGGTAAATATGCCACCAGTCTGTTCACCGAGAAGGCTATCGAAGTCCTCAAGAAAAGAAACCAGAGCAGGGTACGTCTACCTCCCGCAGTACAATGCTGTTCCATTCGCAATGCCTGATTCACAATTATTTCAAGAGTTTCTGCACAAGTGGTTACAAAAAGAAATGCGGTGACTGGTGCCCAGTTACAGAAGTCATGCATCTTTATTACGACTAGCACCTTAGTACTCAAGTGTAGAACGTTGCAACGCCACGATTTAAGAAAGATCTAGCGTTAATGATTTACAGGTATATACAATTGTCTTTTCAGGAGTCGAGCGTCGCATGTAAAGAAAGCGTTATAGTTCGAGACATTTAGGAACATATAGTTGCATCTTCAAGATACGACTCCTCGTCTTATTTTACATTATTAAGCAGTAATATCAGTTTGGGCAGTTATTACTGCATGTGGTAACACCTACGGTCGCGAGGCAATTATGGTCATTACAGAAAAATTATAGTAAACAGAAAAATTACCTCGTCAAACAAATGTACTTTTTAGGAGTGTTTATGCGTTGTAGCATCGAATTACATGCTTTTCTTTTTTTTCCTTTCCCACGCAGCCCATCTTTCTGTACCTGTGCTACTCCGCTGTGCACGTGGGAAATACGTACTCTCTTCTAGAAGCTCCGGATGAAGATCTACTCAAGCACAGCCACATACTAAATCCGAAGCGAAGAGCATATGCAGGTCTGTAGAATCAAGAGTATTGCCCTTCTATAATTCGCTACAAGAGTTCGTCTATCTGAATCAACGATCGTCCTTTCGCGTGTGCGTAGATATACGGGGTAGCATACTATTACGAAATTACCAAACAACTCAGTATTAACTAAAATTCAGTCTGAATGCGTATTTCTTTAGAGAGGAAATGTTTACGCGATTACTTTTTGCGATTACGTTAATGGCTATTAGCCGTTAACGGCTATTAGCCATACGGTGTGTCGCTGCATTAACATGCAGCGACACACCGTATTGTTAACGTCGAAAGCTATATGCCGCCGCCTTCCAGCTTTCTCGAACTTCTCACTGAGCATGCTGCGCCATGCCCCGCCGTAATTCCCGCGTGTGTCGTGGGTTTCATTCTGCCAAGCATCATTAAAATTTAACGGAATATTTTTGTAATTGTGAAACAACACATGCACCGTTACACTTATCTAATCACTCAAGTCAACGTCAAAGAGGTACACTGATGAGCGGTGCCCACATACTGGCACATGCCCAGGGACTCAAGTTGTTATTAAAACGATTCGTTGAAGAGCAGCGCACACCGAGTGCAGCTATTGAGTGCTCAATTGGGCGTCAAAGAGTAACGTTGAATAGTGGTACATGCGCCTTGCCACAAGCCCGGTGTCCCATTTCCAATGGCCCATCTCGCCGGTCAGAGAGGTTCACTGAAAAGCGGCGCATAGGTGCCCAGTGCCACATACCTAGTGACTCGAGTTAGTCTGACGGTTGGGTTCGGACACTGTTCCCTCCACACAGCAGCCCGATGCGCTACCCATTCGACCAAGGACTACTCAGCGATCCAAGTTGGCGGGAAAACGGTTATATACGTATATGTAGACATCCTCCGGAAAATGCACGAGGTACCCTAAGAATGCTAATCACAATAAAATCTTATATGTAATATCAATAAATTCATACCTGTACCTTCGATAACAAATTCTGCTTAAAGAAACCTATTTATCAACATTCTGCTTATATACGTCCAGGGCACAAGAATGGAGAAAAGTGAGAGCGACACAAAGACCGTTCAGTTCAACCACACTTCTACGGAACAAGTCACTACCTGTTGTGAACTGCATATGGTCACACATCAGTAGAAGCAGAACTGTAGCATGCATATATCACACGCATTGCAGACTTACAGCGGTACCCTTTGTGCATGAAACGACAGCGATGGTGTCGGCGCTGGACGACAGCATCGGCGAGATAATGAAGGCACTGCTCTTCACCAACGCCATCAAAGACACCATCCTAGTGGTGACCACGGACAACGGAGCTGCTGCAGGAGGTATCGACAACAGTGCGGGCTCCAACTGGCCTCTTCGTGGCACGAAGGGCACACTTTGGGAAGGAGGCGTTCGAGGGGTGGCCTTCGTCTGGAGCACATTCATCAAACGACCTCATGTGGCCCACCAACTGATGCACATCACCGACTGGCTGCCCACTCTTTACGCCGCTGCAGGTATGCATGAGAAACACGTCAGCAACTCGGTAGTTCTTATCTGGGAGTAATTTTGTTCTGAATGCATGTCGGGAAGAGTTCAGCAGCAGCACTGACCACGTCGAAGCTGAAGGCTAGCTTCTCACTTACGGGTAGCAGAGAGGGTGAAACAGCGTGTTCCGTAGATAAATGTTAGAAAATTGTGCTTGGCATCAAAAAACTTGGTTTAAAGGAGCACCCTTTGTTGAAGTTGAAATTTAGCCACACCGCACAAGTCGAGGCTGCCACATAACTGTATGAGCATGCGCATTATGTTTTTTTTTCTTCGTGATAATAATTGTAGGGGTTTAACACCGGAAAGCACCATTGTGGCTGTGAGGAACGCCGTTGTCGAGGGACCCGGATGAATTTTGGCTGTCTAGGGTTCTGTGACTTGAACTTAAATCTTAGTACAAGGCTCCACCTCTGGTCTTTCATACTGTAACTATATCACATTTACTAACGCAAGCTGTACACGTAGCTCCCTATCATTCAACATAACACCTATTTATGTCCATACTAACACATTCAAGTACAGTTTTTTTTTTCACGTACAATAGAGCTTTCGAATTCTCTACCCGGTAACATTCGTTCACTACCACTAGAAGATTTTATAGCTACCACTGGTAAGCACTTCACTAACATGTAAAGCTCTTCTTTTTGATCATTCATCTTTTTGTGTATATCTGTGTTTTTAATGTGTAATGTACAGTGACGTATAATGTTCCCACTCCTGCTATAGCCATATATTGGGCTGCTGTATATGTAAATAAATAAATAAATAAATAAATAAAATTTCTAGTTTCGCCTCCATCGATATGCGGCTGCCGGGGTTGGCTATCGAGCCCGCGACATTGCACTGCAACATTACTGTGAGACTGATGCTGAAACACTGCGCTAGGTACTTTTTTTCTCTTGCAAAAGTCGGCGGGTGTAGGTCGCTGGCCCTTAGTTCGTGATCCAATTCATTTTTAGCGCTTTAAAGTACCGAAGGGTGACAGAAGGTGAAGCTCTGCCTATTGAGCCGCCTTTATGAAGCGCAGTGACATATAGAACAGTGTGTGCGCCTGAAGAAATACGGAAAGTTAGCCAATGTACTTTTCGATGTAGCGTCTGTTCAACGAAGAGGTAGCCAAACTGCTACTCTTCATAATTTGTTAAGTGAAAATATAATAATAATTGGCAACCTTCAAAACAAGCACAAAGCTAGCCACTGCAATGCCAAAGATCATCTCACCGGGAGGTCCATAAATACCACGGTAAATCAGAAATCTTTCTTGAAGCAAAGGTCTTCCGTGAATCAGCAGATGAGCACCCAGATATACATCGTTTTCAGCAATAAAAAAATAACGACGAACAGGCCTGGATTCCCAAGCCGTTCATACGCAAGAATTGTTCGAAATACTGGAACTGGTGAATCTCAAAACATTTTCTAAGAATCAAGTGTTTTGTCAGTGCGATATTATTTTTGATTCTTTGCTGACCCAAGCGCTCGCACCGCTGATCGTTAGGGCACAGCTGCTGTCGTTAAAAGAGGTTCACGCGTCCCTAACGAAGCCATTAACCTAGAATCTGATGGTGCAGAAACCGCTTCCTTGCAGGAGGTAAAGTGGACGACCTTGGTGAGATCGACGGCCTCAACATGTGGGACACGCTTATCGCGGACAACGTATCGCCCCGAAGCGAGATTCTGCTCAACATCGACCCGGTGTGGAACATGTCGGCTCTGCGATACCATGGGTACAAGCTGGTCCAGGGCTCACTGGCCAGGGGGCGTTACGACGGGTGGTACCGGCCCGCGGAACCGGGAGGCCAACCAGTCAACATGAACCGAATGCGGTAACAAACATGCATACATTTATCAATAAAGAAAACACGGACTCTTCAAGCCTGCTTTCATTTTTACATACATCATTGGGTGAACGCCGCAGGCCTTTGCAGTTCCCATGCATTTAGAATATAGCTGGCCGCATACTAGACACAAAAAATAGATTTGAGGAGAAATGTGTTGCTCAGAAAAGTTCTTTAACTCTGTCCTCTTAAAACTTCGCCAACGATATTTCAAGTACTTTAAAATCTCACTTTGATCTCAAGGATTCATGAAGTTGATACGCATCCCTCTATCTTGACAAGCACGAAACTGTTTCCACCATGCTGTTTCTACTATATCTTTTATAAACTTACAATGTATCAGCATTACCCAGTCATTTCACGCTAAAGTATCGGCGCCTATGTTTCCAGGCGTCTATTCATCCCCCGAAACATTCGTAACGTGCTTAGTTTCTCTTCCACAAAACTTGGCAACGCATGGTTCAGATGGCGTGTTACAGTGTCACACGTACCTTATCTCGTAATGCGCACTTGTGTTCGGATGCCTGTGCTATTAAAGGCTACACAGCAGGTATAGAAAAGCTAGCGCACCTAAAAGTGGTGAATTGATAGAAAAGTACACCAGCGGCAAAAGGGAAATCTCGTGGCAGCCTCTCATGGCAAAATCCGTTCTCCTCAAGTTCCTCCACCATGGACATCCAACTAGCACTCTCCTGCGTCAAACAAGCGCATACTATGCATTTAATTTTCTGATCTCATCAACTGATGGCATTTTTTTACCGGCCTTCCCTGTGTTTGCATACCTAGCACGGGACTCAGATAAAAGGAAGTTCAATCGGCCAGTTATCTGCAATTTGGCCTACGCAACTCCACATCTGCCTTGCTCTTATTTTGGCTTTATTCCTCATAGATTTGCTTATGTACCCATAACTTTACTCCTTTGATTGCCTCCCCAGCAATATTACCTTTCCAGTAATGCATTAGCTCTAAAAGTATGCCTAATATCTGACATACACGCAGATCTCAATTCTTCCACTCGGCTGCACGGTTCAACCTCAAGTGCTCGGCCGCGCGTACCGTCCGTGCGATGGGCCGCGCTATGCCGACGCAGCGCCCTGACGAGCTGTTCGTCGTGTGTGGCCACAACAATGGCACAGCATGCCAGCCCATGCGGCAGCCCTGCCTGTTCAACATCGACTCTGACCCATGCGAGCGTGACAACATCGCCAAGGAGCACCCAGATGTGAGTGCCTGAACGTCACCAAACCGTAGCTAATAATGTCAACAGCAGAGTGTTAAGCAAAACTGGTTCGGTACTGCCGTTGCTACCACGCGCTTCTGGTAGGACACAGAAACACTAAGCGAGTCACGCGAAAAATTGTTCGCAGGAGTACAGAAACTTCACCTGCAGGTCCCACAACGTTGAGGACATGTTTTATTCAGCAATTGCGCTAACTCCGGGTGAACCGAAGATGCTGTCACAGGAGCAGCGTTTTCTCTCCTATCTCTTTTCCACTCTATTTCTCGCATAACACTGTGAGAACCCATGAATCCCTCTAAAACTATAACAATGTGTTAAAATAGTTCAACTTATAATTACTGGCTCTTCCTTTACAAAGCCTGCTGATACGAGGAAGTGGGCCGAACAGGCTCTTGGCCATCTGAACAAACATGTCTGTTCCTAGATGACGCATCCACAATACGATCAGCCAGCTTGTGCGGGCCGCACACTGTACCATTTAACACCCTTTCAATGGGTCAGTAACATCATCTTCAACTTCCGAAGCGCATTGTCATTTTCACATGTTTAGAGCTCAAGGGTTTGCAGCAGCCCTCACCTAGCACGTCGTTACGTATTGCACGGTAAAAGGATTCAATTATTAGGTGCTTGGGGCAGCGAAATCGCTGGACCTAGACAACGAGCTGACAGAGTGCGACTCTACGTGTCCTTGTCGAACCTTCATGAATATTCGAGCATATCTATATCCCTTGGATCTCAAAATTCCCAGACAGTGCCATGGCGGTGTCTGGCGTTTTGCCACCTGGCAAGAAATGCTGTACTTATAATGTGTTTCTCAATTACAACGCACTTCATTTCTAGGCACCCTCCTCTCCCTTTCATTTTACAGCGGCGCTGTTAAGGGCTACTTTCCTCCCTACCGTGTCTGCGTGTAGAAAAAAAATCCTGAAGATGGTGCAATGTCGGGCCGACCCGTGGCGGAAGTGACGCAAGCGTTAAGCACTCCAAATACATAGGCCGATTCCGAAGATAGCGCAATGCCAGGGCAACCCGCGGTGGAGGTGCAGTTCAAATCTTTATTCCAACATTCGGGATGCTGAGGGCCGTGGTCAAAAAGCCGCCACACGCGCTTGACTAGGACCACGACCCAGCACAAATGGCAGAGACAGACAAATACAGCAACGTGATGATGCACTTAAGGCAAAAAATAAGAAATTGCGCATAATAAACCAGACAATAATCTCAGACATATTGTAAGTACAGATCGAAAAGAAATCTAATTCTAATGTTCAAGGTAGTTCAATGTTCGTTAATGTTCAAGGTAGTCGATGAATGCACCATATTCCACTAAATGCAACATCAGCAGTAAAACAACATACAAAAGAAATACAAATGAGATGGACCGAATCACCCAGTATCAAAAAAAGCTACAACAAGCATTAGTTCAATAATATGATAAGTAAAGCGGTAAAGTGACATAAACAAAATAATACATCAAGTTTGAGTTCAACAACGTACAAAAAACGATGAAGGGCCATAACCGATATTTTTAGATGGATAGTTGAATCAAGTACAACGACCATTAAGGGGCCCGAGTACATAGCCTCGCTGGTCATCCTTAGTCACATAGTGGTAGGGCACTGAGTTTTTTACCTTTCGGACCACACTTATAGGCTCTTTAACTCTTGCAAGATGGGAGACAAAAGTTTGCTTACTGTTGTTATTGTTGTTGTTGTTGTTCTTGCTCGACGTGATCTTTCAATGCAAGGGGAGGAACTTGCGCTGTCCAAGCTTGAGGAATTGTCCACGAATCTTGCAAATAAACATAGTAATAAAGCAAAGTAAGTTACACTTCTGAAATTCGAACATTTAGGAAAGGTAAACGGCGTTAGAAAGGTTAATCTTATGTGCCAGCGTCTGTTCAGTGAACTTGTAGGTTCCATCTTGTCGCACTGAAAAACCTGCCTCTTAATTCGAGCGATCAGCAAGCCCGCATAGAAGCAATAAATTTCACTGCTCAATGTCTTCGCTACTCGAACGTTATCACTCGTCATTGTACTAAAGGCACGCTTGAAATCCGTACCAAGTCGCTTCTTTGTTCTTTCACAGATTATAGATTTCCTGCAGTTGAGGATGAAGCAGTACAGAAAGAAGATGGTTCCTCCCATCAACCAGCCGGCCACAAGAAAGGCCGACCCTAGAAACTTCAATTATACATGGGCACCATTTATGTAATTCTAAACACTCGATATTCATCTTAATGAAATAGGTAAATAAACATGGCCTTTAATGCATGAAGACAAAGACCAAGATACATTCATCTTCGAATTAGTGCTCGACAGTTAACACTTCAGGGGCATTTTTTTATAGCAACAACGGCGTTGGTTTCCAAAACTGACTTATACTTCAAGCATACGCATAAAGGTACGCATACAAGATGAATTATAGATTCTGCATAAAACAAGGCCCCATTTATTACGGATTATTTCAGAACTCCAACAGACGACTTAAGATAAAACCGCGGGTAAGCCTTTACGCGTGACAAGACTCTTAACTAATCGCATATATCGCTTCTTGAAGCAGCTCATAATCATAACTGGCCCGTGTATTTTTCTTCGTTTGAAACACAGACGTTGGTCACTACACTGAAACCAAATGATATTTGCATATAAAGAAAGTCGTAAACATGGGGAGAGCAGAACGCGATGTGAGTTTGACGACTACGTCACGAGAACTCGGTGCGCGCACCCCCTCCCCCCCCCCCCGCATTAAACGCACACACCTTTACCAAGAAGAAAGAAAAAGCCTACTTCGTGCACGATAGGTCGCATGGTTATCGTCCTTTGACTCACTCTTTCACTTTCTCTCTCTCTCTCTCTCTCTTGTTATTGTGGCGTCAATTACACAACATGCTCGCGTCGTTCATGCTTCCTACCTGTTTGCCCCTCCTCCACCACCGAATCGCGTGACGTTTGAGGAAGTCACGCGCGAGACGTCACCGATTTCCCCTCCCACCCATCCCGCGGTCCCCCTCGCTCTCGCTTCCATCACCCGCTGCTCGATGCACGCGCCGCGCACACGTGCAAGGAGAAGCAAGCGCAATCGAGGAAGTTGTTTCCACAAGAACCATTTTGTTTTCGCTGCTCCCGTATCTCGCACTCTCCACTCGATGCCACAGCCGAAGGCACTTCCCGACCTCACCACTCGGGCCTGCCAACTCGCCGTCGGCCAGGCACGTTCGTTGGATTTCGCCGCGCGCGCCTTCTCTGTCCAAGGAATTCCGCTCCCACAAGCGCGCGTACGGCGGAGCCGGAGAATCGGGCTTCGCTGGCTTGAATACAAAGTAGGGCACAACCTACAGCAGTGCGCGCGGTTTCGTTTAGCCGAAGGAGTGGGGGAAGAGAATAGGCCGATGGGGCTTGGGGAGTGCAGATTGATAAGAAACTGATCCTGACGACAGACGGAGTACGAGAGCTCTCGATACTGCGAAGGCATGGATGAACGGCATATAGCGCTCACTTAAAACACCACCATCATCGTCACACCCCGTCGTGCTGTAGCGGTTATCGAGGCCGGTAGTGCGTTGTGTGGCAATTGTCGGTTAAAAGGCTTGCGCATCAACAACTTATGCCACTTTTTGTTCACTGCCTTGCGTTGCGTTGGCTTGCACGTCCTCCATGGTGCGCATGGTCGACCTGTCGTTGCTGCTGATTGTTTATCGTGGCCGCGTGCGAAGTCGAAATCATTAGAGAGCCGCGTCTGTCCTCCGGGTGGTTTAAGCTGGACGATTCCTACGACCCTTTGCTCATTTTGCGCTGCTTCCTATCAACCATTGCACCTATCTGTTCAGAAAACTTAAACGTGTTTCAACAGTCACTGAATATTTCATTTCATTTCATTTATTTCATCCTTGAAGGCCCGAGTTCATTACATAAGGAAGGGCTACAATTCATAATATGAACGTAAGCTGCTTACAAGATGCTAAATCCGAAAAAGAAAGTATTGTTGATAACTGAATTCAGTGCCCTTGGGAAAAAAGTAAATGGTGATAATTGAGCTGGTGTGTACCCTTAGGGACAGTCCACAGTGTGCATAATAACGATAATCCGTGGAAGCCACGTTTACCGTTCACTCAGACTTTGAGAAAAAGCAGTTTCTCACACGCCCACCCGTGCTACCCATTGTTCTCTCTATCAGTCTCTATTTTCTTTTTCATTTCTTCTTATTTATATTAAACCTTGGTAATTATGGCCAGCCTACTTGTGCTGGGGAAACCAATATGTCCAAACAGCACAAATCAAACACTGTCTAGCCAAAATCACATTCCTTGGGGATGCGAGCGCTTACCTAGGTCCTCCTGCCAGCTCCCACACAAGAGACGTGGGAAAGAGCTGCCGAGAACAGCAGATCAAAGACGACGGCTAGCCGTCGTCGCCTGGGTCGAAAGGGCACCTCCTCGTGAGGGGCCATCCTAGGGCTCGGGCCGGCCAGACCTTGCCTGAGCAGAATTTTAATAAAGTTGTTGCCACCACCTTACTTTAAACGCACCGCCAACTTCTAGACCTAACCCTGGTTGTGGATAAGTCTCACTTTATGGAAACCACAATCACCATAACCAACACGGGGACACGCTTCTTTCCCGGTCCCCCGTTGCGGGAATGATGTGTCATAATGTGGAAGCCGCAATCACATCAACACATGGGAATCATGTGAGAGAGCTAGTTGATGTTGGCTAGTGGGAGAGGGAACTGTACACTAGATTAGGTTTGATCACCCGGGGTTCTTTAACCTTATCATCATCATCAGCCTGGTTCCACCCACTGCAGGGCAAAGGCCTCTCCCATACTTCTCCAACTACCCCGGTCATGTGCTACTTGTGGCCATGTTGTCCCTGCAAATTTCTTAGTCTCATCCACCCAGCTAACCTCCTGCCGCCCCCTGCTACGCTTCCCTTCCCTTAGAATCCAGACCGAAACCCTTAATGACCATCGGTTATCTTCCCTCCTCATTACATGCCCGGCCCATGCCCATTTCTTTACCTTGATTTCAACTAAGATGTCATTAACTCGCGTTTGTTCCCTCACCCAATCTGCTCTTTTCTTATCCCTTAACGTTACACCCATCATTCTTCTTCCCATAGCTCGTTGCGTCGTCCTCAACTGAAGTAGACCCTTTTCGTAAGTCTCCAGGTTTCTGCCCCGTACGTGAGTACTAGTAAGACACAGCCGTTATACACTTTTCCCTTGAGGGATAATAGCAACTTGCTGTTCATGATCTGAGAACGCCTGCCAAACGCACCCCAGCCCATTCTTGTTCTTATTATTTCAGTCTCATGATCCGGATCCGTGGTAACTGCCTGCCCTAGGTAGATGTTCTCCCTTTCCACTTCTGGTGCCTTGCTACCTATCGTAAACTGCTGTTCTCTTCCGAGACTGTTAAACATTACTTTAATTTTCTGCTGATTAATTCTTAGACCCACCCTTCTGCTTTGCCTCTCCAGGTCAGTGAGCATGCAATGTAATTTTTTTTTTTATTGCGATGAAGGCTTGCCCTTAATGCATAATTGTTGGAGCGTATATGTGTATTATATGTGTGCTGTGAGGCCTGTGTTGTGTATGAATTGAAGCAGTGTTTTGTGAAATTTGTTATCATGTATCCAGCGGTCATAGCTGGTTGTCACACTGTGGCGGAGGCCGGTTTGCAGTAGGTGACGCGAGCGTTCCGATTGTAAACCCGTACATGTCCATATTAGGTGGTATGCATCTGATTCCACCACAGGAACGGAGCAGTATGGACACGTAGCACCCAGTGGTAAATGCGACCAGTTCCACCTTGAGACAACAGCCGGTGTAAGGGCCACCCCGGCCCGAAGCCTCCTAAGCACAACTTCCTCCGCCCTAGTAAGGTGAAGGGGGAGGGAGCAGACACACGGTGGGATAAGAGCGCGTGTGTCCTGCCGGAGAACATTTTTACGGGCTCGCAGCGAGTTACGGGGTTGGGGTGGGAGGGGAATAGGTGGAGGATCAGGATTAGGAGGGCAGTGTGCCTGCTGGTCAGCAGCAATATTGTGAGGGTTCGCTGAATGGCCTTGAATCCAGTGTACCTTGACGCAAGTAGCTGTCTTACTATTCATAGTGTGTATTCTCTCGCAGATTTCCATCGCCTTATCGACCTTCTTGAGTTCCTGAATAGCCGCTAAAGAATCCATGAAGATGTCTAGTTGCTTGATGGTAGGCAGCTTAGATGTCGCATCTTGCATAGCGTCGTGGATGGCTTGAAGTTCCATTACTAGAGCGCTGGCTTTCGTAGATAAATAGCGCTGGTGGCCGCTGATGAAATTATGCGTTGTACTCAGGAATGATGTCCTTCCGCCGTCTGGGAGAATGGCAGCATCCGTATAGACTTTGCAGGTGATAACGCATGATGCATCGACGATGTTGTGTTCGTCAATAGTACCTGTTGTATCGCTGCGTCGTAACTTCGTTGGCTTATTAGTTGTGATGCTGGTGAATTCCCAGGGAGGCATTGGACAGGGCTGATTGTCAATCCGGGAGCCGCGGTGAAAATGAGCATGCAGCGCAGCGACAGCCGGAATAAGTTGCTTTTTTATTTCACGTGCTTTTTCACGTTGCAAAATTAGCTCTGCAATTGTGTTGAGCTGGGCATGTTCCTGTAGGGCTGGTATCGGAGTGATGCGGGGCAGTGCTGTGATTGTGCGCATAGCATCGCGATTAATCGTCTCCAACTGTGCTAGCTGTGCCAAAGTCAGCCGTTGAAATTGTGCTTGATATAAAATTCGTGGCTGCAAGACTGCACGCACCAACCGTCGAGCTACGTCAGTACGAGCTCCAGCTGCTTTTGCTGCAATGCGACGAATAAGGTGAAGTGTTTTTGTCGAACTCTGTCTGGTTTTACGGAGCCAGTGTGCACCACTGCCGGATTGGTGAATATCGAGACCCAGTATACGGACCTCAGAAGCCTCAGGGATTGTCACTGCGCCGAGTCTAAATGTAAAGGGGTGCTGCGCGATTCTTGTGCGTCCTTTCTTGTTGGCCACCACAACATAGCTTGATTTTTGGGCGGAAATGTCCAATCCTGCTTTCCGAGTGTAGTTGTTCAGCACATCAAGGGCTTCTTGAAGCTGTTGAGTTTGTCTAGATATATCTTTATGCACGGACCACAAAGTGACGTCATCTGCATAGATTAAGAACCTCACATCTGGAATCCGATGTAGTTGCCAGGCTAGAGGTATTAGAGCAACGTTGAAGAGAAGAGGAGCCAGAACCGAACCTTGTGGGACTCCTCTGTTCGATGTGAAGTATCCTTCTTGCCTTCCATCTACTCTAATCGCAAATGTGCGATTCTGAAGGAATGAGTAGATGAATCTTATCACCCGCGGTGGAAGTCCCAGGTCGATGAGGTTGGATATAATGATTTCATGGTCTATATTGTCATAAGCTTTCGTTATGTCTGTTGCTACTACCGTGCGCACAGCGTGACTGTGTGGAGAAACCTGTAAAACATCGTCTGATAAGATAGAAAGTCCGTCTTCAGTTCCCAAGTAAGAACGGAATCCAATTTGAGCAGGATGATATTTATCGTGGCGTTCAAGCCACCAGGAAACTCGTGTGGCCAGCATCTTTTCAGCGAGTTTGCAGACAGTTGAGGTTAGTGAAATTGGGCGTAAAGATTGCAGGCTATTTGGAGACTTTCCTGGTTTCGGAATCGCGACAACAATTGAGTGCTTCCAATCAGGTGGAACGTTTCCAGTCTCCCATACTTTATTAATAGCCTGAAGAAGTGCGTCGAGAGCTGCTCCTTCCATGTTCTTGAAAACCTCATAAGGAATACCATCGGGACCAGGTGTTGTTCGTTTCTTCGAAGTTTCAATCGCCGCTATTAGTTCGGCCATGGTGAAAGGGCTGGATATATCGGATATGGAAGTTGTGTCACACTCATCAATTTCGGGGCAGTTTATAGGTGACGCTTGATCGTATTTCGGGAAAAACGCTCTAGCAGAGTGTTCTGCAAATTGATGCGGCGAACTCTGCATCGCTAACCTAACGCTCGCTGCAGGGTCAGGTGGCTTATGACCGCGTTCCATTGACCGGAACGTGCGCCAAAGTGCTCTGTTTCCAATGCCCGATCCAAGATTCTCGCACCACTCATACCATCGTCGTCGAGAAAGTTGCTTTTCGTGCTGACGCGCCTTCGCCGCTATATGGTTAGCACGTGCACGGCTACCTGGTGCATCGGGATTTCTCGACGCATACAATTCTGCCTGACGTCGCTTTGCCCAAAGTTGCAAAAGGGTGAGGTCCGGTTGAGGTTGTTCCTCGTCAACTGTGGTTACAGTGGTGTTCCCCCGTAGCAGTTCTTTCAAAGCGGGAAGAATTTCTGAGGGCTCTGAGGGTACTTTATCAGTCGATGATTCCCGAAACTTATCCCAATGCGTGACTGTTACTCGTCGTCGAATTTTCTTTATGCACGTTCTGTGCAAACCAATTATTATTGGCATATGATCACTGCCCCATGTATCTGGTTCCACCCGCCACTGCGGCATTCCAGGACCCAACCACCACGTGAGGTCTGGGGCGTTTGTTCTAGATACTGCGGGTACAGTACAGGTAGCCACAGCATGATGGTTCAGCAGTGTAAAAGTGGCATCGCTCATGATGTTTTTAACTTGGTATCCTCTTCGGGAGTTGTACTTGTACCCCCATTCTGTATGTGGGGCAATGAAGTCTCCACCCACGAGAATAGGAATTCCCGGGTACGTAGACCGGAGATGGGCTATCCACCCCAAGTTCAAACGTGTGCGCTGCGGTCTGGCGTAGAATGACACTAGAATGACAGGAGTCTTCACTGGTCGTGTCAGGACCCCGACAACTTCTTGATTACCACTACACCATGGCTCCAGGTCAATCACTGTGTGAGCAATTTGCGATGATATATAAACTGCAGCTTTTCCCGGAGCTGAAGCCATTGTAGTAGCACGTCTATCTCTAATAGATGGGTTATGGTACCCATTAAAATTGGTTAGGGAGCATAGCTTATTATGCTCTTGAATAAGCAGTGCCCACACATGTAGCTTATTGTATTGAAGCTTGGTTTTAATTTCTCCTAACTTGGAGTTTAGGCCCCGACAATTCCACTGAAGAATTCCATCCCGTGACAGCTGCTGCAGAGAATTAGCCATGATGCAGGCAATTCTGAATGAGTAACGTTAGCTGAGCAAGTTGATCTAAAACTGCTGTCCAAACAGCTTGGTTGACCTGTGGTGCCGGACGGGATCCAGGCGTAACGGTGGCATTAGCAGTGGTTGAAGCGTCACGTGTCGGTCCTATTTTCTGACGACGCAGAATTACCAATTCTTTATGTTTGCGTAGTCGCTCAATCTCTCTGGCCAGTGCGTCTATCCGAGCGTCAATGTCATCATGGTCATCATCTGACTGATGCAGAGGTTCCGGTAATTTCTGTTTCTTTGTCTGCGACTGCTTGCCACGTTTAAGAACAGAAGAATACAGTTGTGTTTCTGGGGCTTTTTCGTCTTCTGCCAGGAGCATCTCTGGCTCTTCTGCAAGAACCTCATAACGATTGTGTGTTGTTACTATAGTCGTTTTTGGTATAGCCTTTCGTATCTGGTGGATTGTGGCCTTCTGTTTAGTCGGACAATTTGTGCTTGTCAAATCGTGCTCATCAGATTTACATAAGCCACATCGATATCGTGGTTGGCCTTCTGGTGTGAGCTTTTCTGGATCAATAGTACGCTGTGGGCAAAATGCCTGCATGTGTCCACGTTGAAAGCAGCGGTAGCAGAATATTGCTCGAGGGAGGTATGGTTTAGGTCGCAATATGCAACCATAGTAATAAAACCGTTCTGGGATACATTGAGGGCCCTGTACCGTCACTAAGCATGTACGTCTTTTGCCCATGAATCTAGCTGCGAGCACCCTGTGTGTCGTGGAGGTCAATCCACGACATATTATCTCAGGGGTGTCTTCTGGGTCAATGCCATAGACAACACACCTCTGTATATTAGGGCCCGATGCAAAGTAGCACTGCACAGGCAGGTGTTGATCTTCTGACAGCGGGATAGATGTTAAAGTGCACATTTTCTGCACATCACTGAGAGATGCCAAGTGCACAGTGATCGAGTTGGTAGATTTATATGCTGCGAACCCTTTGTATCCGGTGGTTTCAAGAGATTGGTCGATGACCCTTTGGACATATTTTGTGGCTACTGAAGTTATGTCGTAGCATGAAAGGGGCCGTATGTGAACTCGATATGATTGAGAAGGGGTGGGCGTTGGGTAAGACTGAGAGGGAGCGGGCGTAGGGGAGGTCGTGGAGGAATAGTCTGGGGTGGCCCTTACCTTTTTTGCCGGTTGCTCCGATGCGATGGCGTCTTGTTGAAGCACGTTGATAGGGGGACCTCGCTTGGCTGCATTCGTCGAACCGCCAGAGGGCTGCACGTCCATAGGGTCACCAGTGTCCGTCTGCACGACTGCGGATAGGTTCACATTCACATCACGAAGAGGACTGTCCTTCGGTGTTTCATCTTGGGTATATTCGAGCTATCGGATGCACACTTCGGCTGCATGGTTGGCATGGATGTTGTCACGCGCAGCAGTCCGGTGGAAGGTACAGATGAGGAGCTCACATCTGGCACAAACACTTCTTCTTCGTCGGGCGAGCGCGGCGGCTCGGCCGTACTAAGCCTAAGCGCCAGCAGTGCTTGTTTTGAGTCTATCAGACGAGCAGGATCAGTAGGACAAGGCAAAGAAGAGTCCTCACCAGAGTCCACAGGTCCCCATAGGCTTCCGATGAGCTTCGTATCCGGATAAGGGCGAGATTTTCTTTGCTGCCGAGCAATTTCCAAGGAACACAAGGAAACCACGTCTGCGTGGAAACGTCGTCGTCTTCCCCGCTCGCAATGTAATTGGTCCCCTGAGTTACTAAGCAAGGCAATATCATCAGCGAATCGCAAGTTACTAAGGTATTCTCCATTAACTTTTATCCCCAATTCTTCCCATTCCAGGTCTCTGAATACCTCCTGTAAACACGCTGTGAATAGCATTGGAGAGATCGTATGTCCCTGTCTGACGCCTTTCTTTATTGGGATTTTGTTGCTTTCTTTATGGAGGACTACGGTGGCTGTGGAGCCGCTATAGATATATTTTAGTATTTTTACATACGGCTCGTCTACACCCTGATTCTGTAATGCATCCATGACTGCTGAGGTTTCGACTGAACCAAACGCTTTCTCGTAATCAATGAAAGCTATATATAAGGGTTGGTTATATTCCCCACATTTTTCTATCACCTGATTGATAGCGTGAATATGGTCTATTGTTCAGTAGCCTTTACGAAATCTTGCCTGGTCCTTTGGCTGACAGAAATCTAAGGTGTTCCTGATTCTATTTGCGATTACCTTAGTAAATACTTTGTAAGCAACGGGCAGTAAGCTTATCGGTCAATAATTTTTCAAGTCTTTGGCGTCCCCTTTCTTATGGATTAGGATTATGTTAGCGTTCTTCCAAGATTCCTGTACGCTCGAGCTCATGAGGCATTGCGTATACAGGGTGGCCAGTTTTTCAAGAACAATCTGACCACCATCCTTCAACAAATCTGCTGTTACCTGATCCTCCCCAGCTGCCTTCCCCCTTTGCATATCTCTCAAGGCTTTCTTTACTTCTTCCGGCGTTACTTGTGGGATGTCAAAATCCTCTAGGCTATTCTCTCTTCCATTATCATCGTGGGTGCCACTGGAATTGTATAAATCTCTATAGAACTCCTCAGCTACTTCAACTATCTCATCCATATTAGTAACGATATTGCCGGCTTTGTCTCTTAACGCAAACATATGATTCTTTCCTATTCCTAGTTTCTTCTTCACTGCTTTTAGGCTTCCTCCGTTCCTGAGAGCATGTTCAATTCTATCCATATTTTACTTTCTTATGTCAGCTATCTTACGCTTGTTGATTACCTTGGAAAGTTCAGCCTGTTCCATTCTAGCTGTATGGTTAGAGGCTTTCATACATTGGCGTTTCTTAATCAGATCCTTCGTCTCCTGCTTTAGCTTACCGGTATCCTATCTAACGAAGTTACCCCCGACTTCTATTGCACACTCCTTATTAATGCCCATAAGATTGTCGTTCATTGCTTCAACACTAAGGTTGCTTCCTGAGCTAAAGCCGAATACCTGTTCTGTAGCTTGATCCGGAATTCATCTATTTTCCCTCTTACCGCTAACTCATTGATCGGCTTCTTAAGTACTAGTTTCTTCCGTTCGCTCCTCAAGTCTAGGCTAATTCGAGTTCTTGCCATCCTATGGTCACTGCAGCGCACTTTGCCGAGCACGTCCACATCTTGTATGATGCCAGGGTTATCGCATAGTATGAGGTCTATTTCATTTCTAGTCTCACCATTCGGGCTCCTCCACGTCCACTTTCGGCTATCCCGCTTGCGGAAGAAGGTATTCATTATCCGCATATTATTCCGTTCTGCAAACTCTACTAATAACTCTCCCCTGCCATTTCTAGACCCTATGCTATACTCCCCCACTGACTTGTCTCCAGCCTGCTTCTTGCCTACCCTGGTATTGAAGCCGCCTATTAGTATAGCGTATTTTTTTTCGACTTTACCCACCACCGATTCCACGTCTTCATAATAGCTTTCGACTTCCTGATCATCATGACTGGATGTAGGGGCGTAGACCTGTACGACCTTCCATTTGTACCTCTTAGTAAGTTTCGCAACAAGACCTGCCACCCTCTCGTTAATGCTATAGAATTGCTGTATGTAACCAGATATGTCCTTATTAATCGGGAATCCGACTGCTAGTTCTCGTCTCTCCGTTAAGCCCCGGTAGCACAGGACGTGCCCGCTTTTTAGCACTGTATGTGGTTATTTTGTCCTCCTAACCTCATTGAGCCCTATTATATCTCATTTACTGCCCGCTAATTCCTCTAATAGCACTGCTAGACTCACCTCACTAGATAATGCTATAGCGTTAAACGTTGCCAAGTTCAGATTACAATGGCGACCTGTTCGGACCCACATATTTTTAGCACCCTCTGCTGCGTCGCAGGTCTGACCGCCGCCGTGGTCAGTTGCTTCGCTGCTGTTGGAAAATCAGGGCCGGGGTTTGATTGTTGTATTCATACAGGAGGTTGTGGCCAAGTACTGCACCAGAGTGGCCAATCCCGTTCTCGTGAGGGAGTGCGTTACCGGTTCTGGTCACCGGGATCAGGCCGCACTCCAGGCCTGTTTATGCAATTTTATCAACACGCGGATTTCTTTTAATCCGGTAGAAAATTGCGCGGCACCGGGATTCGAACCACGGTCCTCTTGCATACGAGGCCTCTACCTCTACGCCACCGCTGCACTCTGCACCGCTTGTATTCGTATGCGACCTGAAACGCTACGTGCCACGTGATGAGCAGTGGAATGAAGATCAGACCCTCCCTCAACCGCGGTCGGCGAGTGAGAGCAGCCAGCATCAAACGGCGGGAGTGATCCGGCTGCTATTATTGCATAGCCCGCTGACTGCGAGGACCATTCGTAAGTCCGGGCCTTGCTGGCACCTTGTTAGTTCCTGCCGGGAAGCAAACGTCTAGCGACAGCAGAGCGCTGAGTATTGCCTAAGAGCCGTTGTTTCAGTCATCAAGTAACCCCACAGGCCACGACGGGAATGTGGCGTAAACAGTTCAACGCATTTGCATGCAATGTGTGCATTGACCAAAGACTTGCGAGGGCCAGTGCGGTGATTACCTTGAGCTGGGAATCGTTGAAGATGCGGACGACCATTCAGTCCATAACGGGCATTGACGGTGTTCCCGGATCCGGCCAGTCATGCTGCTTATCACAATCTCGTTCCGTGCAGTGGTCTAATCCAATTTCCTGAAGCAGGAAACAAGACATGGCCGTGCGAAGTGCCTGCAGTACTCGTAGGCACAACTGACACACCTGCGGCACTGACAGCGCTACGCTGGCCTTGCAGCCGCACGAACCACTACCCGGCGCCCCGCAAGCGACCTCCTGGCTCGCGCAGCCGATACGTGGGACGCGGCATGGACAGCCGCCTTCGAGCCGGGACTGCGATCCACCTCGCAAGCCCGAGCAGTGCCGTTGACTGGGCACCTTGGAGTCGACATCAAATATCTGCCAGCTGAGGGCTACAGCAACGCAAGCCCGACGCTCAAAGCCGGCGTGTGCAACGCTGCCTTGATCGCGAACCTTGGCGGGAACTTTAGCAAACGGGCGCCCGAACCACTTGGGCATAACGCGTTATTTAACGTTCACCTAAATAGAAATCCAGAAATACTCTCACATTACTCTCTCACCGAGATACGGCTGCCGCAGCTGGGAACCCTTCCCTTGACCTCGAGCCTAGCAGCGCAATGCCATAGCTGCCGCAGCGATGTTGGCTTCAAGTGCTAGATCGCTGGCAAGGCAGCAGGTGAGCATTGTTGCCAAGCGCGCTCCGAGTGAAACATTTCTTGCGCGAGAAATCTAAAAAACGTGTCATAAGAATATATGGCATGCTATCATCAACAAGAACCGACTACTTAAAGGGAAAATAATCATCCACCCGAACATAGGAACCTAGAAAGTAAACCATTTCTCTATCATGACGCTTCTGCCACCTTCCGAAATTCCTCAGAACTGATTTGCCATATTCAATGTGCCCGTGCTTCGCGCTATCGATTGATTCGCCCTCGCGCTGCGCTCTGCTAGCCTCCTAATTGGCTCAGATGGTAGAGCGACCACCCCGGAAAGGCCTTGGTCCAGGGTTCGAATACCGGATCAGGGATTCGGATGCGGGTCTCAACTGCAAAATTTTCTTTCTGAGAAACCTGTGTGGGGTTTCCTTTGTAGATTCGTGCCGAATTTGCGTGGATGAGAACTTTTCCTTTTCATGACGTTTCCTCCACCTTGAGGTATTCCGCAGAACTGATTTGCAAGAACCGACTATGTTCATGTCTTCCGGCAATGTTATCACTATATGGTCGCCTTCATTAAAATTCCAACAAAACTGGTCGGCTACTCAAAATTCCGCGTCACAAAATTTCCTTTTGCTTCGTGATCACGCTCTAAGAGCCAGCTTCCACGTTCTAGGTACGCTGAGAAGTACCACACGGCAATCGGCATAACACGCGATTTGTTTTTAAATAATCCATCGTTTTCTGCCAGCATTTCCTGACCATCTACGCCCACATATTCGTGCTGAGATCACCATGAGAAACGCTGTGGAGTCACGTTTTCACAGTAAGTCGCAACGCGCTTTCCGGAGTTTCGTACGAAATCCTACGAGCAAGCACCTGTACACGCTGAAGAAAGCGAAACAGCTAACCAACGTTGCAGCTTGCTTAACTGAAAAGAGTCGATCTTCCTGTGCATCGCTGAGGTGACGCACCTCGCAGAACACAACCGCACTTGCAGCAAGCGAAGCACTCAATCTCTCTAGACAAGATACAGTGCACGCAGTGTTGCAAATTTACGTCGAAAAAACGTTTGCACGCAAGAAAAAGAAACGCCACATCGTGCCATCGTTCTCGCAGAAAGACACCAACGGCTTAAGTTGCACAATAAACTGGCGGTACTCGCTGTCACAAAAGGAATGCAGCCTAAACACCGGCAAATGTCAGTGTCTCAACTCCTGCCACATGTGAAGCATCTCTACAAGTGGAGGGGACTGAAAGAATCGATGTATTGCGAGCCCTCAATAAAAAAAAAATATGCATTGACAAATATAATACTTTTGAGAAGTCAAAAGGTGAGAGAAGGTATGCGTTGGCAGCCGACCCTCGGGGAAACACCTCTGGCACTCGAAAGGGGCATCTGCTGACGCAACTCTTTCTTGCGAGCCTCCTAAATCTCGTGACTCGACGCGACCGAACCCTCCACTCGCACCTGTCCCCCTCGACTTCCCCCTGCGAACAAACACGTACTTTAAAGAGTTAGTGGTGAGTATACAAGGGTGTTAGTAGAAGGAAAGGGGTTTTATACCAACCGAGCACAAAACAAAACACGTGTCGTAGACGTCAAGTTCCTCTTTCTGCTTTTGTTTGTTTGTTTCCGTTTTCGCAACAACTCGTCGCGAAATCGAAGGTGCATATAAGCTCCCTGCCCGACCGCTGTCCGCTTCAGATTAACGAACGCGCGTGCTCCATCACCGCGTCTCCGAAAGCTGCACGTTCAACAAGCTTACAGCTACTTCGATACTGATAGGTGCACCGATGCAAGCGGTCGCAGCCATCGCTGAGTCGAACCACCGAGGCCTCCTCCGTACGAAATCGCCGAGCCCGCAGAGCTCCTGGTTTCGCGAAATCGCTCCAGTATCGCGCAGCTTCACTTGTGCGTCTTTACCTTCCGCGCTTTTCGTTTGACTTGCAACTCGGAAAGTCGGGTGATTTTTGTCGCGACGCTGCTCCCAGAGCGGTTTTGAAAGGGGACGACCTCGGCTGGCCTTGTCCCTTACCGCCGCCGCCATCTCCACCGCGCCCGGCGACGACAACGACGTCGGCAACAACGACTGCGCTGCGCTAAGCGGCGGCCCTCAAGTCTGCGAGATCCCGCTTCTGCCGAAGGAACCGGCGCGGATCTCAGTCGCTCGGAAGTCAGCCAAGCGCACTCACTGGGATTATGGGTCTTCGAGCGGCGCAGGCCGCTTTCGCCGCCTGCTGCCTGGTACTGGTGGCGTCCGCACCAAGAGGTGAGGGCACGATTTTTTTTTGCATTTTTTTTTTCTTTGTAAGTGTCTCTATCAGTTGTTACGATTTCTAGCGCTCTCGCATTCATATGCAAAACCACATTGACAAGCTAGGAGCAGGAGGCGAGGACTTGTTTTTGTGTTGCTTTGTTTTTGTCAAAACTATTCCATGCACTTGGCACTGCTTTTGAAAATTTGTTGCAATATGATAGTTCCTTCCGCGATAGGTAAGGCACACAGGACGAAACGTAAACTCTCCGGAAGCAATTTTCAGTTCTAATGTTACCAGGATGATTTCGGCATCGTTAAGCTCGGCGTGTGTCGTACAGCAAAAAAAAAAGGCCAAGCAAGCCGGAACACTGCACCGTACAAGACAAGGCTAAAGGGCACGAAGGTACGCGTGTGTTTCCATTTACGTCCTTGTGTTTGCGTTGCATTGTTTTTTGAAGTACCAGCACTAGCAAGCCCAACAATTAGTTTTACTGTTGATAAGCTCCGAAATCCACGGTTAACGAATTGAAGTAGCAGCAGCCACTGCGCTGGCGCCTGAAATAAAGTGAGAGATACAATGGCATGCAGACGCGCAACAATATTTGGCTGAACCAGGCAGTCGTGAAGCTTGCCAACCAGCTTCTCTCTGCACTTTTTCCTTTGCGTCTGTGCTTTGCATATGTACCGCCTGTGCCTAGAGTTCCGCAGCCATTACGCTTAGTTACTACAAGCTAAGCCACTACAACGGCTGCCAATTACAAGCATCGTGTCAATCAGATAGTTCTGAAATTAAAAACAGTGAGGGACATTGTCCCTGTTCGTTCGTGACAACAGTCGACGATTCAACAGTCTTCGAGGCACGCGAACCGGCGACAGGCCCCCTGACACGTACGGTGACTTTACATCTGTCGATAAAGACTGCGCAATTATATTAGTCATTTGAACGATCAGCATTAACATAGAAGAATGAGTGAGACTCTGAAGCAAGGAGAAAACACATGAACGATCGAGGGTTCAACCTTCTGCGTTCTGCTGTCTGCATTTCGCCAGTGTCTTGCGTATAAGTAACAAATGCCAACTAGTGTGGCAAGAAGTGATTTTAATATAAAGTAACACAGACATCGATCAATGATGCAGCGTCGTTGAAGCCGTTTCTCTAACTCAGTGCTCATCGCCATGCGACAATGGCTTTCAATTCATTTTCCTTCACAACTCATTTGACTTTACTTGGCCGGCTGTGAAGTTTCTGCAGTCTGCTTCGACGGACTTCGGAGGAAGTCAGTCAAGTTGAAAAATTCTAGTGCATTTCGCAAAGTTGAACGCAAGATCAGTATTGCACGGAATAGGGCCCATATTCACAGAAACCTCTTACTCTAGAACTGTTCCTAGGAGAAAATGTCCGCCAGTCCTGATTCTGGACATGCCGTTAGAGAAGGCGGCCATTAAATGGCAAAGAAAACTTCTTGAATTCGGTGCCGGATTCGTTCGCATAGTTCAATGGATGCACCGACAACATCATGGCGGCTTCAGCGAGAAGTGGTTGATACAGTATTTCCATGTCCCAGTTCAAACCAGTGGTGGTTTCGCGTTGAAAAGGCTTCGCTTTAAAAATATTTAAAAAATGAATTTATCTCGCTATGTTTTGGCCAGTGAAAACACGTCACCATTACGCAGCTTTTACAAAATGTTCAGCGTTATCTATAAGAGCGTCTTACCAAGCTGGAGAAGGCAGCCCGTCGTGAGAATCATACTGATAAAAAGAATGCAAATAAATTCAGTAAAACAAATCAGCAGCGAACAACGTGGTGTGATCGGTATAGAAGTATTTCAGCTTATAAAAGGCAACAGAAAGCCAAGAACACTTTCCTTCATCCTTAAAAAAATTCGCTACGTATAACGACCCGCTAGCTTCAAAGATAACAGCTAAAGGATAGAGGAGTTTAATAGCGAATATTTAAAGAAAACGTTTTTTTAACGTCACAATGAAATGCCTCACGTGGATATGTCACTACAAGAGGAACTACAGTGGAGTATGAGGCACCGCAAAACGTTGCTGTCTCGTGAAGAAACATGGCCTGTATTCACCACAAAAAAAGCAATTATGCAAAAATTGTGGGTAGAGGAGCAAACTGCAGCCAATAATCTCGCTGGGAATTTTGTAGCGAAGGCGGCCAGCCGATGAAAAAAAAGCACTTACGAACTGGAAGCTTTATAAATGCGGCTCCAGATTGATGCTAGAAAAACCGGTGATGAGTACTTTCTTTCCTACTCTTTTTTGTGCGTTTCTCGGTTATCTATCACATTAGGGGCGTTGCGACCTCAAAAACCTCACGCGCTGCTCAGGATGCGAGCTCTGCGCGGCGACCTTCGGTGAGTTTTGCCGACGACGCGCTTTTCTTGGCTTTTCTTTAGTCTTATGTTTCCTTAGTCGCAACAAATAGTGTCACTCTCACCGCCCTAATTTAAAGCGGAGATCCGATCAATTTCACCCGTCAACCGTTGCCGATATGACTTCCACCTGCGGCGTGCCCGCGCGACGACCCACTGACAAAAAAGAACTAAAGTTATCGTTGACTGCTCGAGCAATAATGCGCTTCATTTGAGAACAATGCGTAAGATTTTAAGACCGGCGATGGTGAAGCTACAACGTAAATTAAGACATCTTCGCTCGGAAGACGTAAAGCGTTACGGTAGAATCTATACAGATATCCAATACCCTGGAACCAGTCACACAACGCAACGTCAAAATGCACACTGAGATCTCAAAAAAATTACACAATACAAAATACGGTGACAACAAAAGGAGTGATGAGGAGATTGAGGCAAGCGTTATGGATCTTGCCTGGGGTTCTTTCAAGCATATCATCATCATCACCAGCCCATTTCATGCGCACTGCAGAACGATGGCCTCTCCCTGCGATCTCCAATTACCCTTTTCCTGCACCAACCGATTTCAACTAGCGCCAGCGAATTTCCTAATTTCGTCGCCCCACCTAGTCTTCTGCCGTCCGCGACTGCGCTTCCCCTCTCTTGGCATCCATTCTATAACCCGCCATGGCCCACAGGTTCTCTAACCTACGCATTACATGACTTGCTCAGCTCCATCTTTTTTTTCTCTTAACGCAATTAGAATATTGGCTATCCCCGTTTGCTCTCTGATCGTACGCTTCACAGTAAACGCATCACGTCGACACTGTAAAGGGTCACTATAAAGCAGCACTGAAGATATTTTAACTGGTAAAACATTTTATTAAAACCATTTTTACTACTTTTTGGGTAAAAAAATGGTGTTGCCTCATATCGGAAAAAATGAAGACCGAAAGTATACTCAAAGCGAGACGATGAAATTGCATTTTTGTGAATTTGGATTTGTTCAAGGACTGAGACTGTAGTCCTGAACATTGCGTAATGATTTCTTTCTCATGAAACCTTACCTAGCTTTGAAAAAACACTGCCAAATCTGTAACCTCACGCGAACTTTGTGCAATAATTTCAATATGGGTTTCACCACCCCTTTTGTATTTTCTGGGGTGCTGAACTTCCGCTCCCAGATCGACATACCTATTTGCAATTTGTTATGTGCGACCTACCTATTAAGCTTAACAGCGTTCGTTAGTATGTCATGAAAAAGTTCCATAATTGTGGAATACTGAGCTACTTGCCGCGTTGTTTCCAGTTCATTGCGTGTCCTTGATAACCCATGTTTCAACATCCGGTACGGCGCCTGAAATCAGTGAAAGTTTAGCATAGGTTGTCAGCTAAATGCCGTTACGTTAGGCAAAAAAGAAGTGTTAGTTACGCGTAAGAACATATGTGTAGTGCATCATTCTGCAGTGCACTCGAGCTGTCTAGCATAAAGAGTCGAGAAAAGAGGTGACCTCAAAAACAAAAACAACTGCGCTCTGTAGAACAGAATTTGAATATGAGGACGATTAACTTTCTTAATCAATGCGAGGTTCAGCGCACATGCATAAAACGGTTCGTGACTTATGTTGTGCGCAGTAAATCTACGGCACTCGTGAGCGGCTCTGTGCGACTGGTCTTGATTAGCTTTTATGCGGAAGGCTCACAGTGTGACCCGCTTGGGCGGCGGCGGCCGTCATTAAGAACAAAAAGATGGATTGCAGATGGGTTCTCTTTTCTCGATAGTGAAAGCGGACACACTGAACTCGTAGCGTTGCAAGTCTTTCGCGGCCATACTAGAACAATAAATTTGCTTGATACAAGCAGTAACGCGTCTCGTTGCCCTAAGGTTCAACAACTGGCTCTTATTGAAGGCAAACTGTTGGCCTAATGTTTTACATACGAGTACAGGAAAATAGTAGGCCGCAAAATGCCGCCATCATTGCGAGGCACTTCGTAGTAGTCGGTGGTCTCACGTCAGTTAGGGGTGCAAGAAATAGAATTTCGACGAGTTTTTTCAACCTCCTCGGTGCGTATAAACATTTGCAAGGGCAAAGATGCAGCACAAAAGCCATAGACATAGCCCTGCATATACAGATCACATTAGTGGACACAGCTGATCATGGTCGCAATTGCAAGTGACCGGTTGGAAATGAAACTGAATTTCCCCTTGACCGTGAAATAGACCGTGACGAAACCATGCCAACAGCGAAAGTGTTTCGCAAATGGTTTCAAGCGGGATCAAGGACAAAAGCGTACTGCATTTAAACAATCCGCTCATAACTCTTTCTTATTCGTGAGCAAGTGCCCAGCCCAACTGATAACCGCATCAACAAAGCAATCGTAGTGCTCAAGGCAGGCAAGTTTGCATGAAGAGTGGCGGTGTTTTTATACACTGACGCGCAGGTTTAGCATATTACGCGCGTATTTGGATGATGCCCATTTCCTACTGCCGTTGCATGTGCAAGCCCATTGCAAAAAAATGGTGATAATGAAGGACTTGTTGGCAACGGTTGCGTTTGCAATGCTTATCGTTTCTGGCATCGTTCGCGTTCTTTTTTCCGTAGTGTGCAGCAATTAGTTCGCCTTGTTAAAACTAAGGGCCGTGTACCAGCAGCGCCATATTGCTGGGTTTGACAAAGCGTGTTTTCTGTACAGCTTAGAAGATAACAGTTCCTACGTATATGCCGATAAGAAAAAATACAGAACTGGAACATGCATGGTGACGAAAACTTCAGATATGAGTGTCCTATTTCAAGTTCTCAAAATTTTATAATCGTATTCCAGATTTCATATAGACGTAACTTTTTCCCAAAATATTACCTCGATTTGAAGCATATAGTGTATCTGGGCGCCTAAAGGATGCGAGTTACGACCATTGCAGTTCCATCATAAAAACTTATGTCCATTTATTCCTCAAGCCGTGTCGACAGATAAATATTTAAGACAAAGCGTACTCGGCTAATCCCACAATATCATACACAAACGGATTGCGCTACTTTGCTTTCGATTTCATTTTTTTTCGCATATGTCTGATGCTCTTCCTTTCCCTTTTATTGACACCATCACATTTTATTACCTTGCCTGTCTAATATAGAATAATGTTCTGATGCGCTCACATGTATATTTTACTTCCTCACTGTCAGCAACTGATGCGATTACATCACGCCGACAACGAGCAGTCTCGCTGTTCTAGATGAAGGCTGCAGAAAAATTAACAGATGACGCTGTTGGTTTTGCATAACTGCAACGATGCGATGGTAACAGCGGCGAAAATGCGCATGCGTTGGCAGACGAACACCATCACACATTTTGTGAAGTAGGTCGAAGCACCAAGAAAATCTTGAAAACAAACTGAAGAAAATTGCTGGCATCGTGTCAAGAGAGTACGCTTACCTAATGGTTATTTAGACGCTGTTATTCGGTGACATGCAGCATACCGAGGTGCGAAGCATAAGATGAGCCGCCTGCCACATTACTGTCTGTGTTTCGTGACCCCTTTAAATGTTACTTCATGACACTGCATTTACATTAAAGTCAAGCAATCGTTGCTTCTGTGTGCACTACATCAGTACAAACTTTCAACAGCATGAGCAATTTGTTGCACTGCTTAAAGGTGACATAATCCTACGTTTGTTATCTGTGGCAAACCTGCCCGCCATGGTTTAATAATAATATATGCCATAACAGAGACATTTCCAAATTTAATAGCCCTACCGTTCTGATTTCTAATGAAACTATAGCCACAGGTTTGAACTTAGTGTCGGAATAGTTCCAAACTGATTCCTAGAATTGTAGTTTAAGTCAAATATATAAACAGCGTAAACACGAAAAGACGTACATCATGTGGTAGACACCGCCAGTGCCGCGTTACTCAGATTTCCGGCTTTTGTTGTTATAGATCATGGTGACGATGTCATCTTCGTCACCGTTCTTGCTATTTCTTTCATCCTGAGTGCATGAGTCACTGAGTCTGACGACAGCACTCGTTTCACGCATTTTTCTATGCCTTTCTATCTCGCGTAATCACGCATTGCGCCGTTTGTGACAACCTGTAGTGAAACATGTCATTCTCTTAACTTCGTTATAAACAAGCTAAAATACTTTGCTTCGCGCTATACGAGAATAAGCACGTAATAATCATTAACCATGGTCTTGTCTTTATATTTCCTGTGGAATAAGGTACCATCATTCAAGCAAGGGATGTGGCCATTTGTTTCTTTTCGGCGCAGACTCAGTCTACTACATCCCAGTCTTCGACACCGAGACCATAGTTTACCCCGTGCTGCAAGAAGTCGATGACAGTGCAGTGCTTCTCCAAATTATGGACGGCTACGAACTGATGCTCCATCAAGAGTCCGTGCTTCCTCCAAGGCTACTGATCAGAACATTCAAGGATGGCAAGCCAGTGGACTCAATTGTGAGTGAGCCTTCTTCGTTATACAGAAATTGAAATCACAGCTGCTCGTAACCCAGAGCAATAAAATTAAACCGAAGGTCCTCAGATTTCAAGAGCATATCGCTGCAGTGCATATTAAAGCAACGCTTTCCAATCACCTATCAAAATAGGAGATTACCGGGGAAGAAATCTATGTGTGGTAAGCATAGAAAAAATAAGTATTTCTTCAATACACATGCGAAGTTTCAATGATGTGACCGAAAAATACAGCACGTTGAGGATGTATTTCTTATGCTGTCAATGGGGTGCAAACCAAGTTTCCAAATTTGCGGCGTATCTAAAATAAAGTGAGAACAATCAAGTATAGTGTTACACAAAGTCGCCTTAAAACCTTATTTTTACCTCCAAGTGCAGCCCTCCCGCTCGCAAATTATGAACAGCTCATACAAGCAAACACATTTGCGATTGAGCATTAGCAAATTAGAAAAAAATTACCCCACCATCCTCGGGCTATATAAATTTTGTTACCCCTGCATTCATAAACAAGCTTGATCGTAATGGCTCCTATCAAAACCAAGCAGATTACTATTAAATAACTTAAAACGTCATGATTTGTACAGTTTCTTGAGTGTTATTCACAAGTCTTGTCGCTCCGAAAAAAGCGGTCATCAAAGGTACCACACTATTAGCTAAACGTTTTGGCTAGCTGTCCCAATAGTTCATAGTTATTTCCATGAAGCATCTACTTTCTTCATTTCCGCAATTATTGCAGAAATGACTTTATTACAACAACAAGTAAGTCTACGTTTATTACGCTTATTGGTATGAGTGTCCTGACCGAAATTAAATCAGACTTTCACCCCAATACACCTAAATTATCAGATTCCACGAGAGCTGAGAGAGTCGACCCCCGCAACCGCAAAATCAAGATTTGCTTGTCTCCTCTCAATAAAAGTTCAGTTTGGTCTTACATGGGGCGTTGGGCTTGTGCGCTGTAAACCCCTGTAAGAAGAACTGGAATCATGTCGTACAGTTTCTGCACACTGAGAACTCGTTTACAAGTACCTTTCGAGGTTTGTGTATCGACTCTCGCAGACCGCATTCAATTAGCGGGCAAAGAATTGAATCACTGTCACTGTAATGTTTTACCGTGGATTAAAAACCTTTTCTTATCTTTATCTTTTCATTTGCCAGGGAAACATTTCTAACGAATAAATTTAATTTAAATAATTCTGAGATTTCACGTCCGAGAACCCCGACCTTATCATGAGGCACGCCGTAGTGGGGGACTGCGGATTAAGTTCGACCACCTGGAGTTCTTAGCGCACCTCCAGTGCACGGTACACGGGAGTTCTTGTAATTCGACCCCATCAAAAGGTGACCGCCGCGGGCGTGATTCGATCCCGCGTCCTCGCGCTTAGCCGCGCAATAGCCGCTAAGCCACCGCGGTGGGTAAAAAATTTGACTCATAAATGGACCACAGCTTCAATGAATAGATATGAGGACAAAATGAAATACAACAATGCAATTGTAAACTGCAAACTGCATGCGTCAAGCGCTCAGATCGTGTTGCAATGTGAAAGAGAACAGTAAACACCAGGCGATAAGCGTCTATAGGAATTTATTGCGCATTACCGACCACACCTCTTTATGCCACTTCCACTGTAGCCGTGCCAGAACAGGTTCTTCCGCAACCCTTTGCATCAGGATTGCGGGTCTTTGTTGCTGTCACTGTGGCAGGCGCACACTGGCCGTATTTCCAGAGTAGTGACTGCGTATCGCGCAAAGGTCTTACGATTTCGGTGATCTTTCTTTTTCACTTTGCAGCTGCGGACCACGAGGATCGGCAAGAACATCTTCTCGGACGAACACGGTGCGGCGAGCGTCATGATCCGGAGGAACCGCGATAACAATCGCACGACCGTGGTACGTGAGAGACTGACACGGTGACGACAAACGAATACACACACAAAAACGTGAAACTCAGTGCAGACGCCGCCCGAGTCAGCGCCTCCTCAGCGACGGATAAAAAAAGATCAAAGGAAAAAAAGAAAATTGTAGAAAAGTGAAATCGATCGAATCACACCAGACGACTCTCCACGTTTTATGGTCTCCCGGGAGTGCTTCAGGTTTCCGTGGCCTCGTTCAGCCGGGGCAGGTACAAACGGGCATCGCTGGGTGCCATCGGGAGCCTCCAACGAGCTGTATATGAAGAAGCAGGCAACGCGAAGAAGCTTGGAGTAAATGAGCTAGAACTTCCTTGGCGCTGTTATGCGACTCAATATTCGGCATAGCGTTCTAATTAAGGTTTCCATACCGTACGCCGCGCGGCGTACGTTCACCGAGCTCAAGGGAGATGCGGCGGAGATTGTCGGCCTCTGCCTCATTCGCGCGACGGCATCCTGCGGCGACGGCGTTTCAATGTTTGCTCCATTCGAAAGCGCCCAGGGGCTTTTTAGGCTTTCTTTTTTTGTTCCCCGCAGTGCGACACGGTTGATAAGGTCCCGAGTTGCTTGAGTGTTCACGAACAAGCCCTCGGTGTGCGCTCCAGAGAAGAATGAACAACTGCTCCGCTGCCATTTAGAAGAAGCTCCCTCGCGGTAAGGGTTACCTTGGTAATCCTTTGAACGTATGCCATTAGGGTAGAAATCGGCGCCCGAATCTCGTTTCTAGCTCACCTAGCTCACAATTCATTTTACTGAGGGGCCTCGAGCGCTGTGTATCAGCTTCCGCTAGAAATTGGTGAAAGGTTTTTGTGACTTGGTACTCTACTCGTGTTGCTCGCTCGGCGTAATATTTTTGGCACGCGCTACATCTGTAAGCTGAACTTCTGTCGCGCGGCCGGTGAAGCTTACAAGCAAGTGTTTTCATTATTTCGTATAAAACAAAATCAAAGCGACAACGCACAGCTTTTTTTCATATGATGAAATGATGCCGACGGAAGCTTGTTATGTTTCAACCTTCTTTTTATACGAGTATTTAAAACAAGACCTGTAACGCAAATTCCTCTGACAAGCGTTACTTTTCAGTGATATTGATGTATTCAGAGTTTATGGAATAGGTTTTGTAGACAGGCACGCCTTATATGACAGGAGTACGACTATAGCTGTCCATTTGAGTTCATAGCACATTATTTAACTATGTCTCTTGCCGTAAGTGACAATGTTCTCTTTTGAAACCAACGTGATAGCCAAATATTTTCTACTATTAAAGTTGTGCTGCGTGCTGCGTAACAAGGAAATTGTTTCGCTGCTCACAAAGTGTCAAGGCATCTTTCTGTGCTTTTCGTTTATTTTCATGGTTCAAGATAGCTTTCCGCACATATGGATACGTCTAACGGCGATTCCAAAATGTCTTTTACTTACGGCCTTTATTGGATCCTCATGAAGTGTGCAGTCTGCCTGAAATATGCCTGAGAGGAACGAGAAGTTTATGGGCTTCTAAACCATTGCCACATTCTGTGACGAGATAATGTCTGGTCGAAAGAGTCGGCTGTTTGCTTCTCGCGAAGCAAGCCGTTGTTTTCGATCATGCTTTGTAGATCTTTTTTTAATTTGTGAAACATATATGCGCGTGTGTACATATCTAACGGAAAACCTCTAGTTGCGGCCTAACTTAGGCCATATTAAAAGCAATAATCGCAAGCTTATGTCAGTGTGGTCCCAGAGTCTTACGCATGCATTTCTTTGCAGGAAGGAATTCTTGACACCGACCTGCGTATCATTCCGATGAACGATAAAGACAATGTGAATGCACACAAGGTATTCCGTGTCAAAGACAAGTCCACTCACGTATTGGATTCTAGTAAGCATATTATGCATTGTTACACACTGTTTAAGGAACCTTGGTTGTCGTAAAACAACCTTACATATGCTGGACTAAACCTCACAAGCCCGTCTGAACTGCCTTTGCTGAATATTCCTTACGTCCAAGGAATCACTTAGCCCAGGGACATTTATCCTTACACGTCGTAGTTCCGTACTTTTAAAGCAGTAAACGTTGATTGATGTCTAGAAGAGATGAGATGGTCGTGCGGTGAAAATACTGAGACATCACAAACATCACCATATCTTTACATGCCTTTAAAAGTGCTCAAGCTTTATCTCGGAGCCAAATCAGATTTCCCTATTCAAATGCATGTAAAACGAAGAGATTATCGCATTATACAAACGCTGCACCAATTTGAATTAATGTGGGTACGTAGGAGAGAAAACGTCAAATACTCCCAACTGTCAGAAGCCGAGTTTTGATTGAGGACCTAGAATGATATTTTATTAATCTGCTTCTTTCTATAAACAGAAGCACGAAGTTTAAAAATCGGCAACTCTGTACCCAGACCAGGCATTGAACTTCTGTAAATGCATTTGTTAGAGCATCTCATGTGGATAAATGCAACATAAATTTACAGCTTACGTGTAATTGTGCCGACGTTTACTTAAGGGTCTCGAAACACTCCTATAGAGGAATTAACGGGACCCTTATTCACGAAAAGTTCTTACATTAGAAGTTCCGTAGGAGTAAACCTCAGCCGATCACAAAGCTGGACGTATTAGCAAAGGCAGCCACCCAATGACATGCAAACATCATTTACTAAAGAACAGTTTTGTGAATTTCATTTTAATATACTTCAAAGTGGTATATAGTATATCAACTTTGTCCACTTAGGATGTATTATTAGATACAGTTTACAAATGAGCGATACCACTTTTATTGCTGAGTTACAACTGAGTTAACGCATGAGTTTCCCAAATTTTGCAATTTTTACAGTTTTTTATACAATCGGTGGCATTGACTGAAAATGTACTTATTGCAATTACCAGATCTTCAGTTATATTTAAATGTAATAAACTACATCAAAATTGGTGCAGCGGTTACCAGGAGAAACAATTTCTTCACTCCCGTGTATTAAATTGGATGACGTATGTCATCCCGTGAACGGCCACTTTTAAGAAAATGCTTTTTTTTTCAGTTCTTACCAACAACGCCACGCTAGCTGATGACATCCAGACCAATGAAGTCACCAAAGCCGACTTGAGTGAGTACTCACGAGATATGCCGCACGCTTAATTTATTCGTGGCCATGATGACAATTCTGCTGTTCTCTGCAAATGACTCGGCAGAAGATGGTCTGTGCGCGTATCATTTCGTGCCGCAACTAGGCGAAACGAGGTGGCATATCGTACGTTTGAAGTGTAAATTTTGCTAATAGGCAAGAGCCGGAAGCACTTGAGAGGTTTAAAATGGTCACTTTCGATTAGCTTATGTTGCGTTCATTTCTGCCTTTTTTCATATTGATATTAGTATTTGATTTCATGTTAGTGAAAACATGAATTCATATTGTTCTGTTTCCACGACGAACACAGGCCAATGCCCTTGTGGGTATAACAAGCAAGAAAAATTTTTTTCGTCAATTTATTCGTTGTCATTCTTGTTCTTGTTGCAGTATACCATTGACCTTTGCAATTTATCATTGGCATTTGCAAGGCACTACATTGCCAAAGTGGGCCTGCATCTGCACTTCGCTTTTTTTTTTAAATGACTGAGCGAACACGTTAAAATTGTGCGAAGTTGCTTTATCATTTTCTTTTTCAGAAGACTAACTCCCGCTTCGGTTTTTGCAGCGAACAGAACTCTGAGAGTTCGTCCTGAAGTAGTCATCATATCAGACTCGGTGCACAACAGCAACTTCAAAACACGCGGTGATCTCATCCGTTATGTCGGGATCTTCATTAACGCCGTAAGTGAATAACCTGCATCTTCAAACTTATATTGAGGAGTCAGTTAGCACGATTTACTACGAGTCACTGGTCTTTTCTTCGAAGCCCGGCTTATATTTTACTAAAGGTTCATTCCACAGAACTTTATTCTAATGCACTGACAAATGAAATAGCGGTATTATTCGCTCAAAAGCGAGGCCTTGATAAACAAACGGCCGGTTTGGCGGATACAAATTTCACCTTCAGCACTGTTCTTAAAGAACGTGAGCACGAGGTCGCGGGATCGAATCCCGGCCACGGCGGCCGCATTTCGATGGGGGCGAAATGCGAAAACACCCGTGTGCTTAGATTTAGGTGCACGTTAAAGAACCCCAGGTGGTCAAAATTTCCGGAGTCCTCCACTACGGCGTGCCTCATAATCAGAAGGTGGTTTTGGCACGTAAAACCCCAAATATTATTATTATTATTAAAGAACGTGAAACGTTGCGTCTCGGATCCCAGTTACTGTCCGGTTGAAAAAATACAGTGGTATTGTATCGACTTAGTGAAACTTAGCCGTCAGCTTGGTAAACATGCAAGGTGCCGCTGCTGCTTTTATTTACCTATATTATATTGTAAGGTGTAAAGGAGGCTTCGAATGGTTCTAGAGCTAGCAAGGATGCGGCTAAGCGACACGTAATTTGCCTTGAGTAAAAAAAACTGTAATTTCCTCGAACCATGATTCCCACAGCAAAAACGCTTCATACGGGCTTTTTCTTATGATCCTTTTATTCAAATTGTTGTGTGTCTTCCTCTTCAGTGTCATTCTGGAGAGCAGCACGGTGCTTAGTTTCTACGCCATTCACCGGAGTACAACTAATAAATACAACCCTATTATTAAATCTGATATACGCTGATCATGGCTTCTACATGCGGCAATGCAAGCGTTCACTTATCCCTCGTGCTCAAATTTTATAGGTCAATCTCAGGTACGCAACAGCCACAGGAATCGACATCAGAATGAGGCTAACGGCGATCATTATCAGCACGGTGAGTTGTAGCGCCAAAAATGTTATCCCAACTGTATTTGAAAATGCTCCAAGCACTTTGCGGATTACGTATTTCATTTCGACCCTTTGTCTTGTCAGCCTGATCAAGAAACCTACATCAAGTACGCCGGGAACTACGTCAATGCAGACCAAACCATTGCCGCGCTCACACTAAGGTTGGCTTCGGGCTACATTCCTGGCAACTACGACATGGCATACCTCCTCACAGGGTAAGAGCGCTTTGTAGCACTTCTATACACCGTGCCAAATAAGCTGGAATTCCTCGTGTAAGCGCTATAAAAATTCCTCTGTAACTACGTGAAAATTCCTAGCAATCATTATTCCTGTACTTCTAGGGTATCAGACTGCTACCCTGCCAACACTTGAGTACGCGTGTGTGACATGAGAATCCTTGCACGCACAAGAATGCAAAAGCAGGCATTAAATGGTTTAGAGACGTTCGACCCCATTTATTTTTGATAAATTTAGGTCTACCGATTCAGCTTCCACACTCATGCTTCATAACTATATCCCTAAACTGGAGACGCGAAGGAAGAGAGCAAAACCTACATTTCTTTACTCACAAGGCACGCAGTCAGCGAAATTTCATGCGCCACGCATAGGTAACACCTGTTTCATCACACTTGTCTAGACATCGCCGTGAACACAATTTGCTGCCTTATCGCGCACATCAAACAGTTTATGTTGTTCTGTTTTCCAAGCCTATCACCGAGTGCAATACGTTATCGGCTGACGTCATCACAGTTGATCCTGCTAGTGCGTTCGAACGAGCGGCTGCTTCACGCATTAATGCTTGAATTACATACTTCGTAACTCTTGGCTGCATGCATTCATTAACAGGAACGTTGAACTTTCATTATATAAAACATTTTTTCTGTTTAGACCGCGGTTGATGTTATTCCTCAATTGGCACTTGATTTCTTTGTTACTCAATAACCACCAAATACATTAAATAAATCAAAATAAATGAAATAAGTTTTCGTCATCCTTTTCATTTCATGTTCATGGAGGTGCGAGCACAAAGCTCGCAAATCATCCCAGTCTCGCACCCTTTACACTTAACACACAGGGTATCCTAGCTAACTTTATCCAGAGTTTAAAAATATGCGTATGCCAGGTAGCTGGGCAGAACGAAGGTAATGTTGCTTGCCGTCGCTTGGAGCTACTCAAATTACTTTTTTTTATCCCACCTAATTTGATAATTAGTCTTATTTGATTAACCAATTTCTCAAAAATTATAGTTGCATGAATAGTGCCAATGAGAAAACTTTAGAGCGTCATGAAAAACTTCCGGTACAGCTTTCTGCTGCTGAATACGTACTACATAATAGTCTTTTATTGAGCGTGAAAGAAGCCCGCAAATGCACGCAAAATTGCCGCGCTACTGGCCGCTCGAGGCACTTTGCGTGTATTCGTGGGCCTCTTTCACGCTCGGAAAAACACTGTTATGTAACACGTATTGAGCGAAAGAAAGCTGTATCGGGAGTTTTGTCATGTTGCTCTACAATTTTCTCACTGACACTTTTCATCTAATGATATTTGAGAAGTTGATTTATTAGTTAAGACTAATTATATAATTAGACAGAATGAGAAAATAATTTGAGTATCTTCAAGCGACGGCAGACAACATTACCTTGGTTCTTTCCAGCTACGTGGCATTCGCATATTTTTAATCTCTTGCTAAAGTTAGCTGGGACACCCTGTATAATATACTTGAAGTTTATTTATAGCGCAAGAAAGAAACAAGCAGATATTTTCAGCGGAACTTTCAGTTGCATATAATGAATCTTCGCTATTTATCTGATTCACTAACTTACGCGAAAGCGTTTCTCTTGCCTAAATGTTAATTCCGTCCGTTCCTCCTAAAGGCTTGCCGCTCATTCGTTCGACGAGTCCGACGTTTCGCACTAATGCCTACGTCATACTTACAGTTTCTTTACAGTCAAAGGCTAGTAATTAGTCTTAGTTAATTAGCATAAGCTTTTATTATCGAGACCATGAGGTTTGTGATTTGTACATTCCCTACCAAAGCTAGAAGTTTCCGGAAATCGTTTGATATAGTAGTAATAAACTTTTATGAGTCAGCAATGTGACATTCATTCAGTTTCCTGTGCATAACGTTAGTATCGGCGGTAATTGGAACAAATTGCTAACTTGTGTATCTTAATTTACAGGCGAGACATCGCGCAAGTGACACCGTCCAACTCGCTGCACATCGCTGTCGCCGGTGAGGCACTGCTTCATTATTGTGTTAGAGTGCTGCAAGATCGACTTTTTGTTGTGTAGTTGTCACTTGCAAATTTTATTACTGTATACAGTGGCAACAGTGCATTATCATGAAGGCACGCTTCCCTGTCAGCAGCTCTATCATGTCTAATACAGCAAGACTCATCTGGATCAGTGAGATAATCAACTCAGTGTTATCTTCTAGCATATCAAAATTGTTTGGGATATCATCGTTCACAGTCTTATAACCTATGATCCGCACTTATATCAGTAATGTTATCGCTAGTCACACGACGCAAAACTTCACGAAATACATGTGTAATATACGTATTTCCAGCTATAGAAGCTACCGACACAATGGAACCACTACCTTTCTTGTAAGCTCCCAAACGAAAGTACCTTTTTACGCCACAACGTCATGAACATGCAGATCTCAATGCATTTCAATTTCTTTCCCCACGAGAAAAACTAAGACTGCCAGTGAGAGCGCAGACAAAATTATCATATTCCGGTATTTGTTCTTCCTTAAGTGCCGCATTGCAAAAATGCCTGCTTAAATGTGATACGAAAGCGTTGCGTTTAGCGAGAACTGGTCGAACCCTTTAAGCGCCCACTTCGAAAGTGGACAAAGTGCGGCATCACAAATCCGGTGGTTGAAGCCAACTTACGCTAAATCTGCGGAAGTGTGGAATCTCGCATTTGAAATTGAAATGAAAAACGCGAGCATGCGTGCGTGTTTCTGTGATACCGAGTGTACAGTTGCGTTTTTTCGAGATTCAACGTACAATGACGTCAAAACTTGCTTAAAACTGGCATATTACAACCGTTTCAGCACATGTACCAGCAGAAATTTGAGTATCATATTCTCTTTCTGCAGGCGTGGCCTACATCGGAGGTGCTTGCACCGTGCAGAGGACTGGTTTGGGCGAAGACATTCCGGGAACGTACGACGGCGTTCAGGTGGCAACGCACGAAATGGCTCACTTGTAAGTGCCAGCATTGTTGGCCTTCTCATGTCATTATTATGAAAACAAGCCCTACCTTTATTTCACCAAACACATATGCTCGATATTATTGTCAGGGCATACTGCAACAAATGCACGTGGAATCTGTAGGTCAAACCTTGGCGCAGTGTGTTGAACCTTCAGAATTGAATATTGTTCCCTAAATACAGAAACGCATCCTACCACAGCACCCTTCTTTTCTACGCAGCACTTGACTAGTCTTTCTACGCAGCGTATAATGTCAATCCTGGTGAAATTTTGTTGGCGCCCTACGAAAAAAGAAATAAAGGTGATTGAAAGGCTTCCAGAGTTGCTGTATAATATACGACATCCGCGAGGTACTAATGCTTCACTATGGTAGAAGCTCTAGCAAGAAAATTTCCAAGAACAGACTTCAAGCTCTGGTACATTGCCATTTGGAGGAAGGTACGCTAGCTAGCACACTATGCATTAAATTTATCCTCTATCCATGCTGGCTCTCGAATGGCTATGCGTCGTGGTCCCAACACCTGGGAATACGCCCCTAATCAACCAGGCGCCTCTCCTATTGTCTTCACCCAGAATGGGATGCGTTCACGACGGTGACCCTCCACCGGACTACCTTTCCGACTCGCCTGGAGCAACCGACTGCCCTTGGGACGATGGCTTCATCATGAGCTACAAGGACGGAGGCCTGAACAAGTACATGTTCTCGCAGTGCTGCGTCAACCAGATTATGCATTTGCTAAGGTGAGCACATACGTTTCGTTTCATTTGCTCATCTGTCAAACTATAGCTAAAGGTACCTGTAGTTTATCGTATTGCCCCGCAGCTGTGTGAGTGATATATTCGTTGTTTCCTCTATCAAATTCCCAGGAAAAAAGATCATTGCAGAAACGTGGAGGTCCGACAGGCTCCGATAATAACGGGGGTCTTTTCGAGTGGTTTCCGTAAAAGTTTATGGAAGCAATCTCTGATGTAGTAACGCTTTCATTGAGGTCTCGTCTACAAATTTTCCGTACCTTAATTTCTGACCTTGTTCGGGTTGTTATCGTGAGTCACAGAAATGAAATCACCTGTGGTAGAAAAACCTTGCCGTAACAAAGAGGGCATAGTCACGCTACCTAAGAAACAGCTCCCACAATTTCAGACCACTTTTTCATGATTCCTGCGAAAATGGCAGTTTTCGACTCAATAAGTATGTTGAGGTTGATTAATTCAATTCAACTTCCAAGTTATATTTCGGACAACCGCTGTCCAGTAGCATGGGACTAAAGGCAGCATATCGGCCTGACGTGGTGCCGGGCACCTGCCAACGCTATGAGACAGAGCAAGGAATAGTCAAAGTGACATACATCAGCAATGACATACACTGCAGTGGCATAGCTGTAAGAGAAAACATGTCTTTGCTAAGAAAAATGTTCAAATACGGCAGCAAATTCTGCGAACAAGTGTGAAAATAATAAATAGCAGATAACTCCAAAAAATGTTTTGAAGTTTGCATGCACAACAGTAAGTCGATTTAGTTTTTTTTAACAATTGCGTAGTCATCACATCATGGGCTAAGTGAAAAATAAGCGGTGACTTGCTCAGAAAAACTGCGATAACATATAATGTCATCTGTGATTCATACCGCAATATTGAAGCAAGAGTAACAAAATGTGCCACGGCATACCTATACTTAAATAGACATACCCATACAATTATGCTGGTAGTACTTGTTTCGTTGAAGTAAAATAATCTAATACAAAAAAACGTTTAGCTGTGACAAGGTGCGAACCGCCAAAGTATAATTGGCACTGTGCGCATTCATGTCACAACTTTCATTTTAATAGGCTATGCAAACATAAGGAATACAAAAACTGCAAATATAACAAAAACACATCATTCATCGAATTGCAAATTTATATGCTTACGATCAAGACATCTACATCGTTACATAAAACCACTGATTAAAAAAACAAAATTCAACCCTGTAATGTTTGCATTTATTTTATTTTTCAGACGTGGAAGTCATAACTGCCTTCTGGAAGAGTTCAACTATCCGCTAAGACTAGACAAGCGTCTCCCAGGAGAGCAGTTGCACCCAATCGACTACTGCCGGATACGATTCCCTGAGATACCCTACGTGTGGACGGACGGAGTGAGTGTATACTTTTGTGTCCTGCTATAGGAATATAAGCAATCTGCGCGCACCGATGATCTTGTGTGTCTTACAAGCTTACAAGCGCAATTTCGAGCTCAATTATGGCAGCTTCAAATGACGCAAATTGCAGTGAGGTGGAGAGTCGGGTTAGTCTTTCAAATTCATTGCGAAGTATTTTCGAAGGAAAACGGCTCACAAACACAAGTAAAACAAAAGAAATTCTTGTCTTCTTTATTTACTTGTTTTTGCCTTTCTCTGTGTTCAGTGTGTGTCAGCCGTTGCGATAAAAAAAATCGTGGCAAACTGAGAAAAGATTTTTCTAAACTCGAAGTTAATATATTTGGCAAGCTTGCAGAAGCTTCTCGCCAGGCGTTATTCCTCGAGCAAAAGAAGAAAGAGTGCACAATATGATCTCAATTTTATGACCACACTGTTACTATACCTGGCCAGGTGTTATTGTAGTACACTGTCTGGCAGTGCTCTCGTTTCTATAAGCATGCAATAATAAGCCCTTCAAACATTTTTGATGGACCGCACAATAGCTTTAGATGCAACTTTCAAGACGAGTGTTGTTGCTAGAACATTTATTGCGTTTTATATGAAGCCGCATGGATAAAATTGTATGAACACGCAATGCAAACAATGCGAAGGAAGATTTCTCGTCAGTTGGCATGTACACCGTGAATAATGACCGCGTAATACATCTCAAAGTGGCCTCTGTCCATAGATGTCATGTTGACAACCATAACTTTTGATATTTATTGTGATATTACGCCTAAAATATTGAAAGAGCCCATGACCCAGTCGTCCAACTCTTGTCACTTTATCATTTTAACTGAGTATGGTGGTCAATATATTTATAGATAAAGACAAAAACCGGTTTTCTACGCGCAAATTCTAACTAGAAATTTCCATTTGAAGCTGTTTCCTCAAAGCTTCTCCCACCGATAGTGACTGACATTTTATCATAAAGTGTGCGGCGTCAGGAAACGTGGCACCACCGCTGTGTCGTCTGCTCCAAAACAGTTGGAAACCAGATCGCGCGATTTAGTGCGCAAGCTCTAGCAACCAACGGTGGACCTAAAAAATTTAAATTATGCGGTTTTACGTGCCAAAACTACTTTCTGGTTATGAGGCACGCCGTAGTGGAGGAGTCCGGGAATTTCGATTACCTGGGGTCCTTTAACGTGCACCTAAAGACGTCACCCTTGATTTGTACTCGCCGCTGTCACTCGCGGAAGGCAGCACCTACCAGACACCGTGCACATGCAGAAACCATCTTCCCGGCTGACCACTGGCGACACATTTCGACCATGACATTTTTCCTACTTGTGCGATCGCTTCCGGCATTTGCAATGCATAAAAGCATAGCCTTCTAGATTAGCTTCCGTTACTTTGAGCGGGCCGTTGATGGGGGTGTGTTTTAGTTCATCACCAGTCGTTGTTACCAAACTAATATATGACTCAACTGCGACATGAAAGTTTCAAATACATATTTTCTACCGCACATATTGTGCTCAAACTTTAAGACATTGCTGTGGGTCGCGTACGGTTTAACATTCAATGACAAATTAAAGCTCAAAATGTTAGGGTCGCGGCCCATTTAAGGTCATATTTGCACTCATTGAATCTATTGTCATTTTGTCGCCATGGTTCCCTACTCTTTGACGCTTTGGTCGACGCTTTCACCAGCTGATTACCATGGCAGAATCATAGTGTAATTTTATTTATTTATTTATTTATTTATTTATTTATTTATTTATTTATTTATTTATTTATTTATTTATTGTACCCTCAAGGTTTTACAACATTGTAGAGGGCAGGCGCATAGAAAGAATATATACAGATTTTGTAAGGAGCACTTCATATAAAATAGCAAATCAAAAAGCAACAAAGATGAATTAAAGATAATAGCATGTTGTCATAAGGTACACGTAATGACTAAGATGGCAACGCATAGGTCATTGCGCTATGTACGCGTACACGCGCAAAAGAAAAACATCAAAGGAAAGAAAAAAGATAACTGTAAAAAAACTTTTAAGAGGGATATTGAACTGCTTAGAGCTTGTTAGGTGTTATCTGGTCGGGGTCCCATACGGAAGAAGGGTATTCCAGCACAGGACGAGCGTAAGTGGCATAGAACTGCTTCTTTAATGAGATGGCGCAAGGAAAAAGTTACGTTTTAGGTAACCGACCATACGATTGGATCTGGATGTTACGTAATAAATGTTATCAGCCCACGACAAAAAGTTGGTAATGTGTACACCAAGATACTTATAAGGCCGAACATATTCAAGGAAGACTGCGTTCAGAGTATACGAGTAGTTAGGGATAGGTGTGTGGTTGCGGGAAAATCTCATTGTTTCTCACCATCACCATCTCACCATCGTGTTGCCATTGTGTTTCTGTACATACCTTTTTTTGTGACAATGGCTTACAAAAGTGTTTAATCCCTCATGCAATATCTTCAGATACAGAAGTATTTGAGCAGAAAGTGAAATGAAACGAGATCTTATTTTGTTTTCGCAATGTCTTCTCTCTGCTTCATACCAGAACCCGGCGGACTTGCTGCAATGCAAGATACGTTGCAGCTACCCTGTAAATCCATATACGGGTCTCTACGTGTTCAGGCAAGCGAACGCTCTGGACGGTACGACATGCGCAGAGGGCAAGGTAAGTTCTGACACGAGTGGTCTGTGTGCCTCGAATATTTAATGAGAATAGCCAGAAAACTTAAAAATGAAAGTCCGTGTACCAGTTCCGCAGCTGAGTGTTAAAACGTATGATTGGCATAAAACGCATGATAGCGTCCAAAATCCAAATAACAAAAGACATGACAGTCAAAATCACAGCATTAACTTCGGCTGCACTGGGTTCTATAGAGTTCTTTATCGTATAGGGTTCTACAGCAGTCGTAAATCCTCATCATAGCACAGTTCCTAATCTAAAAAACCTCCATTATACCACACTTTCTTCCGCCATCATTCAATTCAATAAATCACTGCTTGTTTCAAGACACTGTGGGGTGCTGGGCCGAGAAACACAAAAAGATTGTCTCCGGCTCATGATTCATTCGTGAAAATTCAAAGCTAAGGAGAGCATTCGTTTGCCTGCACTGGTTAAGGAATAAATGCGCTTGCTTTTCTAAAGTGCATTCTATTTTTGTATTTTGCAGAAATGCATCAACGGTGTATGTCAATGAAGTCACTCAAGACAAAATCAAGAGGAGACGTTCGACGAAATCCTCTCTGTACAGTGTATAAAACGTCGCGCGGCCGCTGCGTTATTTAATTTGCAACTCGTGAAACTGTACCCAATAAATCCTCGCTGTTTTACACAACATCGATTATGTTGCTCAATGCCTTGCGGGAAAGATTGCAGAACCGTTCCAGATCATGTGAAATCCGAAGCGAAACAGACTACGAACACAGGGTAAAGGTTTACTGCGGCCCTAAAGTCGGCCACTGCTTCACAGTCGTATACTTCTTCTTCTTCTCTTTTGTATATCCGCGTCTCTTTTTCCCGCTTCTAAGCAACATACCTCTCCTCGCACACAAAACCCACCGGGCGAGTCAAACTGGCTTGTCGTGGCTGCCGACGTGCGTGACTTGTCTTCCTGCAAGGTGTCTGCCAGTGTTCGTGAGGCACTCGAGAGCATAGTTCACGTCGCTGATCTTGTCAAGGACAACACCCGATCCATCGTAGTTTGCCAGCAGCGTTTGGCACAACAAGGAACGCACAACACAACGCTTCCTTGCGTTTGGCAAGGAAGCGTGGCACAAACCACGCTTCCTTGTGAGAGTCCAAAGCCAAACTGGATAACGAAGGGGATAAATAACCGGCCGATGTCATGCGTCGTAGCGTGCTTTGGCGTTTTCTCCCAACACCAAAGTCCACAGACGCGCAAGTCGCCGAGTATCTCCACCGGGGCATAGAGTATCGGCGACCGTCAAGTTGCCATGGGGGTAGAACGGTAAGACAGAGTCAAACGTATACCTGGGCGGGCGAGCACATAAAATGAGGGAGCTGTAGACGGTCGTCTCGTGTTTGGCGGTATTGTACGCGTGAGTAATAAAAGGTGGAACTACGTACCAGTTCTTGTGACCGGACGGAACGTACATGGACAGCATTTTGGCGGTCATTAGATTAGTGCGCTTCATGAGGCCTATCGTTTGTGGATGACACGGTGTCGAGTGCCTGAAGTACGAGTCACATAAACGTGGAAGCTCTTCCACGATATCAGCTGTGAATTGACGCCTTTTATCGGACATCCGCGCTGTGAATTGAGCTTCACTCCGCGCCTCTACCAAACTGTTACGAGCACGGGGAAAAGGTTTATGTGGGCCTCGTAATCGACTACGAAACGCAAAAAACAGACTTTGCTCAGTAGTCGTCCTTTTCTTCTTCCCTTTCAAATATCCGCGTCTTTATTTCGAACTTCGACGCAACAATATTTTTCAACGAAAATGCATTCCATATTAGTTCACCCCGGTACACGTGTGAGCAAACGAGCCCGAGCAGACAGTTTGATTCTTGTATAGTAAGGGCTGTCATGTTTGCTGTCAACTAGAATTCTACTTCACAATACAGTATGACTGTGCCGTCTATACTAAGTCTCGCTATGGCTTCGCTCTTACATACATTTGCGCATCCGTACACGCTGTATGCATGACTCTTAAAAACGCAAATGACCATACTATGGTGGCCTTGGGTCTCGTAGCATATCGGTCTCACGGGCTAATGCTAACCTTCTTGCGGGACTTTCTTGCATTCCTTGTTCTTCCAGACGTGTAGAACAGATTAAAATTCATAAAGCCATCGCAAGCCTGAAGATATGACAAGGCAGCCGCTCGTAATCAGCCTGATACTGCTTCACTCTGCTGCGCTGGCCAAAAACTAATAATTTAGCCAATAAAACGGCGCACGATTCTGAGTAAAAAATACGTGCAACAGTGACCAAGTATCGATATATGATCAAGAACCAAATGTGTTATCACGCGAAGAAAAGCGTAACGATGGATAACCGGCATTTACTCATTTCCAAGCAGCATCACAGAAATAAAACGGCACATATGTTTAGAAGATCTTTCGCTACGCCGTGTTGTTTCCCGCCTCTCTTTCCTTCGAGATATCGTCTTCAATCGCACATCACTAAACAAAGAGACTTATCTACAACCACCAACATACATATCTGGGCGCCGCGACCACTTACTTAAGATAAAAGAAATATGCGCGCGCACAACAACATACCAAAACTCCTTTATTCCCCGTACAATCCACGAATGGAACCTGCTGCCTCCTGAACTAATTGAAGTTGCTTCTGATGTCGCATTCCCCACTGCTCTCCAAGCATATGTTTGCAGATAAAAATGCACTCGCCATTTGTAATCTTCTTTGATGTTTGTTTTGCAATGTTAGCCAACGTGCTGTGAAAATAAGTGTAACTTGTTACCTGGGCTAAACTTGTTCTTTGTGCTGTCTCATGCGCTCCCTTAAAATGTAACACATGTATGATTAGTATTGTACCCATGGTCTGAAGTGTTTAACCTTTTAAGAATGTGCAATCTTGTATTTTATATTGATTATCTGTCCTCCCTACTGTAATGCCCAATCGGCGAAGTAGGTATGTAAATAAATAATAAATAAATAAATAAATGGAACACACTGCAAACAAAAACAAAAGAAACAATCATCGAAAGATTTTCTAATATCTTTATGTGAACAAATCTAGTATGAACTTTTGATCTCTGAGCTCCTGTACTAGCCGATGGGTTCTTGAATAGAACTTATCTTGACACGAAAGCTGCGCACCCTATCAAAGTGAGAAAAGGTACAGCTTACTGCAATATTACAGCTGAAAAGCCTAACTGGTACTTTAAAATTTACAATGAAATGTTGTAATCCTCGTGCCATCGTTTTCAGCCACACGTTTTGTCTCTTTCTTGAAGTAAAGAAGCACCTGCAATAAGGAACAAGACACATATACACTGACCAAAAGTGTTCGTTGTTTTGCCTATAGGTTCCTTTTTGTTCCCGTCACTGTGGCTCACGTACTGCTTCATAATCATGGTAGGGGTGGGACAGCAAAGAGGAGGGGACTGGTCAGCCATCGGCTTTAAGTTGGAAGCAAGACAACTTTTCGCCAAATGATGAAGCAGACGTACTTCAGGTATAAAGTGACTACCATCCCAAAGGGATGAAGGTAGGTATTTTTTTTCGCAAGTGCCAGAACAGGTCAAAGAGCGCCATGACGCTTGGTGATGAATGGCAATGACAAGATAAGTTGCAAATGGTGGACGCGAAATGGCTGTACATCGGCCGAAAATTATTCGCTGTAAATGGCGTAGCAAATTTATCTGTTAAAATAAGGTCAACGCAGAATGAGTTTTACGGCTATAAGAGTACGTTATGAAGGATTAGTTACTAATATGTGATAATTATAGCATCACAAATAATTCAGTTAACAGAGGCATTCTGCGCAAGGGTGGCGAGGCATGCGTTCTGTAAGTGACTCCATTGTAGCTGCAGCTTCCAAGACGAGTCTGCGCTACAAAAAGCCTGGCAAAATGATTTCTATCGTATTCGTTTCAGTTAAGAACATTATTACTATTCTAAAATTAAATAGAGGTCATTGTTTAAAAACAACGCTGGTTGCAGATGTATATTATGGTGGTGTAAGGAAGGGAAGTACTTTTTCCCTCCTGTTCTACTAATGGGCACTGAACGAGAAACGAAAGAATAAGTCTACTGCCACACCTACTGCATGTTAGAGGGTTCTTTCTCTTTTGAAGATAGGAGTGAGTACTGTAGGTGTGCCCTGTTCTTAATCTACAAAGCAGTACTTCCTGGTGCCTTGTTTCCTCAGAGATCCAGTTCTCTATTTTTGTTTTGATTAAGTGCAGTTTGTTGGATGCCTTTGTGTCCCACTGCCATCTGCCAATATCTCCGTAGCTCATGTCGTAAAAATGGCTTAAGGTTTCCGTACGTGCAGGTATAGTAATGTCTGCATCACAAAAAGCTACAGACGCTTCCCTTTCGTCAGCAACGTCGTTGACCTCGGGCCTCTGTGACCAGGCACCCAACAAAGAACAATTATTTGGTTGGACATGTACGCTGAGCACAGAAGATTGTCGACTTCATCAAGAATAGAATTTTTGTGTTTTCGTAGACTCGATGGGCCGCTAACAACACTCAATGAGTCTGTGAATATGTCAGTGTTTATTATACTAGTTTGTTTTATATGTTTGATCACAGAGAGGATCGCATATGCCTCCGCTGTGAAGTGGGTCATAAAATGCGTGCAGCGCAAGCAACACCTGTACGCCGCAAGCGCCACTACAGAAAAGCGCTGGAGAAGTTTTACTCCGTGTATTGCTTTTACACCAACCAGTGTATATAGTCGTAGCCACAGTTATAAGCCGTTGTCCTATTTAGGATATATAGCTTGCGAACTTTTAATCGCAATGTGAATCACAGATCACTTTGCGGCAAGCATAAAACAAAGAGTGGGAGGGCCAAAAATAGTTTTATCGCGATTTAAAAGCCTGGCGCATTCGCAGCCTGGCAAACCTGACTCTCTGAAACCTGAAGTGTACTACGTAGACAAAAGCTGCACGACCACTTACTTCCCCGCCTCATTAAAAAAAAGTTCGCAGAGATATCGCTTAGGTCGAACCGACAGCCGTGTCACATGGCCAGCCAATTGATGTTTTCGCTGGTGAAGGCAAAGACCGCTATCATACAAGTACTTCTGTAAGTAAGCAGCAGCTACGAATGCAGAAACTTGCGACAATTGCCTTCAATCAAATTTTTCTTAAGTATCTGCGCTGTTTTGTTAACCGGCAAAAGAGTGCATAATCAGTCATTACCGTTTGATAATATCTAACAGCTAGGCGGGACACACTCATTAGTTCATTAACATCTCCTAAAGCTTTAGTGAGTACGAATGGGACGGGACATATCGATTAACATTTATATTACTGCAATTTCTAAATCTTTACTTTTGCCTTCATACTGCGTAGGGGTGTGCGAATTGTGGTTTTCGAGACGGAATCGAATACGAATGTGATAGTGCCAGAATCAAATCGAATCAAATCGAATATCTCATAGTTTTCGAAAAATGAATAGCCGTTATCACAATTAATATCGAAGTGTTTAGATCACAGTGATCTCGTTCTTAAATAACCAAATAAAAATAAATCCGAAGATAACAGTAGCAGCGTACAAGTTCCGCAGGTCTCTAGAATGACGCGAATTGTACAAAGCTCACAATATGTCAACCATCGCATTTTACGTGCAGTTTATCGCTCCACAGTTGAGAAACAGAGGTTCACCGTTGAAATAATTTCTGACATTACAAAACGCTTCGCTCATATTATATTAAATTTGACCTTTTAAAATAGTTAGGTGTACGGAAAGAAAAGGCTGTCAGGTATTGCAACTAATCGAGACGATTAATTCTCACAGTTTAACGTCTGGGAGACTAAGCGCTAAGCCTGACGCAAGTGTGGAGGTCGCCTGTAAAATTTACATTGTCTTAGGTAATTTGCATGCGCTCTTTAGCCTGTGTGGACGATCGTTTTCCAATCCCTGCTCATTGGAATACGAAACAAACTGCTGGACACAGGCTAAGCAGCCAAACGCCACAATCACAGCCACTGTAGCCGGATGCTGTGGAGTTTTTGATAATGACACCAGAACTGAAGGATGTCTTCCCAGTGTTGGCCAATCGTTTCTGTGAATTCCAATCCAAAAAGAGCGTTTCTTCGCTTGCCCTGGTTAGGTAGGAAAGTGTGTTCTTTCTCACTTGTATTCCCTTCCGTCTAATTTAGTTCAATAGCGTAAACGGTGCATATATATTAGTGAACTAACCGAAAGGAGATGTTCGGCGCAATCCTCTCTGCACAATTTCGCATGGCCGCCGTGTCATTCAATTTGCTTATAGTAAAGGTACAGCCGCCCTGATTTTTAATAATATATCGCGAGCGTCGACTGAACTGCTGGTGAGCGCCTTATAAGGGCGATAAGCGTGCAACAAGAGCGTGCAACAAGGCGAGTGCAACAAGGCAACAAGGCTCGTGCGCGAACTCTCGCCTTGTTGCACGCTTATCGCCGTTATAAGCAGTTATAAGCAGTTCAGTCGACGCTCGCGCTATATTATTAAAAATCAGGGCGGCTGTACACTAAACAGATCCTAGCTGTCTTACAAAGTGCTCATCTCGTTACGCAATATCTCATGTGATAGGCTTCTACTAACACTGTAACAGCGCTTGCGAAAGCTTCAACTGAAGTAAAACAGGTTTTCTCATAAAATTGTACTCGGCGTGATTAGATGTACACAGAAGCTTTCATCCGCGGTCCCTGTAATTCATCGATCCCACAACGTGGGAACGATCCCACAATGTTGGAACGATCTCACAACCTTCGCATACGAAGGTTCTGGGATAATTAGCCACCTACGGCAAGTTGTTTTTTCATCCACTTTCATTTCCATTAATTTATCGTTTCTTTATTTAATTTATTAAACACAAAATAATTTTTCCTATGTTGTCCTTGGTGTCAGTGTTTGTTGGCTTCTTATGATATTGTTGAAGTCAGGTAGGACAAGCACAGGATCCGACGATATAGCTTCAACAAGGTACTTCCTCGCTTTCTCGCACTCTTTACTTCACATAAATGGCACATCCTTTTGCGTCAATTTAGTGAGGCATAGTGTCTTTGCAGCGTAATCCTTAACGAACGCATGGAAATGACCGGCAAGTCGAAGGCAAACATGAAGTGAGTGTAGGTCATATGGCTTGACGAGCTTCTTCATCCTTTGTACAGACTTCTGTTTTGTTGTTTTAGTTTTACCGTCAAAAACTCTTCCCAGAAAGACAACATTCGTTTGAAAAAATTCACTCTTGTTCTCTTTAATTTTTAACTTTGACTTGCTGAGGGCTTCTAACAAGCACGAAAGGTGTTTTTCATGTTCTTCTCTTGAACCTGAGTATATGATGATGTCGTCAATGTATACGTTACAAAACTCTCCCAGGAACTCATCAAGAATGCGATTCATCATTTTCTGAAACCAAGCTCCAGAATTCTTCCACCCAAATGGTAAGCGGTTGTACTTGTAAAAATTGAAAGGCGTTGTGTACTGCTTGTAATCGTCTTGTAGTGGCACCTCCCAGTACCCTTTACAGAGGTCTATCCAAGAGAAAAAATTTGATCTTCCAGTTTCATTGATGACCTCGTCTATTCGGGGCATAAGGAAAAGACACAAATCAGCCTGCCAGGCACGTACCCAGGGGGGGGGGGGGGCCCGGGGGGGCCCGGGCCCCCCCCCGAAATCATGTGGCATACCCCCCCCCCCCCCCTCCCCACCCACGCCACCACTCCTCACACATTCCTGAAGCGCCGCCAGATCAATGTTGAGACTTGGCAGCTGTTCATCGGTCAGCATTATGCTGCCTTTTTCACTCCTTTTAGGTGGCGGTAGTTATCGGCATCTCTTCTAATGTGAAGGAAAGTTTTCTCATAGATTCCGCACCCACGCGATTAACTCGAGATGCGTTCACTTGTCACCATCTATTCAACCGTCACGCGCATAGCTGTTGCTTTTGTTAGTTCAACCTTCTTTGTTTAGGCTGATCCTGGGACCAGGAGAGGGATGCGACTGTTACTCAGCTGGCCTGTACTCTCATGGAACGAGTTGCGGCTGGAGAAAACGCCAATTGCGTTTAACTTTTGCCTTTGCTTCATTATTTCCTTGAATTACGGCTCGCCGCGACGCTGGCAGATGCCCGGAACCATATACACGTGATATGGGTTAGATAAGGTGGGAAATAAAATAATGTGAAAGAGCGTCCATCATGAAACCCTGCAATAACCCTTAAACCCATAAGCAAGATGACTGTCGCCCGTTACCTTGTCTGTTTTTCCCTAATTGTATAGCACTTTTTGTGAAAAATTGGCAACTGGAAACAAAAATCGCAAGGAGTTGAGAAATTAAGCGATCTACTAAGGGAGAGAACAAAGGCAACAACCAAACTGCAAGCAAAAGCGAATAATAAAAAAGTTAACCGTTGTTTATGAGAATATTTATGGATCAACATCTTTTTATTTAAAAAGTAAGTAGAGAAAACGCCGCCGGAAGTGGAGAGCAATTACTTGTTTTGAATGACGCTTCTACAGTTATCGGTCGAACCGCCTCACGTAGCCACTTCTCTGCTGTGCTTATGTGGGTGTTTTTATAACCTTCCGCGGTGAGCGCAGTACGTCCAGAATTGCAGAGTTCTGCGCTCCACGCAGTTGTATGGGACTGGCGGCCGCACAGCGTTACGCAATTCGCGGAACTGTCAAAACTGATCCACAAGGCGAAAATAACTGATATTCGAAACTATAACATGAGAAAGACTGAAGAAGCCGTAAAAAATGAACGCAGCCTGAAATCAGTAAATAAGAAGCCTGGCATAGGACAAACCATGATGTATTCACTAAAATATAACAAGGATAATATCATAAGCAATCTCGAAGATATAGTAAAAGCAGCGGAAAAATTCTAAGCTGACCTGTATACACTACCTGGAGGAGTCACGATACCTTACTTAGAAACAGTAATGAACAGGATACAGAAACTCTCCTATAGCTAGCGATGAGGTCAGAAGGGCCCTGCAAGATATGAAACGATGAAGAGCGAGAGGAGAAGGTGGAATAACAGTCAGCGGCGTAGCTAGGTCGTCTGGCACCCGGGGCCCGTAAGTCTTCTGTCACCTCCCCCCCCCCCCCCGGGGTGTAGCCGGCAGTAAGAGGGGTGTCTTCAGACGTATATGACACCCGCCCCCTCCCCCCCCCCTTTGGCCCCTTGCACCCGGGGCCCACGGCCCCCCTGCCCCCCCTGTTGCTACGCCACTGATAACAGTCGATTTAATCAAAGATGGAGGAGACATAATGCTTGGAAAACTGGCGGCTCTTTATACGAAGTGTCTATCGACTGCAAGGGTCCCAGAAAACTGGAAGAATGCAGACATTATACTAATTCACAAAAAAGGAGACGTCAAAGAATTGAAAAATTATAGGACCATTAGCTTGCTCCCAGTATTATATAAAATATTTACCGAAATAATCTTCAATAAAATAAGGGCAGCACTGGATTTTGTCAACCAAGGGAACAGGCTGGCTTCAGGAAGAGATACCTTACAATGGATCACATCCATGTCATCAATCAGATTATTGCGAAATCTGAAGAGTACAATAAGCCTCTGTATGTGGCTTATATAGATTACGAAAATGCATTTGATTCAGTAGAGATACCAGTAGTCATAGAAGCACTACGTAATCAAGGACTACAAAACGCTTACGTAAAAAGCTTGAAAAATATTGCTACATGCGTGTGATATTTGTTTGTTTGAATGAATGAGGTACGTGGGCGCCATCACTCCAGAAAAGAGGAGGAAGAACGAACTGGGCTCGCGCTGTGAATCTAACCGGTCTGCGCTGCAACCGCTGTTGTAAATATAATCTGTATATAGTTTCTCGTCTTACTGACTCGTCCTTCGCGTAAGAATATCTACAGAGGTTCTACAGCTACCTTAATTCTACACAAGAAAAGCAGGGACATACCTATAGAGAAAGGGGTCAGATAGGAAGACACAATTTCTCCAAAGCTATTCACTGCGTGCTTAGAAGAATTCAAGCTATTAAACTGGGAAGGCTTAGGAGTAAAGATCGACGGCAAATATCTCAGCAACCTTCGGTTTGCCGATGACGTTGTTCCATTCAACAACAATGCAGACGAGTTACAACATATGATTGGAGACCTTAACAGAGGGAGTGTAAGAGTGGGGTTGAATATTAATATGCAGAAGATGAAGATAATGATAAATAGCAGGGAAAAGGAACAAGAGATCAGGATCGCCAGTCGGCCACTAGAGACTGTGAAGGAGTACGTTTACCTAGGTCTATTAATCACAGGGAACCCTGATCATGAGAAGGAAATTCACAGAAGAATAAAAATAGTCTGGAAGCGTACCATTATTATTGAAAAGTAAGGTGTGCAATCAGTGCATTTTGCCAGTGCTGACGTATGGGGCAGAGACTTGAGAACAAGTTAAGGACCGCGCAAAGAGCGATCGAACGAAGATTGCTAGACATAACGTTAAGAGAGGGAAAGAAAGCGGTTTGGATCAGAGAGCGAACGGGTATAGACGATATTCTAATTGACATCAAGAGGAAAAAATGTAGCTGGGCAGGTCATGTAATGCGCCGGAGAAGGAAAGCGCAATCGAGGACGACAAAACACTAAGTGGACCAATGAAATCAGGAAATTCACGGGCGCTAGTTGGAATCGGTTGGCGCAGGACAGGGGTAAATGGAGATCGCAGGGAGAGGCCTTCGTCCTGCAGTGGACGTAAAACATGATGATGATGATGATGATGATGATGATGATGATGATGATGGAGGCGGTGGGCCCCCCCCCCCCCCGAAAAAATATCCTGGGTACGTGCCTGCAGCCTGCCCATTTATCTGCCGGTAATCTGTGCAACCGCGAAATGATCCATCGTCTTTCGGTGCTATGGTAATTGATGACGCGAGCGTGGATGTTGAAGGCCTTATATTACCGGCACTTAGCATTTGCTGGAGTTCGGCCTTTAGCCAGATCTTTTTCTCGTGGGATAAACTGTACGGCTTTTTACGCACCACTATGGCGTCACGAAGCTTAAATGGTACCTCAAGTACATCTGCTGTTGGTGGGTACGTCTCAACACAAATAAGTTCAGGAAAATTTGTCAGTACCTCATCAGCATTTCGAACTCTTAGATGTGAATTTTCCCTTCCACCCAAATTAGGCTTGAATGATCCGTCGATAGTCACTTGTCTCTCCAAGAAATATTTAACTCCGATCACTTCATGCCAGGTCTAGATAAAATAAACAAGAAGTCAAGACCCCGCATGACAAAAGCATCTGCTTTCAAGTGACGTCCACCAAATCTAACTTCTACTTTTGTCCAGCGTTGCAACCTTGTAGTTTTTCTATCATAGCTTTGAACACTAACTATTATTCCTTCAAGCACCTTGCTCGGTTGGACAAGTTCTTGATTTACCAGGCTTACGGATGCTACAGCCCGAACTTTTTTTCATTTACCATCATTTTAACGAATAAAAGGTTTGATTTCAAAAGGTATACATTTTCCATGTTTTCACAATGGTCGGACTCGGTATTCAAATATACTACCGTTTCGCCACGTGCGTCGATGCTCAGTGATAAAGTACTATGCCTTTTGATGGGACATTCAGACAATCGCTGGACACATACTTAAAGCAAGCAAGTAAGCCATCCGTGGGAATTGGACGGTGTACACGAACCTCTCTTTGCGATTCATTAGTCATGCCTTAAATTACCGACGGAAGTATTGCAGAGTCCGGTAGACTAGGGTCGTCAATGTAGAGTAATCGTCTCTTTTCGAAAAAATAATGTCCCTTCTCTGTGTCTCGTACCATTTGTCAACCGGATTTCGCTCAGAAGCGGAAAGAAAACTATCTTTCCATTTGTGCCATGAATCCCGGCATTGGCTAGCAATTCGCATGTCACACCATTTTCTGGCACTTCCAGATAAAAACGGCGCATGTTTCATACTTTGCCGTCCAGTGACGTCCATTGGACTTGCGCACATGCCTATTCATAAAATTTGAGCACCAAGTTGGCTGCATTGGCCACCCCATCGGAACTATCAGGCTTAATCTCTTCTCGATGTGGTTTCTGTTATTTTACTGAGTCGCAAACTGCTTCGAAAATCAGTCGCTGTTGCTCATACTGCGTTGTCTGCTACTGCAACAGCGCTTGCAACAAGGCATTATTCATGATTCATGGGATCAGTCTCGTTCCTGGAATCTATCCCTAAGTGTCCCGGCGACATAATCTCAAATTCAGACAGAAGCATCAATGCGTACCGCACCTTTCTGGACGGGGGTCGCTTCGCTCACTTGACTCTTCTCAGTTATGATGCAAAGCAGTTCCGATTAAGTCGTTGATTCCTGAAGAAGTTGACAGGTCTTCACGGTCACCTGCTCATCTGCTCTTCTTGCCCACGTTACTTCAAGCCACATGGCCGGCTGCGCAAAAAATATAAAGTATGAGTTAAATACACTCATTTAATTACAGCGATCAATCTTGACCGCTACACTCTTTTCTTCCTCTTCCTGTTCTTCTTGTCTCCTCAGAGTTCTTCTTCGCCTGAACATCATAGTTGTATTTGGTAAATTATTCTTAATACTTAGACGCAACAAAGGGGTCAACGGTACTTCAGCGCTGGAAGGTCCCATAATGTTTTAGTGAACACCATGAGAACTCGCTTCAAGGAAAGCAACGTATATCAACAGTCTTACCGCAGAACCAAAGGTATTTTCTGGCTAAGCTACGTATATAGCCAGAAACATATCACAACATGAGGACGATGACGTCTTCACTATAAAAGGATGAGAAGCAAGAATAAGTTCGAAGCACACACAGACGTTTCATGGCAAACAGACGTGCAATGGTTGAGTGTAACATCACTATGCGCAACTCCGTAAAAGTGTCGCGCTCGAAGATCGAGGGCAAAACATAGCAGCCAATATGAATAGGCGGGAGAATAATAAAAAAATCAAGTTTGTCTCTGTTGATTGAAAGCATCCAACTGACAGTCGCTTTTCGCAAAAAATAAAGAGAACAAAACTGCAGCAACGATAATGTCTGATGAAAAGTGTGCACTGCGAAATTTGCATGTTTGAAATATTTCTGAATAAGTCGAGCTCACCTGCAGGCATAATTAGACGTGCCAGCATTCCGCTAAGTACTAATTGCGTGGAAATAAACACGTAAAATAAGACTAAATCGATCCACATTCGCCATACAACTGCAAGATTTCGACTCAATAGTATTTTTCGCAGCGTTTGCAACGTTTTACACTGCAAAAGAAGCAAAAAGAAGCCGCAGGTAGATTTACATTCCGCGCAAATAGCAGTAGGGCGCTTCGTTACGTATTGAACAGCAATCTGCGTCCAAATATTGTCTGATTGGTTAATGTGCTCCGCAAGTTACACGACTATATGATGACAATAAAATTGCAGTAATTTGAGGCACTAATAGAATTCAGAGTGGACGAGGAGCATGGTGCTAGCTAATAGCGGGTCTATCCTGCCAATCCTATTGGAAAAGATTCGTATGCCCAGCACCATAATCTCATTGATCATATGGTTTATGTTGGACGCACAGAGGATCTTCATACATGATCCTGTAGGATCATATGTCTAACGCTACTAATACAGAGAATATGACAGAAATAAAGGCTGCTCTTGCTTTCATATTTGTACGCACCTCGTTTTTGTTCTTTTGAACTTGCGCAAGTTCTGAAGTCAACATTTATTCTAAGGACAGCTCTAGAAATAGGCACTCTATCATAGTTCAAAGAAATCTAGACGCGCTGTATTGTCAACAGATGTGCGAAGTGTTCAAAACTGGATCTATTCTGTCTGTGCGTGCGTGCTTCAAAAGATATGTGTTGATCTTTTCGACAGCTGGATCAAGCTTCAGCCCTCGCAACAGAAATGATTCGCTTTCGCACTAATCTTTCTTAAACAACGTAGCAGGTTCTTTATTTCTTTTTGAAATTCGCGCTCACTGACTACATGTCCTGTTGTCAGGCTGAGAAACAGTCTGATTGTGAATAAGAATAAGCGTGCCTGTATTTAACTCATTAGGTCCTACCCCAAATATAAGGCCATGAATGGCGTATCATTGTACGGCGTCCGTGGCGTGAAATACAAAAGCTCTATTGAGTAGATCTAACTTCAGCAGTAGAAAAGAAAGCATTTCAGCTGCTTGAACAAAAGTACTTGTACAAATGAAGTCCACAGTAATCCTTAAAAATATAGCTTTTTATTCTGTTATGCCCTAGAGCGAGTGAGAGCTTAAGCAGTAAGTGTAGCGAGAAGCTTGACCATTTATTAATCGGACTTTAATTAAATACATATCCTCTGAAGTTCATCTGAAGTTCGTTTCTTAGAAACAACTTATAACAGACAAACTCTGGATGAGGTGGCAGTAATTTAGAATATTTAGTGACTCGTAAGTACAAATTGTCGCAGAAACGCCGCTTGCGAGGAATAACTGTGATCAATAGAGCTTCTCGATCACCCCTAATCCCATTTTCTCAATATGTTTATTAGGAGAATTGCTGAGTCAGCACTTTTCTTATTTCATTCACTACTCGGCATATTCTTAATTCACTTACTTCAGACTCTAGGCCTACTCCCACTGCTGCTAAAAATTAATGAATGAACATGTCTTAGCTCATATGAGAGCACGTCGAAATTAATATTTCTAGCTCTGGTGTTGAATCACTGATTAGCATTTTCGATAAGGTATTGTGCGCAATTCTGCCGGTGCATAGTTACTTTTTCGAAAGCTATATCTCGACATTCTCTTCACGAACGCAGCGAACTACGCAAATAGCCATGAATTGCTCGAGAATCTTTATTGAGAAAGATGCAAAAGCTGTAAATAGGTTACGGAGCACTGAATTCTTTAAAAAGCCAATTATCGGAGCCTACGGCTCCAGAAAACAAAGCTGGTTCATAATAACGTATCCTAAGGCACGTAAATCTATATTTATACGTCCTTGTGGCACCTTCACACAAGCCACTGAATGCTATGCTTTGTGGTGGGAATACCACCATTTCAGGCTCCGAAAATTTTCGTAGTCAGTGGTACCTATTGTCTGCTCAAAAAGTCGCAGTTTTGCCCGAAAGGCGCACCATCGATTGCAATAGCAAATTAGTGGACAGCTATACGAAGTAAGGGTAGTAGCTTTATTGACCATGCAAACTTGTAAGCATACGCATACTAACTAAATTAACGAGCATGTTGTCACGCGCGCACAAGCAAGCATGAACACATCTCACTCGATGACCGCGGAAACTCGCCGTCAAAACGCTGCAGTGAGGAAATGCGGTAGCAGCAGCGAGCGAATTGACCTTCGTGCTGCCGCTCACATCAACGCGAACTCATTCGCGAAAACACAGCGCGGCGCCGACTCTGTACCCGTCGCCGATGGCTTCCGAGATACAGCGGCCCGGAGTAGAATGTTCCTCTCTCCCTACCCTCCCACCGGAGCCTTGCGCACAACGGAAGACGGCACGCTTCCTCTCCGATTTTCTCTACTTCATGTGCCAGACTGAGCCGCGCTCGCCGACTCACCCTCGCATGCTTTGAGTAGCACATACAGCATACGGCGCGCGTGGACGATTTTATCGCCCTTGGACTCCATACGTAACCCCACGGTGACGCCGACGCCGACGCTAATGATAATAATAATGCTAATGCTATCATAATAAAAGAAGTGTAGCCCACCACGACCATGATAAGGCCGAGTATATGGATTTACTATATGGTGCTGCAGCTGCTTACTTGATTTAAGAATAAGGATGCCTGTAAAGGCTTTGAAACGTCCAGGTTTGAGAGCCCCGTAGCCAGTGCTAGCGGTCTCTGCACCACCACAATGTCTAATCACTTGCACAATCACGATGGGTTCGATGTTTTTTTTTTATCCAACAGATCATCATATACTCATCATGTGCTCTGAGAGACAGTCCGGGTAACAGGCTTTAAGCATACCACTGAGACAAATGGTAAAATATGACCTCTTAAATGAGCCCGAGTAAGAGCTTGGAGTTGCACAAATGAAGGATACTCATTGATGCAACGAATCTTCGAGGACAGACACAGGATGAAGAAAAAAACACTGAAGATAACCGTTACTTATAATTTGCATTTCACAAGCAAAATATCGGTGATTGACTCCTAGTACTCGAATGGGGCAAGGCTGCTGAGAATCGCAGAGGTCGATATGTCCATACTACCATTGCCTTACAAAAAAGCTTCGAAAGGTGTTGTCTCTGTCAGGACAAAAACTGGTGGAAGGCAGCATTGTCAGACTGGAACACCGCGTAAAGCTTTCCGTAATGACAAATCTGGCATTTGGAGATATTGGAAGTGTTGTAATAACTGTAAATTCAAATTAGTATCAATTTAGAAGATGTCCTGTCAACATTTTTTTCTTTAGTTACTGCCTAGATAAACAGCTCATTGATGTTGCTCGTCAGCGTTGTTGCTAGTCTGTTAAACATTTCTAGGACAATACAAGATGGCGGCGGTGGATTTCAACATCATCCTACATCTAAAAAATTCTGGATATCGCCCTGTTCTGTCAAATCTGGTCCGTGCAGCATACATAACACCTGTAAGCAGCAAACATCATACGAGAAATCGTTTTTTAGCTGTGTCATCATGTCTCACCGGTGCTTCAGATCAAACGGTCTGGGAATATTAATCAAAGTGAATCTCTGATATCTGTGAAACTAACATGAAGCAAGGGTTGGGACTGCGGGAAGACCTGAAATGGGTTTACCATGACGACGAAAAGCTCAGCGCTTTCGTAGCTGGTCAACCTCTGACTCGCAAATAAAATATACGTAGACAAAAGTTGCGCAAACTTTCGGTTCCCACTCCTCATTAAAAGTTCGCAGAGATAACGGCCAATGGGTACCAGCGGTCATGTCATAGGGCCTGGCATTTGATGTTTTGTCATGCGGGGCAAAGATGACGATCGCAAGCGTTCTTGTGCGAAAGTCACATACACGAGTATAAAAAGTTCGACTGACGAACCTTCAGCATTTTCTTTCAACTACATTGTACTTTCCGACTAAAGGGCGATTAATCTTTCATTAGCATCTGATAATCTGAAAGCACCAGCAATAAACGAGTCCCGGTGCATTGCCCTCGTCAGCTCATTGGGAAATTTTTAGAGTTTCTGTAGGTAAGACCCGGGATATATTGACTAAAAGTTATGATTTCTGCACTTTCTACATCTATAGCCCTGCCTTCTTTTTGTGGCTTTCAAGTCATTGTCTCAAAAAAAAGCGTACGGCGATAGCTTTTAAGCAATCGAAACAAATATGATTGTGAAAATCTTACCAGTCAATCTTCCGTTGTAAAAGTATAACTGCCTTCAGAAATATTTAAATGTAGGGAAATACAACTCTTAATTCGGAACAACAGACAGCTGGATGAACATGTGATGCTGATTTCTTCACAACTGAGGAAAAGGCTACGCGCAAAGGAAGTTTCTAACAATGACATCATTCTGCGGCTAGAGTATAGCGCTAGCCTATGGAGAACAAGAACCAAAAAAGCACAAGTCCTGAAGTCTTAAAATGCACCTCCACACAGTCTTCGTTCCTGCCTCATACTTAAAGCTGGGAATGCGAATATTAGTGCTTGAGTACATTTCTTTATAATGTGGCAAAATTAAACCCAGCCATGCGAGTACTCATGTTTTACGATGCGGTGACTGGTTATAAATGGCGCATAACAACGGAGGTTCGTCACTGGGCACCACCGCGATGGTAGCGCTTAACCAACAAACTATGAAGTGAGGGCAATAAACAAGCACTATGCGCAATGCAAAAACAAAACAGCAGTGAAAACCTGCCATATTTAGTAGCGAGTTTTCAAGCAATAATTTACACCTGAATCGACCCCACAAGAGGTCTGTTCGAAGACTGCCACAAGACTGCAACAAGCTTCATAACTAAGGTAACACCAGCACGTTTGTGGAGCTTAAGCTACCACATAAACTACATGCCTATTGATACCGCAAGGTCAAACGCAGAACCCGACAACAAAAATAACGAAACAGCAATTTGTCGAAAAAAAAAATTCTCGAAACACATGATGTAACTACATCTAGTTCCAGTTTAGTGACATAACACTAAGAAGCACAGAGTTCAAAAAACATTGGCACCCGAATATCATACGGTGTGCAATTTCGAAGTGACAAATTCTGAATAATAAACACTTGTATTATCAGCGTCCTGTTACGGTAACTCGGTGAATTTGTACGTTCATTTTTACTTATGTCACCGTATGTTCACCTTTGCTCATCATTTCTTGCTGCTCCAAGCTTTTTATGTTTCCTAAGTCGTCCAGTTCATGTATGACACATTGTATGTATGCTTGATTGGCATTTGTTCCACCGACGAAGTGCTATTTGGTTTTTCTTTATGCTTACTTTGCCAAACAACTCCGTCCGAGTAGTTTTGACAAAATAAATAAAAACTACAATGTTCCAATCAAAGCATTCGCCTATCGTCTCTCTTCTTTTGCGGGCTTCTCTATTTTTTGCGCTACGATTTGTCATTATGTTGAACAAACAAGCACAAATAGCCACAATTCCTCTTCCAAAAAAAGTTTCCTTCAGTGACGTTTCTAGTATAATGAACTTCGTGTGCCGAATTCACTAGGGTATCTTTCCTGTAGTGCCTAGTCGTTTGAACCTCAAACACAATTGTTGTTCGATTTCCGGAGCTACAATACACTTCCGATATAATCAGGCCGAGTGGTCTTGCATCCCCGTTGCTCTCGCATTTTGTGTATTCAGATGATATGATCTTCCATTCGATGCGAATAGCCATTAGTAGTGGAAGTGTTGTTCCTGTACCTGGACTAAGCGCATTATATATGCCTAGTTTTTGCCGCCGTCGCTCACTCGCCGACTGGAACGCAAGGCTGCACAAGCCAGATGAAATGTTTGTCCCTAACAGCAGCGAACCCTGCGTCTTTGATGAAGGCTGCTTGCGATTCAACGTGGGTAAAGTAAGAGCACATTTTAGTTTACTATGTCTCACTACTTTCCCGCAATAGAAAGGTATATTTTCGCACACCAAAAACACTAAACTCAATTCTGGGGTTTTAGGGTCCGAAACCACAATCTGATTATGAGGGACGCCGTACAGTGGGGGACTCCGGAATAATTTTGAACACCTGGGCACCTTTAAACGTGCACCCAAATCTAAGTACATGGGTGTTTATACAGTCCACACTTATCGAAATGCGGCCGTAGCGGACAAAATCAAACCCGGGACCTAAAGCCGAAGCACGCTTAGTAGCAACAGAAACATTGAAACGCGCGCTGTCTGCATCAATTTCTCGTTCTAAAGAAAGACAACGGCGTAAGTAATATCGAAGAAGCGCATGTAACTTAACTCGAGTGACGCCGACGAAGCGCAATAGTTTCTCTGTCGAGCTTTTCAAGCATCTGCGTTTACGATATTTGAGTTCTCGCTTCGCGTTAGAGACTGTGCTCAGATCGAGTGATACCACTGAATAACTTGCGTTATTACTCTTCATATTGAAATAAATTGTTCATGTCCAAGCCATAACTCAATCTCACGTGTTCTAGTAAAAGACATTGGTTGTAGAAACACTTGAAGCAGAAAATCTTGTGAAACAAAAGACTTCCAAAGAGAGCGTCAGTCCAGCTTTTACTTCTCTTAGGGCCAGAGTAAGCTTCCGCAACAGCCTGAACAAGCAGAGAGGTGCAATTTTCTCAGTGTTTGTAAATTAGGTGACCCACTGTTCTGTTTATGTAAGGGGACTCACTGAAGTTTCATCTAGTCATTTTTTTTTCGAAAAGATTCTCGCTTGGGCACTAGGATACAAGTAAGCACTTGAATTGCACTTGAATTGCTTTCGCTTTTTTTTCATTTACTTTCGACCTAACAGATAGTTCCGTATGTACACTACGAAGAGTTCCACAATGGAACAAAAATCACTGGCCCTCTTGGTGCAATTGCGGAGGCCTTGGTGCGCAAATTCAAGTTGAGGTACCACTCTACTTTTTCTGTGTTTTATGGTGATATTACCGTTTTAAAATCCAGAGGCTGTGCATTATAAAACCAAAAAGTGGATGCATAGCATATATTTGTGCGTTTTGTGGGTCTCTGTGTTCTACAGATCCCAAATGCTATTCCCAGAAGAACGAATATGGGGCATCAAGTCTAACGGAACTTTTTCCGGATTCCTCGGAATGGTGCAAAGAGGGGTAAGTAGAGCCATAGACTGCTTCCTAATAACCTTACAAACAATCACAAATTTTTTTGTTAACAAAACCTAAGCAATAAATGATTTTAGAACGTTGGCTTGCAAGGCAGGTCAGTAGTCTTGTGGCCAATGTGGTTACTTCGCACGCACAGAAAAAGTAAAAACTCCTTTTTCGCATTGCTTACAACAATACCAGGTGCTTGCGAAAACCGCCTATTGCTGAGAATGGTTTGTTTGGTAGAGCACTCCTTGCTGACCTGCAATATCTTCGCACTTGTAAAAGCATACCGAATCGCCTCTGTACATTTTATCAATACAAATGGCATTCTTTACCAAGAATGCTAATTTCTAAGCCAAGCCGCATCGTGAGTTTTGTATATCGGCTACCAAGTGTTGCGTGTGTAAGGAAATGCACACGTCTGTACAATAAGGACAAGCCAAACGTCAGGATTTGAAGCGAGACTAGAACCGACCAAAGGCGTTAAACAAGATGAAGCCTAGTAAAGAAGAGATAAACGTCCTATTTAGGCGAACGTGAAAAAGTGTGCAAAGTGGTCAGTCTGTGGAACAATCCCATTGTCTTTAAAAAGCAGAGCAGCGCTGTTGAAGACTACAAGCGCATGTGCATCGGGGCCAAGCTGCTCGAATTGTATTCCTACAAGACGTGGTTGTACGGCGTGTGAGCAAAGCAGTCGTCTCGACAAAAAAATGTGCGCAAGCTTCCCGTTGCAGCCACTGACAAGCAATGCCATCGAGCACGAAAGGTGTCGGAATCGGTAGCGTTTCACGATGCCGAGCCACAAATAGAACAGATTGTTTCGCGAGCTTCAATATTAGGTCGCGAAGTCACCAATTAATAACATCCGCAGGATGCCGTATTCAATTTCACCATGTATATGTGACCTGTTCACCTTCCACCAGGGCATCGACATCATGCTCGGGCCGATGGCACCCACAACAGGAAGGGCGGAGGCGGCTGATTTCTCGGCTGTTTACGACGTGAATTACGTCAGCCTCATGACTTGGAAGCCGGTGAAGTTCGTCGACCCTTTCAACTTCGTCTTGTCATTCGATCTGAACGTAAGAACGTTACGTGGTGATGAATTTATCAAGTAGCCGTTGTCACGTTTGCGGTTTTCTTCAGAAGTACAACAGCCGCAACACACGCAACAAGAACGGCCACTGTGGCTTAGGGTGCGGCTTTTGAGGCGCTCCTGTATGTCTACAATACTTAAGGCCCAAAACCGAACCTCGCCCTGAAGCAATTGGAGGCACAGTACTCAGAGATCGCTCCCTCTAGCTTGCCGAGGCTTCATTACTTTTTATACAAACTGCGTAAAACAATGTGCAGCAACGTACCGGACCAGGACGAATTTTTCTGCAGCTGCAAGCCTTTTCTTACGTAGGACGGGTTTCCTCTGTAGCAATTGCTACGATTGGGTCGATGCCTCATTTTGTCTTTGTTAACGGCAAGTAAGTATGCTCCTTTGCGCAGAACTTTCTGCATATATACTACAGTGACGGCGCTGTTCCCCACTTCGTGAAAATCCAGTCATACTAAAACTCGAAGTATTGCCATGCGTGCCTATCATAGATGCGATGAAGAACAGTTCAAGCATTTACCATGAAATTCAAACAGTGCCACACAGGACAACTTAACCCTTTACTGCACAATTTTTTGTTTCCTCAAAATATTATTCATGGCGTTGTAGGGAAGCATAATAGTACCTGTACTCCCATGGAAACTTATTTTAGCGAATGTCTGTGGTTTCAATTTGCAGGAAAAGGGTATGTTGCATATTTGCAACAATGTGCAAATAAAGAAGAAGTTGAAAGTAAAAGATAGATTCAGTGCGATTCATACTCAGATGCTTATTTGCACAAGACAATCATTGGTGCACCTATGATTTAGTGTGGAACAAAAAGAAGCACTTGTACATGTTTGTGCAGCACAGGTGGTTCCCACACTTCGTGCAATACGTCATGCAGATTCCCGTCCAGCCAGGAAACAATGCAGTGTTTTCGGGTTATTGACAAAATGTAGAACATCGAAGCACAGACGTAAAGCTGTGCCCGTGACGACGTGACATGGCAACGTGCGGAGGCACAGCGTACTTTTGAAAAGAAAAAAGGGAATTTGACCAGAGAACATCTTGTCCACATATTGAATCGAAACGGACTTACACTCGTGGCTGTCGTAACTTATTGAATAGTCACTTCCTTCACTATCAGGAGGAATTTCTAGGCCATACCAGCGTTTCGAAGCCATTTCATTATTCCGAAGAAAATAAACCATGTACACGTTGTTGCATTTGTGCAACATAGCAACGTTCTGTCGCCAGGAACAAACTATTCCGAAATTACAATGTTTTTTGAACCTACAGAGTCAGAAGGATGTGGAGCATAACGTAACAATTTTTTTTGCGCTTTGTCTTCTGGAGAAATACATTTACAATTTGTAAAACTTACCTATATCACTGCTCCTGGGCGCGCGCAACCTCCGCCACGTTTGTTTTGGTAGAAGATGCAAAGAATTAGCTCAGATTGCAGCACAAGGTGCCGCGTTTTACAGACCAATGTTGCGGATATGCAACAACATGTACAGGAAGCTCGAAACTGACTTTGCTTCGGTTTTTAACGCCGTTCATCAGAATGTTGCGTAAATGCAACAAGGTGCAGTAAAGGGTTAAGGATGCACTATGCACTGTGGGCGTTTTTCATTCTGCCCTCGCCTAGTTTGACGCTATTCGGATTTGAAGATGCTCCACTAATAAGGCAAAATTATAATGTCGTCAAGGATTAGTTGTGTCAAACAACCGGCGTTTATGGCCAGTTGTCCTGATGGCATAGGACAAAAGCGGTGGAAGATAGGCTATCGCTAGTGAAGCAAGTCTTCGCGACTGCTGTTCATGGTGGAGAAATCCCGACAACGAAGCTAAGTGCTCCGACACGCGATTATTGAAATGCGGAAATTGCCAGGCTTCCGCTGTCAACTTCATGAAGCGGACGACTGTACAAGCTAGTGACAATGTTTTATATTTCCGTTTAACTTTTTAGCAACTCGCTGAGAACCATGCATTTTGTCCATACAGGGCATAGCTTTCACCAAAGTTCTCATTCTTAGCAGGCAATCGTTTTTTGTCACGTTTTCCGGAGCCATATTGATCTGGCTTATTTGTTGCAAAGCAGTGATTCCGCGAAGCCCAGCGGCCAAACGCGAACAAAGTGGAATTCGTGCTCACTATATAGTGACAAGACAAGCAAGTAGCGCACATTGTAACACATTGTGGGCTTATACGGCTCTCACAGCTTGGTAACACTTCAGTCGGCAAACACGATAGTCAAAAACTACGGAAAATTTTGTACTACTTAGGCCCCAAGCAAAAATATAATTTTAGAAATACTTGCACTGTATTCGCCGCTGCAATGTTGCTAAAAGTCTAAGCAAAGTAAGTTATTGGCGAGCTCCTACATGTTCACGAATAGGAAAAAAAGTGCAGAAACAAACGTGTGGATACAAGGTATTTTCTTCCTTATTTACGTTATCTTTTAGTGTAACTTTTTCTTAACAAACTAACATATTTTAAAAATAATGCTGCTGATTTTTTAATTGGTTAGCTTGATTCTCTAAATGGTCAACCTTGCTTCTTCACCACCTTGCCCACACATTGTATTCATACCGCGCCCTCTCCAGTGGCGTTATGTTCGGATGTGTAGCAATGTACCAAATGCAATTATACATTATGATTTACAATGAAGCAGTGCGAGTTTACGAAGCCGTGGCCTTCTGAACACCCGTTATTACTAGCAGGCTAATAGACGCTTATCTGACGTAGGCTTTCAATACACGCGGCCCGCCACGCATCGAGAACGAACCAAGACATGTCTCGTTTTCAGATGGTCCTGCACGTGAGGAAGTTTGCGAAACTAGCGGAGCACTTACGAGCGTGTCGTTCCTATGTGTTTTACATTCACGGTAATACAGTGCATTCCTTCTGCCATTTTGCCAAACGCAGGTCTGGCTGAGTATTTTCTTCTCCTGGCTCCTTCTAGCTTTCTTCACGGCCAAGATGGACATCATTTCGGGGTCTTTGTTTCAATACGAGAGCAAGTCATTTCCCGAGTACTTCTGGATCTACTTTAAGCTGCTTTTTCCTAACAGTAAGCACACTTAGCTTAGCCCTCGTTGTTAGGTTATTCTACATTTGCGCAGTGTACATCCGGTAATTTTTACCTCCTACCGGTGATCGAAGATCAACAGTCTACATAGTCTACGCTATGAATGAACATAATGCACCTTTAATGCCGTTATCACTTTTATGCTACCTGGGACTGCCTTCAAGACGGATGTCATTGCAACTGTGCCGCGTGTTGCAGCAACCTACTAAGCATTTCCATTGGTGCTCCAGTTAAGCTTGTCCCGAGCTGTAAGGGACTTCTGGGGAAACTTAAATCTAACGGTAATGTTTTTCGTAGAGCATTTTTGAACATATATCCCAAAGTGGAGCTACGCTACCCCTGTCATTTCTGTTGAGCAGACAGGACTTCACTGCAGTTCGGCTTCAATTTTGCAACTGCAACAGGCTCTCAGAATAAATAATCGAACTATATTAGTTTTGAATTAGCTCCCTAGCCATGGTGTTTTTCCCATGCAAGTAACATACGCCTCTTGCAGAAATACACAAGGAAAGGCGGAATAACAATATATTACCCGACAGCGGGTAATCGTCTGATTTAGATGTGTACCACAAGCTATGAACATGACCGTGCACGAGACATATTCGTAAGCCCTTGCTCAGATGGTCTGGCCTCCGTTGTGACGCGGCCTGCAGGGATGGGATGCGGTAAAGGACAAAAACTGTAAGGCCCACAATAGGACACAAACGGAAATGTTTCCGTTTATCTTTCGTTCTGTATGCCTTACTCGCAGTCTGCGCATTTTAGTACCCAACCATGACGGTATAAATAAACAATTTCTCAAAAAAGCAGCACATCTTCATGGCTATCAATCAGAACCTCAGACAAATTCGTCCAGAATGCGCGATTGCGCCGATTAATTCTTTCTGTTGTCTTTAGACAGCCTTTATCGAACAAGTATATATATATACAACGCGAGCATTTTCACCTGTACACTGTCAAATAAAACAACCGGGACCAATAATGCTTCTTTTATTACATATCACCTGTATCTGCAGCGCATCTTGTCTTGCGTGCTTCGGAGTGGCATCACTTGCACCTCTTATAAAAGGTCGATGGCACTTAGGTCTATCTGTCGAAGCTGCGAATTCCTCGGAGCCATCTAAACATTTTTGAAAATACAAAACCAGATATGAATAAATGATAACTTACCGGTCCCTAATGGTTGATGATTGATAAGATAGGCTAATTATAAATATACATGTCACAAACGCATTTTCAGCCTCTTTCTTTCAATGCAATGGTAATTTGCAATGCTCCAAGATATATAAATATAGATATACCTGAGGGAAAGAAAGTCAAACTGCTTGCAGTAGCAGATGACGCTCCTATATTTCAGCAACGCGCGCGTGTGTAAATCCTCTCTCATTTCGTTGATGTGCCGTGTCTTGTACTGGAGATGACGCTACGTGTTTTATTACACATACCACGTTGGAGCGGTTTACTTCACAATCGTGCTATATAGAACTGGGTGCTTAGGGGCATACGCGTAGATGAGCCTGCTTCTGATGACCCCTTAGCAAGTCCCAACAGCAGAAGTACACACAAGCCGAAACTTTCAAACAATTCATCCCATAATTGTCCAGCTAATACACTTCGCGTGACTAGATTTATACAATCACGTGCAATGTTTGCGCAGTGTATATATATATATTTTTTGATGAGGCTACAATGTGCAAAAAGTGAAACCTACGTAGTCAGCGACCACAAAGCGCCTCGTGTAAGGTAAATGATTATTCGCATTATATTTTCCATTAAATGACACTGCCTGGCGTTGAATGCACAACGCTAAGCTAGATAAGGTGCATACGAGAGAGAGCGCACGACGTCGTGGTGAAACACCTGCTCAAACAGCGGCGCTCGTGCAGGCGCGACACGGTGGCGACCCCTATGGTTTACGAAGTGAAAAAATCGGGGTGTGGCTAAAGAACGCTTGCCATTCAAATTAATGCACATCTCATGCACTGTAGGAGTTGGTTCACGGGAATCCTGCACGCCCACTCCACTAACGCTGTCTGATGAGGTCAGCACTTGTGCCAACCAATCGGCAGGCGTTACCACCTATCCCGCGTTCCTCTCGATGATGATGCTTTTCTTAACCTGTACGCTTCCTCCACACTCTAACTACCAGCACTGACCCCAGCATTTAAACCTAGCTTCCATATTATATATATATATATATATATATATATATATATATATATATATATATATATATATATATATATATATATATATATATATATATATATAAAGAACGAGAAGAAAGGGGGTTAACCGAGGGGCCCGATTTTCCCGCAGGTGGGAACCGAACCCATCGGGTTCGGTTCCCACCTGCGGCAAGTTGTTTTTTCATCCACTCTAATTTCCATTACTTTATCGTTTCTTTATTTTCATTTATTAAGCACAAGTAATTTCCCCTACGTTGTCCTTGGTGTCAGTGTTTGTTGGCTTATGATATGACTAATATATATATATATATATATATATATATATATATATATATATATATATATATATATATATATGGGGAATGTACAAGGAATACTTTAGAAGTGTGCAACACGACTGGTTAAACAACGTTTTGCAGGTTATCCTAACAACAAGGCGCCTTGGTTTCGGCTCCTGGTCGGAATATGGCTTCTGTCTCTGGTAGTCATCATGGGCCTACTCAACTGTACGCTCACTTCTACGATGCTTGTGAGGAAGACAACGGACTACGTGGACAGCTTTGAAGACTTGCTGCGTTTTCCCAAGGTCAAGATCGCCACCGAGAAGCTGACTTATTTTTCGAGGCTCCTGAAGGTAAGCAAGGAAAATTAGCAAGTTCCGGCAGCACCCATCTCACGATGGCTGTTCACGTTAATTTGATTAGCCGTCAAGCAACGTACGACACACCGTATTGCTAAGACACCTTTAATTACAAGCTGTAGTGGTAATTCTGGCGTTTCCATAGCTTGGTGTCCGTGACCAATTGCATGTATCCGATGCTTACATGGAAATGGGTGTTACGAGAACCATTCTACGACGTTAGCGCAAATGTTAAATGTAACTATTCCTCCGCCGACTCGGTAACATAGATGTTAAACTTGCTTACTACCACCCCTATCACAGCGGCGCCTAGTGGCAAGACTAAAATTTCTATTTTTGATTTCTAAACACCACTTTTACATCGTACTAAGAAAAGCGTCTAAGAAAAAAAGCGTTACTCAATGTTTATTGGGCCACAGCTGCATATCGACGCATATGCATATTCATTCCTACCTCAAACCATAAATAATTGGAACGCCCTGCCATCATCAGTTATGCAGTGCACATCAGCTGAAATCTTCAAAAAGTGCATAATGATGTGATTACAAACTTCAGTGTTTATATTTGCTTCCATTATTGTACATGTTATACAAACTTTTTTTATATACTACCATATACCATGTAAGGTCTGCTTTATGAATTCTAGCGTTTCTTATGAATTAGAAGTTAGAAAATTGATTGCCGAATTCTACACTACTGGACAAATTATTAGACTACCTGTTTAGACTACTGACACTTCGCTGATGTAAGTTAGTGTTGTAACACCCAGTTTGTATTTTTGATAACTAATTATTGTTGTAACATGGTTTCTATTCTTGATGCCTTAGAACTGATTCTGTAATGGCCTTATGGGTAAAAGCATTGTAAATAAAAATAAAATGTAATGCAAAGTGAAATGCTAATGACGGAAACGTCTGAGCAAAATGACGCCAATGGGATGTACCTTTACGCACTGCCCCCCCGCCGACATCATGGATTTTGTATTGCCGACTTCCCTTCTCTGTAGTTCAACGCTCTTCTCTCAGTGCCCGCTCAGGCCGAACACGCAGCAGAAAAGGCAAGAAGAACCAACCTCGCTTGATGCAATGCCTACGTCCCAGTTCACTTCAATTCTATTTCCGCACCTCCCAGATGCTGTTGCCGATTAATTTCACTTCTGGCCTATTGTCATGCTTCTATGTTCAGTCACATACCCACTCTGTGACATTGGCCGAGAATCGGTACACACCCGGTGAAATATACTCATTAGCCCAAGCTGTCTGTTTAGGCACATATTCAGTGGCACATACCCAACCCAGTGCCCCTGAATTCCCTTGTCCTGCTTGTATGTTCGGGTACATGCCCACTCTGTGGCAATGACCAAGCAATGGCTCACACTCGGTTGTCCAAGTTGTCTATTGGGGGTCCATACTCAGTGGCACGTACCTAGTTCAACTGAATGTATTTATCCTGCTTAACTGTTCGGGTGCGTACCCACTTTGGGGCATTGGACATGCTTGGGCACGTACTCAGTGACCGAAGTTGTCTGTTGGGCGCACATAATCCGTGGCACAAAGCCAGCGAACTGAATTCTGACTGCCTGCCTATTTGAGTACATACCCAACCTGAGAAACAGGCCAAGAACACTCTTAGAAATATGTACACCTTTTAGGGTGTAGATTTGCCATACAACAATAATAGTAATCTACCTTGCCTGCGTTTCCTTTCTTAAAAGCGCTGCGCTCACTACTTTCCGGTCGAGAATGCTCTTTCATGCTGATAACGCGCATACCGTTCGTGACTTGGAAGTACCGAGCTCGCAGTGTTAATGAACGGAAATGCGGACAAGACAGATGACGATTATTGTTGTGTGGCAAGATATGACCCAAAGGGTGCAATTTTGTTTGAGTATATGGGTACATATACCCACTCACAAATATACTAAGAGACTTAAGTTGTCTATTGGGGCATATATTATTTGGCACATACCCAGTACCTCTGAATTATTTTGTCCTGCTTACATGTTCTGGTACATACCTATTCAGGGGCGTTGGCCGAGAATGGGCAATATCCAGGGCACAACTCAGTGACGCAAGTTGTCTATTGGGGCACCTATTCAGGGGCACATGCCCATAGCCGCTGTATGTTTTTGTCCTGCATGTATATTGCACCACAAGATCATTCTGGGGCATTGCACAAGAATAGGCACACAGCCAGTGGCCCAAGTTCCCATGCAATGGTGGTCAAAAAGCAACACTCTAAATAGAGGTTAGTATTCGAAGAACGTTAATCGCATTTTTTTTTAATTTGGCAGAACTCATCTTACAATAACTGTCACCCGCCGCGGTTGCTCAGTGGCTATGGTGTTAGGCTGCTGAGCACGAGGTCGCGGGATCAAATCCCGGCCACGGCGGCCGCATTTCGATGGGGGCGAAATGTGAAAACACCCGTGTACTTAGATTTAGGTGCACGTTAAAGAACCCCGGGTGGTCGAAATTTCCGGAGTCCTTCACTACGGCGTGCCTCATAATCAGAAAGTGGTTTTGGCACGTAAAACCCCATAATTCAATTCTTACAATAACTGTCTATGATAATGCGTTTTGCACCTACCATGGTTGCTTAGTGGCTATGGTGTTGCACTGCTAAGCAAGAGGTCGCTGTATCAAATCCGAGCCACGGCGGCCGCATTTCTATGGGGGCGAAATACAAAAATGCCCGTGTACTTAGATTTAGGCGCACGTTAAAGAACCATGGCAAGTGGTCAAAATTCACCTGGAGTCCCCAACCACGGCGTATCTCCTAATCAGACCAGGTTCTGGCACGCAAAACGTCATAGTTTAATTTGATGCGTTTCGCATTTAATAAATATAATGACACAACCTGGGATTTTGCTGGACGCATACATTTCCGTCATTAATGAAACGTGTTGCCTGTTAAGCTTGCAAAATTTCTAGCATGCACTGTGTTCTATCCACTGTCCGGAGTGATGAAAATACCGAGTGGTAAATCATAACACCGATTGAGTTACCTATTTATTTTTCAATGCATAAGCATTATTGGGCTAGTCAGCCAGGGAAACCGGTCGTTCACGCCACGTCGACCATTACACAATAGCAACGTTCAGTATCGTGCGATATACAGTTCATGATAAACATTCGGTAGAGAACCCATCTCATGATGACTGTCGACGGCAACGCGTTTCGCACTGAATCAGTATAAGGACACAAACTACTGCCACTGGCGAAGCGAATTATGAGGCGTGTATTACAGCGGGACTCCTTTTTCGCCCTTCCCTCAGAACACTCGGCCCCATCTAGAGCCGCCGCAGAGAAGCCAGCGCGTGGCCGAGCTCCAACCTCGTGCATCTTTCTGAACACGCCGCGCCACCTAGTGGCGCTGACGAAAAGTCCGCGCATGTCCTCTGAGAAGCGTGGCACGCAGGCGCCTACGAACGCTGAGAATTGTTTCCTCGCTTGCCGCACACCATGCAGTGGCACATACTCAGTGACCCAAGTTGACGAAAGGTTCATTGAATAGCGACACATACCCAATGCATTCATGGCGCAGCTCTCTAAAGCGTTGGCGTGAAAGACGTTCACTGAAAAGTGGCACATACCCAGTGCATTTGTGACACAGCCTGCTAATGCGTCGGCTTGCTGTCCTTGAGGAACCTGCGTGGCGTAAGTTCGATTCCGCTCAGCATCGGAGAAAATTACGGGATCTTTTTCATCATTGTATAGTGCAATAATCTTAGTAGCACATACCTAGTTATCGAACTTGGCCTCAGAGACGCTTGTTGTAAAGCGGCACACATCTACTGCCACATACCCAGTGACCCAAGTTGGCATCAAAAAAGTTCATTGGAGGCCAGCGCAGATTGAGTGGCACGTACCCATTACTCCAAATCGGCCTCATACAATTTCTTTGAACAGCGGTACCTACCCAGTCCCGCATCTACAGTGACCCATGTCAGCGTGAAATAGGTTCTTTGAAAAACGGATGCTAAACACGCATTTTTACGACCGCTGCCTTGATCCCACACCTTCTGTGGCATACATGCGCGTTTTGTTGACGATGATTTAGCTTTACATGCAGCACAGAAGCAGAAGCAAACTTGGCACAACAGATACTGACGAGCAAAATATTGTTGTTAGATCACAGTGACTTTTTTAGTGACTTTGCTGACACCATTCGCCTGCTTCAGGAACTTGTCTGAATAAACTTGCTCGATCCATTAAGTAGCCTTCTCTGGTATATGGCAGCTTACGCTGAAACAAGAAGGCGGCGTAAGTACAATCACAATTTCTTTTTTTGCCAACCACTTTTCCAATCTCGCACTGGCCCATCTTTCAGCATCTTTAAAACGGTCTTGCGACTCGAACTTATTTTTCGTAACATGATGTAACATTCGTAGAGCCGCAAAATGCGCCCAAAGTCGTACACTTTACGAAATATTCGGTACCTAAAGCATCGGGGTGCTCTGATGAAGGAACCGGGTTCGAAACTAACCGTCGGATCAACTTGGGTCACTGGCTCTATGCCACTCTTCAATAAACCGCTTTCAAACTGACTTGGATCCCCGGGTATGTGACACTGGGTTATGTGCCACTCTGCAATGAACCTCCTGGGCGCCAACATGGATGTGTGCCAATCTTGAATGACAAATAATATTTCTTAAAAATTCAACTGGTGCCACACGGTATCCAACCCGCGTCCCACATATTAAGACATACTTGTCTCAATATGTGGGCACGAAGTACGCGCAGACTTCGCGGCGGCGGCACTAGGTGGCGTATTGCTTCCAGAAGAAGCGATAAAAAGGAGTGCCCGGCGGCAGTACACGGCTCATACATGACGCCTGTTTCAGCGATGGCAGTACAGTGCATCACTACATTGTTTCAGTGCTGATCCATAGACGTTCGTCGTGATATGCGCCCTTCCGGAATGCGTGCGTGTGTGCGTGCGTGTGCGCGTGCGTGTGTGCGTGCGTGTGTGTTTGTGTCAAGGTTTAAGGAGTGCTTTTTAATTGGTCACAGGAACCTGTAGGAGAAACCTTCAGCAGACTGAGCAGCCAACACCAGCAAGTTGTAGGTATCTACCAGGCCGGTCCGGTGCTTGAGTCAGTAATGGACGATATTCTAAATAAGAAACGGGTCATGATCGGCACGGACGTTATGCTCAAGTCTCACATCGCCGACCACTTCGTCAAAACTGGGACGTGTCGACACCACGTGACCAAGGGAATAGGCGGCACCATGAACATTGTGATGCTCCTCCGGAAGACGTTACCTAAGGAATTCAAGAGGAAACTTGACAGATTGTAAGGATCCTATCCGATTTTTTAGCCATGAATGAAAGTTGGGTGGTTAATGCATTGCATTATGCTGTGTTTTTCACTATGAAATACCAGCACTAGAAAACGGGACACGAGACGAAAGGGACAAAACATGACTCTGAACCATGAAGCGCCACGTTCATATCGCATGATTTGTGCGTTAAGTTCCACTAAGAGTCCCTAACTTTCATGTTTTACAAGTTATGCATGACAAGTATATACGGGTTCGCAAATACGCGAACTACACTGTAGAAACTACAAGTATGAATATTTCGTAAATAGTCTTCCAGCTTCGGCACTTTCGACGTTTACACTCTGTTACTCTTTTGTTGACTGCAGACACTTGCCGCTTTGTATGCAGTGTGTCGCGCCCCAATACAAATCACACTTTAGAACGCATAAGACAACTAAAGAGCTTTCTCTTGGCCAAAATAATCACATGCTTATCGTGGAGACTTTGGGTCAAATGCTTTTGGGAGATAGTACTGTCATTCTGCTGATTTAAGGGGCCCTTACTACAATGAGGAGAATCGGAATGTCTTGAAAAACGAGTCAAGCCACACGTTATATGCGCTTCCGGAATATCCTAAAGTACAGTGACAAAGGAACTGATATGATACTGTACCTCTAAACGCGAACTGCTAAGAACGTCACCTTAATTTTGCTATGAAACCTTTGAGGGCCACCGCCATACATGTACAGCGGCAAAAACAAATCCATGTGATCATGGCTGTGCAAGTACGACGGCCACTGAACGTTTGAAAAAAAGAAAACGCGCCTTTCGGTACGAAGCGCTCCCTATAGGGTCGCTCAGGAGCTGCAACTTTCGGTCCCTTAAAAAAAATATCTTACAGTGGCTATTGTTTTCTATAATGACAAAAACTGCCGTAGCGCAATATAGTCGTGACGGTTGCTGCGCCGATAAAGCCTTAATTTATTACTCGTTGTGCTTGCCGCACCTCGGCCTCTGCTAAAACTGATTTCTCCTGCGTTAAAGTAAACTGTCGCGTGCTTGCGCATGCGCTTGCGCGCTTTATAATCGGCGTTCTCGCACGCTTCGCCACGAGTTACGGGTAAAAAGTGATTTGCATCTCCTTTCTTAACACTCCAAGCGCAACGGCGAGATGTTCGGCGTCATGGCTCTCCCATAGGCGTGTGCTCGTAAATCGGCGATACTGCCGCGCGTGAGTCTCTTTTTTGCGAGACACTCGAGAACCGATGGAATTTCGTCTAGCGATCGACTGATTACTCGAAGTTTCTCACTCGCTTCCTTTTTCTGCCAGGGTATACGCACCGATTATAATCAACGCTTTGAGATATACACAACGATTATGCGTAACGCATTCAATATATTCGCGAGTATACGATTGATATTCATTGCGGTTGCTCACATGGCATGCCTCTCTTTCGGTATGGGCGTGCGTCCTGGGGCCGTATTCTCTAACGCTGCACTTCACTATTCATGTCCCTCGCCCTTTTCTTAGTGCAAAAAAAAAATGAAGTCGAATAAGTCGTGGCATTATGGCCTTTTCACCTTTCCTTTGCGAGCGGCAGTTCGCGTTTAAATAAAATTGAAACTCTCATTCGCGTTCACAAACGCCCGGCTGAATGCCTCAGAACGCTTCCATACAGCTTTCTCGACCACTAAACGCACCCTTGGCGATTGTCCCCGGTCAAGTTGCAGCAAGAGAAACCACCAGTTTCAGTTGCGATTTCTAAACAACAAAGACGTATAGCGCGAGTTTCACGACAACGCACCGTCGTTCCGTCGTGAGAAAGCGCTGCATGAACGGCAAGCAATTCATCAAGTTGAAGCGTCAAGCAGAGCTAGGGCCTTCGAAACGGACAAATTCCGTGACAGTGCTATACACCAGAACACCGTGAATTCAAAGGGCGCCGCCATATTGATGAGCGCCGGTCGCGCCATCTATCCCAAGCGTCGCGAAGTAGCAGGCCTGGGCTGCCACGCCGGGAGATGCGACCCGGCGCGAAAGCGAAACTTGGGCTTTTTAGCTGGGCGGAAGGCGTGTTTCACGTTTTTTCTAACCTGTCATTTTCGCTGTCTGGATTCAATCAAACTTCAAGACCTCGTGCAAGTCCACAATGGACACACTGAGTGCTGTGCAGACTGCAGAAGCGAATACATCGGGTAGGCACGCTATTACGTTTGTACACACCGCGCGCTATATGCTAGAACACCTGTGAGCTTTTTGGCACGTAACCTGTGAAGGAATTTACAGCACTGTGTTGGTGCCATATATTATTAAAGCACGCAGAACACTGTCGTCTGCACTTTCAGTTTGGTCTTGTTTGTAATGGTCTCTACTGGGTTGGCCGCGCTTGGCAACCAACTGGCGAGGTCGTTTGACTGCCTGGTTAGCAGACGCCTGCCCTTCACCACCTGCACACTGAAAACAAAATAGATGTTATAGTAAGAAGGGCTGTAGTTCTTTCCCATGCCATCACCTTTGCGAAGATATAAAGTCCTCTCAAAATGAAATAGAAGATACACCAGGCCAATTGTATCGTGCAACCACTTAAGAGTACAACATTCAGAACAAAAGCCTACAGCACTCGAACAAGCAGCATATGATGCTAAACCTGCACTCATTGGAAAATGAGGTACTACAGTAGTTATAATGTTCAACTACATGTGCAGTCAAAGCCCGTATAACAGGGCGAGCATGACAGATGCAGGTGTTGTACAGTTGCACAAACCATGACAGGGCACGTAAAATTACCATCCCTACTTAAAGCTGCATCATCAGGACCCCTTTGGTACAAAACAACCGCACCTGCATTCCAAGAAATTAGCCCCACCAACTGCAGCTACCTGGTACCAGACCTGTTTCGCTTGTGCGAGGCCATCGGATTGTTGGCGCTCCCTTAGAAAAGAAAACAGTAAAATAAAAACTAGTGAGAACGATCAAAATTTTGTTCCAAAATACAAGAATAATTCAGCACCTTATTTTCCTCGCCATATGAACGGAAATATTTTGCGCTTTGCCCCGCATAACAGCCCGCACGCAGTTTAGAGCTCAGGAGGCTCAAATACGAATGATTACGAATGATTACGAATGACACCTGCAACACCAGCTCGTAAAGGTAGGTGCGCTGCAAGAACACCTTCGGCGACGAGTAGTCGTCGTTTACGTTTTCGTGGACGCATGCTACGTGACGAGCAGACTTCGGTTTACTTTCATTAGCAATAACGCTCACCAGCAAGGCCTACAACTTGTCGTTCACGCTTAATGGTCATTCCGTGCACCAGCTGCAAGTATCGCTAACCGCAAATTCAACTGTTCCGCTTAACCGTCGAGAGCTCTGCCTGAATGAAAACACGAAAAGGCTTGCCTTTTTGTTATAGCCAAGGCGAAGCACCGGCGCGGGATTCTGCTCTGTAGGCTTGTTGCCCAGAAAGTGCTCGGAGCAAACCTGCGTATTACGTTCGTAGGGCGCAAAGTTGAACGTGGCACCAAAATATACACAGATCGAATACTCACTCGTGAATTTTCACTGGGTTGGTAGTTCTTCCTATTCACTGCAGCTATCCACCGGTGGCGCAGCTTGGCATTCTTCGTTGCGGATGGAAATCGGCGCAGGCTGAAAACACCGCACCGGCACGATTCCCTACGTGTGTTGTGCTCTTCGCAAACAGCGCTAAGCAACCTGCTCCTTTTCCGCTGGTTGTTTTGGCATCCAAACACGACGCAATGATGCCCAGATGACTTCTTCTACTTCGGATCCGTGTGAACGGGCACATTTCCGCACTTTGGAGCCCTAGAGCTGGCGCTTGCCATGTGTACTGGTCGCCGGCGAACACACTTTGGCAGCCCAGTACAAAATAGCGCCGGTCGACCGGGCAACCCGGGTGCGAGAGTATGCGTTCGGTTAGTCTGGGTGCGAGACTAGCGTGTTCTGGTCTATATAGTCATGCGTACTGGGACCATATCACCAAACAGATGTTACTTGCACACCTATTGGTTCTTACTTTTACTATCCCTGCAGCGACCAGCCCCAACTTCTGCGGTCATTTAGTTTTGTTCAGACATCAATAGCCCCTTCCTTTTCCTTTTAATTTCAAGGCTTCTTGACATTGACGTGGAAGCTGGATCCCTGGCTTTGCCCATGAAAACAGCGCAAGGACCTGGACTTCTTGTTTTTATATATTGAGTCAATTGGTTCGCTGTCTAAACTACGACTCACGCAGGTCGTGTCATCAAGACTGTAATTTATTCTATTTTGCATTTACCGTCTACATTCGTCGCATCGAACACTTGCCCTACTGCTAATAGCATCACACCGCCTGCATTTGCTTTCTTTTTTCTTCTGCCCACCTTCTTCTAGGGCCTTTTTTTTTCCTTCATCCCACTCCCTGCAGAGTAGCATGTACGCGAAAATATGCTGGCTAAACACTGTGCATTTTCAATAAAGAGCTTCCTCTCCTTCTCTCATTCCTGCAGCATCACGCACGTGAACGAGTGCCACGCCTACCACAAGGAGATGGAATGGCGCCTCCGCAACTATACCATGTGTCAGAACGAAAAAGATGACGGCATCAAGCCTCTCGTCATGGTCGACCTTCAGGGCGGATTTCTTATGCTTGTGGTGGGACTCGGCGCCAGCTTGCTGGTGCTGGTCGCCGAGTGGGCGTTCGCGACGAGCACGCTCAGGCCACGAACAAAACGTCAGACGACTCTCGGAAATGCCCCAGTGTTAACGAGACGCGCATTGAGGAGACGTATTAAGCTGTACCGGTAGACACATTAAGTGACAAATAGGTCAACGTCACCAGAACGAATGCAAAAAACGAGACGAAGCGTTGCATTTCCCACACCATGCTTGTCGTGATGTCAAAGATTTCATCCAACAGTCTATGCCCGGCGTAAGAAATCACATTGTGTTTAAATGTATGCTGATATCAAACCAAACAATTAGCTTTAACGATCCTTCTAAAACTGGAAAAGATTCGACGTGAAGCTTACGCCGCCAGTGCTGTGGTTGACGAGGTACTATAAATTCGAAAAGCTTTCTGGTTTATTTTCGCTATAGAGAGCCACCAGAAAAAAGTGTCAATGAATTTCTTAAATAAAGAATTGTCAGTTTCACTCGAAGGCGAAACATTGAAAGCGATGGCAAGGGTTAGCGATGCCCTGAAGGCGCCTGAGAAAGCTGGCGTGGTGATCGAGGAGGAGTGTGCCGGCGGCGCTGGAGGTGTCGCACCCCGAAGCATCCAATCGAGCACGAGATTATACCAAAGGAAAAGCATCGGTCAGCGCGTCCAAAGGAAAGCATCACGTAAGTTTAGTCTTACGTTCACCATGGTGTGGCATATGTACAGCTGCTGAGGAACGTCAATGTGTGTGCGCACAGTTAAGGGTCATACCAGCAGCGAAAGGCCGAACGCTACCACGGCTCCGGCAGAGTTGATGGAGCGGAACGGGCTTAACAGGTAGTCAGCTAGCCTGCTTGAGCTAATCAGGTAATCTATACATGCTTATCAGTTTATAGCACTTTGGCTATCTCTCCTTATACGCCTGTCACACGGGGACCCGCAAACTATAAATGCACTGGGTGTCACACGGTCGCCCTTCCGCCAAGGGGGTTTGGTCAAGGGAGCTCGGCGATCTTCGGCGGCTGAAGGAAGCACTCCCATGCCCATATTTCTTGTTGTAAAAGTGATAATTATTGTTTGCATTAAAAGTAACGTAGCGTGTGTTTAGAATGTTTCTTTGAAATTAAATAAATGTCCAAGCACAATTCGGCAATAGATATGCAATTGCTGCTGCACAATACTCTCGACCAAGGCCGCTTGGCGCCATGTTTTTCTCGTCTTTCAGGGCGTTTACGTGAATCCGACAGAATCGGGATGAGGTGCCTTGTCGGGCTGGATCCAATGTCTGTCAAGTTCATGTAAGCGCAAGCCGGTCGAACTGAACAAGCGTCGAGTCGGGCTGAGTTAGCCCGACCCGTTTGCAGTGTACATGTAAATGCCGATGGGTCCGGCCCGCCAGCGCCTAGACTTGTGCGGGAACACTGGAATGTCGTGATTTATGCGGCGGCAGCGCGTACAGTATCAGGACAAGGTCAAGGCAAGGCACTGTGCAGTGCAACCTCATCGTAGCGATAAGACCCACGAAATAGAGCTGTTGCAGACAGCAGTGGGAGCCGGAAGCCCGGTTCCAACACGTTCATGCCACAGCTCGGCGCTGTGTGCCGTCATTGTCCCGAGCCGTCAGAAGCGAGTTCATGTAAACGTGGTACGGTCTGGCTCGGTTAGCCCGAATTCCAACTCGACCCACTCGCGTCGGGTTCATGTAAACGTGGCCTTTGTTGTGATAGTCGTGCAGTGGTCGGTGTGAATCCAGGGAAAGCACGGGGAAGGCGGCAGATGGAAGTTCAAGATGATGAGCAAAACGAGAACAAGGTGAAAGCAGGAGCCAGCGTTTCGACAAGTGGACTTATCTTCTTCAAGGCGACATATGCTTTCCTCGCCACAGTATGTATAGGTGGGGTTTTTCTAAAGGGGAGAGGGCACAAGGCGAGTGGGTGCGGCAACGAGCGAAGGTGTGTTAGCGGCGAGAGTGTCGAATTGAGAATAAAGAAGTGCTGTGCACAAGGCCAGGGACACGGTCGTCTGTCAATCACGTGTCAACGCCCGTGTGTCAGTCGGCGTGTCAACAGTGTGCACAGCAACCCTCTATTACCTGTTCCACTGGTGGTCGTGAACTATCGAGTCTCTTAAAGAGGAGCGGCAGAAACCAGCGCTCGTTAAAAAAAAAGTAATAATAAAACAATAGAAAATATTGAAATTGAATAAATAAATAAATAAATAAATAAAAGCGGGAAAACGAAAAGAAGAAAAATAAATAAAAGACGCTAAGAAACCAAACTAAGTGCTGTTGCCTGTAGCTTGAAATTTAGCATAGCGAATCGATTCTAAAGCTCCCTTTTAAACGTTTATGCCTATTGGTTGCAATGCCTTGAACTTATGGATAAGGTATAATTCTCTGTATTTTCTTTCTCGTTCAGAACGAAAATTTGACTGTAAGATGTAAGGTTTAAGTTCATCAAAGTTATGACCTATTTGGTTGAAATGCTCGGTGACAGCTTTGGGAAGCTTTTTAGCTGTGTCCGCGCGATGTCCGTTTAATCTCACCTTCATTGGTTGCTCCGTTTCACCCAGGGGCGTAGCCAGGGGGGGGGCTTATGGGGCTTCAGCCCCCCCCGAAATTTTTTCGTGCTGTCCATGAACCGCCGACCAAAGCGACCCCCGGCGCCGGAAATCACTCTGGATTTTGTCTAGAATGTCTTTTTGACGCTCGAAAAGACATTTAACCGCGAAGATTGCGAACTCGGGCTGGATTTCGTGGCAACGCCCATACACTGGGAGTCACATAACGCCAAGCAGTCCCATCTGAGCACAAAGTTTAAAGGGCGCTTTGATGGTGAGCGGGCTCGCCGTGGCATCTCACTGAGGCCACGGAATCTATGGAGCGCATGGATATCAATTGCGAAACTTTATGGGTATAAATCTCATAAGCTCTTGATGTGAAAGGTGCATTGACATTTCCAAAGTTGTGCTTTAGATTTTCAATTGCGGAACTTTGTGGGTTTAATGTTGTCATAAACATTTGGCGCCAGAGGTCTATTGACTTTTCTAAAGTCTTACATCGGAACGTACAACGAGACAAGCCAGATCAACACACTAGCAGACGAGTTGACAAAGCAGGCAGCGAGGTCCAATGAGACGAAGCGTTGGGGTGGTTCATTTGTGCCGTCATGTCACATAAAAAAATATCAACATTTTTTTAACCTACGCCAGAACATCCATGTCAAGACACTAAAGCCAGCCAAAGTAACTACGTTCTTATTTATTTTTTCTACTATGACTTCTATTCGCGAGGACACATTGAGCCTCTTCAATTCTTATTTTTTTTTGTTCTCGCTACCCTACCCGCGGGCTGCCAGAGCCAGCCAGAGCGCAAACGTTTTTCTCGTATGGCCCCGACCACCGTGCGGTGCACTTCGGTGCGCGTTCGGTTTGCTTTGGCCGAGTGGATTTTCACCGGACAGAGTTTTGGACGCTTTCTGGCTAGCAGACGAGAAAAAAAAACAATGGTCGCTCGCCGCCATCACTGTGGGGACTCGAAGGATTGCACCGCATTCCTTGAGCGGAACCTTTCCGGAAAGTCTTGTTTCGCCGCTGTAGGATACTGAGCAGTATGCGTATGGTTCTCAGTGGACCAAGCGTCTCATATTTTCTTCGGTATTCCTTCGGTAGCCCCATTAGGTGCCCGAAGTAGGCATTAGATTCTGGCCAATATACTTTCCTATGCGTTTTTTTATTCATTTTGGTGCCTCTGCCTCACAGAAAAAAAAATACATTGTTGCGGCGCAGCGAATAGTCGCATGGTGAAAGTTCGATTTTGATACTTCTTTTGCGGAAAGTAATGGGCGACGGGACGCTTCAGTTGCCGGATACGTTTATTATATTATTGCGAAAGCAATTATATGGACACTCCAGGCGCATTCCTGCCATCGCCCTCATGTTTCGTATAAAGTCCAAGGGTGATAACATCGTGACCACGCGCTGCATGCTGTATGTGCGAGTGAAAGCGTAGGAGGGGAGGTGGAATGGGTGAGCCGACGATGGTGGCTCAGTCTTGTGTGCGCAAAGGAGAAAAGCGGGGAGCAAGCGCGCCACCTTCCGTCGCGCGCAATACATCGGGGGGAGTGAATGGGGGCGGAATCTAGGATTCTGTGAATCTATGATTGTGCAATATGTTTATTTGCCATGTTTGACGCATTATATACAGTTACTTCTTCTTACATACATAGACTCATTGGAGACTTATACGTATACTTAAATATCTTGTTGCGAGGTTTTGTGTATACATGCAGTGAACATTGTTTCCAGTGACACTTTTTGTCCTTTATCAAGCCGTATTTTCGCATTTGCATATCCCATTGTATCTTTGCATTTCTAATGTACGAGGGCGAGTCAAATGAAAGTGAACCTACCCTAACCCCGCAATAATGGTTCGGTTCATTATCTGCGAGGCATGCGTGCAGGAGAACGGCATGTCTCATTTACAAAAGTGACACGCAGGTGTGAAGATAAATGTTCTTTAATGCTCTCATAGACTGGGTTGAATATGGTTGCATCGCATAATGGACACTTCAAAAGTTGAACAGCTCGGTGTCGCGAATTTTTTGACAGCTGAAGGTGTTTCCAAAACAGAAATTAATCACCATATGACTGCCGTGTACGTTAAACACTGCATTTCATTGACCACTGTGAAGCGTTGGAGCAAACGGTTCAAAGGACGTTGCAAAGACATTGCAAGACCAGGCCAAAACGATCGTGCAATCACCCCCCACACAATTTCAAAGGTTCATGAGCTGCTGAAACAAGAACGGAGGATAAGCATCGATGAACCGGCAGACCGTCTGAACATCAGTCACGGTTCGGTTCACGCCATAATTCATGAGCTTCTCGGTTATCGGTTCTTTGGTGCGCAATGGATCCCCAAGATTTTTATCCATCGCGAGAAGACGGAGAAGTTTCGCGCTGCCTTGACTCATCTGATCGGGTATCACAATGAGCATGACTACTTCTTGTTTGCAACTTTGATCGGGGACGAACCTTGGTGCTACTACTACGAGCCTGAAACACGACGGCAAAGCTTCTAGTGGAAACATTCGAATTTACCACGCCCAAAGAACGTAAAGGCCATTATTTCCGCTGGAAAGGTGTTGTTGACTGTTTTTTTCGATCGACAGGGTCCATTACTGATAGAATTTGCTAAATATTGAGAGGCTATCAATTGTTTCGGATATTATGAAACGCCAGAACGGCAGCGTGTCGCAATCAAGAACGAACAACGTGGAAAATTGATGAATGGGGTCATCTTGTTCCACGACAATGCCTGTCCCCACGTCGCTTATGTGGTTAATACAAAAGTGGCAAAGTTCAAGTGGGAAACGCTGCAACATCCGCCACACAGCTCAGACCTGTCACCTTGCGACTTCTACATTTTGGGGCAACCGAAAAAACAGAAAAAGCAGCAACCCAAGGAGTTTTATAAGACGGGAATCACGCAACTCGTTAGTCAATAGGACAAATGTCTAAATTCTCATGAAGACTACTTTTAAATAAAGTACCCCGTTGTTGGCTCATTCATTTGACTTGCCCTCATATATCTTGCAGAACTCCTGCTTTTTATACGTGCTCTCTGTCGCGACTATAACTTTGGTGCAATTACTCACGATACACAAGGGACAGCTACTCCTGCGTAATACATTGGAACAAACGACAGCGTCATTGAGATTTCTCACTGGCCATTGCATATATACAAGAATGTAAGCACGGTTCTTGAATGACAAAATTTCATTAACATATGTGTCCTCAACTTGTTCAGTTCATTGCCTTTTAATTTTTCATATCAGCGGCATGCACTGCTTTCCTGGTTTCGAACTGATATAGTTCTAAAGTTCATGTGATATTTTCTTTACTTAATAAATAGACAAAAAACATGGAAGCATTGAAGTCAGTTATGTTGGGCACAATTTTTGGCACATACGAGTAAAATATTTTATGAAAAAATACATATTTTACTTGTATTTACAGTGTGTAGCTTTCTAGAATTCGTTTGCAGCATCTTTGGCAATGACAATGCAGTTATTATTCATGTATTTGATCCTTCGATAAATTGTTTAAGAGGAAGCTTTAGCTCGGGCCCAATCCGACGCGGCCTATTCAAATACTTGTAAAACGCAGAAACGCTTTTCTGAAATAATCCTGCTAATCGCTTTTATTGAAATTGGTTGCATTTGAGAGAGAAAGTTAAATCCTAGTGTCTGTTGGAAACAGAACTTCGATTTAGGGCCTGAATTTTGCTTAAAATATTTTGGAAAATTCGAAAGTTTGAAAAAATAGAAGCACGACGTTTACAAACTAATACCTATATGCATGAAGAACAGATATTGTGGTTCTGTAAACGGCATTTATTATAACAGTCAAAGCGGACAAGTTTGCTGTGTCAATTTGTATCTTACGTGAATTGGTTACGTTGTGTACAAGGGTTCTGCAAAAGCCGTATTTCCACAATACTAAATTTTTTTGAGATTCATGTGTAACGTATCTATTTTGTCCGCTGTAGATGTACTATTAGATGCAATTCACAGAATTGTGATGTCATTTTTCATTGTTGAGTCACGGAGTTTTAAACTTGATAGTTTCGTTTTCTGAAAATGTTCAATTTTGGACAATTTTTAATAAATAATTGACCACCTAGATGAAAAATTCGAAGCCAGTAGTCGCTAGAATTAAACTGTTTCTTTTAAACGTAACAAACCTCCTCAAATTTGGTGAAGTGGTTGCAGGGAAAAACGAATTCCCCTTCTACATGTACTGAAATAGGAGCACCCGAGCTAAAGCTTCCTCTTAAGGAGGAGGCTGAGCTGCAACGTGCAGCTATATATATATATATATATATATATATATATATATATATATATATATATATATTGGGCCAGTGGCGTAGCCCCCCCCGAACAAAATTTCTGGCTACGCCACTGATAGTGAGGTCTAAGCAACTTCCGTAGGTAGTGCCGCGGATGTAAGTTGGAGATCCATCGTTGATGACAGCCAGACCTTCACTGTCTATGAAGTCCATCAAGTTCCTACCCCGACAGTTCATTGCGGCACTTCCCCATTAAGGATGATGAGCATTGAAGTCTCCAATAACAACATGAGGGCCTGGGGAGCTTTGTAATACAGTGGATAGATAAGATAGTTCAAGTCCTTGTCTAGGAGGTATGTAGGCGCCGATGATCGAAAACACATGTAGTTTATGTTTTAGTGTCACACACACATATTCATTGCTGTCATGTGGAGTGATCGCGTTCCGCACAAACGTCATGTCGCTGCGTATACACATTAACACTTTGCTCTTGGGTCCATCTTCACGTGACCAGAGCTTAACGTATCCGGAAAGGCGAAATTCCGACGTGAGATTTGGCTCGCATATCACGATCACTGGGAAGCGGTATTTGAATACTCGTTGCCTAAAGTCAGACATGCGGCCGCATAGACCTCGAGCATTCCATTGCATTATAACAGAATGATGCATCTTCTGTTCCAATGTCCAGTGTTTTATCGTGAGAGCCATGATTAACACCCTTATTTTAGAGCCGCTAATAGCGGCTCCATAGCATCTAACGCCTTCACGACCGACAGTGCAGTTGGCGTTGCCAATCCGGAGAGTAATATACGCATAGTGTTTACTAGCTGTTTAAGCATGTCTATCACCTTTTCATTTCCAAGCCTTTCAGTACTCTCCCGGCACTTGGGGAGCGCCGAAGGAGTATCTCCTCCGGAAGCCCTCAGTGGTAGCGAAGGCCACTCAATAGCCGAAGAGGTTGGACGCACGTTGGATGACGCCTCATTCCTTGACGGGCGCGGAGATACTGTGGGAGGCGCATCTTGTGTGTGCCGGCCTTGCTCTCTCTGTGGCACGGTTTGCATCCAAGTACTCAAAGGAAGTGCCTCTTTACCCCGAGGCTTGCTCTGGGAGCGGCGACGCCTTTGCCGCAACCGGCGCCTTTTCTTGCGGACGGAATCGGCAGCCTCCTTGTGCGTGGAGTTCTCTCTCACCATTTTTCTCAGAATTTGCCTCTCCTCTACCATTTTGGGGCAGTCCTTGGATGTCGCTTCATGGTCTCCGGAGCAATTTGCACATTTCATGGCGTCAGTCTCACAGGAGTCTACCTGATGAGCACCACCACATCTTCGGCACGACGTAGGATTCTTACACACAGCACTCACGTGGCCCAGTTTGAAACACTTGTGACACTGTAACGGTCGTGGTACATATGGACGCACTGAGTGCCTCACATAACCTACTTTGACCGATGCTGGCAAAGAGTCTGACTCGAACACCAACTTGATGCACCGGGAGCGGCCGAATCGGTGGATGTCGAGGATTCGCACTGTCGACGATAATAGAGATCGCAGGTCGTCATCCTTTATGTCAATGTCCACATCCGATATCACACCAGTGCAGGTATCTTTGCCGTACGCTAGGAATGAGCGAACTGGGATGTTGCCAACCACTTGAATGCCTTTCAAAGCCTCCAATACTGCCTGAGAATTCACGTCCACCGTCAGAATGTTCTTCCGAGCATTAATGCGGATCTCTCTCACATGTCCTGAGGCTATTCGATCGAAGTATTTGGTCAGTGATTGTCTATTCAACGAATTCATATTCGTACCTTCCGTAGTTGGGGTGTAGCCCACGGAGAAGACCCGTTCGTCACATCTGCTGTTATGAGTAGAATCACTGCCTGCTGACGTCCGGCGAAGCTTGCGCTTCAAGTGGCGCGATTGGACTAGCGTGTAATCACTGTCCGAGTCCATGTCTGCCGCTGTTGAGCTGTCAGATGAATCGGGAAGCCTACAGTCGGTGATGTCGCGGTTTCCCACGGACAGGGCTACCGCCGCGGGACTCGCCTTGCCATGAGGGCGCGGAGGTCCTCCGTCCTCCATTCTGGAGGACGACGTCTTCGGGGAAGCTCCTGATATGTAGAAGGCGCACAACTTTGAAGAACCACAGAACAAGATCGACCGTTCCGCACTTCTTCGTCTTCGTCGTCCGCTCACGCTCACGCAAAGTATACGTTTTCACTTCGTGGAACGGAGTCGCCTCTTTTTTTACCTCCCAATTTCTGTGTGAGCTTTTATCCTTCTGACTCCTCTTGCCCTTCCCCAATATAGTGTAGCAAATTGGATATCTATCTACCGGTTAACCTCCCTGCCTTCCGCATTTCATTTCTCTCTCGCGCGCTGATTTTGCACGCAGGCCGCTCTAGGCTGATTGTACACACTTTTTGAGATTTGTGATTTTGTGCTTTGGCGGAATAACGCAACCCTCACTACCGTTAGCAACGGCGGTTATCGAAGAGCTAAACATATCTTCATTTGAGAGCAGTACATCAGTATATGAGTTTGGGTGCATTGTTGCATCGGGCTAAAGTGAACAATTTAACAGTATGCATTTTCCTCTGCAACATCATTATTTCGCGTGGTAAAACTGCTTGGTGATACCAGCACGTTTCGTTGAAACCTGCCAGCAGTCTTCAATGTTAAAAGAAGCAACATTGACTCCAGCCGTTTTTTTGCCAGAGGACTTTACCCGCACGATTACAACGAAGGCGCCAAAGAAAACAACGACAACAAAAAAACAATAAACAAACGTTGTTTTATTTGGTGCCTTCGTTGTAATCATGCATAACCAACTCGCCCACCAGCACGTGCTCAGTGACTTTATCCGCACGGAATATTTGTTCATGGATTATTTGCTGGAGCATAACATCCTGCTGAGCATCACCAGCCACGTCGGACCCTTGCTGTGTAAGACGGAAGTACCTCACGGTGATACGTCTGGTTAGAATTAACGCAGTGATTGTTGGAATATGCCATGCTCAAGATTGCATGGTGAGTGTGCTAAAAACGAGAGTTTTTGCGGTTGCCACAGATGCCAGTAACGATAGCCAAGCGCAGCCGTACGCAGTATTCAGGTTGCTGAAGATTCGGGCTTGTTCGAGAGCTGACTGCTTTCATACCCTGAAAGGACATGCAACTGGGTTCAACATGGGCAAGTTGATTACAGTTACCTCCACATAACTGCATGTGCGGCTATATGATTGCATTTCTTTTTGTTCCGGCAACGCTAACGTGATGATGGATCAGAAAAATGACGTAGCGGCAGTGCTAATAGATCGAAGAGCATGAAACACATATGCAAGTACGTCTGTGCGATTATATCAACACTGCAGTGGAAAATGCAACGTCTTGTTTGCCATATAAGGCGGACGAAGTCGTCGGCGTCTTTTTTTATTTGAAAAAGAATGCCAATATACAAGGTGCCCTCGAGGGACTTCAAGAAATGCGGTATGTGGAGTTCCGAAAAATCCTGAAGCACGTAGCTACATAATGGCCTTCACTTGGAAAATGCCTGGAAGGATATACTAAAGCTGTGGGCACCATCATTTCCCCGTAATAAGAGCATGCTGTCGCCCCAGGTGCAAAACCTGCAGGCACCTTCAAAGTGACATTAAAATTAGAAGCACCGCAAATAGTTATACACACGAAGTCAAATCTAGCTTCACTTGTACAAGTTCCGATGTGATTTATATGCTTGAATATTCCTCCTTTAAGAAACAATATATAGGTGAAACCAGTGGCGTAGCCAGAAATTTTGTTCGGGGGGGGCTACGCCACTGGCCCAATATATATATATATATATATATATATATATATATATATATATATATATATATATATATATATATATATATATATATATATATAGCTGCACGTTGCAGCTCAGCCTCCTCCTTAAGAGGAAGCTTTAGCTCGGGTGCTCCTATTTCAGTACATGTAGAAGGGGAATTCGTTTTTCCCTGCAACCACTTCACCAAATTTGAGGAGGTTTGTTACGTTTAAAAGAAACAGTTTAATTCTAGCGACTACTGGCTTCGAATTTTTCATCTAGGTGGTCAATTATTTATTAAAAATTGTCCAAAATTGAACATTTTCAGAAAACGAAACTATCAAGTTTAAAACTCCGTGACTCAACAATGAAAAATGACATCACAATTCTGTGAATTGCATCTAATAGTACATCTACAGCGGACAAAATAGATACGTTACACATGAATCTCAAAAAAATTTAGTATTGTGGAAATACGGCTTTTGCAGAACCCTTGTACACAACGTAACCAATTCACGTAAGATACAAATTGACACAGCAAACTTGTCCGCTTTGACTGTTATAATAAATGCCGTTTACAGAACCACAATATCTGTTCTTCATGCATATAGGTATTAGTTTGTAAACGTCGTGCTTCTATTTTTTCAAACTTTCGAATTTTCCAAAATATTTTAAGCAAAATTCAGGCCCTAAATCGAAGTTCTGTTTCCAACAGACACTAGGATTTAACTTTCTCTCTCAAATGCAACCAATTTCAATAAAAGCGATTAGCAGGATTATTTCAGAAAAGCGTTTCTGCGTTTTACAAGTATTTGAATAGGCCGCGTCGGATTGGGCCCGAGCTAAAGCTTCCTCTTAAACAATTTATCGAAGGATCAAATACATGAATAATAACTGCATTGTCATTGCCAAAGATGCTGCAAACGAATTCTAGAAAGCTACACACTGTAAATACAAGTAAAATATGTATTTTTTCATAAAATATTTTACTCGTATGTGCCAAAAATTGTGCCCAACATAACTGACTTCAATGCTTCCATGTTTTTTGTCTATTTATTAAGTAAAGAAAATATCACATGAACTTTAGAACTATATCAGTTCGAAACCAGGAAAGCAGTGCATGCCGCTGATATGAAAAATTAAAAGGCAATGAACTGAACAAGTTGAGGACACATATGTTAATGAAATTTTGTCATTCAAGAACCGTGCTTACATTCTTGTATATATGCAATGGCCAGTGAGAAATCTCAATGACGCTGTCGTTTGTTCCAATGTATTACGCAGGAGTAGCTGTCCCTTGTGTATCGTGAGTAATTGCACCAAAGTTATAGTCGCGACAGAGAGCACGTATAAAAAGCAGGAGTTCTGCAAGATATATGAGGGCAAGTCAAATGAATGAGCCAACAACGGGGTACTTTATTTAAAAGTAGTCTTCATGAGAATTTAGACATTTGTCCTATTGACTAACGAGTTGCGTGATTCCCGTCTTATAAAACTCCTTGGGTTGCTGCTTTTTCTGTTTTTTCGGTTGCCCCAAAATGTAGAAGTCGCAAGGTGACAGGTCTGAGCTGTGTGGCGGATGTTGCAGCGTTTCCCACTTGAACTTTGCCACTTTTGTATTAACCACATAAGCGACGTGGGGACAGGCATTGTCGTGGAACAAGATGACCCCATTCATCAATTTTCCACGTTGTTCGTTCTTGATTGCGACACGCTGCCGTTCTGGCGTTTCATAATATCCGAAACAATTGATAGCCTCTCAATATTTAGCAAATTCTATCAGTAATGGACCCTGTCGATCGAAAAAAACAGTCAACAACACCTTTCCAGCGGAAATAATGGCCTTTACGTTCTTTGGGCGTGGTAAATTCGAATGTTTCCACTAGAAGCTTTGCCGTCGTGTTTCAGGCTCGTAGTAGTAGCACCAAGGTTCGTCCCCGATCAAAGTTGCAAACAAGAAGTAGTCATGCTCATTGTGATACCCGATCAGATGAGTCAAGGCAGCGCGAAACTTCTCCGTCTTCTCGCGATGGATAAAAATCTTGGGGATCCATTGCGCACCAAAGAACCGATAACCGAGAAGCTCATGAATTATGGCGTGAACCGAACCGTGACTGATGTTCAGACGGTCTGCCGGTTCATCGATGCTTATCCTCCGTTCTTGTTTCAGCAGCTCATGAACCTTTGAAATTGTGTGGGGGGTGATTGCACGATCGTTTTGGCCTGGTCTTGCAATGTCTTTGCAACGTCCTTTGAACCGTTTGCTCCAACGCTTCACAGTGGTCAATGAAATGCAGTGTTTAACGTACACGGCAGTCATATGGTGATTAATTTCTGTTTTGGAAACACCTTCAGCTGTCAAAAAATTCGCGACACCGAGCTGTTCAACTTTTGAAGTGTCCATTATGCGATGCAACCATATTCAACCCAGTCTATGAGAGCATTAAAGAACATTTATCTTCACACCTGCGTGTCACTTTTGTAAATGAGACATGCCGTTCTCCTGCACGCATGCCTCGCAGATAATGAACCGAACCATTATTGCGGGGTTAGGGTAGGTTCACTTTCATTTGACTCGCCCTCGTACATTAGAAATGCAAAGATACAATGGGATATGCAAATGCGAAAATACGGCTTGATAAAGGACAAAAAGTGTCACTGGAAACAATGTTCACTGCATGTATACACAAAACCTCGCAACAAGATATTTAAGTATACGTATAAGTCTCCAATGAGTCTATGTATGTAAGAAGAAGTAACTGTATATAATGCGTCAAACATGGCAAATAAACATATTGCACAATCATAGATTCACAGAATCCTAGATTCCGCCCCCATTCACTCCCCCCGATGTATTGCGCGCGACGGAAGGTGGCGCGCTTGCTCCCCGCTTTTCTCCTTTGCGCACACAAGACTGAGCCACCATCGTCGGCTCACCCATTCCACCTCCCCTCCTACGCTTTCACTCGCACATACAGCATGCAGCGCGTGGTCACGATGTTATCACCCTTGGACTTTATACGAAACATGAGGGCGATGGCAGGAATGCGCCTGGAGTGTCCATATAATTGCTTTCGCAATAATATAATAAACGTATCCGGCAACTGAAGCGTCCCGTCGCCCATTACTTTCCGCAAAAGAAGTATCAAAATCGAACTTTCACCATGCGACTATTCGCTGCGCCGCAACAATGTATTTTTTTTTCTGTGAGGCAGAGGCACCAAAATGAATAAAAAAACGCATAGGAAAGTATATTGGCCAGAATCTAATGCCTACTTCGGGCACCTAATGGGGCTACCGAAGGAATACCGAAGAAAATATGAGACGCTTGGTCCACTGAGAACCATACGCATACTGCTCAGTATCCTACAGCGGCGAAACAAGACTTTCCGGAAAGGTTCCGCTCAAGGAATGCGGTGCAATCCTTCGAATCCCCACAGTGATGGCGGCGAGCGACCATTGTTTTTTTTCTCGTCTGCTAGCCAGAAAGCGTCCAAAACTCTGTCCGGTGAAAATCCACTCGGCCAAAGCAAACCGAACGCGCACCGAAGTGCACCGCACGGTGGTCGGGGCCATACGAGAAAAACGTTTGCGCTCTGGCTGGCTCTGGCAGCCCGCGGGTAGGGTAGCGAGAACAAAAAAAAATAAGAATTGAAGAGGCTCAATGTGTCCTCGCGAATAGAAGTCATAGTAGAAAAAATAAATAAGAACGTAGTTACTTTGGCTGGCTTTAGTGTCTTGACATGGATGTTCTGGCGTAGGTTAAAAAAATGTTGATATTTTTTTATGTGACATGACGGCACAAATGAACCACCCCAACGCTTCGTCTCATTGGACCTCGCTGCCTGCTTTGTCAACTCGTCTGCTAGTGTGTTGATCTGGCTTGTCTCGTTGTACGTTCCGATGTAAGACTTTAGAAAAGTCAATAGACCTCTGGCGCCAAATGTTTATGACAACATTAAACCCACAAAGTTCCGCAATTGAAAATCTAAAGCACAACTTTGGAAATGTCAATGCACCTTTCACATCAAGAGCTTATGAGATTTATACCCATAAAGTTTCGCAATTGATATCCATGCGCTCCATAGATTCCGTGGCCTCAGTGAGATGCCACGGCGAGCCCGCTCACCATCAAAGCGCCCTTTAAACTTTGTGCTCAGATGGGACTGCTTGGCGTTATGTGACTCCCAGTGTATGGGCGTTGCCACGAAATCCAGCCCGAGTTCGCAATCTTCGCGGTTAAATGTCTTTTCGAGCGTCAAAAAGACATTCTAGACAAAATCCAGAGTGATTTCCGGCGCCGGGGGTCGCTTTGGTCGGCGGTTCATGGACAGCACGAAAAAATTTCGGGGGGGGCTGAAGCCCCATAAGCCCCCCCCCCCCCCTGGCTACGCCCCTGCTCACTATTGTATCTCGGAGCCTCCTGCCCTTAGTCAACTGGTGCTTGGACATAGAAACGCATGGGAGCGATCATATACCAACATATGTACAGATGAAGTGGTTTGTGCAATCAACTCCACCTGCTGTACGCTGCACTGATTGGTCCACATTCTCTACATCTGTCGAAGAGTACTGCGGAGACATCACAATTCACCATCTGATATAGAAGACATTATTGTATCATCAATGCAGAAGACAACTAAGCTCATCTGTGCACCTACATCCAGAACGGCGATTGATATTGAATATGAACGACTCCGAGCGATCCGTCGTAGAGCGGAAAGGAAGGTTAGGCGAACTCAATCGTCATTAGACCTTGTCTTATGTCGACGAGCTCAACGAAAAATACGGCGTCACCTTCAAAAAATGGGAAAACAACGGTGGAGGACCTTCTGTTCGTCTCTGGATCCTCGAAAGCCACTTTCTAGGATCTGGCAGGTAGTACGAAGCCTTCGTGCCCCTCCTCAGCAAAAACATCCTTTCCGTGCTCTAGCACTTCACCAATGTCTGACGGAAGTGCAGGTTGCCGAAGACTTCTGTAAGAGAGTCACCCGTACTGATGTTACAGCATGTCCAACATTGGATCGACCCGTGCTACCTCCTAAAGATGACCGTCTTGACCTTCCTTTCACGATGCCGGAATTGGAAGCTGCACTAGCTGCGTCTAGACGATCTTCTGCCCCTGGACCTGACGGTATTTCGTATACTGCTCTGTGCCACCTTGGGATGGAAGGTCGGAAAGTCCTGCTGTCATACTATAACGCCACGTGGTCAACCAGTACAGTCCCGAAGCAGTGGAAAACCAGCCGTTTGGTGGCCCTCCTAAAGCCAGGAAAATCGCCTTACGAAATGTCATCTTACCGGCCAGTAGCTTTAGCTAGCTGTGTCGGTAAGGTGATGGAACGGATGGTACTCACTAGACTAGAATGGTTCATGGAAAAGAATGAGCTTTATCCTGAAATGATGACCGGATTTAGACGTGGCCGGTCTGCAATAGATGGGGTCATTGATCTCGTGTCCACGATCGAACAGGAAAAAAAGCGCCACCGACTTGTAGGAGCAGTTTTCTTAGACATAAAAGGAGCTTATGACAATGTACTGCACGAAGCCATTCTTGATGCCCTCAGTAATCTAGGCATCGGCGGCCGTCTCTACATGTGGATTGCAAATTACCTAGATGGTCGTACAGTCTTCATGTCCACGAATGCTGGCGAAACGACAAGACACGCTGTGGTCTGTGGAGTGCCTCAAGGAGGAGTTCTCAGCCCGACCCTTTTCAATGTTGCCCTTATTGGCCTTGCGGAAATAATTCCTGATACAGTACGCATCAGTACCTACGCAGACGACATATGCATATGGGCATCCGCAGTCACGCGACCACAAATTCGTGCCAGATTGCAGCGAGCTATTTCTTTAACGTCTCAGTACCTGCAGTGCCAAGGACTGCAACTGGCCCCAGACAAGTGCGCTGCGATAGCGTTCACACGGAAGCTTATGTGTTCGTATCCAATTATGATCAATGGAAATGCCATCCCATATGTCACCCACCACAAATACCTCGGCGTTGTCATTGACCGCGGTGTTTCATGGTCGAAACATGTGGCAATGTTGAAGAAAAAATTAACTGGGCTTGCTCAAGTTTTTCGCTTTCTGGCCGGTATGAAATGGGGTCCATCTGAGCATTCGCTACTCCGGCTGTACCAGGCTCTCTACGTCGGATACATTCGGTTATAGCCTGCCAGTTTTATCAAGTATGAGCCCGTCATGTTTGCGTACGCTGGAAAGTGCCCAGGCGCAGATGCTGAAAACATGTCTCGGTGTTCCACGTTGCACCTCAACCTATGGAACAATTGAGGAGGCTCGCGTCACCCCTTTACCTGTCTATCTACGATGCGAACCTCTTCGAGTATTCCTGCGACTGCTTTGCCGTCACGGACGTCATCCCTTATCGAAACTACCCGATACACGGCCGGACTCCACTTTTTCAAGAGCCGTTAAATGCCAAGCATCTGCCATACCAGCATACTTTGCCCCGGCTGACCTTCCACATATGCCCCCATGGGTAATGTCCAAAATACCGGTACGTCTATCTATTCCCGGAATCTCTAAAAAATCGCGAATACCTACCGTCGGCCTCAGACATTTCTCACTTGAATATATGTCGAAAGAATATGACTCCGCGGTGAGCGTGTATACAGACGGCTCGGTCTCGTCGTATGCGTCTGGTGCGGCTTTCGTCGTGCCTGCGCATCAAGTCATTCGACGGTTTCGTCTGCATAACAAGACGACTTCAACATCTACGGAATTAGTGGCAATAAGAGAGGCCGTTAAATATATTGTGCGACAGCCTCCTCAAATATGGACAGTTTTCAGTGACGCAAAATCGGCTCTTCAACTGCTTAGAGTGGTGTTGAAAGAAAGCGCTTATAGAGTGTTGGCTCTTCAAACTGCCGAGCTCTACACTTTAGCGCAAGAACACGGCCACCACATCACATTTCAGTGGATCCCTAGTCACTGTGGTATACAGGGCAACGAACTGGCCGACGCCGAAGCGAAGAAAGCACTCGAAGAACGAGAGTCCCTGCTTTCAATTCCCTTTTCAAGAGCGGACGCCAACTGTCTCCTCTCCAGTGTCATCCGCAAATTGACAGCAAAGCACTGGGACAATCCAGATAATCGCCACAGACGACTCCAGAGATTGGACCCCACCATGAATTTTAGGCTACCACCGAAAATTCAACGAAGCGATGCCAGTCTTCTGCACAGACTAAGGCTGGGGGTAGCGTTTACGCGCGGATACGTGCACCTCATGCGACGCACCGAGTCTCCACACTGTGAGGTGTGCAATGTGACTGAAACTATAGGTCATGTGCTTTGTGACTGCCCTAAGTTCGTGGAAGAGCGTGATAGGTTGGTCAAGGACCTTACGCGTCTCGACAGTGCACCGTTGTCGGAGGATATTATTTTAGGCTCTTGGCCAGACGCTCAGTCGAGTTTTAAGGCCATCAAGGCATTACTGAACTTTTTAAAAATTACAGGCCTGGACTGCAGACTTTGAGCATGCCCAATTGCTTGCCATATTTTCTACATCTTCCTTCTATCGTCATCGTCACCCATCATGCACCTCTTTCTTCCCTCTTTCTTTCCCACTTCCCCTTCCCCCAATGCCGAGTAGCTGGCTAGAGGAATATACCTCAGGCCGACCTCTCGGCATTTCGTGTCATTAAACTTCTTTCTCTCTCTCTACTTTCTTTAATTTCTGCTGTTGTTGGTTAATTTTCTCTCATTGTTTGCCGAATTATTTATCTTGCTTTTAGCCCAATTCAGGACATCAAAATTACGTTACGTACATTATTAAATGACTATTTTATTTCACATCTCATTCACCAGGATCCGTTCTTTCTAAGGGCCAATACAGAACTGATTACGTGCCTCTCGAAGTAACGAGTTATATATGTCGAGCGCTGAAGCCATCCGCTCCGCGCCGCGCTTCCTGTGCGAGTTAGCAACGCGCCTGCAGCTATTCCGATGGCTCATCTGCAGCGCCACTTGCCTATTCTTATCTAGGCCATCCATCACCCACCGTGACAGCTGCGCCGCTGACCCCATTGTTGGCGTTCTGCCAACTTTTATCGCCAAGCTTCATACACCCGCATCGTGAATCTTCAGAGTGGGGGCTTATACGCTCACGTGTAAAAATATCATGAGTGCGAGATACTAAAGCAACATTAGGGAAATAGAACTATAGCTGAGCACAGTGGCGTAGCTAGGTCATCTGGCACCCGGCGCCCTTAGCTCTTCTGTCACCCCCCCCCCCCGGGTGTAGTCGACGAAGGCGAGGATATCGACAATTTTCGGGTGTCTTCAGACGTATATGACACCCCCTCCCCTACTGGCCCCGTGCACCCGGGGCCTCTTGCCCGCCACTGAAGAGTGGGACATTGAGGTTTCTTAGCAGGTTAGATAATTTTTGTTACATCTCTAGGTCAACTATGCCCATTCATTCTCTTCAATGACCATGGCAGTGATTGGCTGCCTTCCATGGTCCTTGTGCTATATAGTTAAACCTCGATATAAAGACCTTCAATATAACCTAATTAGTTTTATAACCAAGTATTTCTTGTTTTACATAGAACATGTATTTTGAACTCCAAGTTAACTGAGTTGGTTGCGTGTGATTTGAATATCACACGCATTAGCTTGATCAAGCGCGAGCTGCCTTGGCTCTGCACAGTCTTTGTACACGCCCAGTGCCTGGAGTTCGCGTAATCTGAACTTTCAGAGATGCATTCTACGGAGACGCAGTAGAAGCGTTTGCTCCCCTCTGTTCCCGCTCCTTATCATGCCAGCGTTATTGCGGTGTGTTTGCGATCAAGTGAGATCTGTTCACATTTACCTGTGCGCGTGACATCATGCTTGCTAATTTAAGTAATAAATGAATGTTCCCTGCAATTCATACTGCCGAATAACTAGGAACCTTACTTCGTATAGTTGTGCAATACTTTGCCATTGCTACCAATGATTTGCCTCTCGCGCAACACTGCAACTTTGAGATTGAAATTCGTTTTTTCCGACTGCCCGATAAATCGGAAATTTTTTACGCCTCTTCCGTGTATGAAGTATCTGCAGGCAATAACTTATTTGCATAAAAGGTCAACGTTCAATATAAAGATATCTAGATAAAACGAAGTGCCGACTTTACCGACTTCGTTATATCGAGATACACAATGCCAGACTGGGAGCCAGCTATGGTACGACCACGGCGTTAGGGGGAGATTTCGTTTAAACTTTTGCCACCCTGCTTATCAGTGTCATAACCATTGGGTTTCGCTAACCAGGAGGCAATAATATGGGAGACCTGACAGGCATACATATATATATTTGGCTCATGGATATCTGAAAAGCACGCATACTTGTTAATATTCAATGGTTTTATTATATAAACGCAACTCCTAAGATATTGTAACACATCACGTTATATATTTTTTATACAAACGAGTAACACCTGAAATGTTACAACACATTGTATGCCACATATATGGCAAGCCATCATGCCAGTGTGACGACACTGAAGTTGCAACTCCTCATGCTCCCTGCACTAGAGCCAGGTGCGAGAGAAAATCTCAGCTGGTGGCCGCTTCCCTTTGTTCAGACTTAAATATGTGGGACACAGCTTGCCTCATGTCTTCCTACGCAAACTACAACAAAATGCACTGAAGGTAGCCACACAAGCACTTCTGCGCTCATGTACTTCCAACTAAAGTTTCTACAGCAGTGTGCTTGAGAGCTGGATGCACTAGGTTATTGGGCAATGTTAAAGCTTGGTAATCCATGAAAGGTGTTGGCGGCTACAGACTCTGAGAACGATGGTGTCCTTGCATGCGCTTGAGAGACCACAACATTCATTATTACAGGAGATGATGTAGCTCATAGCAGATGTTGCTGGCGTTGCTGTTCAAGGTGGTGTTTGAGTCAGTAATCCACAAAGACCATTGACAAGTATGTCCGGTAGCAGGAATGGAGGAAAAAGTGTTTATTTTACATTTACACTAATTCTAGATACGGAGGCCCACTCTATGCAGGAGCGTTACATCTTAACACAGCCAAGGGCATTAATTAGATGTTTGCCACGAGGCAACCCCACCCATCCATCAGCGCCTATCCGGAAGTCAATGCAGCATTGACACCGACTGGTGACAGGTCCACAAAAGGCCCCTATACCTCTACCTGACAAGCTTAACTAATGGATAAAAGGGGCCCAAGTCGACGGCTGCCGAAGAACAGCACTAACCTCGGATTCCCAGAGTTCGGCGCGCTTGTTAAATTTGCTATATATGCAGGGCATATTTAGCACCATTGGAGGTGGAGTGCAGCGGAACAATGCAATTGTGATTGGCCGGGATAAAGTCATCATATTCCCTAGTCTAGGCGCCTAGGGAAGACGATGGTATTAAATGCAGAGGGAGAGCTCATGTGTCCGCATGTGAACTCGGATGTTTAATACGCTCCTACCTGGAGTGGGCTTCCATACCTGGAGCCGGTGTGCACAATGTAACTAAACCCTTTTTCCTTCATTCCTACTAACGGACATACTCGTCGATGGGCTTGGTGGATTTCTGGCCCAAATGCCACCTTGAGCAGCAACAATACTAAACATACGAGTCCATGTCAAGACACATAAACCCAACCTCACTGCACCAAAGGTCTCTAGTTCTAATACCGTTGTCTTCCCTAGGTGTCTAAATAAGGGAATGTGATGACAGCATCACGGCCAAGAACAATCGTCGAATCGATCTCAATATCCCACCCATGATATAACACCATTCCAATGAACTCCACATCCAATGTTGTACCTTTACCCCTGCATATATAGCACTGTGAGAATCTGAGGTCAAAGCTATTTGCACAGTAGCATTCGACATTGGCCCTCTTCAGCAATTTGTCCAGGTTGTCAGGTTCAGGTAGAAGAGTCTTTTGTTGACCCATCAACAGTCAGCGTCAACACTGCATTGACTTCTGGATAGGCACTGTTGAATGGGTGGATTGGCCTCATGATAAATGTCTAATTAATGCACTTGGCCATGTTGAGACGTAACACTGGCTGACACTATGTGCATAGCAAGACATTCTTGAGAACAATGTCTGCTGCGAGTGCCAAAGAAATCACTGAAGTCTATTTTATTTCTTTATTGACAGTATCATTTACAGTTTAACATCCAATACTACATACGGTTTATGAGTGATGACACAGCAGTAAACCAGATTGATTCTAATCACCTGGGAATTCTGTACCACATGCCTAAATTCAAGTACGAAGGTTTTGCATTCATTTTGCAACAGAATGCAGGCCTCTGCAGCCCAATAAAAAATGCACAAACATGCACTCGACAAACAACCACATACTCTCAAAACAACACCAAAGCCACTATGCCATTAAAGAGTCAATTTTTTTTTTGCTTTAACTATGCTCCTCTGCTTGTGTGGTCAAGCACTGCGAAATGCTCACTGCATCCTGACTCTGTATCCCAACGTGGCCGTGACGTGACTCTAAGTGGCGTGTTAGTTCACTTTTTTTAGAAAACCCTTTATCACATACTGGACAATGGTGCTGGTAATGGCCTTTGTGCACCACTTCTTCATGCCTCCTTACGCTCCTGATTCGTGTGAATGTCTTCCCACACACCTGGCAGGCATGAGGCCTTCCGTCTGTGTGCTGGGACAGCATGTGTTCGATGAGCACGTGCTTCTGCGTGAAGGCCTGGCCGCAGTTGGGGCATACACTGGCGCATGTGTCATCGCCCACATGCAACCTCTGGTGGCAAGCCAACTGAGATTGCTGGGTGAAATGTTGCCCACACTCTTCACACTCGTACAACGTCCCATCCGACTGCTCTCTCTCATCCAAGTGGTCTCTCAGGTGCCGGTCTCGATCTTCCCGCTGGCTGAAGCCCTTTTTACAAAATTGGCACTGAAATGGCTCCTCACCTCTGAGAGTCCTTTCTTGCAAACTGAGAAGGTTTCTGAAAATTTGCAGCATAGAAGGGTAGGATATCAGTTGACATATAAAGTTCGATGCAAATATCATAGCATATTCTCATATAAGCACCAACCTTTCTTTTTTTAATTTAGAACTGTATCTCTTTAGTGTGGAGCCTACAGGACTAACTAAAAAATATATGTGCATCTACACCCATACAACCTTTCATCAAAGTGGTCTTTTAGGTGCCGGTCGAGATACTCCCGCTGGCTGAACGTCTTTTGACAGAACTGGCACTCAAATGGCTGCACGCCTCTGGGTGTCCATTTATGCAAGCCGAGACGGCCCCTGTAAAGTGCAGAACAGATGGCAAGAGTGAGAGTTAACATATAAACAGTGTTTGATACAACTATCATATATTCTATAATAGTAGCTCTTTTCTTTCTTAACTTCACATCTGAATTTCTGGAGTGTGGCACCTGCAGGAGTAACTAAAAATAAATATGCACCTACTTTAAAAAACAGGCATACTTGTCACCATATGTGATGATCTTGGGAAGCATTTATTTCAGCTTCATTCACCTTTTAATTCATCATAGCTGGCACGTATGTAATAAGAGCTGGAGCAGTTCGAGTTGAGTTGAACGCACACATGCTGTTCAAAGTACACAGTATGCAGGTTTCTGTATGCAAGTTTCGACTTCTCATTGCATATAAAACAATAACTCACTACCAGGGTTTTCACGGAAGACATCAACAGAATGTTTCCACTGATAGTGCCCTCATAGCTTTAATATGGTGTGGGAGTGACAAAAGCTCACTCGACAAATGTGTACAGCACACATGAGCATGCAGGTTCACATGTCGAAAAAAACACTGCAAGCACAGGATGACAACTGAAAAACATAGGATTCAATGCACAGCCTTAGAGTGTGAGACGTCCTGAGTGCACACATGCACAGCAGCAAGCGCTCCCTACAGAAAGCAGCATGGGCTCTCACTCCGCGCTTGGGGAAAGCATGACAGCACAAGGTACGGGAAGGTGGGATAGGAATTTTGCAATAACAAGATTATGAGTGTCCCGTCGACAAATACAGTAGAACCCCGGTGACATGTTGCTCATTCATATGTTTTCCCGGGTATAACGTCACTGCAACCCGGTCCAAACAAAGAGCTCCTGTGTATTAGAATGCCCTTTGATATGTTGTCATTTGTGCATTATATGTTGAAACCTGGGCATATAATTACAAGTATCAGATGTACCGTCTACACCATAAGTTGAAAAGAAAAAAGTAAATAGTGTTAGACACGCTAGCTGCGCACTTCAGACCACCATCATCGCGTACTTCGATGTGCCACTGTCTTGATGGTTGTGTCTAGGCATAAATTTTCCAAATTTCAGAAACCTTACAATAAATTGTTTGATACTCAGACTCTGCCTGCATAATCACGTGCCGATATGGCCGCAGAATTAAGCAGAAATGACTATACTGTAGCTATGTGCTACTAGAAAACAAGGATGTTGACCTTTGGATTTAGTGAGACGTACCCATAAGAGGCCACTGCTGATCTGATGCTGACGCATGCCTTCCTTGATGTTTGCTGGCTTTCATGTTGGCCAGTGCTTGCTACCCTTGTAAATACACCCTGTAAATAATTTTGCTATGGTGCTTTTACATTACATTTATTTGGGGGAGGTGCGGGGCACTTCTGGCAACGGAGCTTCGCAGCAGATGCCACCTCAAATCTACCGCCATGCCTGTGGCTGATGACACGGCGCCGCCACCTACACCTACGGCCTTATCCCGGGACCTTTTTGGAGGCAAATAGCATTGAAATGAATGAGTGACTCAGCATCTACGAGCAAATCAGCAAACGGAATGGCTAGCATACAACAATTTTTATTTCATTGTTATGCTTCCCGTTTTACCACTCCCCTCTGTAATGTCCTCAGGCCTTGAGGGTACCATAAATAAATAAAATAAATAAATAATGCAGGCAAGCATCATATTTTTCCTCGGCGACAGCCCTCACGTCTGGTTTTGGACCCATAATGACAACTTTACCAGCTGGGACAGCAGCTTTGTGCCATTTTTGGTAACACGTTTGGTAGACAGCTTGCCACCAAGAAACAACTGGCAGTACACACCCAGACATCAACTGAACCTCACCTGTCATACATACAGGATGTGCTGGCCCTGCGTCTACAAGCTAACCAGATGATGTTTGAGGCTGGCAAGATCGCCCATATTTTGAAGGGTATTGTGGACAATGCGTTCAATCTGCCTTCACCAGCGTGACCACCGTTGATAGTGTGATTAAAGAATGCCGTCATCTAGAGCAAGCGAAATGCTGGCACATCTCGCCTCAGTTCGAGAATCTGCCAAATACTGCTGCAGCGTCGTCCTACAAGGCAATTCCTTGTCAACCATCCACATCAGACAATGTCATGTGCATTGCCTGCCGAGAACTCGACGCCACCTATCTGGCTTCTTATAAACACATGGTATCCGACATCTTGATGCCGGCTGTTCCCTTGATCCAAGCCGTTGTACGCCAGGAATTTTAAAACCTTGGCCTCTGCTCTACTGTCTGCACCATGAACACTCCTGACACTGCTCTAGTCTCCGCGGACAGGCCTCAACACAGACCATACGCCCTTCATCGTTCCAGAAACCCACTGGAATGCAGAACAGCTGATGATAAACCTATCTCTTTCTACTGCAGCCGAGCTGAGACACACTGCTCACTACTGCCCCAGCCAGCAGCACTCACAGTCCCATAGCCCATTTACGCTACTACAGTTTCCTTCCATAGTGCAAGCCACTATGCACTCTGTACCGAATCCTCTGTACTCAAAGTCCCCGAGGAAAGTACCAGCTACGCCCAGCCACTGTTGTTTGTCTCATTCACAGGCTCGCCACCACTATCCTTTGCCGTCTTTTAGCCATCGCTTTTCGCTGGAAAACTAGACTGCACAGCTTCTGAAGTTGAAGCTGCACTTGTCGAACTTGACCTAAAATCTTCAGTTGCCCTTATGTGCCCACCAGAACACTCTTGAAGTCCACATCGACAGCGTCCCTGTCAGAGCTTTGGTTGATAGTGGGGGGCACGTCTCTGGCATGTGTGCCAGTTTTCGTTGTCGCATGAAGAAGATCCTTACACCTCCCACAACCCATGTTTTACGTGTAGTTGACAGTGTGACGGTTGCTGTTGGGGTGTGCACAGCCTGGATTACCGTTGCTGATCACCAGGTGGTTGTTATTTTTAGTCCTTGCGCAGCGCCCTCGTGACCTCATAACTGGACATGATTCTTTTTTCTGCCCAGTCTGCTCTGATTGATTGCTCCTCCATAAACCTCCACCTTGAAATGCCTCGCCTATGTGAATCCAGTGACCATGACCAACCTCCTCCATCTCACTTACATGGCAGCGATTTTGTTTGCTACGATCTCAAAACATATGTCAAACTGTCAGGTTGGCCACCTGTTCCAGATGGTGAATACTATGTGACGCCTCTTACTGCAGTGTTGCTGCACCCTACACGGTCCTGAGAATTACGGCAAACAGAACCTGCCTTCCAATTGTGAATTTCGGCTTCATCAAGCAAGTACTTCCAGAGGAAATTTACGTAAACTGCCTTTGCCCCTTGCAAAACTTTCAGCTAGAAGTTTTTGAAATTTTGAATCAGATGCTACAAGTCCTCTGAAGCGTACTCCGACATCGGTAACTTGTGGCAGCCACAAAATTTGCAGCGTGATCACCAATGGCCTTCCCCCTGATCATACTGACATGTCCAGACGTATTCTCGAGTCGCATCGAGACATTTTCAATTTTGGTAATCGGCCTTTGGGCAAGACGTCCATTGTCGCACATCACATACACACAGGCGATGCCAGCCCTGTTCACCGATGCCCCTATCGAGTGTCTGCATCTGAGCAAAGCAACCACAGTTCTTCATGAGCTTCATGACGCCCCAGCCGCTAGCCACCTTGGTGTTACACACACGACCATGTGAGCCATCGCTTCTATTTACCTGGCCTAGGGTACTCAGTGCGGAATTATTTTAGCGCCTGCGAGCTCTGTCAACGCCGAAAGAAACCCCCTATGCTTCTTGCTGGGTATCTTCAGCCCACTGGCATCCCACCTGAGCCCTTCTTCCATGTAGGTTTCGACATTCTCGGTCCCTTTCCTACGTCTGCTTCAGGAAACAAATGGGTTGCCATTGCTACCAATTATGCAATGCGCCATGCAATGACATATGCGCTGCAACCAGCTGTGCTATAGATGTGATAGACTTTCTCCTCCATGACGTAATTTTAGTAAACGGTGCCTCACAACAATACTGATCAAGGTTGTACCTTCCTGTCAAAAGTCAATGACAATATCCTGCTCCATGCAGCACAAGATCACCACATCATACCGTCCTCAGACGAACGGGCTCACTGAGCGCTTGAATAGCACCTTAACAGGCATGCTTTCAAAGTACATGTTGGCTGACCACCATGATTGGGACTTTGCACTGCCATATGTGACATTCACATACACTAATTCCTCCCACCACTGCACGGCTGGATACTCTCCCTTTTACCTTTTGTTCGGACGTGAACCAACTTTACCGCTGGGCACAATTCTTCCTTCCCCTGCAACTTCGACTGGTGAACATGCACGTGACGCCACTGCCCAGGACTGGCAAATAGTCCATAGTATACTTGCTGCTTTGCAAGACAATCAGAAGCACATTAATGACCAGCGACACTGCAAGAAACGTTTTGCTCCGGGTGCCCTTGTGCTACTTTTAACCCTGTCCCAACGTGTAGGCCTTTTTAAAAAGCTCCTTCCTCACTACACAGGCCTTTACCACATCCTCTGACAAGTGACTGACGTCATGTAAGAGATTGTGTCTGCAAGTCCCACTGCACCTTCCATTTCGTTGCCCAGCAATGCCGTCCACGTTTCGAGACTCCACCCTTCCCCTGCTGTGGGTCCTTAGCGGCGCCGGGCTGGTGCTTGTGCCACAGGGAGTCATGCTACGTGCTACTAGAACACAATGATTTTGACCCTTGGCTTTAGTGGGATATACCCACAAGCAGCTACTGCTGATCTGCAGCAATGATGCGCCTTCCATGATGTTGGCTGGCTTCCATGTCGGCTACTGCTTGCTACCCTTGTAGATACACCCTGCAAATAGTTTCGCTAAGGTGCTTTCATGTAACGATATCTTCGTTCTCATACGTTGCCGGCATGGCCGTCGGCCATTTCACCAGCGCCTCGTCAAAACTGAAACTAGCGAAGCCTATTCGATACAGCAGCCGCTGACCATGCCAAACTGCAGCACAAACCAAGCCGTTAAATTGTGAAGGCTGCACCAGATGCATTTGCTGTTTGTTGTACAAGTTCCATTTGTCCAGCGTTTGTTCATTTATGTGTTTAGATAGTTACACAGTTCCGTGTGACTTTTTCAAGCAGTTTCAAGCGGCACCAACTCCACCCTCAATGTCTGTGCCAACAAGGACAGCGATTAAGTGAGGGACGTGCCGGACAACGACTTTCGCAAAGAACCTGCTATCATTAAATCACCACAGCTAATCGACTTCTGCTGTGCCAAAGGATGAGGATTCGAAGCATGCACTGACTGTACTTTCGTCTATATGAGAGACAGCATGACAGTGTTCCACTATCCACTATCAAATAATCTACTATCATATAACCTCATTGGTGTTCGGTACAAGAGAATGTAATTAATTTATTAGCTTCAGAAGAACAAAGCACTTGATCCTATCTAACAGAAATTCCATTAATTAAAATTATATTTTCTAAACCTCCATATACTACAACTAAGCTGTAATCAGTGCTGGCATACTAATGTGGTGTTTCTTTTAATAAAAGTAGACCGTACTGTATATCTTAATTTCGATGTACCCAAGTTACTGATAGCTTGCTACATTCTTGTTATGCAATGCCAGGAGACTTCCGAGCATGTGCGGTACCGTATGTTCTTGCCCAAAATTTGCAAGCATTAAAGTTTGTGAAAAATTATTTCATGTTCCATTTCATATCCCGCTTTTTTTTTTCTTTCTTAATTCGATTCGAAATCTACTATTCGGTATTCACACACTCCTAATGACAAGTTGTTTAGAATCCTGTAACGATGTTCAGCTGAACCTGAACAGTCTGTGCCGGGACCCTACTACTGCTCCTTCTTCGCATGCATGAGACAGGTGGCATTTGTGGGCCTTACTCATTTAAGCCTGCATTCAAGACTTGCAGCTGTGGAACAGGCACAAGCCTTCCTGTAGCAATAAAAATTAGTGCTGCAGCAGCAATTCAGCAAAACACTTTTGGAGCACCTGCAACTCTGCTGTGCTACACCAAGAGGCTAAATGGCATAAACAAGTGCAATTCCAAACAAGTCCCTTTCAGTGATATGTCCTTGCTGATAAGTAGCTGAAACGCAATGCAACATGGCAGAGTGAAGCAGGACGCTGCTAACTTCCAAATTATGGAGTATGCGCAACACAACTTTCCTCACCTCTGCTTGTGGTCCTGCCACAAGTGTGCATTCAACACATCTTCCTTCAAGAAGAGATCACCACATTCTTTGCAGGGGTAGACCGTGTGCAAAACAGTGGCAGTGGTTTCGTCCTCTTGAGACAAAAGAGAGAGAAGAATAAGACATTGTTTGGGAAAATCTGTGAAAAACAATTTTAAGCAGAAATGAAGTTTTAGCCTTTCATTGTCCTGGTGCACTCTTTGTTACCTTTAGTACATTGCATATGGTCACAGTTAACAAAAAAAAGACAAGCAATAACAAAAACAAAGCATATGACCACGCACATTGCATATGCGTCCCATGTACTATTCCCTTGTGTTCCTACTTCTCACACCACCTTCAACAGTCCTGACACTGCCTTTACTAGATCGATCTTCCATCCTTATCAACTGCATGTAGGAAGCATCATGCAATGCTTTGTCTGACCTTACATTTAACATAAAGCTGGGTAAGCAAAAGTTAGCCAAACAAAACATCTATATTAGTACAACAAGCTTACTGACTGTGACCACAAGATTTTTTTAAACTACAGTTCACAAAAACTAGAACTGTGGCTACAACAGCCCTACTGGTTGCTATGCAAAATATGGAACAGCAGCATTCCCACAACCAAGTGAAAGGAAATGGTGAATAGTTAACCCTTTCAGGGTCAATGATGTAAATATACGGCACCGCGAACAAGTCCAAAATGGTCGATGCTGTATATTTATGACATCGTCTGTACGTTTAAAAAGCATGCCAATTTCCTATTTCTTTCCTGGCATGTGCTGCCACTGTGTGGGCATACAGGGATATTTTTTCTCACGCCTCCCTTTCGGTTTTCGTTGCATGGTTTGTTTTAGAGCTAGTTTGCTCCAACGCATCTATTTACAATGCTTGCGTATTGGCATGCTCGTGGGCGGGTGGCGGTTTCTGTTTTGTTCTGCAGGCAGTTTCGGCTTCTTGCACTCGCAAAAGTGGTGGCTATCTCGTTACAAATCCCTCAAAGGGTGACTGCCTGTTTCTCACTCGTTTAGGGCTCACAGGGGTGTACATAGGAAGGATGCCGCCGTGCATGCATTTCCTTTCCTTTTCTTTTTTTGAGACTCATAAAAACTAATCGCCTCTGGCTAGCGATAAGTTGATGATTAGCGGAAGTTTGTCACACGTTTCGCTTGTTTGACGAGCACACAACCACACAGTTTTCTTGAGTGCACTCACCTACACAGTTCAATTATGCTATGGACGTAAATATTAGTGTAAGAGCAGGAACATTTTAGACTTGCAAAATATTCTCGTGTGCACATTTTTTAAGCCTTGAACTGTGTATAACATTGCATCAAATTTTTAATTCTTATAAGTTCCGTTTTTTTATTGTTGTTATTCATGAATAAACAGTTCATATATACCAACACAAAAATTTTTTTCTCGCTTTACGGTCAACCTGGAAAAATTAAGACAATATTTCTTTTTTAAATAGGTCCCTCAGGAGAATTGGAATCTGCAATAAAAAGAAATCGACCCTGGGCGATCGGATATGGCGAAAAAAATCGGCCCTCAGAGGGGTTATGAAAGCCCAGTGCACCACAAAAATTACCTGAAATGTTCACATTCCATGATGTTCTCATTAATTTGCTTGTTTTGAAGCCAACAGTGCGAAGTAACCCCATACAATCTCCATGCTGTTGTCAGTGACAAGATCTGACATTAGGAAGAACCAAGCATCAAGCACGCATGACTTGGACAGTAAGGAATCCCTAGCACATTGGTGCTTAAATAAGTAGCAGGACATGAAAGTGAAATTCTGCAGAACTGGTTTGAACAAGAGGGCTTCACAAAGTTCTGGGCCTAGCATTAATTCAAATTAATAAATTCTGGGATTCTATGTGCCAACACCCCGGTATCATTATGAGGCACATTGCAGTGGGGTACTGAGGATTGATTTTGACCTCATAAGGTTCTTTAATGTGCATCCAATGCACGGTACACAACCGTTATTGCATTTCTCCCAGATCGAAATGCAGCAGCTTTGGCCGGGATTTGATCCTGCGACCTTGTGCTTAGCACCGCAAGGCCACTAAGCCACCACCGTGAAGGCAATCATTTACACGGCATTCGGTACCATGCATTTCCACCCGTTTTGTTCCAAACGTATTTTTCAATGTGCAACAAATTCAATTTCTGTCCAAGTAGCACGAGCAGACTTTAAGTTCAAATGTAATTTATCATCATTATGTTCCTGAATATCTTATTTCTTAAACTGAAAATTTAAACAAAAGTTAGGACATTCTAGAACACGGAACACGGATGTTCCTGATTAGAGTGCACTTTGAGAAAGTAGCTGAAGGTGATATATGTTCTCTGCAGATGGAGTGACCACTCATTTCATTCTACATATAAACTTTCGATAGGGCTTGTTCTCAATGTGCCAGTGGCCAGGCGGATACCGAGATGGTGGACAGGATCTAACATCTTTAGCGCACCCGGGGTAGCACAGTGATATACCACGGTGCCATTGTCCAATCGTAATAGAATTAAGCTCTTGTGAAGGATGTGTGAAATAAAATTTTCAGTAAGTCCATTGTTTTTAGGCATATCATTTTGAAATATCTTATGTGTGGAATGAAAGTAAGTTTAAAGTCAAGTATGATGCCTAAAGACTTGCGCTCTTTGTTCACAGGTATTTGTTTCCCATACATTTCGATAGTGGGACCTGAACAAGCCCTTTCTTCCTGGTGAAAAGAACACATGAACTTTTGTGGGGATTCACTTTGAACTCGTTTTCATCAACCCACTTAAGATACTTAGTTCAAGAACTGTTATACTTGTCTCCCATACACCGTAAGGTTGCATGAATTGAAACCTATTTGCATGTTGTCTGCGTAGACAGAATAGAAAATAGCTGGTAGTAAGAATGCCTGAAATGTGTTCATCTTCGATTTGATTTGATTTGATTTATTGATTTCCATTTACACACACACATGTACAGAGGAGTGGTAAATGGAGGTGGATGAGGGAGAAAAGCCGCACAGACGCGGCTTGAGGTAACCTCACCCCCACAACAAAGAGCATGAAACTGAGCACACCTCCCTGAGGTACCCCAGTTTCCTGTACGAATGCACGCAACAGTGCATTACATATTTTTACCCGGAATGTACAGTTACGTAGGTAGCTTTCTATAATGTTTCATACACCAAGACCTCTAATCATTACCACAAAACCGTACGAATACCCTCTCAAGATATTCAGAACCTGGTTGCAAACAAGGTTTCCTAGAATGAATGGCTGCTAAATAACTAGCCTTCCAGAAATGGTAAATAAATGGTTGCTGAAGAAAGAACACAAGTAGTGTAAAATGAAAGGTTGCTGAAAGACTTGTGTGTTGTGAACACAAGTAAACAGGACAACTACACAAAAAATCCCTGGTTGTAGCATAAAAAATAAAATTACTGCATGGCTAGACTTCCAAAAACACTACATTACAAACTACAAGCAAAAATAATTATTGTCATTTAGGCTTCCACTACAAAACCGAGAACAAAGCTTTCATTACCTATTATGCATCTGCATTGCTTTCAAAATTTTTGTCGTCGTTTCACCTGTCATAATTCGCAATACTTTGGTTAGCAGACAGGGAAAGAGCACTAGCAAGACTTTATCAGTAAGTTGTTACAATAGATTTGATGGTCTCCAGTATTCAAATATACCGAATAGTTCATTTTCGAATACAAATACGAATAGTTAGTGTATAATATCCCATTCCAATTCAAAACTTTGAATATTACCCACCCTTGATCTTGAAACTTCTTTTGAAGAGCAGAGGTGATCAACCACAACTTGTTTAATCTGCCACCCTCTGCCAGTTCGTCACTGTTCGCAAAGCAAACAAACCGCAAAAGTAAGAAGTAGTGGTTGCGGCTCATTAGCTTTGAGAAAGGTGGCATGCTGATGAATGGATCCAGTGATGACCAGTTATCATATAAAGTGTTTTTCATAGTAACATAGCATAGTTAACAGCCAGGCAAACGTAAATTTCACCTAGTGTGACTTCTGTCCAATCATGAATGCAGTTGGACAGAGAAGGTGCACAGGCAGCATGCACCTGCTGACGGAAGAGATTTGTCCTTTTTACAATCATGTTGACAATCTCTTCAAGAAAATATTTTTCAAAATTTCCAGCTCGCACAATTCTGCAGAGATGTTACAGTTTGATCCGCCAGATGCCATTGTCTGGAATTCATGTAGTGCCGGTTTGAAGTCACCTGCTGTCCAAGTTTGCTCAGAGCCTCTACAGCCTCTTTTTGCACGCGTTTCCATGAGCAACCTGGCATCTTCAATACTGTCATTACCACTCGACACATTGTAATCATTATCAAGGTCCAGTGAATCAGAGCTCGATAGAAGTCCTCGGACTCCTGTATTGTTTTAAACATGCAGGCTTCTTGCACTACTAAGTCATGCTGAAAAACAGAGATGTAAACAGCATTAACAGATAAGCTTTGTTGAGCCTTCCGCCATATAAAAACGAAACCTGCCATACAATTTTAGTTTAACCACCTTCAATGTAGATGGCACAACCATTCTACAGATGTTTCATGCTTGCAAATTATTTTGGGAAAGGCAGAGAGTGTGCAGAAAGTCACGGCTTTACTCAGGCACGGCCGAGGGAGTGCATAGGAATCCACATGGCATAGGAACCCTCTAAGTGTCTGGGCACGGCACTTAGAGGGCTAGAGAGGAACCATATAAATTGGATCAGAGCACAATTTTTTTTTTCAATTGCACACTTCTACACATATATACAGAGGCTACACTACGTTATCTTGAACTGGAGCAACTCAGAGAGTGAAGGAAACAAGAAACAAAGGAAAATACATGGAAACAGAGGGAGACAGGACTTAGTTTGGCAGAGGACTCGCATGCTTTTGAAAATTGCAATGCTGAAGGGATACATGGCATGGCTGAGCCTTTAAGCATCTGTCAAGCTAGGCAAGAAATAAAATTAGCCCACTACATATGCAGTGGTTGTGAAGCACATAACATTGACCATGCTGTGTTGTTATGTACTGACTTGATAGTTGAAGAAAGAAAACTGCCATTCGTGGATTACTGCCTTGAGGCATTACCAGACACACTCACAAACAGCATGCACAGACCAGTCTACCAGCTTTTTTTTTTTTTCTGAACACCATCTCTACTCCCTCACCCACAAAAAAGCAAACGCTCACCACTTTCATCATCCCATGTATCACCAGCAGAGTCGCAGACCCGCATTCTGCCATTTTTGACAAGAGTATTCAACGTCCCTTGTAGTAGGGTGGACTCCGCTAGTGAGTTCTCTCCTTGGGCATTTACAAACGCCTCTGATGTCTATTACCATGCAAAAAAGGAAATAACAGCATCACTAAATAAAGCAGGAAATAACAGCATCACTAAATAAAGCCTAAGGTGTACTGCAAGTGAAGAATATCCATAAAGTGCATAACAAGCTGGCATAAGAGAGTCAATGTAGCTTCATTCAACCGTATTTAATTGATGAAACCAGGTGATTCATAATCAATAACTGGTTCTGACAAACAAGTGCAATTTGTCATGCAGCAATTAATTCACTGGAGCCATAGAGGTTAGAATGCCACAAGTAAAATTTTGATGTTGCACGGTCACAACAAATATGCCACTACTAAGATCATAAAAAATTTTTGGTCAGTCGCGAGCATATTATGCCTGCACTTAGTACTGCACCCAAAAAAAGACAGAATGCAAGGAAAGTTCCTCTTAGAGGTTGCAGAGTCTGGAGAAAAGGGGCCATGACGCTGCCTTGGTTCATCAGTAGACAACATACATCCGAATCTTAGGAGGGAAAGGGTCAAGCAAGTGAAAGGTGGTGTGAACGTCAAGCAGGAAGCCCACTACACAACCACACACAAAGCACACAAGATCATTGCAGTGGGGACTTGTTGCAACACAAAAGTCACTTATGTTATCACTTAAACAGTACAGAACAAATGTTATCCTACATTGTTGGCTATAAGGTAGGGGCACCAAACGGGAACATTAAATTTAGACTGATAACATCTTCTTTAAATATGGTCATTTTCATTAAGATTATGAGCAGAGAAAAATTAAAGCCAAGCTTCTTGCTTTTCCAATTTCATGACAAAATTTTAATAGGCAGAATGGCAGCGTTACATTATTGATTTCAATGTACTTTCTTGCATTTGGAGCGTTCTGGTGCAGGAAAAGTTCTTGAAACTTGCTAGTTTGAGTCTTTGGTTTCTTTAGAATGCAGCATAGTACTTCTTTACCAATAAACAATTAACCAGACTTGAGTATACATTCTCAATATATGTGAAATCACAAGTTGGCACAGGAGCAACGAAATGTCTTTCGTTTGCCCTATCTTCCGATTTAACAAGCGTCCTCTGAAGCAAGAGTGCCTGTTCTGGTTCTGGTATTGCACAAAATTGTTTGACCACTAAGCTGTTTAGTATTCCTCTTTGTTGTTTCATTAAGGAAAATAATGTAACTCTTAAAATGCCTAAATGAATATTACTTAAATGTGCCTCGATACAAATAAGAGTTTCGGTCACAAGACTCAAAGCAATACAAAAGATTAAAACAAAGCTGAAGTTTCACCTTCCCAGAAAATTCAGTCTGTACTTCACAAGTCCTCTGCAAATCAACAAGACAAACTTCATTACTGTACATACCAAGACTTCTATATGAATACAAGGATGCAAGATTAATTGGGAACTTTCAATAATTGATCTTACCTTTATGGCAGTTTCAGTCTGTGCACAACTGTCAACCTAGAAGCAAATTTCTTTGTGTGTGAAAACCAGGCGGCCTCAGTTACAGGAAGTAAAGCTGGAGTAATAAATGGTGACCACAATGTTTCAGAAGCAACAAAAAAATCACCTTTACAACTTCTTCCGTCTGCCCACAAAAGTCAACCTGTAAGGGAGATAATTAACACAGAAATTGAATGGTTGTTTCTCAGACACACAAGCACATGAACACCATATTCAACATGCTACTATAAACAAATTTGTCTTAACCATTGCTATGCCCATTCAGGACATAAAAAAACGCAATAACACGTGAAGAAATACATTGAGCAACATAATACTTTGTTGTGTTTGAGTAAGAATTTATAGAAGCCCTATTTAGAACGCCAGAATTTGGGGCACAAACACTGATTTTGCCTTATACTATGTTTTTGGATAAATTTCTATAATTGCATCATTTAATATGTGCTCAGTGAACACATCTGACTCTGCTATCCACCAACTTCTGTTCACCATGAAGTCTTTCTGTGAGGCTACACTCAAGACATTTTAAGTGCTGGAAGTCAGTGCCGCAAAGCGGGAAAAGAGACTTGTGAAGCATATGGGCAAATGGTTTTCAACTAGCTGCAAAACATGTTCAAACATGTTTTTTGCTAATAGCAAATGGCATCCCAGTAATACTGAATTTGTAATGGTATGGATTTCCACTGCACACACTAAAGCATTGCAGTAACTGGTATTCAAATTGTTCACACATTGTTACAAGATACAAAACATTTTGTGGAATTGCAGCTCATTGCTGCAAAGGCCGCATAGCTTGCAGTTTGACAACCTCGCGGTCTGGATTTTCTCAGTGTCTGTTTAGAGAAAGGTTACACTCATGTCTGAGCCAAGCGATTGGAAATGCCGTCATTTACCCATTTCTGAAAGGCCCCCTCTATCATAAGTGCCTGGTATCTCTTAAAAAGTTGAGCCACCTGCAAATGCCTCTCCTGCTAGTTGAATGCATTTAACTTCACCTCGGTGCTCTTGACATTTGCAGAGGTTAATGACTTGTCACTTCTTTGTAGTCAGCGGCAGCATTGCAAGTATTCATTGCAAATATTGCCAAGAACTTGTCCCTTAATTTCTTTCTCTTCTAGCCTTTACAGAAAGGTGGGCCAAACTAAGACATAAATTTGCATATCAAGGTTATTTCTTATTTTTTCCAAACACTCAACAAACTAATAATACACGAGTACTCTTTGCTTTTTGGTCTTGAAATCACAAATAATAACAATGCTAGGTGCTGCCAAACACAAGGAAAATATGTATGTTTAAAATTTGATGCGTGATTTTACTGCCAACTACAGGGCAAAATGAGAGCACGTGGGGCAAATGAGACGCATGCATAAAGAGGAATTGGGAGCCATTATTTACACTTAAAGCAAATAAAATGGGTACTGTGGGCTTATGCACATTTGGGACACATTTCATCCATGTTAAAAATGCAACATGGAGCGAGGCACTGTCCATAAATTACTGCCTCCAGGTGATTAAAGAACTGATTCACCTGTAACCTGCTTAGCGACTGAGCCCTGGAAAGGGAAAGCTCTTCAGCCTTCTGGAGACTAATGTCTTTCTTGTGACATTTCACGAACGAGTATAGCCAGTCTTTCCCTGCCATTCTACTTATCCTGTTGAATGGATGTGCTATTTTGTTGCCTCGCAAAACGCAAAGACAAGCTTCCGGACATCTTTGTATGTGAGCCCAGAGAGAGACTTTTCTATGCATATAATGTGGTCCACAAGCATTCTTTCCAGTGCGTCTTTCATGTCTTCCTCTCACCAGTCAGCTCTCTTCAATTTTCTTTTGTATGTTCTGACCAGCCTAGACAAAGAGGCAGAAGATTACACTTTAGGAACAAGCACTATATTCACACAATGAATGAAAAGCTTTCTTTTTTTTTGTCGAAAGAAGAAAAGCGAAGGGCTGGAAACTTCATAAACCCTTCCTAATGAACAGTTATCCAATACTTACATTGATTCTTTGGCCATTCCTAGTGCTGCTGCAGGCCTCAGAAAAAACAAGCAAGTGCAGAATTTGCTGCCCATTTGGTCACTCCACCAGCTCACATGCAACCACCGATCTTTCTTTCCTGTAGATTAATTCCTCGAATCCTAAAGATTTTTGCTTCACTTGAAGCGAGTAGCTAGCAACATGCTTCACCCCCACCCTGAAGCTATTCAGGTGAAGGGTTTTCATGACAGATGGCATTAGGTGAATGGTGTCTGTTGTTTCACGTGTCATTTTGCACTGCCTTCCGCTACTTCATACACTGAGAACTAAGTACTTTATTTCCATTTACCACAATATGTCAGGCATAAATGAATATAAATAAATAAATAAATGAAACCATACATAAACGTAGCATTCACATTCAACATCATGGGTAATATTTCCCTGTTAGTGCATCAACTCATGAAAGTTTAAAACATTTTGTCATGTGGTGCAACAACGTAACAATAAAAAAATGTTTTGTGACATCTGGCAAGGTGTATTTATGGTCCAGTGGTTGTAACGTGTTGCTGGTGAACAAATGATTCCTGTTTTGACTACACCAATCCACTCGCATGATATATGCTATAGCTAGGAATATAACACACCCAAAATAAAAACGTCAAGAAAAATAATCACGAAACTAGGTGGAGTGACAAACCTCTAAGCCTCTAGTGGGGTGCATGATTCTGTATGGAGCACAGCGACCTTAGGGCAAATTCAACGCTGCATATCATACAGCACCGTCACATTGGCTGATAGCCCTGCACAAGAGAAAGCAAGACGTAAACATGTCGATGCAAACCTAAACCGCTCAAGTTAGAGGCAAACACTGTGAGCACAAATTGCTGGCCTTCATGAGCATGAAATAACACGCCAAGCACATGGTACTGCTCTGGACAAATGAAGTGCAAACAAGCGTACAGATAGCAAATTTTATTATTAACTTCACAGTGTACTCTTGCTCTGCTACATATCAGGTGCCCAAAAGTGGTGCAGGTCAGAATGCATATGAACAGAAATCATGCCAACTTCAAAAAGAAGCTACCAACATAGCAACAGAACACATCACATTGTTTTCTTTCCTCATTGAGGACAGCCTATCAATATGCAAAAACCAACTGCTGGGACAACTATTTGACAAAAACTTTCCATGAGCCACCTTTCCAACTGCACCAAGATCACAAAGCAATGGCGTATATTTACATTTGCACTCCTGAGAGAACTGCATGCATAAAGCTAGTTGTATATCACTCCTTAACAAGGCTTGCAATACACTGGTCTCCACATAGCATTTTCAAACATATGTGCCAGTGCACTCTAATCCACAACATAGAATTTTCAATGCTTGAGAAACCAGTGAATGATGCGATCATGTAGAGGGCAAGATTAAAGACGAAATAAATAATTATGGGCTTCCTCTAAAAGGTGGCCAAAACATTTCCCAGTTGCATCCACATTTTACGCCGACTACAAGAAAAGACGTATTTTATCGATAGTTTTGAATTTTAGCAAGCTTCAAATGCCGTGAATCCTTTCTTTCTTTTAGTTTATCACAGACATGTCGTATGCGCGCCACCTTTGTGTAGAGCGCGGGAACGGTGGCCTCGAGATAGTTCTCGAGCCCAGCAGCTACACGTCGCTGGCTGCATCCGGAGCGCCCTAGCGGCCACTGTTTTCGCGTTCTACACAACACTCTACACTCTTAGAAAAATGTACACCCTTTGGGGCGTATCTTGTCCCACAACAATAATCGTCATCCGTGCTGCCCGCGTTTCCTTTCTTTAACGCTGCGAGCCCGGTACTTTCCAGCCGCGAACGGCATGCGCCTTATCAGTGTGACGCAGCATTATCGACAGGAAAGTAGCGAGCGCCGAGTTTTCAGGAAAGGAAACGCAAGCAAGGCAGATGACGATTATTGCTGCGGGACAAATATACACCCCAAAGGGTGCAACCGTTTTAAGAGTGTAAGAACAGTTTACACCCTTTGGCTTGCCCCTTCTGCCACACAAAAATAATCGTCATCTGCCTTGATGCGTTTCCTTTCTTTATCGCTGCAAGCCCGGAACTTTCCAGTGACGAACGGCACGCGCGTTATCAGAAGAGGCACTCCAAAGGGTGTAAACTGTTCTATGCTGATAACGCGCGTGCCGTTCGTTACTGGAAAGTTCCGGGCTCGCAGCGATAAAGAAAGGAAACGCATCAAGGCAGATGACGATTATTTTTGTGTGGCAGAAGGGGCAAGCCAAAGGGTGTAAACTGTTCTTAGAGTGAAGGGTGACGCGCACTGTAAGTGATCCTAGTTCTCGAACACAGATTCACATACCTTTGAAGTTATTAGGACGTATCTATACGCTTTTGCATCAGCCCGTGCGTCATTCGAGAATAGTCGAATGACAACTGAAACACCGCGTAGTTGCAATTCTAGTTTCACTGAGCTACCTCAATGATCGAATAAGCTTTAGGACATCTGAATATGCCTCTCCAAGAAAATTCTTCGAATTTCAGAAGACTATAAATGAAACTAAAAATATGACATGGCTTGACAAGCATGCTACATTTTTGCCAATCAAAATTTCCAGAAAGCTGAAGATCTTTCACTTGCGGAGTCTGTAGGTAGGTAGCCTGTCATTCTACTCCGTCGTGGGGGGTGTTGCACGCTGGAAACGCTGTAAGCATTTACACTCCTCAGCCTCTGAGTTAGAGGCTAATAACCCATTAAAGATGTGCTCTTTCTTCATTGCATTTGGCAAAGAGGACACAGCTAACCATGCTCACCTACTCGCTAGCTAAATCAGCGTCTAACCGCGCTACAGTGAATATCCGCCAGATAAATCTGCGATGTCTAGACATGAGCAAACCTGCAGAATTGACATAAAACGGAAAGCCAGAATGCTTACATCCTGTACCCTTTTCTTGACCGTTCATAAGCGCAACGCACGATATAAATTGACTACCGCGTAAACATTGGCCGCATAAACAACCATACGGTTGCTAACATGGCTCGACTTGGCTATCAGCGACTGCGCTACACACTGCAACCATGACCGGCCAATGGACCGGCCAATGCCCGCTACGTCGCTCGCTTTCCCATTGTAGCGGCGGTTCCCTAGTTTTGCATAAATTCTGTGAGGCGGCGGCTGCATCGGCGGCCGAATAAGGCCCTCAATCTCCAAGTAGTGCTACCACATGAACAAAAATGAACCACTATCGCAACAAATTTTAACTGTTCCTGACTGTAGTACTTAAGCGAGGGTAAAAATGAAGCTCGGGATATAAAAAGTAAGAAAAATAAATAAACAAAATAAGGACGCAGTTTAGCCTGAAAGGCAAAGAATTGATAGCATTACAAAGTATTTACACAGTTACACTAGTAAGGTTTATGAAAGTAAAAATTGTCATCCACCAAAATGTAGCATGAAGCTGCGAAGGAAACCCATATGGGTTTTTATGAGAGAAGCCTTGCAGTCGAAAGAAAAATTCATCTTGGTTCGAGATTTGCGCTTCTACCATGCAGGATTACAGAGAACCGATTTGCCATGAGTAAGGTTTGTAGTTTTATCAGCCATATAAATTGCAGTAAGCATTAGTTTACTAATTAAATTAGCAAGCATGGTGTCATGTGTGTAGAGGCAAACATGAATAGATCTCACTCAGTGCACAACCACTCGCAATCAGAACACTGGTGCAGGGTGCCTCAATACGCGGGCCCTCAGCTTAAGATTAAGAACAACTGCGTCATCTGCTGCGGCTGCCACGATTCGTTGGTTCGCCTCAGTTGGCAAGAAGTGTGGCGTGCTTAGAGCCCCGATTCCCTCGCTCGCACCAATCCTCTACATTCACAAGGAGGGAAAAATGCCCTGCAATATTTTGATGCAACTGAAGCACACAGAATGTCGTTACATGGTACAAGACATAAACCAAGCTGCCGATGACTGTATGTGGGCTGCGTTTTTGGCAAGCGCAATGTGAGCATTAAATGGTATTGAAGCATTTACCAACCGAACCGAGTTGTTACAGCTTCCACACAGTCAAGATTTTCCACTAGGATACATCAGAAGAAAAAAAGAATGGAGTAGCAGAAGCAGGCTTCACAAAATTTCTTTGACACTTCTGCGATTCATTTATTGTGACAAAAGCATTCTCTCACAACAAAGACCATCACCTATTTTTGCCTGCCTGCTTTATGCTTAAGTAAATGCACTCACCCACAGCAGGGGCAAACCAGCAGTTACAGGGTTCTTGGTTGGGATGGGTGCAGTCATAGAATAAAGTAATACAGTAGGACCTAGTTCTTACGTTGCGGAAATAACTGCAAGAAAAAACATACTAACCGGGACGTAGGATCCAAAGTAACTAAAAAAATTTGACAGACTCAACTATTGTTGACATCTGCATGGACTGCCCATGTGCGCTGTCTTCATGTGCACCTGGTGCCTGGAGGCTGCGTAATCTAAACTTTCAGAGATGCATTCAATGGTGAGAAGTAGAAGCATTCGCTCCCCTCTGTTTGCACTCTTTATCACACCAGCATTATTATAGCAAGTGTTCGCAATCATTGAGTGAGATTTGTTCATGTTTGCCTGTGCATACGACATCATGCTTGCTAATTTAAGTAATATGTTAATGTTTCCTGCAATTTATACAGCCAAATAACTTGCTTCGTGTAGTTGTGTAATACCTTTCCATCATTACCAATGTTTTGCCTCTCGGGCAACACCGACTTTATCATTGAAATTCATTTTTTCTGATCGTCCGATAAAGTGGAAATTTCTATGCCCCATACCATGTAAGAAACATCCACTGGCAATTATAACTTATTTGCATAAAAGATCGAATTTCAATACAATGATATCTCGATATAACGAAGTGCCTATTTTACCGACTTCTTTATATTGAGATATACAATGCCGGAGTGGGAGCCAGCTTTGGGATGACCACGGCGTTAGCGGGAGATTTCATTTAAACTTTGGCCACCCTGCTTATCAGTGTTGTAGCCATTGGGTTTTGCTAACCAGGAGACAATAATTTGGTAGGCCTGGCAGGCATACATATACATATCTGGCTAATGGATATCTGAAAAGCACACACACCAGTTGATAGAAGAGTACATGATATTCAACGGTTTTATCATATAAACGTAACCCCTAAGATGTTGCAACACATCACATGTTAAATATTTTTCATACAAGTCGGTAACACCTGTAATGTCACAACACATTGTGTGTCACATATATGGCAAGCCATCACTGCCAGTGTGATGACAACAAAGTTGCAACTCCTCGTGCTCCCCGCGCTAGAGCCAGGCGCGGGAGAAAATCTCGGCTCACGATCACCTCCCATTGTTCCGACTTAAATACGTGGGACACAGCTTGCCTCGTGCCTTCCCATGCAAGCTACAACAAAATGCACTGAAGATAGCCACACAAGCACTTCTATGCTCATGTGCTTGCTACTTCACTTAAAGTTTCTGCAGCAGTGTGCTTGAGAGCTAGACGCACTAGGCTATTGTGCGATGTTCATGCTTGGTAATCTGTAAAAGGTACTAGTGGCCACGAGGACACTGAGAATGGTTATGTCCCTACATGTACTTGAGAGGCCACAACATTCATTATTATAGGCGATGATGTAGCTCATAGCAGGTGTTGTTAGTTGACATTGTGTACATAGCAAGACATTCTTGGGAACAGTGTCCACCGCGAGTGCCAAATAAATCACTGAAATCCATTTGATTTCTTTATTGATAATATAATTTACAGTTTAACATATGCTATATAGGGTTTATGAGTAATGACAGCAGTAAGCTTCAGCTTGATTCTAATCACCAGAGATTCCTGTGCCCCATGCCTAACTACAAGTAAGAGTGTTTTGCATTCCACTTGCATCAAAATGTAGCCTCTACAGCCGAATATAAAATTTAATACGCATGATTACGTGCTAATCAAAACAATACCAAAGTCACTATGCCATTACAGTGTTAAATTTATCTCCTTTAATCATGCTCCTCTGCTTTTCTGGTCAAGCAGTGCGAAATACTCAATGCATCCTGAGTCTGTGTTCCTCCATGGCCATAACGTGACTCTAAGTGGTGCGTTAGTTTGTCTTTTTTAGAAAACCCTTTATTACATACAGGACAGTGGTACTGGTAATGGCCTCTGTGCACCACTTCTTCATGCCTCCTTGCACTCCTGATTCGTGTGAACGTCTTCCCGCACACCTGGCAGGCGTGAGGCCTCCCGTCCATGTGCTGGGACAGCATGTGTTCGATGAGCATGTGTTTTTGCGTGAAGGCCTGACTGCAGTTGGGGCACACATTGGTGGATTTGTCATCGGCCACATGCAACCTCTGGTGGCAAGCCAACTGAGACTGCTGGGTGAAATGCTGCCCACACTCCACACACTCGTACAACATCCCGTCCGACCGCTCTCTTTCAACCAAGTGGTCTCTCAGGTGCCGGTCGCGATCTTCCCGCTGGCTGAAGCCTTTTTTGCAGAATTGGCACTGAAACAGCTCCTCGCCTCTGAGAGTCCTTTCCTGCAAGCTGAGATGGTTCCTAAAGATGTGCAGAATAGAAGTGAAGGATGTCAGTTGCCATATAAAGTTTGATACAAATGTCATACCGTGTTCTCTCATAAGTGCTGCCCTTTATAAATTTGTAAAAATTTGTTATCAAGTTTTTACGCGCCAAAACCACTTTCTGATTATGAGGCATGCCGTAGTCGGGGACTCCGGAAATTTGGACCACCTGGTGTTCTTTAACGTGCACCTAAATCTAAGTACATGGGTGTTTTCTGATATCGCCCCCACTGAAATGCAGCCACTGTGGCCAGTATTCGATCCCGCGACCTCGTGCTCAGCAACCCAACACGATAGCCACTGAGAAACCACGGCGGGCGCCCTTTTAAAGAAAACAAGACTGCATCTAAATTTCTTCAGTGTAGAGCCTACATGACTAACCAAAAAATAAATGTGTATCTACACTCGTACAACCTTTCATCGAAGTGGTCTTTTAGGTGCCGGTCAAGATATTCCCGCTGGCTGAAGCCCTTTTGACAGAACTGGCACTCAAATGGCTGCACGCCTCTGGGTGTCCAATTATGCAAGCCAAGATGGCTCCTGCAAAGTGCAGAATAAATGGGAAGGGTGAGAGTTAACATTTAAACAGTGTTTGATACAAATATAATATATTCTCAGATAAAAGTACCCCCCCCCCCCCTTTTCTTTTTTCTTAAATTCGCATCTGAATTTCTTGAGTGCGGTGCCTGCAGGAGTAACCAAAAACATTGAAACTTTGAAAACAGGCATACTTGCCACCATATGTGATGATCTTGGGAAGCATTTATTTCAGCTTCTTTCACTGTTTAATTTGTCATAGCTGGCACGTAACAAGAGCTGGAGCAGTTGGAGTTGAGATCGATGCACACATGCTATTCAAGGTATGCAGTATGCAGGTTTCTGTATGCAGGTTTCGACTTCTTATTGCATATAAAACAATAACTCACTACCAGGATTTTTACGGAAGACGTCAACGGAATGTTTCCACTGATAGTGCCCTCACAGATTTAAGATGGTGTGGGAGTGACAAAAGCTCACTTGACAAATGTGTACAGCATGCATGAGCATGCAGGTTCACATGTCTAAAAAACAGTGCAAGCACAGGATGACAACTGAAAGACACAAAATTCAATGCACAACCTTTGAGTAAGACGTCCTGAGCGCACAAATGCACAGCAGCAGGCGCTCCCTACAGAAAGCAGCATGGGCTCTCACTCCACGCTTGGGGAAAGCATGACACCACAAGGCACGGGAAGGAGGGATGCAAACTTTGTTATATAACAAGATTATAGGTGCCCCGTCAACAAATACAGTAGAACCCCGCTGGCATGTTGCTCATTTATATGTTTTCCCAGGTATAACGTCACTGAATCCTGGTCCAAACAAAGGGTTCCTATGTATTAGAATCCCCTTTGACATGTTGTCATTTCTGCATTACACTTTGAGATTTTGGCTTATAATAACAAGTACCAAATGTAACGTCTATAGCATAAAAAATCGAAATGAAAAAGAAAACTGCAGTAGGCACCCTAGCTGCGCACTTCAGACCACCATCAATGCATAGCTTTGATGCACCGCTGTTTTGGTGGCGTCACGAATTTCAGTACTCCAGAAATGGACAGAGACACAATTCAAATATTTTAAAAAACATTTATCTAAAATAATAAAATAAAAAAGGAAACACACAGCAAACTACCCTGGCACACTATAAACACTATACACACACGAGACACTCCAAAAACTAGGTATACACATAAATAAAAACAAACAAGCCCTCAACTACATATTGTTCCTCCGCTCGACTAACCAACAATCACGAGCAAACGAACGTTCTGACTGTCGCCAGTCGTGTCGGACTCCGTCCCAGCGTGCTAAAGGACTTTGGCCTGCGTGGTTTTGACGCAGTGTGGGCGTTGACCTCCAATGAGAGCGACGAGGTTGTAGTCTTCCGCAGAGACCCGCGTGGCACAGGACGTGGTCTGGCCCAGTCGGCTGTTGTGCTGCTGACGTGGCCAAGCGATTGCCTTCGTGGCAATGGGTTAGCAATCGGTTACGGCAGCGTGGGGATGAACTGGGGCCGCAGAACACAGCCACGGCGACGCAGTTGAGGCTCAGAGCCGGAGTTGTTGCTGGCAAACTTACGGATGCCCCGTCTCCGGTTCGTGGTCACCGAAGCTGCTGCCTCCAGTCTCCAGAGCATAGCTGGAGATGCCACTGTCTTGCTTCTCGACCACGTGAGCAATGCCAGCTCATCTCCACCTGCATCTCCTTTTTCTTCATTTCTTCTTTTCTCTCGCGCTTCACGTGCTTCTCACCTGCGGATACCTTCTCTGTTTCTTCGACCGGCATCTTCATCTTTTTGGCATTGTCATACAGGTCTTGCCAGTAACTCATGACAGGTGGGTGTGTCTTGACATACGTTTTTCAAATTTCATAAACCTTACAATGCGTCGTTTGATACTCAGGTTCTGCCTACATGATCACGTGGTGATTTGGCCACAAAGTCGAGCAGAAATAACAATAATGCTATGTGCTACTAGAAGGCGATGATGTTGACCCTTGGATATAATGGGACATACCCATAAGCCCCCACTGCTGATCTGACGACAACGACATGCCTTGCTTGATGTTGGCTGGCTTCCATACTGGCCGGTGCTTGTTACCCTTGTAAATACACCCTGTAAATAGTTTCACTCCTGTGCTTTCACGTAACAATATTTTGGTTTTCATATGTTGCCAGCACGGTCGTCGGCCATTTCAGTAGCGCCTCCTCAAAACTGAAACTAGAGAAGCCTAGTCAATCCAGTAACTGCCGACCACACCAAACTGCAGCACAAGCCAGCACGGCAAGAAATGTGAACAAACAAAACAACAAGAAACACTATGTTTTAGAGGCAACATGTAACTTTCTTTTTGTCAGTAGTTTTCTCAGCGTCTGCTTTGCACATGTCACTGTTATTATACGATGGTGCATGGTGGTGGAATCTGAAAAATTTCAACAGCACCGGTTGAGAGCCAATTCAGTGCCATTATCATGAATAGCCCGAACAGTGAAAATTTATGAACTGATGGGTTGATGAGCAGAATGCTTCATTTTGGGTCTTTCACTATAACAATCTTTCAGAATAACGAACGATTTTCAGCAGTTCTGCGTGATTCATTATACAGTCGAACCTGACTATATATCGAACCAGTTTACATCAAATTATTCTGTATATTGAAAAATTTTTGAACACAGTATAGTTACAATGAGCATACATAACAAAAATTATGAAAATTGCAGCAACTCCCGACAAGTTGGCTTTCCCTCCAGTAAGAGTAAGTAAGAGGTTCGATAGAGCCATGCTGCCAGGTTTCCTTGCCGTCATAGCTCCATCCAACCGCTCTCCCCGCCATGACCGCGCTGCATCAGGCGAGCCGTCGATATCTCCTTGCAAAAAATGATACTGGCCCGCCCGCAGCGCTTGCTCATACAGCCAATCGTGCAAGATGGCCCAAGTGCGAGTTGTCTCGCTGCTTTTCGAGTTCTTTGTGTTTGCGCCTTGTGGGCCGCCTTCTCCCGCAGTGTTGCCGTGACGAAGCGGCAGAATTTGCTTTTCGCCGGGAAGCTCGGAATCGTAAATTGGGCGGAACACGGTGAAAAGTCGGATGACCATGCAGCGTACAAGATTCCGAGAAGCACTAGCTACTCAGCACAATCTTGAACAACAAGGGGGAGATTAGGGCTAAAGTGGGCAAACTCGTGACCCGGTGGCGTTTTTACAACTGCTAGTAGGTACAGCACGGCGGGGCGTTTCTCCCGGCACTCGACGTTTCTGCGCGGGCGCGAGCAAGAGCGGGTGCGAGAGAGAAAATCTGGGGGCCTTTGCTCCTTCAATATGTGAGTCTGCCTATGCACAACGAAGGAGGTTTCTTAACGCGTGTTGTATGCGTTTATTCCCTAGGCATGCCAACATTGCGGAGTGCGGTCCAGTTTGTTTACGCTCCGCCGCTGGCTGCCCGCGCAGTGAAGCAGTGGGCACAGATGCCCCATTTGGTGATCACTGTGTCTGAAGGGGCAAGGTTCTGACTGGTGTTGTATAAGTCGCGGGTCGCTTTTTTAGTTGCAACAATAGATTGCATTTTATACAAACACTGCTCCAGAAGGGCACATGTAACCGGCAAACAAATTAAGGCCTCAGGAGGGCGCCTGGGGTTACAATAAAGCAGGCGGCGCAGGATCTCCAAGGCACCCAAGGGGTAGCGGGGGGAACAAAGCTGGAAGCAGGGTGGCCTGTGGGTTGGGGCCGCGGAGGCCAAAGCTCGCTCGCTGCCCTGCCCCTCTTTCCTTTGCTTGCGCGGGAGCGGCACTCATGAAGGCAGCATCTTTATCATTTCACCCTCGCATGCTTTCACTCGCACCTAAATCACACAGTGCGTGGGGCGTAGTAGGATCTTATCGCACTTGGACTTTACACGAAACATCACGCTGCTCCACTTCGGCTTTCGCTCTTGTCGTGGTGTGCGCGATTTAAGAGGTGCATTCCCAAGCAGTTGATTGCAATTCAATCATTTTACCCTCTGCGTCAGTGGAAGTTTTGATTTATTGTCTCGGTATATTCCATAGCGGTACTTGGCAGTGAAATTTCGTTATATTGAAATAGCGTACAAGCACACCTCGTTATACTGACGTTCTAAATACATGGTGCTCTATGGACAAGAGGTTATGAAAAGTTAAATTGTTCGTTATATCAAGAATTTAGCTACATTGAACTTCGTTGTATCTATGTTTAACTGTACTGTAACTAAGCTGTAATCAGTGCTGGTATAGCAACGTGGTGTTCCCTTTAATAAGGGTAGGCCATACTGTATATCCTTAATTTCTATGTACCCAAGTTAATGATAGCTTTCTAAATTCTTTTTATGCAATGCCAGGAGACTCCCGAGCATGTGCGGTACCATATTTTCTTACCTAAAGTTTGCAAGCATTAAACTTTGTGAAAAATTACTTCATATTCGATTTCATATTCCGCTTCTTTTTTCGTAGTTTGATTCGAAATCTACTATTCGGTATTCGCACACCCCTAATTAAAAGTTGTTTAGAATCCCGTGACGATGTTCAGCTGAAGCTGAACAGTCTGTGCCAGGACCCTACTACTGCTCCTCCTTCACATGCACGAGACAGGTGGCAGTTGTGGGCCTTACTCATTTAAGCCCGCATTCAAGGCTTGCAGCTGAGGAACAGGTACAAGCCTTCTTGTAGCAATAAAAATGTGGTGCTGCAGCAGCAATTCTGCAAAACAGTTTTGGAGCAACTGCAACTCTGCTGTGCTACACCGAGAGGCTAAATGGCATAAACAAGTACAATTCCAAAAAAGTCCCTTTCAGTGATATGTCCTTGCTGATAAGTAGCTGAAACGCAATGCAACATGGCAGAGTGAAGCAGGACGCTGCTAACTTCCAAATTATGGAGTATGCGCAACACAACTTTCCTCACCTCTGCTTGTGGTCCTGCCACAAGTGTGCATTCAACACATCTTCCTTCAAGAAGAGATCACCACATTCTTTGCAGGGGTAGACCGTGTGCAAAACAGTGGCAGTGGTTTCGTCTTCTTGAGACAAAAGAGGGAGAAGAATAAGACATTGTTTGGGAAAAGCTGTGAAAAACAGTTTTAAGCAGAAATGAAGTTTTAGCCTTTCAACCACACAAAGTGGTACCTGGGTTTTTTTGTTGTGCATCCAATGCTCAGTACACAGCCGTACAGGTCGGGCACAGATGGTTACAGGTCAGGCACATTTAGCGAGATTCCTTGCAGCACTTTTGACGCATCTGTGTTTGTGTGCAGACATGGCAGACTCATGTTTAATGCTCTTTTGCTGCAGTGACAGGTATTTTCTTATAAACTGCTGGCCTGTCAGATGCATTGGGTCATCTGCTTTCAACGCCTGTATTAGACTCTTTTTTGGAGGTTTTTACTAATATTTACCAATGAGCTGGCGGATATGTTCCAACCGGTAGCCTGTCATCCTTCTCTTGCCATCAAGCGTCCCATGAACAATGTCGTGGTTCAAGATAATGAAGGAGATGAAAAAAATGTACCACTTCACTGACTTTTGAATAACGGCATTTGAAACTGTCACGATCATGTCTGCCTTGTCCACAGCTCCTATGCAGGTATTGTACTTGCTGATGCACAGAGGTATCATTTTGGTTCCACTGCTCCTTTTGTCCTGCCTTGGAGCCTCCAAAATTAGTTTAATTGAAAGCATGCACACCACTTGTTTGTCCATCTACCACACTGAAGGACTTGTGTGTTGTGAACACAAGTAAACAATCCTACTGCAAAAAAAAAATCACTGGTTATAGCATAAGAAATAAAATTACTGCCTGGCTAGACTTCCAACAACACTAAACTGCAAACTACAAGCTAAAATCATGATTGTCATTTAGGCTTCCACTACAAAACCAAGAACAAAGCTTTCAGTACCTATTTTGTATCTGCATTGCTTTGAAAACTTGTCGTTGTTTCACTTGTGATAATTCGCAATGCCTTGCTCAGCAGACAGGGAAAGAACACTAGTAAGACTTCAACAGTAAGTTGTTGTGGAATATTTGCTTGCTATTCAGTATTCAAAAATACCAAATAGTTCATTTTCAACTACAAATACAAATTGTTAGTGTATAATATCCCATTCGCATTCAAAACTTCGAATATTCACCCACCCTTGATCTGGCACTTATATTGAAGAGCAGAGATTATCAACCACAACTTGTGTAATCTGCCACCCTATGCCAGTTCATCACTGTTCACAAAGCGAAGAAAACACAGAATTAAGAAGTAGCGGTTGTGGCTCAGTAGCTTCGAGAAAGCTGGCATGCTGATGAGTGGGTCCAGTGATAACTAGTCGCCACATAACGTCCTTTTCATAGTAACATAGCACAGTTACCAGCCAGGAGAATGTAAACTTCACCTAGTGCGACTTCCGTCCAATCATGAATGCGGTTGGACAGAGAAGGTGCGCAGGCAACAAGCACCTGCTGACAGAATAGGTTTTTCCCTTCTACAGTGATGTCGACATGCTCTTGAGGAAACAATCTTTCAATATTTCCAGCTTGCATGTTTCTGCAGAGATGTTAGGGTTGATCTGCCAGATGCCACTGACTCAAATTCATGCAGTGTCGGTTTGAAGCAACCTGCTCTCCAAGTTCTGTCAGAACCTCCACATTCTCTTTTACCATTCTACAGATGTTTCATGCTTGCAAACTATTTTGGGAAGGGCAGAGAGTATGCAGAAAGTCATGGCTTCACTACGGCAAGGGAATGCATAGGAACTCACATGAGTACACCTGGCCACGGCACTTAAAGGGCTAGAGAGGAAACATGAAAGTTGAAGCAGACCATAATTCCTTTTTTTTGTTTTCAATTACATGCTTTTCACTATTACAGAGGCTACACACTACAATGTTATTTTAAATTGATGCAACTCAGAAAGGGTGAAGGAAACAAGACACAAAGGAAAATACATGGAAACAGGGGAAGACAGAACTTTGGTTGGCAGACGACTCGCATGCTTTCGAAAATTGCAATGCTGAAGACATAGATAGCATGGTCAAAGCTTAAGACATCTGTCAAGATAAGCAAGAAATAAAATTAGCCCATCGCATATGCAGTAGTTGTAAAGCGCGTAACATTGGCCATGCTGTGTTACGTACTCCATTGTGGTATATGGAGAAAAAATACCATTCCCAGATTACTGCTTTCAAGCAATACCAGACATACTAAAAAATGGGATATACAAACCTGTCTACCTGCATTCTTTTTTTCCTTTCTTTTCTGAAGCCCATCTTTACTTCCTCACCCACAAAAAAAGCAAACACTCACCGCTTTCATCATCCCATACATCACCAGCAGGCTCGCAGATGCGCATTCTGTCATCTTCGACAAAAGTATTCAACATCGCTTGTAATGGGATGGACTCCGCTAGTGACTTCTCTCCATGGGCATTCACAAACATCTCTGATGTCTATTCGCATGCAAAAAAGGAAATAGCAGCATCACTAAATAAAGCCTAAGGTGTACTGCAAGTGAAGAATATCTATCAAGTGCGTAACAAGCTGACATAAGAGAGTCAATGTAGCTTAATTCAACTGTATTGATGAAACCAGGTAATTCATAATCAATAACTGGTTCTGACAAACAACTGCAATTCGTCATGCACCAATTAATTCACTGGAGCCATAGAGGTTAGAGTGACACAAGTAAAATTTTGATGTTGCATGATCACAACAAATATGCCAATAAGATCATCAAAAATTTTTGGTCAGTCCCCTGTAATTATTGACCCATTTCACTAACATGCATATGCTGCAAATTACTTGAATGTATTATAGCTTCTCATATCTACGGTCACTTTGAACCAAATAACTTTTTTTCTCTAATCAGCATGGCTTCAGAAAAGGCTACTCATGTGACACTCAGTTATTGGAATTCACGACTTGCCTTCGCTTTAACATGAACTCTAATGATCAAACAACCGATTGCCTCTTTCTTGATTTCACGAAGGCATTCGACACTATACCTCACTGCCATTTAATTTCCAAATTGTCTGCGCTGTTTCGATTCATTAACATTCTCTTGGCTACATAACTTCTAGTCTTCACGTCAGCAATTTACAGTGGTCAACAACATTTCATCTAACCTCTGCGATGTCACGTCCGGTGTTTCCCAAGGCATTGTGCTAGGTCCATTTAATATACATCAACAACTTGCCCGCTAACCTTTCATCCTCAGTTAGGTTGTTTGCTGACGACTGCGTCATCTGCCGGAACATTACATGTTTCGGTGATCACCTTACTCTCCAAAATGACCTTGAACTAACCTATAGATGGTGCCTAACTTGGCGGATGTCCCTTAACACCTCCAAACGCAAGTTAATCTCGCTTAGTCGAAAGCGCACTAACTCAGTGTTCCACTATTCAATTAATAATACTGTAGTTTCGGCTGCTCCATTGTACAAATATCTCAGCGTTTACCATTCAATGGACTTATCTTGGACAATGCATGTAGCAACTGTCTCATCCAAAGCTTCTCAATCTCTCGGCTATCTGCATAAAAACTTGCGTAACGCGCCTTCTAATGTACGAAAACTAGCACATCTTACTTATGTTTGCCCACAGCTAGAATACGCTTCATCCACATGGTATCCATATCAAGATTATCTAATCCGTATGTTGGAAGCCGTTCAGAATAGGGCAGCCAGATTCATCTCTGGCAAGTATGACTATCATTCGAGCATTACCCGAATAAAACAAGACCTTGCATTTTAGTCATTAGATCACCATGTGATTGCTCTTTTACATCTGTTTCACAAGTACATTTATAGTAATAACTTTCACTTTTGCCGCTTCATGCTTCTGTGCACACATCTCATCACATTAACAGTGCACTTAGTTTCACGTGCATTCAAGGTCAAACGCAGGCATTTAACTCATCACCACTACCAAGAGGTATTGCACATTGGAACAGTTTCCCGGATCACATTGCATCCATCTCTAATCGTGAAACATTCCGCGATAACCTAAATTCGTTGCGTATTATTACTGTATGAAACAATTTTTGTCATGTAATTACTGTTGCCCCCCTTACTCAATGCCCTTCGATAGACCTGTAAGGTAGTGTGAATACATGAATAAATAAATAAGTGTTGTTGCCTATAGCTTGAAACTTAGCATAGTGAATAGATTCTAAAGCCCCCTTTGAAACATTTATGCCTATTGGTTGCAATGTCTTGAACTTTTGGATAAGGTATGATTCTCTATATTTCCTTTCTCGTTCAGAACGGAAATTTAACTGTAACATGTAAAGTTTGAGTTCATCAATGTTATGACCTGGTTAGTTGAGATGCTCGGCAACGGCTTTGGGAAGGCTTTTAGCTGTGTCCGCGCGATGTCCGTTTAGTCCGACTTCATTGACTGTCCCGTTTCACCAATATATTTTCTTACAGAAGAAACATTCAAGCATATAAATCACATCCGAACTTGTACAAGTGAAGCTAGATTTGACTTCGTTCTTATAACTATTTGCCGTGCTTTTGATTTTTATGTCACTTTGAAGGTGCCTGCAGGTTTTGCACTTGGAGCAACAGCCTCCTCTTATTACAGGGGAATGATGTTGGCTGGATTTTACCTGTACTAACATGTCTTTAAAGTTCCTGTTGCGGTGACAGGTGACCCTTAGTACATCCAGGAACGTTTTTCTCAGACGCTTGTTACTTGATATTGGCGGTATTTTCGTAGGATTTTGTTTATGTTTGGGAGTTTATTAGAATATTTTGTTATAAAGGCTGGTGGTCTGTCAGATTCTGGTATAGGCTATTTCTTCGCTAATTCCGACTGTCTCTCCAATCTTGACGCAACATCATAAGCTCTATCGAGAGCAACTTATGGATTGTTTCTTTCTGCTAGCATCGTTTTAAGGTCATTTAGGTGGTGGTTATAACCGTGGTCTTCACTGCAGCTTTTTCTTATTTGTTTCGCTTATTCGACAAAAATTCCTCGCTTGCAGTGTCACAGGTGACGACAGTTGTAGTCTAAATATTGCTGGCTATCCGTAGGCTTCCGGTAAAGTGTCATTGTCAGTTTTTCGTTTTCTATGTAGACTGTCGTGCCGAGGAAGTTGATCCGACTAGGATAGTGGTGAGCAGTAAATTTAATACTCAGGTGAAAGTGATTGAAATGGCTAATTAAGTCAGTTAACGCGCCTGTGACATGTTCCCATATTATACATATGTCATCAATGCACAAAGATAGGTATGGGGTTTTAAAGAGTACGATTTCAACAGGTCTGCTTCAAGCTGTCCCATGAAAATGTTTGTATACGTGGAAGCGAATGGTGTTCCCGTGCTACTGCTGAAAGTTTGCAGCTGGTGAATAGAATAGAATTAGAAAAAGTTGAGCATGCGCTTGGGGATTGATTGCAAGGGGTTTAGAAATGGCTTTAATTCCTTCATTCACTCATGGGTATGCTAGTGTGAAGGGCAGAAACATTCAAAGTGACTAAAATAGTGCAATCTGAAAGGATTTGGTTGGCAATAATGCCATCGATAATTCAAAGGAAGTGCGGTGTGTCTTGAACAAAAGATGGGAGGGTGGTGGGGATGTTTGACAGGTGTTGATTTAAGAATTTAGGTAGCGACTGAGTAGGTGTGTTGTTATTAGACACAATAAGCCGACCTGGGATTTCCACTGCAAATATTTCTTCGACCGGTACTTTATGTATTTTAGGAATAAGATAAAAGTGGCCTGCTTTTTTGTTCTTGGGCATCATGAAGCGATATTCAGATTGCGTGATTAGTTCCCTGGACAGGAGCTCCGCTATTGTGTTTTTCACAGTATTGCTGTAGTCTTAAGTTGGGTTAGAGTCGAGTTTTCTGTAATGGGTGTAGTTGCTCAGTTGTTTGGAGGCCTCATTCTTGTACTTTTCTATAGGCTAGATTATGATACTGCCGCCTTTATCTGCTGGTTTTATTACAATATCATTCCTTTCCGGAAGTTCTTTAAGGATTTGGTGCTGAGCAGGGAAAAAATTTGTGCGTTTCCGGCAATGCCAACTCACTCTAGAATTTCCTTTGAGATCAGCTGGATGTAGAAATTCAGATCTGGGCACTGTTCGGTTTTCGGTGTCCACATGCTAGATGGTCTAAGAGAGTCTCTATCTTGTTTTCCTACTTCTGGCCTATCGAAAAAGAACTCCTTGATGCGCATGCGTCTTGAAAACTCTGTTATATCTTTGTGGAGTTCGTATTCGTTAACTGCATTGTTCGTGGGACGAAACGTTAGACCATGTTTCAGGAGATCAACTTCCTCGGGGATTACACTCTAGGATATGTCTACTACGTTGCTGCAGTGCTCTGGATGCTCGCCCGTAGGACTATTGATGGAGCTATGTGCTGTAGGGGTTACATTAGTTTCCTTGGGTGGATCTGCAGTTCTATCTTCGTGCTGGTATTTATCTAGTAATATTTCCTCCCTAGTTTCGACGAATTGTTCACGTTCTCTTCTTTCCGGTTCAGATAAATTTATGCTGTCGAGTTGATCAGCAATTATCGTAACTTGTTCTTTGCAGTGTTCTTCGAGCATATCAATTAAAGAGAGTGATGCATTTTCTAGGACAGCATTCTACTTCAATGATAGCCTGGAGGGTAAAGAACCGAGGGCACATCTAACCTTAATTTTGAGACCTTTTGGAATTTTCCTCTGTTTAATGCAGCTAGAATAAGGTTTAGGTGAAATCTGTAATTTGCTTGTTTGGCGGTGATTTTGGGGGATTGGAGGAAAGGGCAAAATTTGTTGTTGCATGTGCTATCCATAGAGGAGAATAATGGAACTCTTAAAATTCCTACATAAATATTACTTAGATGTGCCTGGGTACAAATAAAGTTTTGGTTACAAGACTCAAAGCAATACAAACGATTGAAACAAAGCTCAAGTTTCACCTTCCCGGAACATTCAGTCTGTACTTCACAAGTCCTCTGCAAATCGACAAGACGAACTTCATTACTGTACATACCAACGCTTCAACATGAATACAAGAATGCAAGATTAATTGGGAACAACTTTCAATAATTTATCTTACCTTTACAGCAGCTTCAGTCTGTACACAACTGTCAACCTAGAAGCAAATTTTTGTGTGTGTGAAAACCCGACGGTCCGTTACAGGAAGTAAAGCTAGAGTGAGAAATGGTGGCTACAATGTTTCAGAAACAACAAAAAGATCACCTTTCCAACTTCTTCTGTCTGCCCACAAAAGTCAACCTGTAAGGGAGATAATTACCACAGAAATTGAATGGCAGTTTCTCAGACACACAAACACATGAACACGATATTCAACATGCTACCATAAACAAATTTGTCTTAACCATGGCTATGCCTGTTCTGGACATTAAAAAAAGCATGAAAACACTTGAAAAAACACATTGAGCAAGACAAAAATTTGTTGTCTGAGTAGCTGTTTATAGAAGCCCTATGAATAACACCATAATTTGAGGCATAAACCTTGATTTTGCTTCATACAGTCGAGTCTTGATGATTTGAACTCGAAGGGGCCCAAAATTTTGTTTGAATGAAAAGGACTTCTTTTTGAAGTATCAGCGCACCACAGCAGGATGCATTAACAGTGCAGTGCGAGTCGTGAAATGTTGTGGCACGCACGCACACAGCGAGCGAGAACCACGAAACTGCCCACACCAGCCAACGCTCGCTTCTTGATAAATATAGTGTACTAGAGCAGGGGTAGTGGGCTGAGGGGAAGGCTTGAGCAATGCGCGTGCATTAAGCAGAAAATCCGCAAATTCTTTGCAGCCACGAGGCGGCGCTATGGAGCCTTTCACCTTATTTCACCAGTTCCCGCTGTGCCAATGCATGACAAAGTTGGTTTTTTATTCTATGGCCGCGCTCGCACGTTGGCCTGTCACCTGCATTCGTCCATGTATTTATGTTGTTCTGTGTTTTGTGCACGCATTTGTTATTTCGTGTGAAGTTTTTTTCTCTGACTGGCAAGGTGATATGACGAAGCCTCGTCGGAAGAATTGCTTCGCTCCCGGTTGCAGAAGTGGATATAGTGGCGTGAAGAACGTGCCCAAGTTGCTTGGTGTCCCCAAGGACGACGAAAGGCGCTGTGTTCGGAATCAGAACATTCACCGTGCTGATAAGCCCCTGGAGCTGAATGACGCTGTGCGTGGGCTACAATTCTAAGCAAAGTATGTATTTCAAGACTATGTTCACGTCACTGATGGAAAGGCAGTGCGGATACCACGTGAAAAGCCCTCACTTTGACTGTATGCAGTACTGACCATTCTGCCGAATGTTCCGCAGTACCCGTCGAAGGTGCCAGCATACGAAAGACGTCCAAGAAAAAAGGTGTGCGCAGAACCTGCAGTGGGTGGTTCGTCTAAGAAACCTTGCTTGCAAGTTGATGAGCTTCGAATGGACGGGCCGGCAATCGATGTGCAGTACATGTTTGACTTATGGAACGAGTATCAGTCGACAGAGCAGTGGGCTGCTCACAAATTTCCCAACGATGGTGGTGCTGCTTATATTCACGCCTCTTTTAACTGTCAGTCTCACGCTGTCATGATCGAAAAGACTGTCTTCATGGACTCCGGAAGTACACAAGGCGGCATTGTCTGCCGGACATATGTTTGCCATGCATTAATATCAGAACCACTCTCACACACCATGGAAGAAGCGAAACAGGTGCTGCAACCTTTTTTCATCCTGTTTCACAGCAGAGCTGTCTATGACTAGCATCTCAGGATTTTTTCGTGGCGTAACATCAACAGAAAACTATTCTCATTTATGGCTCATACCTCTGTGAGGCAGAGGCTACAAGCACTCACCAAAGTGAAGGGAACTGTGCACACATTCTCTGGAATCATGCATACAACATACAGAACAGCATGTTTTAATGAAGAACAAGCTTAAGACAAGTATCTGAACCACGTGCATAATTGGTGATAATACACTAATTGGTGATAAGACACGCCTACATTCAATGTGAAGCACGTAACGCTCCCTGCATACGTTTCCCAGTGAAGATTACCGTTGCACAAGCTGCTGCGGTGACGAAAGCTCGACGGTTGCATACAAAGCAGGGAGTGACTTAACTACACTTTCGTACATGCAAGAATCAGCCTAGTAAATGATTTCTGTTGTGACATGCACGTATAATGATTACCTCTGAAGAGCAGTGTGCGTAAAAGGCACGGCGAATTTCTCTTATCTCTGGCTCACTCGTAGGTGCACGAAGTAGCAACACAAGCCAAGTCACAGGCTGTCAAAGCATAATAATTAAGTGCATGTGAATGTCGCCACGTGAATAATTTCAAACTACTACGCAAAGGGTAATCATTCTAGTTGTCATTTACAGCTTCGCTGTCCAACCACCTTTACAGCATGGACTGGAGCCAATTTTTTTATGTGTAAATAAATCGCTCTCTGTAGAACTAAACCTGTGTGCACACTGAATGTTTTCTTTTCAGTGCAGGCTCCAATAAGCCAGTCGTGCCACCGGCACGTGCTTGGACTCGCAAGTACCAAGGAAACCTTTTAATCTTGTGTCCTCACAAGAAAACGAAGCAACTTGTTTTTTTTCCCCACTTGATCTCATTTCTGTATATTAGAGAGTGCGGTGGAGCGCATTGAAACGATTTTTTCTGGCCGGGCAAGGAGACGTCCGACGTGTTTGCGTGCATGAAGGGCCCAGGTGAAAGGCGCAGCAGCGCCACCTGTATGTTTCTGGTAAAACTGCTTCACCGCGGGGCCTTCCCATGGCCCACTATCCCAAATCTAGTACACTATATTGATAATGGTAGAAAACGAAACTTCAAGGAGCGGGCTAGTCTAGAGCCGCCGCAGCGGGAGCGCGCGGAGACCGTCAAAGATGAGGGAGTTGAGACGGCGAACGAGGGAAGCGTAGTTACAAGGGAGGACGGGAGGGAAGGGAATCTGCTTACCCGCCAGCTTGCTGGATGGCGCTAATTACCTTTGCCACCGAAGCAGCGGAGTCGCCGAGGCCGGACTGGGCCTCCGCTGCTGCTTCCCTCTGCCTGCTCACGTTTTTTCCTTCGTCTGCTGACAGATCGGCGCTGTTTACCTTTTTCGTCCAGCGTTCTTAACGGGAATCACGTCTCATCAAGATGACGAATTCGTTGCCACTGATCATAATCATGTTGGTGTGCTTCTTTCTGTTGCGGCGTCGCCGTGTTCAAAAGACAAGGAGAATGGAGTATATACTGGGTGTCGCGTTCGCGTCCGTGTATTCAGGGTATGTCTTGTGTAGAATCGGGTATGGCGCACTGTCTCTAACAACCTTTCGATCTGGACGTCTCGGTTAGGCACGTCATTGCAAACAAATAAGCACGAGCGAGAGATGACGTGAGCAGACGATAGTGCAAAACAAGCGGTCTGGCTGAACCAGACGCGAGTACGGTCGGTAGGGTCGCATGGTACCAGTTTCGCGCGCGTACGTCATAGTAGGAGCCACTAGCCGCGTTTACATGAATGCGACAGTGTCGCATCGCATCGCATTTCTAGCACATCACATTCATGTTAACAGCAGTAATGCACTAGGAAGGCGCATCGTATTAATCCGCCAGGCGAGGGTAGATTTACGGGCGCGAGTCGACTTTCGCGGAGCATGTAAACGCAGGATCGTTGCATTAGGAATGATGGGAAGGAATTAGCCACCAACGTAGCGGCGGTCCCAGCTGCCCACTTCGAATTGAATTTGGCGTTGCTTTTGTAAAATGCACTTCGTTCGCAGCAAATGATTGTGTAAATGGCTTTCACTTAGTCTCAGGCCACTTCGACGACAGAGTATTATGGATAACCTTGTGGTGTTTTCGAGATCACTTCTCGTTTCGAACGAGTCGAAGCCTAACGAAAGAAACATTCGAGATGTCAGCGCTACCTATCGCTAGAGTCGGAAAATAGCTGCAACGATGGCATATGGCCTCTGAGATCCGAAGATCTCGCTGGCCCATGGAGTTGCCTACAAAAATTACTAGAGGGAACTCTGGCGCTGCAGTTGTTGTCCTACCATGGGAATGATGGGAAGTACATGGATTTGTCTGATCTTCGTGCTTATGGATTCAGGCGTTCTTGTGGCTGTGTATATTACGCTATATAAATCTTATTGTCGTATATTTCAGCGCAATCTATATTCTTCGAAGTGCAGAAGACGCCGGGAACGCGCCCAATTGCTATTAATTGCAACGATTGAGCTTGTCTATGTGCCCAAATCGAAACGCACCAAGCGTCTCAAAGCACTGGCATGCCCGCGATAAATTCATAAGTGCGTTTCATTCGCTTGTCGATACATGCATCCGTGGCTTAATGGTTTCAATATGAGGCTTCTTTACTAGAGTCCCTGTGTGCGAATCCTGCCGTCGGGCAATTTTAATGATGTTTATTTAATTATTTATTACGCAATAAACTGTTGAAAATGACGAGTTTACAAAGTCACAAAGCCGTTTGAAGCCAAAAAAGACGAACTTTAGGCAAATCCATGTACTTCCCCTAATTCCCATGCTGGGACAACCGCTCCCATTGTAGCTCACGTAGACACTAGCGCCAGAGTTCCCTCCAGTAATGTTGTAGGAAACTCTATGCGCTGGCCAACTAAAGCTGCAAAAAACGTGCGCGGCTTCGCGACCGCTACACTATAGCGTATAGCGTACGCTAAACTAGAACTGCCTACTTCTCGGCACTCAACCACCAACGTGCACTCGGCCTACTACCGGAAACCAATTACACCGGAAGTCGGTAGCACGTCTCTTATACGACACCATGTGGCGCTACGTTCTCGCGAGAGTTACACCCTAGCGAGAGTTAAGGCGCTACATGTAAACGGCGTCGCATCGCCTTTCCCCACGTGCCTTTCCCAAATGCGCTTGGAAATGCGATGCGCCACTGTCGCATTCATGTAAACGGGGCTACTAACCGCTTGCTGCTCGCTTGTCACCGCGGCGAGCCACAAAAAAGTACAGCCCGATCCACGCAGTGAAAGCTGTCGAAATAGCGAAGGGTCGTTTTATCAAGTTTGAACTCGTGTTTAGCGCGATTTTCACGAGTCTTTTGTCTCGTCGTCGTTTTGCTAGATTCAAGCTTCGGTTTCCGAGTGCGTACACTCTTAAGTTGCGTGAGGTTGTGATCAAACCACAGTCTATCACACACCTTGCAGCCGTGGCCAATGTCACGATCGAGGAATTCTCTCTTGAACCGTGCATCGGCACCCTCCGTGGGAGGAACCTCTCTGAGTCGACGTATCTGCTCCGCCTCATGCTCTCGAAGTTGCGGGTTAGCTTGCCTCTGCTGGCGCTTGCCTTCGTTTGCGTTCTTTTGAAACTGTGCGTTGGCTTGCCTCCACCGGCGCTTGGCTAGGGCTTCCCGTTCTCGAACCTCAGTGATAGCGATTCTCCGCCGCTGGCGCTTTAATTGCGCTTCCCGCTCTCGAAGCTCGGGATTTGCGCGACGGCGACGCTGCCGCTCTCTTGCGAGCTCCCGCTGTCGCTTGGCCCGAGTTGAATCCATGGGGCGAAGGCGAAAGCAGCGAAAAGGAGAAAGCGCAGGACACCAAGCAAAAGAACGCGCGCCTGGCGCGCTGTCAAAACCAGGGTTGCCAGATGACCCCAACAAAAGGCAGCCAAATGATTTTCGAAGTGCAGCCCGAAAATAGTAAAGTGTAGGTGCGTTGTAGTGGGCCGAACCATAGAGTGGCATATTCAACGTAATTTTGCCGCGGGCACTGAGACCGATTGCACGCGTACCCTCTTATAATGGTGCGTTATATCAACTGAAAATTTATAGCGAAACCTTTTTGCTACGCATACATATTTTAGCCATGGGTTATACAATATGAAGTCTTCAATTTTGTTGTTGTCAAGTGCGTCGTCTGCTAGCGAGCGCGCGTTCGTTGCGCCGACACTGGCGGACGCCCAATTTTTCTCGCAGAAAGTCTGTGCAGTAAAATTTTTTAGTGGTTTTACATGCTTCTGTGCGCCCGCGACTCTTGTCGGCCGGTGCCTATTGTAACTTTAGCCAGGTGAACTCCTATTTTTAACACTGTGTTCACGAATTTTTTTGCGACAGAAGCCGCCTATCTGCAACATGAAGCTACGCAAGAAAATTTCATTGATATCGTGTCATTTTACGCGCGCTTCTTGTTGGTGGAATATTCATCAAGGATAATTATCAAGGATAACAATAAAGTGAAATAAACAAGATTTATTAACTGCGTGGTGCAAAGACATGTAGATGACCAATGTATTTCTAGGTAAATATAAGGGTATATAGACATATATATCCACAACATGTATGAAAAAGAAAATTATCAAATATTCTATACACACTGATAGAAAAAGTGAAAACTCCTGACCGGAATAAGCGTGTTTCTTTTAAAAGCTGCACCAGCCCCAGGTGATTGAACCAATGGACTTCCCGGGAAAAGAAATCAAGGCTATTATTAGATGTTAATATGAACAAAAGTGTTAGGGAAAAGACATTGCCTATTGTTAAGAACGGCCCGCTGAGGTGCAAGTTTTTCCAGCCAGTTGCGACAGCGGTGTCAACTTTTCCTGGAAAGCCACCACCATCCTCTCGCCAAACGGCGTCACTAAGTCTACTGTGTCCGCAGGACAATGCGTCACGTCCGCCACTCTGCGTCGCGGGATTGCCGAGATGAGTTCGACGAACCAGGCTTTGCGACGGAACCCGCCACCGCCGACCCGGTCTGGTGTGAACAAGGGAGTGCACTAGGGAACGTAGTTGGAGGCCCCTTCCCACGCACCTTTCAAGACGCAAGACAATGGACAACCGGCGGCCGCGCTGCGGGGGTCAGCTCGGGGAATAAGATACGCCTTTCCTGACGTAAGCCCCGAGTTCTGCGAAGACCGTCTGACGTCGGTGGGGACCGTGAGCCTGTGTGGAAGTGTGTGTGTGTGTAACCCGCAGAGAGGCGGCTCGTCTACTGGTCAAACGTTTCCCTCACCTAGGGATCGAGGGAGGACCGAGTGTTTATAAACCGCTGTTGTGCGGCTGCTCAGTGTACTTTCTCTCGCAGTCATGCTAGACTGATGAACTGCAACGTCCTTATGTAGATACTGTAAATAAACCCATATTTCTCGTTCTCGATGAGACGCAGTCCTTCCCTTCAACAACGTCCTCAGCGTGGATAAGTTGGACGACGGCATGGGCCAGCTACGCTCTAATTCATGCCCGACTCCAATCTTGACAGCTGGTTACGAACGGTAAGTCTTTAAGACCGGGAAGTCTACCGATGTGATCTCCGTGGTTTGTTAGCAATCTAGCATGCAGGCAAAATGAAGTAGAAACATATAGTCTAATCGAATGGTAATTGTTGTTCAGATCGTATTCGACTTCAGAATTCACTAGTGAAAATGATCGAATAACCGTTTCCGTATTATCTGAAATTAGTACGTCACTAAAAATACCGCAGTTATATGTCATTTGGGACTTCAATAAAACTTTGGTCGCGGCTAGTTGGTACACGGTATTTTGAAGGTGTACAATTCAGCGCTAGCCCCAGTGCTTGTCTCGTCTCTGCGGGTTGTCCTGGTTTTGCGCTGAATTTTGCACCTTCAAAATACCGTGTCAGCTGACTAACAACATTGTGGGTTGTGAGTTGGACTTTGTCCGGGGTTTGTCGGTTGTCCGGGGTTTTGCGCTGAAGTTTTCACCTTCAAAATAATTTTTTCATCAGGTTACAAAAGGCTGGACTGACTGCCCCTACGAAATTGTTGATATCACATGCCATTCTTTATTTCTGGAGACAGTCCTTACGTGACATCTCATTATGGACATCGTGGGGACACAAATTTGGACCAGCCATGTGAGAAATATAATGCACAGCTAAATATCTCTACTTTTATGGCAATACCTTCTACAGCAGTGGTTTGGAATGGAGTAAAGCTCTTATTATCGCCCGTAATTACAGGCTATTTTATAACACAGCTAACTTACTAGTAGTAAATCCATTGCTGTGGTTAAAGGGACACTAAAGGTTAAAATTATGTCAACGTGGACTGCTGAATACCATCCCAGAAATCTCAAAACGCTTGTTTCATGAGAAGAGACTTATTTCAAGAGAAAATGCGTTCTGGAGCGTCCGCGTACCTCGCCTGCCCCTCCGATCGAGGAGTGGTGACGCCATGGATGGATGGATGGGTGGATGTTATGAGCGTCCCCTTTGGAACGGGGCGGTGGGTTGCGCCACCAAGCTCTTGCTACTATGCTGCCTGATATCCTACCTAGGTTAACCAATGAAAAAAGAAAAGAAAAAAAAACTCTATGAACTAACACGTCCAAATTTTCTGATCCCCTATTGCGAACTGTGTTTTTGTACGTCTCCGTCTTTTGTCGTTTCCCTACTTTTCTTCCACCAATCCTCCAATCGCCTCTTACTAATGTGTATTGCGGACCTGTTTGCTTTACCACTGCTCCCGCTGAACCCAAGGGCTTCAAGGAGGCCAGTGGTGCCTAAATCGACCGCTGGGTAGACGTCTTCACATTCTAATAAAATATGCTCCGTCGTTTCCCTAGCTTCACCGCAGCAAGCACATGCTTCTTCTTCATTCTTATATCTCGCTTTATAGGTGCGTGTTCTAAGGCATCCTGTTCTCGCTTCGAAAAGTAATGAGCTTCCCTTTGAGTTATCATAAATGGTTTCTTTCCTGATTTCGTTTTTTCCTCTTAAGTAGTTACTCATGGCAGGTTTCTTTTCCATTGCCGCCACCCATGAGATTGATTCAGCTTCTCTGACTTTCCGCTTGACCTTTGTTGTTGTGTTGTCCACCCTACAGGCCGCATACTTGCTGGTAAGCTTCCTAGTTCTTTTCCTCCACTGTGAATCAATGTTTTTCCTGTACAGATACCTGAACACTCTTCCAGCCCATTTACTTTCTTCCATATTCCTCAGCCGTTCTTCATACTCAATTTTACTGCGAGCTTCCCTCACTTCAAAACTAGTCCAGCCCATATCACCCTGCACAGCTTCATTTGTAGTCTTCCCGTGAGCGCCCAATGCGAGGCGACCCACTGACCTTTGGTTCCCGTCGAGTCCTGATTGCACCCCTGATTTATAGCAAACAACCGCATTTCCAAAAGTAAGTCCTGGAACCATTACACCTTTCCACATACCTCGGAGGACCTCGTACCTATTGTATCCCCATAGCGCTCTGTGCTTCATTATGGCTGCATTTCTCTTCCCCTTTACTGTTATAGTTTTTTCTTGCGTTTCCATATATCCATTGCCTTCGTTTATCCATATACCAAGGTATTTATATTCTGTTACCCCAGGTATTTCTTGGCCCTGTATCTCCACTGTCTGTTCACTGTTTTCATTGAATACCATAACACCTGATTTTCTAACACTAAACTGAAAACCTAAATCGTTGCCTTCCTGTCCACAGATATTAGCCAGACATTGCAAATCACTTTGCTTGTTAGCGAGCAACACAATGTCGTCCGCATAAAATAAACCTGGGAGTTGCTGCTCTATTACTGTACCCGCCTGTTTGTACGAGAGATTAAACCCGATATTACTTCCTTCTAGCTCCCTCTCCATCCTCACCATGTACATCATAAACAGCAGCGGGGATAATTGGCACCCCTGCCTCAGTCCCTTGTTGATTTGAACTTTCTCCGTGCTTCTCATCCCTTCCCATTCAACGCAAACGGTATTTTCTAGGTAAATCTCTCTTAAAAGCTGTAGACAATCGTGCCTTCCCCTTCCAGAATATCCCACAAATGTTGCAGTCTACGTTGTCGTATGCTTCTGTAATGTCCAAAAAGGCCACATACAACGGTCTGCTTTCTGCTTTTGATATTTCGATACACTGAGTCAGAACAAACAAGTTATCATCCAAACGCCTACCTATTCTAAAGCCATTCTGAAGCTCTCCAAAAATGCCATTATTCTCTGCCCATGCTTGAAGCTTCAATTTGATTGCCTGCATTGCTAGCCTGTATATTACCGATGTAATGGTTGACGGTCTATACGCATGGTCTCATAGTGACGTTGCGCCGTCGGTGAGCAAAATGGTCATTTAAATTAAATTATGAGGTTTTACGTGCCAAAACCACTTTCTGATTATGAGGCACGCCGTAGTGGAGGACTCCGGAAATTTTGACCACCTGGGGTTCTTTAACGTGCACATAAATCTAAGTACACGGGTGTTTTCGCATTTCGCCCCCATCGAAATGCGGCCGCCGTGGCCGGGATTCGATCCCGCGCCCTCGTGCTCAGCAGCCCAACACCATAGCCACTGAGCAACCACGGCGGGTCAAAATGGTCATACTAGCCCCAACCAGACGTACGCGTCGGAACGCGTCCGCACGCACTGCGCTCACTCGACGTCGCTTTATTCTGTGACGTCGCGTCGCGCCCGGCGGAGGAAGAGGACGCGCACCCAAACGATCACGGAGGAAGGAAACTAAGGAGAGGCCCTGACGTCACTCTTTGTGAAGCAAAAGTGAAGCCGGAAGTTGGCGTTGCTCATCGCGATGCTCCGCCTTTTGTGCCACCCTCCTCTCTTGTTTACATCTTTCGCGAAACCACGCCGCGCTGCGCGTGGTTTCGCGCACGCTCGCGCAACATCCGGCAGAGCACGGTGCAGGTAACACAGCGCAACAAGACACGGTGACTAACGCAAACCCGCCCACACAGCGCCTTTGCCACGGCACGAAACCTACCAGAGCAACACGTGTGAGCGCTCAAATTCAGAACAACGCCGCCATTGTGGCCCAAAAGGCGTGGCCATACAACAACAAAAAAAAGCAGCAAAAAATGAGAACCTACTACGTCATTTCCGCCACACTTTTCTCCTAGCGCGCCACACTTTTCTCCTTTTCTCCTTCCTCCGTGCAAACGATGCACGAGTTGCCGCGCACACCTCGCCGCGCATTTCGTCGCGACGATTCAAAGGCAGCCCACTGAAACTTCAAAGCGCGCGCGACGCAGAGTCGAGCGAAAACGAAACTTTTCGACCATCCATATACTGCAGAAGGGTAACGACAAATTGTTTTTTCTTAGAATCGAACAGAAGTAGACAAGTAGCATTTTCTTCAGTCTTATAACCTAATGAAATGATCTTTTTAATACGAGTGGTTGAGCACTAGTAACATACATTATGATGAGGAGTGCCTTCGTCATCGGGCTAGTACCGGAATGTCGCTGGGGGGGGTCTCAAATCGTGTCATGCATTTACACCACGGTGATTTACACGGAGGAAAACTCAGGAGAGGCCCTGACGTCACTCTTTGTGAAGCATAGAGTTTGAAGCTTAAGTGATGCCGGACGTTGGCGTTACTCATGGCGTTGCTCCGCCTATCGGGCCAGCTCTCCTGTCTTGATTACATTTCTCGCGAAACCACGCCACGCTGTGCGCAACCGTGCTGCTCGGACCCGCGCGCTCCGCAGCAATACTAAACAATCGTTAGCACGTTAGCATGATTCCGCCAAAGAGGGCAAAATTTCCCGCGGATATTTCTTCGTCCGTTGCCATTGCCATGGCGCGGTACATTGCGTACAGCGTTGTATGCGCGTTCATTTCACGAACTTTAGTTGCTCCTGTCCCACCTGGCCACAGCAACATCCGGGAGAGCACGGTCCAGACAACGCAGCGCAACAAAACACGGAGACCAACGCAAACCTGCCCGCCTGGTGCCTTTGCCACGGTACAAAACCTTCGGAGCAACACGTGTGAGCGCACAGAACCAAAACAGAGCCGCCGTTGTGGCCCGAAAGGCGTGGCCACGACTAATAAATAAAAGATCAGCAAAAAAAAAGGAACCCACTACGTCACTTTTTCTACACTTTTCTCCTAGCGCGCGGAGGGGGTAGGACCTCTCCTCAGTTTCCTTCCTCCATGTGCACGAAATTGAGGTAAATGCCATTTACCTCAATTTCTCACGCAAATTACATTTAAGTGAAATAAGGAGAACTAAAACAGCCCATTACCGGCCTTAGCCTGCCTGCACAACTGCACAACAAATTCAGCTCACCTAGTTATTGTTTGCAAAGAGCAATTATCGTCAAAAGTAAGAAGAAACAGTTGTAGAGATGCATAGGCGCTTGTCTTTCGTCCCCCCCCCCCATCCTACTTCTTTCCGTTCACTATGGATTCATGCAAAGTTGCTCTATTGTACTTGCGACAATAAGTTATACTTGGTGTTTACACTGGTTCATGAAGCCTCTTGTGTCTCACGTAAACCGCGCAAAACAAAGATAGTTACATATAAGGCAGAAAAAGATGTGTGTACCGAAACTGAGTATGGCAGAAGTCATCATTTCCTGTTGAATAGCGCCATAATACTGTGCGACAATAAAAACATAGGCTTCACCAAGGCACATGGTATCAGTGCCTCATAAGTGCTAGTTCGTCAATGCACACCTGAAAGTTGATGAGCAGGTACATCAGCAGCACTGTGTTCAAGAAACAAGCACTTGCTAAAACAAATCCTGTCAGTTAGTTTTAATTGGATACTTTGTTTCTTTAATGCTTTTGGTTGGGGCAGGTGCGAGCATGATTTCAGTAGTTCAAGCATTAGTGGTTTGCCATAGTTGCAGGTATCTAAAAGAGTAGCGATGACAGTGTTTTGCAGCTTACAAGGCAAGTGTGAGCATGTCCCACAGTAGAGGTAGCTAGTCTTCATTATTTTATGGCAATAGGAAGACCATCATTGCATTATTGCAATGCTTTGACAGTATGTTCAGAAAGTTAATTCAAGGACTTTGTTTCTTGACTGTAACCAACAAAAATTGTGTTTTCTGCACAATGCAAAGTGTGAATTTGTGTGTAAAGGAACAGCATTCTGCAGACACCTGGTGCTTATGCGCAACGTACAATTAGGTAACAAGTCATCATTACGGGCTTGTTAATATTTTGTGTCACCAAGCCAGATGATAATAGTCGTATGGCACAAGATGACAGTACGACGTTTATTTCTTGGCACGAAAGTCATTATGGGTAGGTAAAAATTCTTGATAGCATATGCGTGCCCAAGAAAATGACAGAATACAGATAAATCTGCCTATGCAGCTGCAATGTAAACAATTATATTTCTGTGAATGTGGATTGACTGAGAACTGTTTCTGTGGATTTACAGTGTTAAGAACATATTTACTAAGAATACTGTTGAGCACTCACATGCAAGATACCTTACTTTGTGAAATTTTTGATAAACTTGTGATAATCCCCGTTTCATAATTTCTTTTGTGTAAATTTAAAAAAAAAGGTTACTTGGCGCACAAAATTTGCGTAATGCAGTATTTCCTGAAGCAGCAAGCTGCAGAAGTGCTCACCTATTAATGTTGATGTGGTCTTGTTGATTAAAATGTCAAAGTTTAGCTTTTTTTGCACATCTATGCATTAATTTATGACTAAGCTACATTAAGATTTATGTACCACTGTGTACGTACCAAACCTTTCAGTTGGTACGCAGCACAGCATTCTGGGTCCTCTCGTGCCCCAAGTTTAGCACTGCTTTTTCCAGAATAATTTTCTTGATACTGAAGTTTATTCACAAACTGGCTATAATATTGATTCTCATGTCTTCCCAGTCACCCTACTTGGCCTGTTGTCTCCAGTAGGTGCCTTTTCACACCACTGGAAATTCAATCTTTTTGTCGGCTACACTTGCTTTTTCACTATCCTTTTCTCTCATTTAGTGATCAACTTGCCAAGCTTTTCTTTCTGCTGCTCACTTCAGTAATACACCTTTCATGGTCACGATCTTTTCAGCTCTCCCTGAATGTGGAGCTGCCGTGTCAAACATGCACATGGGTTGTTAGTCTGACTCTCCTCCAGTAACCTTCTTTGCAGTATAGATAGTGCAGTGGGTACTAGACCTTCTGCAACATTCTTTTCATACATCTTGACGCCGCTGCATTGCGTGAACCTCTTTCCATACATTAACGAGGCATGTGGTCTCTTGTCCGAGTGGGTATCACATTCTGGGTGAGGATGGTCTTGCACATGGAGCTATTGTCGTACGGCATACACACGTAACAGCATTAACCACCACTTAGGTGCAACTTTCGATGACATGATATGTGGGATGCTTCAGCCAAATGCATGCCACAGTCCGGGCACTCGCGAGGCTTTTCCCACATGTGAATTCTCAGGTGCACGCCGAGAACTTTGTTCGCAAGAGAAGTCCTCCTGGCAGACGTCATGCATAAAAGGTCCTTCGCCAGTGTTAGTCCTTTCGCAATTGGCGGCGTGGGTCCCGTGAAACTGGAGATAGAAAAGAAAGAATATTTCAGAGGCAGAAACTTCAGACGATTTGTAAAGCAAACAAAAATGCCACAAGAGTGAAGCAGGGCGAACTTGTAATTAAGCTTGGGTGAACAAAGGAAATTAGAACAGCTGCAAGCACTATTCACACTAGAAAAGGACCATGTTGTTGGGACAGTTTGTCAAACATCTATAAGGAACAACCAAGGGAACATGCACAACACAGAAGGAGAGCCCAAGAGTATCAGGCTTCGTCTTGCCCTGGCGCACTTTTTCTTTTTTCACAGCTGCCTACTTAATGGTTGGCTGGGCTGAACTAGTTTTCACTTTTTGTTTAGGCCTCCCTCCATTTCTTCATGGAAAAATAAACTTCATTTGATTTGATTGGTCTTGCATAGCTGTTGAGAGAAGTTAGTGCAAGAAGAATACTTACACAAGCAATGCGGGGATGAACACAAGTGCTACTGTCTATTGTTTATTAGCAGGAAGTGTCAAAGCCGAACGTTCAAAGTTAAGGCTGAAGGTAGTAAGTACCATATGTGCACAAGGTGTCACAGAATTTTAAATTGGTTGCAAATTGACATGGTAAAAGCTCTTATTATTTCTGCTCCCAACAAGCTTTTGAAGCAAGATTCTTGCACAGGCTGTGACAGCAAATGAGGTTGCTGCACAAAACGTAAGAATCCAATCATTAAGTGTTCCCAAGGAGCAGTTTATGCCACCCCTATGACATCTGCCAGGAAGGCTATTTTTGTGAAAAAAAAAAATCTCTTGATGCTTGCGAACAACCAGCACTCTCTTAGTGCAATCAATGTGAGCCCGTACTGATTCATTTCACTTTTCTCTCGTTTCCCAAGACTAAAAACCTATGGAATAGTTTACTGGATGATGCTGCGGAGAAAGACTATTTCTGTGATTTTGAACTTTGCCTAGATAAGTATTTCGATAAATGTACTTTCACTTGTTAATTGACCATCGGAAGATGTATGCATATTTAGTGTGTAAATTCCATTCATTGTACATTCCCTATAGCGACCCTCAAAGGGAGGTCAACAGTGACTAAACAAATAAATAAATAAAATGTGTATCGGCCAAATTGAATGTCCCATGAAGTGCCGCTTTTGGGAGCATGTGCAAAACTTAAGTAAAAGAGAGGCCAATGGAGCACATTTAGTAGCCTGTGTGACTACGTGTGGTTGTGGGCCTCGCATCTAGGAGACAAACATTGTAGGCAGGAGTGGTAACACCGTTTAAAGGCTTGATCAGGAAAGCTATGTTATAAAAAATGAAATTTACTGTTGCATATGTCAACCCGTTATAGTACTGCACACTTCTATATATATATCATTCAGCCCCCACTATGTACTGATAGTGTTGTATATATTAATACAATAGCGTTAAGTACCCCGTGTTGCAGAAAATCTGGCGTCGGACGTTGTTTCGGCAAAAAGAATTTCAAACCACGCATACGTAGGCCCTCCATGTGGCGCAAGGAAGTTACTGAACTAATTTAATTTGTCAAGCTAAAATACATAGAAAAATCATAAAGTGAGACTTGCACACAAACCTACAGACCTACCATCGGATTGTGACTTGAATATCTGAGAAAACATAATCCTGTTATACAAAAACTCAAACAAACCCCCTTTCCAGCGTTTTTACCATTCATAGACCGGCCACGGCGTCTGCCATTTGCACACGCCGGCGCGTGAATATCTTGGAGACCACGGAGCAGTGCGCCCGATTGTTTGCAACACCTCCAGATGGCGCTTGCCTCTGCCTCATTGTGGCCCACACAACAGGACGCGTTTATACCAGAAAGCCTGCTTTCATGCATAGCGTTCGCCGCCAGCGTTTCCCGGTAAACATTACAGTTGCATGCACTGCAGTTGCCAGGAAGCATGAGAAGCAGTGAGGGATCTCTGAATGCTATTGCATTCCACTTTTAAAGGTGAAGCTTAAGCGTCCTCCAAATATTGTTTTTGTGCATGCATGGCAAGATGTATATATATGTAAGGACCCTTCCTGCTAATAAACGGTTCAGAGTATAGCTTCGGTTCGTCCTCCCTTCATTTGAGTGCTTTTTTAGCCTTAAGTCACCTCAATGGTCCTATACTTAACAATTCACAAAATGTACTTAATGCTCCTAGATTAAATTTGCTATGTGCATTGCTGTGCTTTCATTTGCACGTGTGTTTTCAAGAATGATTAAAATGGCACATTGGAATTGACAAAAATTGACATTATGGCATTGATAAAATAAGGTTCTAGGGTTGTGCTAGTTGGTTTGCATTTAACACAACAAACAGATTATACAATGCGACAAGTCGCATGACAGCACATTTACCCTGTTTGCACCACTAGTAACATACACTTGAAGCCAAACTGCAACCAGAAGCAGCGAGTCTTACTCCACGGCTAGCTGCTAGATATCTGTGAAAAATTATTTGTGAATGTGAAAATGCTTCCACTGGGTTAAGTATGAAGCCACTTAAATGGCAGTCGCCATATTTGTACAGTCGGTCCGCATTAATTTGACTCAACTAATTCTACTTCTTGCATAACTCGACTGCACTGGAAAGTCCTAGCGAGAAACCATGCATCAGTATGACAAGACAACTTGTTCAGTTCAAACACAAAGGCATGCCATTCAGGTTAATTCGACCACCCCATTGACCCCCACTGGCACCCTCTCGTGTGTGCTGGTTTACTAAAAGCTTCAAAACACAATACATTCAGCAGATATTGCTACTAATTTCCTTCGTAACAGCAGCGACTGAAACAACCTGTCCTGCAGTGATAATGACAACTTATAGTCTGGCCTGGCCGATTTCTCTTTTGAGGAATTTGCCAGGGCTGCTGACAGTGTTGAAATTTTTGGCGTCTGACCAATGACAGCATGTACCATAAAACGATGTGAACTCCAAAGTTGTAATAACCGGAAGTAATTTCGAGATAAGCGGAGTTTCGAGATAAGCAAAAGCATGAAATTAGACGCCTGCTGGCCGGACAGACCACATGGAACCTTTCCAAAATGCCGCCAGTAATATTCTCGGTCGATTTTGCGTGCAACGGTACCGAACATGTCGGTGTCTATGGGCAACAGCCTCACTGGCACTGTGAAAAGACTGCACGCTTGCCACAGAGTCAAGGCAAATACACCTAATGTGATATTTGAGGTCATTCATTCAAGCGTAACCAGTTCCAGGCATCCAAAAAGCTGACACTGCTACTTTTTGTACTGTAATTAATTCTGATCAATTTCACTTCGAAAACCGAAGCTGAACTGTGGTAGAGGGCAATTGTCATGCCTTAGCATGACGTCCACGAATAGCGCAGCATTCATGACCTACCATTGCGCGAGCTTGAAGTGAGCATCCTTATCAAGCTGCTATTTTGCTGAAATGGCTGGCAAGTCGGCTGATCACACCTGCTCAAAAGTGCCAATCATCTTGCTCAAGGTCGCGATTAATACTGTGACCACATTGATGCATCCCTGACAGCATCCTAAATGAGAGGGAAAAAAAAATAAGACAGACTTCCAGCTCACCGCAGCTGCATGAGGCCACAACTAAGTGGCAGCAAGCAGCCGAGCAAGTGCACAAGAGCAGTGACAGACAGAAAGGAGGAGGAAAAATAAGCAGGCAGCCCAACGCAGCATCTGGCATGGCTAGCGAGTTTCTACTGAATGAAATGCTAGTGCAAGGGAATCTGCCCATGCTGCCGGCCCTATTGCCTTTTCTCTGGTATTTCCGAAGCCGAGATTTCAAGATATTCAGAATCCGGCAGAAAGCTTTTTGAGATAAGGGGTGAAAAATACACGGATTCATAGCACGGTGAAAAATGAATTTTGACTTGACCACCATTGAATATTGACCACCACCATTGACCACCATCGAAATATTGGAGTTCGAGTTAACAGCGGCTTACTGTACAGATGTACTGTAATACCGCATTGAAGCAGTCCAGCAACGACGACTACTTCAAGCGATAAAAATGCGAATTCGTTAATTTGGCTGCCGTTTGCTAATTCCACCAAATGATGCAGTCTCACAAGGCTCGAATTAACGGGAGTCGACAACACAAAAAAAGTTCGAATCAAGAGGCTGATGAGGGCAGAAATTCACTTTGCACCTTGCACATATACACGCTGAATTTCACAGAACCTGAAAGTCTGTACATGCCGTAATGTTAGCCATGCATTGAATAAAGGCACAAACATTCTTGAAACATTATGCTGAAACGTCCTAGTAAGTATCCAATTTACACCTAGAAGTAGGCATAATTTCAAGCTATTCATTGCAGCATCGATGAAGATTGATCATCACTTGAGCCAGTGCATGAAATGCCTAGCTTCTGTCAGAACATTTTCTCCTCCTCTGTTCATCTCATCACCGCCACCATCTCTCTTGCTACAACTGTGTTAATGTATTTAATTACCATATTTACTCGCATAATGAACGCACCCCTAACTTTACTACTGTGCAGTCCCACGATCAAATGGCAGTGCTGTAGTTTTTTGGAGAGGCTACAATCTTTGACTCTTGCACATGTGTTTAAAGCAAGCGCACTTAATGCTTACCACATCCTTTCTGCCATTGCCGGCGCAAAGGCACCTTGCATATTCAAGGAAGAAAAAAATGCAACTGGCTCCCCACAATACATGGAGATTACTTAGCCTATGCTGACATAATAGGAGAGAGAGCACGCGCAATACGCGGCCGGGCGTAGCGCATCGGAGAGTCAAAGTGAAGAAGGGATGGCCGGCACTTGATCGCCATAGTGGTCATAGTCGGCTGTAGTGTTGAATTCGTGCGTCTGTCGCACGGTTTTCTGCTTGCCTTGGGTTTCGATGTGTGTGATGGGCCTAAAGTCGAGTTATACACCTGCTGCGGGACATAGACTTTATCTGCCCACAAAATGTAAATGCTCATCAGACACCAATAAATTCTTACATGCCAATGAGCAGGACGGTTGAAGAAAGAGACGCACACTGCATGCTTGTCAAAACAGGTGCACACTTCAACGCAATGTTTGCGATAACAGCAGACGGCTGGAAGCGGCTGCGAGGATGAGCTCGGGCGTGATCTGAGATGGCTGTTCGGAGTGAGTGCTCAGTTCTGCCTAATGCAATCGGCCTAGGCTACGCCGACTTCGCGCGACTGATGCAGCCAGAGACCTGAACAAGAGGTCTGGTGGTTCCGAGAGTGAAGTGACACTTTGCAAATGGTATAGATGTGTCTTTACTGCAAAGATAGGTTATCTTATGCATGTTCCAAATCATTACAATCTTACTTTTCAATTTTTGCTGCTTGAAGAATGTCTCTATGAAATTAGACAGTTTTAGTTTAGCGTATGCAACTTATAGCAAACGCTATACGCTATAGTGTAGCATATGCTAAGCAGCGCACATCTAAATACAGGGGTGTGCTTGCGGCCTCCTACGAGTATGCTTTATTTTATTTTATGTGTAAGTACCGCTTCCTAAGCGTTACGGCATGGCGTTGCAGTTACCCATTTTGCGGCACCAGTCTACAGCCAGGAAGCAGCAACCTTTCCTACCACAAATTTGTGTTCTCAATGTCCTAAAACACACATTTCAATTGGCACATAAACGAGCAATGCATAATGAAGCCCTCAATAAAGTTTGATTGTCAAGCCACTAGAAGTACAACTGTCTGTGTCTTGTATCAGTAATGCCTTCTTTTTCCTATGCTGAAGTTTCATAAAGCACGTAATACTACAGCGCCGACCTAACACACATAGCAAACCAAGGTCCAAACGGTCAAAACATGTTCTTTCAATGTTTACGGTGCCGTCGTTTTCTCGTCAGGGTTTTGACATCACACCGCGACACATTGTCCCAGCCGCTGGCCCAACGTGCTATCGCCACTTTGAGCAACAGAACAAAGGCAGAGAGCTTTCCGTTGCACTATCCCACTGCAGATTATAGCAATTGCGCTCGGAGCGAAACCAAAACAGCCAAAAAATACTTGTAGACTAGTTCGCCAGTCAACAGAATGCCAATCTGTTGCCTGTACTTCCCATCATTCCCATGATGGTTGAACGATCGCAGCGCCAGATTTCCCTCTAGTTATACTGATATGAAACTCTATGGCCAGCAAGATCTTCGTATCTCAGAGGCCATATGCCGTCATTACGGCTATCTCCCGACTGTAGCGATAGGTGGCGCTGACATCTTGAATGTTTCTTCTGTTAGGCTTCGACTCGTTCGAAACGAGAAGTGATCTCGAAAACACCAGAAGTTTATCCACAATACTCTGTCGTCGAAGCCGCCCGAGAATAAGCAAAAGCCATTTACACAGTCATTTGCTATGAATGAAGTGCATTTTACAAAAGCAATGCCAAATTCAATTCGAAGCGGGCAGCCAGGGCCACCGCCATGTTCCACGCAAACTCTGCAAACCACGCAGAGACGCTAACACTAAATCAGAGAAATAGCGTGCGTATGCTATACGCTATGGGTCGTTTAGCGTTATGCACATGCGCAGTGACGACCCGCTATTTTATAGCGTACGCAATGGTATAGTGTACGCTAAACTGAAAGTGTCTATTTACCCCGCACAATGAATGCACCCCCCAACATTGCTTCAGTATATTGGGAAAAAATTTGCATTCATTACGTGGGTATATACAGTAGTCCTCGCTTTAGCTCTTTATTCTGAGACATGCTTCCATTATATGGATACCACACATTTGCAAAGAAGCAACAGCTTATCTGAATACATGCTGGTACTACTGAAATCAGACAGCCAAGTTATGATTCATCATGAGGAAAGGACTCGTAGCCTAGCTGCAGCACACTAGTCTGGAAATCAAGGTGTTCTCACTTTTAATGTTGGCTCAGCCAGAGGCGCACGGTTTTCTTTGTTTTGCTTCATTACCTGACTAGTGCTAACAGTGTTTGGCAAATGCCTCCTAGAGTGGCAAGATTAGCCTGGCTGGTTGAAAGCTGCAAGTGAAATCATGTGGGCCCTGCAAGACTGGCCAATATTGCGCAAGAACATTTCATACGTTTCATACAAGAACATTTCACACCATTTGACATATTATTTCCAGGTAAACAGAAGACGCTGCTTAGTGAGCATATTTGAAACATAACATGCAGAAAGTGCTACATAAAGCACTCTGTAACATGAATTTCATACTATTTGAACCAAAAGGTGTGCTCAGATATAAAGTGAAGAGACCCACACTTTTGTCAAAGGGAATGTCAACGAAGTGGAATAGCATGCAAAAAATTTCAGAACCTACTCTCTGGTTGAACCAGGAAGAAAGTGATTAGAGGTAGCATAAATACATAAAAATTTGCATCCCCAAGTTATACAATGTAAAAAACAGGCACACTTACTGCATAGGATGCCTTCCTTGTGGTTAGACCGTCTGCCCTTGTTTGACGTTAGAGCCAGTCTTCACTTTCTACCCCCAGGTCAAGAGGGCATTCACTCTCGTACTCAGCAGAATCACAGGTATGCTTATAGAACTGAAGTATTGTTGCAAGGGAAAAAAAGAGAGAGAAAGATCAGCAGACTGGACATCTAAAAACTAGTACACTATCCTCGCCTCCCAAGACAACACAAAATGCATGTTAGGCATACTTGTGCCCTTAAAGGGTCCCTGAAACAGTTTTTGTAAGCACGTAGGGTACTGCTACAGTAAAACACCAGCACCACAATTTAAGTGAACCGTTTCATATTAGGAGCTCAAGGCTATTACAATTTACCCTTCTCCGTAGCCATGCTTTTCCCTCAACTTGTTCACCAAGCAAGTGAGGCTCAACTCCACATTCACTAGCTCTGTGTCATCATGTGATGTCGAGTCTAATTTCAGTGCCTTAAAGCTAGCGCCCGAAGCCTCTTCGACCTCTCCGCTAGCTGCCTGGCCATCGATACCCAGCGAGAGCTATGTTGTGTTGCGTCTAGCATTGTGTTGCAGCTCTCAATCGCTGCACGAGTATGGTGCTGTGATAGTAATCCTTGGGTATGAAGTGACAACTGCAAAACGCACAGATTCTGGCGCCGATTGTATACTGACAGCTTGAACGCTGCAGCCACTCCACTTGCCTGTTGCCTTGCAGAGAGACTTGATGCCACAGCTTGACATCTCACCAATCACTAGATTTGCAGCCTACAACACAAGGGCGATTCATGGTGCTCGTGAAAAGAAGCCTCGAGACCACCACTGACTGCGCAGCTCACGTCAATATGGAGCATGTTGTAACACAAGCATACAACACTTGCTGTGCGCTGGAAATGCTTGAGTGAAGTGATAAATTTTTGTGTATTCCCTTTCTGTTACTTTGTTTATATTGAGACAAATTGACCAATATTACAATTATTATGAACATTTGTTCCCCACAAAATTGGAAATGTGGACAGCCATCAAATATCTATGTTGCCTATCCACATTGGCAACGTGGGCAGTCAATCAGATAGCTCGCCCGACTGAGGTCATGCACTCCTTTTATGTAGCAGGGGAAAGAGAGGCTGAAAACTCAGGGGAGCAGCGCCACTGCAATCGGTAGTGATGTACATTTCTAAAACATTATGATAAATTACACGCTTTAGACAGAACGCTTAAATGATATGTCACTTAATAATCAGAAGGACCTACCCTAATAACTCAATAAGTTTGTACAAAATAATCTAAATGGTTTCAGGGTCCCTTTAACATGCTGACATAAATTTCTTTGGAATAGCCTGCTTAAAATTATGATCATATTACCACATTTACAAGGGTAATTGTGAAATGTGGGACTTGACCAAGTCTTTCACCATGCATTTCCATAACGGGTGAATATACGAAGTGGTGGTATAAAGAAACACAAAGGGCAAAGAAAACACACCGTATTTACTCGCATAATGATAGTACTTTATTTGTCAAAAACATTGACACGAATTCTGGGGTGCGATCATTACGAGAGTTAAATTTCCCGCAAAAGGAAACATTTTATTTTTTCATCCTGTGTTTGCTGCAGCATGACAACGGGTCAACAAGCAGGCGGCTGCCGCTGTCAGTGCGGGACACCAAAACAAAAATGGCGGCCGGCGGAGCAAGCCGAATGTGCCAAACGCGATTATTTTTTCTTTTCATGAGTTTCTTCCATATCAGTAATGAATAATATTATATCGGCATGTTTGCGACAATAACGTAGCCATGTCCACTTTGAGGGGACAGAAACAGATGGGCACGCTGAGCTGCCAGTGACGTAAAAACACATGGAGGGCATGCTGCTGAAACTGCGGCATTTGTCTTCACTCCTATCCTGATACGGCATGTTTCCACTAAGGGTGGGCAAATATTTTAGCTGCGTTACAAGCGTCAGCGTATGAATAGGGTACACTTCTAACGTATCAGTGTAAACGTGGCCACTATCGTTGCCGCTCGCGATTTGTTGCGTGCCCACGAGTGCAGATGAGAAGAATCGAAAGGCGCCTTTTATGTTGTTGTTGTTGACCAAAACTATTACGAAGCCTACAAATAATAAAGCCGAGGCAAGTTTGGTTGTAGCTTTTTTTTAATGGAAGTGCGGAAACTGATGAAAGGAATAAATGGGGCATCTGCTTAAGAATGTTGGGTGCATGCAGACCGCTTGGTATGTCTTCAAGAGTCGTTCGCGTTGCATTTAACAGATGGTAAGCGCGATCATCATTAGCTAGACCTCGCATGCGACATATCACTGTGACAAGTTCAGGGTGCGATCATTATACGGGAAATAAAGAAATCGAATTTTCACGACAAAATTCAGGAGTGCAATCATTATGTGAGTGCGACTATTATGCGAGTAAATACGGTATATGAGCCACATGCAAAAAAAGTCATCCAGTGCATTCCTACTTCTCGAAAACCCATGTCATTGCTTGTGAGGACATTTTGAATTGTACTAAGAGCCGACAGGTGTGGGGAGTCAATGTTAGTCATGCTGCATGAAATTGGAGGAACATTTCATGTTCTTGCAGAACATAAAAGCGAATGTCTTGCTTCCACTCAGTTCAGTGCAGAGCTGAGTTCAGTCATTAGAAACATGCGAGTGCCATGTTGATGGTACTGACAACTCAGTAAATGAATGTTTTTGTATTGTGCCCCTACTGGAGTTCAGCAGCCACAGTTGGGAATCGAACCCTCAACCTTGTGCACAGCTGCAGAATTACGGAGCCTTTGACCTACCGCAGCAGGTGACATTGCCCAATCAAGTTTTGAGTGACACAAACAAAGAATTACACCATAGAATGTGCCGTGTCTCTCTGTGCAGCAGCTAGAGCTTTACTTCCTTGCTGGCAGTGGCAGGGAGAAAAAAAAGAACTGTTGAATCTAAACTCAAATTGATAGTTCAAGGTATCAAATCAACAAAGAGTCTGAGAGACAGTAGAGACAAAAGCTCTGGAGTAATTGAAAAAAAATTGCCAGTCTTAATGTGTCAAAACTGCACATCAATTTGACTACATGACTCTTTAACAGGTGCCCCATGAATGTCACACGAGTGCTGCTGCATTCCGATGCTGCTGATCCTGGCCGCTGCAGCCAGGATCAAACTCGCAAACTCATACTTGGCAACAATACAGCCACTGAGCTACTGTAGTGAAAGAGCGTAGGTTAGGGCATGTTGGTATTCCATAACTGAGGTTTTTTAGCGCTGTGTCCATGTCTTGCCTCTGTCTCTTTCCTTTTTGTGCGCTAAAAAACCTCAGCTACTGTAGTGGCTCTGGAATATTTTTGACAACCTAGGTCCCTTTAACGTGAACCTATACTTAAGCACACACACGTTTTTACATTTCACTGTCACCTCGGTGCAACCAAGATGCTGGGAATTAAACCCGCAATGAGATAAAGAAGAATAAATGTACGAGATATTTATGTCCATGACAACTGCGCTTTGGTTCGTAGTGTAACAGAGATACACTCCAGTATGCAAGTGTACAGATGAACAAAGCGTTCATTATTGCTATTAATTCACTGAAAAATTAACCCAGTAAAGTTCATCGAGATAAGTTTTGCCAAGCATGGGTGAAAAACAAGAACTGTAATAGTGGCCATGACATTAGCGCACATTGGGATAAACAAAGCCCTATCCACATGCTCTAGCTACATGTAGTTACTGCTTCACCATGTAAATTGCTGACACATGCATTTGTCTTCTGTACGTTTTCTCTGGCACATGCGAAGTGCTACCCAAAAGTTCCGGGAATTTTATCGTAAAAAAAAATTTTGTTTTCACCATATGCCTAATCAGCTCCGTCTCCAAAGTGGTCACCTTGAGCATGTATGCACCGATACCAGCATTTCTGCCATAATTTCAGGCATTCGTGGAACTATCCAGGCAACAGTGTGCTGAGGACCACCTCTGATTCCAACTGGATATCTTCAACATTGTAAAACCAACGTCTTTCAGCCTCAACTTCAATTTTGGGAACAAGAAGTCACAAGGGGCGAGGTCAGGTGAATACAGTGGGTGCGGAAGTACTATGATTTGTCTGAAAGTCGGGAACTGTCAAAAAATGAGTGATGTGTGAGCGGGGACATTGTCTTGATGAAGAAGCCAGTTGTACTTCCACTTCTCCAGACATTAACGATGAATGCTCTCTTATAAGCACCTCAAAATGTCGCAGTAAAGCTCGCTATTCATGGTTTGTCCAGGAGGTACGAATTCCCTGTGGATGATTCCATGTAGGCAAAGAAAAACAAGGAGCATGGATTTCATATTGCCACGAACTTGACATGCCTTTTTTGGCTGTGGAAAATTTCGCAACTATAATTGCAACGACTGCTGTTTGGTTTCAGGATTGTAGCCATAAACCCCTTTCTCATCTCCAGTTATTATATTGGAATGTGGGATTGTCTCTGACTTGCTGCTTCAGTTCCGTACAGACAGAAACACTGTGTAGCTTCTGTTCGGCACTGAGCAGTCTTGGCACGAATTTTGAAGCAATGCGCCTGATGTTCATAACATCTGACAAAATTCACTGAACTGTGGCGTACATTTGTCCTACAATGTTGCAGACATCCTTTGTAGTTAGTATGCTATTTCCAAGGATAGCCTTACAAAGTTCCGCTATTGTTTTCAGAGTCACGCTTGTTTATGGGTGTCCAGAACGTTCCTCGTCAGCACATATTCGATCCTCTTTGAAACGTTTATGCCATAAAAATTTTGGCTCACGGTGTCAACTCCAAAAGCGTCCTCTAGTATACGATGAGCTTCTGCCGCAGTTTTGCCAAGTTTAAAACAAAACTTGATGCAAATCCTTTGCTCCTTGAAGTCTCCCATATTGGTTGCCAAGAAATGCGCCAAATCAGTGAAATATTGTGTTGCAAAACAACACTTTGCAAAACAATACTTCTTAGATGCTTCTTAGACTGATCCACAAGGCATACTGCTAGCTATATCTAGCGGTGGAAATTTGTAACTCTCAGTTTGCCAGCGTGTTTCAAATTCCCAGAACTTTTGTGTAGCACCTCATAGTTGCATTGCGCTTCTCAATATTTGGCTCTCGTATTGAAACACCTAGCCCAGGGGAGTGCCACATGTTAGCAGTCAGTCATGTTGTTGCCCTGTGCTTCCAGGCAGAGCATCTGGCTTACATTCAATAGAGTCATGGAAGAGGTTTTCATTGAAGCCCACTAGTAAACATGGCTGTTAATGCTCAGTTTATTTGGTCTATGCTTTAGCTTAGCACACAGGGGAGCCTTGTCCTTATTTGACATTTGTTTGTCAGTACTGGAAGTCATGAACAAGTAGGCAACTAGCTTACCTTTAATTCTGGACATTCTTCAGTCTGCACTGCAGCAATCTGTAAAAGCATCATATACACACATTTCACATACATGCCCACCTAGTTTTCCAAATGAACAAACGACAAAGGTAAGTAACAATTTCAAACACAGAAAACTGCCAACCCCATGATTTGTCTGGCCTACATCCCCATGTCATTATCACATAACAAAAAACAAAAATTTTATCACTAGCTCTGGTCATTATTTCTCTTCATTGCACTCTTTGAGCAGGATGAACAATGGTGCATGCATTTTTTTATTTACGGCAGTCATACATGACAAATCATGTCAACTTCATTACTGCTGTCTCACAAACAAAAATGTACCACCAACGTGACAATTTTTAACTGCTCCCGACTGTAGTACATATTAGATAAGTCAGGGTGCAGATAAACTCAGGCCATAAAAAATAAGAAAAAAAAGAACGAAAGGTTGCAGTCTAGTCGGAAAGGCAAAGCATTGATAGTGATAGCGAAGTATTATATAGTTACACAAGTAAGGTTTACAAAAGAAAAAATTGTCATCCACTCAAATGTAGCATAAAGCTACAAAGGAAACCCATATGGGTTTCTCAGAAAGAAGCCTTGCAGTTGAAGAAAAATTTGTACTGGTCTGGGCCCCCTGCAGGATTTCACAGAACCAATTTGCCATGAGTAAGGTTTTTAGTTTTATCAGCCATATAAATTGCAGTAAACATTAGTAAACTAATTAAGTTAGCAAGCATGGTGTAATGTCTGTAGTGGCGAACATGAATGGATCTCACTCGATGACCACAACCACTCGCGGTCAGAACACATTAGCGTAGGGTGCCTCAATGCGCACGCTTTCAGCTGAAACTTAAGAACAACTGCGTCATCTGCTATGGCAGCCCCGATTCTTTGACTCACCAGTCGGCAAGAAAAGTGGCGTGCTTAGAGCTCCGATTCCCTCGCGCCAAGCCCCCACTTTAACAAAAGGAAAAATGAAATGCTCTGCTATATTTTGACGCAACTAAAAGCATACAGAATGTCATTACATGGTACAAGACAAACCAAGCTGCCAATGACGTATGCGGGCTGTTTTTTTGGAAAGAGCGGTGCGAGCACTAAACGATGTTCGGGTGTCTAACGACATAACTGAGTAGTCACAGCTACCACACCGTCAAGTTTTGCTACTGGATCTAACTGAAAGAAAAAAAGAAAAGAAAAAGCGGTACCAGACTTCAATTTTTTCGCCTCTTCTATCACTCATTTATTGTGATGGAAGCATCTGCCCACAACAAAGACCACCACCGATTTTTGCCTGCCTGCTTTATCCTCAAACAACTGCACTCACTCACCCAGAGCAAGGGGATGTGCAAGAAGCCAGTGGTTACAGGGTTCTAGGTTGGAATGGGGATGGGTGTGGTCGTAGAACAAAGTAACGCAATTTTAAGTAGGAAGCTGGAAAATGATATCTATGATATAATATTTAAATGATAATTATTAATTCTGTGATATTAGGGAAAGAAAAGTGTTTAAGTTGGTAGATTGTGACACTATCTTCTCTGTATGCAAGTTCTTTTCTCTATGACGTGGGTATTAATTTTGTGAAATTAAATATATGTGGACAGACCTTAGTATTCTCAGATAAACATGCCTAGATAGGTTATGTTCATTTAGAGAAAATGTGTAACTTTACAAAACCTATGTTTGTGATCTCACAATAGCAACACACATCAATTACAACAAAGATTGTCACCAGCATTATGAAATGGACAGGCGGATGGACAAGGGAAACCCAATTTTGAGTACTTTAATGCTGCCACAGTAAAACAAAAAAAGAATCGAACTGATTTCAGTAATGCACACAAAGAGGGGAGTTCCCTCCCCTCCATACATCAGAAAACAGACTTGCATTTGAGTCATTCCCCCCAAGGCAAGCATATCTAGGTAATATTTTATATATAACTTTCTAGATGTATACACTTACATATATTATCTCATGAAACAATATTTCAGATACTACGAGGCCCTCTTCCAAGGAGATGTCCTTTTTTCAGTGTCATGTGCATTGTTGTTCAACAAGCAAAATTAGCTACAAATTTTAATTGCTGTGCTGTTTGTGAATAAGATTTCTCTTGGATCTCATTTTCTAGAAAGAGCAGTTGGGCTGGTCTTCAGTGACAAAAACGTGTTCTTTGCAAAATTTCTAGCTTCGCATTCACTTAGATTTTTTCTGTAATGCACAGTTTTTAGTCATAGCGTGCTGTTCTTAAAAGTTCAGCATACTTTTTCTTGAAGTCATCAATATCAATTTGTACTGCCAATGTGAGTTCGCTCAGATACCTCAAGCATAGAGTTTACTTCAAGCAGCCAATCTCAACTATATACAATGTAAAAAATTTTTTTTCATCATATGGCTCATCCATCTGTTCATTAAAAGCTCCAGGTACAGCTTTCTCTTTTGGTGGCTGTTGCATTTTAAGCAGAGCAGCAGTCAGAAAATGTGCAGAACACGGCACTTAGTAACTGAAGCATGAGGGCAGTTCTGCAGAAGACTTTTTCTTTACACTTCAATGGTAAATAGATATGGACAATTAAAAATGAGAACTATGCGAGTTTATACATGTGCATCCTCGCTAAAAACATAAGGTAAGAAATATCAGCTTTCTGACTTTTTTTTTTTACTGTACTTTGCTTAGCACTCAATGGCCCCACCACACAAGCATGCTGCAGATGTGACATTGTCAAAAAAACTCGGTGTCCTTCCACTCTGTGAAGAAGGATGACCAGCGAAGCTATGTATGTGGGCCCCTTAATGGTGAACTGCACTATCGCCGCAGGTCAGCCCGGCATTGCACTATCTTTGGGATCGGCTCATGTATGGGGAGTGCTTAACACGTGGTTCACCTCCACAGCGATTTGGCCCAGCATTGAACTACCTTTGGGATCGGCTCACGTATGGGGAGTGTTTACCTAGCTTCACTTCTGCCACGGATCTGCCCGGTATTGTGTACTATCTTCAGGATCAGCCCACTTATGGGGAGTGCTTAATGCCAGTGTCACCTCCACCACCGGTCAGCCCAGCATTGCACCATCTTCAGGATTTTTTTCTACACGCAGACACAGTAATGGGGAAAGTGGCCCTTAATAGTTTCGCTGTAAGAGTCAGCCTCTGTTAATGCATACAGTGAACCGAAACGCAACAATCACTTCATTTCTGAAGGGCAACACCGTTGATCTGAGCTTCCTTCACCAGACCGTGGGGTTAGGTTCGCAGCTGCGTTCTTCAAAGCGGGTCTTTTGGCCAATTTGAAAGTTTAAAATAGCGTTAATGTAGTGAGGAAATATAAAAATGGCAGACAGGAATGTGGGGAATAAAGAGCACATTGCTAGCAGGGATAATGGCTGGGTTGCATTTCATGCACAAGACCTGCAACCTCCACAATTTACTCGGGTTTCTATCGGCACCTGTAATTTTTATGATAAGCACTACATAGTGCTGTCACCCAAACCTTAAAAACAACTATAAGTCGTGCACTACATCTATCATGCAAAGTGACAAAAGTTGGAGAAAGTAACATTAGGTAATCTGCATAAAACAGTAGCACACAAGCAGAAACATTGCGCGCTTTGCTTACTGCAAATGGTAGTCTTTTCCATTTTGTATCTAATTTTGGTCACTCGGTGTCTGCTACCAAAGGCAATGTGCTCCAAGACGCAAAGTGTCCGCACAGGAAACAGATGTTTTCTGTGTACATACATGATTTAATAGTGAAGAAGGCATGTCGTATGGACAACGCCACTCTGGCTTACATGAAGTAACGTGATCTCAAGTCAAGCCTCTGTCAGCATGAAAATGCAATGATTTCATAGTAAAATATTTAGTGCGCACAATTGACAAGGACACAGCGAAGGGAGACACACGAGCGCTTGCTCAACTCGCCCAACTATCAGTTCTGCTGCAATAAATGAGACAAATGACATGTTTCTCTTACACAACGGATTGCACAAGTATTGAGCTTAAAACCACAAGCACGCAACGACCAAGGGGATCTGAAAGAATATGGCACTACTCTGACATAGAGTCTCAATTTTCAAGGCCTGTACAAGCCTAAAAGAAACATCCTCCAACTATTTCTAGAATGTTTGCTGCTTTGGATATGCATACCAAGAAGGAAATTCAAGAGAAAAGCACCTCCTAGCACTACCACTGGCGTCGCAGAGAGGAGTGGCCAAAATAATGGTGGCGGCGCGTCCCACGGGGCCAGCATGATGGCATCACCCTCATCAAAGGGTGGAACTAAGCCTAAGTCGGGGGCATGTGCAAGAGGCAACTTATGCTGGCATCTCTGACTCACCCTTAGCCTTTTGCACCCACTGCAGATAACCTCCTAGATATGGCGCATAGGAAGCATATGCGTTCAGCTGTGTTATTGTCATGCCAACAGGCATGCACTGTCACAGCTAAGCTAGAGAAAGCTGGAGGAAAAGATGCATGCTCTCCTCCCCTAGTGAGTGCTTGATCACGTGACCTCCGACACTGGGTACGCATCAAGCCTAAGTCACCATCCCTCTCACCCTTGATCGCTTACCCTTGCACTCACAACTGCCAATGCGCGGAGTGCAATCTTATCGCACGTGAGAATGACGGCAAAAATCTGCCTGACAGTCAATATAATTTCTATTGCTATAAAACACACTCTTACCTTCACGCATTTCACCGTTGGCACTTCAAACGTTTTCTGTGGATAATAAGAAAACAAACATATCGCCATAGGCAAAAATGGCTCGCAACATGATGTCAGGTTAATTCAGAATGAACTTAAGAACTTGCACACGTTACCTTTGAGGCACCTTCAGTCTGCACAAAGCAATCAGTCTGGAAGAAATAATGTTTGTTACAGATATGGCAAACTTTGATTCCCAACGCTTAAAATATTAAGACAAGGATAGCAAAGCTGTATAAGTGAGTTCTCACACCCTCAGATTGAAGTACTAAGGGGTCTGTTTGCTCGCTTGCAGTCTCCACGCAGGTGGTGTTGCAGCACTATGGCATCAGGTTTCACAACTACGGCCGTATTAACAGCTAGGTGAACTACAATGTGGACCCCTTATAAGGCAACATAGAAAATTTATGGTTCAGTGGTAAAAAAAAACACGCGAGTAAGTTGTCCATTCTAATGATATAACGCAACATAACTTTTACTTTATAATCACTGATCACTTCATTTCAAATCAAATTCCAGCTCTAACGCATATTATTTAAATTTGATATCGACCCTGCCATTACACGCTGTGCCTCACCACTGTGTCAAAACCGTTGCGGAACACCACTAAACAGCTTTGCTGTAAAAAGAGCTTTCAAAAACTCACCTTTCCAGTGCCATCTGTCTGCAAGCAACAGTCAACCTGTGACAAATAAATTTTTTGTATAAATTTAGTGGTGCTTCCAGTTTAAACACATGATAATACAAGTTGATGTTTAAAAATGCAGACTTCTGCGGCAAAATGCTCTCCATAGAGTTTAATAGAAAAAAAAAGAGCAATTAAAAGAACAGTAAGGTGCAATACTAAATTAGCAAACAGTGGCAACAGGTTGTTTTAAGACTTTATTGATGTGATTGGCATTCTTTATCTACTTTATGCCCTTTGAGCCTATCTATCCATCCATTCCGTCCGTCCGTCCCTGTCTCTCTGTCTAACTAAATAACTAACTAACTAGCTACTTACGCTGACCCATTGGCATAAGTTGCCTACTAGCTTGAGCTACTTCATTGTGCTCATGGTCGTGATACTGACAGGGTAGTTCCATCATTGTCATTCCAGCTTCGTCTTCAGATTTTCATCATGCTTCGTCGCCACCCTTTTTACACCGACACAATGGCCCAAGTTGTCTTGGGCCAGTGTGTTTGTGCTCAAGATCATGATGCCGTAGTGGTTATTGTATCGGCGTCATTCCAGCTTTCTTATCGGACTCTCATCATAACTTTGCCGTCATGCCATCGTCATGATACAGCCATCATGCATTTGTTGTCACGCCACCATTGTGATGTCATCATAGTCACTCCAGTTTCATCATCTGACTCTTGTCATGACATCGTCCTGATACAGTCGTCATGCATTTGTCATCACACCACCATCGTGATGCTGTCGTAGTCACTCCAGTTTCATCATCTGACTCTCGTCATGTCGTCTTCACACCATCGTCGTCACGTCATTGTCATCATGTACTGGGGTTCATCTTGTTGTTGTCATACTGTTGTTATGCCATCATTGTCATTGCGTTGTGTTCATTCATGATAGTCCTGCATTTGTTATCATACCGTCGTTGTCATGCCATCGCAGTCATCCCATCTTAGTCATCCGGTTCTAGACAACATACTATCTGCCGGATACAGTCATCACGACTCCATCATTGTCACACATTGTCCTCATGCCATAGTCGTCACATTGTCGTTGTTATGTGTTGGTAACATTTCAGAATCATCTTTGTCATCACACTGTTGTCAAACTGCCTTCGTCATTTTATTGATGTCATTCCTTCTTTGTCGTTCCATATCATCCCTGCGTCATTGTCATGTTCATGGCCGGCCTTGGTCATGCGAGTGTCATAGCAAAGTGGGCTGCTACCGGCAACAATGCATGCTACATATAGCCGAAGCAATGGAAGCTACAGAATAACTACTACTGATTCTAAATAAATGTCTTCAGCAATATGCTATTTTGCTACACTGCTTGAATGCTAATCACGTTGCCAACGACAGTAATTGTGAGATGGATTTTGCTGAATTTTTTTAACATTACTATTTAGCAGGAGAAAGTTGATTACCAGTAAAGTATTGCACCTTTTTTTGTTTACTATATGCACAATTTTATTTATTTAGCATTTATTTACAGGCAACTCCCACCTCCCAAAAGGGATTATGCAGAGGAACAAGTGTGGTAAAAGAAATCATTTTTTTCTGCCCGGAAAGATTACTAAGAGTGCACAAATAATCTACACATATAAATATGTATTCATGTGCACCTCTAAGTATTGACAAGTATGTTTTTTTAATTTTTTTTCTAGCAACCATTTGCCATTCATGCCAAGAGGGGCTGTTCTGCAACTGCAGAAGTGTAATTATTCAATACAACTTAAGTTAACGTTTCTTATTGTCCTTTTAAAGCCAATGAAATATTTTCAGTCAGTCTTAGAGGCATGCAAGAATAACAACCTTACCTTGCCTTCTTGAGCATTTTGTTTGGAGTAGATTTCTTTAGCAAGGTTCTGCAAAGCACTCTGTAAATCTTTATCATTGCTTCTGCAATAAAGAAGAGAACTATGTAAACCCCTTTGGTGCATGTTTCTCAACTAGCTGCACAATGCACATCTCATATGCTTAAAATAAGGCAGGTTGTCAAACAAAGCAGATGCAGTTTCTGGATAGCTTAAATGTGGCACTAAGAGGCAACATACACAACTCAGTGACCAGTTCTAGTACAGAGGAGGAATCCATGGTAGAGTGTACTATAAGCGCGATCGTACAAGGACTTAGAAAGAAACAGATACACAAACACAACGCTTCACTTTCAACAATAGATTTTATTTTCGCACGCATCGATAACCGGCAGATGCATCAATGAGAGATTAAAAGTGCATCGATATGACGTCACTAGGGTAATCTCGGGTCATTTGGGTATTCACTGCCGAGATTCTTCCTGCATGCCCATGTTTGAAAGTACTTCCATTTTGTATAGGGCTCATAGCAGGATGACGAGGGATATTGTGGAGGCCTACGAGATTGCAAAATTAGAGGAAAAGTGGGTAAGCAAGTCTTCGGTATCACTATCTGAAAAGGACATACGATTCATCAGTTTATCTTTGTGAACACTGCAGTACATGTCTTCCCCATGCCTTACACATGTGCACAGTTTATCGAAATTCACCACTGAATGTTCTTTTTTGCTGTTACATTTGTTTCCACTTAGACGGTATATATTTATCGATGCGTGCAAAAATAAAATCTATAGTTGAAAGTGAAGCACTGTGTGTGCATCTGTTTCTTCCTACGTCCTCGTACAGTCGCGCTTACACACTCTACCATGGATTCTAACCAACTAGCCCGCCAACGTGTTTTAAACAGAGGAGGAAGATAGGATATCTGCTTGTTGTCCTCTTGTTGCTTGTTGTTTAGTGACTACATACACAGCGCTTCTACCCACTAGTTTGTTTGCGTTTGTTTATGTTTCTAACAAAAGCACATTTGTAATAGGTGCCACTAATTCAAATTTGACCATTAACATTCCCTTATTCAGCAATATTTTGTTGCAGAAATAATATGCCAGGACAGGAGCAAAAAGCCACAGTTTCTTCAACTTACGAAGGCCCTTGCCTAAAATTTATTTGACAGCTGATTGCATTCAATGATAGCATAAGTGACAACATTATTTGATAATGAGTGCATTCAGGCATCAATAGTTGAATATAGTAAAATTTACTGATCATACTATTTTTGAAAAACATGTCAGCTTGATGTGACATGGTAAAAATTATTCTGTGCACAGAAAAATATTTACATTTTAAATTACGATGAACAGAAGTACAAAACCTATGTGAACTAAACTTGCTAACTCTTTCTCCTTCTGGTTTGCTTTCAGACCATGACAAGAATCAAATCATGTCAGTATAACACACACGAGCACATCTGTTTGCAACAAAAATAACAAAATGCACTAGCTGGACTGATTACTGGTGCCCACATATGAAACAGCTAATGTTGCATTGCTTGAATGACCAAGCTAATTCTGAGGCCACCTGAGTCTCTTGCACAGGTGGTGATGCTTCAGATGATTGCTTTGATTGAAACAAAACATTTTGGGTCTCCACTAGCTAGCATTCGCGAAACATCGGGATCAGTGGTGGTTATGCAAGAGGCTGGCAGTGAATCAGGATATTACAATGCTTGCTTCTAGGAGTAAGCTTTCACAACATAATTATGCAAATATGGTCAACTTCACAAAGCCTCTGCCAGTTCTAGGACCAAAAGAAACAAAAACAAAGTAATGAAAAACTCAATAGGAGGGATGAGGAAGAGAGGGAAAGACAGGGTGGGTGGTTAGACTGTCTATGAACTGGTTGGCTACCTTGTCGTGGGATAGGCAAGCAAAATTCAAGGTGAGAGAAGGCACAAGCTAAAATAGAACAAAAAAAAAAGACAAATAACTGCATATAAATGCAATGTAGAGCACGACAATTCTCAACATTTGTCACCTAGCTCATATGTCCTCAAGAAGCACAACAAAGCATTTAACGCTTTTGTAGCGACGACAATCAGAACCACCAGGGACTCCCTCCTCTACTGAATAGATACGGCAAAGTAAAGCAGCACACGTACAAAAAGAACTGACAACAGTTTGAGATAATTGCTGTATCAGATACCACAGGTGTATGCACCTTTATGGAGAATAACAGGCTATTCACTTCAGCATTATGTATTAAACAGCAATGTCATGTGAACAGATGAAATTGCATTGAAAAAGGAGCACAGCTCAATTGCTCACTTCCTATGGCAACATGAGCTCGTAAGCTCACATGGTACACAGCTGCATAATTGTATTGCGAGTTCAATGTCATTATGTTAAGTAGCATAAATCCCAAGTACGTTTAAGCACAATTGCTGCCATGAATAAACTTCAGTGTTGTATCAATGCAAAGTACCATCACTTAAATGTATGGGCTAAGTACCGTATTTTTTAAACCATAGTCTGCAGCTAACACCTGTGGGGACTATTTACAAACTATGGCCTCTGGAATGTAGTCTGGAAAATATGTTATCCAGGTGTGTGATTTAGAGTTTACGTTAGGTATATGTTCTTACAAAAGAAAAGCTAGTTCTTGATAGTAGTCTGCAGGGTCAGTTGGTGCAGCATATTGTAAACCTATGAGCTGTTTAACAGCAGTGGTGAAGGAAGACTTGACAGAACAGGTGCTCACATATTGTAAACGTATGAGCGTTCAGCGGCAGGGGTGAAGAAAGACTTCACAGAAGCTCTGTCAAGCACAGACGTTCTGAGCGTCTGTCCTTGACAGAGCAGCTGTCAAGCCTTCCTTCGCCCCTGTCGAATGCCCACATGTTTACAATATGCGAGCATCTGTGCTCGCATATTGCCAACTCTTTCTTCCCCCCTGCAATTAAACCACTCATACATTTACAAAAAGGCTATTCTATTTCCATGAACTATAAAATGTTGCAGTAAAACATCAAGAGCACAGCGCAAAAATTTTGTAAAAGGGACCACAAGCAATGAGCTCCTGTGACAATTATAATCGAAGGCCTGCAAGAAAGCACACCATTGAAGATGACCCATGAAATCCCATGGCTCTCTCTCTCTTATTTTCTTTTTTTCGATGAAACAATTGTGTTTCAATAAAAGCAAGTGTCGCCAGAAGTGACTCTAGTCTAGTGATGTGGTTGACAATACAAAATGGACATAACTTTATTTAAACATATTAAAATTGTTCATATTTAGGGAATGGTTATTCTGCTGGCAGAGTTGCTCTAAAGAAATTTTGTCAGCAGTTCGTTCACACTGGCTGGTATAGGTCAGGCTGCAAGGGAACAGAGAATTTGTGCAAGTAGTAAGTGTAAGAAACATATCATTATTTGGTATACTTTGGTGGCGCTTTCAAGATGCCAAAGAGGCAACAAGCCCAGCAAGGTCGGTACCCGAGGCTGGTCCACGAGTCATGGACGGGCAATCTTAAACAGCCCCGGCAAATGGTGGCCTCACCAAGCCTCCAATTCAGGAACACAATGGGTCTGAGCTGTTATCCTCCCTGACTGCCCCTTGGGTGCCTTGGAGATCCTGCACAGCCCAATTTGTTATAATTTCGGTGCTCTTATGGGGCCTCTGTTTGCATGGATTATGAAACTGCTGGCAAAGTTTCGATCGCACAACTCTGCCAGCTGCTGGCAAAACGTGCTATTATATTTAGTTTGCATGTTCTTGTAGCTTTTCTTATCAAACATGTTGAAAAGATCTTAAAGTAGGCTAGTTGATGACGAATCGACCTTATATTAAAGCGAATATTAGCTCAGTTCATTCACGCAGCTAAAAATACGGCGCTGCTGTTTCTTTTTTTGCTTGAAATGCGATTTGCAGCTAAGCAGGCAGCCAAGCTCTAAATAACTCAGCAGATTAATTGAATGAAGTACAATGGTACCGTACGTGGAACGATGAGGCACAGGAATTGTACCCATTTCCAGTGCGCTGTGGCATGTGGAGCACAGCATGAAGGAAGGCACGTCTTCGGTCGGAAACGCGGCACTCAGCAGAGGCACGTGAGGAACGCAGATAGGCGAAAGGTCTGCTTTAAAACCAAGGCGACGGCAAACATCGCACGCATATCCAAATGGGTTATTGAAGATCTGTCCTCCGAATAGTGCCGTGTGCTCTATCAACCGTCGCTGACGCCTTGCCTCGGTCTCACGTTCCCGCACAACTGCATCTTCGCGCCGTGCACGATGTGCGTCCGCTTCCTGCCGCCGGATTGCTGGGTCCTGTCGACGTCGTCGGTTTGCCTCGGCTTCGCGCTCCCGCACTGCAGCATCCTGCCGCCGTGCGCGGTGTGCGTACGCTTCCTGCTGCCGAACTGCGGGGTCTTGTCGGCGTTGCCGCTTAGCCTCGGCCTCGCGTTCCCGCACTGCCGCATCCTCACGGCGGGCGCGATGTTTGGCCGCTTCCAGGTACCGAATTACGGGGTCCTGTCGGCGTAGTCGCCTTTCCTCGGCCTCACGTTCCCGCAATGCCGCATCTTGGCGCCTGCGGCGCTGAAGTTCAGCGTGCTTTGAACGCGAAACGGCACGTTGTTCCTCCGTCTGGGCACGTATTCGGGCCCGCCTTGCTTCCTTACGTTTAATCTTGAACTCGCGCTCCTCCGATGGTGTCCTCACAATACGTGGACGACCCATATTGACAAGCAAGCGTGGCAACCAAGGCGACCTCTGGACAACTATCATCCTACTTCATGGCAGGCCGAGATCTTGTGATAACGCGGGTACGCGCACGGAGCGTCTGGGTAGCCGAGCAAGCATAGAGAAATTTCTTTCTCTATGGAGCAAGCGTCGCTTTGCAAATGGATGGATGCTATGAATACCCTAGTGCAAACGACATACAAACGACGTTTGCGCACCCGCCGTGCTTAAAGAGCGAACAGAGCCTTAACAATCGAGAAATCGAGGTAAATGCAGGGCATGATGTGAGACTCCCCCGGGACATTCAAGCACTTGCCCAATGACAAAAGCACTACTCAGGTAAATTCTGGCACTAGTACCATAGAATAAATGCTAGTACTCATCTACTGGTGGCAAAAAAAAAAAACATCTTCATATTGTATTATAAGAATAAATAAAATGCTACTTGTGTAGTTCGATTTCATATTTAGAAATAAAGTACTCATTGAAATTACCGTTGACAACGACGCGGGCGGTCGAAAGGTTTCGTTTTCACTTGATTGTGCCGCCCACGCTCTCGCGTTTGAGTAGGTTCCTACTTTATTCTCTGATCGCGTAGCGCTGCGCTGGTTTTGCTGGCTCGCGAAACTCGCACAAACTACAAGTAGCAGAGAATACAACTTCCATGTGATGTCGCGGGATGCCCGAACGGCCAACGCCACTTGACCAAAAAGCAGCTGCAGCGGCGAATCCGCCGCTGTCTTGACTCGGTGCCGCCGTCTGTTGGGCGCCGTTTTACTCGCCGATGGCAGCAAAGGGCGGTGATGGCGTATGCAACGTCACCACTCCCGCGGTTGGATGGCGGGAGATTTGAATTTCGAAAAAGGTATTCGGACCCTTCAGACACAATTTTCTCGTAAACTAGTTCTTTTCTTGGCACGAAACAAGCGTTGCGAGGTTTCTGGAAACGTATTTAAACAGTCCACGTCGACTTAGTATTTGCCTTCAGCGTCCCTTTAATCTTGTACTCAAACTAGTCCGACTGTTCTCACGATATGCAGGCCCATGTTGATGACATGTACCAAGCGAGGCAACCAATACCTTGAAGGATGCCAAACATCATTTTGTGATAACAGAGCCCAGCTACAGAGCATCACTCAGAGTATCTCTCGAATGGATGGATATGCATTCCCTTTGAAACGAGGAGTGGCTAATGCCACGAATGATCTGCTGAAACTAAGATTCGCTGTAGATTATATTTGACCACGTGGGTTCCTTTAATGTACATCTAAAGGTAAGTACTCAAACGTTTTTGCATTTCGCCTTCATCAAAACACAGCTGGCGCAACTGGCATCAAACCCACGACATTGAGCTGGGCTGCGGGCACGGAGGAAGGAAAAAACCCCATGGCTACGGGAGACTTTAACAAAGAGTTTCATGCGGCGCCAGCGCGGCCGGCATCAAATGTCAATCAATGAAGTGCCAGCAACTCGTCGGTGCCCCGAATTTTCGCTTTGAAACGTAGACAGTGTATCGTAATTTCTTTTTTATCACGTCCAGTTTTACCAGCTCCAGTTTGGAGACCAGCTAGGAGTCTTGAGGAGCTATTGACATGGGAACCCTTGTGGGAACCCTTGTGGGAGCACAGCTGCAGCGGCAAAAGCTAACGATGTAGTCCAGCTACACAGCCTGCGAGGGAGCCCTGAAGTGGCCAAATGACGAGGGAGTTGGTGACCTTTTGAAAAAAAAAATGTTATTACGAAGTTATTTTGAACACAAAAACAAAAATACAGGCTCTTGAATATTTGTCTGCGCATGTTCAAAAAAAGATTTTGCACTCACTGCTGCACTGTTGCTCAAATTATGCCCAATCGCATTTTGGCGGCGACTTCATTTAGTTTAACACTTGGCACGACTAGTCGCCTGTTTTTTAAGACAAAAATAAGAAACTGTTTTCGTCTATGGGAAAAATGACCCTAGTGCAGTACTTTGTTTGCCATGCTCCTTGTATTTTACACAATGCAGTGCTTGTTCAGTATGAACCAGGTAGTCCACTTTTGATGAAACAGTTTCTAGAGCAAAAAAAATTTTAAAAGAGAGTGTACAAGACAGAGTGCTAATCTTTTTCCCTCTTTCTTCTGATGAAAAAAAAAAGTTGCACTAGAAACAATGTCACAGCAAAAGCAACAGTAGAAACTAGACCAATTCTCTTTAGTTATGCACCTAGTCAGCAAGAGAGCGCCTATCAAATCGCATGAAACAGGCTTTAGATGACATCCCATTAAGGGCACTATGAGTGAGTGAGTGAGTGAGTGAAATAACTTTAATAGGCCCAGAGAAGATGCAAGGGAGACCCCGCGCCACCCGGCTAGTCCCACGTAGGGACCACCAAGCCGAGCTTGACGGCCCGATCACGGGCACTCTGGACGGCCAGGGCTTGGTTGTCGAGTTCGGGGCTGCCCAAGAGCGCAGCCCAGCTATCCTCGCTGAAGGAGGAGCTGATGGCTTCACACTCCCACAACACATGGTCCAATGTTGCCGTTAGTCCACAGGCAGGGCAGTCCGCACTGGGATACCTTTCAGGGTATATTGCATGAAGGAACGCAAGGTTAGGATACGCACGGGCTTGTAAATGTCTAAGGTTCACCGCCCGCGCTCTGCATAAGGCGGGGTGCGGGAGGGGAAATGCCCGTCTTGAGATAGTAGTATGCGGTAACCTTATGGAACGTGAGCAAGGGTTCCTCGCAGGGCAGGGGGACTGCGGAGGCGGATTGTGAGGATATATCTTCATTGGCCATGAAACATATTGCACATTAACATGTTGACATAAGTCATATTAAAGAAGTCCACTTTACAGCACTAGTTTGGCACAATTATAAGTTGCAGGCCATGCTAATGCAGCTAACTTGCTGCCTGTAAATCCATCAGCAAGATTGAGCAGTAACTCGCAGATTTAATTTTTAAGTGGAGTAAAGAGAACTAAACAGTTTTGCACTGGCCATTGCCTACGTGCATTACTGTACTGAAAGTTCATCAGAGTTTGAGTTTTTACATGTGAGGATAGAGTGATCCAGCTTCAGTTTATTATTCTTTAAATGCAATGAATTGGCAAGATACAATATACAGACAAGGGTCCCAAAGTCAAAGACTGCATCGGGACCCTCTGTCCTTGTTATCAATAAGAGAACTAGACGAAAACATGGGCATTCACGTATGTTCCTCCTTCACCACCAGATTTATTTTGTGTTGTTTGACCATGCATTTGTACAAAGTTGGACAGCTTTACTTGCAAGTTACTCGATATTTGCACTTGACCATGAAGTGGCTTGTATAAATACTGAAAAACATAATGTAGAGCAATGAAAAAATTATAATTAAGGAACGCAGACACTCATCACAAGTAAAAAAATAAATTTCTCTGATGTGTGTATATACCTTTCATTGTCGGTGCATCATTGTGCTGCATTATGTCCTTAAACAAGTACCAAATGGCCCAATAGCATGTGCAATTTTCTGAAGCCTGTTGTGTGTCATATGTCAAAATGTGCAACAAAAGAAAATGTATGCATATGGCTGAAAAACAAATCTGTGCGCTAAAATCTAGGAGCCAACAGTCACCATTCGAACTACAGCAATGTGCTGCAGTTGCTTGTATATGAAAGAGGAGTGATAGTAGTGCTTTGAACCTTGCAAAGTGAATGTATGTGCTGCACTAATGGCAACTACAGTCTTCATCGTTTTATAGCACTAGCAAGAGCATCATGACCACGCTGCCACAATGTATGACTAAAGTTTCTATCTTCCTACTCGTAGCACAAAGTGCTCCAAGCTGGCATGACCAGCTTAATTGGTATGGAAACTTTTCTTCAGCTGCCGTCATCTTCGTTTCTTTTCTTCAATGAGAGATGGGACGCCATAGACGTTTGTACTTTGAGATTAGACTTTATGTACACATATACATCAACAGCTATTTACAGTGTTGACATAGCAACTCGACATAGCCGACAGTGCATAACCTTGTTCATCTATCCAGACCCTTCATTACACTGGAATCCGCACTTCAACTCAGCAGAGCCGAAAGTGCAGAGCACCTTTCCTGCATCCGGAACCCCCGTGAGTGGTCGGGAGCCAGGTTTTAACCCTTCGGTTGCTCCTCCCAGATCCCCTTATGGCAAATTACAACACCCCAGTGGCCTGATTGGGTCAACTGGGCTGTCGCTCACTGGTCGCTATTTCTCTCCCTCTCTCCCTACGTTTCTCGGACCATTCAGAAAGGTAGAGGGAGAGAATGAAAACAATGAACAAGGAATACACTAATAACACACAAACCGTTCTACTCTGCGACATGTTAAAATCTCCCAGCATTTTCCAGAACACTTAACGGAGAAAGAAACATCCGAGTTGCCCCATTTTCGCATCTTAATTAAAAATCGCGTGCTGTATACCGTAAAGGGGCATCTCTGCTGAAAGTGCACCCACCGATACAATGCTGATTTGTAGGTGATCCATCATGGGCGGGCCCATAAAACTATCAGTCCAAAGATAGACTGTGCCTCTAGTGCCAGCCCGTCGTTCAAGCGCCTGCATAACGGTTTACATGATCTTTCTGACTCTGAAATCGCTCCTTTGCCACTGAGGCATGCCCATTGATGCCCTAACCCTAATGATGTTTTGCCCATGGTTAATCCTAGGCAAAGCACGAGAGGGCAGCCATTCAAGCCTCCGTCCGTGCTTCTGGGCCTAATGGCTCCCAACACCACCCACTTTCCTGCGTCTTCAGACCACGTGTGTGACATTTTACGATGCATCAGGGTGGCGACGCAGGTTCTCTGCTGCTGAAGAACACCTTTTGACCCACTAAGAAATCACCCCGCTGGTTTTGCCTCCTGTTGAGCCCGAAAACGGTGATCTTCCACATTTCTGGAGTGAAGTTACTTCTAGCCCCGATGCCGTTTGTCAACATCCTTTACTGTATGTGCAAAGCTAATTTTAAAAATTTTTCATGTGGCTGCAATAAAAACGAATGGTGTTCTCTGCACATCACATTCTTACATGTAATGTACAAGTCGATGAAGCTTAATATCTTGGCCCTTTAAAGCAAATGATAATGCTGGTACACAGCACGAAAGAGTCATCACGACACAGGCTTGTCGTGATGACTGCTCTGCAATGAAGTCAGTATGAGTATGCACAAATGCTTGATGGCATATATATGTGCCGAAAGAAATGAGAGCATAGAAATGAATCTATGAAGGTGCAGCATTTACATACCTAGGTTTTCAAAAATGTGGAGTTACTAAGAACTTATGAAGATTTCAAGAGAATATCGTTTGTTAGGCATTTGTTTGCAGGATATTTTGTGAAAGTTTCCTTAACTTGTAATATCCCCCTTTAATAACAACACTTATATCACTCATGAAAAATTCCGAAATATCACCAATAGCACTTGACAAGATAACAAGCAGGCACATGCATAAGCATAAATCACTCTGCAATTAAGCCTTGTGATAGAACAATTTCACCACCCAAAATTTTTATAATATAGAACCATTTCTTGAAGCAGCAGTAACATAGGTACACACCCATTATAGTTGACGTGGTATTGTTGTTGGCCAAGATAACTCAAGGTTATCACACGACAGACAGACAGACACGAAATTGATTTCTATTTCGTGTCTGTCTTTGCATTTGCTTATTTATATGGTAAACTGAAGTTTAGCATACACCACCTGTCTTCTCATTCTGTGCCTCGAGCTTAATGCTGTTTCTTTTCCTATCATTTTCTTGATACTACCATATATTAAGAAGCTGGTCATAAATTATTTACTCATGTTCTTCCTGCCACACTAGTACTTGGCTTATCACCCGGGTCAAGTGTCTTCCCTCAGTGCTGGAAGTTCGACATTTCTATGTTTAGGTGTACTCGCCCCTCTCATATTTCCGCCAAACTTTTCTTTCTGTTTTTCTTTCTGCCGCCCAGTTCAGTCATAGAACTGTGGTCACAATCCTTTCACCATTCATTGTATGTGAAGCTAAGTTATCGTCTTCATTGTGACCATTAAGATACAGAAGCACGTTGTCAATTTCACTATGCCCCAGCAACCTTTTCAGCAATGAGGACAGTGGAGTAGGTGCTGGCCATTGTGCACCCCTTTCCCATGCAACTTAGTCCTGCTTCTTTGCATGAAGCATTGCTGCACACCGGACAGGCATGGGGCTTCTCGTCCGAGTGGGTCATTCCATGCTGGTGACACTGGTCTTGAAGGTGAAGCTCTTGTCACATGGCAGGCACACATAACAGTCTTCGCCACTGCTTATTTGCAATTTATAACAACATGCAACGTCGTTGCTTCAGCAAAGCACTTGCCACAGTCCGGACACTCGTGAGGCTTTTCTCTTGTGTAGACTCTCTCAGTTGCACACTGAGAACTTTCTTCGTATTAAAGCACTTGTGGAAGATGTCACATGTGAAAGGCCGCTAGTCGGTGTTGGCCCTCTCGTGATTGGCGACATGGATCCTAGGAGAGCGAAGACTGAGAAGAAAGGATATTACAGAGGCAGAAAATAGGGACCACTTGTAAAGCAAATAAAAATTCCGCAAGAGTGAACCAGTGAAAATTTGGAACTAAGCATACTATAGGTACACGAAGGTGATTTTAGCAGTTGCAATTTGCTGTTGGGAAAGTTTGTCAAACATTAAAGGGGCCTTGAACCACTCCTTGGGCTTGGTGAAATATAACATAGTCCGCGGGTAGCATACGCTGCTGTGAACATCTCAGCCAAGTTTTGCAGTCGTATACGTAGCGTGGAGCTCGCAAGTGGAGCGTGGAGTCACTTTTCTCTCAAATGCGCTCTTTTCAACAGAAGCCTGCTCCTCATTCTCTTCTGGATGCTTTATTTCATAATAAAGCGGATTCCCATACGTGGCTGCTATTGGTACAGCATAGATACCATGGCTGCCACAGGGTGCCGCCACAGGTCCACTGGATACGCACACTGCAGCTTGCCGAGTACAACCACATTTGGCTTACGTTTAGCGCGGTGTAGGCACCAAACTCGGAAGTTATGGCATCTACGTTAACATCCAAAATGAAATTTGAACTGCGCGCCACAGTGACATTTAGAAGGCAAACCATTGTGGGCATGCCCTACTCCAACATAGCCTTCGCAGTGCAAGGCATTGAAAAAGGAATCAGAGCACAGAGGAAGCAGTGTTTGATTGCCAATAGCTTTGCTTCTGCTGAACACAATGAAGTACTTTTTGCAGCAAAGTATTTCTGAAATAGCCCATTTTTACTTCAAATGTCTTTCTCCACTTCGATTGAAAGTGGTTCAGGGCCCCTTGAAGGGGCCTTGTAATGCTCCTGGGAAAAACTTTTTTGGCGGCATTGATAGCAGCATCACGGCGCAGCAATTTCCTGAACGTTGAGTGACGGACATGTCATCAATGTGTGGCACTTTGGTTAAGAATGTAATGTGCAATTTACGTTCACACAATATTATGAGAACTGCGAAAAAAAACTCTGGCATTATGTCTTACAACCCTGTTAAAGGGCAACTACGACATTTTGATCATGTCAATGTAATAGAATATTTAGGCTCCCGAAACCCCCCTGTCACGCATCTGATAGTAGAATTGTTCTGCAAGTTCGAAAGCAGGTTTAAATAAGCAAAAAAGCACAGAAATGAAACCGAAGCCTGACGAAGCAGTTGAGCGAACCACTTCGTGTGGCGTTACAAGATGTCCCCACTGGGGAAGGCGTGCAAGGCATGCTCGTTTCACCAGCTGGGTGAACGAAACCAGCGAAGAGCAGATGCTCAGCTCATTTATGACCGCGCCGGACCTTCAGGTGACAATGTCATCTGCACCAGCTCTTCGAATCTGTCAAGTATTGATAGTTATGATTGTGATGAATTTAATAGCCACGAATTGCTGTTCGCATTTGACCCACCACGACGAGAACCAGAGTCCATGTGCTACATATTGTGCTGCAACATGAAGACCAAGGGTAACCCTATCTGATTTTAATACGTGCTGCTTGCTATTTTAGGTGTTTTACCCCTTCTCAGTGAAGCGCTTCGCATACTCACTGTAAGATGTGGAGCACGATTTTCCACATTTGTATCTCACAAGAATGTCGCTGACAGTCCAAAGCACCAACCGGTGCATTTGTTTACCTCGGCATGTACAGCGACCACTCATCGTTCGCTTGAGATATAATGCTAGCCGCTCATCGGTGACATTCTTTAATGTCAGAACACATCAAGACAGCCCATTTGGGCATGCATGTTGCAGTAAATGGCAATAATGGGCATAACAAAGTAATTTTGGCTCCCCTTTAAACTTCGTTATAACGATGTTCAAATGTATAGAAGTGACACCATGGCCTCCAAGATTGCATCTCACTTCAATCTTACCAGTGCCAGCGTAATGGAATGCCCAGTGCCTGTCTTTCGACCATTTCTTCCTTCTCTAGTCATCTCATCATTGTTATCTAATATCTCACTACAACTGTATTATTTTTCAAGTGAATCACCTCAATCGTGCCATTTATTCTGGGACATTTTTCTGTTATATGAAAGCCCCACATTTGCAAGTGGCAACAGCTCATCGAATATGCACTAATGATCCCACAGCAAATTTATGAGAAAGGAATTCGTCATGAGAAAAGGATTTGTAGCCTAGTCAACTGCAACACACTAGTCTCGGAACCAATGTTCTGGATTTTAATGTTGGCTCAGTAACTAGTGCAAGGTTTTCTTTGCTTTGATTTATAACCGTCTATTGCTAACAAACAATGCTTGACAAATGGCTTGTCTGCTAGACTGTAAACATTAGTCTGATTGGCTGAAACACAAGTGAAATCAGCCAGGGTCTGCAAAACTGGCAGATATAGTGCAATAAAGTTTCATATTTAATATCATCTGCCACGTTATTTCCACAGAAGCAAAATACTACTCAGTGAGCATATTTGAAAGTGGATGCACAGAAAGTGTTACATAAATCTCTCAGAAGTAACTTAAGAACTTATAACTGGTATTCTAAAATTAAAAGTGTTGCCAGGTATAGAGTGAAATGGCCCACACTTTTTGTTTGGAAATGCTAACGAATTGGAATAGCATGCAAGGCATTTCAGAACCTACTCTCAAGTTGGACAAGGAAGAATTTTATCAGAGGAAGCATAAATGCTCACTAAGCATGTGCCAAATTTAAATTCTCAGCAAGAGTAGCCATCCTTGAGTTATAGTACAAAGTATGAAACAGGCACACTTACTGCATAAGAGGCTTTCCTTGTGATTAGTCTGTGTGCCCTTGTTTGTCGTTAGAGCCAATCTTCGCCCTCTGTCCCCACGGCAGATGGACATTCACTTTCGTACAGAGTAGCATCACAGGTAGGCTCGTAGAACTGAAGTATTGTTGCAAGGCAAAAGAAAACAGGAGAAAAAACAGGAGAAAAGATTAGCAGACTGGGCACCTAAAAATGAGTACACTGCCATCCCCTCCTAAGACTCAACACAAAATGCATGCCAGGCATACCTGTGTCCTTAAACATGGCCACATAACTGGCATCGGAAGCAGCTTAAATTTGGGACTGGGCCAAATTCTTCAGTCGATTCACACATCTCCATAACAAATAAATATACAAAGTGGTGGTAAAAATAAACACAAAGCAAAAAACACATGAGCCAAATGCAAGAAGTCATCCAGTGTGTTCCCACTTGTGAGAGATGTATGTCATTCCCTGCCAGGGCATTTTGACTTGTACTAAGAGCTGACAGGTGTGGGGAGCCAACGCCAGTCATGCTGCATGAAACTGGAAGAACATTTTATGCTCTTATAGACCAATTCGTAAAATCAAATGTCTTGCTTTCACTCAGTTCAGCACAGAGCTGAGATCAGCCGTTAGCAACATGCGAGTGCCATGTTGATGGTACTGACAGCTCAGTAAAGGAATGTTTTTGCATTGTGCCCCTACTGGAATTCAGTGGCCACAGTTGGGAATCAAACCCTTAACTTTGTGCACAGCAGCAGAATTACAGAGCCTACCACAGCAGGTGACATTGTAAAATCAAGTTTTGCGTGAATCTCTACATAAACAAACAAAGAATTAACACTACAGAATATGCCATGTCTCTCTGTGCAGCAGCTAGAGTTTTACTTCCTTGCTGGTAGTGGCAGGGGAGAAAAAAAAAATAACTGTTGAATATAAAATAAAATCGAGAGTTCAAGGTACCAGATCAACAAACGGTCCGTGGGTGACGGTGTAGTCCAAAGCTCTCGAAGAGAGAGAAATGAGTAAAAATGAGGAGGAAAAGGCAGGGAGGTAAACCAAAGATATGCCTAGTCGGGTACCCTACAATTGGAAGGGGGAAGAATGGATCAGAAGAAGGAAAGATGAGAAAAAGAACAAAGAAAGCTCTTGAATAATTTTTAACAATTGTGGAGTTTAGTGTACCAAACCCATGGAATAATGATGAAAAACTGTGGGGTTTACTGTAATAAAACTGCACAGTGGGTCATGAGGGACGCTGCAGTCAAGAGCTCCAAATTGTCTGTTTGGGGCTCTTCGATGTGTACTCAATGAACGGTGCATGAACATTCTTGCAATCCATCCTCATCAAAATGTGGCCACCATGGCCAGGGTCAAACACGCAATCTTGCACTTGGCAGTGAGATATAGACGATGAGTTACCACAGTGGCTCTGGAATAATGTGGTCATCTGGGGTTCGTTACTGCACACCAAAACTTAAGGGCACAAGCATTTTTCCATACAATTCCCATTTCAATGAGGCCAAGCAGTGAGGAATTGAACCCCCAACCAGATAAAGAAGAAAACTAAGAGACAAATTTTCATAGAAATTGCAGTCTGGTTCATAATGAAACAAGTATGCACTCCCTTATGTAAGCTTGCAGATGGACCATTCATTATTGCCATTTGCTGAAAAATTAGCACAACAATGTTCATCAAACCAAATTCTGCCAAGCACGGGGGAAAACAAAACTTGAAATAGTGGTTATGATGCCAAGATAAAGCCTAGCCTGCATGCTGTAGCTACAGGCTCTCCTTGCTTTACAAGGCAAATTGCTGTTGAATTGCATGTGCACTCATCTGCTGTACTTTCATTTTGGCACTTAATTGCAATGTACTTCTCAATATTTAGCGCAGTTATTGAGACACCACCCAAGGCAGGTGGGGCACATTAGCAGTCAATCATGTTGTTGCCCGGTGCTTCCAGACACAGCATCTGTGTTACATTCAATAAAGTCCTGAAAGAGCTTCGTATTAAAGTCTATTAGTGAATATGGCAGTTTATGCTAAATTTATTTAGTCTATGATTTAGCTTAGAATGGAGGGGCCTTGTGTAGATCTGCCATTTATTTGTCAATATGCAAACCATGAATAAGTATGCAACTGGCTTACCTGCAGTCTGGACATTCTTCAGTCTGCACTGCAACAACCTGTAAAAGCAATCATATACACACAGTTTGCAAACGAATCTGAATAGCTTTTTAGCACAATAAGCGACAAAGGCAAGTAACAATTTCAAAACCAGAAAACTCAACCCCATGATGCGTCTGGCCTACATTCCCATATCACTATCGCATAGCAAGCAACAAAAACTGGGAATTCGGGGAATTATTTCTTCTTCCAAGCTTCTTGAGAAGGATGAACAAAGATGCATGCATTTTCAATTTAGTCATACATGACAAATTATGTATAAGCTCACTAGCACTCTCAAACAAAAATTGACAATTAATGCAACAATCTTTAACTGTTTCTTACTGTACTGAAAAAGAAGTGAGGGTGAAAATAAAGCTCATGACTATAAAAAATAAGAAATAAAAAACAAAATATGGCACACTTCTGCCTGAAAGGCGAAGCAGTGATAGCGATAGCAAGGACAACTACACGAAGTAACGTTTTCAGTCCTATCAGGCATATAAATTGGAGTAAACATTAATTTCCTAATTAATTTACCAAACACAGTGTCAGGCAAACATGAATAGACATCACTCGATAACAGCCAGCAGTCGCTGTAACGATGTTGGCATGAAGATCTGCCTGATGGACAATATTATTTTTATCAATATAGAACACACTCTTACCTTCATGCATTTCTCTGTTGGCACTTCAGAAGAACTCTGTGAATAATAGGAAAACAAAAATGATCACTATAGGTAAAAAATGCTTCACAATGCAATGTCAGGTTAAACCATAACGAACTGAAGAAAATGCGCTGACTACCTTTACGGCATCTTCAGTCTGCACAAAACAGTCAATCTGGAAGAAATACTGTTATTACAGATATGACAATCTTTTATTGCCAACATTCAAAATAATAAGGCAAAGATCAACAACTAATTACATTTAAAGAATGCTTCACAGATGATTGCAAATCTGACAACTGATACATCAAAGAAAGTGAAGCTGTATAAGCAAGTTCTCGCATACTTCAGAAGTACTAGGGGGTCTGTCTGCTGGCTCATGGCCTCAGCTGAACAGGAGCAGTTGCTGCTGCACTCGAGCACTTTTGTGGCCGGCTGTTCTTAGTGATGGCTCCCATGCAGGCAGCGATGCAGCTCCACGACATCAGCTTTTAGCCTCGTAGCCGTACAAATCCCTAGTTGATTTCCAATGTGGAACCGGTATAATGGGGCATGAGAGGAAATAATTGTGGGTTACTGGTTAAAGAAGATGCACACGTGAGTTGTCTATTCGACTAAGACATATGCAAGGTAACCTTTATTTTATATCATCATCAATCATTGCATTTCAAACCAAATTCGGGCTCTGGCATGCGTTGCGTTGCATTTAGATGTGATATCGACCACATCATTGCACACGTTGCACGAAAGCTATTGTGGAACTCTTCTTAATAGCTTCGCTGTAAAAAGAGCTTTAAAAAATCACCTTTCCAGTGCCATCTGTCTGCAAGCAACAGTCAACCTGCAACAAAGAAATTTTTTAATTAAGTTCAGTGATGCTTCCAAATTAAACACATCGTAATAATGGTTGAACAGTTATGTTTAAAAATTTAGACTTCTCAGACAAGATGCTTTTCATCACGTTTCACGAATAAAAAAGAAACAGTAAACACTAGTAACACGTTCTTTTACAATTTTATCAGGGCAATTAGCGTTTTTGCTTGCTTACTTTCAGCTTGTCTGTCTGTCTGTCTGTACAATTAACTAACTAAAACCAGCCTCTTACTCTAGTACATCGGCCTAAGATGCCTACTAGCTTGAGCCACTATGTATGTGCTTGTGGTCGTGATGCTGTCGTGATTGTTCTATCATTGTCATAACAGATTTTGGTCTTCAGACTCGTCATTCTGTTGCCGTCACACCTTTTATGCCAACACAATGGCCCAAATTGTCTACAGTGGAACCCCGATTATACGACTTTCTCGGGACTGCGAAAAAGCGTCGTAAAATCCGAACACATATTATGCCTATAAAAATACTACTTAGTTCATGCGACGGATTTATGAGAAACTTCAATGTAAACTACTAACATACTCTCCAGGGCTTGGAAACTCAAATTACCAAAAAAGTAAATGCGATAAGAATTAATGCTGCACTACAGGTAACAATCATGCTTTATTCAAACGAACCTTTATGGCACCCCACTGCCCACTGCCGCGATACCCGCCAGGTGGCGCAAACTTTTAAAAATGTCGGTAAGTTTCTTTTGGACCTTGTTTGATCCGTGAACCAAGAGCTTTCGCTCGAGTTGGGCAACGTATAAAAGGAGGTCCTCTGCGGCGTCGCGTGAACAGATGAAGTCTATGTGCCGTAGCACCTCGGTGAAAGTGGTAGGCACAGGCACGGCATCTGTGGCATTGTCGTTGTCCTCGTCCGATGTCACAGTGGTGTCGGCACTAGGCAAAGCCTCCTCGATGGCATCATCCAGCGACACCTCGCCACAGAACGCAACGCTGTCGTCGCCCTCCATGTACTCGGCGAAGGTCGTGGTGAGGTTTAAACACTCAAAATTGGTGGCGGCGAAGCCTGCATCGGCCTCGAGCGGCATCGAGGTTGTTGTGTTGCCAGCAGAGGAGGCAGTCTCTCGCTTAAAGCCACAGTGCCTGAACGAGTTAGCGATTGTGCTTTGTGACACTGCATTCCACGAACTGGCAATAAAATGCACGGCGTCGAGCACAGTGATCATTTTTCCCGAGTCGCTGTGCTCCACAGCCACCAGCTGACGCTGCACTAACCGCTTCCGGTACCCTTGCTTGACGCACTTAATGATGCATGTCGCTGACGCACAAATGGGCATGTCAGCAGTGCGCCATTCAGATGGGTTGCGGAAACGTGGTGGGTAAGAAGATGCGGGATGGGGCAGAATCGAAGAAGCCGAGTGGGTATCTGGGTGATGGGCTGAGCAGATAGTGTGAAGACCCATGTTTGCGAACTCTGGGTGATGGGCTGGGCAGATGGTGTGAAGACCCATGTTTGCAAACTCCTGGCAGACAACTGCCTGGATCAGGGAAACCGTGACTGCAGGTGCGTTGGAGGGGCTAGAGTCGAAGGTAGCCGAATAGGCAGCCTCGGCACAGGAAGATGTCGCTGGGGTGTTGGGCAGACGAGTTCCAGGCGGCGGCACTCTTTTATAACTGCATCTACTGTTGCCATGTTGTTGAAAACGAGCAAGTTGAAGGCGTCATCGGCAATGCCTTTGAAGATGTGAGAAACCTTGTCTGACTCAGTCATGTGTGCGTCAACTTTACGGCACAGAGCCAAGATGTCCTGAATGTACGTGACGTAGGGCTCTGTTGATGCACGGTCGGAAAGTGCCTTCTGCGTGGCAAGTTGGTGACCGTAGGGGTTGCTGAACAAGATGGCCTATGGGCCGGTCCCGAAAGTGTTAAGCAAAAGCCCCAGCTTTTGCTTAACACTTTCGGGACCGGCCCATAGGCCATCGATCCTATATGATCGACGGTTTTGCGCGCACTGCCCCGTTCAAATTTCCGCGCGCTTGGACATGTAGCTCCGTCTAGGAGGTCGTCAGGAACTAGACTCTCGGTTTCGGCATAGTTTCTTTCATTTCCAGCAGGTGGCGATACGCGAGAGAGAATTTTCTCGATTGCGGCGGCGGCGGACGCAGTGGAAAATGGCGTCGTGCTCGCGTCCGGTCGCTCGAAAAGAACGCCGTCAATCGCGCGATTCCGCTGCTTCGGCAACGGATTTTTTTGATGAACCGAGCAGCGAAGAGTCTGAAGACGACTTCGGCAGCTCCGATTTTATTTCGGACTCCGATTCGGATGATGATGAGCCACGGACTTCATCTAGTAGCCGAAGGTGAGCATAGTTCCACATTCATTTCTTTCTGGAGTAGGTGAACGGGCTCGCTATATGTTCTCATTATTTTATCTTTACTTGATAGGGTCTCAACAAGCTACGGCAATGATCTGCTGCCGCCAGCGCAGAAGCGGATTGAGTTTTCGCCGCGACGGGAACCTGGCGTGTACTTGGACGCAGAAATGGGCGTGGCGCTCAGAAGCGGATCAAAGAAATTCTTGACTGCTCTGGACTTCTTTCTTCTGTTTTTCTCGATGAATGTGATCGAAACAATTTGTGAAAACACGAACAAGTATGCTTGGACTCACATTTTGGAAAAACCAACGCATGCTTGTTCCGATGGATCTTGGGAAGAAGTCACCCCAAGTGAAATGCTAAAGTTTATCGGACTCGTAATTTACATGGGCGTTGTGAAGGTTCCTCGGCTGAAGCTGTATTGGAACGTAGGAGATCTGTACAGCGGTCTGCTCCCACCACGGATCATGCGGCGACGCCGGTTCATAGCTCTACTCGCAATGTTGCAAGTTGCAGACTTGGACGATGTCACTCAAAGTTCAAGAGGAAAGCTCCGATACATGTAATGGCTCCTGCAACACATGAACGAAGTGTCAGCGAATCTTTTCCAGCCACATCGCGATCTTTCCGTGGATGAGCGCATGGTGAAATCGAAAGGGCGGTCAGGCATCCGACAGTATATCAAAGATAAAGTAACAAAATGGGGCTACAAGCTGTGGGTCCTAGCTGACCCTGGCACCGGATATACTGTGCAGTTTAGTGTGTATACCGGTAAGCGTGAGCAGCCAGGGCCCCATGGCTTAGCTTTCGACGTAGTTTGCCAGCTGTGTCACAGATATCTTGATCAGGGCTACAGGATCTTTATGGACAATTTTTACACTTCTACTAGCCTGTTCAGTCATCTTCTCAGCCGAAAAACATTGGCTTGCGGAACCACACGCAAGGATCGCCGAGGATTTCCTGCCGAACTGAAGGATGCACGGTGGGAAAAAAAAGCTCGACGTGGCGACATTCGATGGTTGCGCGATCAGAACATCCTGTACCTTCAGTGGAAAGACCGGCGTGTTGTCAACATGATGAGCACGGTTCATACTGCAAATGACACGGTCACCGCAAAAAGAAGGGAAAGAAGGCAAAACTCCTGGACTCAGATATCTATAACAAAGCCTCTGCTGATCCATGATTATAATGCTGGCATGCTAGGCGTAGATAAATCGGATCAAGTGATTGGATATTATAATGTTCTCATGAGAAGCGTACGGTGGTGGAAGACTCTGTTCTTCCACTGCATCGATATTGCATGTGTGAACAGTTTCGTACTCTTTCAAGCTCACCGCACATTGCACCCAGAGATTCCTGAGCTGGCACGCACTGCCGGGTTTGACCACCTAGCTTTTAGAGAAGAGCTCATTCGGCAGCTTCTGAATCTTGACGGTGCCAAGCAAGCACACACGCCTCCACCACCCGTCGCAAAACATGCACTCCACAACCCGGAAAAAGTGGCAAAATGCAGAAACTGCAAGCTGTGCTATGAGCAGAAGAAAATCGAGCTCAAAACTAATGTCTTTTGCAGCACATGCCAAGTTCACTTGTGTTTTACGACTGCCCGGAACTGCTTCGTCGAGTGGCACAAGAACCGTGGGACCTGAGTGGCTGACCACTGGTGCAAGCTAGATTTCACACAAAAAAAAGACAGTTGTAGATACGCGTGCCAAATTTTCACAAGCAAGAAAGGAGGCATTGTAGCACATTTTGTATATCTTGAATTTTTTTTATTATGTTTTTCCACTTGTATATCCATGACTTTTCCAACTTTTTTATGTTGTTCTTTCAGCAAATCTTGAATTTGAGATTTTTTAAAAAATATTATATATCACTTTTAAGTCTAACCTTTCTTTATGCATGAAAGACCATCTAATTAGCTACATTTTGATAAACATTGCAGCAATATAGCGTAATGACTATTCGTAATAAAAAATAATTTTTGACACCCATCAGAATTGCCTGTTTTTTCCCCGGTCCCGAAAGAGTTAAGCAAATCGAAACTGGTGAGCTCATCTTCGTGCATCCAAAACCAAACTTGAGGTGTGCCACCGAGGTAAAAGACTATGTTGGCGAGCATGGTAGTACGGTCCCACCGGTTATTGCGGCTGACGTGTTTGTACAGGCTGATCCAGTCCTCGACATCTTCCCATCTTTGCCCGAGAATACGCCAGGATCGCAGGGAGCGGGGAGAGCAATGTAGGTCACTGAAGTGGCAGCAAGTGTCAGAGCCGGCGGAGTCGAGTTGTCATCGCCGGGAGCCATGAAGGAAGGCTCGACGTACCGTCCACTGCAAAGCTCCGTGACAAGGTACAGGGAACGTCCACCTGCCCCAGATATGTTACGTAGAAAGACGCAGACGAAAAGCTATATACAAGTATATTTACAAGAAAATATGCCGCACTTGGCCAAGAGGCAACAGCCCGCGCTAGCCTCTAATCGTCGTCGTCGTCTTCACACTGCTCGCCTCTTCGTCAGCGCAGATACTGTTCCATAGCAATATAATAATCTTGGGCAAACTGAAAGCACAGAATCGTTTACAGACGCTATCTCTTTACCGAATACGCACAGTGATTGTCACTGTGCGCAGTTGCCACGATGGAGTCTCCCGAACTGGCTTCTTGTGTGAAAGGTAGGCAAACGTTGAGAGTAAACTATGCAAAATATGTTCTTATAGTGGGCTGTCTGTATAACCAAATGGAGTATAACAGAGTGAAGCCTCAATGCAGTGATTTCACGGGTTTGTAACGACCGACTGCGCGTCTGCATGCATGTCCGCGCACAATGTTTTGCTTTTGCTGTGAGCGCGTTTTTGCACCGTGCCGCAAGCTTTAGTCCGCAGCATATGAGCATTTGACAGCACACTAGCAACCATTGTTGCGTGGACGCTATCAGAACTCTTCAAAAATAATTTTGTTATGAAGACTTCGACGCCTAAGGCGACTGTGATGTGCCATCACGACGATTCAATTTTTTTTGTCTTCTAAATTCTTGGGCATTTGAATATTATTTCTCAAGTTGCAACACACTGAATGTTTATCGGTCTTCTCAGTGTGCAATTTCCCTCTCCTTCTTTTTCATAATCCAGTGCATTAATTCATAACACAAACATGACCATATGCCATGCCATGCCTTTTTTTTAATGCGCTTCTTACCGCTCCCTTTCCATTCTAGTGAACTTGCCAGAATCTAGTATCAGCAAGTTCATAGACCAAATAGAGCGTCATGACATTAACCGGGCAGTGGGCGCAGGCGAGCGTCTCAGTGAGCGTTTTCTGCTACTCACCGAACATCGCACAGTCCCGGCGCCGCAGCAGAAATATTCCTCGCGTCTGTGCTTATGCATACCCGAGTTGTAGCCGATGGCTGTCTGCCAGTTCTAAGGTTCGCCAGCCAAGCCTCACGCAGCTCCTTGCCTTGCGGCTACGTGTGAATAAGGCTGACACCGGGCTCCGTTGCGTGCACCCTGCACTGCGGCACCGAGCAGTAGCCTACCATGCTTCACGCCTCCAAAGACAGCCAATACCTGTTATAGTACTTTCAAACGTTGTCAAGCAGACACTCAAGGCGGTGAAGCCTCACCACATAATCAGAACAGTGGCGCAGGTGGGACTTTAAACCTTCGTTTTCGGCTCGCTTCGGCGCTTCCGAAGCAGCCAACGCAGCCGCTGTGTCCACGTGATCCCTCATGCCACGTCACGCCAATGATGGTGCCAGCTTTTGCAGTGGTGGAGCTCGCCCCCAATAATGTGGGTCAGACATAAAATTGTGCTGGATAACCGGGGTTTTTAATGCATTGCTTCTATGGGGACTTCGCAGGGACTGCGCTAATCCGTCGTAAAACCCGGGTCGTCGCAAAACTGGGGGACATATAACCGGGGTTCCACTGTAATAGCTTGAGCCACTGGGTATGTGCTCATGGTGGCGATGCGATTGTATTAACAGCACCATCATCATAGACTCGTCATGCATTCGTCATCACACTGTCGTGGATGCTCCATCGTCGTCATGCATTCATTGTCATGTTGCCGTTGTGATGCCATCATGCACGTTCCATTGTCATTCATGACGATAATGGAACGTGTCCGTAACTTTGCAAGTGTCCAGTGTCCATAACTTTGTAATCTGACTGTCGTCACGCCATCATTGTCACACAGTAGTCATTGTCATACCACTGCTGTCACTCTGTTGGCACCACACTGTCATCCTTCAATCTTGATGTCGCCGCTGTCACGCCATTGTCATCACTGCTTCATCCTTAGACAGTTATCGATGTGCATTAGTTATCATATCATTGTCATGTCGTCTTGGTCATTCGATTTCGCCATTCGGTTGTCGTCATACCGTCATCATCTAACAGTCTTCACGATATAGTCATCATCACTCTAGTATTACCATCACACACTGATTGTCATCCAATTGTCCTGATGCTGTCCTCATACAGCCTCCATCATTCCATCGAAGCATTTCTTTGCCATTCCATTGTTGTCACTGTGTCATCATCGTATAGTCATTGTTGTGCTGTCATGCTCATGGCCAGCCTTGACCCTGTGAGTGCAACAGCAAAGTGAGCCCATACCGGCAACAGCATATGCCGCATACAGCTAAAGCAATGGAGGTTTCAGAATGACTGCTACAGATTCTAAACCAACGCTTCTTCAGCAATGTGTCACTACATTGCTTGAATGCTGGTCACATTACCGTCGGCAGTCATTGCAAGATGGGTTTTGCCAGAATGTAAGAAGAATTCTTCAGCAGAAGAAGGTTGACTTAATCTGGCACACTGCACCATTTCTGCTGTACTATAAGCCTCATTTAATAACTCATTTCATATTTACCGTATATACTCAGGAAACGGCCGCAGGTTCTTTTCCGAGATTTGGGGTGAAAATTGGGGTGCGGTATTACACGGAGAAAAAAATAACATTTTTTTTCGTAAATATTTTTAGTGGTACTTGCCATTATTGAACTAAAGTACTTGCTTGTACTGGTTCTCCCTATTCTTGGCTATTCCAGTAGCGCGTCACCTGCCGGATGGAATAAATGGTGATAACCCAAAGACCAGCGATGACACAGCTTCAGAGGCAGCCACTAAATCTCGGAGGCTGTGCCTTTGCTACCTGGAGGTGCTGAAAACTCGGCACGGCTGCCTTGTTTTGTGACCAATCATTGGAAGAAAGCTTTGGGATTCTCATACCACACAACAGACAACACTGCCAACCGTCTCAAAAATCAAGGTCAACCGTCTCAAAAATCAATATACAAGGATAATATTTAAATATATCTTTGGGGGCTTTTTTTTCACGAAGTTCTGGGTGCTGCCTTTACAAGGGTGCATCCCTTACATACGTATGTATGGTATATACAGAAAACCCACATCACTTCGAAGAGATTATGTAAACAAGTGCGGTAAAAAAAAAATTTTTACCCAAAAAGAGTAGAAAGAACAGCCACACACCTAAACGTATTAATGCGCACATCACAATATTCACATACATAGATTATTTATCTTCTCTCTGGTGACCGCTTGCCATTCCTGACAAGAGTGGCTTTTCAGTAACTGCAGAAGCTGCACATACAGCTGAACTTATCATTGCTTTTCAACTTCTTTTAAAAGCCAATGAAATATTTTCAGTCACTCTTATATAGACACACAAGAATGACTCAATCTTACCTTGCCTTCTTGAACCTTTTGGTTGGAGTAGAGTTCTTTGGCAAGGCTGTGCAAAGGTCTCTGCAAGTCTTTATCATCAGTCCTGCAATATAGAAGAGAAACACGTCACCCACTTAGGTGCATGTTTCTCAGCTGACAGCACAATGCACATCTGATATATATAACCTCTACTGCTGATGACAAGATAACTTGCCATTACGAGCGTCCTCTGGTGCCGATGACACGTTAACTCACCATAAATATTTCGAAATTTTTGCATATGTATGTGCATATGCTTTCTGCTAATTTTGACACGAAAATGATACACAACTTTCGTAAATCTTTTTTTTTTTGCATTTCTACAACCTCTTTTGGAATTTGCCATGGAAGTTAAAGGGACACTAAAGGCAAATACTAAGTCAATGTGAACTGTTTACCTTTCCAGAAACCTTTCAACGCTTGTTTTGTGCCGAGAAATGACTTAGTTTACGAGAAAATTGTATCTGATGGGCGTGAATACCTTTGTCAAAATTCAAATCTCTCACCACCCAACTGAGGGAATGGTGACGTTGCATATGCAATCACCGCCTTTTCCTGCCGTTAGTGAATAAAACGGCGCCCGACAGACAGCGGCACTGAGCCAAGACGAAGCAGTGGATTCGCCGCTGCAGCTGCTTTTTTGACAAGTGGCGTAGATTGTTCGAACATCCCGCAACATCACATGGAAGTTCAATTCTTTGCTAATTGCAGTTTACGTGAATTTCACGAGCCAGCAAAACTAGCGCAGCACTACGCGATCAGGAAAGTACTGAAACACGAAAGCATGGGCAGCAGTGAGTAGAGTGAGAACGGAACCTTTCGTCCACCCATGTCATCAATGGTATAACTTCAACGAGTTTTTTCTAAACATGAAATGGAACTGGACAAGGAGCATTTATTTCATCTTACAATACAATATGAGGATGTTTTTTGCAAAGAGTGGTTGAGTACTAGTGACAAAATTTAACTGGGTGCTTTCGTCATCTGGCAAGTGCTTGAATGTCCCGGGGGAGTCTCTAATCCCGTGCTGCATTTACCTCGATTTCTCAATTATTAAGGCTCTGTTCGTAATAATATTGACGCCTTAGAGATTCTCGAGCACTAATCTATCACTTTAGCTTGACTTAGTATTTGCCTTTAGTGTAATAAGGCAGTATGTCTGGCAGACCCAATGTAGTTTCTGGATGGTTTGAATGCAGCATCAAAGGAAAATGTACACAATTGAATGGCCATTTCTGCTTCAGAGGAAGCAGACAGGATCTTCATTTGTTGTTTTCTCTCGTAACATTTGAACTCAATGCCCCTCCTGAGTATAAATTTGCCTGCTTTTCACTGCAAGATATTAAGTTCAATAACTTACTTAGTGAAATAGCCCTCTGCCACAGGATTCCCACCTCTACTGACCAAAGCACTTTTAGTGACTACACATAGAGCTCTTCTGCCCACTAATTTTCTTATGTTCATGTTTTTAACAAAAGCACATGCATAGTATGTGCCACTTATTCCCAATCCGTACATTAAGACTCCTTTATTGAGCACTAAATATATGCAGAAAGAAAAATTCCAAGACAAGAGCAAAAAGCTACTATTTCAGGAACTTACGAAGGCCCTTGCTTAAGAAGTATTCAATAGCCGACTGCACTATATAATGGCATAAATACGTAATAACATTATATGAGAGAAAATATACACATTCAGGCATGAACAGTTGAATTTAGGAAAATTTACAGAGGGCTCAATTGTTTTGAGGCACTGCTCCCTGGCCCTCAACGTCTTCCCCATCGGTCAGGGACACAAGAAAAGTTAACCTCCCCATGAAACTCTGTCTGCTCTCCTCACCCTGTTACAAAGACTTTTACAAGCTGCACTTCCCCACAAACCCGTTAGGAAGGAAACACATTGGCTCCGAAATGCTAGTTTATGTAAATGAACGTTTTGGTTGGAAACGCTCCTGAATTTTAATGACATAATGATATGAATTCCAAAAAAAAGCGAAAAAAATACACACACACATAAAGAAGTCATGAAAGACATGGGCAAGCGCTACTACCAACTGTTTATTCCAATCGACACACCCTCCGATTTTATAAAGTGAGCCCCGCACAAGTGTCGCATCCCTTTTTCCCATGTGAAGGTGCTAAACATAAGTAAAAACAAAAAAAGGTGAACTGCTGCCTGCTTTTGATAGCAGAATTCATGAAGTCCAGTTCGGCGCTGTGTAAAAGCAAACATGCTTCATTTACACAGATAGGTGAATTTTCGTGGATATGAAATGCTTCTAAAGCCACTCGAGCCATGTGGTTTTCAGAATTGCCTAAAATAGTGGTCTCAGAAAAAAGTGCCTCGCAACCACATGCGATGATATGGGCAACCAAATGTGCATATTTGTCCTCTTCTTTCTTAACTTTTAGCACATGCTCCCTGAGCTGGTTGTCGATGCACCGTGCATTTTGGCAAATGTGTGGAAATGCGTACATCGGCTAAACTGGTGGGATGCGTTCATTTACAAGATGATAGATGGTTAGCGTAAAGCAAGGGACAGAATGGTCATGCAAGGCCAACAGGCAGCGGCCAGCTCCTCATGCACACCTCTACTTTATCTTCCTTCGGCTGTGTCATGCAGCATGACAATATATGCTGATGCATAAAAACAAAATTAAAACCTCAAGAGGAGAGGCGAGGATGACATGGAAAGACAGGGAGGTTCAACAGTCTATAAACTGGTTTTCTACCCTGTTCTAGGATAGGAAAGTAAGTTCAAGGTGAGAGAGGCAGACACAAAATCAAACAATTAGGACAAAAAAGTGTACATAAATGTGATGTAGAGCATGAAAAGTCTCAAGCTCTGTCCCCTAGTTCATATGTCCTCAAGAAACACAACACATTCAACACCTTTTGTGAGGATAATCAGGACCACCAAGGAATCTCTCTTCCACCAAATAGAAATCGCAAAATAAAGCAGCACATTAACAAAAAGAACTGATGACACATTTTGAGCTGCTGTATGTGGCTGCTGTACCAAATAAGACAGGCTTATGCACGCTTTTGGACAACAGGCAATTCACTTGAGCGTTGAATATATATCGGGAATGTCATATGAGTAGCTCAATTTGCATTGTGAAGGAAGCATGGCTCAATTGCTCACTCTCTATGGCAAAATGAGCTTGCAAGCTCATGTGGTATTAAGCTATACACAATTGGATTGTGAATTCTGTGCTACTATGTTGTGTAGCATAAGCACCAAGTAGCTTTTGGCACACTTGTTGCCATGAAACAACTTGTGTGTTGTATTTGTGCAATGTGTCCCAAACCCAATACGGGCTGAGTATTATTATGAGTGATTTAGAATTTACAATGCATATGTGTTTTCATTAAAAAGAAGGCTAGTTCCATTTCCATGCTTTCAACAATGTTGCAGTAAATATCAAGAGCACACCAAACATTTCGTTCAAGGGACCACAGGCAATGAGCTCCTGTGACAGTTATAAGCAGAGGAGAGTGCAAGAAAGCACACCACCGAAGATGAGCCACAAACATCCCACAGAATCTATTTTTCTTGCTCAATTAAACAATTATGTATGTTTAAAAGTGAGTGTTCACACAAGCTAAGTGACTTTGTTCTTGTGGTTTAGTTGACAATACCAATACATATCACTTTATTAAAACATATTCAAATCATTTATACTTAGGGAATGAATATTGTTTGCAGAGTAGTTTGAAATAAATTTCGTCTTTCAGTTGAGGCCTCATCAAACCCTCAACTGACAGACCAGTTTGGGTGATTCCAGCTTTGGTCACCTGACTGCCCCTTAGGTGCCTAGCAGAATATGCACCACTCGCCTTATTCTAATCTCAGGTACTCTCCGTTCTCCAGTATTATGACTCAACTGCCAAAGTTTCTTTTAAGAGACTCTGCCGGTCCAGCAAAAAAAACATCCACTTCCTTACATATTTAAGATTTTCATGTAGCTTTCCTTATCAAGCATATTTTAAAGGGTAAATCATGACTAATTTGCCTTATATTAAAATAATTACATTCAGGTCGGTTGATTCCCGCCACTATATATACAGTGCTGTGCTGCTTTAAGTGCGATTTGAGACAGTAGTCGACTGATGAATTAGATGGCCAGGCAAGCTGAAAATAACTGTGCAGATTAACATACATGGTATACAGTACGTAGAGCACTGAGGTCTGCACTGGTTCACCTACGTTAAACATAAGCACTGCTATCACATAAGCAGCAGTATGCAGACAGCTACAGCGCTGTCGTGAGCACAGTAAAGCGGTGCCAGTGGCGTAGTGCCAGGAGGGGGCTGGCTGACTGGGCCCCTTACAGAAAATTTTCCGGCCAGCCCCCTACTCCCTTTTATGCGTGGCACATCTATGAACAAAGGCGCACATCCTTCGAACGCCCGCTCCAGACAAGTACAAGATGGTACATGCCTTCAGGCAGAGCAAGGACCTGCTCAAAGTAATAGTTGTATTATTATGCACCGAGTGTGAGAACCGTCAGGATCATTGCACAAAAGTGGCGCACTAGCTTACCTGCACACAAAGTTGCCTTCAAAAAACCCTGCGCGACTGGCTGGACATGTGTAACTGCCACTTCGAGAAAGTGCAGGAATTGTACCCATTTGCAGTGCACTGTGGCACGCGGAGCACAGCATAAAAGAAGGCACGTCTTCGGTTGCAAACGCGGCAGTGAGTAGAGGCACGTGAGGAACGCGGATAGGCGAAAAGTCTCCTCTAGGACCAGGACGTTCGCAAACGTCGCACGCATATTGTAACGGGTTATTGACGATCTGTCGTCCGAATTGTGCAGTGTGCCGCGCCAAGCACCGCTGTCGGTTTGCCTCGGCTTCGTGCTCCCGTACTGCCGCATCCTCACGCCGTACACGATGCTTGACCGCTTCCTGCTGCCGAGCTGCGGGGTCTAGTCGGCGTTGCCGCCTTGCTTCGGCCTCGCGCTCCCGTACTGCGGCATCCTCACGGCGGGCGCGATGTGCGTCCGCCTCCTGCTGCCGAACCGCGGGGTCTAGTCGGCGTTGCCGCCTTGCCTCAGCCTCGCGTTCCCTCACTGCCGCATCCTCACGGCGGGCGCGATGTTTGGCCGCTTCCTGTTGGCGAACTGCGGGATCTTGTCGGCGTTGTCGCCTTTGCTCGGCCTCGCGTTGCCGCAGTTCCGCGTCCTGGCGCCTGCGGCGTTGAAATTCAGCGTGCTTTGAACGCGAAACGGCACGCTGTTCCTCCGTCTGGGCTCGTATGCGGGCCCGCCTTGCTTCCTTACGTCTTAACTTGTTCTCGAGCTCCTCGGATGGTGTCCTCACGATACGCGGGGGCATGTTGGCAAGCAAGACAGGCAACTAAGGCGGCCTGGGCAACTCATCATACTGTTTCAGGGCAGCACCATGGCAGCACCACGGCAGCACAGGCTGAGATTTTGTGATAACGCGGGTACGCGGGTACGCGCACGGAGCGTCTCGAGCCACGGAGCGTCACTCTGCAAGTGGATGGATGCTACGAATATCCCTTTTGAGATCGGGTGGTGGGTAATGCGACCAGTGTCGTTATTACACGAAGCTATAGATATATCGGGAAAAATTAGCTCGATGCTCCTCTCTAAATACATGGGAACGGAGAAATAGCCTTTTTTGCATTTGCTTCTTGCGCCCATATTCGTGGTTGGCGGCGGTCGGAGATCGGACCGACGGACTATATACCGTCGGACTTGCGATATGAAAGGCACGACATGGAAAGGACGCGTCCTGTCGCGCGACCAAAATAGGGTCGGCAAGTGTCGCTCGCTCGCTCTAGTTTACCCGGTCTATGGGGCTCTTGCATTGCCCAGGGGGCGCTGCGAAAAAGGTGCTAAAAAGCGCCCTCTGTGCAAAAATGGGTCGTACCAAGCTCGGTCGTCTGCTTCGGAAAGCACGTTTACAATATGGACCCGCCGCTTTCGGTTGTGTTGTTTCACGGCCTGCAGCGAATATCGGGCGCCGAAGATTTTTTCAGGGGTGGCACGCTGCGTAAAGGCAAGAAATTATGCAGTGCCGAATACGTGTACGCCGTTCAAGAATTAGGCGGCGAAGTTTTAGCACCGTGTCAATCGCAAGTGAAGCGAGTCGCGTACGAAGTGGAACTTCAGGTAAGGTTTGCACGCCAGCTGCTAGATTCAGGCGCTCAAACGCGAGGAAATGCTTGTTATAAATGAATCCACAGCAGCGATAAGCAGGCATCATGTGTACAGAACTGCTCGAGCACACGACGGTACGTGCCGCGATGTACGAACTGCTCGAGCGCACGATCGTACGCGCCGCGACGGCAGTGGTCTTTCGACATGCCGCGAAACGGTGGGCCTCCTGCATTCTTTGTTGACTGCATGCCGCTAAAGAAGTAGTTATGCCTGCGTTGTAGTAGCGGCCATCTGTTCCTTTTAGTAACTGGTAATAACTGATGCAATGCATATGAGCTCGCACGTAGTACGTACGTGCGAATCGCGCTGCAGCGCGAGCTCGTACGCCGCTCGCTTGATGTAGGTTTTAATGACAGCGCTCGAACATCGATGTGCTGCAATCAATACTGCTTTGCTGCGTTGCCTCAACGTGCTGGCTTGAGATCAAGGATGAGCGCATTTAACTCTCTTAACCTGTGCTGCTCGTAGTGGAGTAGTGAATTGTCATCGAATGAGCCCGACCATTTGTGCTCATTTGCACACACCTGGTCACTTCACCACTTCGCATCGGTCGAATTGTTAATTGTCGCTGTGGCCGGGTCTCGAATCGTGAATTACCAGCCATGCCTGCTGCTATGTCGGTCTGCTGTCGGGACTGTAGGTGCAAAATACCGAACATTAGAACGCAGATAATCAAGCAAGCTTCAAGACAGGCGAAGCAGTCAGCATGGCGCGAAGTTTCGCTTACTCAGCGCGACGAACTGCAGCTATGCAGCGCGCCCGACGCTCCACTTCGTGAGGCCTTGAAGAAAAACGGCAGAATATGATGTTGGGATTCAGGCCTTCTTGTTCATGGCATCCCACGACGCAGAAGTAATGACGGTGACGCCTTCTCGAGGCTGGGCTAGGTCTCCGGATCGGCGCTACCGATTCCGTCTGCTCCCAGCATTGCGTCCCACGGCACACAGAGAGCCCGTTTTCGTTAAACTATAGGCTGCGGCGAGCTCGCAGCGTGGTTGACATGGTCTGCGAGAAGTGACGAGCCTTTTCGCACTCGCAACAGGGCAGAAATAAGTGCGAATCGACGCAAAACTCGGCCTAGAAACGTCCTTCGCCACAGCCAGGGCTCAATACAACCCAAGCTGGTACGACCCAGTAGCGCCGCCACCAGGCGCCGCTACTATACCTCAAACTCCAGCGCAAGACGCCCATTCGCTTGCATTAGCAAACATCGCCAATGCATATGGCCAATGTTTCCTGCACAATTTCTTTCTCATAGACCCGTCACAACTGCACTGATTTTGATTAGGTTTCTTACATTTAAAAGAAAAAGTTGAAATTTGTAAAGAAAGCAGTTTTTATTTAGGCCGTGGATTTTAAAATAAAAGTTATCAAAAATACAAAATTAAGTGACAATTCTCAGCAATAAAGAACGATATCACAAATCTGTAAACTGCACCTATAAATGTGAAGTGGACAAAATTGATGCAATGTACCTTTAATTTGTTAATTTTTACACAATTATGAATAATTTGAAAATGTGAGCTACATAATGAATATTTCTCTCGAATAGAAAAATTTCTTGGATGTCTTTTCTTAACCAGTAAACCGTGATTTTTGTTTCTCAATGTCACATTTCACCGGCTTCATTTTGAAGCATCAGTAGAAGTTTGTATGGCTGCAGCAGTAAACACTGATGTGTGGTTCAGCAACACAGTAGCTACGGTGCCTTGATGTGCATGAGGCAAGCCTACAATGCAGCCTGCATGAGAGCCATGAAGTGGCCGAATACGACCAGGGTGTCGGTGCCTTATTGCATAAACTTCACGAGAATAAAGCCCCTTTTGATACAAAAATATACATTCATTGAGTAAAACTTGAAGCAGCGCAAAGAATACGAGGACAGGAATCAAAAACAAATTCATCTGGATTTACTTTGTTGTGTTTCCTTTCAATTCCTGTCCTCGTCTACTTTGTAATGCTTCGAGTTTTACTCAAGATGAATCAACTCACCCAGATCAAGTTGTTGCTAATACATTCATTATATCTGATATGATCAGTATAAGCAGATATTCGTTACACGCTGGTATCAGCAATAAATATTCAAACTCACTTCATAACACAGCTGTGCTCATAAAATGGAGGTTCGAATATTGTTTCCACATTAGGGTAAGGCATGCCTTTTCACAGCTGCACTGGAGAAATAGCATTGAAACCCATGCCACCATGAACATGTTATGTTCATGGTCCTCCCTAATGCTGCAGACACTTCTTTCGTAGATGCGTGCCCTTCACTACTCACTACATCACAATTTCTCATCTGCTTGCGGCCGTGACAACCATGCATGTCATTTCACCAGTTGCTTGCATCAAAACACCCTTTCCCATAATACGGACAGTGCAGTGGGTACTGTTACGCACAACTTGCCGATTTTTCTTGTTGACACTGCGAGATAACTTCTCATATAAAGGAGGCAGAATAAACATTTATTTAACGAAAAGAAGATAGGAGCTTCCTTCTTTCTTGTTTTGCAGCCTACAACCCAATGGGGGAGGGGTCAGCACGGTGTATATGGTGGCTATTAGAAGACGGGTGCAAATTAACATGCACATTAAGAAGCACACATGAGCGCTACTACCAACAGCTTTATTAGGCTTTCCAAGATTTGGCTATAGATCCATAGCTGGTTATTTGCACCGCTCTTCAAATAGCTATCTCACACAAACTATAGCCCAACAAGAAGTACTCCTATGTATCTGGTGATACAAGACATCCGAGGGAATCTCTTGTCTCAGTATGGACATATGTGATGGTGCCTGTCATTGTTGCCCTAGTACAGCCTCGAGTTCGATCTTGATAAAGACTGAACTCGAGAGATGAATGTCATATTTCTGCAGGTGAAGTGCCCAATGGCTGAAGCGGTCGAACGGGCCGTCCACTTGTTCCGTGATAACTTGGCACTCTTCTCCGGAAATGCGATATGCACACTGTCTCAAGGGAGTCCATATATCACGTCGATGGTATGAGAAATGCTTGTCGTGCGACCCAAGGATGGTTGGTTGCAATCAAATGAAGAAACGAACTCCTTAAGGAGAGTAATAAGGTTGGTGCGATAAGATAAGAAAAGATCTGCGGCGATGGTGCAGTCGAAAAGGCTGAAGGCGGTGTTGATGAGACAGAAGTTATAGCGTCAAGGTGCAAACAGGTGGCGCCATGGTGAATGTCAAGATTTTCAATACACATGACAGCTTTTGCACAAATCCCAAGGTCTCACTGTGCGGTATGGTCACTGGACACCTGTGCAGATTAGATATGGGTATCAAAGCGGATTCAGATCTAACAGTGAGGATGGCGAAAGAGAGAAATAAGTCCTTGGGTGAGAAAGCATGTCAGACAGTCTAAACACCACGATGGAGTCTGGCATGACAGCACATGACAGGGTCACAAGCACTGACAGCTCCGGAGGTAGATCAGCATAAATGAAGACTTTGCAAACGCTGAGGTTGGCGCCGACCGATGGTGAGTCATATGCGGTGAAATGGCCACTTGCATGTAAGAGCAATCGATGATGGCACTATGACGTGATAGGAAGTCCTACTGGAGGATGAGACCATGAGAACAGGATGGCAACACAAAAAACTTGATACACAAAACGTCTTGGGGTGTCTGCGGTGAAACTGGAGCAAGGGAACCTGGTGCAGTGTGGTGATGTGGAATATGATGGCAGGGGTGGCCTTGCCATTGTGGCAGCGTAGTTGAGCGGCGGAGGTGTGACCCGGACAGGTAATTGGTTTAAGAGAACGCTACTGTGGTCTCTAGAATATTGGCTAGTCTGCCATCCACTAATGGGAGCAAGGACTGTTTCTGAATGATGGTGGCGGTGGTGCTGCAAGCAGTCCTCATGCTAAGGCACAGTGCTCGGCTGCCCGGCTGCATGTTGGCGAAGTGCGTGTGCTTCCAGCATAGCTTAGCCATTCCTTTCTTTTATTTTCTGGCACCGCGTACTTGTGCCGAATTAGAGCAATATTTGTTACAGGCACGATGAGAGGTTTTAGCTACGTAAAATGGTATTCGTTCACGAATACTTCTTTTGCTGAGCCATATGAAGCATGCCTGTGGGGTGGGGATATGACTCGAAACACAAAGCGATTGACTCCACAGCCTGGAATAGGTTGAGCACTCAATTTATTTAATCCTGCAATACTGCTGCCTTTTGTCAGCCAAGGTTGCATTGGTTAAAAGTGAAACAAAAAAATTCAAGAGGCACTTAGTTATCCCTACGTGGATGAATGTGAAAGCATTGTGACCACCATGTGATGCCTATGCACTTTCATTCAGCTTAATTTAACTTTGCCTTAATTAACACCAACGGTCATGGGTTGTTCTCCCGCCAAAGGTCAAGGGTACAAGTACCTTAATGAACTCTAGCTTAATTAAACCTGCCTTAATAAACTTTGTCTTAGTTGACATAACTGCCTTCATTGGCTCACTTGACTTTTTGGACCATCAGGGTCATCATAATGCTGAGAAAGCTGGATTTTCTGCATCACGAGCCATATAATGCTTCCGCATTAATAACCAACAGGAGGTACATGTGTGCGATTTGGCATAGTAGAGGGTAAAAAAAAAAAAATTCAAACCCAAGGTCATTCAAAAGCTACACAAGACAGAAAGCACTTCCGGTTAAGGGTGAGCAAAGACAGTGAGGAGAAATATCAGGACATTATGTCTTGATATTTGATCTTGATAGACCAAACTGCAAACAGCAAAAGTAAAGAAAACAAGAAAGAAGATCATTTTCAAAGCATGCACCGCTGATGCAAGGAAATGACGTGACATGTAAAGTTAATATCACACAAGAGCATCCGAATATGCTTCGACATTAGATAAAATTGTGGAAGCACATTCCACTCCGCGATAATCCCATGCAAATATCGAGCACATATGTAATCAAGCACACAGTCAAAACAAATTATAAAGAGAAGAAAGAAGAACTTTTAGAAAACAGTGTAAACAAATTACGGCACACAACATCCAATGATATCGCACGAGGTTTGTGAATAAGAAGAAAAACATTTATTTTTTAATAAATCAATTATAGAAAAAAAAGACAATTACAGGGCCCCGAGTGTGCGTCCCCGAAGTGATGCAATTGGTGAAATGCAATTATTTGCATCTTCTCATTTTCAAATGTTTTAGCTTTTCATTCTTTGCTGTGAGAGACTTCATGAAATAATGCCATGCACATCTTGGCATGCCACAACATTCCTGACAAGAAATGACCAACCCTTTCCCTACTGGAAAATGGGGGTAACGGAAGCTTGCCCTGGGTGCACCTGACCTTCCCTTGCACACTACTTTTCGTTACCTCTTCCTTTCCCTTGTGTGAATGTTTTCCTTCCCTGATACATACCTTCTGTGTCACGTTTATGTTTTTTACCCATTACCGGTGGGTTACTTAATCGTGATGAAGGTCAGGTGCACACAGGACAAGCTCTGCTTACCCCCATTTTCTGGTAGGGCAAAGGTTGGTCATTTTTTTGACAACCCCATGTATGTAAGTTGGTTTGGCGAGTATCCGCCTTTCAATGTGTGCCATTATGACTGGGCTGTCACTGATGTTCCAAGGAACACAGTACACAGTACGTTGAACAGTGATGGGAACATTCACTATCTGCCCTTTACCGAACTGTCTGATTCCGTGAATCAAGCGCCCAATACACCTGTGGCAGGAGCCCAACGCATGCGCACTTTCTCGCCTCCAGATAGTACCGTAAGGTTGCTGCATAACCCGCAGGCTTTGGCTTTGATTTCTACTTGTGGGCCCTATTTTCCAACGGTACGAAGCGCTTTCTTTCGCTTCGCGCGCTGTGGCTGGTACGCCTGGGATCTAGCTTTTTGGGATACGCGGCAGAACATTATTGTGCGCAATAGCTGCAACAGGACAAAAGCAATTGCTTCGACTTGCTTTGCTTCAGGTTGCAACAGGTATACCTTCGGGAACAATTTGCTGCATGCATGTTTACGTTTGTGACACATTGCACAACTCTTAGATAGCCTTTTTCGCTGCACACACTATGGATGCTACGTACGGGTTGAAGCTTTCTCTGAATCTGAAACTGAGACGTGTCGCATAACTCTCAGATAGCTTTTTTTCACTGCGCGCTCTACGACCACTATGGCTGCTACGTATGGGTTTAAGCTTTTGCTGGATCTGAAACTGAGATGCGTTGCACAACTCTCAGATTGCTTTTTCGCTGCTCAGGGTGGCTGCAACAGGACGAAGTGGTTGCTTTGCCCTGCGATTGCATCGGGTATATCTTCAATGGCACGATGTGGTGGATGTCCGTTCGACCTTGTGCAGCTGTTTGACAGCCTCTAGCTGCCAAAAATCCTATGTGTCTTTTTTTTTTTGCCTTTTCGAAAATGGCTCTTTTCGAAGGCATTCGAATGATGCATTGGCAGAGTTCAGAAATTTCATGCTCCTCTCACCGTGACCCTCTCCAGCCGATAAACGTCTCAGTTGCACGACTGAAAGCTGTAAAAGTGCTTATGCTGCAGCCCTTGGTGACAGACAAGCAGAAGTATATATACATGTATTGTGCAGGTAAGAATATCTTGCATGTAGCTATAGACCATTTTATTGGCGAGGAGGAATGTAGCCTCGATACAATGTGCCGCTTGTCTCCTCGCACTGGTATATGCGGATTCTGTTTTCTCTCAGCGGCAGCTTGGAAAGGTAGCAGTTTAATTGTGAAATTAGTGCAATTCTAACGTGTTCTGTCTGGGATTTCTTCGATATCAGATGAGTCAAGGTTGACAGACTATCACTCTGCTGTACTGGGCTGCAAAAATCATTGCCTGTTTGCGGCAGTGATTGGGCCCTGGTTGAGGAAAGGCTTCTGCCACACAGCCAGATCTCGAAGGTGGTGGTCCGGCATCAAGAGCGAGTTTCGTTTGCACACGCCAAGAGACACTGGCAAGCGTGAGGTGCATCTTCAGCCGTAGCGACTTCATGGACAACGCTGCTGGGATATCAAAGAAGCGTCCACTTTGTATTGCCAGCATAAACAGAATGAACCTGATGCCATCGCGTGTATGTTCGGAAGGTATTGTTCCCAGTGAGTGCATGGCGATGAACTCGGCATCCATGATCAAACTGCGATGTGAAAGAAAGGTGCGTGTTCAAGTCAGTCAATTATTGCGAATGGATGAAGTTAACTATTCCTTCGTGCATACACATTAAACTTATTCTGTTCAAACGTGTTCTAAGATTATCATGCTTCGCAATGAACATTATGACGGAAGTTGACCGAGGATGTATTATGAAAACTACATGCCGATTAAGAAATCAAAGTGTGTTCTTTTCCATTCTGTAACCAAAGTGTAGTGACGTGAAGCGCCGGAATGATAAGACAAGACTATGCATTGACGAGGAACCACGGAACTGCCCTTTATTCTCATGGCAATCGCTTATATACAACTGGCATAATTGACAGCGCCCCCTATACAGAACACAAAGCCATGCCTACCACGTGCCGGCTGGCCCTAGTTCACAAAGGCTCTCCCGTGCTTCCGAATCTCACCGGCAATCTGTCAACGCCGCTCATCATGTGCTGTATTAGTGCAGAAAATAAAGTTACTGTTGCAAAGAGTAATTGTTCATTTTTCAGATCTCTCAAGTATATGAGGTGCCCTTGCACACACACGCACCATTCGAGACCTATGAGGGCACATAATGTTTGAGTGCATCGCATGCATCTGGTTGATCGTGGCATATTCGTGGCCACTATCACAAGCTCATTTTATCCATATCAACAGCCCTTTCGACCGAGTTATTTTACAGTTCTTTATTGTGTAAAGCTTGATGCCCGGGTGCCAGATAAGCAATGTTTAGAATATTGTGCCGTGAAAATTTTAGGAGCACAAAAGCTAGCAAAACGTGTTTCCTCGGAGCTTCACAGTTACCTGGATTGGGGTGGACGCTGGTGTGGCACACCGCATTACACATGGAGACACCTCTTATTGTTGTCATCCTAAGTGATACCTTAACAAAATTCAAGGCTAGACATACAGTAATAACATGTTACATGTACACATTGCGTATACTTGACTTGCCTCCTATTTCGATTGTGGGCAGAGCTGTGGGAGCGCCTCTGGGCTTGTCTCCATTTGATAATGCAGCTAAGCTACAAGCTTAGTGACGAGATGCTAAGAAGTTTCCCAATCGAAACAACTTGTTGACACCTCTCGGGAAAGCGTGAAAACTTGCCACTCGTCGTCAACGGCACGTTCGCCGTACACCCTCCAGCGCAATCCCACATACCAGCCTAGCACCGGACGATAGACAGCGCTGTGATCGTAAAATGACGGCGCCCTCAATAAAATGGTCTATCATGGTCCACCATGTGGTCTATAGATCTGCGTCGGTGCCAGGAAGTGCACGCGTAACAGGAAAAAGATTTGGGCCAGCATCACAGACTTAATCTCGTGAAGACTGATGAAAGAGCAGAGCTGTTTGCGCTCCTTTCGCCCACCAAAGCTTAAACTTAGCTTAAAATTTTTTCGCACAACTGTGTCCAAACGTTCAGAAAGTCTTGCCTGAATCGTCCGTCTGCACCAGAAGTAGCCATCCTCTCTCTTCGCTTGAAGTTCTCTGTGACGCATAAGCCAGGATCGGACACTCGTCATAGCCGAGCCGCTTGACGTCGTTCATCCCGATGTGCGGCGTCGTATCATCGCTTTGCTTCTGCTTGTCTGGCCTGCAATTAAGGATTGTCACCCATCTTCCGGCGCTTAGCTTCGGCAGCATTAGCCTTATATTCAGGATCTTCCCGCTTACGCCTCATACACTCATGAGTGGCTTCCCTCCTCTTTCGCATTCGCTCGGCTTCTTCTTCAGGAGAAAGTATTCTCTTCGGTCTGCCCATCTCGACAGTAGATCAGATACTGACGCCGGCACACCACGGTGCGGCACACACATCTCTCTGGCCTCTCTTCCAGGAGAGCACCTGCACGTCAGAGCTTACGTTATTACGATTCCATATGACGCGCCTCCTCTCCATGGCAATTGCACCGCGCTGCACGCCCATACACAGCTGTCCGTCTACCCCTCCCTTACTTGGCCTTCCCCTTTTCCACTTTCCCGAGCGGAGTTATTTGTTAATGTTTGGCATGGCCACAGCTAGGCACTGCCACAGCTCAAGCCTGCAGCTCTGCTGTTAAAAAGTGCTGGGAGTCTTTTTGCGACGCGTTTTAGAAAAGCCTGTAATGCGTGCAGTGAAAGCCCCGTGTAATTCCCTATGCGAAGCAAGGCAAACCAACCGCTTCGTCCCGTTGCAGCTATTGGACACAGTGAAAAAAATGTAAGGGCACTTTGCTGAGCTACACTGCGGTAAGCGTGTAGTGTGTAAGCCTTTCTATGACTGCCTCTGTTGCTGTTGTCTGAACTGCTCTGTTTGATTGAAATGCACTATGATGTTGATTAAATCATTTATGCCAACCATTGCCGCTTGCGTTCTGCCTCTTTAGCACTGGTTCCGGGAGACGTGTTGAGTCGCTTTAGACGCTTTCTCTCGTTGATCTTCAATCTTCTGGTGTTGAGAGAATTTGGGCGCTGGCGTTCCCCACTTGAAGTGCCTTGTTGCTGGAACTTTTTCCGGAGGCGCTGTTGTCGCTTGCGTTCTGCCTCTTTAGCCTTCGTCCCAGGAGACCGGTTAAGTTGCTTCAGTCGCATGCATTCTTTAGCTTTCAACCTTCTTGTGTTGGGAAACTCTGGAAGATGCAGTCCCTTTCCACTCGAATGTTGTCGCTGAGCCTGCCGCGACTTGCGCTTTCGTTCAGCAGCGTGAGCGCGCTAGGTTGCTGGAGAAACGGGAGCTTGCTTCGGTAACATCCGACTGAGTCGGCTAGCGAGGAGCACATTTAATAAATGAGGAGCGTCTGCGTCTATCTGCATCTGCAGACGTTGTTTTGGAGCGCGAGGGTGGTGCCATCTACTGAGCGCACGCGCAGTACTCGCGCCACTCCGATTACGTCACGAGCGCCGACTAGCGGAGCGTGACATGTTCTGCGAACGGACACCACCGTGGTCGCGAGCATGAGCCATTAGAGAGTTTTAGAATAGGAGCCCCGATAGTTTGGGACCCCAAAGAGCTTTGCAGTTAGCGTTGGAGCACGCAGGGGTGAAGAACACGATGGTGAAGAGTTATAGGATAGGGCTTTGCATTTGCGGATAGTGTCTTCCGCTGACAGCGTCACTACGGCGTAAAAGAAAAGCCATTAGAAATAATTAAATAAAATATACCATTTTATGCTAAGAATCGTAATTTTTGACTTTCGTGTTTTATCGTTTAATTACAATTTAGAGGTTATTCTATTAGCAGCAAACAATTATCTACCCTTAGTTTTTATAACCCACCGTATGTACCTTCACCAGCCAAGCTAAGCCGTGTGAGGCCTACGAGCCATAATATCTACAATCGAATTCGGAATTAGCGGCATCTAATGAATCAATCTTCGTAACACACACTAGTTGAGAGAAAGCGATAACAGCAGTCACTTCTCTTAGCTTGCGAACTTCGCATGTTAGCACGAATCGAACCCAGTTTGGTGCTAGGTTAGAGCCGGAGGAAGGAAACTTCCTCCATGGAGCCGTCGCTTCGGTGGGTGCCACCATGTGTGCTTACCCAAATCTTTTGGGGCAGCTTTTGGGGCTCCCGCTGTAAATCAGTGAAACAGCGTGCCCAACGCAAAACCCAAATGCAGTTTGCGTCACGCGCTTGCGCAGTGGCTTGATGCTATAGCTTTGTGGCCCCAAACGTTTGGGGCCCCTATTCCAAAACTCTCTATGAAAGGCTTTCGCCTTAAAAGCGCCCGCCGATGTTGTGCGACGCGCCTCAGTTTCAGATTCAGCGAAAGCTCCAACCCGTACGTAGCAGCACGGGGGAAAATTGGCTGCGTCTTAGCTCAGCTAACCCTGGGTATGCAAAGCGAAAGCTTGGTTAAGTCTTGGTTTCACTTGGTTAACCTTTGATTTAGCTGTAACACAAAGCCAAACGGATTGTTGGTAAAGTCTTCATAGAACCAGATACACACTCGGCCAATCGAATGGTGTGGTGGACGAACCGTTGGTTCACTTCCTCGTCCACGGCCGCTGGGGCTGTCGCAGATTCTTGCAAAGCCTGCCTTAGTCTACGATTGTGGTCCCGCTTCCGGCGTTTTGCGAGCCTAACAGCTCGTTCTTCCTCACTCTCCGACGCTAGCTTCGCGCGCTTGGCATTCCGGGCTCTCTCCAAAGAAGCAGCTCGCCGGGCGATATCCGCGGGGTGGTCAGACGCCGCTTGACGACGACGGCTCAAAGCCTCCCGCTCCCGCGCAAGGCTCAAAGACGGGCCGGTCATGGAGAAAGAAATTGCCCGGCCTCGCTCTCATCAATGGCCAAGCTCACACCGCACTCCGTACTAACTTTTTTCTCTTTCTCTATGCTACGCGAGCGCGGCGTCTCTATGGCGGCGCTAGCTAGGCGCGCGGTGAGTCACGTGGTCAGACGGCGGCACAGCTGCGACCGCTGCGACGGCGAAACTCCGCCTCCGCTCGACTATGTTAGTAAATTAAAGGGCCCCTGAAACAATTCGGACAAATTTTGTAGACGCGTGGGGTACAGCTAAAGTTAATCATTTGCACCACAATTTGTGTGGAACGTACGGAGGATTACAAGTTACCCTCCTGCCCTTCTTCATAGACATGCACTTTCTCCTCAACTTGTTCGCCGAGTGATCGGGGTTAAGCTCCGCCTTCACTGGCTCTGCGTCATGATGGAACGTCGTAGCGTCGACTTCCGGTTCTCTAGAAGCGCGCGAAATGGCGAAATCTCCACAAAATCTCTCCGCCAGCTACTCAGTTTGTGTTCTAGGACCCCTTGCGACGCGTCATATTACCCGATGCGAAGCATGGCAAAACAATCGCATTTGACCCGTTGCAGCCATCGTACGTAATAATGTTCTACAACGCGTTACGTCACAGCGCGCGCACGAAAGAAAACGTTTTGTACCGTCGGAGAACGGGGCCCGCAACAACAAATCGATGCTAAAGCTCGGGCGCGCGGGTAGCAACTACCTGAAGGTGAGAGAGTGCGCGTGTGTTGTGCGCCTGCTGCTTTCGTAATTCTGCGCGCCTCGGAAACGGCGTCGTGGCTACATTTGACGGCGTTTTTTACCCGTCAAATTTGGCAGGCACTCTGGGAAAAAACTTCTACCACACCACATATTGGCGGCGAGGAGTTACGGAGTCGCCCTCTATCGGAAGCGCCTCGCTGGCGTAGTATGAGGGATCACGTGGCGCGCTCCTCATAGGTTTTGCTGTCAGCGCTCACTGAAAACACCACGCGTGAGCTCTCCCGGACATTTCTGTGAGTACTTTCGAAACGAGAGAAGTTTCTTACTGTCTAAATAATAATCTTGGGCAAACTGAAAACACACAATCGTTTACAGCCGCTATCTCTTTACCGAATACGTACAGTGAACGCCACTGCGCGCGGTCGCCGCGATGGAGTCTCCCGAACCGGCTTCTTGCGTGAAAGGTAGGTAAACGCTGAGAGCAAACTATGTGAAATATGTTCTTATAGTGTTTGTATAACTAAATGGAGCGTAATAGAATGAAGCCTCAATGCAGCGATCGCGCAGATTCGCAGCGACCGACTGCGCGTCTGCATGCTTGTCCGCGCACTGTTTCGCTTTCTGCGCGCGCGCGTTTTCGCACCGTGCCATGAGCTTAAGGCCGCAGAATATGAGCATTTGACAGTATACAAGCAACCATTGTTGCGTGGGCGCTATCAGAGCTGTTCAAAAATAATTTCATTGTAGAGACTTCGACGCCTACGGGACTGTGATGTGCCGTCGCGACGATTCAATCTTTTTTTCTTCTAAATTCTTTGAGCTTTCAATACTATTTCTCTAGTTGCGTCGCACTGTATGTTTATCGGTGTTCTCAGCGTGCAATTTCCCGCTGCTCCTTTTTTTGTAATCCAGTGCATTAATTCATAACACAAACATGACCATATGCCATGCTTTTTTTAAATGTGCTTCTTACCGCTGCCTTTCCACTCCACTGAACTTGCCAGTATCTATAGTATCGACAAGTTCATAGACTAAACCGTCATGACATTAGTCGGGCAGCGGACTCGGGCGAGCGTCTCAGTGCGCGTTTCCAGAACATCGCAGGCCCGGCGCCGTAGCAGAAATCTTCCTTGCGTCTGTGCTTGCTGCATACCCGAGTTGTAGCCGATGACCGTTTGCCGGTTTTATGTTTCGCGAGCCAAGCTTCACACAGCTTCTTGTCCTGCGGCTACGTGCGAATAAGGCTGACACCGGCCTCCGTTACGTGCGTCCGGCTCTGCGGCACCGAGCAGTAGCCTACCATGTCGCGCGCCTTCAAAGGCAGCCACTACCTATTGTAGTGCTTTCAAGCGTTGTAGAGGAGACACTCGAAGCGTGAAAATTTCGCCACTAAATGAAAACCGCAGCGTACGAGGGAATTTAAGCTCGTTTTCAGCTCGCTTCGGCGCGCCCGAAGCAGACGACGCGGCCGCTATGACCACGTGATCCCTCCTAGCACGTCACGCCGACGGTGGCGCCAGCTTTTCCAGTGGTGGAGCTCGAGGCCAATATACCACAGACCAGTAGGAACCTGTCAGAACTACGACAACTCTGCCATTTCCTCCGTCAAGCTTAGGCAAATGGGAGGGAAACTCGGGGTATACATACCCGTTTACAGTACTGTATGCGGGGAGCACTCCTCTGGTTACAGCGTCTTTGCAGGTGGAGCAAACTTGGTCTACGTTGGGGTAATGTTCGCGTAGCACTTCGAAGGCGTTGTCGCGCTGTTCCGGAGAACGGATTCCCGTAACGAGTGTCACGGTGTTATCAAACCAGAGTCGGTCACAAACTGTGCAAGACGTTCCGAACGTACGGGCGAGAAACTGACGTTCGAACCGTTTCGTTGTCGGTTCACCACCGTTGTCGGCACTGGTGCTGGCTGCTTGTGGGGTACCGAGGCGACGCTGTTGAAGACGCTCCGATTCCCTGGCCCGATACTCGGGGTCGTTAGCTCGTCGCTGCCGTTTCGCTTGGACATCCCGTTCCCTGTACTCGGGATCGACAACTCTTCTCCGGCGTTTCCTCTCGGCCTCCCGTTTTCTGAGCTCGGGGTTTGCCGCTCGTCGTCTTCGGATTGCTTCGGCCTCCCGCTCCCTCAGCTCGGGATCTTCCTCTCGTTGCTGTCGCATTGCCTGGGCTCGGGCGGCTCTAACGGCTGGATCAGCACGCCGACGGCGAGCCCTTTCACGGGCCAGTGCTCGCCGTCGTTCGTTGAAGGCTGCCTGTTCCTCGGGGGAACGCACAATGCGTGGCCGTCCCATCCGTTTTCCGATACCGAACTGAACGGAAACGATGCCGGCGCAGCGCGCGCGAACCCCTTTCCTGTGCTCTCCCTTCCCAGCGGAAGCGAAACGGCTCCGATTGGTTGCGCGCGCCGATGCAGCTGGAATTCTTGCTAATTACTCACTCCAGCGCCGGCGCAGCTGTCAGCTCGGCAAACCGCCCTATTGTGTGCACGTTCGCACAGGTGCTCTGCTCTGGGAGCAACAGTTTTTTTTTTTGCGTGACCACGACAGCGCCACTAAAACTTGTAAACCAATACAACCTTCGCTTGAAAACCGGAGACTCGGAAGAGGTTGTAAACCTCCTGCACCAAGCCGCTGCGGTGCATGCAGACAGCCAAGCAGACGACAGCAAAGTGCGTAGCAGTAAGACTGCTTGCAGCACCCCCTGCACCTTCACTCATGAAGCGTCTCGCCCAGTCTCTATGGTGCAGACTAGCCTATATTCTAGGGACCATAACGGTGCCATCAGAGATGTGAAAGAAGCGGGTAGTCGGCATAGGAGAGCGGTGCCGTCACAGAAGCTTAGTGGCCGAATGGGGGGAAGTGCGTCAGATATCTGGGCACGGATGGCTTATTGCATGGGCAGAGTCAGTGGTTGGGCAGGCTTCTGGCTTTGAGGGAGCAGCAATAACTGGTGGGCCACTTCCTCTCAAAATAAATCCTTCAGCTGAAGTACAAGAGCACAAGGATCGGCATGGCCAGCGGCAACTGCAATGGCCGCGGGACGGAGTAAACCTGCGGCCCCTTTTGGTGGCCGAAGTTATGCTGGCAGCGCAATTCATCGAAACTCTGACATAGGTTAAAGAGAATGGCGACACTGAATGGACTCCTGGCAAGCAGCATTGGAACCGAGTCATCCTCAATATCCTTCAGAATACATTTGATCTTCTCATCCTCGGTCATAGTTGGATTAACACTGCTGCAAAGATCCAATGCATCCTCAATATAGCTGGGAAAAGACTCGCCAGGCTGCTGTGTGCACTGGCATACGCACTGTTCATTGCATAGCTTGTGGGTATACAGTGGCCAAACAGTCCAAAAACAGGCCAAACACTTCGGTGAAATGTGTTTTGAACACAGACCAACTTCAGATGATTTGTGGTTCATAAACTACAGGTTTTGAACATCAGAAAGGTAAAATAAGAAGTTTTGTGTGGTCGTCCCACTTATTGTGAGTGCTTACACATTCATAGGAGGACAGCCAGTCTTTGACCTGAAGTTCTCCGGTCCCACTGACGGAGAACACTGACGCAAGTGACGGTGGCAGCCATTGCACAGAACACCTATATAAACATGTCAGTCAGTCATGGTGTTGGTGGGCAATGCACGAGTGCTGAGCTCCAGGGTGACTTAAGGGAGTCCAACAACCTCTGCCAATGTAATGAGATTTAATTACAGCAGGGATAACCAGTCTAGCAGCAGTGAACAGCACGAGCTTCCTTGCCTCCGAGAGTGGCTCACACCCAGTATGGGGGATTGGCCAAGAATCAGGTGATTTAGGAAAAAGATAATCCAAGTCTGAAAAGAATCACTGCTGAGAAATTTTGAATGGCAGAAGGAATGAAGTCAGATTAATTTTAAGGATTTAACAAGGAAATCGTCCTGACTCAATTGTATAAACCATTACAACTGCACCGACATCCCTGTGACAATCTCCCAGAGAAGAGGCTCACTCGCTATCACCGCACAGGTTGTTGTCGAGCTGCCACCAAAAACATGAGGTGCGGCTGCTTCATTACAACACCTGTATTATATACATGATACATGTACCACCCCTCGTGTAAGCACTGAACATATATTTATAATAAAATATTGGATGGAAGTGGAGACTATATACACTGGTACCAGCCTATGACAATTTGGAGGCGTTACTCAAGTCATAGCACCCGATTCTCCTGTATTTAGCCCCCTACTGCATTTAGGCAATTTATTATGTTTCTATTTATGCAACACAGACTGCATGCATAGGCTGCTATATGAGCTTGCACTGAGCGGCAGCAACAGAGCCATTAAGTCTAGGTGCAAAATCGAGACAGATAAATTGCAGTACTCCATGTGATTTGCTGTTGCTTGTGTACAGGTAGAAGGCTCAACAGTGCTTTTTCTGGAACACCTACATGTGATTGATATGCTACCGTCGGTGCAACAAGTACTGTGCCGAGAACATATCATTGCATTCCTTGCAAAATAATTACAGAACAGCGATCCTACATTTGTCTCCTAAAGCAATGAAGCAAACATAGCATCAGATAGGCACCACAAAAATTTCTGGCAATTGCTAGTTTTAGCAGGTTTACAGGGAGGAGATGCGTTTTAGCAGGTGAACACAGATATACTCTGTGAAATCCAGGGTTTGACGGAATCCCGTCTAGAGGGGAGGAGGCATGACAAAGAAGGTAACACCAACCAAGAAATTTTCTTGGCCTGTGTTCCCTTTTTCCATCAGATGTCCTCTGCAAAGCTCTCTTATCAGAGAAAATTCTTCACAGCCCTTATTCCGCAACATTGTCTGTAGGAGTGTGCTCAATTGAATTTCAGCCTTTAACCAATAAAACATTTCTTCAGGTTTATTAAATGAACAAGCTAGACTATAGCTTCATGGGGCAGCCATCTTTTTCTCTTGGGTTACGGGTAATGTGGAGCTGAAATTGACTGCGCCCCCACTCAATCATCAATTACAAAAAATTAAGTTATGGGGTTTTACGTGCCAAAACCACAATCTGATTATTAAACACATCATAGTGGGGGTCTGTGGAACAATTTGGATCCACCTGTGTTCTTTAACATGCACCTAAATCTAAGTACACAGGTGTTTTTTCATTTTGGCACCATCAAAATGCGACTGCCGTGGCCACAATATGATCCCGCAATCTCTTGCTTAGCAGCACAACACCATAGCCACTAGGCAACCATGGCGGGTCACCTATTACAGGCCCTTTCGAAAGTTGCATGAAAAGGTGCACTAGCCTTATGCAGGGGTAATGACTTGACCATACCTAGAGGGTTCAAGTTCCTTCACAACGAGCTAAGTGAGCCCACTGAAGCAAGACAGCCCAAACCATGTCAAACACCGAGCATTGGCACAACCATGACTGACAAATTTTAGCATGAAGAGCTGATCTGACTGCCAGAATCGGTTTATAAGAATGCTACTGGTGTGTGCAATGTAGTCAGTATCAAAACTATGTGGGATCTTCATTGCGTGGCGGAGCAATGCAACTGCACTGCTGCGCTGCCTACTGTCATGCAGCAAGGTATCAAGGCACCTGACACTCCCACATCAGGCGCGCTTTGCGAAACCTCGACACCATGCTGTGCGACAGTAGACAGAGCAGCAATGCAGTTTTGTTTCGTTACACCACGGATTGCAGATACAGCAAGCTTTTGTAGTTGACTGTACAATATACAACGTAACACAAGTGCCATAATACTGTGCCACAGCAAACACATAGGCATCAACAAGCTCCCAAGTGGAGATCAATAAGCAGTTGAGCATCTTTAGTGGTATGTACATGAGAGACATGGACAAGCCATTGCAAAATCTTTTAGTAAGCTTTACTTGAAGAGCATTTTTTCCTTAATTCTAGCTTGTGGCTGGGGCAAGTGTGACCACAATTTGAGTGGTTCCAGCTTCAACAATTTGCTGTAGTTGCTTGTGCATGAAGGAGGAGTGCACTGAAGCTTGCAAAGTGAATGTGCACTACAGTCAATTGTTTTATAGCACTAGCAAGACCATCATGACCATGCTTCCACAATGTATGCTTAAACTTAAAGATGCAATAAAATTGAATGGTGTTTTTTGCACATTGTGAGCTGTGTTCGATTTAATTTGTGTGCAAGGTTCTTACACTATGCATCATTCTTACATGTAATGTGCAACTTGATGAAGCTTATTATCTTGTCCCTCAAAGCAAATGATAATGCTGGTACACAGCACAAAATGCTGTAACACAGGCTTGTTGTGTTGATTGCTCTACAATGAAGTCAGTATGGGTAGGTACAAATGCTTGATGGCATATATGCATGCTGAAAAAAATGAGAGCGCAGAGATAAATTTATCTATGTAGCTGCAGCATCTACATAATTAGGTCCATCTTTTGCGACTAGAAGGCCAGTGAATTCGGGAACGCATTTCTCCACAGATTGGATCCACGTCTGCAACTCTGTCTTCTACCAGGGTTACTACGTGCGGAAGCAACACTTCTGTGCTGCCTGTGGCTCGGCGTGGCATTCACGAACTCCTATTCCTTCCGCAATGGAATAGTCGACAGCCCTAGTGACACCTGCGGCTGCGAGGACACGATCGAGCACCTCCTCTGTGACTGTCCCCGTTACTATGCACCAAGAAAAGTGTTCGTTGCCGTGCTAAAAAAACTGGAAAATCGCTCCTTCACAGAAGAAAGAGTTCTAGGACACTGGTCCAGACGGGTTTCAGCACTCAAGGCCTTAAGGGCTTTGCTGAAGTTTTTAAGGGCTTGTGAATAGTGTGACCATCTTTGAATGTTGTAGTGCATAGCATCGCGTTACTGTGTGAATTTTTCTTGGTTCTCCTTTTATTCCCTTTACCCCTTTCCCCAGCACAGGGCAGCCAGCCGGTACTTACACTGGCTAACCTCCGTCTTTCACCTTTTGCCTCTCTCTCTTTTTCTAATTAGGTTTTGGTAAATGTGGATTGGCTAAGAACAGGTTTATAGAGAATATGGTTTGTTAGGTACTTGTTTGCAGGATATATTGTGAAAGAAAAATTCCTTAACTTGGAATATTCCCCATTTACTAACAGAACAATACTTTTATTCATGAAAAATTCAAAGATGTCACCAGGAGCACTCGATAAAAGAACAAGCACAGATGCATAATCATGAATCACGTTACAATGACTTTTGACAAAACAATTTCATCATTCAAAATTTTCATAATGCATACTATTTTCTGAAGCAGCAGTTGCATGGGCATATACCTCTAGCACATGTCTGTAGTTCACATACTGTTGTTGGCCGAGATATCTCAAGGTTTTCAGATTTGAATTTGGTATCTATCTATGCAAGTGTTTATTTTCTTGCTATACTGAAGTTTAGCATATACTGCTGTGTCTTCCCACTCTGTGCCTTGGTTTAGTGCTGCTTTCTCCCTGTAATTTCTTGGTACTGCAATATATTAACAATAGGTAATAAATTATTCACACTGATGCTCTTCCTGCCACATGACTTGGATTGTTATTCACACCAGCTGTCCTCCCTCAGTGTTGGAAGTTCCACATTTGTGTGGCCCAGGTGCACTCGCTCCACTCACATCTTTTTCTTTTACTTGTTGCTCAACTTGCCAATCTTTTCTTTCTGTCACCCAGTTCAGTCATATGTCTGTGGTCACAATCCCTTCACAACTTGCTGCATGTGAATCAGAGTTATTGTCTTCACCGCAGCCATGAAACCATGGATGTGGGTAGTCAATTTCACTATGCTAAAGCATCCTTTCTAGTAGTGAGGACAGTGCAGTCATACATTGGGACCACTCTCTCACTCAACTTAACGCTAATGCGTTGCATGAACCTCTTGCCACACACCGAGGAGTGGGGCTTCTCGTTCGAGTGAGTCATTCAATGCCGCGTGACGTTGGCCTTGAAGGTGACACTCTAGTCACATGGCATACACAGGCAACAGCATTCGCCACCGCTTAGTTGCAACTTCTGATGATGCATAATGTTGGTTGCTTCAACAAAGTGCTAGCCACAGCTTGGACTCTCGTGAGGCTTTTCTCCTGTGTGGAGCCCTCAGGTGCGCACCGAGGACATCCTTCGCATTAAAGCCCTTTTGGATGATGTCACACATGAAAGGTCACTAGTCAGTGTCGGTCCTCTTGTGATTCGTGACGTGGCTCCTGGGAGAGTGAAGAATGGGTAAAAAAAAGCCAAATGAATATTACAGTGCAGAAACTGCTGTTTACTTGTAAAGCAAATGAAATGCTGGAAGAATGCGCCAGTGTACACTTGGAGCCAGTGTACACTTGAAGCTAAACATACTAGATTTACCAACAATATTTTAACAGCTACAAGCTCAAATCAACAGGAGAGGAATGTGTTGTTTGAAAAGTTAGCAAAAAATGAAAAGGGGCCTGCAGTGCTACTGAGAAAGCTTGCTCGGTGGCACTAAAAAAATCACTATGTCGAAATCTCCTGCACTCTGTGCGATGGACATAAAAGCAATGTGTGGCACTGTGATAATGGGTTAAAAATGTAATGTGCAATATGTTCACACAATATCTTGAGTAACGCAAAAAAATCTGGCACCATGTTTTACAACTATATTTTAAGCATTGCTTAATTATCATACAGCCATGAGCAAAGCATTGCAACCATGGGAATGACGCATGATCATGATGAGCACATGCTGCACCAATGGCTACCTGGTGGAAGCTGTTGTAGCCACAGAAGTCGCACTATGGCCTCTGGGATCGCAGTGCATGTTACTCGTACGCGGGGGCTGTGGAAATGCCATCAGCAGGCTTGGTGACCATTGTGCATTAACTTCCTCCATGTAACATCAATGCTTTGTCACTACTGGGTGCCGCACTACGACGTCATGGCGGAGTGAAGTGTGCAATCCAGGGCTGTGAAAATTTAAGTTTGTTACCCTCATTTTGTTTGTGTTTTGAAGTTTCTGTGACCAATAACTTGGGTTTGCGTGCGTGAATTATATTCCTGTTAGTCTGAGTTCTTTGACATGCTAAGAAAAAGTTCAGAGCAAGAAGGGTGGCCCTAAAAAGTATTCGACAGCTTCTTTGGGAAAGAACGAACAAATGACAATGCACAACACAGTACTCAAGGCCAAGAGTATCCATTTTCCTCTTGCTGGTTCTAAGGCCAGACAGTTGGATCATATTCAAGATGGCAAAGATTGCCAGATGATGACACAAGTACTAAGGTAGTGCACCCATCTTGTTCGTACCACTACTGCCATTGCCTGTGATGTTCGTAACACACACAGGCAAATGAAGCTGACTAATTAGTAGTTGTAAGTTTTACTCCAAGGCTAAGTGCAATACATCTGTTAACAAATACATCATGGACGGGAAAATGCTTCCACAGGGCTAAAATTGAAGCAACTTAAATGAAATCTCATATCTGTAAAAAGGTTTCACTCCAGAAATTCATAGGAGCAGAAGTTTAGTTTGGGCCTAGTACATAAATCGCCAAAATTCAGAAAAGACAAAGGATTCTAGATGACATAGTGTAGCTTGGTAATGAAGAAAGGTACAAGATATCTTGAAACTACACTATACTAAAATGTCCCAATGACTATACATCTTGCAAGTGGAAGCAGGCATTAACACAAACTATTTATTGCAGCATCAATGCAGAGTGATGATTCTTACTGCTTTCATCATCACCCATGCCAGTGTAATGAAATGTTTAGCTTCTGTCATTCGACGATTTCCTCCTTGTCTATGGTCATCTCGTCACCATCACCATATCTCTCACCACAAATGTGTGTTCTTCAAAAATTAATTTTCGCTTTATTGCTGCTTTTCATTCTACAACATCGTCTATTTCATGGTCGCACCTTATCTGAATGTGGCAGCAGCTTATGTGAATACATGCTGGCACTACTGAGCTTAAGTGAAATTATTATTTGTCATCAGAAAAGAACTCATAGCCTAATCAGATGCAGCACACCAGTCAGGAAATCAAGATGTCCTAAGTTCGAACGCTGGCTCAGTCAGTGGTGTATGACTTTCTTTTCTTTGCTTCATCACCCGACTACCGCTAACAACAGTGTTTAGCAAATGTCTGTCAGACTGGCAAGATTAGTATGACTGGTTGAAACCTACAAGTGAAATCAGCCATGAAGCGGTATGAGCCTTGGAATAGAAGATGAAGAAGCGCAGGAGTCTGGGTTCAGGAGAAGAGAAGGAGGAGGTGAGAATAAAATGTAGACAAGATGGACGCCAGTTCCACAGCAATGCTTTACGTTTACTGTGTCCTTTAAGTAGGAACGCTACATTATTTTGGCGCAGCCGACAGCAAACTCCAACATGTGGGTGAGATTTTTCCTTGAGGAGACCTCCGCGGACAAGATCATCTTTTCGAGATACCAAGCTGAAGATGAACCAGCGGTGGAACTACCTCGCGAACTCAACTCGGCAGAACTCATGAACCTGGTTTTAGAGAAGGCTTCCATGGACCTTGATGAACTACGTCGGAACGGTGCTGTGAACGTGAACTTGCCTCTGGTGATCTTCGACGAATTAGTTCTTCAACCGATGCGTCGGAAGGACTCTGGATCACAGTCGTCGACGGAAGAGGTGAGCCTCGTTTTGAAAGCACTTCGGCTACAACAAGAACAGATTTCGCAACAAAACCAGCTGGTGACATCGCTTATAAGCTCTTTAAACGCTGAGAAGCCAGTGACTAAATTTGTAGAACCTGATGCATTCGACGGCATGTCATCAAGTCCAGAAGGTTGGCTTGAATTCTATGAATATGCCGCTGGAAAGAACAACTGGCACTCTAATGAGGACAAGATTACTAACATGCGTAGTTACTTAGGCGGTGTTGCACGGAAGTGGTATGATTTGCACATTATTGAAGAGCCTGGCAACTCTTGGAATCAGTGGAAAGAAAAATTCTTGACGACATTCCGAAGCAACCCAGTGCAAAGGTGGGACACCGCGCTTAATTTCAAATTCAAGCAAGGCTCCCTCGTAGAGTATTTCTTTGACAAATGCCGCCTTTTAAAGCTGGCCGAGCCTATGCTTCCTCCGTCTGCCGTAGTAGCACTAATAATGCACGGACTGCACGCGCAAGTCCTGAAGCAAGTGCAACTACGGTCACCTAAAACTATGGACGGGCTCCTGGAGTGCCTTCACGACATATCATTTACTTCAGAAGAAAATATAAACGCTAGCTCAAGCGGTCACTTCACATGGTCCGGCACGGATTGGTCAAGCCGTAATCAGCGAGAACCGCGCCGCCTTGCAGGCGGCACAGAGAGCTTGGGTTGGCGCGCTCCCAGAGGTCGGGTGCATAACATCGACAGCGACCCTGTTCCCCTACTTTCGGACGCTGAAGAGGCTCCGACGACAAAAAACTGATAAACAAGGGTGATCAGTCCGACCCGATGACCACAACTGAGACTGTTTATTTAACTTGCTCTAGCCTACTTCACATCCCTGTGAAAGTGGGAAACAGACACATGATGGCTTTGGTTGACAGCGGTGCTTCTGTGTCTATAATAAATGCCAAGCTGGTAGATGCAAGTCACCTGCATAGTGGAAGAGTACTACGGGTGCAAGGCTACGATGGAAAAGTGACAATGCATAATCAGTGGGCCTCAGTAAACATCGAGTTCCAAGGTCATGAAATAGCGAGTGAAGTACTGGTGATTGAGGGGGTGACGTATGACTTTCTGCTATCCAGACCAGATATAAAGAAACTAAAAATCAACGTATACTAGGACGATGCGGTTTTAGTGGAAGGAATATCAAGGCAAGAGACACAGCCGGATAGAAAGGACAACCTGCGAGTTGTCAATTGCGCGGAGGATATTGCAACGACCTATCCTGAACTAGTATGCATAGGAAGCTATCCACCGGCGATGACGTCACACAAGGTGCCTTTCGAACTCACCGACAAGACCGTCATCCGAAAATCACCTTACAACATGTCAAGAGAGTGCAAGATATGGTTGAAGAAGGAATTGCAGGAGATGCTAGATGCCAATATAATCCGGCCTTCGGTGTCACCCTTCGCCTCTCCCATAACTATTGCGCCGAAAGAAGATGGAACTTTCAGACTGTGCACAGATTACAGGGTTCTCAACCGACAGACAGAACTTATACCATTTCCCATGCCGAAGATAGACACGATTATAGATGAGACAGGTGGTTGCCGATGTTTTTCACGTATTGACTTGTGCAAAGGTTTCTGGCAGATCCCGCTAACCGAAGAAACAAAAATGTACACTGCTTTTATCACGCCCTTCGACCTGTACGAGTATAACCGGCTTCCTTTCGGCTGGAAAAACTCACCAGCATGGTTCCAGAAGATTATGAACGAAGTCCTGAAGCCTTTCCTAGGTGTCTTTTGTAACGTGTACATAGACGATATTATCGTCTTCTCCAAAACAGAGACGGAGCATCAGGCACACCTGTCCCAGGTATTAAATGCCTTGAGCTTGGCACACCTCAAGGTTAATTTTAAGAAAAGTGCGTTCTTTCAAAGAAAAGTGGTGTTTCTTGGAAGAGTCTTTGATGGGACTACCAAAAGCACGAAACAAGAGTCCGTCGAGAGGATATCCCAACTGGTAAAACCATATGACGTACACTCATTGCGTGTATTTTTGGGATTAGCAGGACATTTCAGGCCCTTCATAAAAGACTTTGCCATCAAAACAAGATGCCTCACGCGCCTAACACAGAAAGAAGTTCCATTTGAGTGGAATGAGGAATGTGAGAGAGTCTACCGTGATCTGGTGCACAGAATATCTGCCGACCCTATTCTACGCATACCAGATTTCACTTTACCCTTTGAACTGAATACCGATGCCTCACACTATGGGACAGGTGCAGTCTTGTACCAGAAATGTCCAGAAGCATCCGGCCGAGAAAAGCGACACGTAGTAGGTTACTACAGCTACACCCTCAAGCCACCTGAAGTCAACTACACCACTACTGAAAAGGAAGCTCTTGCAGTCCTCAAAGCAATTCAGTAGTTCCGTACGTACCTAGAAGGTGCGAAGTTTACTTTGTTCACCGATCACCAAGCCCTCACTCATCTCTTGAATATGACCCAACCTAAGGGACGTATCGCCAGATGGGTGAACTATTTGCAGCAGTTCGATTTCACCATCTCCCACAGACCTGGACCCCTTTTGACTGATGCAGATGCATTGTCTAGACTGATGATACAGGCCAACAACGAACAATCGGCAGAAATCAATGAAATTAAATTGTGGGAAGGCACTGAACAATTGATTTTTAGGGAAGGTCGCTATCAAGTCCCGCCAACGCTGGTTTCCAGGGTGCTTTATTTGTACCACGATAGCCCAGAATCTGGAGGACACGACGGATTTTGGCGCACCTACAACAAGCTAGTCAAGAGATTTACGTGGCCTCACATGAAAGACGACGTCAATCGATACGTTCGTTCATGCCACATTTGTCAAATCAACAAAGTGAAATATAAGCAGCCTACAGACGCCATGATAATACCTTGCCACTCAAACGTGCCTTTTGAAGTTATACACCTGGATTTCGCCGAGCTAAATAAGAAACGAGAAGGAGTCCGAAAAACGCAAGCTTTTCTTCTGGCCATAGATGAATGCACCAGGATGGTCGCGGCACGGGCAGGAAAAGAAGATGCGAATAGTGTCATCGCCCTTCTCGAACGGGATATGTTTAGGACAACCAAGACAATTGTATGTGACAACGGTCCAGCGTTCAAGAGCGAAAAGCTAGCAAGATGGGCTCGAGACCATAATATATCAATCCAGTTCTGTGCGCCATACCATCCCGCAGCGAATGGGCTTGCAGAGCGTGCTATATGAGATGTTAAACAATACATCAGGATGTACGATAGTTTCCCTGGTGGTTGGAAATGCTCTTTAGAAGCAGCTGTAAGACATCACAATCGCTCCTACACCAGCGGCTTGGGATGCAGCCCGCAATTCGCTTCTTCAGGAGAAACCCCTATTCTTCAGGCGGACCGTGAACTTGGGCTGTTAGAAAATCTCCAGATCGTCGAGGAAAGGAAACAGAAATCGCAGGAGGAGAGGTACCGTAAACGAATGAAAAAAAATTTTGACAAGAGACATTGCTCAGATATTCCAGACATTCAAGTCACCGACCTCATTCTAGTTAGGAAAGGAGTAAGAGAATCCAATGCCAAATTTTATGGTCCTTACTCTGTGACAAAGACGGCCACTCAGAAAGGAATATTGAAGACTGTGTGGTACATTGGCGAACGTGGCTCAGTTGAATGTGCTTCGATTGGAAACGTTTTCAAGTATTACCCCAGGAGGGGTTAGCAAAAGAAACCTGGAAGGGTGAAGCGGTATGAACCTTGGAATAGAAGATGAAGAAGCGCAGGAGTCTGGGTTCAGGAGAAGAGAAGGAGGAGGTGAGAATAAAATGTAGACAAGATGGACGCCAGTTCCACAGCAATGCTTTACGTTTACTGTGTCCTTTAAGTAGGAACGCTACAAGCCAGTATCTGCAAGAATGGCTGATATTGTGCAAAAACATGTCATCACTAATTTTTTAATCTGCCATGTTATTTCCACACACACAGAAGACTGCAGATTTAAAACAGCACGTGTAGAAAGTTTTAATAAAGCTCTCAGGTGTTACATGTGAATTTCAAACCATTCCAACAACAAAGTTCTGGCTAGGTAAACTGTAAAGTGACCTACACACTTTTGACGAAAGGAATGCTGACGAAGCAGAACAGCATGCAGGGAATTTCAGACCCTACTCTCAGGTTGGGGACGGAAGAAAGTCATTAGAGGTCACATAAAAGCATAAAAAGTGCCCATCCCCAAGTTACACAAAGTAAAAAACAGGCACACTTACTGCACAGGACCAATGCATTTGCCCTTCTTTGTCGTTAGAGCCAATCTTCACTCCCTACCTCCATAGCAAGTGGACATTCACTCTCACACTCCTTAGCGTCTTTGGTAGGCTCGTGAGACTGGAGCAGTGTTGCAAGAAAAAGAAGACTGGGTATCTGAATGTTCCTAGACTGTTCTCCCCTCCTAAGATAAGTAAAATGAAATACATGTTTAGCACACAGAGGGATACCTGCAACTTTAAGGACGGCCATATAAATTAGCATCGGAGAAGCTAGCTTAAAATTCCAATCCACACAACTGCCTCACACAGCTAATCCTGAAATTTGGGTCCAAACCATGTTTTTCACTGTTATTTATACGTCTCCATAACAAAGCAATATAGGCAGTGATGACAAAAAAGCAACAACACATGAGCCAAATGTAAGAAGTCATCCAGTGTATTCCTATGTCCTCAGTCGAACACAAGTTATTCCTACTTGACAGAGACCTATGTCATTACCTGCCAGGACATTTTCATTTGTAATAAGAACCATTAGGTATGGGGACCCAAAGTCAGTCAGGCTGTATGAAACATGAAACTGAATGTTCCTGCAGACCCATTCACGAAACTGAATGTCATTTCTTAAACCAGGTTAGCATAGAGCCGACATCTGGTGACAAAAACATTAGACCGCCTTGTTTGCAATAATGTGAGAATGCTGTGAATGTCTTCATACTCTGCCCATATTAAATTGTAGCTGCGAAACATTTTTAGCATCAGAATGCTAGAACCACTGAGCCACTACAAGGGATGGTGGCTCATCCATCGTAGGGCCTAGCTATAAGAAATATCCGAATGCCCAACCTGCCAGTGCTTTTGTTGACATAACAAGCTGCTGGAGACACAATCAATGTGTCCTACTGCTCAAGACTGATGCACCCACATGCCAATGATGCCAGTGCCTTCAAACAACACTACAACTGCACGAGAAACATAGACTGGACAAAAGCGGCCTCTGTGACATTTTCGATTGGCCAGCTATCAAAAGGCTGAGGTGATGACCTTTAGAAGAGCAAAGTATGCATTGAAGAGGTCTGTTGATCGTCTGAGAAAAAAACAAGGCTCTTTAACATCCCAGCTTGAGTCCTTTCAGGAAAAGCTGTCGACAATGTCAGAAGAGTCACTTCATGACAAGCTCAGCCCTTTGAACATTCCTGAAGGTGAAGGAACTGTTAAGGAGTGTGTAGCAGCTGAAAAGTGCACCAGCAAAAAGAAACGGTACTAAAGTGAAGAGTGGCTCCTACTTTGCCTATGCTTGCACATTCGTAGCCCATCAGGCTACTCCTTCCTAAGCGAGAACAACATTTTGCCCCTTCCATGTGTGTCAACAGTCAGAAAATACCTCTCAATGGTGCATATTAAGTATGGTTTTCACACTAGTTTTTTTAGTGCTTTAAAAAAAAAAGCTCTCAACAAAAGATGCTTTTAGAAGGCATGGAATTCGTGCTTGATGAAATTGATGTCTGAAAAGAACTGCGAGTTAAATGAGAAACAATGACCTATCCTGGACATGCTGACTACGGAAATAAGCCGAAGCACCAAGGCAGCTAGCTGACCATGGCCTAGTGTTTGCATTCCATTCTTTTGGTGAGAACTACTCCCAACCTGTTGGTGTTTTTGCAAGCCACGGTCCTACAAAAGAAACTGTGTTGGTCGAACTTGCAATGAAGGCCATACTCCTCCTTGAACATTCTGGTGCATACGTCAGGTGTGATTGTCTGTGATGGTGCCACGACAAACCGATCCACATGGAAGCACTTTGGTGTTACTGGTGCCTCAAATGGTACAAAGAACTGTTTTGTTTATCCTGCACGTGAGGAATGAAATGTTTATGTTCTTTCAGACGCACTGGATCTCATCAAGCGCATACGAAACCGGCGTCTGAAGCAAAAACTATTGTGTGTAAATGGCAGCCACGTGATGTGGTCACACTTATGACATTACTTTATGTAGTTGACGCCAAGGTCGAAGGCATGCAGAGGGTGCCCTAAACTTTCATTCCTGCATATAAACCCTAGCAAGACCAAAAAAAAAAAAAATGTGTGTTAAGCTTTGAGGCAGCTATTCAGCTTCAGTGTTGCAAAAGATTTAGAATTTTACTTGCAGAAGGGAACACTGGGCTTATACTATATCAAAGGGACAGTTGAATTTACAGTAAGGCTGAATAACCTCTTTGATAACTGAAACCGTAAGCATCCCAAAGAAGGCCTCAAGGAAGGCTGCAAAGATTTCAGCGTCCTATAATCAACTTTACAATGGCTAAAAAACTGGGAAAATGATGCGAAACGTGGTAAAGTTGATCCTTATAACTTCCTGTCCCAATCAACTGCTGAAGGACTGCGAGTAACTATACGTTCAACAATCCAACTTTCAAAGTACCTGTTAGAGAAGTGTGGCTTTAGATATGTGCTAACTGCTAAATTTAATCATAATGTTCTTGAAAAATGTTTTTGGTGTCATATGCCAAACAAACAGTCGGAATGACCACCCTTGCATGCCTACATTCTTGCAGTTATATACATAATGTGTTTTCAGCATATAGTCTTGTGAAGCAACCAAGGTTTGGTAATTGCCAGGTGCAAACTACTGAAGAGCCATGTCTTTTAACTCTCTCTGACCTAACATCAGCATTCTGGGAATCTGTTCCCATGGTGCCAAGTCTAGAGGAACTGAAGCAGAAGCTAGATGGCTTAGTGGAAGAAGAAGCTGAGTGTGAAAATATATTTTCAGATATATCCTTATCAGATGATGTGACTGACTGCATAGTTTACTATGTAGTAGGATTCTTGTGCCAAAAGATATCGAAGCACACCAGCTGTCAACAATGCCGCACTGACTTGACGGCTACAGGTAATGCAACATCAAGGCCAGAAGCAGCATTAGTAACGTGCAGGATGCAAGGAGGATTAGTTCACCCAAACATTTCCCTGTTCATGTTTTTAAAGAAAGTAGAAAAAATATTTTACAAACATGGTGGTGAAAGGTATGCACATGACATAACAATACACAAACACGGTTGATGTTATGTCACAAGTGATTCATTATTATATGGGAATCAGAATGAGACAGTACTGCAAGCAGCTGCGAAACACCGAAGTAAACAAGACACAGAAGCTATGGAAGTTTTTGAAGCTTGTCTAGTATTGTTTCTTGTGTTAAAATGTTGAATGTAATTCATTGCTTGGACATGTTTATGTTGTGTATGTGCTGTGCTGGAATAAATAATGCACTGTCCAATAAACAAAGCGAGTTTTCTTTTTCTGGTCCACTGTATTGAGCACCATTCGGCTTTCTTTCGTATTATTTGGAATCCCCATGCAATATAGCTTTCCACAGGGCAGATAGTGGTGTAATTAATCCTCGAGCTATAACTGCTCTCTTAAGGCAAAATTGTTTATTGCATAGGTAATGTCAATACTGTGGATAAAATTATCAGCGCGTTATTATGGATTTGTTTCTATTTATCTATTTAAAAACACAGAAGCATGTCACCTGCTTCAGAGAACAGCTTCACAGCCATATGTTGCAAGCTGTCACCCATTTGGCTTCAATCTCCCTTAACTGGCGTGCATCTTAGAGCACTCTGCTTCCTGCATATGTGTACAGGATTATTGAATATATTAGCGGTGCATGGCAAATATTCTGTTCGGTCAGTTGACCTCAGCTGCAAGGTTGATGTAAACTCAATATGACACTTGTGCTAAGTTCTGATAAATATTTAAGTTTTAATTGGATCACTTAACTGGTCGTTGTATGCGCTTTAACTGTTCCTGCGCAGACCATCTTTGGTACTGCACAAAACGAGTGTTGGTTTCTTGCAGATACCCGTCTGTTTATATTATGGAGTGGAAGTATGTCTCGCACATTGCGCAGCAGCGGCACATTTTCACTCATTATACGATGCTGAACATGAAGTACGTAGAAGCAATCTTGCAAAAACGAATAAAAAGCAAATACAATACACTCAATGCATGCGTAGATTTACTAGAATGCGGCCACAGCATCGGCTGCCCGTCCATTACGCAGGTAGGTGCATCGCCAAGGCCAAGCATGACTGAGCTTTTTAATGCTACACGCTGAGCCGTTATGCACAAAACTTTTTGAAGAATTAATCTTTAATGTGTGCTCATGATATAGCACGACCACTTTTTTCACAAGCCCCTACGATTGCTTTAAGCACGCTCAAGAACCAGATCGCGTAAGCCTCTAGGCATAGCCAGGCGAGCCTCGACACATGTGGCGCCACCTTTCGGCAAGAAAAGAAACTGTTGCCAAATTTTCACGTCTTTTGATGTGTCGTCACTCCACCTAACCTATTTCTAACACCGTGGTCTGTGCTTTAGCTTAGCATATGGGAGCCTTACATGTAATTTTACAAGTGACAAAATGTAAGCAACTACTTTACCTGTAGCTTTGGACATTCTTCAGTCTGCACTGCAACAACAACCTGTAAAAGAATCATGTACACACAATACGTGAACACATCTAAATAGGTTTTAAATAAATCAACCAAAAAAGGTAAGTCACAAGTTCAAAAATAGAAAACTCTCAGCCCTCTGTTGTGTCTTGCCTACATTCCCCATTTCACTATCACAATAAACAACAAAAAGTTAATCCCTAATTCATGGTGTTTCTACTCGTTCTAGGCTTTTTGAGAAGTATGAAAAAAAGGTGCTGAAATTTTTTGTTTAATCGTACATGACAAATGATATCTCAAGATCCCTAGCACTGTCACACATATAAAAATGAACCAGTAACGCAAGAATGAATGTTTTAACTGTTCCCGACTGTACTTATTAAGTAATTGTTAAGCCAGGGTGCTAACAAAACAGAAGTTGTAAAACAAATCACAGTAAATAAAGCGGACTGAATAAACATGTTCTTACCTTCATGCATTTCTCAGTTGGCACTTTAGACATTTTCTATAGAAAATAAGAAAACAAACCTGAATACCACAGGCAAAATTGCCTCACACGAAGTACAAGGATTTCGGATTAATTCAGACTGAACTGAACAATACACCTTCACTACCTTTATGGCATCTTCCGTCTGCACAAAACAATCAATCTGGAAGGAATACCCTTGTTACAAATGTGACTATCTTCAGTGCACAATGATTAAATATACTTATTCATTTAAACATAAGACTAGGTTTTTCCCCAGACTCCTTAGTCTAAAGTCACACCCTGCCTCTTATGTAAGGCTGATAAATTTAGTTACTTTGCCAATACGGTAGCTCCTCAGGATCAAATAAAGTTCATTATCTGTCTGTTTATATATGTTTATATATGTCTGTCTATATCCTGCAATCCAGATTTTAGACGGCAGCACAAATTGTAGCACTGAACCTTGGCAGGCGAGGCAGTACCGTATTTATGCGTACATAACCCGCACCAATAAATCGAAAAAATTAAACACAAAAGGTGGGGTGCGAGTCGTAGCAAATTTTGCCTTGAGGTATGACTTCACTGCAGTTCGAATTTTATCTTAGTCACACTCCAAGGCGAAATTCGCATATAACTCACATAGATTATTCCAATTATTCTGGGGGCTTACAATCCCTCGGTATTTCAGGCAGCCCCCGCCAAGTCTGAGTAATCCTCTGGCTACTCTATTTGCCTGATATTAGTATGCATACTTATGTTCTATTTCTTGGATCCCCAACTGCACCCTTGCATTTTAATCGTAGCTGCCTTATAATATAATAAATACGGCGATAAGACAAAGAGCAAGAATTAAACAGCACAAGAAAAGTGAAAAACAAATCACCTTTCCAGTGCCATCTGTCTGCAAGCAACAATCAACCTGTGATAAAACAAAAATAAATTGTTTGATAAGTTGAGTGGTGTTTACAATTTCAATGCATATGCCACTTGAACAGTTTATGATTAAAAATGTAGATTTGTCTAGCTAGGTGCGCATTAAATTGTTTCATGAACACGAAAGCCTCTAAAGGGGCACAAAAGAGCAACGCTAAATCAGATAAGACTGGCAACCTTTTTTTTTTTCAGAACTTTATTTGGAATTACTATAAGCACTCATGCATGGGCTGCTCTTCTTTTCAAGCCCTTGACAAAATGTGGGCCTTGCACAAAGGCATGCCATTTCGAACCAGTTTTTCCAGCAGTGCATGATCCCAATGGATCCCCTTGTGCCAAAAGAGTGCATGCATACCACACACCTGGTGCCCTTTTGGTCCTCATCACTGTCCCTGTTACTGCTACTCATGCAGATTCATCAACACACTCACGGATACAGTCGTCCTCTGGGCCGTTAGTGGTGTTAATATGCCTATACGTTTTTCATAATAGTGTGCAAGACCACCACACACCACACCTTCAGATACTTTTCTATAAGACCATTTTTAAAAAAAATTTTGGGCTGATGAGCTGGTGCTTCGGCCTTTACTTGAGTTTAAAGGGACTGTGCAGCACCTACCAGGGGTGTGGCAGTGTTCTGTGTCAGCGCCACTAACAAGTAGTCCAGTGCTAATCTTTTTAAGCAGCACGAAACGAGACAAAGGGCGGCAAAAAAAGTGGGATGAAGATAGTCCTTTGTCTCATTTCACGCTGTTTAACAATAAGAAACACCAACTAGCATCTTACTCCAGTGTTAATGTTGTGTGCTACTGCGCGCTACTCAATTTTGGAGACATTATGTTTGCTGCCTTTACAAGCCATGCATTCCTTTCAATATGTGCTTGCGACTGTTACACTCACAATTTATGGGTGCAGTGTGCTGACATAGCATGACCCTCAATAGCTGAAAACGATTACAACGAACAACCATTGAGCAAAATATGCTCTGCTGCATGCTCAACCATTCACGTTTAGCTAGGGTAGCACTTACTGTTCCAAAATCACCTTTATGTGTTTCTAAAGCAGGGAGTAGACGCTTGTGACCAGGTTATAATAGGTGTCAGTTTTAGGCACATCAATGCTTCTACAGAGTAAAAACATGAACAATAAATTGCGAGTGGTGTGAAGCTATCCTATGGTTTGCAAGTCTGGGCAGCAATGAAACAAATTAGTGGCGAAGCAAGCATGCATCACAATGCTTGTGTGACGCACAGTACACAGTGTCAATGTTAGCATGGGCACAGCTAACAAACAAGTATAAATTACAACGCAGCAGCTGTAAAGATCCACATATTGAACTCGTGGATATAAAAACATGGACTAAAATATTTTTTATTGCAGTCATGTATTTTAGCTCAGTGCCAAAACTTGACAAGTGTAACACAGAAAACAAAAATCTAAGAAGATAGCTATGTCGAGGCCCACCCCTAATTTAAATAAAACATCTAGTTGCAAGCAACTCAACAATACCCAGCAGACTCTCATTAAAGTGAACTGCAGCATCAACACCTTTGCTTAGTTGTTACCGAGACACCACAGTAATAAGAATCAAGGTATTGTGCTTGTTAGGATGAAACTGCAACAACCATTTGTAAATTTTTTGTTCACAATAGAAGCTTTCTTTACAGTGCGAACACTACTCTTGCTTGCCATAGTCTGCTACAGCTAGCAAGTGAGACATCTCCACAGCGCGCTACCAAGGCTGCACCACCGTCACTTTGCCTGCTCCCTATCAGTATTTAGCAGCAGTTTGATTTTTAGAGGACAAAATAAAATTCCATACCAGAAACTTGCCACCACTACACCAGTGTGGCATCAAGAAATTTCAAATTATTTTCTCACATTTTAGATGTTTTTTGCAGAAAATATTTTTGAAACTCTCTAGGTTGAGGGTCTGGTTCATTTAATGTGCAATGTACTTCATTACAGACAATCAGTGAAATCAAAGTCAAGTTCATCATCAAATTCCATGATGTCACAGCAGGTTCGTGTAGGAATGCCAAGGTGCCACTGCTGGCTATCTTTTGTTATTACATCTTTTTTGGGTTACCAAGCCTCCTTTCACATTAAGAGTGGCTGTTTTGCTACCCCAGAAGCGTAATGTACCAATACAGATAAACACAAGATTGCTTTCTATCCTCTTTTTGAGGTAAATGAAATATTTCCAGTCAGTTTCAGAGGCATGCAAGAATGACTGAACCTCACCTTGCTTTCCTGAGCCTTCTGTTCAGAGTTGAATTGTTTGGCAAGGTTGGGCAAAGGACTCTCCGAGTCTTCATCATCACTTCTGCAATATAGAAGAGAAACATGTCAACCCCTTTGGTGCATGTTTCTCAGCCAGCTGTGTAATGCACATTTCATACGTTTCAAATAAGGCAGTGTTTCTAACTGACCCAATGCAGTTTCTGGATAGTTCGAATGCAGTGGCTAGAGGGAGTGTACAACTGAGTGGCCAGTACTGCTTCACAGGAAGAAGACAGGGTCTCCATTTCTTCTTCTCTCTATACCAATATTTGAAGTCAATGCTTCTCCCAAGTAATCATTTACCTTGTTTTATTTGCAAAATAGCAAGCTTAAAAAATTTAATTGTCCATTGCACTCTGTGAAAGTGGTTGATCAGCGAAGCTGCTATGGTGAATGGTAGAGCTCTTACTTCCTATTTAGTAATTACGTGATACATAATTATCGAGAAACTCTCTTTGGAACCTTGCGTAGGTGCTGCCAAATCCCGGCATCGTGCCCTCGTGGCGTCGACGTCTCTTTGCGGCATTCTCGGCGTCACAATATGTGTCGTCGGCTCTTGCACGTCGCTTACGTATCACATCGCGGGCATGCTCTTCTCTAGCCACTGGATTGACACGACGTTGATGGTCTCTCTCCCGCCGCTGCCTTAGCTTTCACTCCTTGTAGATACGCTGCTTTTCATGCATACAGATCATGCCTGGCCTTCCCATAGCAATGATGGAGCGAAAGGGTACCAGAAATTCCCCTTGGTCGCCTTATTAGGCACATGCTACGTTACGCATTATGTCATACATTCACAGGAACACAGCTGTGACGGAGCGCCGTTTTAGACACAGGTGGCCATTAAACCGAGCTTTCATGTGTGCAACCATATGCGTTTACTTTTGTTTTTGGCTCTTTCACTCTCACTTTTCAGGGGAGAGTTTTTTCACACAGACACCAAAAAATCCTGGATCCTAGCCATAGACAGCTTCGCTGTAATAAATTACCCTGTGAGATTACCTACTGTGCACGGAGCTCTTTTGCCAATTAATTTGTTCACATGCTAGCTTTTAATGGAAGCAAATGCCTAATATGTGCTATTTATTTCAAATTTGATCATTAAGATTTTTTTTGTGCAGTATCACTTTTTGCAGAATAAAAACAAATGCAGGATGGAAGCAAGCAGCCACTGTTTCAGCAACTTACAAAGGTCTTTGCCTGTATTCAACAGCTGACTGCTTTCCATGATGGCATAAATACAGGATAACTTCATAGTTGCATTTAAAGAATTGGTGCAGCATACAAGTCAACAATAAATTTACATGGTCATAGAGACCCATGCATGTATAAAGAAATACAATATTAAAGTACTGCTGGCACAAATGCACAAAAGTGTTCTAAGTGCTCTCAACGACTTTCTCCTTCTCGGCCACTTTCAAATTGCAACCAGAATAAGATCACTTTGTATGACACACACAAGCACATTTTCTTGCAGTAAGAAGAAAGCTAGCTGAACTGATGACTGGTGCCCACAGATGATCCTGCTGATGCTCCGGTGCTTCAAAAACAAGTGAATACCAAGGCCACCTGGGTTTTTTTTACACAGGTGGCATTGGTTCACATGATTGCGTTGTTTGAAACAAAACACTTTGGGAGTCCACTGGCTAGCTTCTTGAAGCATCTGATTAGTGGTCGTCATGCAAATTACTGCTATTTGAAGGGCCGGCAGTGACTAAGGATATTACAGTGGTAGGTTTCAGGAATAAATTCACTTGACATAATTATGCACATCTGGTCTGCTTCACAAAGCCTCTGTAGTTCAAAGAGCACAAAAATAAATGATTGAGAAATTGAAAAAGAGTCAAGAAAAAAAAGCAGAAAACATACACAAAAAATAACAGACCTTGAGATAACTGCTGCATTAGATACTACACACTTCTGTGTCTTTAGCAAGGCAAGTCCCACTTTCACTGTCTTTTTATTTTTGGCCAGCAACAGGCTGTTCACTTCAGCATTGCATAGCATAGTTTTTTTAGCATTAACAGACATCTAAAAAAATTGACTGCGGTATTAGCACAATTAGAATTCGTGAGCTAGATTACTCTAAAAAGCAGACATTATTTGCATGAGAAATGTAAGTGCAAATAAATTAATAACCACACTTTTGCAGCTTAACTTTAAGTACTTTTTGGACGTACTGCAACACGAATTGCAGCCAGTGAGTTCCCAAGGCATATCTACTTGGAGATGACTACTGAGGATGACACTAGGGGTGGTATTCTCAGGTGATCTCTCTCAAACATAGTTTCACTTTTGTGAGATTTCGCAAGAAGAGGCATTGAACTCGTCAAAGTACATGGCTGACAGCGCTCGTGCGTGTGCAAAGATAGCAAGTTTGGCACAGTGTTAGAAATGCTGTCAGCCGTATACATGGATGCACCTGCTACCAAGTGTCACAAAAGTGATCTCCAAAAGTGATTACCCACGAATATCGCATCAGCTTCGGGATATGTGTTCCCAAAATGTGCAACGAAATATACCGACTTTTCAGTTAGTTTTGAGCTTTACTTGCAATGCATAAAAAGGCGGGTTGATAAAAAAGTAAGTGGAAGAACAGTGCCTGTTTGCTGCAAGTTTAACACTACTTATTTAAGAACTGGTGCTAGTTCCAAGATTTGTTCTAAGCAGGTATGCCTTGTGAAATCAATGGCCAATTCATAAATTGCAATATGTGCACTAATGTAATGGGGTAAAAAATTATTAGTGAGATTTTGCTAATTAGTGAATAGCATATTTTGATTTCTTTGTGCAGGCAATGATCACCTCTTTGAGTAATCCAGATCAATGAGCAGGTTTCTGCTATATGCTACAGGCGATTTTTCCAAATTCTGTTCATTACAAAAAACACACAGTACGGTCGGCAATGTCATACGAGTAGCTGAAATTGTAAGCGAAAAGGGAGTGCAACCCCCAACTGTATGGCAGCAAAAGCTTCATGCTCACGTGGTTCTCGGCTACAGTATCAGCTGTTATATGTCACTATGTTGTGTAGCACAAGTACACTTTGGCACGCTTCTTGCTATTAATCGCATTAAGTGCTGTATTTATGTAATTTATCTACTACCAGCAAAATAGGCTAAGTATCTAGATGCATGATTCAGCATTTACATTGTGTCATGTTCTCACAAAAGTAAGGCTAATACCATTTTTTACACTGTAATTAACATAAGTGGCAGTAATGTATTAAGAGCAAAGTGTACACATACTTCATGAAAATGCACCACAAATATCCCATTTCTATCCTTTTTTTTTTCAATTTAACAATTACACTTGATTGAAAAGCAGCATCTACATAAGTTGGGTGACTTCGGTCTTGTGGTTTGGTTGACCCTCTCAACTGCACATCACTTTATTTAAACATTACGATTGCATATCATCATGTTCAGAATGGTCAGACAGCTTTCCTCAGCAAACAATTTTTTAAGGAAGGATGGTTCATGTTAAATGGACGTTCATAAAACAAATACATTCAATTCAATACTCGATAAATTCATGTGCACAATTACAGCATTTGTGTTGTCTTCTTGAACTAGGCTGAAGTGAAATTGGAGACAGTAAGTTACGACACTTATGAGTGTTCTTATTGGCTTGAATGAGCAAGTAGTATTACTGATGAACCATACTTGGCAGGCAACACCGTGGAAGCTACGCAAGTCATGCAGTCATAGAAATCTCACTCTGCATGTTTTACGACAGTTGCTTTTGGTCGACATTAGCCCAAAATAACTATGTCGTATATTACAACTGCAACCTGTAGACGTAAGGTTCTGTAATATCAAGTATTATTTGTGCACTTTCATGCTTCCAAAGTGTAAAGTGCTATATTTGGTTGTGGTCACAAGGAATGCTCCGCACTCACTGGTTGCAGAAATGTATTGCTCCACTTGTTCAGTAGTAAATAGGTTAACATCTGCGACACCTTCCACGCAAAACTTACACTGTATATTGTGGCAGACAGGTACAAATGCTGAATTGAACAACGTGGTACATACCTATATTTTTTTTGCATTTGTGATGCACAATTTTTTTGTTGCATATAGCATTGTACAGCATACAGCCTTCATAGCATTGCGTGCTTTGCATGAAATGGAGTACAGCAGGGTTGCACTCTACGTAATTTACTGGACATACTTGGCAGCGGCTGCAATGTTTGCGGTCCAAGGTGTCAGTGAATCAGTGACAGGGATTGCCACAGGCAGTTAATTAGAGTTGTGGATGTTTTAGCGTAGCCATTCTTCAGTGGCGTACAACATTCTGTGCGTGTCAATGCCTATGCCTGTGACCTGTGCGGCACAACAAAGCTCCACTATATTAAAAGGTTCCCTCGTGCGGAGGCAACGAAGCCTACAGTTATGAAGATGACACAATGCAGACGTGGAGCTGTCTAAATATGCTGTTTCTTCACCCAAGTATGTAGCAACCGGCCCAACCAAAATTTCAACTGTTGAAGTATAGTAGTAGTAGTAGTATAAGACATTCAGTCCAAAATTAGTATGTTCGTGTATATGCTCCCCACAGCCAGCGCCTACAGTGCTGTCATGAGCATGGAAGGCTGACAAACACTTTCTTCTTTCCATTGTGAGCACTGCTGTTTACATGTAGCATTTGCGTCAGACCTGTCAAGATCTCTGCACAAAGTTGGTGCACCCGCTTACCTGCACACCAAGTTGACTTCAAGTAACTCAGTGGGAACTGCCGGATCTAAGCAAATGTTACTTCGAGAAAGTGCGGGAACTGTACCACTTTGCAGTGCCTTCTGGCACGTGGAGCACAGCATAAAGGAAGGCACGTCCTCGTTTGGAAACTCGGCACTGAGCAGCGGCACGTGAGGAGTGCGGATAGGCGAAAGGTCTGCTTTAAAACCAAGGCGATGGCAAACGTCGCACGTATATCCGAATGGGTTGCCGAACTGTCCTCCGAATAGTGATGTGTGCTCTCTCAACCGCCGCTGACGCCTTGCCTCGGCCTCGCGTTCCCGCACTGCTGGATCTTCACGTCGAGCACGATGCTTGGCCGCTTCCAGCTGCCGAACTGCCGGGTCTTGTCGGCGTTGTCGCTTCGCCTCGGCTTCGCGCTCCCGCACTGCTGCGTCCTCACGGCGGGCGCGACGTTCGGCGGCCTCAAGCAGCCGAAACACTGGGTCTTGTCGGCGTTGTCGCCTTGTTTCGGTTTCACGTTTCCGCACTGCCAAATCCTCACGCCGTGCACGACGTTCGGCCGCCTCCTTCTCCCGAAGAGTAGCGTCTTGTCGGCGTTGTCGCTTTGCCTCGGCTTCGCGTTCCCGCACTGCCGCATCCTTACGGCGGGCGCGACGTTCGGCCGCTTCCTTCTCCCGAAGTTCGGGGTCTTGCCGGCGCTGCCGCCTGGCCTCTGCCTCGCGTTCCCGCACTGCTGCGTTTTGGCGTCTACGGCGTTGAATTTCAGCGTGCTTGGCACGCGCAGCTTCACGCTGTTCCTGCGTCTGGACGCGTATGCGGGCCCGCCTTGCTTCCTTACGTTTATTGATAAATTCGCGCTCCTCGGATGGTGTTCTAATGATCCGCGGTGGTGCCATGTTAGCGAGACGCAGCACGCTTACCGCATGAGCGAAAAATGGGAAAACAGCTGCCAGACTCTTTTTCCTTTTTCAATAGAGTTTCCCGCAAACTCTAAACTGGATGGATGTTATGAGCGCCTCCTTTGGAACGGGACGGTGGGTTGCGCCACCAACCTTTTGCTATTATACTGCTTAATGTGTGAAACAAGAAAAAAAAAACAACGCTATGAATTCCCTTAACCAAATTTCCCGAAGTCGCGAGCGCCGCATATGGCTGGCGGAACCACTGGGTACCACGCGTGGCTTCCGAAATTCTCATCAGACGTGCGTACCGATCTCAAACGACGTTCACCTCACTTATATGTCAGCGTAAGTGATGTTTCCCACCCTGTATAGAGACATTTGCCCCTGGTGCGGCGCCAAGCCCACCTTATATCACATTACATGGGAATGCGTTCAGAATAAGTAATTCCTTCAAATAAAAGACCCGAGTGCGGAGCAGTGGGAGAGGGTGCTCTCCAGCAGCGACCAGAAAGTCCAAAATGGACTAGTAAGGCACGCTCACCGAGTAGCAACCCTCAGTGGTGCCCTGGAATAGGGGCGTCGACCCTGCGCAGATGGGGAAGAAGACCGTGAAGACGGCCGACCACATCTGCCACCGCTAATTTCTAACCAATTAGAGCAAATAAAGTTTTTCCTCCTCCTCCTTGCAGACATTACAGGTGACAGCTATTCTAGAGCCAGACGACCAGCCTTTAAAAAGCGCACTCAAAGGATTGTGCCGTCTGTGGTTTCACCGCGGTACCGATAACGTTGGTACCGATCACGTAAACACCCCGTTGCACCGTCCTCTTTGGAGCGGGTTGGTGGTTTGTGCCACCAAGCTCTTGTTACTATATTGCCTAATGTCCTACGTATGCTAAAAAAGACACAGAAAAGGAAAAAAAAACACTACAAATTCTCATAACCAAACTTTCTGAATCCCTATTCTGAACTTCGTTTTTGTACGCCTTCATGTTTGTCGTTTCCCTACTTTTCTTCCACCAATTTTCCAGTCACCTTTTACTACGTTTTACATGATACCAATTAAGTGCACTCCAGGCATGAAGCGGGGACCCCACTTAGTGATATGCGGCCTGTACGGTGAACAACGCAGCGACAAAGAATGTCAAGCGAAAAGTCAGAGAGGCTGAGATAATTTCATGGGTGGCGGCAATGGAGAAGAAACTTGCCATGAGTAACTATCTTAAGAGGAAAGAACGAAATCAGGAAAGAAACAATTTGTGATAACTCAAAGGGAAGCTCATTACTTTTCGAAACGAGATCAGGATGCCTTAGAACACGCACTTATAAAGCGAGATATAAGAAGGAAGAAGAAACATGGGCTTGCTGCGGTAAAGCTAGGGAAACGATGGCGCCTGTTTCATTAGAATGTGAAGAGTCGATTTACGAATCACTGGCCTCCTTAAAACCCTTGGGTTCAGCAAGAGCAGGTTCTCGTACCTATTAAATTGTATCGCCATAGTGCTCTGTGTTTCATTATGACCGCATTTCTCTTCCCCTTCACTGCTATTGTTTTTTCCTGTGTTTCCACATGTCTATCGCCTTCGTTTATCCATATATAACAAGGTATTTATATTCTTTTAGGCGAGGTATTTCCTGGCCCTGCATCACTACTGTCTGTTCACTGTTTTCATTGAATACAATAACACCTGATTTTCTAACACTGAATTTCAAACCTAAATTGTTGCCTTCCTGTCCACAGATATTAGCCAGACGTTGCAAATCACTTTGTTTGTTAGCTAGCAACACAATGTCGTCCGCATAAAACAAACCTGGAAGCTGCTGCCTTACTACTGCACCCTCCTGTTCGTATGAGAAAGTAAACCCGATATTACTTCCTTTTAGCGCCCTTTCCATCCTCACCATACAAACACAAAACACAAAAAACACAAAACAGAAAAAAACAATGCGTTAAGTAAAGCGCAGGAATGCCTGCGAACATGTTATTGCGCCTTTGTACGTCGCCCTTTTCATCACGCCGGGCTTGGCGATAGAAATTTTGTTCCAATAGCATAATGTCATAAACCAGAGTGCACAGAACTGCCATCTAGGATGCTCTGGTTTAGTCCAGTGGGCAAGACCCTTGCCTTTTGAGCGTAGGGTCGTTGGTTCCAAACCTACTACCAGCAACGTTTTTCCTATCGAATTTATTCTGTTTTTTATATACTAATTTCTTTAGAGCGATTACCGAGGAAAAGTTGGAACGCAGGCAAGAGCTTGCACGGACAAGGAACGCGTGGAGAACACAGGCTTCCGAGAGCGAGGGTGACGTGGCGTCGCGGCGATGCCCTCTCCCTTCACGCAGCGCCTGGCACACAAGCGTGGCAGCAGGTGTTCCCCCTCGCTCGCTCTGCTCCATCGAGGCGCGCACGGACGTGGCGTCGCAGCCAATGGGAATTTAAGCGCCATTTAGCTACTACAGACACCGGCTTCCTCGCTCAATGGGCTGCAGTTGATGCTTTCACATCAACAAGAACCGACAAATCATCGCGAGTGCGCCATGAAAACGTAACAGCAACGACGAGAAGCCAACGCCATACACGCGCGTGTGCACACTGACGACTAGCAGACTACGCCAGGAGCAATCTACACCGAGCGTGGTGACCAATACTACTTCGACTGATTTCGCAGGGAACGGTGTCCTTGAACATTCCGTACCATACTGTTCGAAAGACCTGTAGACTCGCATTGCAAGGACTCGAGCAGAGCAGGTCGACCGACAGCTTGAAGTTGCCTTCACAGCGAGCTCTCATGCAGCGCTTCAGCGGCTTCCCCTCATTGAGGTCACACACGAAAGGGCGCCACTCAAAGATCTCGGAGCTAATAGGGAGTTTAGAATTAACTAAAATGTGTACTTCACTACAATATGTCAATCATATAATTTAATGCTGCAGACAGTTGGTCGCAGAAAATAACAGGAAAATAAAAGCAGTGCCGCATCTCTTCTGTTCGTAAGGCAGAAGTCGTTGACCACTTCTATCATAAAAAGGGCCACAGCGTAAAAGATAAATAAAAGGAGGCGGGACCCGCAGTAACTTCCGGATCCGGCGTACATAAGAAAAGTAATCGTGTGGTTTCTCCCCTCAGCGGAAGGAAGGCTGCACAGGTGAACGATCGGCGAACCGTCGTTTACGGCAAGGATGCCACTATCCAAGATTGTTACTTCTCGCATCGCCATTTTAATAATGCTCGCCGTTTTCCTAAGATTCACATTTGGTAAGTACGAACAGTGATTCTGCATCATGATTCATCCTACTGCACGTATTCTTTGGAACTGCCAGAGATTTATGACAACGAGCAGCAAGACCTACACGTTGCTGTCATTGTCATTTTCTTGCTGTTGGTGAGCGGCAGGCTCATGGTACGTAGCAAGAATGTGGAGTCCTCCAAAATTCGCCGTTGGCACCACAAACATCACACGCACCTTCCTTAACAACATTTTTTTTTGCTGTCATAACTGTAGCTAGATCGCAGTATGAGCGTGCAAGGAATTAAAAGACTGATTTTGTTGCACTCTACGTTTTGTCACAAGTTCGAAAGTATAGCGCACAACATCGTGTATTTAGCGCATCATACCAATGTAAACGAGGATAATAAGCAAGGAAGTTGTATTCACTTGTAATGCGCCTAAGGAGCAGGGTGGCGAGGTTAGCCGTAGCCGGTTGTATAGGAAAATAAGAGAACAGGACTCAACATATGCTAGTTGTGTATAAGTTATAAGCCTGTACGTCACGTCTATTCAGGTCACGTACGCATACATATGCGCCAACCGGTAGTGGCGTGCTATTCTTTGATCTGCATTATTTTTTATTTGATAACTACTCCGAGACGTCTTAAGTGTTAACGCACTTCCTTAACTGATTCTTTAAAGTGGCTACGAGCGTTGACAGTAAACCTTTTCTGTTGATCTATATATCACCTCAGTGCAGGTCCGTTGTTGCTGTGTGGTTTTCGTTTTCCGGGGAGGAGAGCGGGTGGCTGTACGTTTGAAAAAATCGGGGTGGAAAAATATGCCCTCCTCGCCACCTTATACACACATTAGTATACGCGACTGGTTTGTGCACCGTGTTGGCCAATGTGTTGCCCAGTGTGAAGGTGTTGGTCAGGCTTCAGCAAGCATCGACCACTGTGCTCATATTTGTATCCCGACACTCCACTTGATTTCAGTATATGTATAGGATTTGTAAGCTGAGTATGGCCTGCGTGCTGAATTGTTGTGGGAGCAGAAGCCTTAGTCAGGCCACACGGCATTTAGTTTCTGCTTCCTTTCAGTTGTAAACAGGAAAAATAAACCCATTATTCCATGGCCGTATATGTGTGATAACTCACTCTGCCTGAACAAGAGTGCACTTTGCCTTCTCACGGAGTTGCTTTTCACAAACAGCCACTATTTTTATATTCAGGAGGTAAACTGAGTCAAACAACGGAGCCAGTGAAAGGATGCCCCATCGTGGAAGGAAATTTCACTTTTCCGCTGCGCAATACGTCCCTACTGGGACTATATTGCGCATTAGGCAACGGCGAGAAAATCCAGAATACGACAGAAACGGGCCCTCGCTGGATTGGATCGGTAAGCGAAAGCTGACTACAAAGCTTACTTTAATGAAGAGCAGATGAAAGTTAAGTAGGTTTTTCCTGTTTTTCCTGTTCTACAACCATGAAATGCGTACCTTCCTATGAAATAATATATAGCAGCGATATTTTACACAACTGGATGTTGTTGTCATTAAGAGCCTAGCAATAATATAATCTTGGCCGCAGAGAGCAGAAAGGCTTAACCGAATGCTTTCGCAGAACGTTTTATAGAGGAAATTGTTTATAGGCAGTGTCAAAAAGGTTTGAAATACATTTTCCCGAAATCTTGCCAATACATGAGAGCCCAGAAAAAAAAAAATTCCCTTTACCTAGACGGCATTGACACTGCGTCCTTCAAAGCGACTGAGCAGTCTGACCTTTCCAAGGAATGGTCAAGTCGGCACGCGAGAACCACATATAAAATTATCTTTACAGTGATAGCAGTTATACGCAGTTCTCGGATTCATGCATGGCGCTCACATTAATTGTACTTGTTTTTCTTTAGCTCACCTTTAATGGCACTTGTCGTGTTTGCTGCGCCCGAGGAGGTGCCTCTACAAACACAACCTATTCCGTGATTAGTAAGCTTCCCAAAAAGATATGCAAAAAACGAAAATCAGTGGTAAGTACAACTTTTCTCCGAGTGAAGTAAATGCGAGTGACGTTTTTGAAAGCGGAACTGTCTTCATCAGGACAAACCAATATCCCCCGATGAAGTAAGTTCCACTTCAGAAGCTGTGGTTTAATTAAACCTTGTCTCTTCGACAACGCTTCATGTTCTCTTCGTTTTGTAAATAAATAAACCAACAAAATAAATAAATAAATAAATAAATAAATAAATAAATAAATAAATATGGCCTTATGTAGCCTGAAATCGTTCTTGCGATGTGGAATTTGTCTTTTACTGCAGTGATAGACTGAAATGCAACGACAAAACATAACTGTGAAGGATGTTTGAAGCCACATTCTAGCTTCCTTGCTTCGCATCTGATTTTCAAGAACCTTTGAAGGAGGAAGCACGGAAAAGGAACACCTGCTTGCTTACCGTATGGAAACCGAGGCTACTCTCCGTGTTTAACTTTGGCGTGAAGCTGGGCGGCACAACGGGAACACTCAAGTTGTCGTAGCTACTCCAGTACTTGTCTTCTTCAATCATTGTTTCTGTCATCATCTCTGTACTCTATATCAGCTTTCGTATTCATTTTAGTGACATGTAACGATTCACAACCTTGACAATATAGATCTAAAGTGAACAAGCTGAATGAAGCGGCTCATACTTTTCTAGAATTATGCAGGCACATTATACAACAAGGAATAAAGCGGCAGGGCACATCTTTGACACGACATATTAGTAGTGTGCCATGGGCTTTCCTTCAGTGCTGTCCAATTTTTTCTGCTGAATTAGCTAGGAAAAAACTGCCGTAGCAGTTTGGTTTTGAGAGTTTGGTTTTTTCAGCAGCGATCAGTGGAAGGGGAAATTGCTACCAGGGGAAATTTTTGACTTGCTCATGAGCAGTGTTACTGCGAGAAATCAATAATTGGAAATGTAGTCTGGTCGGCAAGTAGATAAATATCACGAAATGAACAGAGCGCCGATCAACAAGGCTTCCTTGTGGAAGCCAAAACGTCAAAATCTTCAACAACACCATTTTGGTCGGCGTTCAGTACTGCTTAATATGAATAGTACTACAACCGTTGTAATCATAGAAGTCCATCCTTTATTTCTTTGTCGCGATTTTAAATGTTACAGAATACAATTTTCATCGCTAGTCCATATAACCAACCAAATGACGCTTCCACTTTTGTTCTTAGTACAAAAAAAAGAAACTACGCTAGTTAGAGCAAGCGCGATGAAAGAGGAAAATGTCGGTTAAGCTATAAGGTGAATAAATAAACGCGTTGTACAGACGGTGATGTGTGTAGGTTTTGCTGTATATCTACAGATGACGTTGTGGCGCTAAACAAAATGGATAATTTGTGGATTTATTCTTATGTTTCAGAAAAAAAAAACCCTTTAGATCGAGGACAAAAGGTACAGGATTTTGAAGTCCTAGGCCTAAGGCAGCAGATCAGGTTAACACCACAAAACACGTTTCCGGCAGCGCTTTGAAATAAAGGAGTACTGCATGAAAACAAAACAAAACAAACTAACTCAACTTTACTGCTCACATTTTATGTCTTCACGGGTTCAATCGCCTGTTGCAAAGGTCGTTTACTGATGGGTGTTTAAGGCAAAGACGGTCGTTAGCCTTGATTGGGGCGCACGTCAAAGAGTAATCTCAGGTTGTAGATTAGTTCAGAGAACTCCCCCAGCTACATTGGCCGTCATAGCCTCATAGTGCAGCTTCGAGACGTTAAACCCATAATTACCTACCGTATAACTACCTTGTTAACTACCGCATAGACTCGTGTACGGGCCACACCGGTATAAGGGCCGCACCTCCAACTTGGCAGCCCCAAATTTGTGAGAAAAATTTCCAACGGCGAAGCAATCGCGTTCAGTGCTCCGATGCCACGCGCTCACATCTGCGAATTACCCGCCGTGGTTGCTCAGTGGCTATGGTGTTGGGCTGCTGAGCACGAGGTCGCGGGATCGAATCCCGGCCACGGCGGCCGCATTTCGATGGGGGCGAAATGCGAAAACACCCGTGTGCTTAGATTTAGGTGCACGTTAAAGAACCCCAGGTGGTCAAAATTTCCGGAGTCCTCCACTACGGCGTGCCTCATAATCAGAAAGTGGTTTTGGCACGTAAAACCCCAAATATTATTATTACATCTGCGAATTTTCGCGCGCTGTGTACTTCTCCTTGCCGCTACTGGATGGCTAGAGCCAGGGTGTGCACATTATGCGGGGTGTGCACAAGTCACCGGCAGTGGCGGCACCATTTTGACCAAAAAGTTCGGTGCCGTGCAAGCACCGCACCTCGCCCAAATTGTGAAAAAAATGCGGCCCTTATACGTCCTTTACGTCTCATAACGGAAGCCGTACTATAAACGACACTACACAATGCGCTCGGGAATATTTTTGCCTACCTCATGTTATTTTACGAGCACTTAATGAATAGTACAAACGGGAAACAGGATTGACAAGCGATCAAAGCAGAAAGCTGGGCTAGTTGGTGTATCATCATTATTCAAAAGACTAGCGCAATATAGCAGGGACAAAGACAGAGAAGACGACAAGAACATTCACGAAGTTTTGGACTCAACAAGCCTGTTTTGCGAGAGAGCGATAACCTTGTAGCCCTAAGAATTCACTGAAAAAAAGAAAGACACGCGTGGTGGTAGCCTTGATACTTGTATTTAAAGCTCCATTTTGCGGAATCAACAAGTTTAATGGAGGGAGTGGAGACTCCAGAGCCTGACCCCGGTGACTCTGACTGAGGATAACGAAGGCTGACGACGGCATGACCACCATTGCCGTTGCTAAAGACCTCACGTCAACTGTGGAGGAAATAGGCAAGCGTATGAAGCTCGCCCATGTGGGGTACGCAAGGTTCTGCTTGTATACATATAAGAGGCATCCGAAACCACTAATCACAAACGAAATCCAACGCAAAGGCTCATCTTTCCAAAGCAGCGTTTGACAGGGACTCTGGGTGCCACATTTTCCAACAAATCTACGGCCATGACACCGTGTTACCAGAAGCAGTGTACCTGCAGAACTGAAATTGTCGGCACATATTGCTTGGAATCTAGCGAGTTGTATGGCATTTGGTAAGGCACATATCAAAATACTATGTTCTGAGAAACGCTCGTGCTACGTGCTATGTCGTGCTATGTCTAAACTACGCGCTATGTGGAAATTATAGGCTTCTTGCGATAATTGAAATCATAAGCTATGCCCAGCGCATATAGATGTTTGTAGCAGAAATGTTCGTAACGTACTGTACGTGTGGCAGAGAAACGTGTCGACGGAGCATCGATTTTAATGCGAAGCATTCTTCGCCAATTCAACGAATTTTTTTCGCGGTGCATCTAGCAATGTTTCTCGACATTTCCATGGGACAACGAGCAGACATTTCCACCGTGCGCAGTAAACCATTTGGTAAGTAGCCGTCCATGGTAAGCATAGATCTGAAGCTTCAGCTGGCGGCCGCAAGGTGGACGATAGAGGAGAACGAGGCAGCGTTTTTGAGCGATGGAGCTCATCGCGCAAGTGCTATACGACACTTCCGTCAGTGACCAAGCACAAAACGCTTACACTGGCCAACGATGTGGTGACACACCTTTGAGACTACCGCCGGGGTCACTTTTCACGTCACGTGTGCGGGGGGGGGGGAGCAGCCGCAAGGGGGACACAAATGGGCGTCGCGCTGGTTTGACTGGTTCGGTTTCCCCACAGTGTATTAGGAGGAAGCTTTAATTCGGACGACTGCTCCGGTGCCGCCAATGCCAATTAACATACATGTAATACGTAGAATTGCTTTTCTGAGATAACCCTCAACCGATTTTGATGAAATTTGTTGCATTTGAGAGAGAAAGGGCCACTTATAGTGACCGCTGGAAGCAAAATTTTGATGTAGGACCTGAATTCTTTTACAAAAATTGCTGAAAATGGGTCAATCTGAAAAAAAAGTACAATCCAAGCTCTAGGTTTGTAAAACCGAAACTGCATCAAAAACAGTTATCGCTGTTCTGTCAATTGAATGCCTGCGAACATCCAAAGCAGACAAATGGTATTTTTAAATTTATTTCTTATGTTAATTTGTTAGAAGGTTTACAAGAGTTTTGCTGAAGTCATACTCGCATATTAGTGGTGTATTAAAGAGCCATGTATACAAAATCCAGTTTGTTCGCTTTATATGGGCTATTATATGCAATGCCAGAATTGGGATATCATTCTTCATTGCCGAGCTAAAAAGTTGTATACTTGGTAGTTTCGTATTCTGAAAACTTGTGAGTTTCCAACTTTTTTCAGAAATTGAAGGCCAATGTACAAAATTCGCTTGCGACAGTCACTAGATTTTAACTTTTTTCTTTAAAATGCACGAAACCTCATCAAATCAGGGGCACTGTTTGCCGAGGAAAACGATTTGTCCTTTTGCGTGTATTTAAATAGGAGCTTCCAAGGCAAGGCACTAAAAAAAATTGGAGGGCGCTTAAGCTTCGCCTTCAAGAGTGGAACGTGACAGCGTTCCCGCCGACCCACCAAGGGGTGTAAGACAATGCGCTACGGCAGCAGCGATCATTTACGAGGCGCCCCGCATCGGACTTTGCACCCATCAATCACGCGGTGAGCGTCGAGCAAGGCCCTTTATACAGCCCTTTATACAGTAGGTCGTGGTTCGGCGCGACAACGAAACGTGCGCCTGAGCAAGGGAACGAACCAAAGAACTCGGTGTCTCGGAGGGGGAAACGATGTAGGTCAGCCAAACGACGTGATCGGCACGGGCAGAGATATAGACAGATAGTGATCTATAGAAAGGAAGGACGCTTGATTCTGCAGCGCGTAAGGGAGCACGGCGAAGCGTCGTCAGGGGAGAGGGAGTCCGGGTCGCGACGCGCCTCGCACCGGTCCCCGAACAGCCCCAATGCGCGCGTGGCGCGCCACCTGTCGGGGCAGCGCCGTACATTGAGAGTAGGGGGTCTTCTGTGTTTGCCGCAAGATGGCTCTGCGTGTGCGGAAAGCGCAGAAGAAATGTAGCGGAAACGCACTTCGCTACTCGTGTAACTGCGCCTTCTGTAAGTTACATGTTCATAATTACCAATATACACCACAGTATAACTTTCTACGGCTCGCAGTCACTAGATGCGCTTTTGTACCGCTTTGAAGCATCGAACTCGTGGCTGAGTGGTAGCGTCTCCGTCTCACACTCTGTAGACCCTGGTTAGATTCCTACCCAGCCCATCTTGCAAGTTGTTTTTATTCATCAAGTGCTTCCCGGGATTTATCGCTCACGGCCAACGCCACCGACAGCAACGACACCGGCTTTTCTGCTACACGAGCTCCTTAACGCTGTCGCGTTAAAAGACACTTAAAGAACTAGGCTCGAGCCGTTCGAACCCCACCAGCTAGAGGTGCGCCGGCTTCTCGTGTTACAATAGTTCTTGCCAAGTGGGCACGTAAGCAGTTCCCGCCAGGATATAATCTCCACACAAATAAATATTCGCTGCAGAACAGTTACATGATTCATAGAACCATTCTCTACAAATCAATACTGTTTCGCATTACGTAGACATAAAGAGCAGCTGAGTCCGCTACTATATATTTCTTCTTGCAACTTTGACCTTACAGCTGCCCCTCGCGGTCAAATTTCTGAGATTTCTTTGGCTTTCACAATCGTCCTCTGCCTATCGCGACATAGCAGCGTAGCGCTTGTTTCCCGACTACTCCGCGAGCCCAATAGCCCCGCCAATGTTTTATTGATAAGGTTCTTCAGAACTATTTGGCCGCAGAGCTTCCAGCAGAAATCCAGCAGAGCTTCCAGCACTCCACAGAGCTTCCAGCAGAAATCTGTTTCGATGCGACTCCTCGCGACGTATCTAAAAGTTTGGTAAAAAGAAGGAGTTTGGAAGTTTGCGAAGCGCCTGGATCCATCGATGTGGTGGCAAGGACTTTACTTCAACCAACCCTTCAGCCCCCTCACCTGTCGTGTGCTGCAGATTCCGTGTTCTTCAGCGGCATGTGAAAGAAACTGGTCCGAGCTTCGAAATGTGCGCACACACCAAGCTATGCAACAGGCTGCAGGGGGTAGCGTGTAAAAACTTTTGTACGTGCACTTGAACCTCAATGTCCGGAAGGCTTCGTCCTCAGCACAGCGAAGCGTTGACACGCCGAGCGTAAATGAATGGTACAAAGACTGACAGAAATGTCGGTCTTGACGCTCTGATCTGAGATCAATACCTTCACGAGAAATTGTACCTAGATTTTGAACCCGGAAGCTCTGCTGGGGCTCTTGTGATGCAATAATTAAACAAATATATTCTTTGCAGTGTTAGAGAAATATATGAGTCAGGTTTTTCAAAGATCCATGCGCAATCTTCCTTTTTTCAACTTTTGGTATTTTCTTAACAAAATAGCATGAACTAGTTTTTTTTTTCACAACAATAAAATTTTGTGAAATTTTGCATCTCTACTTCGGCATCGGCTTCACGTTGGATCACGCCGCCGTCACCGCACCATCGTCGTCACATTAGCGTCGTCTCATGATTGTCACGCAGTCGCCTTCACAGTACAGCGACAGTACGACGATGGTATGACGTCACACCATCGTCGTACTGTCGCTGTCGTCACGCCATTGACGTCACACAAACTTTGTCACTCCAGCGTCCTCAAAACCTTGTCGCCATGTGGGCGTCGTCACACATTGTCATCACACTACCGTCGCAACTCTTTTGCACACATTTGCGTCGTCGATACCATTCAGAAGTGCATCTCATGATATAGATTATTATCAGAAATTGTTTCTGAGGTAGTAGCAGTAAAAGATCAGTTGTCATCGTTAAAAGGTGCGGGGGCTTTGCACTTGCTTTTGCATTGTAGATAGCATGGGTGCCGACCTATATGAGAAAAAAAACTGATTGTTTGTTCTGCCACAAGCGTCAAACTACGCGGGAGCTTATGGAAGCCTTTCATGTTGATAGGAAAGATACTTTAGCAAGCCGTCTGTCGCTCTTAGTAATAAAGAGCTGAGATATTTGCAAGAAAGTTTGTCAAGGTAGATTGTTAAGTTTTATAAGGAAAGTCTTCTACTGGTTATGGTTTTTTGGTTTTTGCTTTGACGTACTCGCTTATTCCACGTGGTTCGCATGCATAGCCACTTTAGTGGTGTCCCTGTCGGCCATGTTTAATATCATTCGAAATAAACCTTAGTTGTGAGTCAGAGCACGTGTCATGTTCTTCTCTGCCTAAGTCCTTGTCCATTTAGCGCGGTTATTTTTCAAAACATGAATCACGATCAGCTCGCCCAAACTTCTCTTGTAGTACACTTTGGAAGACTAAAAAGGAAGGAACAAAAAGAAAGCAAAAGTGAATGAACTTCAGCAGTACTTTGATATTTTGCAGGAGTAATAAATGGATGGAAAGCACAATAAAATACTAAGTAATATTATAATTGAAGAAAAATTATAGTGATAGAGCCATCGAGGAACAAGAGCTCAAGAATTTTTACTCCCTTCTATTGCAGCAAAGTCCCGTCATGATATCCCTTCGATAAAGCAGCGTCTTAGGTGAGCCTTGATGAAAACAAATTTGATTTAATCATTTCTTGTCACTGCAAATTGAAATTAGGAACTGCGCTATTGTGCTTCTACAAACTCGTCCAGCCGGAACTACGAGGACAGTTTGTATCTTTCGCGCATTCCCGAGTGCAGTAAACATCTGCAGTCTGCAGTGCGTAGAAGACGACCGCTTTTACGTAGTTCCAGACGCGCGATACGTCATCACGACGGGGACGATGTCTGCTTGTAACTTACCCCCAGCAACTTTTCTTCTCCCTACGTCATTCTAAACTTCCACTTTGGTTGTATCTTGGGTTCATTTCACTATCAGACAGGAGTTCGGGTTACGAACTTGAAGGTATAAAAAATACGTGCCGAAGTGCGCAGGGCATCAAAGATCAACGTATTGTTCTGTCATTGAGTGGTCATCAAAACCGTTGATGGAAAGACGACCCCTCTGTTGATGCGAAACCTTTCGCACCGTCAGAACTACAGTGTATTGTCAAGCCACCCGAAAGTATCTTTCACCTCGCACGGGCTGTGTCGGAGCGGTCACCCGAAAGCAGCAAATCTCAAAACGTCACCCAACACTCATGATGAGGAGATGAACTTTCATGACCCCTGAAGTCGGCAGTTGGCGAAAGCAGGCAAATAAATGCGGTTGTTTTTGGAGATAACTGTTTATATATCGAAGATTGAATGTTGTAAAACCAGCAGAGCTTGAACACCGCAGCTGCGTGCCTGACCACTTAGGACGAGTAAAAAGACAGAGAAAGAAATGCTCGGCATTGTCGTGGTCCTCCAAATTCTTCGGTGCTGCCACGCAGGTAAGTCCTCAGTTGCACCTTGACTGAAATTTCGCCATTCTCATGAAATGGGAATTGATGACTAAAATGATTGTATAACATATAGGGATTATTTTAATCAATGTCGATTAGCAATGATTTAGACGTTCAATTGTTTTGTTGCCTCCAATTTATTCTCCAACGATGCTTGTTAGCGTGTGCATTCTTGAGAATAACAGTACTCAGCAATACTTCTAAACAGCTTTTAGTATATGCCCACATCTTATGTTGTTTGTATACTTATTTGTTTTTGTTTATTTATGTAGCGTTCCTAACTAGAACGGCAACAGAAATGACATCATCTAAGTGAGACGGGTGTCGTCCGCCATTTTATTCCCACTTCTTCCTTCTCACTTCTCCCCTAGCACCTTCCTTCGTCTTCTTTCATGCGTCCAGCGCAGACCGCTTCACTCTTCCGGATTTCTTTTAATTACACCTCCTGGGGTAATACTTGAATACGTTTCCAATAGCGGCGCACTCCGTTTGGCCCGAGGCTCCGGCGTACCAGACATTCTTCAATATTCCATGCTGGCATGCAGTCTTAATAACTTGAAATGGTCCGCAATATTTTGAATTTGAGGGCACAGCTCCTTTCCTTACAAGGACATAGTCTCCAGGCTGTATGTCCGGTATCTCGCTACTGTGCCTTTTATCAAAGTTTCGCTTCATGCGGCGCTTGTAGATCTCCTGTTCTTTGACAGTTTTCCTTACTTCCGCAAGTTCGAGGTTCTCTAGGAGACCTAGCTCACGATCTGCAGGAAGTATGGGCGCTGTACCTGAAGTTACAAAATGAGGGCTGCAGCCTAAACTCGTGGTGTATGATCTGTTGTGATGCTTCACAGCGGCCTCGAGACAGCACTTCCAGCCACCGGCAAAGTCTGGATACATCTTCAGATACTGTTTGATGTCTCGTATGGCACGTTCCGCTAGGCCGTTTGCTGCCGGGTGGTATGGAGAAGAATACTTTATCATGATGCCGTGCTCCTGGGCCCACTTTGATAATTTGGCACTCCGAAAAGCCGGCCCGTTGTCGCAGACGAGCGTCTTTGTGTGTTTAAAACACTCAGCTTTGAGGAGGTCTATTACGCTGTTTGCGTCTTCTTTGCCAGCTTTAGCCGCAATCGTCCGTGTGCACTCATCTATGGAGAGCAAGAAAGCTTGCGTTCGCTTGACTCCTTCCCCCTTCTTTTTGAGCTCCGCGAAGTCCAAATGAATTACTTCGAACGGGATGCTTGAATATTCAGGGTTTGTCATAACGTCTGTCGATTGCTTGAATTTAACTTTGTTCACCTGGCAGAGGTGGCATGTGCGGATGTAATGGCTGATGTCGTTTTTCATGCCCGGCCATGTGAATCTCATGAGCAATTTCTTATAAGTGCGCCAGAAGCCATCATGTCCACCCGATTCAGGGGTGTCGTGGTATAGATGAAGAATCCTTGGAATCATAGTTGGTGGTACGTGATACCTTCCATTGATAAACTGGAGCTCTTCTGTACCTTCCCATAGCTTAATATGATTGATTGTATCTGGATTATTGCTTGATTCCTGTACAAGTAATCTTGATAGTGCGTCAGCGTCAGTGAGGAGTGGGCCAGGACGGTGCGAAATTACGAAATCAAATTGTTGCAGATAGTTCACCCATCTAGCAATGCGGCCTCTTGGCTGGGCCATGCTCAGAAGTTGAGTCAATGCTTGATGGTCCGTGAAAAGTATGAATTTGGCACCTTCCAGGTAAGTACGAAAGTACTGCACAGCTTTTAAGACGGCCAGAGCTTCCTTTTCTGTGGTACAGTAATTGATTTCGGCGGGTTTCAGGGTATAGCTGTAGTACCCCACGACGTAGTGTTTGGTTTGATCAGCTTGTTTGGATGGCTTCTGGTATAGAACTGCACCGGTAGCATAATGTGATGCGTCCGTGTTCAGCACGAAAGGCAAGGAAAAATCCGGTATTCGCAAGATGGGGTCCGACGATATTAGTTTTACAAGCTCACGATAGACAGCTTCGCACTTCTCGTCCCAATGAAAAGGCACGTCTTTCTGAGTTAAACGTGTGAGGCACCTTGTTCTCAGTGCGTAGTCTTTGATAAACGCCCGGAAGTGTCCTGCAAGGCCAAGAAAAACGCGCAGGGAGTGCACATCATAAGGCTTTACCAGCTTGGAGATTCTCTCTACCGATTCTTGCTTGGTGCTTTTAGTCTGTCCATCAAACACCCTGCCAAGAAATACTACGGTATCTTGAAAGAACGCGCTTTTCTTGAAGTTGACTTTGAGTTGGGCAAGACCGAGGGCATGAAGAACTTTTGAAAGATGACTACGGTGTTCGTCCTTTGTCTTTGAGTAGATGATGATGTCGTCGATGTACACATTGCAAAATGTGCCCAGGTAAGGTTTCAGAATGTCCGTCATAATCTTCTGAAACCACGCAGGGGAGTTTTTCCAACCAAATGGTAGGCGGTTGTACTCAAACAAGTCAAATGGGGTTATGAACGCGGTGTACTTCTTCGTTTCTTCACTTAGTGGAATCTGCCAAAAGCCCTTGCAGAGATCTATTCGTGAAAACCAATGGCAACCACCGGTTTCGTCAATGATGTCGTCGATTCTCGGCATTGGATAAGGTATCAATTCAGTTTGACGATTGAGAGCCCGGTAGTCTGTGCAGAGGCGGAATGTCCCGTCTTCTTTAGGTGCAACAGTGATAGGAGAAGCAAATGGGGATACAGAAGGCCGGATGATACCTGCGTCTAACATTTCTTGCAACTCCTTTTTCAGCCACACCTTTTTATCTCTGGACATATTATAGGGGGTTCTACGAACCACTGTTTTATCTGCGAGCTCGAAAGGAACGACATGGGATTTCATTGCTGGAGGGTAGCTTCCTATGCATATAAGCTCTGGGTACTTAGTCTTGATGTCTTCGTGGTGAAAAATTAGCCTTGATACACTAGGTTCTTCACCAGGGTCTTCTGTTCTTATCGTGTCTTCGGCCATTACCTTGTCATCCCAATAGAGGTTCATCTTAAGTTTTTTCATGTCTGGACGGGACAAAAGAAAATCGTAGGTGACATTGGGAATGGCCAATACGTCACTGGTAATAGCATTTCCTTGAAATTCAATAGCCAGGGTTACCCATTCGCTATGCATGGTCACTGACCCATCGTAGGCTTGGACACGCAATGTTCTACCAGCGTGCAGACGACTGGCATCCACTCGAGTCTTGTTGATAATAGATACCGAAGCTCCACTGTCAACGAGAGCCTTCACTTCAATGCCATCTACCTTAATGGGGGCGTACAATAAGCTTGACGACACCAAATATACTGTCTCACTGAAGCTCTTTTTCTGGGGCTTGTGATGCACGGTAGACAGATTATGTGGAAGTAGGTTGCCGTGAACTGCGGTAATTGGTTCTTCACCATCCTCACAGTCATGATTTACGCTTCCCAGAGATTTGTTTATGAAGCTGTGTTCACATTCAGTTGACGGCAACGACTCTAGATTGGAATCAAGTTGCTCTGTTCTACCATCTGGCTGTCTTCTCGATGTAATTCTTGGCACTGAGGTCTGTAGAAAGTTCAGAAGGTCATCAAACGTTCTTGGACCTTTGAGCTGGACATGACAACGGATCTCGATACACAACCCTTGCGTTATCAAAGCTACAACAGCAGAAGACGACAGCTTCGGTTCTGCAGAATACAACAGGCGACGCTTCTCAAGACAGTACTCAAGCAGAGAGCCACCTGTATAACTGAACCGCAGTGCCGCATCCCATCTTTCTACTGCGTTGCCTTCGAAAGCCCCTAAAAAGTTGCTTTTCCACAGTTCCCAACATGTTGTTCCATAATCCATGAGTTGCACGTCACACCATTTTCTGGCTATACCGCCCAAATAGCGGCGCATATGCAAAATCTTTGTGTCGTCGGAGTGCCACAGATTCTTGTCACAGGCGTACTCGAAAAAACACAGCCAGTAGTGTGCATTTTGCGATTTTCCTTCAAAAACATCTGGTTCAACAATACTTCGTGCTGACTGCTCTCGACTAAGCACTTGGACGAAAGTTCTCATTATTTCGATCTGCTGTATAATGTTCCTTTGCAGTTCCATAACACTCAAGTCTAGGCTCACCTTCCCGGCAGGCGTTTCCTCTTTGAGGGTGCCACGTCGTATGGGTTCCAGAACGAGTTCGCTCAGTGTCTGCAGTTGTAGATTCACTGTCACCGATCCTGTTTGCACGAGGGCTTGGCGGCTGATTGCAGCTTGTTGCAGTACCACGTTGATCAGCGCGGTAGAACTAACTTCAAGAGGAAGGTCCGTCGCTGGCTCACCGTGCACTTGGTATCGGGTGAACACAACAGACTCTGATGACGCCTGGTCGACGAAAAACGTCACCCGCATCGCTGGTCTTCGAAAACTGTCGGCTGCGCCAAAATGTAGCGTTCCTAACTAGAACGGCAACAGAAATGACATCATCTAAGTGAGACGGGTGTCGTCCGCCATTTTATTCCCACTTCTTCCTTCTCACTTCTCCCCTAGCACCTTCCTTCGTCTTCTTTCATGCGTCCAGCGCAGACCGCTTCAATTTATAATAAAACAAACAAAACAAATAAGCACCTGTTCTCAAAGTACGTGTTATCTAATCTCTCGCCAACTTCTTTTCTATAGGGTATAATATAACGCACAAACCAATTCTAACATATTCGGCTTACATTGCAGCTATTGTTTATGTTATTAGCTATCCTATGATACAGCTTACTGCGCTGAATAAGCAGATGCTATATTACTGCAATAACTTTATTGCACTTCATCTCGTGCTATTTCTTTTTTACTTTGCAGAAACTATTTAGATTGCTATTGCTGTTTCAAGTCTGTCGTTACACTTGTTTGTTTTTGCTACTGTAACTGCATTATTCCGGCTCGCTGTCATTGAGATCGCTGAGATCTTATTTATTGTTGTCAATTATAATAAAATCACTTATAATAAAAAGTAAGTGGTCAGCCAATTGAAACTTTATTTCCCTTTGCGCTTTGATGCTTGACTGTCTGATGCTGTCTTTTCACTTTGTTCGAGCAGGGAAGGAATGGCTAGTATATCCTACAATGTTGCAAGAACGCATGACTGCACCGAATTTGGTTCTGCGGCTGAATGACGACATAACACTAAATCTCCAAAGAAGCTCTGTGCTGGCAGAGAAGCTGTTGGTTGTCACGACTACTGAGCAAGACTACAAGTTGGACACGGTAAGCACAGAGTGTGTCGCTTGAATACTAATGCTATATTAAATGAGACTGTGCCAGATTAATTATACGGGAGCCCGCAAGGTAGAGGAAGGTTCATGGAAGTGAAAATTGCCATCTACGCTACCGTACCCGCGCAAAGGAAGCCCATGTTTCTCAGCAAGAAGTCTCTGCAGTCGAAGAAAAATTCGACCTGATGACACTGTATACTGTTTCGTAGTAGCGTTAGTCACAGCATCAGGCTTTGTAGACGTTTATAAATGAAAGTCTTAAAGCGAGCTCATCATTCAAAAGTCACTTCATTTGCACTCGAATAAAATTTTTCGTGTAAACTCTAGTTTGTGGCGCGTGCGTAGCATGGGGACTTTTTGTCGATTTGTGATCGCAGTTTATTTAGCGCACGCGTTGGAAAGAAATAACATATTGATCACCATCATTAGTTCGTAATAAACACTTATTACTGAGCGCTCCCGCGTGGCTAATTCTGTGTATTTGTTTTCGCATTAAATTTCCTACGCAATGAGCTCAATGAAGTCAAAACGGTCTGTCAGGGGGAGCATTGACATCGCGTGTGTTTGCTGCTTATATTTAGAACAAAGCTCAGCGTATTGGAATCGACCTCATTTCCACATGGTGTCATGCAAAGAAATTGCTCATTACCTCTCTTCTCAGCACAATGCATACACATCGGGACAAGCACGAGATTAGCGGGCACGGCGATCAAGACCTTGTCCTTCATTAGTAAGAAATTTAAAATGATTCTGGGGTCTTACGTGCCAGAATGACGATATTATTATGAGGCACGCTTTAGTGGGGGGACTACCGAATAATTTCGAACATTTGGAGTTCTTTAGTGAGAACCTAAATCGAAGTATAAACGAGCGTTTTTGCATTTCACTTCCTTCTAAATGCGGCCGCCGCGACCAAGATTGAATCCACTACGTCGCGATCAGCAGCTCAGCGTTATAGCCACTGGACTATCGCGATGGACCATGGGAATGAGAATCCTGTCAAGAATATAAGCAGCTACTCAGAAAAGCAAAACGCACAAGTCTACAGAAAACCGAGATTATCACAGTGTGTTCGCGCTGGAACGATGTGATAGCGGTGGACTATTTATTTATTATGAAACAAAAAAATGAACAGAGTTCGCTCTGTAAACCTAGCATTCTTAAGATATTTTCATCCATGGTGCTGGTGTGGAACTGAAGTTGCACACATTAACCTTTGCCAATGCGACTATGTTCCGGCACACAATGCGACTTTGAAATTAGAGGGGTTGTGAGAATTCTCGCGCAGTGAATTTCTTTTATCTAACAAAGACAATGTTCTGTTCAACCATAAAAGGAAGGCTCTTGCAATATTGCATTTTACAGCCAGCTATCTTCAGTGACATTGAATTGAATAGAGAAAACGGCTTTTCTTGACAGGTAAACACATCTGGTATACAAGAGAGGTTGTACCACGATACTCACCACCAGTCCTCCGTGATGATACAACATGAAAATGGCGCAATGCATGTGGTAAGTTTTTTTGCACGACTCTGCTTAGATTTTGGAACTTGAGGGACCTACTTATGTCAGAATTTATCATACGTCTATCACATAGACACTGCAGGACAAACGACTATTTCAGCAATGTACGATTACCCCTGGCTTGTGTCATTCGACTCTGTCCAGTGGCTGCAACCTTTAGCGTAGATTCACTATTGTGTGATCACAGTTGTTTGCATAAACTATATCGTTTCTTACCGTTTTATTCTGCATTCTTTTGTATTTTGTTGATATATTCATTATCATTGTCCGCTTTACCGATATATTATGCTCACTATTGTGTAATTATCATACTAGTTTGTAACATATTCAACTTGCGGATATCATTTACAATATGCTCTTACGTTTCTTTGTATTTGTTTAATAATGACGATATATTGAAGCTGCGTATTCATTCCGATGGCTACAGCCTAGTCAAGCTGGTTAAACCAGCTTTTTGCTCTAGCATCCATTCACAATTTGTACTTTGGAAAATAATAAGGGGATTTTATTTGATTTATCAACATTTCCACCACGCCACGTAACTTTCGCTCACATCGGCTGCCCCACTTCCCTTCCCTTGGTACCCATTCTCCAACTGCGCTACCAATTCTGTAATTACTAAAGTAAAATTTATGGTTATCAACTTGTGCCTCTTTGTATCGCAGGTTCTGAATTTATAAGACTTTGAGCCTACGATGGGCTTTTTGCGTTCAATAAATTTCATATCATTAATATAGGAAGGAGTCATCAACAACAGGCTGAGAATCAAGCCTCTACCAGAGGGCGAACGCTCATCGCTGGGTCAAATACAGCATAAGCTGTACGAAGTTGACGAGATCAAAGACAATTTCTTGAAAACTGGTAAGCATTCTTCTTACCGCCGGTCTCAGCCAGCCGTTATGAATGCAATGTGGCCGGTACATAAGATATCGCAGCATGCTGCGCCTCTTTCTTTGCCTCCCTCTTGTTCTTGTAATTTGCTCTCATCGAATCAGGAACAACGTAAGACTAGACAACAGTAGTAGCTCCTGCAATGATGGCCTCTCCTTGTCACCGCTTTCGCTTTGCAGTAGCCAACGATGCCTTGTAGGTCGCAAGCGCATACGCAAGTGCAGCCCATGCCAAGATATTCTTCCTATCCCGTTGCGGAGAACCAAGCTTGCGTTCTCAGGGCCACGTTTTGCAGCAAACACGCTAGGAGTATGTCGGAACACGGTGGCAAATTCAGTGAGACATGTACAGCAGCGCCCGCGCGACCCCTAAACATCTCACGAGCGTCCTGCGCTAGCCCGCACCTCTTTCTTTCACGATGGTGCCGGGAAACCACTATGCACACAGGGTTGTTTACATTATGCAAGATGTCTATTGAGACCTTATACTAAACACCATCATGAACTAACTTCTAGTTTCCCGAGCTTACGCCTTAATTTTACAGCGCTAAAAATATTGCCATAACATCACGAAAGAGGGTATTTGAGGACATGAAGAAAGCCAAAAGGTGAGCCGCTCGTTGAGTATGCGCTTTGCGTGCTGCAAATGTATATATAGAATTGGAAAGAAAACAAAGCTGAAAGAAAGTCTAAGGAAAGTGTCAAAAGACAAGACATGTTAACATCAGCGTTTGCGGACATTGGCTTCTGTATCGCGGCCCGACCTACAACATTGAAAGCACTGCAACTTCAATTGATTTTTATTTCTTCTTCAAATCAGTTACATATTGTGAAAGTGGCCAAGAGAAAAGTCGGTACATCATGGCTTCGGAAAATACTTGGTCCCTCCTTAGCACCCACAATAACCAAGAAACAATGTCGTTAGCAAGCGCAACGAACAAAGAAAGTAGACAGTGTTTTGGAGTACGTTATACATGCTTTATTATTATTATTAGATATCAAAACATACAAACACAAAGTAGACAGGGAGGTAGCAAGCTGACAACTGCTACCGAGAGGGGCACAACACCTGCCTACTCTTTCGGGAGGAGGGTATGAAAAGAGAAGAAGATAGGAAACAAAGAAATATAAAAGAAAATAGTAAATAAACAAATGACACAGACACGGACAAAGGAAAGTAGAAACACGGAAAAATGCATGTACACTGAAGCAATACAAGATGCACCACAAACGCTGGGTGTAAATTTAGTAAGAACGTAATAATATAGGCGAGAGAGCTTAGCATACTGGATATGGTCCATATAATAGTCTTTATTACATAACATGTTTAAGATATATAATAGTCATGCTGCCTGTTTCAGTTGGTAAACAACTCGGCTATCTGTGTGATTGATGTGTGAAACACACACCTAGCGGCAAAAAGGACAATAATGAAAGACAAAACACATTATATAACTGGTGCCAAGTGGTGAAAGGGGTGAATCATGTCACTGTGAGCAAGGAGGCTCGTAAACGGAAACTTGTAGACATGCGTTCAAAAGAAAACCTTAAAAGTCAACCTAAAGAAAGATAGCCTGATCATTGGGTCATCTCATCTCAAAATAAGCAGTCCCGATCAATGTGAACATGGTGACAGGAGCCGGACGCTGATGCATCACAACAAAGGTCGCTTCTATGACGCCAGCGCCAAGGATGGCAAAGTATCACTCATGTGTTTGTTGCAAGAAGAGTTTGCATTTATGGTGACCTCTTGACCTCAGGGAATATGATGATGATACTAGTTGCAACAGATGGCACCAACATGCGTTGAAACAGCCTGAGAATTGCTGAAAAGCAGGAGAGGGCGGGAAAGTGGGTGACGCCGGATTACCGAGATATATTGTCAAATATGTACAGCCGGGACAAAGGCCAAGGAAGTCAGAACTAAGGTGAAATGGAGCGAGACAAAATGGAGTTTCGGCATTAGAAGTGAGAGAGCAGTTGGGATAGCTAGCATTCAGATGCAAGACAAAAGAGAGAAAAAAAAGCGTTCGGTGTTGGAAGGTGATAACGAGAAGAAACGAATAGAAGGCGTAGAATTAAAAAAAAAAGATGTGAGAAAATTTTATGGAGAAGAGCGGCTGAGCATGGCGTATGAATTGAGACAGTGGTCTTTTTCCACCGAAGAGGCTTGCAGGACAACATTTTTTTTGGTCTTTTGTTTGAGGCTATGGTGTTGGGCAGCTAAGCCCGAGGTCACGGGATGGAATCGCGGCCAAGGCGGCCGTATTTCGATGGGGGCGAAATGAACCCCAGTGTATTTAATTTAGCTGCACGTTAAAGAACCCCAGGTGTACCAAACTTCCGGAGTTCCCCACTACGGCGAGTCTCATAATCAGAAAATGATTTTGGCTCCTAAAACCTCATAATGTTTAGTTTGATAAGAATGCCACACTAGTTAACAAAGTGAGTTCTAAAAAATGAAGAGTGAAAGGACCAACGTTCCATAAAAATTCTGCAGTTCATCACCGTGGCGAGCGGCTTTGTGTACACAATGATCGCTAATGATGTCATTGATAAAAAATGCTGTGTCCTTCCCCATAAATAATCACATAATTAAAAATGGCTTCCGCACCTGTGATAATATTTGCGGCATCCAGTTAGTGGGCACCAAATACTACTAATTGAAAACGATACCTGAGAGAAGTAAATCTCTTCGAATGCCTTCCCTGCACTGTGGTCACTGGCGCATTTTGTTATGTATTCCCTCACTTGCGAAAATTACCTCTCAGTCAATTTTTTTGATGCACGTTACTTTTCACTCGATTCTATTTTACTACGTTTACACATGTTTTTTTTTTGCCATCACGCACTTAAGCTTCACGCCTGCCTAGTTAATCATCTCTGATCTGCATGCTCCTTACGCCGTGGGGTGTATATGAAGACGACAAGCCTCTTTTTGTCTATTTAAGCTTGCTTTTGTACTCTGTCGGTCCGCAATAAGTATAGTACTAAGGCTGCCATTGCGAAAATTATCACGGAAGAGATCGCCCACGGAAATAACCAAAAAGCCCAGTTAAGAAGCCCACAAGAACTTAGCAGTCATGAATGTTAATGCCTTCGATAACAATTTCTTACGAAATCTAATTGCTTGTTAACCTGAAAGCCGATGAAGATGACAAATTTTTTAAAGCTTTAGTTCATGTTAGAGAGACGGAGGACAGCTTTATTGTCATTGCTGCTCTCTCCCCGAGCAATTGAGATAATATGTACAGCACTATATATACTGTTATTTCAGCTTATTGCGATCCAGTTGGAACAGGAGCAGGAGACATTTTGTTTGGGCGGCTGATTTACTCATATTTACTCATGTACACGTATGCACAAGACAAGGCGTTCGCAGGAAGAATGAGATCTGACGTTGTGAACACTGCGGTCAGGCAGTCGAAACCTCAACCCGAAGACAACGTTTCGACAAGTCCACTCGCTTAAGCGTTGTCTCCAGGCTAAGGCTTGTTTCGTTCACGCATTGCTGATCGCACATGCAGGTCACTGTTATTAGCTAGAATTGCTCTTCAGCGCATTTTGAACTTGATTAAGGACATTTGATAGCTACAGATGCACAGGTACCGACTTCGACCTCTAGATCTTTCGTAATGAAAACTGAGCTGGCAACAAGGTGAAATGAAAACTGGAAACTCTGAGGGAATAACCTAGAATAGAGGCGGGCAAGTTAAATTGCGTAGCACGACGGTGACTTCTCTGGTTTAACTTTTCATTGGTGAGTGTGCAGGTGCCTTCGTAGTTTGCAGGTGCAGGTGTCTTTGTAGGTGTCTTTTTATTTCAGGTGCCTGCGTAATTTCGCTACTTCTGTAAACTGCAGTTGATATTCGGCCTTCATGGTATTCGCCTCAATTGGCTGTGTTCCCAAGTTTTCCGTATTTTTTACGCGTATTTCCATCGTGTTAGTTGCTTGATTACGTGCTTCTCTGTACGATGCCTTTTGTTCGAAGGCTTTGATTATTAAACCAGTTAGGGTTTACCGGGACCTCGCTCTCGTGAGGCGTTAGTTTAAAATGCCGCAGGGAAGTCATTTGAAGATAAATATTAGGTTCACCGCCTGCTCACGTTACCGTCGTCTTGCCCCTTATTGTCTTCGGCATTTGAAATGTGAAAAGAGGAAAGTGTCTTGTCAGCTGCGATACACTGCGGAATGAAGCGCTGCCTTGAATGACCCCTGAGATGACTATGTGACAGTTCGGCCGCAGTTGCCCAAGGGAAATGGATGGAAAATTACAAAGTTCTTCACGCCGCAAACAGACACACGTATGTCGCCATTGTGGACGGTATGGTGGGGTGGCGACTCATTGTGCGCTGTCGCTGCGCAAGTGCAGCATGTGTCGTACAGTTTCCTTACGAGAAAGTAGGATTTTGAAATGGAGAAAGCAATTGAAAGTCCAGCAATTGAAGCTCCTTTGACAGACATAACATCTGCTCCTGATGAAAAGAATAAATAGTGAAGACGACACTCACGCTTTCTGTCCCCCGAAGGTACTCTTTGTACAGTGCTGTATTACAGAACGTCTTAAGTAGAGAGATCTGTAAAAAGACGAGTTATGTAGCACAAGGCAGTGATTTATATTCTGGCCATTTCTCCATTGTCGCTATGAATAAACAATAACATTATTCACAAGAAAGCTATGTCGCGCCGCGGGGTGTCTGTATAAGCATCGCCTTTAAGAGTGGAACGCCATGACATTAAAAGATCGCTCACTGCTTCTCACGCTTTCCAGCAACTGCAGCTTATGTAACCTTAACGTTTACCGCAAATCGCTGCCGGCGAACGCTATGCACGAAAGCAAGCTTTCTCGTAGAAGCGCGAACTCCTGCGTGGGCCGATCCCAAAAGTAGTGCACAGCCACGCCGAAAAATTCCATAATTTTCAGGTTTCTGTTATTGTTTCGCACTTTCATATTTAAGTCTAATGAAGTTTAACATAAAAGGCATGCGCTGTCAGTGTTTTCTTTCATGACATTTGCTTGTGGGCTGTCATCGTCAAAATTCCGAAGAATAACTTTGTAAAGTATGTTAGACAAGCTATGGGCAACTTTAGCGATATAATGTTGTGGCAGCATAACCCGCACATACTTCATGTCATATAGCAAGGCGTGACATATGCACATGCATAAATATATACGGAAATTTTCGACCGCAATAAGAGCATAATGGGATGGGGACGAATGTATGACGACGACAGTGTGACGTCCACTGTATCACGAAGACTCTATGGCGACGGTGGTGTGACACGCGATGGTCAAACGATGACGTCAGGACGAGAGTCGGATAACGAGGCTGAAGTGACGGCAACAGATTGACCACGACGACATCACGACGAGGGTATGACAATGAATGCGCGACGAATGTATGACGAAAATGAAGGGAGTGGTGATGATGGCTTCAACACATTTGAACGACAAAGCTGGAATGTCAACGTTGCAACGATCACGAGTGGCCTAGTGCACTCTTAGGCAAAGTTACACCCTTTTGCTTGCCCCTTCTGCCACACAACAATAATCGCTAACTGCCTTGATGCGTTTCCTTTCTTTAACGCTGCGAGCCCCGTACTTTCCAGTAACGAGCGGCACGCGCGTTATCAGCATAGAACAGTTTACACCCTTTGGAGTGCCCCTTTCGATAGAGAGAGAGAGAGAGGCTCAATACGGTTGAGGTAGGCAAAGAATGCTAATCGCATTAAAACAATTGCACTTGACTCAATGAAGCAATGGGGTATTATGCAACATTGTGGTAAAGCTATATAGCTGGACAGGATGAGTCAAATTCCTCCTTTAAATGCACCAATATCATGCGAAGCAACATTGAATGGAAGCGAAGTGCTTAGTAAATACAAAGTGCAAGGTGAAAAACACAGATTCCCAAAGAACTACGACAAGAAATTCAAAATGCCGTTTTTTGCTAAGCGCAACTTGATAGAACATAACTAACACGGCGTAACGTCGTCAAGTGGTGCATGAGAAGTTACATGTCCTTTCCCCGTGTGAATACCCCTTTAACCACTGAAATAGTGCACGACTGTCCCTTTGACTGAGTGGAATCTGATGAATGGAGGACTATTATACGCATCGCCTTTAAAACGGCATTGTAGCAACATGACATCCCCCTCGTTATTTTTACCTTTCTTCTGCGCTTAGCATGCCAAGTGACCGCAAAAATAAGACTTCAGGTGAAAATTTCCGTTGGCAGTGGCATTGTCTTTTCTGTATATGACAGATAGCTCTGATTGAAAAGTGTCACAATGTGCGATATCCCTTCGAAAAGAGGTTGCATTAAATCCAAAAGCATTGTGTCACACAGCGGAGAAAAGTTAGTAGAAATTGTCTGTTTTGCATTACGTTGCCTTCTTTTTTTAACCCCTTTTCCTTTCGTATTTTGCTTCCCTACTGCTATGACGCCAATGTTTAATTAGTGACTTTGGCCTCCTTACACGAATTTTAAGCGTTCTTCACCACAAATGCACGTCTATTATTTTCAGAGCAGAAGCTTCGACGCTCATACTGGAATCGTTATGGCAATGGGTTTCGTAAGTACTTTTGCAGTGGCATCCTACTCACTTGCAACTGCAGTCACAGTTATAATGACGCGGTAGTGTGAGAAGGGAACACCTTCTGTAGATATATGACTTAAATCATTCTCTAAAAGACACATGCAAGAAACTTACGCGTGAGCGTGTAAGGACACGGGAAATTATTTACTTTTTTGCACCCTTTTCAGCTCCCTACGTAGTGAGAAGGACAACACCTAAGCCGGCAATGAACGTTGACAAGTTCGTTGTGGAGGTTCATGTGGTCTCCGACAAGGAGCACCAGAAGCACTTCGGGACAAACAAAGAATTAATTGCTTACTTCGCTGTCATGATGAATGCGGTAAGCAGGTGTTACCTTAATGTATTTTACAGCCACTGCTTGTTGACCTTAGTCAGCTCAGCGAAGAAGAACGTTACTCATGCACAGAGTCGAAAGATCAACGCTTCACGGATGTGTCGTTATCACTGGTGCACGTATTCATTCACTCGTGCGTAGAGGAGAAAATGATTGAGTTGAGCCACTTTAAAGGAAGATCTACCTCCTAAGCCTAATTTTCGAACACGGGTGAAATGCATAAATGCCCATCCTTACGTGACTCTGAGTGGATAACACAATAATACATGGCGCTTACTGTGTCAAAGCCACAGGTTTATGCGAGGGATTCCATACCCACGGTTTAAGGATGATTGGGACTGCTTGCAAGGATCTGTAACCTAAAATATCCAAAAATTTCAGTACTTGATTGCGTTTGCATACCGCCCCGGTTAGAATGCGACCATAACGGCTGGGAATTGATTCCGCGCTTGAGCTCTGGCTCAACAGCAAAACGCCGTGGCCACTTAGCCGCCAAAGCGGGTGGGTGGCCTCTGAATTTCTTTGAATATAGTCGGCCGTGTGAGAAGATATAAGAAAAAAAGGCAAGTTACAGTCATGGTTGGAAGATAGTGTTTTATTTAGAATCTCATATTTTTAGTTCCTTATGGGCGCTTCATAGGTTACGAACTGGAAATGAGAGTGAAATAGGGGACTTTCACCTTCAGTGAGACAACTTATGCGCTCGTTAACACGATTGAATGAGCAAATCGTTTTTATTTTCATTATCATTAAACGTGAAAAGCAGAAAGGAAATAGGGTGGCAAAATACCGACAAAATGTAGGCAACGTGCCGGCAAAATGTCCACAGTGGAAAAAAAGAAAGCCTACAGAAAGCGCAAACAGGAAGTGTACAAAGACAGAGAAATAACTAAAAGATTTATAGAAAGATCTACTTCGAACGTGGTCAACCATGCTTTGAAATTTGCTGCATGCTCGATATACATTAAAAGAACAGCTCAATAAATACAGCAACTTTGTTGAGAAAAACATAACTGTGCACTTGGACAGCCAGACGATTGGGCAAAAGCCGCTTAATTGAACTGTAGACCTGCAAAGAAAGCAGTCACAAAAGGTAATCCAGTTCGGATTCCTTTGGAACTCTATGGTTATTATGAACGACTAAAGCGAAACAAAAAAAGAGAAGTGGGAACGAAGATGGACTACTTAAAACAAGTAACGCATCCGGAAGTGCTTGTGGAGACTATTTCAGGCCGAAATATAGCACATAATCAAGTCTTCTGATTAGTTACATATTCAGTTAACTGTTCCGCTATCCATATTGCAATAAAAAACAGCGCATATTTGCAATTTTTGTTCCGCAATGCATTCTCAATCTTTTGCTGGGAACTATTTCATTTGCATGAAGGGCGCGCAAGGAGTTATGTATACAGTTGCCTTAGCACATTGCTCAGCTTACTTTTTGCGTCCCTCCATGCTTGACGTATTGGCGCTCGCAGTACTTCAAATTAAAATGAGTTTTGCTCCTTGCATAAAAAAAATACCTTTAAGGCCGCGTGTACTGGCGACGGCTTTACTAACATAATTGATGAAAGCATTCTTTATTCTAGGTGAACTTACGGTATCTGGACATGTCTGCGCCTAAGATTAGCTTTATCATCGTCGGAATAACACGCAGTCAGGTAAGTACGCCGAAAACCTTCCAAGAGAATGGGAAGATGTGAGAATGTCTGTGTTTGAACAGGCTAAATCTTTGTTTTGCGCCAGTTGGGCACACGGCCTCCGTTCAAGCCGAAGTCCCGCCATCTAAATCCGCGGCAATCCCAAACCTTCATGTCCGTTCTGCGCTTAAGTGTACAAATTTGGAGTAGTTGTTGCTGATTCATGCGTCTGACTGAACGGAGAACTGAAAATATGTCACAGATAACACGAACCGCCGTGTACAATATTGTTCAAGTGAAGCGCTATCTTCGACATTGCTTATGCAAACACCCGTTAAGTTGTGTCACAAGGTTTTCTACCTCACGCGAAGAAAGACATCGAAGCGGAGCTGCTTAGCACAGTCGTTGACTCGGTTCTGCAGAGTGTCTTTTCTGACGTGCTCGACGAAGTGTCTCTAGCACTGTGGTTGTTGCGAAAATTTAGTGACAGCGATTCACCCTCTCCAGGAATGAGGTCGGGTTGCGAACATGTTCCTCTAGTGTGTGCTGAATGTGCGAGCAAACTTATGCTCTGTGTCGGAATAGCCCGATCAGTGAGAGAAGCGATGACTTCAAAGTAAGTTTTATATGTCGCGTGTAAATGTGGGTCGTGGGAAGACACGATGTTCGCGCCCTCTCTATGAATGTGGCATCCGCTGTGCTGAACATGCAAGATGGCGGCGTAGGAGAAAGCTCAAAGTTTTTTTTGTTATCACACCGTCGAGGTAATGCCCTCATGCCGTTTTCCAATTCACTATACTATTTGTGTTTGCTACAAGTATGACTATTATAAAATTCATTTACTTATTTGTTCACACTGCGGACCTCCTGAGGCTACTGCGGGAATGGGAAGTAGATCGCATATCAAGTGGACATAAAAAAATGTGTTAATAGCATTAAACCAACTCCTCCAGGAACGTTCTAACATTTCACAGTTAAAGAAAAAAATGTGTTTCTACGTGTCGTTCCTTGACTGAAATGCTAAGAGGTTCAGGCTGTGAGACCTACGGGTGCGCAAAAGTTCAGCAAGCTTTGTGTACAGTATTTATCTAAGTATGTACAGCATGGCCAGAAAAGTAGGATATGCAGGATCTTTAGGCGTTTAATGCCGCCACGTGTTTACAGCTGGATTAGCTTCAGGCTAAAAAAGTTCCAAGGTGAGGAGCTCCTATCGTAATTGCGACAGATAAAACGTAGTGTTTTTTTTATACAAACACAATGTTGTTTACATAATTTTTGTGAAAAGGGTTCAAACACGCACACATTACAGAGGTCAATGCACTAATAAGGAAATGTGTAATTGATCACTTGCGTACAAGCTTGTTGAAACTCGATCGCTAAATTTTACAGCGATCGTTGACCATTACATGGTCACGAAAGGAAAATATTATTCCCACGCGACTGTAGCGCGCAGTTACAGAATAAACAAGTACGGGTATCTCAGCAAGAAGACCTTGCAGTTAAAGAAAAGTTTCTCCTGCAGCGGGATTCGAACCCGGGACATACTCCGTACCGTGGCGATCATACTCATATTTCTCGTTCTTGAACTTTCCCCCACATTTCGGGCTTCCGCATAACTGATTTGCTATGTTTAGTGTCCCAATGCTTCGAGTTGTCGATTAATTCAACCTCGTTCTGCGATATGCTAGCCTCATGCTTAGCTCAGATGGCAGAGCGACCACCCCGGTAAGGCGGTGGTCCCGGGTTTGACTCCTGCACCAGGGCAAAATATTCTTCAACTGCGAAGCTTTGTTTCTGAGAAACGCGCATGGGTTTCTCTTGTACCATCGTGCTACAGCAAGGTGGATGACAGTATTTCTCTTTCACCAACGTAACCATGTCCACCTGATTATAGTTGGCATGGTTCGAATAAGGGGTGCAACGCTCTAAAGGGGCCACTGTGGCCATAACTTTCTTGATGCAAATGTTTGCGTTTGAGCTTGTAATTAGCCAAAAGCTTTAGAAGACGGCGATTACAGTGCGAAACCAAATACTGGTGCTTCTTCATTTAGTGATGGTGTCATTTTCTTATTCATTGAATTCAAAGCGTTGCGAAATTTGATGTAAAACACGTGCTTTTCCACCTGCTTGCTAGTGCTACAGTAATAACTGTTTTAAGACGCAGTGGATCCATCAGGTAAGACGAAGATGATCTGACTACACACAGAAAGCACGATAAGATTATACACAGAAAATGAGTCTGATTCAGTGGATCTATGTTACCTTAACTCGGATATGAGTCCGACTAGTTTTGGAAGCTTTGTATGTCTTACGTCTATAAAATTAAATATAAAATTGAAATGAACATTATTCTCATCCTCTTACTGCGCAGACTGACCCTTTTGCCAGGCTCGTGCAAGGCACTCTTGAGGCGAGTCGAACCTTGAAGGCATTGGTACAATATTACGAAGAAGGAAATATACCAGATAATCCTGACGCCGTGTACCTCATAACCGGGTAGGAAAACGCCTAGGTATTTTTCGAATTTTTCTCGCTGAAAAAAAAGTCAAGCGGTGGTCCACGTCTGTAAGTCACTGTGTTGTAAATGTGAAAATAAGCGGTTGGCGCGTTCTTATGGGCGGGTAGTTCTGCTGTGAAAATTTGGATGCCGTGCAATATCAAGTATTTTTCGCGTTATTTTTGCAAATATTACACGAATTTTATATGTAATATTTATAAGAAAGGCAGAAATTGTGCAGGAAATACCCACAAAATGACAGGAATCATTTTATTGCATACGGAAACCTTTGGTTTTGCAATTGCCGCGCAACACAATATAAAGGAAGAAAGAGTGGGGTGATTCCTTGGGGCTTCTATCTTAGGAAATCACAGTGAGAGACAATGCGAAGGACGCTTGGAGCATTTAGAAGGCGCATGCACAGCGATTTTTACTTGATGTTCTTCGTTTAGGTTCGCCCTGTGATTGCAGGGTGGAAGAACTCGCCCAGCTTTCTGTTCGGCTAAGGAACTCTGCTAAGGAATCGAATTATACGTAAAGTGCTCACGGTAACAGTAGGCGTGATGCTTTTATACAATATTTGCACATGTTTTGCAGCTTAGACCTGTCCAGCGTAGAAGGTGGAGTGCTGAAGAAAAACGTCGCAGGTAAGCGGAGTGGCCGTGCTTTGGTTTGACCACTTTGTTATATAGTTAATGTCAGGCATGGTTAGAACTTTTGTATTCTGTGTAGAGGCAGCATTCCAATTTTGAATGTCTAGCGTTGCTTTGCATTTATTGTATACAGAGAAACAGCACCTCATCATTAGGCAGCCATATGATTCCTGGCCCTGCCGCATTGAAATCATGATAGGCCTCTTGTGTAGCGTATCCACCTATCTCCACTTCGTGAAAAATCAAGACCCATTTGAACAAACATACCGTTTGTTTACATACCGGCGTACCGTATGCCGGTATGCCGGTATGTATGTATACGGTATGTATGTACGGCATACCGGCATACCGTAGGCCGGTATGCCGTACATGCTGGCTTTTGGCCTCATTGCGACTACTGTTGACAGCACTCGAGGCGATGTCACGCCGGCATGACGCATCAACTGATCTACGCACAGAGTGTTTTTTATTCTTTCAGTTCACTTGTCATGTTCTTAATTCTGTTGTTGCTGCATCTCCGGCATTGCAAGGCCATCGAGATGTTTGTTCTACTGGGTCCCTTTTCACAATATAGAAACAATGAATGAATGAATGAATGAATGAATGAATGAATGAATATGAGGTCCATTGGGCTTCCGTGTAACCGCAGGAGATTCCATAGGCTGTAGTAATTTGTAGATTGTCGCCGTTCTATAGCGTCGAAATTAAACAATAGTGGTCCTGAACTTGAATACCAACTTAGCATATTAAGTACGGCACACATTCATGATAAGAAACGCGCTATTTCCTCGCTCTGCAGGCTGTCTTCAACAAATGCACAAGAAAATGGCGTCGTTATTTAGATTTGCGGTAGAAAATTCGAGCAATCAACAAAAACCTATTGGAAGTGCGTGTTTATTGACAAAACAATTTGCGACGTTCGCACTCTGCTGCCGAAATGTTCTCTTATTATGCGAACAAAATGAGAAGGTTAATTCTCTTTAAAGCTTTGGCACATGTTTATTGTTTTTGCTTATCAAACGTGTACTCTGTTCTTAATGTGTTCTGTTTATTTGGGAATATACCTTCCTTTTATCTTATGGTTTGTCTTCTTACTTTACGTTTTGTTTAACTATATTTTATGGGCTATAACTTGAACATCTACCACTGAGACTGCCCAGACAACACGCAAGTCGTTGGCTTATGCGGGCTGGCTACTGCTGTCCATATATGGCAATAAAAATTATTATTATTATTATTATTATTATTAACATGATTTACTAATCAACCTTTTCACTTCTTACTTTAGCGCACACATTACAGTATATGATGCCAATGTGTTCACAAGGCACATACACTTAGAATGAATGTTGTATATAGCACTAGCTTTAACATAAGCGCCGCAGAACTTGCGACAAAAGTGCACTGTTCAATTTACTGTTTTTCTCACAGATTGCATCTTTTTTATGCACTGATGCTCGATATAGCTGCAGCAACTTCAAGTTGGTTACTGCCGTTGCTCTGGAAAACGCTACACTGACGTCACATCACGGACATTTTGTTACCCGCAGGACTTGCATACGTCGGCGCTGTCTGCACTAAACACGGAGTCGCTGAGGGAGAAGACATTGCTACTTCTTACGACGGGGTGTACGCGATGGCCCACGAGTTGGGGCATACGTAAGTGGAGCAGCTGCTTAGTTCGAAAGAACGAGTGTGTACTGAAAGCCGAGATAAACTTTAGATAGAAAAGACCGAAGCTTTATTCACTAATCACGGTTGGGCACCGGCTGCACAAAACTTTTTTTTAACCAAAAGTTGGTCGTGCTGAAATTCCGCAGTGTGGTTTTGGCGTTTTTTCATGATACAGTGCCCATATCATGAAATACCAAAACACCAACCTCAACTGTCTTTAATGACATTAGGCCGTAGAACGTCAAGAGCTTAAAGAATTTGTAGAACTCGCGGCCAGCAAGAATAACGAAAGAAAACCGCCGTCCAATCACTCCGTACACATGGTTAACCAGTGACGCTGAAACGTGCGGCCCCGGTGTTAATCACTGGGTTAATTCTGACGGTTAATTAAAGTATTTCTGAATATTTAGACGGGCGGCATTGACATGTGTACTTGTTTGTCTTCCTCGGGTTACCACTTTTTCACCGGCTAGCAAAGGTTAAACGTTATCGATCAGCACAGGACGCGCCTGCGTGTATCGCAAGTTTCTCGAATGTTATCGATGGTTCTATCCGTCGTCTGTTCTCACCGAATCTCGTGTAATCTCATTGTATGCGCGACGCGAATTGTGTAGTACTTTCCGGAAGAGACGCGGGCACGAGCGATCATTCCGGAACCTTCGATGTCTTATCGCTCATGCCAACGCGCTTGCTCCGCAGATCAGATTTCGACGATCGCCGATTGTGTTCACCACTATCGTCGTTCTTTGAGTTTAACTTGCTTTTCTTTCTTTCGCGCATGCGCCTAGTGTTGTGCAGGAGGAGTAAGCGACAGATGGATGGACGGACGAAATCGGTTAGCCACATACAGCTTCGCTGTAGAAGGATGATTAAATAGCAGCGAAGATTTATTGGAGAGTGGCATTGTTGGGCGTCATTAACGCATACTACAAAAGCAACCTTTTAGTTATAAGAGCGTTCTTCATTTGTATTGGTGCCGTGTATGGCATGTGCTATTATTGTGACTCAGATTGTTGCTTTCAGTATTTTGTTTTCTACTATCGCCGTGTTGTGTGATATCGTTGATGTTCGCACTGTCGCTTTGGGAGGCCCTTTGCAATGTCATGGTGTTGTTTTGACTGCTATGCGATAACGTCCTCAAATGCGCATTAATTGTTCTGCTTTTTCTCGCACAAAACTATGCACAAAAATACATAGAACTGTACATGTGACTTTAGCACATGTTTAAGAGCCAAAGTTTAGCCCGCGCCATATTTGTGTGCCACCACCTCCTATCATGTGTCAATGAAAAAAAAATACAAGTGACCCATAATATTGTCATTCAGGTTGGGTGCAGAACACGACCTGACCCCCAAGTGTCCGTGGTCCCAGGGCTACCTCATGAGTTACGTCGACGGAGGAACGAATAAGTACCGGCTTTCCCCATGCAGCGAAGAACAGATAAGGAAAACTGCGAGGTAGGTTGTTGTAATATTTCGACGTTTGTGTTTCAAACCAGCGTAGCTAGCTTTAGCGAACGAAAGATGTCAGTGACCACAAAATAAATCTGCAGATTTCGCGCGATTCCTACTGCTCCGAACTCATTTACAGCGACAGCAGCATGCGGTTCCCAAAGGGGACTCCGTTATATTATGAACAAATTGTGATGATGATGATAATGATGAAAAAGATAACGCTCATGATTTTTATTGGCAACTTTCGTTGAAACAGAACGGCAACCAGCCGTCATCTAGGCTGCTTAATGTAGGATGGTTTTACTACATCTGTCGCAATCTAGCATTTTGCCCTATCTCTCCGCGATTCCTTCTTTATTCATTAAGGCCGTTATTCTATATTGTATAGTTACCTATGTCTGTAACGACTCTGGTTCCATCAAACTCTTCGCTGCTTTATTTCCACGAATACTGTAAATGTGTCTGGCTCATCTCGACTGCTGACCAGTTAATGCTTCCATCCAGTTTGAGTCCCAGCCTTCTGGAAAGAGAACGTTTCCTACTGGTCTCGCTAAGCGAATACCTTGGCATTCCATTACAATCTGCTGAGCCGTTCGTGATGTACACAGCGCCGTTCTCGTCAGCTACGCTATTGCCCGTTGCGATCTTCTAAATGCAGGCAGAGACGCGCCAGTGTCCTCGGAGTCTGGGTTGAGCGCAGGACACCGCCCATATTAATGAGTGCCTAAGCTGCGTGATAGTGTGATCAGTTCACAACTGCATATAGCCAACAGTTCGAATCCTAGTGGCGATGTTCGGCAGCTTTCTTTCTTAGCCTCACGGAAAGGGTTAAGCTCAGGATGTGGAGGTGGCCTTAAAGCAAGAGAGCGGCACTGCAACTACAATTTTCCATTCCACCAACAGTTGAGCAAAACACAAAGAATACTCAATAATATGGTGCAAGATCGAAATCGAAATGTTTACGGTATTTCTAATGGTTTGAATTGATGTTGGAAATACTGGAAGAAGTGGATAACTTGCGATTATTTATCCTTGATGGGACACCATCAGCAGCGGCTGATTGCAGTCACACGTTCGTTTATCATACCATTTGTTTTATCGCTTTTTCTTACCATTAAACTCAAGTTTTGTAACAGCGAATGTCTACAATTCCACTAGCACCTTCTGTTTGAATAGGCCATAATATTCACGACTTCTCAAGCACTGTGTCACCGTGTCCTTACTTCGTCCCACGCTTTCGCGCTGTTTTGACTTCGAGATATAAAGCTAGTCAGCTTCAACGCCTTCGTTGATTGAACGAATCAATCAATCAATCAATCAATCAATCAATCAATCAATCAATCAATCAATCAATCAATCAATCAATCAATCAATCAATCAATCAATCAATCAATCAATCAATCAATCAATCAATCAATCAATTTTAATTCCAGTTTGTACAAAACCGCATTCGTTCACTTCTAAGGGTCAACGGTATGTAAAGCCTCGTGCACAACGAAATGAATGAAAAGGAGTGTTGTCCTTTGCTTCCCCTTGCGTACGTGTTTTTCTTTTACGCCAGTATCTCCAAACCATGGATCCCTACCAACATTCTAATTTTCTGCCATTCTAATCGTTCATAAAGGGCATCACATCGATTTGATCGTTCAATTCACTCATGGTGCTGTAGAATGCAGTCAAACCTAGTTTTTTTTCTCTGTAGGAAGCTTTCAGCAACTTGTATAAGTGTGCTTTCCTCCACAAACCTAATGGAGCCACACAAAGAAGTTCCAGGCCAGAAAGTGCTTGAGGACTACTACTGCAGAAGGATCCTGAAGGAAAAAGCACACGGAAGGACGGTTACCCCAGTGAAGGTGAGCAGTTCAAAAATTAACTTTCGTTGAGTCATTTCTCCATAAACCACTTCAGATAGGGATTCATCTGAGTACTTATCTGTCTTACATCTTGTTTGTGTATTTTTATGTTCTTCCGTACAACTTCAACGCTCCCCTTCGCACAAATGTCGAACCAAATAGCCCAGCAGTTTACTATACTGAAAGTTTAACAGCACAGAGCAATCACAGTGCTATTTTGCAATCATAAGAACAAATTCATCGTCATGCAAATTAAAATCAACTAATCAGGTGACACTTTATCACTACTTTGCACTGAAACCTCGTCATAAAGCCTTAATACGACGCTATTGCATCATCACACTGAGGCCTTATCACTGCCTGGCTATTCAAGAAGTGCTTACATGTTGTAATAAGCCAAGATATCTCCTAAAGGAACACTCAGTCATCAACTATGATGTTTGAAATTGGCATCCACGCTATATGTAACAATATTTTCGAAGACTGCCATTTGCTATTTACCAGTAATCTAGGGTTAAAAGCTTAACATTGCTATAACCGCCCGTGGAATCTGTTTTGCCTTCTGTCCCAGGTGCAGTACTACCACAACAGTCATGAATTGAGCCAGGCGATAATGTTGCACAGCTCCACAGCAGTATCTTACAACTACTACTGCAATGATCCACTGTATCCTAAAATAACGGATATTTTGATGAGGTCAACTTATGCGTTTGTCTAACGACAGGTTAGCTGAAGGAAATCATCTTGTGGTTTTTAATATGCTATTATAAAAGGGGACAATATTTTAAATCATCCAGTCAAACCAATTTTATTTTCCAGTAGGCACGCTGAATGGTCATTTTGGGTTAAAAGCTACACAAGAAGCTTAACGTGTCCCCTAAAATATTTTACAAGACACAAGCTGTCAAACAACGTGTGTACAGTTCACAACAGTACGATATAAAGATAAATAAAAGCAAGTAAACGCTGGAATTCATGAAAACGAGAACGGAGACGAAATAAACGAAGCAGAACATTAATTTTGTACCTATGTTTATACTTTCAGACTTTGGAGCTTAGCAGCAAGTGTAAGATGTACTGTTGCTACATAACTGGCTATCAGAAAATGTGCCAGCAAGTGCGCATACTTGAAGGCATGGCTTGTGCCTACAGAAAGGTAAGTGTGTAGCTTATTTTGGAATGCGACACCCAGTAGCTTGGAACTATTCGAATTCTAGAGCTCACGCACAGCGAGTTCATGAATTTGAAAAATTCTACCCTGGCAAAAAATTTTTACGGAAACAGGGCATCCTGAAAAGCCATAAGGAAAATAAAAGCTACAAAAGCCGACATCTGAGGTCACTCTCAGCCGCTTCGTGTTCCGCCACATGGGCAATGCACATATTACGCAGTTTCGTCGAGTGAAAGCTCCCCTACCATTTTTATCTTGCACGAACCTTCATTCTCCTTATCGGCTTCTATATAATTGATTTGCCATATTCAGTGTCCCTGTGCTTCCAGTTGTCGAAAAGTTCGCCCTCGCGATGCGATCATGCTAGCCTCTTGGTAAACTCACATGGTAGAGGAACCCCCCCCCCCCCCCCCCCCGGAAAGTCGTTGGCCCTGGGTTCATTTCCCGCAACGGGACAAATATGTCTGTAATGTTTCTGCAATACGTACACGTAATGCGAAGACGTCGGATCGTTCCCCGGCTGCGGCAACTTGTTTATTCATCCACTTTTATTGTCATTAATTTATAATTTCTTTAATTCAATTAAGAAATACAAGTCACTTCCCCTATGTTTTCCTTGGTGTCTGTTGACTTCGCATGATATGAATTAATAAATATCGGGCCCCTCGGTTAACCCCTTTTCTTGTGATGCTTTAGTAGCAGCACTTTTGAGAAAATTAAATATTTTTTCTTCTTCTTTCAGACGTGCAGGAGAGGAGTCTGTGGATTTCACAACTGGAAATAGATCACGGTAAATAGTATGCTGCGTCGATGTCCTGTAAGGACATAGCCAGGAGTACGGCTTCTCGAGCAATAAATCATTAACAGCGACTTACCATCCAATTTGTATTGTTATTTCGAGGCTTTTTATCAATCACGAAATCCAGGAACAACCAGCAGCTAGCCTCCCAACTGCTGATTGACCTAATTCGAGGGCTTTGGTAGCGCTTCCATAATAAAGCTTACTTACTTGCTTGTTCGATTGGTTTCGATAGAGATATTCTTCAAGGTATGCAAAGTAAAAAAAAAAAATTCGGTGCTCTTCCAGTTTGTGAAGGATGACCAGTGAAGATACATACGTAGGCCCCTTAATGGCGAACTGCACCCTCGCCGCGGGTCGGCCCGGCATTGCCGTATCTTCGGGATCAGCCCACGTATGGGGAGTGCTTAACGCCTGCTTCACTTCCGCCGTGGGTCGACCTGGTATTGCACTATATTCGAGATCGCCCCACGTAGGGAAGTTTTTTGCTAACCACGCCAACAACGACACAAAAATTGCCTTGGACGGTAAAGGTATACATCTTCGCTGTAAAAGTGTCAAATAAAGATGCGTAGCTCTGTATTATGCGAATATTCCAACAATGTCGTTGCAAACTTATTTCCCGCTGTCGAACTAGTTTGCGTGGGCTCGTCTGAAGGCCTTGTGGTTGATATTGAACTCCGTGAACGCGTTAGCTTCATGGATTCATGGATTCCTGTCAACTTAGTGCTGATAATCATGCACAAACGAGAGAAATGTACCACAGGCGCAACATATTGTCACGATCGATGCAGAATACATTGGAGAGCCCAGCTGTAGGTGTAGAACGTTTAAGTCAGTTGCACAACCACCCCGGGAAATTGGCCAACAACTTGGTAGCTTTCCGTGTTGCTACAGCAATGAAAACTTTCTAAAGCGAAGCTTTATTTTTGCCTACTTTTCCGGATTTGGTGTAGTTACTGTCCGCTGAGTTGGTCAGTGTCGCGGCGAATAGGTTTGCGGAAATTTATAGGGTGTCCCACATGACTTTAGTCGAACTTTAAGGTTACGCAAATGCCACGTAGCTGGACAAATCCAAGGTAATGTTGTTTGCAGTCGCTTGGAGATACTCAGATTTCCTTGCATTCCGCTTAATGACATAATTAGTCTAAATTATTATTCAACTTCTCAAATATTGTTATTATATGAGAAGTGTCAATGAGAAAATTGACACTTTTTATACCGATACGGCTTTCTATGGCTCAATACGTGCTACATAACGGCGTTTTTCCAAGCATGAGAGGAGTCCGCGAATACGCGCAAAATGCCTCGAGTGGTCGGTCGGGCGGCAATATTGACCATTGTGGAGGACAATTGTGCACTGACAATTATGGTGGGCCTTGATTCTGAAGGAACGCTACCGCAAAACCTAATACTCGCAACGCCAGTCTTTATTGCCTTATAAACCAACATCCAATTACTAATTCCAATTACTCTTCGATAAGAGAAACTATATTCAAATACAACGCACAGCATTCCATTAACTTTATCTTTTCTTGAATCCGTGTTCACATATAACTACATTAAATTTGAGGACAATTACTACCTGCCCAATACATGGGACAAGTATTGGTAGGTATACATGCACAGACAAGCCCCACATGTACCTCTGTTACATAGACGACACAGTTACAATATGGGCACATTGCCAGGGCAGTCTGGATAACTTTGTAACATTATATTTTCACACTACTGTAAAATTAACATTGGCTTCTTCAATAGTGTGCACAAGCTTTCTGGACACTACAATATGTATTGACAATGGGACACTAAAGACAACTTTGGATAGGAAACTTTTGGCAAACAACAATGCCTAAAGAATGCAAGACACCATTCCATACATTGCAAATGAGGTATTTTCAATGGTCAAGGAACCGGACTATGTTGCATTTGTGTTGAAAAGCAAAGTACATAAAGACTCGAAAACCTTAAAGAAACTTTACCAATCAAGAGCCACACGAACCCTTTCTCAAAAAATCCCACACTGACGCAATGAAACTTCAGCAAACCGAGGTCCTCAAACACAGCCCTAAGATTACAAGAACACCAACGCTTTTCTTACTACCAAATTTTGAAGCACACTGCCAAACGTGAAAAACGTCCTTAATAAATACTATCCAGTTCTCATCAGCAACCAGAAAGTCAAGAGCTTTCCAGACCCGCCCAACGTAGCCTACAGACGCAACACTAATCTCTAGGACATTCTTGTACATGCCCAATTAAGGACAAAGACGAAGCCAACTTCCTGTGACTGTGGAAATCAACTGTAGTGTCCGCAAGCCGAGCACATTGGGCACGACTTGTGGACACTACAGCGAAGCACTTGAGCGCTAGCCTTTCGAATGCCAAACAGTTATCGTTCTGTACTACCACATAAGCTCAAGTAACGTGATCTTTCTCTAACTTCGTTGAGTGATTTTCATTTTATTTTTGACTGGTCGCGCTACGACTAGACACAATGCTGACAAAGTTGTGCAAGTGTTCTTGTCAACTACAGGGCTTGACTCACGTCAGTAGTGCGCATACTGTGCGTGTGATTGGATCTATGCAGATCTGCCTTCCTCTTTTCTTTTCATGGTTTTCTTTTATCCCTTACTCCCCCTTTTTTTACCTTTCCTCTACACGCGGGCAGGTGACGTGTTCCTTTCGGGAGGCCATTCCTAGCACTCTTCTCTGCCTGTGTACGCTGGGTGTTTATGTATGTTTATACGAATGACAATAGTAATTCAGGTTTGCTTAATTAAATGTTTATTTTGCTTAGCAAATAACAAATATCATGACCACTGCGCTAAGAAAGTCGCAGAATTAGATCGATAGATAGAAAGACCCAAATTTTATTTAAGCGGGTCCTACAGCAGTTATAGGATCTAGCTATGGCGAATGCAATACTTGTCAGGTACGAGTTACTTCTTCATGTACCCGCCCTTGGAACCCAGCCCTCCTCCAGAGCCACCATCGAGGCCTCCTCCAAGCCCTCCTCCAAGCCCTCCTCCAAGGCCTCCTCCAGAGCCCCCATCAAGGCCTCCTCCAAGCCCTCCTCCAAGCCCTCCTCCAAGGCCTCCTCCAAGCCCTCCTCCAAGCCCTCCTCCAAGGCCTCCTCCAAGCCCTCCTCCAAGACTTCCTCCAAGACTTCCTCCTAGGCCTCCTCCAAGACCCCCTCCAAGACCTCCTCCAAAGCCACCTCCATAGCCTCCTCCTAGGAGGCGAATGCACGATGGCTCGAACACTTGGTACTTGGGAACTCCACCGCAGAATATGTTGAAGATAAAGTCGCAGTAGTCGGCGCGCTTGTGCAGGTGTGACGTACGACGCCACATAGCGCATCCATATCCTGCCGGAAAGCAACGAAAGGTTATATGAAGTACTCGAAACGATGCTTTGTCCAAACGTTTCTTAGAACATCACGAGATTTTATGTTGGTTTCTTAATATAGTTCCACTTCAGTTCCAACTCTACGTGAAAAACTTATGAAAACATTTTCGAGCTATATAAAATGCATTTCCCTTAAAATCACAAAATATAAACAATGGCGTTACATACACTTGAACTTGAAATATGTGGGACACGCAGACTTGGTTCTAGTTACACGTGTGTGGAAGATTGTTCCAGAAAATACATAGGTACAGACATTCTGAGCACTGTTCTAGTTAGCAGTGGCTATTTTACTGCAACCTATAGTGGGAGCTTTAATGAAATGAGATTAAGGCTGTTGAGAAGAAGCAGAGACATCTCAAGGTTACGTTTATTTATTCTGCGGTGAGCCTTGCAAGATAGCAATACGTGGAGTGAAGGAATTATTCTGTAGAAGCTAGGTGTGCCTCAATAAAGTGTAAACACAAATCCACTAATTAAAGGTAATCATTTCGTGTAATATAGGTTGAAGAATAGCGAGCTATAGGGTTTTGTACACTGCTGTGACGTTGAATGTTTGTGCGATCCTTTTTCTTGCTTTTCATACATGATTTTCAGGATATTTTGACGCATCCATGTGGCGCCAGCTAGTAATTTTCACTTAGATGTACAATCAATAAATGAACAGCATCAAGGAAAGATGATTGCACTGGACCAAAGGAAGGCCACAGGTTTGAAAAATATCTAATGAAACACATTGAATCACACAGTGAGGTCGCAGAAAGGCCCTGAACACAGCTCGAAAGAATTTTCTGGGTAAGAGAAATGTCCGCGTGAAACTCTGTCAGCGAAAGGGACAAACACACGAGCTCAATCCGAGTAGGACATAGAGCAAGAAGGGCATTGCTTACGACTTCATGGTCACGTATTTATTATGATCTAACCATTACTAATCATAACCAAATCGCCTATCTGAGGACATTTTACAAGATATCGACAGTTTTCCGTAAGTTCTCCATGTAAGCCCGGAATTAATCTCTAGTGTGCTACACACGAAAATCGTCACGTCACTTATCTGGGCATTTAGGTACATTGTCGCAGAACTTACCGTTAAGAGCGTAACGATAGCGTCCGATAAAGCAAGTGCTGCAATCTTTGTAGATCGCATGTTGCTGCCACTCCGCGGGACCTGAAAGATACAGGAAGAAGGAATACATTTTATTCATGTATCGAGAAAACTGCGCGACACAGTCCTGCAAGTATGTGTAGCTGATTCTGACATGCCAGAAAAATTTCGAGCACTGCAGCACCTTCGTGTATGTACATAGTCTGTGTGCTGGTGTTTCGTGTGATGCTCTAAGAAAGTTAGCTTTGTACAGAGCAGTTGTTCGTCGGCGCTCGCCTGTGCTACATAATAATGAATTTTCTCATTCAAACCTCTAGCACTCTTATATTGCTGAAAAAAAGAAGAGGATAAATTAGTGCATTGTTGAGTAAGCGCTTCAGCAAAGTAAGCTACAACTGCTATAGTGGCAGAGTTCAATATTAAAAGGCAAATATGCCAAAAACAGCAGGTTTTTGACAGGCAAGGAACAGTATACCTAATAATCATATTATTATGCTCCTTTGTGTATATTTCTATCCCACAACGATATTTCTTTGGCGCTGTTGCAGGTGTTTCATTAATTTAACGACGTGTGTTGTGCGAATTCCCACAAACGACGCTTTGAATGTACAAATTTTGGCTCGTAGAAAAGCACTCGGGAAGCAGTGTGACATTGTTGAAGTATCCTTCGGGAATCCTGCTGAGTGTTGCAAAACGATACTGGTCGTGATACGGTATGACCACTTTAGGAGCATGTAATGAGGATGGTTACCAATTATCTACGCATGACGAAGCAAGAAGCTTGCCAGCAAACCATGCTTGTAATTAGGGTCCTTGCTTGCCATCGTAAGTGAAACCTAGCAGGGTATCTGCACGTAAGGTGAACTAAAGGTTACGATTACTCTGTGCATGGCAGAAAAAATCATACCGGCGACTAAAGGACTGAACCGAACCAGCGCGCAAGTAAAAGAATGACTGATTGATCAGCATGATCCTTAATATTCCTATTGATATGTTATGCTTTCAGTGCCACTTTATTTAGTTTACTGAATGAAAAACGCTGGCCTTAGGTCACTGAAAAAATATAGTGTATAGAGCCTGTTGTGACGTCCTTAAGGAACTAGTTCCTACAATGTGTGTTCAGGTCGTTGTAGTGGGATGCAGCTATAGCAACTCGGGATTCATAAATTAAAAACAAAACAAATTAAAGAACCGGTGACCAATGTCAACTTGAAAAGAAAGGAACTAAGCTAAATATCTTTGGAGACCTGAATGCTTACGCATTCGATAAGTATATCTTTCACTTCCGTGTTTACTTACCATTGTTCGGATAAAAGGTGTACAAGTTCCTTGCCCAGTATCCTGGTGTTGAAGAGAGAACATAACTGCCGACACTGGAAAAATAACGTAATTCAGTCACACCTTGTTTCGAGTATAAGTTCATGACGAAGTCTTTTGAGCAGTCAATGCAACATGTAATAAACATTTGATCACTTCTATGGCTTGTATTTCTCTGTTTTAAAGCTTATGTACACTTCGGCTTCAGCAGTTTAGTTGGTCATAGCCCCTTATTAAAAAAATATTTTCCTGACTAGATACGCTTTGTTATTGGCTTAAAATCGTGATTCGCTAATTTTTTTTCTTACTAACATTTCTAGCGCAAGATGGCTTTATTGATGCGGGTCCATATCATTTGCGCGGCTTTTAACGTCTGAAAAGGTGAGCATCATGCGGCTGAAAGTTCTTCCTTTACAAAAATGCATTGCAATATATTTTACACAATTTATGGAGCAGTGCAACCCAGTTAAGAGGCGAATCACATTACTATTCTCATTCATACTTTAAACACTTAAAAATAAAATTGAAAATACACTGACCGTCGCCGAAGGTAAAGGAGCAACAAATAGTAAAGTTGGGTGATGTACCACTGAACAAGAGGCTTACACGAGGTAGCATTCAAATTACCAATTTATGCAGAATTGAATTGATTCGAAGGCACTGGCTTGTACCTTTTAGCGTAACTGAGAACAGTTCATGACCCTATGGAAGTTCTCATGGCGTAAACCGAACTTTTTTCAACTTTCCACAGGCTGTCGCACATATGATGCAAGAAGCTAGATTTGCATCATAGTCTTTGCATAGAGCGTTAAAAATACTGTAAAGGAGAGGCTGAATGTTACAAGTGTATAAACAATGCTCCGTGGGGAGATTTAAGAGTGATGCATGTTTTTCAGAGAAAATGTCTTCGAATTCTATCGTAATTTTGATTTCCGAAAGTAATTTGCAGTGCGGCGTAGGCCGTATTTGTCCGATAAATAAAAATGTGATATTGTGCGACCATGCCTGCCAACAATTGCCACTAAAACTGAGGAGTGACGTAAAGTAAACGTCTACGCTTGATCAAAACAAAATTAAATTATTTGGTTTTACGTGCCAAAACCACGATCTGATTATGAGGTACGTCGTAATTCGGGACTCCGGACCATCTGAGGTTCCTCAACTTCCACCTAAATCTAAGTGCACGGGTAGGTTAGCATTTCGCCTCCATCGAAATGCGGCCACCATGGCTGGCATTCGATCCCGCGACCTCCATGCTTAGCAGCCCAACACCGTAATCACTAAGCAGCCACGGCGGGTGATCAAAACGAAGAGGTAGGGTGTATCGTGCACTATACGTGTGTTTTGGTTTAGTACAATATTGCATACTAATGTTGATTGGATACAGCTTGCTAGATTGCAGGAACCTCAAAGTAGGCGGTAATCATCAGCAGCTCACCTACAGTCAGAACTGCAATTAATCCATTGCTTTAGGGACTGAATACTTCTGATAAGGAAAGTGAATATTCTAGAAGATGCACAAACGCAGTGTTCAGTATAGAACCATGCTTCCACGAACCCCTTTGAATTGATTAAATGATATCACGAACCGGAAACAACTTGTGCCTTTGTTTTTTAGTCATCAGCGGGGGCTAAAACATGGCTTCAAAACATTAACAACCTGTACGCCTGCCCGAGATATGCATCATTGCCTTTGTAGAAAGCGTCCGTTTAAGCTCTGAAACTGTTTGCACTGTTTATACCCTCGACAACTCGACAATAGATTCCGTCTTATGTTCGCCAAAATTCTTACACTGATCCACATCCGCGTCCGGATCCGTCCTGGCTCCATGAGAATCTGGCTGGGATGGTGAAGTTCCTGAACGGTCCAATTCTCTCGTACAACACGCACCTAGCGTCTCCACCGTAGTATGGGTCGATGGGGTAGTTTCTCTTCACCATGACCCACTTGCCATTACGGGGATAGCACTGCGTCGCAGAAAAGGGAAGTTAGGCGCGGTTGCACGAAGAAAATGAAGGGAAAACGTGTCTTGACACGTTGTTACCATATTTTATGTTGTTCGCCCAACCTGCAGGTTTAAGGCAATCGCAGGTGCCGCTACTCTCTGCCGGTGGGGCTTCAGAAGTGTGCCGATCAAATTAACCTTTATTTCCTATCAGAGAAAAGCTGGACGGCGTTTTTAAATAAAAGCCACAACGTTATACTGACGGAGCCCAAAATACTGACATTGCCGGAGCTATAAAAGGCACGGTCTGTATTCACAGCTCACACGGACGATTGAATTGTTTAGCGGCTGATCCGTTCGAGTCGTTATCTTGCGTAACCAAAATTATATACTTTTTGTGCCAGGGACTCATCTTTAAGATTCACAGTGTAAACCATGCAGTCCACAAAAAGTTTTTATTAGCGCAAACTGCTAAATATGTCGGCCTAAACAATAAGCCCAACTTTCAGGCCGGGAAATAAGTATATATACAGTATTTAACAGAACTGAAGACAGCCGGCTTTGATCGCGAATCATTCAGAATGCTTTTTTTGAATTTCTTGCAATTAAAAAAAGAAACTAGTGGCCGGGTGGACATTGGGTGGGCAGGATATCCCACCTGCTAGTGGGAGGTTACTGCCTTGTTTTTTAGTTTTCTATGCATAAATAATGCCACGTACTGCACGAACGTTTTTATATTCCGTGCGAAGTAAAAAAGATAAAACTGTTAATGTCTGTGGGCTCACCAGGTGCCGTATTGTATTTAAATCGGGACTGAACAGCACCCCAGAAATGGAAGTAGGCGCTCTGCACCAGCGAATGCGCTCTATATTACGACTCATAATAAAGAGGTGTGTTTTCACAAGTGATTGGAAACATCTTGTGCACATAAAATAATCGCAGGCGCGGCATGGAATGCTAGGAAACAGGGACACGAGACAAATAATGTGATACTACACGGCACTCTGTTCTACTCTGTGTGGCCCTTATCTTCGTCACCTAGCGCTTGTATCACACCATGGCCAAACAACACGTCCACTGCAATGTGTTTCTCGCAGAAAATGTTATGACACTTGCTATCACAAAGTACGAACTCATGCTTCTGCAAAGCTGAGACATTACCTACATTACCTACATGAATTAGCAGTGGCGGCAGCGATAAAACACGGAGCTTCAAGTTTTTACATTTCGCCTTTCGTAGGTTGGAAATTGTTATTTCTGCCACAGCTGCTTTCCTATTAGATTTGCTGCTGCTGCCACTCTCTTTGAGAGTGCCGTGTGGTACTCTTGACTTTCTACTGTAAGCAGCCCCGACGTTATGGAAGAGCTGACGAATGCATGCCAGGAACGAAGGTAAATGAGCAGATCGCTCGAAAGAGAATTCCTGAAAGAAAACATAGATGTTCACAATTGAACAGATTTTTTCAGCAAGCGCTTTGATGGCATTGTGTCCGAACTGAGTGCCATCAAGAAAGAAAATGCCAAAATCCGAAAGGAAAATTCTGTGCTGGCTACTGAATGCAGAGAGCTGAAAAAGAAAGCCGCACTTGAAAATGAAGAAAAACTAACACAGTTAGAACAGTATTCTCGAAATACGAACATTGACAACAAATGGGTGCCAAAGCTTGTGTAAAATTCTGGAGAACATTGGCAAGACGATCAATCAACCAGTTTCCAAAGTGTGCCACAGGGTGCTCACATTCTGAGCAATCGGACCTCATTGTTCAAGTCCTCACGAGGTCAAAGCGCGGTGCTGTATTTGAAAAGGCAAGAAAGGCGCGCCTTTCTACAACCGATCTTGGATACACAGAACAGTTTCCGGTATTTGTTAATGAGCCCCGAGCTAAAAAAGCTTTCGGGGTTCACGATTGTGCGAAAGAAGGAAAAGGGCTGGCGCTTCGCCTGGACGAAAGGCGGAAAAATGTTCGTAAGAAAAACTACATCGTCTCCCACACCATGCATCTGCAAAGCGCATGACCTTGATAAAATTAATTAGGTAGCACCGAGTGCGCTTGAAGCACCACTCATTTCCGCGAAATTCTGTGATTATATTACACCTAGCCATGCAGCTGCTTTACCTACGAGATGTGATAAAAACTTGTCGTTTTCTCAGGAACCAACCGTTCTCTCCCATTAAATGAATTCTTGTCTGTACTCCCTCAACACTGCGCATAAACTTTCTTTGTCGCCTATTGTATTTCTTTCATGTATTGTATTATCCACTCCTGCTATAGCCCGAGCAGGGGCTGCAGAATGTGTAAATAAATAAATAAATAAATAAATATAAATGCTCAGTCAGAGAAATAAAGAAGAACATATTCTTGCGTTCCTTGCCACGCTCGCTTTTAAGCGCGATGCATTAATGGTCACGAAAACGTGGTACCACAATACCATAAATGTTCACAGGTGTCCAGATTACACAACTCCGTTTTTTTTAACCGGCCATCAAAAACAGGAGGATGCATTATGGTGAGGGCCAAAATGGAATTAACTGTCACCTAGTGGATTCTTGTTCTCATGTGACATGTGATTAGGAAGTGTTAAGTGTCCGATTCTCTGATTTTATTGTTGCTGTTTTATACCGACCGCCAAGCGGAAATGTGCATAATATTTTTTTCTTGATTACTGCTTAAGATGGGTTAATGGCACTCGTTCTAAACTTATATTTGGAGGTGATTTGAAGGTAGAGTTATCCAAGAGTTATGTACAACAGCAGGGATAGTGCAGACTTTTAAAACTAAACGGGTTTCATAATAACTCTTCCTACCCGTATTTAGAGGGATTTATCTAAGCTACTCGACAAACTTATTAATAATATCGAAAGCACGCAGGTAGTGTCGAGTATAATTAGCGCACCAATTAGTGACCACCTAGCAATATGTTTTTGACAAGCCGTAGTTTTTCTTACAAACACACTACGCATCACATTAGAACAATCAACGATATAAGTTCGAGCACTTTAGCCGCTTTTCGTAATTATTTTCTGATAAGCGATTGGTCAAACGTTATACGTACTATGATCTTGGCTAGTAGCGCGAAGTGAACACGGACACAGAAAGGAACAGACAGGACGAGCGTGTTGTGTCCGTGTTCACTTTGCGCTACTAGCCAAGATCATGTTACCGTACCCACTCGCCCAACTGTCTATCCTTTTGCATTATACGTACTAAATGACATCGAGTAGCCCACAATTTATTTTTGAAAATACTCGAAGTTGTTTAAGACAATACCTCCCTTTTGAAGATACTTCCAGTTCCCGTAAATGTAAGAAGCCATGGGTTACGAATAAATACGTACGAAGAATAAACTCTATAAAGCCTTCCTAAATAACGAAAGTCAAGGCGCATTCAAATTATTTAAGGCTCAAAGAAACTGGGTTAATAATCTTTGCTCTGCTAAAGAAGGTGTTATTTACATAACCTGCCTGATATGGATGTAATAAAAAGCCGGATGTTGCATGGAAAAGACTTAATGAACTTCTAAATCACCACGAAATGGAAAAATCGATCACTCAGAAATCATTTCTGGTAACTGAACTATTTCCGAAGTTGACCTAGTTAATACATTCAATGATTATTTTACGTCTCTGTCAAGCACCTGGAGTTATAGCCCACAGTGCTTGCGGTGCCTGGATGCACCCAGAAAAGATAGTGCTTTTCTTGCTCCAACTAGTACGAATGAAATAATTACTCTTTTCATCGCTTAAAACATCAACTGCTGTGATACCGATGACTTGCATATGCGACCAGTCAAAGAAGTCTTGGACATCATAGCCCCCATATTAAAACACGTTTCTAACCTTGTTTTATTGCTTGGAAATTTTCCGGAGAAGTTACACAAGGCTAAAGTAATTGTTTTATATGAATGTGGGAACGCAAATGAAGTATCCAACTACAGGTCAATGTCCCTATTTCCCGTGTTTTCGAAAGGTTTGGAGAAGCTAATACCCAAAAGGATTATTTATTTTCTTGGAAAACATCATATTGTAACAAATGCACAGTTTGGCTACCGGAAAGAGTTTTCTATGCAATAGGCTCTTTTATTACATAAATAAATTATATCAGACTCCTTTGAGCGTGAAATGAGTACACTAGGCATATTCGTACACTATTCGAATGCCTTTGATAGCATAAATCACACTACATTAGTCAAACAGTTCAGCTACTATGGTTTCCGGGTGGTATCTTTGGATCTGTTAAATTCTTACCTTAAACATCACGAGCAACAAGTATATATAAAGCAACACGTTTCAAAAAGAAAGCAATTTAGTGCCGATGTTCCATAAGGAAGCATTTTGTGGCCACTCATGTTCTGCCTGCATATCAGTGACGTAGGCATAACTGATAATTCCGCACAATTTATAATGCACATTGCATCATGGAGTACTGACAAATCACAGAAAGTACGCGCTGTTAAAAGAAAAGGTGTGTTGCTGAAGCCTAAAAGACTGCAAAATGGATGCTCAGATAGAATTATATTATAAAAATTCACATCTTTAAATAGTCCCTTGCGTTAACAGTCTTGGAGTCTTGTTTGAGGAAGATATCATGGAATAAACACACAGAACTGATTACACGAAAAATTACACGAGTCTGTGGTATACTTCACAAATGCAAATTTTACTGGCCAAAAATATTAAGCTTCCTATTTGCAATATTTTGCTTGCGTCACATATAATGTAGTGCCATTTAGTGTTGGGCACGATTACCCTACCATGTATATATGTCCGTTGCCTCCATATAATAAAAAAGGCAATTCATGCCATCATGAATTTCCCGCATAACAGTCACACTGAAACACTTTTTTCATGAATTAAACTTAGTTACTTCACCTAAGTTGCACAAAAACATATTTGTTGAACGCTATGAAGCAGCCTTTTCCAGGAAAAATATCTTCTTTTCTAGCATTTCTTGTTTCAATGAAGAAACAAAAACAATGTGCTACTCGCCTTATTCAAGAATGATAACTACCGCGAACTCGAAGCAGCTGCACAAAACAGGTGTTACGCTACTTATTGCCATGCCATTTACCCTGCGTTTGTGTACTTTTGCTAGTAAGCTGCTTGCAATGTGTGTATATATATACATGCACATCAACATAGGTGTATTGTTGTATTCGTCTGCCTGTAACCAGAACCTATCAAGCGATCGCATTTCGGTCTTATGATTGTCAGCTACACTTCCTTTAAGCATGAAATGCTGTTTTCTTCTGTATTGCTATTTCTCTTCTTTTTTTCTTTTTTTCGTCTTTAAGTTTCTTCTTTGAGTTGCACTTGTCTTAGATTATCTCGCTTTACTATATACTTGACGACTGACATAGCCCCTTTTGTTGATACGCATCTGTTTTTCTTCTGTTTTTGCTATGTTGCTGTGGTAGGCAATGTATTAGCTCTGCGGTTACCTTTGCCATTCGTCTGTGCCATGCTAAAGGGACGGTGAGCCTCGCTGTGGCGTTTAGTCCTAGCCGTCAGCATGCTTCGGATTGCGATGTTGATGTGATTTAAGTGATTTGATATTTATTTGATGTGCACAGTATAGAATATTGCTTGACATGTATTTTATATCGTGGGAACTGTCCTCTAATTTCGCCAATAGAACTGCACTTCCACATATTAACGCGGCATAGTGTACTAACATACCTCCTTACAAAGTGTCGCAGCAGAGACCGTTCAGATGTCAAACGCCGTTGTCCTGTGCTGAGAAACATAAGTAGTTCTACTCGTTATTTCTCCATTGCAACTTAACGGGAACGTTTTTCTCAAGGACTTACATTGGAGGGATTCTGGTATCTTTGCAGATCTCTTCTCAGTTCTGGATAATCGGACCCCTGGGCGAATTCCAGCCCAAGCTGCAAGGTGAAAATGGCGACAGTTGCCAACAAGATACTCGAATACGACGTCATTCTTGCTTGTGGTCCCAGCGCAATGACGAGAACGCATCTTCGGGCGCTTCCTTTTAAACGCACTGCTAGGCAAATCGAGACACGGAAGGAGATGATTGTGTAACGTGCTTCAGTTCTGACGACTTCAAGGTGCAAGATAGAACAATGTCAGTAACCGCATGCTGACAATATGTCTTACGAACAAAGAAAACTGTCGAACAACCTTGCCAGTGACCTAACCTGTTCTTGCACTTCTTATTGTAAGCATATAGTTCCCTTGTTTTCAAGCACGTGGATCACAGCTGTCGTTAAGATTTAGACTCACAGTAGGTTATTTGCCTATGAGATATTCATGATTATTATTTGTGGCTTTCACTGTATCTCAGGCTTTCACAGCGAGTAGTTTGACGTGGCTGTCCTCTGCAGCAAGTCTATGCACTGAGAAAGTGTGGTCCTTGCCTTTGTTTTGTGTGTGTATGCACTTTTTTTTTCGGTGATATATTATGCCTAAAAAATGTGGCGTGACTGACAGAAGAAAAAGAAAAGCCTATCGCGATCCTGAAAGGCTGTTTTCAACGTGATACAATTACAAGGAAATGACCTTACAACAAATTTATTTATTTATTTATTTGTGATGCCTCAAAGTACACAGTTGTACATTGCAGAGGGGAGGGGCGAAAATACATTCCAAGAGTAAAAATACTGGATTAGTTCTAGGAATTCACAGTGCCGGGAACAAAAAAGCTATGAAAAAAACTAGTAATACATTCAGAACAACCAAGAAAGATACTTACATAATATGAAAATACAGAAAGAGTACACTTTACTAAGCAGACAATGTACACGTGTAAGTACATAATTATGCCATTTGCCACCATACATTATTTATGTTGATTAGTGCATTCTTAAAAAGTGTGGGGTCACTGATGCTTACTAATGATGTAGGTGGTTTATTCCAGTCGATTGAAGTCCCAGGAAGGAATGATTGTGAGCACGCGACGATGTTATGACGGGATACGTTAACTTTATGTACGTTATCACGACGAGCCAAATAATAAGGCGCAGGGTGGATCCAAAGAGGGCGAAGAGATGCGCTGTGGTAGTAGACTTTATGAAAAAGGGAAATGCGTGATTCCTTTCTGCGAGGAGATAATGATGGGATTTGAAGGGTGCTCTTCATTAATGTAACACTAGCAGTGCGATGGTAGTTAGCTAAGATGAAACGAAAAGAGCGATTCTACACTGATTCAATTTCTTAATTAATCTGATCTGATGAGGATGCCAAACAGATGAGGCATGTCCTAATTGGGGGCGGACGTATGTTGTGTAGAACAGCCGTTTTAATAAAACATGTGCAAGCGAAAAATTTCTCCTCAAGTGTCCTAAGGAGCGGTTAGCTTTAGGTATTAGATATTGTACATGCTGCTTCCAAGAAAGATCGTTTTTTATGGTGGTACTGGCAAGCCCGGTTTTCATTTAGTGCGATAGCAATTATATGGACACTTCAAGCGAGTTTATTGTCGTCGCCGTCGCCGTGAGGTTCTCTATAAAGACCAAGGGCGATAATGCTGTCACCGCGCTTTACGCTGTATGTGCGAGTGAACACGTGCGAAGGGAGCCACAGTGGTGGAAAGTGCGGAGGAAGCGCGCCATCTTGCATCGCGTGCGAGGCCCCCAACCTTGCGAGGGGGGGCGCTGCATTCTACTCCGGCTGCAACTGTGCATGTGGTGGCTGATCGCAGTCGCGTGGCCGTATCTTGAGAGCGATCTGCGTTTGGGGCAGTCTAGGTGCACCGGCAGCTTGTAGCTTTGTGCGTGCTGCTTGTTATCGGCGCTCTCTTTGCGTTGAAGCGATAGATAGAACGAATGTCGCTTCGCTCGCTGCCGCCGCCTTTCCTCACACCAGCGTTTCGATAGCGAGTGTCCGCGGTCATGGAGTGGGACGTGTTCATGTTCTCTGTGCGCACTGACATCATGCTTGTTAATTTAGTTGGCATGCGAATGTTTACAAGTTGATACGGCCGATAAAATCACTATCCTTACTTCGTATGGCGGTCTGCTATTTTGCTGTCGCAAATCGATGCTTCGCCATTCGGGCGAAACTGCGACTTTTATTATAACAAGAACGGTACACATTGTATTGCATATGTACTTTGTACAACACAAAACAAGTGTGAACAATTCAACGAACTGGTATTTATTCACAGCTAAATGAAGAGCATAAGAAAAAGAACTATGCGATCAAGAAGTGTCGGATGTCCATTGCCAATGAGCTCATTGGGAGGCGGATGTCTAATGACCCTTCAAAGACTTCCCAATCCCGGCAAAAACGTTCGCAGGTATTCATTGTATTAAGTCCTTGAAACTTGATCAACTACCTAATATTTGAAAATTTCAAGCTGTGCATATTAGGTGTTGTCTGACTTTGAGAGTCTTCATGTTACTTGATAATAAGTTACAAAGGAACGGCGCTGAAATCTGACGAAGACGAAGAGAGGCATGTGATTCAAATTTAAATGTATGTGAGAAAATGTTTTATTTTTGTGACCGTCCTTTTGTTGAGTATCTTGCTGAGTTCGCTTACTGCAACAGGGCACGCCTGTGATAAGCGAGCTTCAGCATGAACACTGTTTTGCGCGTACTATTTTACCTGTTGATATCATGCCACAGGGAGTAGGAGGGCCACTTTAGGCACAAACATGCCGTGGTAATGACGTATTAGTATTACAGAAGACCATGTCTGGGGTCTTCAATGCTGGCGCATGCAGCTTCGCGAAACTCGACGCACATACAAACACGGCAACAAAATTACGGAACAAGAAAACGTTGACTTGTTATTTTACAGGAGCATATTTCTGGACAGGGTACAGGGTTCAATATACCATGTTTTGTGATATTGTAGAAAAGGTGGTAGGTGGTGTGTCACTGTTATCTCTCTGTAGCACACAGTGTATGCATAGACGATATTTTGGGCAGGCACACAACTAACACGTTCAAGCACTTAGATCTTAGATCATAGTTTAGAGTAGATATTTATATTATAAATATGAAGAGAATCGTCATAAAAGTATTGTTCCGTGTTCTCGCATTTTAAGTGGTCAGTAAGGCAAAGTAACTGCCGTGAAATTATTTGTTGAATTTACCTCATTACGCACGATGAACCACAAAGCGCGGCTAGCAATGTGACGTAGTGCCCCTGTGACGTAGTGAGGCGGCGTGAAACGAAGCTTGCCTGTATAAAAATTTCTAGCAACAACTTTTAGACTGTCTTTATACTATTGTTACTAGAGCCTACCAACAGACAATTGAAATCCTACGAACTGTCTTTATACATCCTAACAACGCTCTAGTAACACCCTCGAAACAATTGGTCACCAACTCCCAATAGAAGCATGTTCATAGGATGACTTTAAGCTTCCTACCAATTTCATATGAACGTTTGTCTTTATGCGCCCTAGTAACATTCTTTCAAAAGAATTATGTTCATATATCTTCTGCCAACTTCATACCAACCACCTATTACATTCTTCCAATTGAAGAATGTTTGTAAACGTTCTGCTAACTTCCTACCAATCCCCTATTAACAAGCCTTCTTTATACGCCATATTAGCATTCTTCTGACTGAAGAATGTTTGTAAATGTTCTGCAGCTCCCTACTAATCACCTATTAACATTTGTCTTTATACACCCTAGTAACGTCCTATCAAGAATTGGCCACGGTACTTCAACTGACGTCTTACTATCCCCTTAGTAACATTTGTCCTACATACGACCTAGTAGCATAGTGTAAAAATTTGTCAGTATGTGTGAACATGGTAAAAGGCAGTAGGCAACCTAGAAGGTGCGCGTACATGGAAAACATATGCAAGTTTGTACTAAAAGAAGTTTATTCACACAAAAACATTTACGCAGAAATGTGAGAAAAGTAATAGAAAAATAATAAAAATCATAAGTAAATAATGACTTAGTTGATTACGGCGTGGCAGCTGTCGCATAATCTCTAGCAAGCATAGATTATAAAATATTTTTTACACTCAGAGCTGATGTCTGTGAGAATGTTGGCAGAGTGAACCCTGAGAAGAAACAAGACAGTCAGTGTTGCCATCATGTTCAGGTTAGCACTTCACATATAATGGTATAGGGAACATCTTTTTTAACAAGGTTCACGTGCAAATTCACAGGAATTCTAAAAGTGTAGCCGTCATCCCTGTTTACTTGCAGAGGAAATGGCAAAGAGGGGGACATATTGCAATGCATATCCTTTGCTTTGTTGTGTTCACTAAGTGTTATTAAAATTAAGAAAGTGTGCAAGGTCATTTCCACGAAAAAAAGGGAACAGCCGAAAACTATTTTTATAGCCCCCGAAGTTGTGGCCTCAATAATTTCAGTTTCCCAAAATATTTTTTTAACCAGTTATCTGAATAATAATTTATTCACTCAAAAAATCAATTACATGGTTCATTCATGGTCAAATGTGTAGCGAGCACTGTAGACACGGGCGCAGAGAAGGTGGACACGCGAGCGCTTATTCACAACTGTTTATTTTTGGAAAGACACAGAACGTAAAAGTGCCAGTTAGCTGCAACGAGCATGTGCAAAACGTGTCATCCATTTTTGTATAAAGAGATTACAGAGCTTGAAGCAGTATTCAAGAATACAAATTCTTTGTCAGTGATAGCAAGCAATGGCTGACTGATCTATATTTAAGCCCGCCTTATTATATGGAACCCTGCTGTAATTTAACGGGTTCGTTTATTTTCACTCGAAAACAAATTGTCAGTGTCAAAAAATACCGGTACACAATGACATAGGCTGCAGTGGTTAGACAAATGCGAATGATTTTCTTTCACATTCGCGCTTGTCTAACCAGTGCAACCAATGTGAATCAGTTCCCTGAAACATTTGTTATTGTGAACTGTGAAACTATACGCTCAATCTATCACTATATCTCATCCTGTACAGCGAGAGTAGGAAAATGCAAAGAAGGAGTTCATGATCAGACAATATTTACCAGACATTAAGTCATTGCGACCACTGTGAAAACGAAGTATTTGTACGCTTCGTGTTTATAGCAACTTCAAGCGAACCGCATGACGCAGCATAGTTGAAGTATGTAATAAAATTGTTCTTAAAACATTTCACGTCATTACAGTTCGCGCTAGAATAACGCGCCAAAATGCGGCATCAGAAACTGAAATCAAAATAACACCAAAATAATATGTTCATGAAAAATGATGGAACCGAACATACCTTTTATTATAATTTGGAGACAGACAAAACTTCGGCGCAGTGCTGCCTTTAGGAACAGCTGTTCACTATTTGTGCCGTTTAAAACACGGACAGTGCCAACATTAAACCACTTCACACGACACTGCATTGCAACTGGCAGAGAAGTTGCAGAAACGTTCACATCACGGAACGAAGAAAGCACCCTGGGCTTCGCAAACACGTTGCTGGTTGGCTTGAATCGATGAATCAGCCACAACACAGCATAAACATAAACAGCGGCACAAATAGCTACATTGCTGCTACGATACGCGACCAAACACCTACACGCACCGACGATACCACGCCGGCGTCGCAAAGGAACTGATGGAGATTGCGATGGTCTCCCTCTTTGCCTCGACTCGGACCACTGTCAAATTTGTTCACATGCGTGAGAGAGGCATGTAAGGTACCCCGCTTCGCCTTGACCCCCGTGGAACTAAAGCCGCTCTTTACGCCGAACCATGAACCCCCTCTTACCTAGGGAGGCTTGACTGACACCTAGACATTCATCACCTCTCGGTGACAGGTGTGGCCGAGCTTTGTGTGCGCATCCCCTTCGGGGAACTGCGCTCAGAGGGACGAGTGCAGTTCCCAGAAGGGCATGGCCTAGGTTGAAAAAGAACCTGACAAGGCAGCCAGTTTAATTTTGTTGTGCATTTAGGGGCTCTATAATTTTTTTGGAGACAGTTAATGTTCTGAGAACTGACTTGTTTCTCCAGATGTAACAAAAATAGAAAAATAAGATCATGTGGGGCAAATGGGGCAAATTATGTGGTTATTCTATTTTGCGGAAAAACATCCTTCAGCACTCGTCGCTTTTAAAGACAAAAATTTGCTTCGTGGCGCCCAACGCAAAATAATGCTGAAGTGTATTTTATAAGTATTTTTATAGTTAAATAGATGTCCAAAGCGTGGCGGACATGACATCACCGGTTTTCAGACGCCCGAAGCACGGCACAGGCGTGGCCTTTGATATCCTGGCTCTTGGTATCTGGAATGCCATAATTGCGGATCTCGTAAGTTAACCGCAACACCTTGTCGGAGCTCAGAATTTAGTCGCCGTGTTAAGAAGCGAATTCACTGAATATTAAGAGTTCATAAATATCCCTTTTCTATATGTTTTCTCACACAGCATGCTACCATCGCCGTAAGGCAGGTCAAATGGCATAGTTACTTTGCCTACACTTTCATGCGACGTCCTATTAGTTTCCATTAATGTACAGAAGCTGTCGCTGGAGGCAAGGACGAAAGCATTCGAATAGGGACGCGAACAAAGCTACATTTTCTATACAGCAATGATAATTTCATTCTTTTTTGACCGAAAGGTGTCACAACTTGCAGAGAGTTCAGCTTTTCTTTCTATTCGATCTGTGCGCTTAGGTCGACACTCGCGCTCACTCAGTAGCAGCTGGGTTTTGCAGCCTTCTGGATATTTGAGCGACAATGTTCCAGCGCCGTGTTACCCTGAGTTTCGGCCCTTTTCCTTCTTTTAACGAATATCGTGACGCTATTGTGCTGACACGTCCCAGCTTACGGCGTACTATTTATATCGCGGAGTGCACTGACCTGATTATCTCGTCGCAATGCCAATTGGCGTCCTTGAAATAGCAGTGTGCGTTAAGGGCAAATTTACGCTCGAGCCCCACGCCGCAACACCCGCCTGTCCGCAAGCATGTGGTCGGGTGAAAATTTGCACATTTCGCAGACTGGTACGCACCTCTGCTTACACTGCGCGTGCGAGCCCAGTGTATGCCAAAATTTGTGAACCAGTGTGCGAAATGGGCAGTTTTCCACACGACCGCACGCGTGCGGCAAGCGGGCGGTGTCACGGCTCAAGCGCAAATCGGCCTTTAATTAACCAGCCCTAAGGCCACGATAAAGCTGTGTAACTAGTGCGCGGCCTGCACAGTACTCCACTATCACACCGGTCAGGTGGTGTAGCTGAAGCAAACTTTCTAGAAATGTGCTGACGTCACCGCGTGCTCCTATAGTCCAGTAGAACCTTTAAAAAGATTAGTTCTAACATTTCACGAACATATTTCTTTACACATTTTAGTAGAACTCAGTCAACAATTCGCTACCGACTTGGATTGCAACAGTGATTTAAAACGAAGAGCTTGGTTCCTGAGTATGTCATATATCGCCTTTAATGTGTGTTGGAAAAATTTTTAAAAAACTTTTAACTTACTTCCTATTCTAAATATTTTTCGGCAAGCAGTACGAGCTATGGACGTACTTAGGATACATGTCCTTCAGAAAAAAATATTTTGATTAAGCATAGTAACACTTTCTTTACACGAAAATAACGAGCTTTTTGACGGAGTACTAAAGTTGTTATTTAGACAAAAGCAAGAAGATATGGTAACGGGGCGCTGAATATATTTTATACACAAAAGTAAGAAGCAAGTCTCTTAACGGTGCATTTAAAGTATTCTTTATACAAAAGCGAGAAGGAAGTCTTTTAACAGTGTACTAAATATATTCTTTATAGAAAAGTAAGAAGGAACCCTTTTAACAGTGTATTTTAGGTATTCTTTATACAAAAGTTAGAAGGAAGTCTTTTAACGGTTTATTAAAAATATTCTTTATACAAAAGTAAAAAGGAAGTATTTTAACACTGCATTTAAAATGTTCTTTGTACAAAAGAAAGGAGGAAGTCCTTTAACGATGTATATAACGTAGTCCCTTAGGACTAAATAATGTTTCCTGTCTGTCTGTCTGTCTGTCTGTCTGTCTGTCTGTCTGTCTGTCTGTCTGTCTGTCTGTCTGTCTGTCTGTCTGTCTGTCTGTCTGTCTGTCTGTCTGTCTGTTTTAACGGTGTACTTACAACATTCTTTATACAAAAGTAAGGAGGAAATCTTTTAACGGTGTATTTAAAACATTCTTTATACAGAAGTAAGAAGGAAGTCTTTTAACAGTGTGTATAAAATATTCTTTATACAAAAGTAAAAAGGAAATGTTTTAACGGTGTATTTAAAACATTCTTTATGCAAAAGTAAGAAGGAAGTATTTTAACGATGTATTTAAAATATTCTTTATAGAAAAGTAAGAAGAAAGTCTTTCAACTGTGTACTTAAAACATTTTTTACACAAAAGTAAGAAAAAAGTATTTTGACAGTGTACGAACAACTGTTACTAGAATGTAAATGTGAATAGACTCTCACTAAAGTAAATAGAAAGCTGATATAAGTTCTAAATAATGTTATTAGCCATTTTTGTGAGGGTGGCCATACCGCGCGACAGAGCTGTCCATCTAGCTCCTGCTGCTGAAGTGACTGTGCGTGTAAACGCGAATCACGCAAACCATTAATCAGGATCAGCTTATGAGTAGAGGGATGTGCGACTGCGTCTTCATTTTAACGCAATTTTTTTCGTCACAGAGGGGTTGAATGGAGATCACACAGTGCCGCGAGCGTAATCATGCAAATCAAACGACTAATCTCACGCCAGTTTCTCGTTGTAGTTATTTCGGTCCGCATAAGAAGGGAGGAACGGGGGGGCATCACGAACCGCAGAAACACAAAACTACATTTTCATGACGATTCCTTTCAACTTTCCTCAGTAAACATGCCCCGCAACGTTCGTAACTAAGTGAATTAATGCAACCCTTTGTGGCTCAGCGTTGCCCAAAAGCAAGAACTCAAAAAACATTTTTCGTCGTCAAGTACCGTGAATTGACAGGTCTAAAGCTATTTGGTGGTAGGCCTGAGTATTGAGCACCTTGAAAATGGAAACGGGGAGCGCACTGCCTGCTCATTGTTCCAGGAGAACAAAGGACGCACAGATGTTTTGTCCCACTGCCCCATGTATGAACAACGTAGGCCAGTGAATGTGTGCTCTCACAACAAAAAATAGGTTTTTATATAAATGAATATTTAGCTTAGTCTGCGTCAGGGGACATAGGCGGTTCTATGTGTGGCAGTCATGCACGTTCATAACGTGCTGTTCTTAAGTAACAAATCCGCAAAAAAAATGGTATTGCTCTGTGGCAACATTGAGCACATGTGGTTATGTGCGTAACGTTACGCGCGCAGGAGCTTTTCGTGAAATGCGGGCAAAATAAGGATGCGCGTTCACATCCGGATGTTCGTGCAGACGTGAACGTGGTACTCGGCTGTATTGTCATAGGCATGTGTGCGCGTATCGTGATTTTCGCAGCTTTCACGGCTGTACTAAGCGGACCAGCTTGTCTATATTGCTGTGAAAGTGAAAGTTTTTTTTTTCAACGAAAAGAGGGCTCCAAGACAAAACGCAAGAGCCTGACAAGGTCCTGGTCACCCGTAGAACATTGTGCACGAGCAGTTCACAACAAATTCACAGTGAATTTCTCAACCTTTGTAAAAAGCATGACGCAGTAAATTAATATGCATGAAATTTGAACTAGAAGAGAATAAATCGCATACACAACTTATCGTATGAGTGGTATAAAGATACATAACTTTGTACAAACAAAATGTCAGTCCTAAAACACAGAAACAATATCACGAAGTTCGCACATGTGCGTTAGAGAAAAAACATTTGAGAGGTAGTAAAATAAATGCAAATAAATACAAAGTCTGTCGACTAGATAAATATCTCATTCCGTTTGCTCTAAGAGGTATTTCTTCATTGTAGTTTTAAACCGTTTTTGTGGAAGGTAATATTCAGTTCCAAAAGGAAATTGATTTGTTACCATGGGAACTTGGTAGCTTAGTGTTTGCTTGCCATAATTGGTGCGTGTGATTCATCTCGGCTAGCGTGTTACAAAGGAACTGGGCTAGCATGTTACAAAGGAACTCGGCTAGCATGTCCCGAGAAACTTAAAGGTTTTTTTTCCCCCAAGAGTGACACATACTCACTGGAACGTGCCCAGGGACCACAAGTTGGTGCTAAATACGTTCAATAATTAGCAGCATATACCCAGTGGCATATACCGAGTGAACCATGTTGGTGTCAAAAAGATTTATTCAAGAACCACACATACCTGTGGCCCATACTCAGTGAGCCATGTTGGCGGGAAAGAGATTCATTGAAGAGCGGCACATAACCCAGTGGTGCATATACTAACAAACAATACTCATGTTGACCCGGTGACTGATTTACAACAAGGTTCCTTCTGCACAGTAGCACTATGCTCTGTTCATTCGACTATGGACTGTACAGTCATCAAAGTTGGCAGGAAAACAGACAGACAGTTGACAGACAGACAGACAGACAGACAGACAGACAGACAGACAGACAGACAGACAGACAGACAGACAGACAGACAGACAGACAGACGGACGGACGGACGGACGGACGGACGGACGGACGGACGGACGGACGGACGGACGGACGAGACAGACAGACAGACAGACAGACAGACAGACAGACAGACAGACAGACAGACAGACGGACGGACGGACGGACGGACGAGACAGACAGACAGACAGACAGACAGACGGACGGACGGACGGACGGACGGACGGACGGACGGACGGACGGACGGACGGACGGACGGACGGACGGACGGACGGACGGACGGACGGACGGACGGACGGACGGACGGACGGACAGACAGACAGACAGACAGACAGACAGACAGACAGACAGACAGACAGACAGACAGACAGACAGACAGACAGACAGACAGACAGACAGACAGACAGACAGACAGACAGACAGACAGACAGACAGACAGACAGACAGACAGACAGACAGACAGACAGACAGACAGACAGACAGACAGACAGACAGACAGACAGACAGACAGACAGACAGACGGACGGACGGACGGACGGACGGACGGACGGACGGACGGACGGACGGACGGACGGACGGACGGACGGACGGACGGACGGACGGACGGACGGACGGACGGACGGACGGACGGACGGACGGACGGACAGACAGACAGACAGACAGACAGACAGACAGACAGACAGACAGACAGACAGACAGACAGACAGACAGACAGACAGACAGACAGACAGACAGACAGACAGACAGACAGACAGACAGACAGACAGACAGACAGACAGACAGACAGGCGGGCGGACGGACGGACGGACGGACGGACGGACGGACGGACGGAGAGATGGACGGACGGACGGACGGAGTGGAAAGTGCGTGAAGTATCCAGAGGCAGTTAATTGCAATAATTCTCAAATAATGTAGCGACGCTAAAGGCGGGAACCTGTCGCGTAATCTTTCAGTAGAAACAACGTACACAGGTGTCTCAGGTGCACAAGTGTGACACAGGTGCACGAATGATGTGCTACTACACACGACCCCATGGAGTCGATATGCATCAAACGTATGAATATCTTCGAGGAAGCGTTCAGGTGCTCAATTGCTTTGTGATGCACTGATTTTGATGGCCATATGCATAACACGTGGACAAAAGAAAATATCGTGCAGACCCCACGCACTGTGACAGTTGGTCTAAGGAAACTTGCGGTGAGTCGGCAAGAACTGCAGTAAACGATGCATCTCGACAAGAGACCAGCAGCGTACATTGGCGATGAAAGCTCTTGGTAAACAGTCAGCCAAGGCAGCCGAGAAATGCGACACAGCTCCACAACTGAACGCAGCAGACAAAACCACCGGGCGCCACAAAGCTCTCGCGCGAAAGCATGTGTGCTAGAAACGGATAGTTGCTGTAAGCGGAAGTTTGTGCCCGATTGAGACCAAATACTTGTCCGATTACGCAAACTGAAGAAAAAGCCAAAGAAATATATTCGCTTTAATAAATGAATGGTGCGGTTGAAGGTCTACTTTTGTGGTAGTAGGAATATTTAGGTTGCGCTTATCGTTTCATTTCGCAATTTCGTAGATAGCGTTGCTGGACACTTCACATTATGTGTAGCACATGTACACATGTAAGGTACACATCTACACATCTACACATGTAAGGTTACTGCTCATACGTGTGCAGCCTTGTTTTAACGCGATAGCGTTAAGGGCACCATGTCGCAGAAAACCCTGTGTCAGTGTCAACGTTAGCAGAGTTGTCAGTGAGCGAAAAATGCCGTTTATATTTTGGTATGTCTATACGCCATGCTTTGCTATGACATATGGTATATGAGGGTTATATTGCCACACCACTCTATCACTAATGTTATTCTTTCCTTGTCTTGCATTCTTAACAAAGTTATTCCTCGGAATTTTGAGAATGACATCCCACAAAGAAATGTCACGAAAGAAAACATCGACAGCGCATGTCCTTTATGTTATATCTTTTAAGGCTTAATATTAAAAGTATGAAACAGTAACAGCAACCTGAAAATGATGCATCTTTATTTTTTTGGCGCGGCTGTGCACTATTTCCGAAATCGGTCATGCAAGAGGCTGCATTTCTACCAGAAAGCTCGCATTCGTGAACAGCGCTCTCCGCCAGCGTTTCCGAATAAACATTACGGTTATATAAGCTGCAGTTGCTGGGAAGCATGACAAGCAGTCAGGAATCTTTGAATGTTATCGCGTTGCACTCTTAAAGGTGAAGCTTAAGTGTCCTTCAAGTTTTGAAGCTATTCGGCAAGACAGCAGCAGCCGTAGCTAGGTTCGCTAACACAGATTCCGTTCTAAAGCCCGATGCTAGTCAGCTAAACGGAGAGAGAGAAAGAGAGAGGCGTATTGCCTTAAAGAAATATTAACACATATTAAAAGGCGACCACAGTATTCTTTCCGGCGAGGTGCCTAGATCAGGTTAATTGTTTTGCTCCTTAATAAGTAGGGAAGCAAGCTGTCGTACATCGTTTTACGCTGGGCAGGAGTCCCGCCTGGAAAGATCGAGTCGTTTAGTGACTCAGGCCTGGAGCCCGGCAAGGCAAATTCTTCATAAGGAGCATAGGCCAGGAGATGCCCATAACAGGTGGTGCGCATAGACCGGCTCAACCATGCTGCAAGTTCTACAGGTTCGGCTCAACTGCTTGTCAATATATTTGGCTCAGAACGGAGGCGCGGCTGCCGTGCCAGTGTGCAGACGGTGGAGTGCTATGCGTTCCCGGCGTGACCCAGGAGGGATGGGTTCATGACTTTCGGGCAGCAGCGCTTGTAGAGCAAGTTTTTTATGCAGCCAGAGCTGCGGGTGAGCATCGACAGCATCTGCATGATCTGCCGATCTCGCTGCAATGGAAGCGGGGTCAGGAAAATTGTGGGTGGGTAAATTGGTTTCCCGAGCGAGCGCGTCCGCTCGTCCATTCCCTCCGGCACCCATGTATTCATGAATGTAAACATCTTTAATCATCGATGATGAAGATGAGAGGAAATAAGGGCGGTTGCGCGGAACGCGCGCACGAGCAGGCATCGCAAAAGGTTCAGAATAGCAAATGGCTGAAAAAAAAGCATTCAACACAATTCTCCGTTCTCGTCTCTGTTTCACCTCGTCATAGCTACGTATGTATTTCTGCATTGCCAATTGATGCTCTTTTTGGATAGGCTTTGTACCGGTGCGGCTCTTTCTTCTGCTGTAAGAATCGTTTACAGTTTTTAGTTATATTAAATTAGGTCCAGAAGCTTCCTCGGCATGTGCTTTTGAAAGAACTCTGACAGCTTCTCTCTAAAGTGATAAGCGAATAGCAAAGCTATAACGCGAAATTGAAAGTATATTGTTTGACGGTACATATCTTCCAATATTTTCGTTCATAACGTAAACATCAACTGCTCTTGGCCTAGAATTTATCAATTCTTCTGTGCAACTCCTGAAGGCGAAAACCTGCGGATGTTGTATAGCAGCAACAGAAGAAAAATTTAACCGTGGAAACAATGCTACGAAAACTCGCTATATATGATATAGTTGGCGTATTGTATCCAGTAAGACAAGTGCTTGTCAGAACAGAATGAATACCAAGCGCTACGGGATACAGTGGTGTCACTGCAACTAGTACTTGAAGATCGCCAGAGTGACGAAGCCATCGCGTGTTGCATACGTCAATTTTGTTAGCTTGCTGGTTATAGAAAACGTTTACCTTCTCGTTGTTATTTGTTTAGTGTGCAAGTCATATGAAAACCTTTGCTTCAGCTAGAGCGAATGCACATCGCAGTTGTGGGTGTGACATTGGCGGTGAAGTGCTACTCGGCAAAGGAAGGTGTCATTTGGAATTCGCAGTAGCAATGCATTCAAATGAAGTCTGTCGATACGATGAGAAAGACTTCAATGGTAGCTGCGAAAAGACATTTCTTACATGCTGAACAGTTTGGACGAAATTCGTAGGGTTAAACATTGAGACTCATCCGGAGGGTGGCAATGTGTCCGTACCACCTTTCGGACTTAAATATGACCACGACGCTCTTCCTTCGATTCCTAATTTCATTCACTCCTTTCACGACAGCAATACATGCACTGCAGTGATGTCAAATAATTATGCGGCTGCAAGCCTGCGTGGTTTTACGCCGCATCCATAACACACAAAATCAGAACAATGTGGCAGTGTTGCTTGAAGACCGAAGCGTTGAAATCGATAGCCAGGTTGAGAGTCGCGCTGAAACTCCTCGGGCGGTAGTTTTAAGAATATAGGATGGCCAAATTTTGGCGTGACGTATAGCAGCGTTAGGCAACGGCTGCCTGAGAAGGATAGCTGCGCTAACTGGCAGCTACCAGGCACCTTTGATTCCAAGGCATACGAATCTGAACGATTTCACGATGATGGGCACCCAAGAGCGGTGCTGCTGCTGCAGCACCTCCATAGTGCAAGTTCCTTTGTGACCACTGATTCCACACGCGGCTTCTCGGCAGGGTCGCGAATGTGTCCGTGGTACGCACAGCTCTTGTGGCAGCAGCTGGAAGAACGAAACCTTCCCTCGCTCAGCTGCAGATTCGACTGGGTGTCCAGTTGACACCCTCGTTTTTTGCAGCCAAATGCACTGAGCGTGTATCGTGTCTCTGGAGGGCTTCCAATCCTCCACGTGCCTGGTACGCAGGCAGCCCAACGACGGGAATACTCTTGGAGTGTTCGTGTAATGATTATAGCAATACTATAGATATGTTGAACGAAAATCAAGGTGTGGCTAACAGAGGAGTGCTTCATTCGTTCGCTGCTTTGCGGATGCAGTTAAGAAGGGAGATTCGGGACATTTCGACAACCAGGGACAGTTCGCAAGTGAGCTTGTTTCACAAATACACTCTCGCTGCTCGCTCCTGGCACACCAGCTCAACACCTTAGGATGCACGCTTCCGTCCTTTACTTTATTGAAATGAGGCTAACGCGCCTAATCTTAGAGAAATGTTTATTTCGCAAGCATACCTTCAAGGGTGTGAATGTCATTTCAACACAATTTCAAAGTTCATTAGTTCGTGTGACGTATTTGACTATACAACCTGGTTGAAGGAAATGTTTTTCTGACCGAATGTGATCTATATAGATAGAGAGAAGAGAAAACATCAACAAATTACTCGGCCATACGAACCGCGATTGCCATCGCGGTTTACGGACTCAGTCTGCACACAGTGCTGACGTCATCAAGATACAGGAATCTAGAACTACCTGGCAATAGTACAAATAATGCAGAAGGTCAGGTTCACCGCCATTGTTTTTTTCCCGTTAGTGCAAGCTATTATGCACAAAAACGTTGAAGCCAGCTTTCCATTTCTCTGAGCTTTTTTGATAACACTGAAGGGCAGCGTCACTGGCACTAAGAGCACTGGAAGGACAGCAGCACAATTGAAATGCGCTTAAAAAAGGAGAATGCTTTAATAACAAAAACGAAACGGCCTTGTCAGAGAACACAATACGAGGAAACGACACCGCGGCGGATCCGGAAAACAATGACCTGTGTGTACAAATAAGCGGCATGCCAAAGGCTTGGGCTAGTATACATATACTGGACATATTTGTCAATACCATTTGCTATTAGTTACAGACACTACCACGTTTTTGTACCAGTTGTCTTTCTTAATATGTCAAATAAAAGAAAGTGGAATGTGGCACGTAGCACAATTCTAATACTTGAGCTGCATTGCGTGAAGAGGCGACAATTTCATGCACATTTAGTTGATATAAATAATTGACTACTTAAAAAGTTACTAACTGTAAAAATAAAGGACAAATGTGTAATCCATCGCTGTACTTTTTAGCTCATTACTTTGCGGCACATCTTATAATTTACAGATTGTAGCCGCTGAGCTTGCAAGGCATAGCCACTGGGAAACAATTTTGAAAATTAAACCAGTTTCGATATTCTCTGTCAAACTTGCGGTGATTATGCACTTTTGGTCCACTGGGTTGCTTAACAAAACGCTTTTTTACGCATTGAAGCAAGAAAATAGCTGACACCCCGCATGCCTTGGGAATAAGTACCTTAAAAGTGGTGGCATCCTGAAAATATATTCTAACCAAATACCCCTTGCCAATTCGTAAATTAGAACATCTGTCGCAACGTAATTAGGTAAACTTCATTAGTGTTGTTTTTTTAATCCATCGATTATGCCTCCCGATTACTCGTGCTAATAATGTGCATTTCTCTCACTAATTCAGCTGAAAAAGTAGAATCTAGCTATTTCCCGCAGGCAATTTTGAAGAATACTTACATAGTTAAAAATAAAAAAAACAGGCAGCTGAAAGAATTAATAGATGAATCAACATCGTTGACTACATTTAAAGCAATGAGAAACTACTATATGTAATAGAACGATACTTTTTAAAGATACAAAAAATAAATTTCGTAGCTAACGTGTTTTATTTAATGCATGCTTTTTTACATTTCTTTGTTCATACTGTACGTAGAAAACATAACACTGCATTTTGTAGTGTTTACATTGTAAACTATGTACAATGCACATATTGTGTAGGAGGGGTGGAGAGGACTTTCTTTTGCTTCCATGTTTTTTATATTATGAACTATGCTGGCCATACAGGAACCGACACAGAGCGATCTCATTGTGTAAATCGTATAAAAATATCCTTCGCAGATACATGCCAATCTGACCACCAATACATGAAATAAAGCGAAGCAATATAAGCTAGTTGTCACACCTTTCGGAAGTGTTAGGGGTCTATTCAGTTTCCTGTCTTTCTGCAGCAACGCAATGCAGCCTCCGCCGTAGCCGCCAACTGCCAGCCACGGCAGTCAAAGCTGCAGAACAGATTTGAGCGTTTCGCTCCCGCTATTCTGATAGTTGTTCACAGTTAAAAAAAACTGGAAAACGTTCCTATACGGATAAATGAAGGTGTCAAGACAGATAAGGTTAAATGAATTTTTAGACACTCGTGTGGGTGTACACTCTCCCCCATAACTGCCCGTAGTGTTCTTCCAAATCCTTCACAGCGTCATCGCTGCGTCCGATGAGGCAAACCTTCCATGCCTGCACGCATCACCGGCGTCGATAACTGCAACATATATATTCAGCATTGCCGTTTGTTGGGCGTGTTGGTAAACTGACTTGGAAAGCATATTTAGCACCAGTGAACAAGGACAGAAGGGAGACGACACCACAATGCGTTTTTTGGCGCCACAATGCAGAGTGGCGCCACCTCATCTAAATATTAATCACCCAAAAACGCCGTCTCCTTATCTAACAAGTCGGCCGAAGGGGCACTAACACACGTATCACTATTTCGACAGATAGCCTGAGCCTCCATAATCTCTCGCACATCTTTATCTTTGCGCTTCACAAGAACCCGGCAGGACCCATACACCGGCGCACAGCCGCATTCCTGACGGTGAGTTGAGAGATGACCATATTGCTTTTTTCTCACGTTTAGACTACGTTCCAGTAACCGGTCATTAAGACACCTTCTGGTTTGTCCGATGTACTTTTTTCCCACAAGACAGCGGAAGCTCATAAACAACAGCTTCTACGCAACCCACTGGTGCTTTACGATGATTCGTAGAGCATCCGACAGCTGGCTTACGGTATTGTGGTGTCGTCTCCCTTCTGTCCTTGTTAGCTGGCGCTAAATATGCTTTCCAAGGTATAATCAGGTTCCGTGCCACGACAAAGCTAATGCTCGCCATACTGAGCAGTAGACCAGACCAACGGCCCGGTTTATGGATCAACGAGCTGTAGCTCGGGCTGGGGCTGCTACTAAGTGAAAGAATAAACCAGCGTATGATTCTTGATGGTGATACTGTGTGTTAGGATTCACGCCATTTGGTAATCTCACATTCGTATTCCTATTGCATTACAGCACCAAATACGGGGTGCGATATTTCATTCTTACTAAGCAGGCTAGAGCTACATGCTAGTTTTGCAACGTGTTGATTATTTTCTTCAATTATGGAGTTTTATGCGCCAAGACCACTCAGCGTGTTACCGTGAGTAGTCATTAGGCATATCACTAAAGCTTGTTTCTCTCACGAGTAGCGAGGCAAAACATTGATGGGCAGTTGGAAATACAGAAATATGGTATTGTTGTTGAAGTTGGCCTGTTGAAGCTTTGGGAATTATTGCCCAAATACCGCACCCAACTGTAGTGAAGTTTATTCTATAAAAATTGTATTTTGACTTCAAATCTCCAGAATCTTTAATGACCCAAGACAGTCGTCACACACACAGAATATACGTGGGGCCACGCAATATTGTAACGGCTGTAGGAGCTGAGGCTGTTTGATAAATGAATAATGAGGCTGTTATAAAACTCTAAAATTGAATTTACGCTACGTTTTATAGCTTGTGTCGCGTTCTGGCTCAAAACAACATTTACATGGTAGTAAATAAATCAGAAGGTTTCATATTGATTTTCTAATCCCGATGTTCTCTAACGTGCGCTCAAGTATACAGGTTCTTGTGCATCGTGTTATCATAATGAACCAGTCTTTCAGACGTTGGAAACGCTGAAAACATGGCCTAGTACTCAGCTCAGCCATCCTGAATATGCGGGTGGGCTAGTAGGTAAGCAATTCAAACAGAATACATGTGAACAGCCTTGAAAACAGGAATGATCTTATGCAAGTAAGGATCCTTATATGTCAATCATAAGAATTACAGGGCGTGTTTTTCAAAGCACCAATTGTGCGTTTGAAGGACACAGCAGGGACAGTCATACCTAAGATGCACTGGACTTCAGCTTAAAAACAGACAGAACTCCCAAATTATGCAACAACCACTATTGTTCTGTCCTCGCTCTCAATGTTGAATTGCCTTGCTCGAGCAGTATGGTTATATGAAATTTGGATGCCCGCAAGCATTCAAAAAAATTATATATCTTTAGTTCCTAAAATTGCTAAAATTAAATGCAGAATCCTATATGATGCTCCGTCTCATTTTAAGTTTAAGATAATTTGAGCTGAATAAAAAGCGTATACGTACAACTCAGAGTCGAAAACAACGCATTTATTTGGTCGATCAGCCAACGGCCATTTGTTGTCAAAACGAACAAAGGTTCGATCAACAGCGTGGAAGTACAATCGCTTTTTTAAATACATTGAAACAAAACAAAATATCCTATCACAGAGTTTAGGTCTCCAAAGACCGCATAACCCAGCAGCATGAACATGTCATATGAAGAATCAACAGCATTCCTAAACGGCAGAAACTCAATTGAGTAGGGCGCAGTCTATGCCCTTTGTAATCGTACGTTGGAAAATGTCCTCAAGAATATTGCATCTCGAGTCTATACAACAGTGGTCTATGGTCTTGGCCCGCAGCCTTAATCGGCAGTTTGTTGAGCACGGCACAAGGCATTGTGTCGAATTTATCGTGGTTTTAAAAGGAAGCATTTCCGAATGAAATTTATATAAAAACACTTTCACTGTAGGGGGTATACCCATTCAGCGGACCCGCCTAAGTACGTCCTTATTTGGCCTCAATAAATTAGGTGTTCTATATATGGGATCTGGAAAAAGTGTGCCCACTAGAGCAGCATAAATCACTTCGCGACTCGTTGTGGAAATGTATTCTAGGTTGATTCTGGTGCTTAAATAATATTGGGTCAACAAACTCCCTGAGATGGACCAGAGTCAGTGATGGGGGATAAGTTGGGGTCTAGTTTGCCCATATATGCATTACAGTCTCGGCCTAGCCGCAACTGCTGTCGGCTTGACAGGCGTTTCTTATCTGCCACTGATCAGTGCATCTCCAAACAAACAAACAAACAAACAAACAAACAAACAAACAAACAAACAAACAAACAAACAAACAAACAAACAAACAAACAAACAAACAAACAGACAGACAGACAGACAGACAGACAGACAGACAGACAGACAGACAGACAGACAGACAGACAGACAGACAGACAGACAGACAGACAGACAGACAGACAGACGGCGGACAGACAGACAGACAGACAGACAGACAGACAGACGGACGGACGGACGGACGGACGGACGGACGGACGGACGGACGGACGGACGGACGGACGGACAGACAGACAGACAGACAGACAGACAGACAGACAGACAGACAGACAGACAGACAGACAGACAGACAGACAGACAGACAGACAAAAACAGTGATATTGTGCCTCTTGAACTGCAATAGGGATAGTGCCGTCAATATCTACTATAAAAACAGTTTGAGAAGTTCCGTTGCTCACCTTAGTGGCAGCAATGTATATTTATTTGGTATTCTCCGTTCTTCTGCTCAAAGCAATCAGTTAATGACTGTCACTGTTTTATTTCACCTATGAGGATTTCCGGAGACGACGTTCGCCTACGTATTTTAAGAATTCCTAAATAGATCAGAAATCACAACGCTTGCATTCTGAAAGAGAAAAAAAAAACCTTCAGGGCATTTGTTTATTCGCTGAGGCGTAAAAGATGCTCGGCACAATCGAGGTTATTACCTGATCGAAGAATTAAACGCGCGGAAGCTACTCTTCCACCGTCATTACTGGCATCCTCTCTTTCTCGTTTAAATCGATTATGATTATTTGCGGCGAAAATGTCAGGACTACCAAGAAAAAAAACGAGCGCGATCGCTGGTTAGAAATCAACTGTTTTAGGGTAAAGATCCGAGACAACAAAGTCCCGAGCTACCGGAAGAAGAACAGTACGTCCTGAAATATTCACTGAAGACAACCTAATCGTAGCAGAGCTGGTCTATCAACACTGTATCCCAGGACTCGTTAACAAAACATTTGCACTTGGACTCCTGCCTGAAAAGTCCCCGAGAGATGAAACGTCGAAGCTAGGTGACCATCAGAATGAAGGAAATAATGAGGTTCGGGCGAGAAAACGAGACAGTGTGACACTAAACTCTTTGCCAGTCGATATTCGCTTTATTCCGCCCAGAACAGAAGTGCAATGCAGCCAGGCGACTCTAATGTCTAAATACCCGGCATGCCCAGTTCTGGCGCGCATGACGGAAGGTACACCTGGTACTTTGGCGTGGAGCCACAGTTTTCGTCGTAGATGAATTCACAGCAGTCGGCTTGCATGTGGAACGTAGACACTCGGCGCCAGAAGCTGCATCCATAACCTGTGCAGACGGACTATTAGGTTAGGGAGATGCGTGCATCCTCTTCCACGCATATTGGAACGAAAGAACGCGAAGGAAATGCAAAATGGTCATTCAGGTTCGCGTGCGGTTTGCGATCTTGCATCGAAGAAACGGGTTAACTGGAGAGAAAGAAGTGAGATTTACGTGAGCAAATGCTCGGCAGACTCATGAGAGCGTGTTACTAGTAGCCCGAAATTTAGCCCACGAAATTTAGATGCAATATACAGAACTGCGATATTATTATTCATTGTTGTGTTACAGAGTTGCGAACTCCATAGTTTAAAGTGAAAGCTTATTTAGCGCCAGTAAACAAGGACGGAAGGGAGGTTGTCGAAAGGGAGGACGGTTGTCGTCTCCCTTCCGTCCTTGTTTGCTGGCGCTAAATATGCTTTCAGTTTACCAACACGCCCAACAAATGGCAATGCTCCTTAGTTTATTTTCATAAAATTGGCGCTTTACAATAGCTTTTATAAAAAAATTGACTGCCTAAATCAAAAATTTGCTGCCAACAGTGACTCCCTTTAACTTTTATATTTTAAATGCAGCGAATGCCACCAAATTTGATGCAGTGGTTGACGAGAAAAGTGATTTATCGTTTCCCATGTATTTAGATAGAAGCTCCCAAGCTAAAGCTTGCACTTAAGGGCGGTGAAAACTTGAGCATGATGCCCTGGCTTAAATACAAACGCCACAGACATCAAACTTGGAAAAATCGGGCTGAATACAATGAGCAGTTCGTGTGCGCACTCAAATGCGTGTAAGGGGATAAAAGCCTTTGCAAAAAATCATAAAATAAGTGTTAGAAAGTGCAGCGCGGCCCTTTTCATCTAGTTTTCCAATACACCGAGGTAACTTTGCATTACGGAAACTTTAGATTCATCAAAAATGGGGCCCATCTTAAACGCAATGTTTCGCGATAGTCTAACGTTTCTGGCTTAATTAGGAGCCTTACATATAAATATTTAACCCTAGCATTTTGGCTATATTATGCGGTATATGATCTCCGAATTTCCACCTCTGTGAACTAAACGAGGCGCCTCGTTTATGCTTGGTGAATACAAAGAACAGGTAATCGGTGATCTTGAAGGTAAAGTTGAAGATAGGTAGGTTAATTGCGGCTTTGGAATAAATTACGTAAGGATGCACTCCGGATTCTGAGTATGCCTTATGAACGGGGCAGGGTTTAGCTCTTTACCCTGACAACACTACAAATGCCGTCGAAACCAAACTTAAGAAATGGGGAACGCTGCGGCATATCTCTGTGCGACGTTAATTGAGTGTGGATGAATCGCAGCCTTTAGAAAGAATTCTTAATCAACTGTTCAAACCTGTGACACAGCTGCTTTCACCTATGTTTTCCTCTACCCCGTGGTACGTAGACCAAGTTTACATTTTGTGGATATGGAGGTCATGTTTAGTGCTTCGCGTGGGAAAACATTACCTTTCCTGGCCTAATTAGAAGTGTCACAAGTAATTACTCAACCATCGTTGTTTTTCCCATTCTTGTGCATTCTACGTGCCTTGTAGTAGGCTTCTCCAGCCTCATTGGTTAAGTAAATGAAAGCATGTAGTTTATATTTCCTTGAAATTAGGAGCAGGTCGTGGGTGAGGTGTAAGCTGATGTGTAAGACCCTACTTCCCATGTTGGTTTGCTGTGGTTTTATATAGATAGACGGATAGCGATATATGCGGCCAATGTTTCAACCATTCATAACTTATATAGGGGCAACATAATAAGGTGTGTGATTTTTTTACAGCTAAATGACATTCTTACTGCAACGCTAAATAAAAAGCAGCCTGTGGGTTGCTATTTTGTGAGGTTGCACAAGTTCGCTACATTTTTTCTTGATCATGTGATATTTTCGCAAAATTTTCGTAAAGTTTATGGTTTGTTTAATTAATTGTGTACCTTATGCTTGCCTGGTCTTGAAGTTCCTGAAGTATCTCGTGTTTCCAGTATATTTATTTTTCTTACATACGTATGAATTCGATACCACTGTATGGCATGCTACTCTGCTGAGCACGGACTCAGCCAAGCTCTCTTAGGTATTTTACATGTGCTTACCGAAGCTGAACAGAAATTTAGGAGAAAAAAATCAACATTGAGAATATGTTGTGACATTCGCTTGGCTCAATAACAACTCCATTTCAAATAGTCATCTAACTTCACTTCTGCCACAAAATGGTTAATAGAAAAAAAAATTATGGGGTTTTACGTGCCAAAACCACTTTTTGATTATGAGGCACGCCGTAGTGGAGGACTCCGGAAATTTCGAACACCTGGGGTTCTTTAACGTGCACCTAAATCTAGGTACACGGGTGTTTTCGCATTTCGCCCCCATCGAAATGCGGCCACCGTGGCCGGGATTCAATCCCGTGACCTCGTGCAATGGTTAATAGCACGTCGCTCAATCTTTTGCAACACATTAAAACGTGCAGCTTCGATGCGACTTGGCGGTTGAGAAACACAGTAATTTAATTCACGTTTTAATCATATTTCAGTGGAAACCTGAGTTTTGATATACAATGCACTCACCGTTTGCAGCGTAGCGGTGACGTACAACGAAACAGGTGTCGCATTCTGCATATATTGTGTGGTACATTTCTTGAACGGCGTCACCTGAGCCTGGCAGTAAATGCGGAAGTGATGATGACATAGTTAATGGGGTGTCGTTAGAATGCGTCAGATTTGGGAAGCAGTACAGAATACCTGATAAAAATATGAACAAAGAACAATCTTCGCGGACGTATGCCAATCAGAACCACTCACATCAAAGGCAGCGAAGTAATATAAGGCAGTTAGGAAGCACCTTTGAAGTACTAGAAAGGTCCCTAGGGACCTTAACTATTAGGGGCCTGTACCGCCACTGTCCAAAATCTACGCAAGCCTGCAAGCACTCCGCTTTATGTGGTGCACCTACTTCGCTATACCCGTGACATTTCATATGCTTCACTATATCCGGGTTTAGAACTTTTACACCCTCCGCTTTATACGATGCTTGCTCCTGCGTGCTGCGCCGGTCTACCGACGCCGGCATCTGGTTCCACGTTCCTGCTGCTATAAATTAAGGCCGCGATGCTCTGCGCGCGGAACTTCAAGACACGTCGGACGCCGGCGCGTCGTTGCTCTCGCAGTGGTCAGCTGTGTGGCGAGTGTCTCGCGAGTGCTGTCATCACTTTTTGTACTTTTCGTACTTTTTGTACTACATTTGTACTGCGCACATCGTGGGGTGTTTTTGTGTGAAAGTTCGACTGATACTTGTCTCATGCTTGCGCTGCTCAAGTATTGCTGCGTGTGGTGCCCTGTTCTGCGATTCCGTGAAAAGATGATACGGTGGCGTCCCATTATATGAGACTCCCGCTGACCTTATCCTGCTGCAACGGGAAATGGCAAGCGTATACCGAATGGACTTTGTTGTCTACGAAGGCTTTTCTTCGCCGGTCACATGCAGTCGCGGCCTCAAATAAGAAGACTACAGAAAATACGACATGTTAAGGAAGCTCGTACCCGGGGCTGTTCAAACAATTTTTCTTGGGTACCTATCATACAAAGGGTCATCAGTTGGGATGCTCCGGAAGCAACCAGCTAAAAGAAAACCACGTCCACCTGGGACCGAAAAACTGCAACGTCTAGGTGCGTTGGAAGAATCTCTCTCGAGTGACATACAGTGTACAAAGACAACAGAAGTGCATACGATGCGGCTGAGAACAAATCGACGCTGACCGCCTTTCCAGCTATTCTTGCCTCACGATACATAGCGACAATATGACGTCTGATATGGTGCCTTCACTTGCCCATATCTGCAAGGAAAACGAGGAAATTGCCGGGATCAATAACTGTCTTAACAGAAAAGTGCATAAATTATGTAAATAACGCACAGGACGGCGCTGTCGAGGCATTACTGACGCAGCAACTATGGCGGGAAGTCGACCGCAATTCAGCCAAATCAGTTTGAAATACAAGCAAAGAAGATATTGTGCATGTCATACTTGGCGAACCTCCCACAGAAAAGCTTGTGTAGGTCTTGCTTGTCAATATACGAAGATAATAACCTCAACAAGAAAAGACCGCCGCTCGTAACGTTGTACCTTAAGTGCCAGATGCTGTGGAGTTTGTTGTTGGGGACTCCTGACCGCGCAGACAAGAGGGTCGCAAAAGTGTCACTTATTTTTTTTTAATGCAGCTGCCCCTTTTGCTGCCGTGTTCTCGGTGTTGCCAGGAATTCAATTCTTTTTAATGCAGAATAAAGATATTGTTGAAGATCCTTTCTGTCGCGTTTCATTGCTTGTATTGTGCACATAAAGGCACAGAAATGCCCACTGAAATAAATTCTGGAATATGTATGTAGTGAAAACAAATCATGCCGCCGATGGTTTTAAATACTTGCGAAAAAGTAAACTCCCTCTCGAGGACATTTATTTGTACTTACAACATTTTTAGTCACTATAGGAAATTGGAAGAAATTATTGGGCGTGAACGCCCATTGAAGGCTGGCAGCAGCATGTTGATACCATTTTTATAGCGGCAAGCATAGTCACATCTGTCTTCGGCTTCAATCTCTCTTGGTAATCAGCGCCCGCTGCGACGAAGCAGACGGCGCGGGCGCACAGCCCCATACGGAGGCCGTAATCCCAACGCGGGAATAGCGCTCCAAACTGGCCGTATTCGGATGAGGCGGTGCACCGTCACATGAATGTTGAGCGTGCTCGGCAAACTTTCGTTGTCATTTGACAGGCCTATGTATTGACTCGACGCTCACCTTTGCCTCGGAGTCGTAGCTCGCATTCAGCAGCTGAAGAATGATGGAGCTAGTGCTCGTTTATCTGTCTGCGTGTAGCCTTATTCATTTACTCATTGAATACTGTTGATATAGGGCCACAGCAAGAAGAGGAACAGATAAAATGGAACACAATTATCAAATATACAGCACTGAAGGAGAAAAATAATGTCATTGAGTAATCTGGATTCACTCAAGTAATTCCATTTTCGATGGGGAAAATTAAAACTCGAATGTGTTTGCTCGTGCAAATATGCGATCCCAACGCGTCTAGCCTGTGCTGCTGTTTTCATATGAAAAGAAGTATGGAAAACTCCTGTCGTTGAAAACGGTACTCGCGAAATTATTCACAGGCCTTACTTTGTCCGTTGCATTTAATGTGAAACGTACGACTCTCAGCTTGTGAAACTGCATCGCGTGACTGTACGTCCCCTACAGATGATGTCAGACATTCTTGCTGTACTCCGCTTCATACTTAGTAGGGACAGCTGCTTCACGTGTCACAACTACAACGTCTACATGTATGGTTACACCATATTAAGGCTACTTTTGTGCACACTGGTGCTTGCAGAATGCGAGGTACTGTTTTTTGGGTGCCAGTGCAACCGCCGCGTTGTGGTTGCTGGTCGCAGAAACGTGCTGCTCCGCTAGTTCGGCGGGAAATAGGTTCACATCTGCGACGCTTTACGTGTAATAATTACGTGATATTTCGTGGCTTAAGAGCATGAGACTTAATGTGACATCAAATGACAAGACGCGTAACTCATACGTGACGCGCACTATCTTGTTGGCAATTGCGAGGAGTGAGAGAAATGTCTACAGTTTTTGAAAGCATTGCTTATTACGTATTACACAAAAATTTATTTCTCATATTACTTGGCCTGTGGCAAGCTGCTGCTCCTTCTGCCGTTTAACGCATTTTCCAGCAAGGGTACCTACGGTGCTTTTATACACCTCTATTTATGCACTTATTGCCTATGACTTCGCTGCACCAACCGCAGTAGCCCGTTCGATATTACTTACGAGGCAAACGTGTGTTTACACGTTGCACTGTCTTGCAAATGAATTTTTGAGGTAGTGCCGAGGTGACGGAAGCGGTAGTGCTATCCTCAATTTTATAGACTGCCACACACTCACATGTTTGTCACCTGTAATATTCAAGTAGGGAGCACTTAACGTGCTATGAAGTCTCGAAACTGCTGATAAACAGCCTCGTCAGTCTTACATGAAGATCGCTTTTGGATACTTACCATTGAGCGGAACAAATTGAAAGAGGTTTTTCCCGCTATAGCAAGGCGTTGAAGTAAGGGCTTCCCGACCCCATCTGAAAGACAAGAAACACTGTTGCACTTATGTCTTATGTTGATGTGTTAATAGATACTCATGCGTCACATGCACTTCGGATGTTTTTCTCATTTTGTAAATTGCTTCACTTGATCCTACAGAAAAATGACATTTCTTGGGGCTCGGAATGTTCGATTATATAACTGTGTGATATCAGTTTCGTATTCCTTCCTTTGTGCGCAGTTCCCATGTTATCGTGGACAGCAATGAATCCTATAGCATCCATATCACCACACTTATTCTGGAAATATCTTCTCAACGTACTTTGCCCATGCGCTTTTTAACGCACTCGCATTGTAGCAAAAACAATGGGCGACCTAGGGTTGGGCGCAAGTTAACTGAAATTGACGCGACAAGATATGTTCCTGATTTTTTTCGGAGGAGTGAAGGGATTGACATTACGTGAACTCAAATCAAGACAAAATAGAAGTCATGATTCTCCCAGGAGCAAAACGAATTCACAGGTTCTCTTATGTCATCTTTAAGACGACGTGAAGGTGAAAGCCCAAGTGCCAACGCATTAAAGACGGGCACATGACGTACACATCCTCTTTGATTCGCTTTATCAACTTCTCTTAGTCATCCCTCTTGATCCTCTTCCTAAACTTCTTAATTCCCCTAGTCATCATCTTTAATTCGCTTAGTGTACTTCGTTTAGTCATCCCTCTTTATTCCAAAGGTCGAGGGCTTGACTCCCACCCAAGGTCGTGGGTTCGACTGCCTTAATTAATTATATCTTAATTACATGTGCATATTTTAACAATATTTACCAAAGGTCGTGCGTTCGGCTCCCACCAGTGGTCGTTGGTTTGAGTGTCTTAATTAACTCTATCTTAACTAACTTCGCATTTATTAACTGCAAAGGTCATGGGCTCGACTCTCACAATTGGCCATCGTTTGAATCCCACCAAAGGTCGAGGGTTCGTAGCCTTTTTGTACGTTTCGTGTCGTCAAGGTGTTTTCGCTCAAGTTCTACTGTCCTATGAGACATATAAGGCTTTCGCTGTAATAATTTTCCGCTAAATGTCCCCTCTGAGTTTAGAGAACAGTGTAAATTTATATGTATACGGTATAAACCTGTTGCGTCGTCCAGGCGGTGCTGTTGGAATGCCGGTCAACTGCGACCTTTATGCGATGGTTGGTGTCGGGCATGCTATGAAACACTCAAGCACCTACTAATGGATACGTAAAGCTGCACTATCTTTGTTCGTCTGAGTTGCGCTGTGGCGATAATTATGCAGAAGTTCGGGCCTGGCAAGTTTCGTCGCATGTAACGTTTGCCTCAGAGATAGAAAGCAGTTGTGCACTATAAACAAAGCCGCATTCGCAGCCTCGCCCTTAAGCCGCTTTCAAACGGCCGAACTCGCAAGACGACCCATGTTGTGATGCAACAGAACAATTTTTGGGCAAGCTGACCTTGCATTGCTGACGAGGAAAATTAGCGCAATACAAAAGACAACTTGCATGGGAAGAAGCAACAAAGACAAGCCCAACAAACGACAAAGAGTAGTGCTGGACTTTGTCGTTTCTTCCTATGTCAGATTATTTTGACCTAATTTTCCTTTTAAGCATGTGATTCAAGCCTGTTTACTGCACGCGTAACATCTCAAAACTGTGTACCCTGAATAGCGACACATCAAGCTTTCAAAACCAAGTAAAGGCTAGTTTCCACAGTGTGTTGGAAATGTCGAGGTGAGTTACTCTATAGACAACAGCTACAGGGTCATTGCAATTGATGTAGAAGACGAGGAGGGACGCTCCAGCCATGCCTGGTGGCCTGAGGGCCTGCTGGCCAGTACTTTGTGGTCGCAGCTTCTCCAAGTGTGACTGACTACCGGAATTATTCTTGTATGGGTTGATACTGGCTGAAGTTAGACGGCTCACCTCTAGCGTACTCCCGAATCAAAAACATAAATTCTGACCGTGACTATAGGTAAATACGTTGTTTGACTTCTTGTATCTCGCATGTTTAGCTAGAGCGAGAGCATGTGGATGTAGATGATCTACGTAGAGAAGTGCGAGATCGTTAGGTCACAAGTTTTGGTATGCTTTCCTTTTATTGCATGCTGTATGTAGAGGTCCCGCGCAAAAGACCTATACAATACAGTTGCTAGATCACCTCTCACATTGAGAGAAAACCTGTATACCCCTCTGATTTGCACGCCTAGTTCCTAGTGAAACATTATTATAAAGAAATGAACCCCCGCTAAATAGAGTGCTTAATTTTCGCTTACATAGCTCCTCCGGTTCCACGCTCCCCATAGATGAAAGCTGCTGTCGTGCTGAAGTTGTTGTATTCTCCGAATCTTTTGTACATCACGCATTTGGCTGTGCCACCAAAATTGGGGTCGAAGTAGTAGTTCCTGTATATTTGGTACCACTCTCCTATATCAGGAAAACACTGCACACGAAAAAATGATAATTAATATTATTGTAATACTAGTAGTACATTAATATAACAATTATTATTAAAGTTGTTTTTACGATCATAATTATTCCTATTTATTATGCTGCTCCTTACTACACACTGAAAACTCGAGGTTCATGCAGCAAGCGCTTAAATTCCAACGCAAATGACTTGCCTTTGGTAGATGTTCAAGTTAAAGAGAGTAATAGCGCACGGGACAGGACAGACAGAAGGAAAGAGAAGTAAACGAAGAAAATGAGGGAGGTGGTCAGCACTTAGTCTGTTTCATTGTACTAAACGGTGAAAGCTAGCCTGCTTTAACAGTTCATTTCTAATACGTCAGGCGCCCTTTTACCCCATGCCCGACATCGTTCTTCACTTATTCTAGGGAATACTAAGCGACTGGGTCATGTTCGCTATGAATAAATAATTACTGTATGGCCTGACATTACATGGCTGCTTGGTGTACTGACACCATCAAAGGATGCTGTGTCGGATGTTCCAGTCGGAGGTTTGACGTCAGACAGACTTTTACATTGCCTGCCCGCACGCAGCAATTCCGGAAGAAGCAGCATACGGCAGCGCCTGGAAAGCTTTCCTCGGGGACCAGCGCATAGTGTTGCAGACGGCGGACTTTCTTTAGATGCCGTTGCCTTTGCTATCCGAAATGTAATTAAATGAGAACCTCACTTAGTATTAGTCTGGACATGAAATCGTGCTGCTAACAAAAGGCAACCTTTCACGAGGTGTTAAGGGTGAATTGGAAACGGGTCCAAGTTCTGCTGACCACCCCAGCTTGACTAGGTGAAAGCAAATCAAATCAAGTCAAATAGGAAGTCGAGCTTCTTAGCCTAGCGGGGAGAACAACATCCCGAGTGGGTGCTGAAGACAGGGACAAGTGCGTACAAATGCGCACAAGAGGGCGTCGACGGCGTATTGTTTACAGGGCAAATTATCGTGCCCCGCGAGACCACCGCCATCACATCGCTACGTGCTGCGAATCTCAAGTTGCTATGGGCGGATAAGGAAGACGGCTGTCACGATCCGCCCGGGTTCTTGAACAAGGGAGGGCTCGAGGCACCCTCCGTTAGACAGACGGTACGCAGCGTGGTGGCGATGAATGATGACTGACCGCTGAGCAGCTGTGCTCGTCGGTGTTTATTGGGTGCGCTGCCCAATGTTGCCTACCAAGCATGGCAGGCTACCGAGCCTGGCGGGCCAACGAAGATTATGCCCGAGGGAGCGTCACATGCTTCTTACAGCGGCTTTGTTCTTGCATCGACTGCCGTCTATAATGAGATGGCTGAGGCTGCCATTACTGGCAACTCCAATGACATGAACGTCAAGGCTCCAAAGATCAAGGTAAACTTTGTGAAGAGGCTTGACTGGCTGAAACTAGCAGCTTCGGCCTGCTCGACAAAAGGCATGAACCTGTTTGTTCGTCATAGCGAAGACGCACGAAGGTGACCTGCCCTTCCTTGTCATGGGGTCAGATCAAGGCATCTGACAGCAGCTCATGGGAAAGCGCCTGCAGCCTTTCGTTTCCTTCCTTGATTTGGAAGATCCATACCTTATCAGGAAGCTCCAAAAAGTCTCAGGCTATGTCCGGAGGGGCTGTCCGCCACAAGTCATCATTTGTCGATGTGAAATAGTTATATTTTCATTAACGCAGAATCACCATCACATTTGCGCAGTGGTGAGGCAATGCAGTGACCCTTGTGGGTGCGTTCGTTTTCAAGACTCATTGACATTGTCATATGAGCTTGGAAATTTTTAATATTTATTTGAATTCCAGTTCCACCAAGCACACTGCTAATCTTCTATATTAAAGAAAGGCGTATACATTTACTCGTGTCTTTCTCCAACTTTCAACGGCCTGCTTCTAACAAGTATGAGACATGCCTCATTGACAGCCTTCAACAAACAAGCACTGAGAAATCGTTCAGATCTGTAGACGACTATTGAGTTTTTTTTAATGAGTGCATCCATCGCGGCACTCAGCTTTGTACTGGAGAGTTAATTGGCACGTTTTGTGCATGTATAGATGAACTACAAATAATGACTGAATTTCCGACAGCTAAACTTTGGTCACTTGAGCTAAAACTGCTTTTATCTAATTACCATGTGGGCTGGTATAAAGGCGCCCATTCTAAGAAGAGCCTCTCACCTCATACTTAGTGCATTCAGACGAGGAACTGAAAAATGACGTTTTAAGGGCTGCCTTGTCCTGGCCATGCCATCTTCATGCGCGCTGCAGCTTTCGGTGTACAGGTGCTCAGACTGTGACTGGCAAGTTTTCTGGACAGTTTGCTATTTCTCATGAAAAAAATGTCTCTTAGCGCACATTAAACAACCAAAAATGACAAAAAGAATGAAAAACAAACAAAATACTTCGCAGTCTCACACCATGGTCATTCCATATGTCACCGAGTGTCACACTCCATAAAGCTGCAGCGGGAAGGGCAAGTTTGAGAACAGTTCTTTCATCAAAAAAAGTAATACTTCACTACGCGTGATAAAAAAGAAACAAGCTTTCTTTTTTTACTGCTGCCACAATGTTGTACAGGAACTCCCTCTCTCAGTGATCATTGCTACACTGGCCAAATAGGCTGACGTTTCAACGACCACTTCCGCGCACATGCCATTATAATGAAGGAAATGTAGGCACCACCTACCAGGGCACTGCCCGATATTGTTGTCAGGCCTCGCTTAATCACTGCAAAATACTAAGGCGCTATCGACACAAGTGTGCACGTGAGGTATATAAGGCTCCCTGCATCGACGAGAAAGGTGACACGTGTGTGAGTGAACAGTGAGTATCGCTGCTCTCCAAAGAAATCGCCTTACTTTCAAGCGGATGATGGCACCCCTTTTGTGATATTGGTTTTATGCCTCGTTTATTGTTTCTATTCATCCTTATTAATTGACATGCTTGTTCTTAAATACATATTATTTTTGGGATTTTGTTGCCTTTAGGCGGCATCAGATAGTGATTTTTCTATAAAAAAGTTTACACTTAATATGACTGAACGAAAGAAAAGTAACAACCAAAAAGTGAGAATTATGGGCCTTTCGGCTGAGATCAAAGTCTGCGCCAACATGCGCCACGGGTATATTTCTCGACGTCACGATTTACGTGGTTGGGGGATAAAAGGTTGGTGTGTAAGAAATCTGAAATAAATTGTGTGGTATAAGATCCCGAAACTGCATGGGCCCATTGGGTTATGTGGGACGTTGTAATGGAATGATCCTTCATTGATTTACAGTGATCCTTCGGAATATTTTTTATGACCTGGGGTGTGTTTCTTAACGTGCACACAAAGCCATTTGAAGACAAAAAAATTGCTGAAAATGACAAAGGACGCGCAATGAGTGATACAACAGTAAATGCGAGACCTAGAAGTTTAAGATGCGGGGGCAAATAGATATAAGAGTGCCTACATGGGTATATAACTCCTATTCTGGTGGATATTAAAAGGAAGGAGTTGAGTTGTGCAGAACACGCAATTGTTCGGCTATATGAATGTCGGTCTGTTAGAATGAACATGATGGAGGTCAACGAAAGAGAAACACAGTCAAGGACAATCGAGATTTGTAGGCTGTGTGATGAGCCAGGAAAAATTGGACCAATCGCCAACACCGGAACTACCCTCCTCATGTGGTTATCTACTTTCACTGTGCTATCTCGGCCACACCGAACCTCTCTCTACTTCTGCGTCCTCCTGGTCTCTCACAGCGAATTATATATAAAAAAAAACGTGTCAAGGTAGGCAATGATGTTTTCTGTTAAAACAAAAGTAACCTCTCATAAATAAGAAGAGCATTTGATTGGGCTCTTCAAACAAAATTGCGGGTCACCACCCGATGCTTGCGTTGGTGGCTGCGTAAGTTGGACGTGAGCAGATTGGAATAAAAACAGATTGCAACAGTTTTACGTTATAGGACCCCAGGTCACTTAAACTAACCCGGAGCATTCCCCTATGACGTCCCTCATAAACCACTGTGCAGTTTCTGGATGCCAAACCCCATAATTCTTTGGTTGCTTTGGTATGCCAGAACACGTGATTTTGTCTATATTCTCATTGAAATTGTTACTACAAGCCGAACCCCTCGGTTTTTTCTTAATCTTCTTTCTGCACCACTAATCAGAGCTATGCGCATGGGGAGTACCTGCATGCGTAATGTAATTAGGGTAACAAGTTGTACGTTAACAATTCGACTTTCAGGGAGGCGGAAGGCAGGCGGGAATCGACAACTTTCTCACCGTACTTGCGTCTTGATACTTCTGAAGGTCAGATCTCTCTTCGGGGTAAAAAAGTTCCTCACTTGACATTGCCCGGAAAGCTCCAAAAAGCACAAGGACTGCCACCGGCGACATGATGACTCACGGGGATTGCGCCTCCGTTTAGTGCGAGATGTGAGAGACACACCTAAGCAGCTTTCGTTCCAGAAATAGGGTGAGTGAAAAAGAAAACGTTGTGATCGAACGTGAGACTTACAGCGAAACTGAATGAGAAAACTTTACCGAATGCACCTACGCATGCGCACGTGTCACTACATAGATATACATTCAGCAGTAAAAATTGTGTAGAGTTTCCGGCCTATTATCGGCTGATAATAAGCGGTGTGATAGTTGTGAACTTTAACCGGACGTCCATAATGGTTAAACGAGTGCAAGGAGTGTGCATTCGTGCAGCTGTAGTGTAGAAGTGTGAGCGCTAAAGCGCAGGATTTATCCTCTTCAAAGGCTTGTAAATTTAGGGGAGGCTGTAATCACGACTCATGATTGTACACTGGCGTCTAGGCGTCAATATGCCTCACAGAAATTTGTGGATGCCCAGAAACTCACTAGCTGATTCACAGGAATATAACAATGACGAAACAGTGGATGAACATTTCTTTGTTTGATGGCGTCAAGTGCTCGTTGACATATTGTTACAATATAGCGTCGCCATTTTGGCCTCCGTTAGCTCCCCTGTAAATAAATTGTAAATAGCATTGGGCATCAACTACACGTAACAATATATTGCAGTGTAAGTGCTACCAGAGAAGCCAAGCCTCCCTGTTGTCAAACCTGCATTTCACGCTTCTTAGAGATAGTCTGTTCGCTTAGCCCAAGAGCAACAAAGGATGACAAGGTTTATTTTCCAAGCATCCCGCGTAGGAAGTGACCTCATCTCAACTACAACTGGAACCCTATGGGAAGGCTATGGAGCGGTGCGCGGCTGATGGGCTTACCTCTTACCCACAGAAAGTGGTGAATAGGGAGGAAAGAATGATCAGCACGAGGTGGCGGGATCGACTTTGGCAGTGATGGCGATGACGTATGGACGCTTAATACTGAAGCGCATTTATTTTTGCACTTGGCGGCTTGGCTTCTTTCTTGAGTGCTGGAAGAGGCCTCCTTTCATGCCAGCGACGCATCCTCGATTTCCTGGCCTGTGAAGTGACACTGCATTCACACCGCTTCCACCATCATCAGTGACGCCATTTGATACAAGAGTTAAGAAACTTGGAATCGCAGCGACGAGTGGGCGTTGTTTTCGTGCGGCGAGCACCACTTTGGCAGTAACAGAGATGGCGTGGGAACGCTGAATACTCAAGCGCATTTATTTTTGCAGGTTGTTGCAGCGTCATCGATAAAGCGCACTTGTGCGCCGAGTTCCTTATCAGCTACCAGCAAGAAACGTTGCTTGGCCGCAGCGGGTGTCCCTGCTCACGTGGTTTCTTTTCCGTAACCTAAAAGCTCAAGTACAGAGTAATAGAACAGTATGCTGCAGCTGCTGTGTTGCGTCACTTCAGTGGTGACAAAGATGGGATCGAGGCCACCCGAGTTTGACGAGACAGCAAGCAGTTGGGATGCCTACCGTGTTCGCCTCGAGGCTTACTTCGAAGGTAGCGATATTAAGGTCTCATCGAAGTGCCGGGCGCTTTTGGTAGCATCGCTCAGTGACAGCGTAGTTCGAGTTCTTCAGAGACGATGTCCGTGAACGCCCGTGAACAGCTTAGAGTACGACGAAGTTGTGAAGGTGTTAGAAGAGCACTGCAGCACGCAAGTGAACGAGACGGCGGCAAGTCACGCATTTTCATACGGAAGCAAGAAGATGGCGAGACAGTTAAAGACTTTGTGGCCGACTTACGACGTCTTGCCAAAGATTGCAACTTCGGCAGTTTTCTGGACAGAATGTTACGAGACCGGATAGTCTGTGGTATCCGAGACGACGACGACAGGCGGTTCCTGCTGACGCAAAGGAAGCTGACTCAGCAGGAAAATGAAGAATTCGCGATGTCTTCAGAAACGGCTGACCGTAACGTTCGTTCCGTGACGAATGCAGATGGCGAGAAAGGCATTAGCAATGCGCTCTTCGTTCAACGGCGTCGTGGCAGCGGACGAAATGCTGACAGCGGGTACGATAGACGAGACCCACACCCTTCGTGCTGGAGATGCGGCTCAAGTCATTCGGCACGCAAATGCCAACATGTCAGGAAGGTGTGCCGGAAATGCGGCACTAGAGGACACTTGGCGAGAATGTACCAATGCTGGCGCACCAACCAACCTGGATCATAGGCGCTCAACGAACTGTCCGATAAGGAAGACAGCGGGGAAGAAATGCTTTTCGCCCTATCCACCCGGAACAATGCTGACCAGAGGACGCGACCAATGGAACGAAACTTGGTCCGGGGCGGCAGGACACTGCGGATGCCGATCGACACAGGGTCATCCGTCAGTGTTATTCCAAAAAACATCTTTAAGAGGCACCGTAAGTGGTGGCCTGGGCTAGAAAGAACGCCACTTCGATTGGCCTGCTTCTTGGGGCCTCTTCCAGTGCTCGGCCGAGTCGCCATGAGGGTGGAGCACGGCAAGACGCAAGTGGACAGTTCGCTCATGGTAGTCGACTGTGACGGACCATTGCTCTTTGGTAGAAACACAATTCAAACTTTCCGCGAAGCCAGCTCGTCACTCTTCGAAGAACAGGCTGTACAAGGCGTTCATGCGCTACAGTCTGAAGACGGCATAAAAGATCTCCTTGATGAGTTCTCGGAGTTGTTTGAAGACCGGCTGGGCTGTTGAAAAAGTCCGCCCTTGAAGCTGCACAAGAAAGAAGGTGCGGTGCCACGGTTTTGGAGGGCTCGTTCGGTGCCGTTTGCGCTTCGCAAAGCAATGTCCGCGGAAATTAACCGCCTCTTTCAGCAAAGCGTTTTGTCGCCGGTGAGTGTTTCCGAGTGGGCTGCGCCTGTTGTACCAGTGGTGAAGAAGAATGGGGACATCATTCTGTGCGGCGATTTTAAACTCACCTTTAATCCCTCCACTCACCCGGAGCATACCCATTGCCAAAGGTGGATGACATTTTTGCTGCGCTCAACGGGGCTAAATTATTCACAACACTGGACTTGCGGAATGCTTATAACCAGCTCCCGCTTGATGAAGAGGCTAAAACAATAACCGTCATCAACACGCACTAGGGCTTATACTCATACAACCGATTAGCCTTCGGCATCTCTTCTGCTCCCGCACTGTTCCAGCGGCGAATGGAGTCGTTATTGCGGGGCTTACCAAGAGTGCGCGTATACTTGGACGACATTAGAATCGCCGAGAAACAGCATGACACGTCGACGCTTCGACAAGTGTTGCAGAGACTGCGGGACAGTGGCCTCCAGCTGAAGAAATCCAAATGTCGGTTCCGAGAGAAAGAAGTGCGGTTTCTGGGGGCACAAGATTGATGCAACCGTCTTTCACCCCCTGCGGGACAACCTCGAAGCCGTAACAGCTGCGCCAAAACCAGAGTCGGTAAACCAACTTAGGTCGTTTCTGGGGCTAAGAACGTATTACTGAAATGTTTTGCCTAATTTGGCTACGACTCTGGCTCCGCTATATCGCTTGCTGGCGAAAGGCCAACGCTGGAACTGCAAAAAAGAGCAGGAAAGAGCTTTTGAGGAAGCAAAGCGTGCTTTGTTAAAGGCAAATTTTCTGGTTCACTACGATCCGCAGAAGGAATTGCAACTAGAGTGCGACGCTTCATCAGATGGTTTAGGCGCAGTATTATCTTACCTCATTGAGGGCGTGAACCATCCGATAGCACTTCGTTCAAGAACGCAGACGTCAGCAGAACGCAATTATTCACAAATAGAGAAAGAAGCGCTGGCCTTGGGGTTTGGAATTTCGAAGTTTCGCGATTTCCTGTTCGGCAATCGTTTCACGTTAGTAACGGATCACAAGCCACTCATCGGGCTCTTCCACCCAGACAAACCGATTCCGCAGATGGCGGCAGCTTGAATTCAGCGTTGGGCGCTCCTTCTATCAGCATACCAATACAATCTGGAATACCGCAAGGGATTGCACAGTGGTAACGCAGGCGCTCTTAGTCGCATGCCTTTGCCAGGAGATAATGAACGCGGAAGTCAAGTGGTAATGGAATATGTGCTCTACACGCAGGGTTTAGATGCAATTGTCCTTCCATCTGAACAAATAATTGCTCTGACCCAGGAGGACGGCACACTTCGGCAAGTCCGGGAATGGATCGAGCGTGGCTGGCCATCGCATCTTGCCAAGAAGCAGCAGCATCTGCTTCCGTACTTCACCCGCCGACGCGAACTCGTCATGAGCCATAGCCTTATTTACTGGGGTCATCGTGTGGTCGTGCCGGAGACAGCCGGGCAATGCTTATTGAACGAGCTACACGATACGCATCCAGGAATCGGGGCCATGAAGAGGCTTGCGCGTACGTTATTCTGGTACCCCGGATTAGACAATGACATTGAAAGGTTAGTGAAAGGCTGCCGCTAGTGCGTGCAGTGTTGGTCGATGCCTGCGGCGCAAGTTCCTTCTCCGTGGCCCAAGTCTGGAAAGCGGTGATACCGATTGCATGTGGATTTTGCAGGCCCTGTTAATGGTTACCTAATATTCATCCTAGTTGACGCGGAAACCAAGTGGATAGAAGCAACGCCTGTGAAAACAGCGACCCAACTGTTCAGCTGCTCAGAGAAAGTTTCGCCCGTTTTGGTATTCCGTAGTGTGTGGTGTCGGACAACGGCCATCAGTTCTCGAGCTCGGCAATAGCAAAGTTCATGCGGGAAAACTGCCTACGCCACATCAGGATGGCACCGTACAATCCACAATCAAATGGGTTAGCGGAGCGGGCTATGCGAACAATAAAAGAGGGTCTCGAGAAAAACAAACGCGGCACATTACAGGAACAGCTGTCCCGTTTTCTGTTCCGTTACAGATCGACGCCTCTCGAATGTGGTAAATCACCTTCCCAGCTACTAATTGGATTCCAGCTCCGGGCAGGGCTGTCTGCCCACTTCCCAGAAGGCGAGGTACCTGCAGAGGCTGACGCGATCCAGAAACAGTTTCCGTCGGCCAATACGCAGCCACTGTTCCCACCTGGCAAGCCCATCTGGTCCCGCCTATTTCAGCGAGGGCGAAAATGGCTACCAGGGACTGTAATAGCGACGGAGGGGAATCACATGGTAAGGCTGCAGACACCCCTGGGAATACAGCGCCGTCATGTGCATCATTTGCGGACACGGCTAGCGGTAGCGACAACGCACAGGGAGAATGCAACAACGCTCGGCCGCAGCTCAGAGGAAACACAGCCGGCCGGGGAGACCCGAGAAGCAAGTGCATCGGAAGCGGGCCCAGTGCTACTTCGCCGCACAACTTGACTGGGTTTTTGAAGGGGGAAGAGATGCAGAGTCGTCGATAAAGCGCACTTGTGCGCCGAGTTCCTTATCAGCTACTAGCAAGAAACGTTGCTTGGCCGCAGCGGGCGTCGCTGCTCCCGCGGTTTCTTTTCAGTAACTTAGAAAGCTCAGGTACAGAGCAATAAACAACAGTATTCTGCAGCTGCTGTGTTGCGTCACTTCAGTTGGTGGTTATTTGTCTTCTTGGAAACGGCCTCATCGCATTGCCGTCGCTGTTCCTGCCGAGTGTGTTGTGGTTTGCTGGTTGTAGTTGGAATTGGGCTGTCGTTCGATTGTCTTGCCCGAGTTACTAAGCGCTAATATGGGGGACCATAACACGGGACCACTAAATGAGGTCACTGAGGCTCTTACGGAGAAACCGCCGAGTAGCATCAAAGCACTTGTGAAAGTAATAAATGAACTAGTAGCAGAGCTGGATTCGTTTGCCTCTGGTATGATGACTAATGTAGAAAAAATGGGGAGCTCCAATACAGAAATTTGCGTGAACTCATGGGCATAAGGCAATCGATCGATTTCATGAATGAAGGGTTTGAGTGTTTCAAGGGTAATGTTGAAACATTTCGTCATGAGCTTGCTGAGGTGAAAGCGCAAAATGTTCAGTGTCAAAAAAAAAAAAATGAACTGCTCCGCACAGAACTGCAGGAAGCTAAGAAAGCAATCTTGGAATTAAAACAGTTCCGTCGGAACCCAAACCTCGAGATCAAGGGGCTCCCAGTTGTTCAGGGTGAGAACCTTTTCAATGCTGCGCAGAAAGTGGATAATTCCCTGGGCGTTGAGAATGCCGAATCCGATATTCGCATTGTGCATAGAGTTCGCTCTAAAGATAAAGACAAGTCGAATGTCGTGGTCAAGTTTGCAAGCAGGTCAGCCCGGCACAGGGTGCTCAATGCCGCTAAAAAGACTCAACTGAACGTGAGCCTCCTCGGTTTCTACGGAGAGCAGTCACTGTATGCCGATGAGCATCTTTGCGTTGAAACTAAGGTACTACTCACTAAAGCCAAGCAAGCAAAGCAGGACAAAGAATGGAAATTTGTTTGGGTGACGCAGAGGAAGGTTTTGATGCGCAGAACGGAAAACTCCACTATATTACACGTTACATGTGAGGATGATCTGACGAATGTTGTGTGAGTCTGCTTTTCGATTTTTTTGGGTGATGTGGAATGGTGATGGTGGAATGATGATGTGTCCTTCACCATGGCTTTTTCGTTTATTGAAGTTGAATTCATGCGCGATAAAAACTTCTTTTCAGTTTTTTATTGTAATGTGCGCAGTGTTAGAAGAAACATCAATTATTTGGTTGCGCATTTGTCAAGGTACAACTCCTCTTTTTGATGTCATTGCATTGAGTGAAACGTGGCTCAAGGAATATGAATCAGTGTCTTCCGGGTTATAAATTCTTGTCTCGACCTCGTGAATCACATACGAGCGGAGGCGGGGTTGGACTCGTTGTGAAAGATAACCTTGTCTACCAAGTATTGACCGTGGCATCTCTTTGTGATAATTGTAATGAAACACTTTTTATAAAGCTTTCCAGTGGACTTGTAGTTGGGGTATTAAAACGGCAACCTAACTCATCGATATTGGTCTTTCTTGAATATTTGAAACTATCCTTGCAGAAATATTTGGTGGGAAATGCAATGTAATCATTGTGGGAGATGTTAATATTGATCTGTCATCTGGCACACAGAATAACTATACCCTTCTCCTCAAATCGTTCGCATTGCGTAATCTCATCTCAGAACCAACCCATATAACGAGTACCTCATGCATTTTATTAGATCATGCCCTATGCAACATTGACAGACTTGTGAAAGCTGGTACTTGTGCTGATATGATTGCCGACCACCGGCCGATTTTTGTCTTATTTGAAACAGAGCTACGTAAGCAAAAACAGACATCACTCAGAAAGATGCGTATTAAATCAATCACGTTTTACTACGCAAAATGCTTAAACAAACCACATTTACTTCTGCCTATGACAAGGATATTAACGTTGAGTACGCACAATTCCTAGCTCTTCTGAAAACTGCTATTACTCGGAGCTCTACAATGATCACTAAAAAATACAGCCAGCCAACATGTCCCTGGATGACAACTGAGATCTTGAACATTCTGAAGAAAAAGGACAAATGGTACCATAAATGGAAGCAACTAAAAACGAACGACTATTATCTAAGCCAGTTTAAACGATACCGCAACATATTATGTATCTCATGAGGAAAATGAAAAAAAGAATATTTTTCGTCACTTGTAAAGGAGACTCGGGGTAATACGAAAAAAATGGGGGCCATAGTTATTGATGCAATCGGCCTTCGTTCAAGAGTGGATGTTCAAGAGTGAACGAAGACACGGCTGAATTATTTAATGCACATTTTGCCTCCATAGGACCTTCGCTGGCCTCGCGAATTATTATTGATGAAGCCTCGTTCAGAATGCCTGAGCGTGTTGACAATACTTTCGCATTGCCTGACTTATCAATAGAGGAAGTGACAACGGCAGTCAGCAGTCCCTCAATAGACAAAGCAGCAGGACTAGACGCAATACCTGTGAGACTTATAAAAAACGATATTGATATTCTAGCTACCCATTTGTTCCATCTTCTTAATTTTTCCCTGAGAAGTGGGAGTGTATCTTCATGAGCTCAAAGCCGCCAAGGTTACGCCTGTCTTTAAAGGTAGTGAGCGGTCGATACTATCAAACTATAGGCCAATTTCGGTATTCAGTGTAATTAATACAGTATTCGAAAAGGTGCTGTGCAAGCGAATGCAGAGCTTTTTAACTAAGTACAATGTCCTCTGTACAAATAAGCACTGTTTCCGACCCCAAAGACCCACTTCCTCGGCAGTTCTGGTCCTTACACAGCTGATAAACACCGCATTACATAGCAACAAACTGGCCGTAGTTGTTCACTTAGACATATCAAAAGAGTTTGAAACGGTTGACCATTCGATATTACTACAGAAAATAGAGACCTATGGTTTAAGGGGGAAAATCTATGATTTAATTAAGGGTTATTTTTCTGGTCGAGTGCAATGCGTTGTTACCAGAGGCTCTATCTCCGCTCCTCAAAATATCACACTCGGCGTGCCGCAGGGCTCTGTACTCGGGCCCCTTCTTTTTTCTCTATACATCAATAACTTTTCATTGTTTCTGAACTATTCTGAAGCGGTTATATATGCCGACGACACTGCGCTATTCTTTACAGGTGATAAATTAGAGCATCTGGGGGCAAAATTAACGAGGAACTTAGTAAAATTTTGCACTATTTCGTAAGCAATTGGGTCACACTTAACACCGAGAAAACAAAGTATACATTATTTCGCTCAAGGAAAAAGAATATTAGCTGGGATAAATTGCTTTAAGCCTTAAACGGTACGTATTTGCGTAATGTCTCCCACACCAAGTACTTAGGTGTGGTCTTTGAATCGGACATGCATTGGAAGCAACAAATTAAAAATGTTGGCTCTAAATTTGCTTATGGCTGTCATATTTTATTAAGGGCGATTGAATGTTTCCGTGCACCAATTTTACGCATATTGTACTTCGCGTTTGTCCATAGTGACCTATGTTACTGCCTAGAGACATGGGGAGGTACCAATAAAACGTATTTAGAATCAGTTTTATGCCTGTAGAAACGGGCTCTTCGTACCATAAGCTTCGCAATGATAACCGACCCTAGTCGACCAATCTTTAAAGAACTGCGAATATTACCGGTATCAGTTGCATAAAGATAGCTCAAAAAATAAACACAGTAATAAGAACTAATCATCCACTTCCTCTTACACTGTTTAGATCGCCGCTTTGATAAACAAGAGCTGTCACCAATTATACATTCAACTTACCGCCTTGTAATAGCACTTATGGTCAAAGGCTATTGAGTACAATGGTGCTCAGATGTGGCATGAGATTCCCGATGACATCAAACTCAAACATAATTTTGCGGCCTTATTGAAAAACATGTTTCTTGTCTGTCCAGAAATGTGGGACTAAATACCTTTCAGTTTGGTTTTGTATACTTATAAACCTATTTTTTGTTGTTTTTCAGAATACGTATGTGCTTTGCATATTTGCAATGCCACTATTGTAGTATCTCACGTCTTTTTGTACACGTAGTTTGAATGTCTGCCATTTATTTAGTGAATATGTTGTATTGGGACCTTTCACTAGCCGAGTTGGCTATGGGTCCAATCATGTTTTGTTGTATTGGTTACATAAATTAAAATAATGATGATGATGAAAAAAAAATGCTGGCCACGGCGGTGGTATTTTGATGGGGGCGAAATGCAAAAACACCCATGTACTTAAATTTAGGTGCGCGTTAAAAACCCCAGGTGGTCCAAATTTGGGAACTCCCCCCGGCGGCGTGCCTCATATATTGCCTCATATTAGTTTTGTCACATAAAACCATATAATTAAATTTTTAATAGGGAGGGAAGAAAACTAAAGATATAAATGTAACCGAAGCCTGCCGCATCCAAACAGGATGGAAAAGAATATGTCATGAAGGGTCAGTGACACCTAATCTCGCCCACTTCATATGTCTACATTCACATCAAACGATGCGCCAGACCGGATGCGTGTATCGATGATTAAAGAGCGGCAATTTAGAGTCTGTTTACCCCAGCACACGTGCCCAATTTCCCAATTTTGAAGCCTAAAAAAAAGGACAAAAGCAAGCAATCACGGTTCATATCCTAACAGAAACAGTGATTTTGCAATGAGCTAGGCTGCACCGTCGTTAAAAATTGAGTACGCGCGATTAAACACACGACAAAAAAAAAAAACGCCTCTAATGTGTTGCTAAAACAAAGAGGCATCGCAGCATTCTGTTAAGAATACGCGCTCCGGAAGTCGTGCAGTCACAATGTGAAAGCTAGTTTTGTCCTACAATGTGCAAGGCTTTCTTCAGCTGGCCTCCCTGGGTCGGTCGTCGTGTCTTTAGCGGAAATGCTCCGCAAGAAAATGAAGTGCGCTGTTTGCAATGCCGTGGAAACCCCGATAGGCACTCAGAGGCCAAAAGTTGTTCCGTACACGCACAAGGTGACACGTTGCCTGAAATAAGTGGCTACTCGATTTAACGTGCCGATAGTTTTTTCAACCTCCAAGAAGCTTGCTGAGCTAAGCCGTCGCATACCTTAGGGAGACAAAAATGTGGGGTGTAAAAAAAAGCGTGAAACACGATTTGTGACGTGTGCCAACAACGTCGTGTACTATCCTGCAGAAAAGTATACATCAGCCAGAGGGGGCTATGCGTCAATGGCCAACTCAGGGAGCACGCAGGAAATTTAGCTAATAAGCAGAATACACATCTTTCTGACCATTGCAGTAGCTTTACCGCATGTGAACCCTGTTTCCTTAGCGTGAAAATCCTAGGGAAGAGCAAGCAAAAAACCACTTGTGAAAAGTTAGAGACATTTTTTATCAAAAAATCCGGTAAGTATTATGTAAGGGAAAACATCGATTGCACTGTACCAAGCAGAAATGAAATTCCTTTTGCGCCCGGTTTAATCACTTCCTGTTCGACGAAGTCCATTATTCCTTGTAATGATGCGCCTGTGCTGCTTCTGGATATATATAATCCTGTGGGTTTGGCTTCAATAAAACCATTTGTTAGTTTGCACCTGTGTTCGTATTTCTTTCTGCTGTGCAGTCCCGTTGCACTATATATTAACATAGTTCTCATGTCAAAATACCACGTAGCTCGATATTCAACTCTTTTAAAGTATATCTTTTTTTAATGTTAGCGCAAATGTTAAATGTAAATTTATGCAAAACAAAACGCTAATGACAGAAATACTTGTACAATCTGACGCAAACGGAATGTACTTTTACACACTTCTGTAGCCAATGTCTTAAACTTTTGGGTTGCCGACCCCTTCACTTCCCTGTAGCACTACGCTCGACACTCAGTGCCCGCTCAAGCAGGAAAAGTCGGACAAGGGAGAAAAAGAATCGAACTCAGTCCATGCACGCTTGTTCATTCATTCAGCATGTTCACTTGAATTCTTTTTCCACCTTCGGCTGTTTGTGCCTCTTGGCTGTGCGCGTAAATACCAATTCTGAGACACTGGCCAAGATTAGGCCCATACCCAGTAGTATGGGCCCTTCGGATCAATTTGGGATCAATGACCCTTGTTATCGTGCGATAATATTTAGATAGCAGCGCATCCAGACTTGTACGCATTACAGGAAAAAAGGCGACCGATTACAACACCTACTACTTTGAAAAGTTCATTTGATTAGAGTTAACAGTTAGTCTCACACGAAAGTTACTGAGCAAATAATAAGTACTCGACTACTTAAACGTTACTTTTCTCCCTACATTTATTATTAGTGCGCAAATACAGTCAATAAAACAAGCTGGCCTGGCTCTTTCAGTGCGTTCTATTTTTCATTTTGAAGGCGTAAAGATATTATTTTCACTTAAGATTGCTTTTAAATGTGTTCTTTTGTAACCTTCCATTGTTTTCTTGTGAAGACATCTGCAGCTGCACTGAAAACTCGGTCCACGTCCGCGATGGGAAGATATAGCTGAGCGGTTTGGTCGAAAATCTTCCTGAAAAGATGGTGCATAGTTATTGAAAGCCAGGGTTCTCGGATTTGTGTCCTCGGTGGAGGCGCAGCTCTTCATTGTTGCTGCGGTTAGAGGAAGGCCCTCGTGATAAGGCTTGTGATAAACTTAAAAAAAAATGCCCGTAAGTGGCTGCCTTGCATAAACGTGTGAAGAGGTCATCACAATCGAGCCGTAGAAGCGCCTCTTCAATATGTCGGCCAGTATTTGATGGACCTCCACGCAGCACCCTTGAGTCGTTAGGTATTTAGAGTCAAATGACAAATTATTGCGGACGCGAGCAAACGTTCACGTTCCCCGAAAAGCTTGCGAAACCTGTATATATCACTTAACATAAAATTGAATATATCTCAGCTCTAATAACGTCCTTCGTGGGTTAGAACCTCAAATATATTTGAGTTGCGTCCATACCAAACAGATAGAAACATATGCGTTTAATGGCTAAAAACTTTTGTCAATATCTGAGAAGTGAAAGACCGTTCTAAGCGAAAAATTCGCAGCAGCTATTCGCGCCTCCGAATACCTCCTAGAAGCGCTTTCAGAAGAGGGAAACCGAGAGCGAAATTTGTTATCAGATAAAACTTGAGAAATAAGAAACTAAGAGAGATGCAACTCAGTAAGCCTGCCATGCTGAGTTTATCGAGGCATAGCTGAAGCACACTAATTGCGGGAAGGAGGTAGCCCATGTACACGTTTTCTTCCCTTTGGAGGCTCTAATTCCGGCCAAATTTAGATGTTTACAGCTGCATCTCTTTGTGCTTCTCTTTGTGCGCTTGCCTGTGACAACGTGATGAGTTTCCTGTACTTTTCGAAAGAACTGTACATTGCGTTTTAAAGGAAGGGCCATATTACTTGCTTGTGCTGGAAATCGCCGAACTTTATCACAGTGCCGAGTTAGGTGGCCACGTGATCGCTTTTCAATGCGTACGTTGTCATCATAGTGTGATTGGCAATGAGCTCGCTAACTGAGGCAAGATCGGAATTATTTTCCTCTGATAAAGTACGGATTGCCTACCCTAGAGCTTACACCAACTCTATGATCAAGGCACTCATGCAGGATCTTACAAAGGCATGCACAGCCCACGATGAAAACATCCACAGATGGCTTCATATGATCGCCCCAGACGGTAAATTCTGTTTGCCCGCGAAGGTTACGCAGAGCAAAACGTCATCGCTACACAGGATTCGGCTGGGTGTTGCTTTCACCCGTCGCTACACACACCTCATCGGCCACTCGAACAGCCCCGATTGTGAACACTGCCACACACCTGAAACGCTGGAACACATATTGTGATATTGCCCAGCATGTATGCTAAAGCGAAGAATGTTCTCTAGCCGACGATGGCAGGTGACCGCTGTAGGAGGACGCTATTCCCGGCAGTGCCGTGGCCTGACACTGCAACTTCAATGCGGGCTAGTAAACTGCTCTCGAAGTTTCTGCAGGACACCATGCGAGACGAGCAGCTCTAGTAGGGCCCCTGTCTAATATACATAAGCATTCACCACCTCTCTTATCATCACCCCTCCCAGCAGTTTCACTAGCTCCCCTTTCCGCTTCCCCAGTGCACAGTAGCAGACTAGAGCGCACTAGCTCAGGTCGACCTCTCTGTCTTTTCCGTCAAAGTATATATATATATATATATATATATATATATATATATATATATATATATATATATATATATATATATATATATATATATATATATATATATATATATATATACACATTGCTCGTGCTTATCTGAATAAGATGTTGATGGCAGTGGACGCTGGTGCAGTTGTGAATGTTTCCCATGTCTGTCTTAGCCCCATTGGCTCGTGTTGCATCAGTTCCCATGCAAAACGAGCCAACTCACTCCAATCAAGTTGTCGCTATTGAAACAGCGTGTATGCGGTGCCTCAAAAGTACAAATATTTTATTGTGTCAGTAACTTCAACGGCGATTCAAACTTCTGCTAGTGAGGAGGCGAGGAAAGTGTACCCGAGACGGCACTTCTGCAAACCATGGTGACCACCATTAAACGTGGCACTATAGACCTGGCATCCCCAGCTCTGGAGCGCACGATGGCTGGTATATTTGGTACTTGGGTGTCGTACCGCAGTTCTCTGCGTAGATAAACTCGCAGCAGTCGGCCACCTGCTTGAATGTCGACGAGCGACGCCACAAGGTGCAACCGTAACCTGGGTGACCAAGAGCAAAGAAAATATATTGTGGCGTTTATTATTCCGAAAATACACAGTAGCATTTCAAGAGCGCCGTAGTGAAGGACTCAGGGTTAGTTTCGACTATCTGGGATTTTCGCCTTCTTCTCCCATCGAAATGCGGCCGCCGCTATAGAACCTGCAACCTGGTGCTCAGAAGTGCAACATCATAACCTCCGAGTTACCGCAGCAGATGAAGAATAATTCAGGAAAACATTTAACAGGAGCCTTTGGCATTCACTTTCATTTGCAACTACAGTACCTAAGCTATTGCCACTCATTCGCTGCATCGTTCGTAATTATTGTCTATAGGATGCATTTTTACTAAACATATATGAAGAATTTAGGGCGTCATGGCATGGTTCTATCAGCTCACTGGCGAGAATTTTCGTTTCTGACTAAATGTTTTACTTTGTTCCCTTTTCTAGAGATGTGAACCAAGCTGTGACTGCTAAGCTACAAGGACAAGCCACAGGGCTTGTGCGCGTTTTTGTTGCTGTTACTATGTGGTGCATTCATTTCAAGCTTATCAGACTTACCATTTTCAACATAAAGATGACGAAGGATGTAGCAGATGTTGCAGTCCGTATAAATTACATTGTAGTTTTCTACGATGAAATCAGCTGATTCTGCATAACAAATTCATGCACATTGATTGACATTCATGGCATATACATGGTGTCCCCTCTATCGTGCACTAAGTTTTAAAAGCAAGCTTAACCTTCCATGTGAATGAATTTAATTTTATGTTGTTAGCAGAAACTATCCAAGATAAGCCTCCAAGATTTTGCCTCCGGCCTAATTAAATAATTTCGAATAAATTGTGAATCAGTTTCCAACTTGTTATAGTTACCGCGAATGCATTATTATGGCATGCCTAACGCAAAGTATTTGCATTGATTTGACGAGACTTTTCTCTTAGTACGACCGCGAAATGTTTATTGCTTGTAGCAATCCATGAGTTTGCGCGAAGGACTATTTCTGACAGCGGTAAGGAACAGGCCCTGTTATCAAAACTCACTACTTATTGTATAGGGGTACAGTAGCGCGATTAAAAGACGGGGCAAAAGGAGAGACACAGGGACACACAGCGCTAACTTCCAACGATGTTTATTAACGAAAACCAGGTCGTACTTATACACTCAGCCAACATGAGTCACAGCCACGTGAACAGGTAAACATTCAAAGCGAAATATTTTTATAAGGTATATCTGCCATGCACAAAAAAATCAGTTCTTTCTGTGAGATAGCCAATGACGGTTTACTGGTGCAAGAATCCCCCAGGGCCGCAATCTGCTCAACTTCTACTATAAGTCTAGTCAGTTCGCACTTCTACCAGTAATGATTGTTGATTAGAAGGGAGGGGATCACTTATGCTGCTTACAATGAAGGGAGGGAAAGCCATTTGATGTAACTTTGTAGACTTCATTTTTGTGTTCGCGCAGTCTATTATTAATGCATCTTCCTGACTGTTCGACGTAATGCTTCCCACACGATAAGGGTGTACGATATATAATCGAAGTGTTACATTCTCTAAACTTCTTCCTATGTTTAACTTAGCACATAGGAGCACTTTCTGTCTTTTCTGCTCTTGTATTGCTGCACAAGCTGATTAGTTTGCGAGGTGCAGAAAAAACCACGTATCGAAGTGCTCTCCTCTCCGAATCAACAACCACTACTGGTAGAAGTAAGTGCGAACTGAGTAGGCTTATAATAGAAGCTGAGACGATTGCTGTCCTGGGGAATTCTTGTATCAGTAAACCGTCATTGGCTCTCCCTGAAAAAGAACTGAAATTTTTGCGCATGGCTTAAGATATCACTTATAAAAATATTTCGCTTTGAACGTTTCTCTTCACGTGGCTGTGACTCATGTGGCTGATTGTATAATTACGACCCGGTTTTCGATAATAAACATTGTTGGAAGTTAGCGCTGTATGTGTCCGTGCGAGTCTTCTTTTGTCCTGTCTTTCAATCGCGCTACAGTGCACCTCTTCAAGATGGGTTACCAACAAGCCCACATTGCAACCCTCGTTCACTGCTTATGCTATCAGTTCGTTGTGTAAGGCCAGCCAGAAGATGGGCTTGAACGTAACAACCACCTCAAAAATGACTACATGTCATATTCATGACCGAAATGGTCATTCACACGGGCAATATTAGTTTTTACACAAACGATAACGTCGTCGGTACTGTGTGCGATAAGCCCTAGGTTCTTGTATGAGAGTCGACATGACAGTACAGCGTAGAAAATGAGGACTTAAGAAAGCGCACAAAACAGCGATTGTGTTGTGTCCTCTTTTCTGTCCTCGTCTTTTGCGCTGTCGATATTAAATCAACTCGCCCGAGCTTCCACTTTATCATATTACGTGAGAAAACATAAGTAAAAATATGGAACTCACAAGGTCTTCATTAACTTCAACTGAGTGCTTTTCGTCGGTTGCGCGAACATCCATAGTACCGCACATTCTCGTGACGCTACTTTAGTTTGTAATAATAATAATATTTGGGGTTTTACGTGCCAAAACCACTTTCTGATTATGAGGCACGCCGTAGTGGAGGACTCCGGAAATTTTGACCACCTGGGGTTCTTTAACGTGCACCTAAATCTAAGCACACAGGTGTTTTCGCATTTCGCCCCCATCGAAATGCGGCCGCCGTGGCCGGGATTCGATCCCGCGACCTCGTGCTCAGCAGCCCAACACCATAGCCACTGAGCAACCACGGCGGGTTACTTTAGTTTGAGTCACTTAAAAAGTTTGAAATCAGCGCTCATGCTTTTCGATTCTATTTCTAGTTGTTCTTCGTATGTTAGGCACTCGATGAGCTGTGAGCGTAACTGCTGTACAAAAACAAGGATAGGAGAAGGCAATTTGTCGAAATCTGCCCTTCGCTTCGAAGCACGATGGAAACCTGTGCTATATCTTTTTTCAATATACATCGCCAGAAAAAAAAACGACTAGGACAAAAGAGCAGATAACTTTATCTATTAACCTAATGTTTGTTCCAAAGAAGCGGTCGTACACAGTACACACAAAGTGCTGACATGTGCACAAAATGGAGAAATGACTGTAGAGGACTTGTGCCCGAAACATCGTTCTACGTTTTCAGCCGCCTCACCTGCAAAACTGTCAACTTGTGTGCGTGTTATCGGACTACTTTGGGTATATCGTTTATTAACAAAACTGTGCGTGAGTATGCTTGAGCTCTCTTCACTGCTTTCCTTTGCTCGAGTGAAGAAGTTCGGAAATGTTGCCTGAAGTGTTTTTAATGCTTTCCGTGGATTTATTTTTTGTTGGCCCTGTGACATGGTCTAGCTGGCATCACTAAATGTGCCCACCTGTCTCTTAAATTCGTATCAATACTCTAATAAACCTCCCCTTTTTTTAAAGAAAATAGAGACATTCATGATGCACTCACTGTTATAAGGTTCAAATGTGAGGGAGTTTCTGTTATTGTAGCACGTTGTTGGAGTCATGGTTACGCCGCCCTCTCTGAAAATAAGTTTGTTTATTGCACGTCGCACAATGCAGGGTCGCGCTAATTGCTTAGGCATAATTATAAATAACTACGCGAAAGAAGACTTCCACATCAGAGAAGGGACGAAGCATGGTGCTGACTTCTAACTGGTTTATACTTTTCAAAACATAGGCTGTTATACGATTCCGGGCCAGCTACAAAAAAAATAAGTATTACTTCTGTAAGGTCAGGCGAGGCTTGGAAGGGCTGCTCACTGCAAAAAGTGTGGGTGTACACTTACATTTAAATGCTGCACAGCTGTGACCAGAGCAACGAGAGAACTACAAAACAAATCACTGGAACATCCGAGGCGCTTGTTCTCACACCAAATGTGTCAGTGTGCTTTTGGTTGCTCTGTCTCAGAAAGAATTGTAGTCTATAGATTTGAAACGTGGAATCTCCATATCATAGCATGCGTATCAAGTTCCCTTTGCTGTATTTTAGTGTTTTTTGTGTAGATATTGTTGCTTATCGCTATCAGTTATCCCTTTTGATCTTTTTTAACAGATCTAGTACATGGCTGTTATCCGATAATCCTATAAAAGCATCTGTTTCAAGAAGAATAAATAAGCTGCATGTCAGCACCACGTTTCGTTCCTCCTCTGTTGTCGAAGTTGTTTAGTGCTATTAGATAAATTAGCAAGCCGCTTCACTCTAATATTTTCTAGAAGGGCGTCCTCAAAAGCACTTCACATAATCAATGAATTGGGATCGATATTATTGTGCTATACATTTTCAACCATCTCGTAAGATGAGGCCATGCTGTCGGAACCATTTGGAAAGGACATTTAGCAATGTATGAGTAGCTGAGAATGGGTATCTGACAATAAGAGCATATATTGCGAATGTATAAGCTCTCAGCATTGAGCTGAAATGAGGAATTAAGTTTTGTTGGATAGAGAAGAGTCTGCACTAGTGTTACAGCTGTGTATGCATTTCTAGGGAGAGTTATATTCTGACGTGAAAAGTACGCAAGCAGCATGTCTTTATATACACACACACACATATATATATATATATATATATATATATATATATATATATATATATATATCTGTGAGATAAGTAATATCCAGTGATTCTAATGATTAAAACTAGTTTACATTACGTGCATAAGTAACTGAACCTCTCCAATTTTTAAGCTACACACATTTTTTTGTTGTAACAGAGATAAAACTGTTTCGATGTATAGTTGAGAGATGGGGCATGTCAATATTATCATCATACGTCAACCCTTAAAGCAGCCGTGACGAGTGCTGAAACGGGAAGCGCTTATACACCGCAAATAATTACCCTACAGAAATTAGTATAGGCGCATGCACGCTTGTTAGTTGCAACATCGGTGCCTACAGAATACTGAAATATATATATATATATATATATATATATATATATATATATATATATATATATATATATATATATATATGTGTGAATGTCCTCTTGTGGTAATTTCTCTTGCGTATTTTCAATAGCAGTGCATTGTGCTGAAACGAGGTGCACGTCGGTGCTCGGAGTCTGCGCCGCTTTATGTGCAAAAGTTGGGCTTCGTTTTGTAATACCGGGCTTTGCCAGGGATACAGGTTCCTCTTGAAACAAGCAGGCCCCAGATGAAGCAGTCAAGTATGTCTCTTTTTTCTCTCGTTTCTATTCATTTCGGCCGGTGCTGCAAGTGAGGCTGACCAACTGTCCTCGTGACTGCGCGTGGGTGGCATCTCCTCGCTTATCTGGACGCTGCCGCACCGCACAACAACTGCACATCATGACGATGCGTTCGGACTATTGGTGGCGCTCACATGAGAGGCAGGAATGAAGTGTGAAACACACAATATTGTTTCGTGTGCCATCCGTCGTACGACGCGTGCGCGTTTCACTTGCCGCATACTGCCATTCGGTATAGTTGGGAAAGTGACGTGCAAGGGGGAGGGGGGGGGTGGCGAAAGTTCGCCCAGATCCGGCGTCCCTGCGTGAAATGAGCCTAAAAGACTTCGTATCTTCGCCAATAAGTATAAAACAAGCAACTTTGCGTGACGCTCATTCGTTTTTCACAAATCTGCTCAATAATGGTATGCATACGGAAGCGACAAACACTTGACAACGGCGCGCTGCTTACTGATGGCACCTCTGACAGTCGTCGATGCAGAAGGTAGACCTAGCTCGTTGGCCACCGCAGCTACGACTGACGCTGCTTAAGGTCTGGCAGCGACGGCAGCATTGGAGAAACATGGCTTAGGCTTGTGTATCGTATTCGGTCCTTACAGATGCCCACACTTGAGCTGGCAACGATTCTGCGGTGACCGAACTGTGCGACTGCGCACATCTTCCCCTTGCACACCGTGGTCTACGGTGGTTCTTAGCAGCAGCGGTTCTTTGGTGTGGAGCTTGCTCCCGGTGACTTATCAAATCCGTTCTACGCAGACGAATCAACGTGGAAACTTTCTTCGTGGTCAATTCTGCCGCCAGTGACTACTTGAAGAGCAAGAGAAACACTCCCTGGCCAGCACTGACCTGTTTTAGGTTTTTAGTCTTGAGAATATTAACACCAGCTACAAGGCTTGCCATCGCATTTACCCTGACAATTTCAGTACACTTGCATAGTATGCTATTAGTGTGTGGATTCTATATACAAGTATTACAATCTCTGTCCCCTTGAGATGAATCTATGCGTTTCCTCTGCGGAATAAACCTGCCTGGATACTTCGAAAGAAAGCGTAGAAAGAACGGCCTCTCTTACAGTGCATAGGTTTCACCTAGGCCATAGCTGAGCACTGCTGGCGTGCTGAAGTTCTGATACTCCCCGTATCGGGTATACTTCACGCATTTCGCTGTTCCGCCGTAATTTGGGTCATAGTAGTAATTTCTGTATATTTGATACCATTCTCCGATGTCCGGATAACACTGCGCAAAAGAAAGAAAGAATCAGTGACGAACCCAGCCTTGCATCAATTCACACTACAGTCCTTACGACAGTTACAAGACCTTTTCAGGCCACATATGCCCTTACGCATTTAGTACTGCATGTGATGAGTATGATGACCTTATGAAGGTAAAATAATGGGGTGGTTGAGATTAATGTACCGAACTAACAGTGGAGCAATGATGGGAGCCTTTGTGAAGCCCTTTAGGTTAATGTCAAACTCCGTGTCATTCTTTAACATTCACCTAAATCTAAGCGAGTCATCTTTTTTGCATTTCGACCCCGTCAAAATGCCACCACCGGAATTAAAACCTGCGACCTCATGCTCAGCATGAGACATCGATGACCCCTGAACTGCCACAACGGTGCACGTTATGACATTATATTGTACCTGGTGATGAGCTTGTGTATGCATATTTGCATCTCTGTATAAAAGGTCGCGGTGCACTATGTACCACCTAGTTTATTTATGGCGATTCCTTTCAAGCAATGCGCATGCACATCTGACGACGGACCTAAGCAACATGCTTTCTTGTGAGAGGATGGGAACATAACAGGTGTGGCCCGTAATGCAAAAGGCTCCGTTCTGTTTGATAGCTCTCAAATCGGGGCTTTTTGTCAGGAAGCATGCACTTTCTGCGATAAGAGAGATTTTGCGGGTTTAGCCGGCAAGCTGTAGCCGCATTAGTGATTTCGCTTGGGACGGCTAGCTACATATGGTCACCACAGTACGAAGCTTTATTGCGCCTGAGAACGATGCTTACGGGGTAGTTGATAGATAAGTACTGCACCGATGAACATCGCACAGAGTGTAGGCAAGGAGGCACAGCCCATGAATTGGAGTTTTATTTGTTTGACTTTGTGTGGAACTTCCAAATGTCATCGTGCTTCGAAATGAGAGTAAGCTGATGCGCTGAAACTGTGGGGAGTCACATGAGGATGCGCGCCCTGTAATGTTTGCTCGGTCGTTAAATTGCATGCAATGTTGAGGGCAAACATCGCAAATTTAGAGAAGAGTCACCTTTAGATGTTTGAGGAATTGAGTCTTTTACACCTACCGAGTATGACCTTTCTGCTACCGTTGTTAGAACAGTGCACAAAAACTAGCTAATCAGCGTTGCAGTCAATTATGGCCCCTGGTTGTTGCAATCACAATCATATTGGACTTCACACAGTTCAACCAACGGTGTCTGATTTCTTCTTGATGTTCTCGGATTTTCAACGTAGCAAAACTAATACCATCCGGACCTGATGACAAAAAAGGATACGGACGGGCGGAAATTGTTTAGTTTGTTCATGTCCTTTCTATATGTATTCTCTAAGTATGTTCGAAATTGCCGGCATTGAACATCTGCTGCCTCTAAAGTGTTTACTTATGCAGTCATAGGAAAATGCTCTACAAGCTGCTCAATAAGTGCGTATGTTTTTCATACATTTCGCATGTGACTCTTAAGGAATTTTTGATCAAGCATGCATTATTTGAAAAGGAAAATTAAGAGAATTATACGCAAAGCATGCACAAAAGGCATATAGAATGTCTCCTGTAAGAGAGTACTGTTCTTACACTCTGAGTGTCTGGTATATTTAAAGGGAAACTAAAGCGAAACACCATGTCAGTTTGGACTAATACAGTACTACTTGAAAATGCTATTTTCATTAATGTTAAGCTAATAGGGTGATTATCCCACTAGAAAACGAAGGTAAAAGTTTAACTTTTCAACTTTGCGCCGAAATACCCGCGCCAGTACGTCAATGCTGCGTCAGAATAAGAATACAAATCAGAATCATAATTGTATTCATTCAAAATTATCCAATTGACACATTTATATACAGAAGGCGGTCCCGCAGTACATGATTGTATTGAGACCTCCTGACAGAAATACACAAACATGGTGTAAATCCGCAGGAAGTCTACCCTTCCTGCCATTCTTTTTCAATGTTCTTTTTGAAACTATGAGACGACTGAAATTTTCATGAGAAATTGTATGGAATTCGATGATGAAGTAACTGGGATATAAATTGGATGATCACAAATTTTGAAATATATTGTGTAAGTTGGGCTGTTGCAGCTGAGTAAATGCATAAGTAAATGAGTCACGAAAACAGCGAGAACGATTCATTTGAAGTGATATGCGTTGACTGATTATGCATGATAAGACGAAACGAAAGAAAAACAATTTCTAACCAATTCTTATTGGCTAAAGGCTTTCGCGATGCGCCCACTTATCCTGTCTGTCACGTGGCCTGAGAAAACCGCGGGTACGTCAAAGTGACATGCACACATTGAAGAGGCATCAATATGCCCAAGTAAACTGAATATTTATCGTGATTAGCCAGAGAGTCCCGTTCCGAAAGGAATAAAAGATCGCTGCCAGCCGATCACTCTGGCACTGGCTACTCGGGGCTGCCGAGGAGCATGTATTTGTTTATGTAAAATAAAAAAAATTGCGTGGCAATATAAAGTTATTGAGACACTTCTGCACGTGTAATGACCTCACTCTTCCTTGCTGAAGACCAGGTTTAGCGGCACTTTTACCCTTCCGTTGCACGCCACCGTGATTTTCGACCAGCCAGCGCAAGCTATCCAATCGTACCAATCAAGAGCTAACCAAAAGCGAACCAATCGCAGACGCCGGTACCACCTTCCTTCTCTGGTTATCTACTTTCACTGTGCTGGCTCGGCCCCATCAACGCTCTTTCCCCTTAAGCGGGGTCATCGTCTCTTGTCAGGCAATTAGATTACAAAGACGGCTTAATGTTGGCAACGCTACTCGCTGTGAAAGCAAAATGAAAAAAAAAACAGCACATGCTATAAACAACAAGCGTGTTTGACTGGGCTCTTCAAGCAACGCTGCTGGTAACCGCCCGATGTTTGTGTCGGCGAGTGCGTAAATTCGACGTCAGGAGATTGAAGTAAATCTGAATGTAATAGTTTTACGATATAGGACTCCTATTAGTCTAACATTCCGGATACAGCGTAAATTAGTGTTCTGATTAATGTCTCTTAAAAATTGTGGGGTTTAAGGTCCCGAAGCTGTACAGTGGGTATTGTGGGACGTCGTAGTGGAGGGCTACCCGAATACCTTTTATAACCGCAAAGCATGATGCAAAGGTGTTTCTTGCATTCATCAACCTTTGAAATGTCCAATTCCCTCTATTAAATGCTAAGTAAAAGCACAAATGACAGGGAGCTCGATCCGCTGAATTAGTGCTCGGCAGCCAGACGCCACAGACGCTGAGTCATCCCGGTGGCTGCTTCGGAATATTTGTAATGGGTATACCTTCTGTGATAAAATTAAGAATAGCGCAAACGAATCCGACATTCTCACCCTGCTGTTGTCTTGGAACTCTTGTAGGTCACTTCTCAGTTCGGGATAGAATTGTTCCTCGGAGAAGGTTAGCAGGATTTGGCCCAGAAGGAGGAGAGCGGTCGTTGGCCACATGTCAACTGTAGCTGGGCCCGTATGAGAGGGTTAGAAAATGATGCGCGCCTGATGGGCTTCTTTTTAAACACGAAAAGAAATAACCAGTGAAAGAACCGCAAATATATGCGAAGTCTGTCATACCGGAAACGGATGAGAGTACAGTAATTACGTTATTACGGTCAGCGACAAATGATCTTCTGATGCAGTCCATTCAACCACAAACAAAACACAAGACCGGACGCACACGTTTCAACTGCCTAATTACCACAACGTCGGGCCTGAATAATAGCGGATGTGCACACAATTGAGGAGTAATTCCACTCTGTGAAAGTGGTTAACCAGTGAAGCTGTAGAACATCACAGAAAGTTAGACAACGCTACATGTATTTATTTTCCTTATTTTATAATGACAGTGACGAAAGCTTTGTGATTACTGTGATATACACTGACTGGTTGGGTTACGAAATTAGACAGGTTCTTGGCCAAAGTTAAAAATGTACACGACCGTCGTTGAGTAGCTGAGCGACTTCGATTAGAGTAGCACTTCAAAAGAAAATCTTCCAGCCCAAGCTGAGTGAAATATTTCTTCTGTAATTTTGAAATATCCAGATCAAAATTTGCAACGAAGGTCTCGATGCATATTGTCGTCATGGCTAAACCATGAAAAGTGCGTGGTCGTGAACTTTTCGATCGAACACTTGTGTGCGCCTTTAGATACATACACAGTGGATGTCAGAATCTCGTCTTTCCTTTGTACGGCGCAGAAATCCTCACGGTCGGTGGCATTGTCCTCTTGTGAGTCAGGGGTCCATAGGTTGTGCATATATTTTGTCCTTTCCATACATAGCAATACATACTGATCATGAGTCCGTGTGCTGTTCACAACCGATGCTAGTATGCCCATCTACTTGAAACAATGGCTATTGTATTGATTTATTTCATTTATTATTATTTATTATTATTAATATTAGGGGCGATGTACTTAAAGCCTGCTTAACCTCCGCCACGGGTCGTCCCGGTATTGCACGCCCTCCAGAATCAGCCCACATCTTAGGGCGCAGCCCTTAGGTCCAGATTCCTACGTTTCCTGTCGGAGTCGTCTTTCGTCGTCCTCCCTAGGCGTAACCGAACACTGCGAACCATCAAAGAGCGAACACGGAGAGCAGCAGTGGATGATATATTGCGATAGTGAAGTATATCAGGCAGATAGTGAAACCACGCCAGAAGGTTTCCTCAAGGACAGCAGCCCAACGGATTAGCTGGGTGCGCGAGAAAGCATGGGGTATGTGCCACTCGGCCAGTGCTGATCTTCAATGAACTTCTTTGATGCCAGCTTGTATCAGCTTGTATCGCACGAAAAAGGTCCCTTAATGTTCTGCATTACTGAGTGGAATGGAACCCACGCCAGAACTCCTCTGGGACAGCAGTCCGATGGTTTAGCTGGCGGTGCTACAAGGCAAGGGGTATGTCCTACTCGGTCAGTCCTGATCTTCAATGAAACTCTTTGATGCCAACTTGGTTCACAAAGAAAGATACCTTAATTTTCTGCAATGCTGAGTGGAATCCAACCCTTGCCAAAAGGATTCCTCAAGGACAGCAGTACGACTGATTAGCAGACTGCACAAGAAAGCGTGGGGTATGTACCACTCTGTCAGAGCTGATCTTCAATGAACCTGTTTGATGCCAACTTGGGTCACAAAAAAGGTCCCTTAATGTTCTCCAATATTTAGCGGAATCGAACCCACGTCAGAAGGCTTCCTGAACAACATCAGCCCAAAAAATTAGCAGGCAGCACAACAAAGCACGGGGTATGTGCCACTGGGTCAGCGCTGATCTTCAATGAACCTCTTTAATTCCAGCTTGAGTCACAGAAAAAAACGTCCCTAATGTTCTCCAACGCTGAGCGGAATTGAACCCACGCAAGAATGGGTCATGAAAGACATCAGCCCGATGGTTTTGCAGGTGGCGCTACAAAGCATGGGGTACGTGCCACTCGGTCCGTTCTGATCTTCAATGAACTTCTTTGATGCCAAGTTGGGTCACAAAAAAGATTCGTTAAAGCTATGTAATGCTGAGTTAGAATTGAACCCACGCGAGAACGGTTCCTCAATGACAGGAGCCCGACGGATTAGCGGGCTGTGTTACGAAGCACGGGGTCTGTGCCACTCGGTCAATGCTGATCTTTAATGAACGTCCTTGATTACAACTTGGGTCACAAAAATATTCCTTAAAATTCTCCAACGCTGAGCGGAATCAATCCCAGGCAAGAAGGGTTCCTCAAGCACAGCAACACGGTGTGTTAAGAGGCTGCGCTGCAAAGCACGGGGTACATGAGCCACTCCGTCAGTGCTGGTCATATGTGAACTTTTTTGAGTCCATCTTCGGTCATACAAAGAGATCTGTCAATGTTCTCCAATGCTGAGCGAAATAAAAACCACGACATAGGAGTTCCTCAAGGACAGCAGCCCGATGAATTAGCAGGCTGCACTACAAAGCACGATGTCTGTGCGACTCGGTCAGTGCTGATGTTCAATGAACCTCTTTGAGAGAATCTTCGGACACAGAAAGAGATCTCTTAATATTCTGCAATGTTTAGCAGGATCGGAGCCAGTCCAGAAGATTCCCGAAGGATAACTACCGACGGAATAGCGTGCTGCGTAACTAAGCATGGGGTATGTGTCACTCGGTTAGTGCTGATCTTCGATAAACCTCTTATGCCAACTTGGGTCAAGAATGGATTCCGTAAAATTCCCCAATACTGTGCGGAATTTAACAAATGCCAGAAGGGTTCCTCAAAAACAGCATTCCGACAGATTAGCAGGTCGCACTACACGAGATCGAACTGACACGAGGCAAGTGTCACTCGCTGAGTGTTGACTTTCGATGAACCTCTTGATGCCAACTTGCGTCACAACCAATTCCCTCAAAATTTCCCAGTGCTGAGCGGAATCGAAGCCATGCTTGAAGGGTTCCTTAACGACAGCAGCCTGAAGAATTAGCAGGCTGCACTATAAAGCACGGGGTATATGCCACTGTGTCAGTGCTCATGATCAATGAACCTCTTTGATGCCTACTTGGGTCACAAAGAAAGATCCCTTAATATTCTCCAATGCTGAGAGGAATCGAACCCACGCGAGAAGGGTTCTTCAAGGACATCAGCCCAACGGATAAGTAGAATGCGCTACAAAGCACGAGGTATATGCCACTCGGTCAGTGCTGATCGTCAATGAACCTCTTTGAAAGCAACTTGGGCCACAAGAAGGCTCCCCTAAAGTTCAATGCTGATTGGAATAAAAACTATGGCAGAAGGGTTCCTCAAGGACAGCAGTCCGACGGATTAGCAGGCTGCACTACAAAACACGGGGTCCTTGCGACTCGGCCAGTGCTGATCTTGAGTGAACTTCTTTGATACAACTTGAGTTACAAAAAGATTCCTTAATTTTCTCGAATGTTTAATTCAACCAAACCCACGCAAGAAGGGTTCCTCAAGTACAGCAGCCCGACGGATTAGGAGGCCGCGCTACAAGGCACTGGGTATGTGCGACTCCGTCAGTGCTGATCTGCAATGAACCTCTTTGAGGTCATCTTGGGTCACATAAAGATGTCCCTTAATGCGGTCTAATGCTGAGCGGAATCGAACCCACCGCAGATGATTCCTCAAGGAAAGCCGCCTGATGGATTAGCTGGCTGTGTAATAAAGCACGGGGTGTGTGCCGTTCGGTCAGTGCTAATCTTCGATGAACTTCTTTGATGCCAACTTCGGACACAATAAAGGTCCCTAATGTTCTCTTGTGCTGAGCGGAACCAAGCCTCCGCCAGAAGGGTTCCTTAAGGAGAGCAGCCCAATGAATTATCAGGCTGCACCACAATGCAGGGGCTATGTGCCGCTCGGCCAGTGCTGATCTTTGCTGAACCTCTTGTATACGAACTTGGGTCATAAAAAAGAAAGTCTTTAAAATTATCCAATGCAGTGCGGAATCAAACCCACGCCAGAAGGGTTCCTCAAAGGCAGCAACCTAGTGGATCAGCAGGGTGCGCCACAAAGCAGGGGGTATGTGCTGCTCGGTCAGTGCTGATCTGCCATGAACCTCTTTGATGCTAACTTTGGTCACAAGAAGGAAAATCCTTTAAAATTATCCTATGCAGAACGGGATCAAACCCATGCCAGAAGGCTTTCTGAAAGGCAGCAGCCCAATGGATTAGCAGGCTGAGCTATAAAGCACGGTGTATCTGCTACTCGATCAGTGCTGATCTTTGATACACCTCTTTGAGGCCAACATGGGTCATACAAAAAAGTCCCTTAATAGTGTCCGATCCTGAGAGGATTCTAACCAGCGCGAAAAGGATTCCTAAAGGGCAGCAGCCCGACGGGTAAGCATGCTGCGCTACCAAGCACAGGGTATGTGCCACTCAGTCAGTGCTGATATTAAATTAACCTGTCTGATGCCAATTTGGGTCAAAAAGATCCCTTGATGTTCTCGAAGGGGGAGCAGTATGGTGTCCACGCCAGAAGAGTTCCTTCAAGGACAGCAGCCTGTCGAATTAGCAGGCTGCGCTACAAAACATAGCGTATGTGCCACTCGGTTAGTGCTGAACTTCAGTGGACCTGTTTGATGTCAACCTGTGTCACAAAAAAGATCCATTAATATTCTTCAATTCTGAGCGCAATCGAACCCACACCAAAATGTTTCCTCAACGACAGCAGCTCGACAGGTTTGCACGCTGCGCTACAAAGCTCGAGGTATGTGCCACTCAGTCAGAGCTGATCTTCAATGAACCTGTTTGATGCCAACTGGGGTCACAGTGAAAGGTCCTTTCGTATTTTTCGATGCTGAGCGGAATCTAACCCACGCGAGAAGGGTTTCTCAAGGAGAGCAGCCCGATGGATTAGCAGGCCACACTAGAAAGCACGGGGTATGTGCCATTTAGTGCTCATCTTCAATTAACCTATTTGATGCCAACTTGGGTGACAAAAAAAGGTCCCTCAAAATTCTCCGATGCTGAACGGAATCAAACCTACGCAAGAAGGGTTTCTGAAGTACAGTATCCCGACTGGTCAGGAGGCTGCGCTACAATACACGGCGTATGTGGCACTTGGTCACTGATCTTGAATGAACTTCTTGTGGCCATCTTGGGTCACAGAAAGAGATCCCTTAATATTCTGCAATGCTGAGTGGAACCAAAACCACCCCAGAAGATTCCTCAAGGACAGTCGCTTGATGGATTAGCGGGTTGCGCAACAAAGCACGGGGTATGGACCACTCGGTCAGTGCTCATCTTCAATGAACCTCTTTGTAGCTAACTTGAGTCACAAATAAAGTTCCTTAATATTCTTCAGTACTGAGTGGAGTCTATCCCACGCCAGAAGGTTTCTTCAAGGACCGCTGTCCAATAAATTAGCTGGTTGCACTACAAAGCGCGAAGTATGTGCCTCTTTGCAAAGAACGGCTTCCACGCCAATGCTTTAGGGCGCTGCGTTGCGAATGCACAGGGTACGTGGCACTCCTCAATTATGCCGTTTGAGACTTGAGTCACTAAGTATGTATCACTGAGTGTGCGGCAAACGAGAGAACAATTCTCAGTGTTCTCAGGCACCGGCGTGCCCAGATTGCCGTCTTTGACGCCACACGCTGACTTCTCGGCAGGGCGTTAAATTGTGCAGCATGTGTTTCGGAGGATTACCAGGGTGCGACACATACAGTTAATTGGATGCAAAGAATGGAAACAAAAATGATCATGGAGATTTACGAGAATGAGAAGAAAGAAGTTGAAAGGGAAAATCTGTACGATAATACAAACAGCAGTGCCTTGTTATTTGAGGCTAGAGCCGGTTGCCTAAGGAGAAAAACGTACTGGAGCAAGTATTCGGAACTAGATGAGGCATGCGTACGCGGCAGCAAAGATGCGGAGACCGCTCATACTAGTGCAATGCGAAGAGATTCACGCAGTGATTGCTGTTTTCAACGCACACCTTCCAGAAGTGCTTGTTTTAGGTGAATGGAAGCGTCAACCGGTCTGCAGTCGAGATAAGCAAGATACGTTTAGATTATTGGTAGAAAAAAGCAGGAAAGAGATTGATACGACCGAATCTGTTACAGTCATATCTAGCGCTACAAGGTAGATTTTGAAGTGAAAAAAGATTAAGGAGACGTATACAAATGTGACGTGCGGAATGACGCGCGCGCTAGGCTCACATTATGTCAAGGAGTACCGTTGAGCCACCATCGCACTGGGGAAGCATGCTCGCCTCGCACCCCGGAGGCCCGGTTTTTATTCCCACCCAGACCGACATTAGCCTAATATTCGTTTCAAAGGCATTGGTTTACTTTGTTTACAGGAACCTCCCTGAGAAATTTGGCACCAGTCCGAGTATTAATTTGGTGTGGTCTTTGCCGTAGGCCATTTCCGGTACCATCATTCGGTTGCGCCCCCGACAACACCTGATTTTTGCGTAATGGGGCATATAATGACTTCGCAATAAAACATTGCCAGAAATATAGAGCTCACAGGCGCTCTATTATAAATTTTATTCAGTTCAAGTCATTAGTTCAATGAATATAGCTTACATCACCGGGAAGTGCTTCGCATTATTTGTGAATAAATAAGTTTGAAATCAGCGCCCATGTTTGTAGTTTCTCTTTCTAGGTCCTCTTCACGCATTGTGTACTCGTTAAGCTGTCATCCTAAACACGGGCGCCGAATAAACAGTGGAGACAACAATTTGTTGAAACCTTCTGAAGTAAGACATGTTGTTGGGCTAGTCGGTGCATAGATTCAGCAAAGTTTTAAACTGCGCGATGAAGAGAAGACTCGAACAGTAACAGACTCACACACAAAGCTCAGACTTCCGAATGGCTTTATTGCGTGAAGGTAGGGAATTTATAGGGGATTTAAACATAGCAAAACAAGGAACAATCGTAAGGGAATCGTACGCGAGGTAGCGACGAAAAATAGCGAGGCCACGTGTGCATTCAAAGCGCCGAAGAGACCTGATGTTTCCATCTAAGAATTCTATTTATTTTCTTGATAGTGGTAAAGAAGGTGAGCTAATGCAGTTTCACCCTCCTTTTAGCGATGTGGAATGTGTGTGTGTGACAACTTTATTAAATATCCTGCAAATTGATGGCCTGGGCCCAGTCCACGCCGGGGCAGTAGAGAGACCTTGCCTCTCGGTAGCTTCCTGCGCTTGCTGGATGGCCCAAAGTTGGTCCCGAAGGTCTGAGCTCCTCAGCGCACCTCTCCACCGCACCTCCAGTTCATCCAGGGGGACTGCAATTCTACTTTGAACTATTTCACAATACCAAGAGTATATGCTGTACGGTGGCTCCTCTATCGTCACATGGTTACATCTGGCATCAAGGTATAAATCCAGAACCATGCGGTTAAGATGTACTAGGCTCGTGTAAGTTCTGGTTTGAACGTGCCTGCAGTCAACCGCCATTCACCTATCCAACTTTGGGCTAGGAGGTGGATATGTACACCTCGACTTTCTATAGAATTGGGTAATGTCACTGAATGAAAATAGTCATCCCTACCCTTCCCTTCGATCTCCTCTTTGAATCTCCGCTCTTGCAGTGCAAGGGGATATTACTGCTCGTGCCGGAGCTCATAGATCGCATGTGTTCCTGCGTACCCTCATTGAAGCAGTGGATCACAAGTGATCCATGCGCACCGACAAGGACAGTAACCTCACATTGTTAATGCATTGTGAATGATGTTCTGTATGTGAATAAATCAAGACAGGTTACATGTTATGCCAGCACCGAGATACTCATATTAGAAAACGCTGTCCAATGGAACATTATTTAAGTTGTGGAAAGAAATAGGAAGCACGCTATCTATTCTGGAACCTTTCATAGATATGCGTTTTTTGTACATGTGTTTCTCTTCTCCAATCTTGAACACGAAAGAAACAGAATTAGGATCGTACTTAATTTTGGTAATAACATCAAGGCATGTAATTTTTATAACAATAACGATCGTCTGCAAATAAACAAATTTTAGATGAAACGCATGAAATCAAGTCACCAATATAGATAAGTAAAAGTACAGCGCCAAAAATTGAGCTCTAAGGTGCATGAGAATGCGCAGGAGAGGACTTACTATTACTGTTGTTAGCAGCCAAAGACAGGGTGGCGTTAAAAGAAAGCACTCATCCACGTTTGAAGTGTCGAGTCTAAGTCAAGTAGACTAAGACTGAAGAGCAGGACGTTGTCAAAAGTACTCGAAACATCTAAAATTATGCACTCAGCTAGTGAATACTGTTTATTACATTTAGCTTGTACGCGAACAATACTAGCTGCATTTCACATGAGTATCGCTTGCGCAGACCATGTTGTGAAGGAGGTAAAAAATCACGAGCCATTTAACCTTGTGAAAGTGGACAACCAGCGAAGCTGTTTAGCACACGACACAGAGACGACATAGAAATTTGAACAAAGGTACGAAAACTTTTATTGTTCTGATCGGTTGTCATCGTGACAATAAGCGGTTTAGCTGAGGGGCGCCAATGAGCCAGCTATGGAAGAAGACGACGATGCTCGAGCCATTGCTGACGGTAGTTTTTTTCTCACGTAGATTTGTTGACGGACAGAAATATGCACGGATCCATAACCATAACCAGCTTCGCTGTAACAAGTTAGAGTCTAAGAAATTACCGAGGTGGGCAAATAAGATATGCTAATTATGCGCCGCTTATAGCTTATGCCGATCATACAACAGTTTTTATCGCTGCTAGATCACAAAAAGGTTTAGCACGCAAACCAAACCAAGTGATTTCTCAAATAAGGAAATAGGCTTTATTTATTCGTTTGACATTAAATTCTAGCAAAACAAGAACAGTTCTTTATACGTGCCGAAAGGGAAGAAAATAGTTTCACCTGAACGCTTTTACGTGGGTACTGAACTTATAGAGCTTGTAGTTAGATTGTAGATTTTCTGAAAACACGCGGTGTTATATTTTCCGAGCATATAACGCGGAATGAGAAATTTGACTATCCTAAGGGCAACATATCACATGCTGTCGGTAAAATTTAGCGCCTAAGGCCCATTCTTACCTGCACAGCCAAATTTGTCCTGTATAATTCTGTAGCATAATAAAGGTAAAATCAGACATTCACGCATTTGTAGCAGTTGCAGCAAAGGAAACTGATTTTCCCTTCATTATTTACTTCTCCCCACCTTGCGGGTTTCCGCAGAACTATTACGTCAATTCTGTATCCTGTATAAGAATCACAAGGAAAGCGTGCATAGAAGCCGTACTGAATGCTTACTTGTGAGGATATACTCTTTCTGCACTATTATTCTTCCTCATCTATTTTAAATTATGGAGTTCACCACCACGAAACTGTACAGTGGGCTATAAAGGATGTTGTTGTGGAAAGTCCGGGATTAATGTTTTCAACTAGGGGTACTTTAACATGTGCGTAAAACACGGTGCACAAGTGGTTTCGAAGTCCATCGCCTTTTAAACTCTAATTCGTTCCAATAATTGCTAAATAAACGCATAAATGACAAAAACCCGAGTCCATCGGACTCGTGCTTGGCCGAACGACGCCATATACTCTGATCCATCACGGCAGGTGCCTCAGGATTGTCGCAAGAGCTAACACTTTGCGAATAGACACTACCGCAAGTGCTACAGGAGCTCTCACCTTGCTGTTATCTTGAAAGTGTTGCAAGCCCCATCTCAGTTAGGGATGGAGCTGTTCCTCGGAGAAGGCTAGCAGGGTTTGACCCGCAAGCAGCACAGTCGTCGCTGGCCTCATGTGCACAATTTCTGGACCCGCATGAGAGGGTCAGCGAGGGGCGCGAGCCGTAAAGCTTTCTTTTTAAACACAGAAAGTGGTGAATAGTGAGGAAAGATGAAATCTAACTACAGTCGGTAACCCCGGAAACGGGTGAGAGAGCAATGATTATACCATGAATGGCAGTGGAAAGTCATCGCCTCAGGGCATCCATGTCCTGACTCGACGTCACACAAGCCACAAGACCGGACACGCACCTGTCGAAACAAGTGCAATGAATTGATCGGCTACTGTATTCTGCTGCATTATTTACTGCGGCAGCAATGAAAGGCTCGGTGCCCGATTCGTCCAGTATCTTTTCTATTCGGAACATTGTAGCTATCATTTCATGCCTCCTCACCTCTTATACGTGACGAAGAAAAACAAAGCTGCTTACCGTCACCACTGGGAATCAAACGCCAACTGCAGCGAACCAGGAAATCGTGACTAAAGTCAGAAGTTAAATGCCCCGTTGCAATCAACAAACAAGCAAAATGCGAATACGTCTTTATTGGGTTTGAGGCAACTCATCAGAACATTCATATACCTGTCGTGTAGAAGGTAGCATGCTTTTAATCCAAAAAGGAGAACCTCTCCAAGGGGACAGCCTCCTAGAAGACGTCAGCGGATAAGGCGAGTTAAGATTTTGATTCACCAATAACTTCAGCGGCACTTCTGCCATAAGGCATTGGATGGTGCAGTAACGTGGCGAGACATTCCTGCAAGTGGAAACTCATGTTGGGGATTTCATACAATCAATCAAGCAAAGAAGTAGAGGGAAGTGTTTGCTGACTGCATGCGCTGAAATTTAACGGATACCTAATATTTTGCATGCAGTTATTTTCTGCAATGTGAAAAGAGAGTTATAAAAGATTTATGCATCAGAACTTTCACCTTAGTGCACAGTAGACAGGTTAGGTTTAATTACGGCGTGGGGAAGAAAATAATTGCAATGTCACTGTACTTCCGGCATATGATTACATGAAAGCGGTGGCTACCAATTAGGCTACAATGCGTATTGATATTTTTATGTTCGCAAGCGTGCGGCAATATAGATTGCACTTTGACTGGGACGTTCATTGTTAGGCCTTTATTTTAATGCAAAACAGTATACTCCTAATCTATCGAAATCACGTCGCCTGACGTTTCCAAACGTTATCTATCACTTTCAACCTAGGTTTTTTTAAAATTCTTGAACAATTTTCTATAGTCCAAATACAGAATCGTGTACTTATACAAAGAGTTTCTAAATATCCATTTGCGAACTTGAATACAGCGCGTACATACATACGAAATGACCGAAAGAACGACGACGACAAGTGCTATTGTCGTCCTTTCAGTCCTTTTGTCTATATGTACGTGCTGTGGTCACGTTTGCAATGGAATACCATCTAGCCCGTACCCAAACCCTGCATCTAGATATCCTAACTGGGCATCTGATAACTCATCGAAAGCCTCATACTTGCGGATTGCATCTAGGTTTCTGACGAACAGCTGGCCGGACGAAAACCCTCCTTATTATAATATGTAAATGTACAGTAAACAATCTTTTCATTCCCTTTTTGCTCATAGTTCTCGCTCGCTACAATGCGATCTGTTTGTATTTTGCCTTCCTAATATTGACACCGTATCAAAGAGGTATGAAGAAAATTAGTTTCATCGCAGTACAGCATATATATTTTCACTATTTTATATCACAAATTAGCGAAATAATATTTCACAAATAATAAAACACGCACTTACAGTGACTTTATCGGCGAAGTCAATCAGGTAGACCTTTTGGTAGGATGACTGAAATAGCGTGAGATGAAGACTGAAGCGTAGGCACGGCATTTTGATGGCGCAGTATTTATAGAAAGTACGTCTCACACTATGTAAATGTAAAACAACAGCAGAAAAAGTAGTTCTAGCACTATTGAAATAACTGTGATACTACAGATATGATAGGAAAAGAAAAGTGGCAGATATACGAAAGCCCGATTGACAAAATCTACTACACATGTTGACCAAATATAAATAATATTAGTAGTTTCACGCTCCTCCCCATGTATATACGTTACTTAAAACTTTTATTACCGCGACCACCGACCATACAAGCAAAATTCAAGTTCGACCAGTGGCGATGAAGTCGCAAGCGTTTCTTAAGGCAGGTGCACCGCGCGTGCTAAGAACGGAAAGGTAACTGGTGGCGCCAGGTTTGGTAGCCCCATTAAAACATCTCTTCCATACATGTGCATATTTCGTACACGGAATGAGTTGTAATTTGTCTTTTATTTGATTAGTTTGAGTGCTCTCAAAGTAATCGCCATGCCTTCATCTGAAGATGGATACTTCACTGAAGTTTCACATATAGGGAATACGTTCATTGTGTACCCGCCATTATGTTGCGAACATTTGCATTGTTGCCTCTAGAATACAGCATCCAAACGTTCCGTGGAATTTTGCAGTAAATTCGAGGGAAATGCGTTAGCATTACGTCACCTTCATTGAAGTCCTCGTTCCGTGAACATACATACATACATACATACATGCATGCATGCATGCATGCATGCATACATACATACATACATACATACATACATACATACATACATACATACATACATACATACATACATACATACATACATACATACATACATACATACATACATACATACATACATACATACATACATACATACATACATACATACATACATACATACATACATACATACATACATACATACATACATACATACATACATACATACATACATACATACATACATACATACATACATACATACATACATACATACATACATACATACATACATACATACATACATACATACATACATACATACATACATACATACATACATACATACATACATACATACATACATACATACATACATACATACATACATACATACATACATACATACATACATACATACATACATACATACATACATACATACATACATACATACATACATACATACATACATACATACATACATACATACATGCATGCATGCATGCATGCATGCATGCATGCATGCATGCATACATACATACATACATACATACATACATACATACATACATACATACATACATACATACATACATACATACATACATACATACATACATACTTTCTGTTGTAAACAGGAGAAATAAAAATTCATTCATTCATTCATTCATTCATTCATTCATACATACATAGGCACGTACGTATATACATACGTGCATACACGCACATACACATATACACCCCATTCTAAGCTCTTCTATCCCCTGTCGATTTCTACCTCGTGACCACCTTCCAACATTTCGTAGACAGACCTTTTCCCTATTTTGACACTCCCATTGGTAATACATTAAAAAAGTCAGGCAATTGCTTCTTTTTACAGCCTATTCCGCACAAACGTGGGGGTACACAAAGGCACACGCAGCACACCAGCTGTATTGGTTTCAGTTTCCCAACCCTGCATTGTCAGCGCCTTTGATGTTATCTTGATTTCAGAGGTTTCAGCAGTTTCGTCACTAGGGAGCGCGCAATCGCAGTTGAAAAATGTCGCCTTGTCCAGGGAGACAATGCCGGCTTCCTTCGAGACATAAGTTAACATTTTTTCTTGTTTATGTATGTCTGTGTGGAATAATAAAAATAGGGCGGCATTTGAAGACCTCATTGAAGATGTTCCTCAAAAATTTGTCTCAGTTGCTCTCACCCTCGAAAATGGCTGTGTTTTTCGTGTGTTTACATTTTATTGTGCCACGTGCATGGCAGTGCTTTGCAGCACTTTCGTCGTGGTGAGTTAGCAGTGTAAGTTTAATTTGTTGTATTTTACTTGCAGGGATGTTGAATCCCCAGGATGATTATGATATGGATGAAATTTTGAATATCGTCCATTCTTCTGATATTGATTTCAGTAAAGATGATGACAGCGAATACAGAAATACATCGTAGTTCAGATAAGTTTTTGAAGAAAACACCTTCGACAAGGACGAAGAAATTGAGAAATCTGCGTCTTTACCTCCGGAGTCACGTGACCACCAGTCGTCTCCTACCAGTCAAAGTCAAGCCAGCGTTTCTTGGAAGAAAAAGAAAGTTTGCGAAGCTGGAGACACCCAAAGATGGTTCAAATGACGGTTATAGTTGAAGTTAAGAGTCCTTTGACACATTTTTCTGAATATTTTGATGAACACGATGAAATTGCTGCAGAAGAGACGTACCACATGCATAAACATTGAAAAGCGTTGCAAGCCTGTCTGGAAAAGATGAAGCAACACTTAGGCATGTGCCTCAACATAGGTTGCATCCAATACCTTTTTTTGTAGAAAGGGTGCCATTTTGACCTCGTCAACACTTTGATGACGCGGGAAGAGTTCAAGAAGCTGAGATCGAATTTATAGTGTGTAGACAGAGAGTCCACGTCAACGTGAATAGGCTTTGGAAAGTGCAGGCAATAATTCATGCAGTCAGGAGCCTCTGTTTATAGCTCTGGAGGCCACCTATTTCCTACTCGATCGACGAGCAAATAATACCAAAAGAAAGGCGAGACTAATTGGGCTCAAAAACTTTCTACTCGCTACAGCTGAGGGCTCGGTAATGGATTTCGATATCTACCAAGGTAAGTTCGCGCTTCTTGCCAAAAACCACTGGGTTTTGGTAGAAACGCAATGCTGAGCCTTGTGCCCACCTTGCCAGAGCAGTCCACTGTATTGTTTTACAATATTTCCCTATTTCCCTCACGGATGAGCTTCTGAAGAAGGACATTGATGGGACGAACACCATTACGACAAATCGTTTAAAAAATGTCCGCCTGAAGATGTATACTCAAAGAGAGTAAGGTGATCTTGATGGGCACATACTAGGGGACAAGAAAGTAGCGCTTGTGAAGTGGAAAGACAGCAGTGTTCATGGCTTCAACTTGTGCTGGCGTCACCACTGCTGAACCTGAGAAGCGGTTGTCTAAAAAGGAGAAGTACATCGATGTCCCCACTCTGGAAGTTGTTAGAAGGTCCAACGCGAGAATGCGACGACTTTATATTTGTCACCAGCTAGTTGAATGTTACAGAGTTTCACTGAAGGCAAAATAGGGGACGATCACGGTGACACTGTACATGGCATGGTACGCCGTTACAATTTATTGCCTTGTTGTCTTGAATGTAGTGATGCCTGTAGAAAAAAACTACGATGTCTGGGTGGAACACAATGACCCGTTTTCACTTCCGCCTTGCTGTAGTTGAGGCACTTAATGCATCGCCGAGCCGAAAAACAGCCGAAACCAACAATGAAAAAGTGTCATTTAGCCAATTTTCTGAAAGATCACCAGGTGGGCCGGAACTGCCAGGTACAGGCAATTGGAAGACTACGACTATTCGCCGTCACTTGACGTGCGTTCGCTGCTGCATACTTCCACGTGGCACTTCGCGTACACGCTGCGAGAAATGCAACAACACACCTGCGCCACTCAAGCGAGAAATACTGTTTCGGAGTCTTCCATGCGCAACGCTAACTTTCCTTGAATGTAGAGCTGTTTCTAACACGAATAAACGCTCAGCCCACGCATTTGTGCGTGTCCGTCCTTCGTGCCAAATACTTAGTTACTTGAATTTTAACTTTCCAATATAAGATTAGGCAAGGAGAAATGTTCATAACCGAATGAGAAGTACTCAGTTTTTTCTGCTATTTTTCTACCGGTGAGAACTTGGGAAGCTTCCCTACTAACATCGCACCATGCCAAAATCGTACGGAGAAACTAAACAGAAATCGAGTGTGTGTGTATATATATACATATTGAAGTTGCTGCATTCATAGTTAAAGCCTTAATACTGCGTCGCGGTGCTCCTCGCGTCCTCCTGAGCGACCGTGGAAAATCATTCCTCTCGCAACTAGTAGACAAAGTACTCAGAGCCTGCGGAACCAGCCACAAGACTACCTCCAATTACCATCCGCACACCAACGGCCTAACAGACCGATTTCATCGCACGCTGTCAGACATTCTAGCCAAGTACAGCGAACCAGATCACAGAAACTGGGACGCAATTTTGCCATTCGTGACTTTTGCGTACAGTACCGCCGTTACACGCACGACCGCTTACTCGTCATTCTACCTTGTCTATGGTCGTTCGCCCTCTTCCCGTCTAGACGTTTCTTTCTTCGCGCCAACTGTCAATCGATGTCCATCCTCCTGTGAAGAATATGTGTCCCGCATTCTTCGTTGTCGCCAGCTCGGCCGCATCAACACCGAAGCACAGCAACAGGACCGCAAGCAGCATTACGACGCCTCTCATCACGTCATATGCTTCCTCCCTGGCGAGAAAGTGCTACTCTGGACACCAGTTCGTACTTCTGGCTTGTGTGACAAGTTTCAGCTTTGGTTCCTAGGTCCCTACAAAGTCTAGGAGGAGACCCCTCCAGTTAACTATCGCGTGGTACCAGTTATTGTTCAAAATGAACGCCGCTGCCGCGCTGCTGAGGTTGTCCACGTTTCCTGTATGAAGCCTTTCACAAGGCATTCGGCGCCCCTTTGAATTGCGGCCATGATGGTCGCTCTCACGCAAGGGCGCATTAGTGTGGGCATTTATAAACTATTTGTCATTTGCACATGATCATTATCATGTGGGGTTCACATGGGGTTCTTCTTCATCATCGCTTGTGGGTGCGGGGCTCGCTCTTGAGTGTGATCCGTGCTTTGGGCGTGGCCGGTTCGCCGCATACCCGACGCGTAATAAATGTCGCGATAACTGTTGCATCGCAGTATATATATATATATATATATATATATATATATATATATATATATATATATATATATATATATATATATATATATATATATATAATGAAGGTCATAATGAAAGACATCGCATCGGCTACGAGAAAAGTAAGAAATCCTCGCTCATCAATATATACTTAGATATACAACAAAGTCAAATATGCAGAGTGTTTCAGCGAACACTTTCACAAATATTTAAAAGTTGCCTGTGGCAGGTATCACAATTGTTGTTCATAAAATGGTCTACTCGAAGCGGCGGAGAACACTTGCACAAGAAATTGTGGTGCGAAATCGAGTAATTAATAAAAATTCGCTATTTAGGTTTCTAACTAATTCCACTATGGCACATATTGCAATTTACAAATTCTAGCCGTGGAGTTTGCAAGGCGGATCCACTTGGGACGAACTTTCAAGATGATACCAGTTTCGAGATATAAATTCGCGAACATTGAGAAGAAACGCATAGCCGATGCAGTTAGTTTGTTAAAAAAACGTCGTTTCATGCACTGAAGCACACAACTGGAACGTCAATGCATTTCACCGCAAAGTTCGGGAATTTATATTTCGAAACTGGTGTCGTCCTGAGAATTTGTTCGAAGTGGATTCGCCTTGCGAAGTCCTCTGCTAGAATTTGTAAATCGCAGTATGGCTCATAAGATGACTAGCTAGAAAGTTAATTAGTAAATTCTCGTTAATTAGTCGATGTTGCATTGCAATATTTTTGTGCAAGTACTGTGCGCCCTTTCGAGTAGACCGGCTCATTAACTAGACTTGAACTATCTTCCACACGTAACATTTAAAAATTTTGAAAGTGTTCGCTGAAACACCAGGTACATGCGTGATGACAAAGAATGGAAATCCAGAGCATGACGTGTGACAAGCAACGGTGCCCGCTAATCGTGCTCCAATAGCCGAGTTGATATCGAATTAAAAATTATTTACTCATTATCTAGAATCCCAAATACCGATATAGTACTCACCGGTATTGGAGTCTCAAACATTGTATTTTTCATGCAAGTCATTATCATCTGCAGCTACAGGAGGAGGAGATATAAAATGCGTTCTGTTAAACGGCCGCCCCAAAGTGGAGAATCATACTGTTGGACTGAAGTGATCTGAAGTGATCTGAAGTAGATCTGCACATGTTCTAAACAGTAACTTTTTTTCTAGTATGTCTGGCGGTCCATTAGTAGATTGGAGTAGAAAGGAAGGAATAAAACGAATCAAGAATAGTGTTCGTGTCGCGCATTCTGCCTTCCAGCCTCTTTCCTCACATACGCATTTCACATATATTGCACCAACCAAACTTGATTCAGTGCCATTTCGTCTTGGTGCCCCACGTCACAGGTGTGTTCTGGTTCGGGTTCAAACGCATCCTGCAAATATCTTTATAACGTCGGGATCTTCCTGGTTTTACGTACCGACGGAGAAGCCGAAACAGTCACGTCTGTCATTGCAATGAGCTAGTGGCATGACAGTTAAGCCCATTTTCGGAATCTTAATTTCCGTTTCTGGCTGAAATTGACTGGCATTTTTTCCTTTACAGAAATTGACTACCTGAGCTTTTTACTACTTTAGAAGTAGCTTCAGCTCTTCGAGCAATAGGCTTAAAGGCTTGCCCTCGGATGGCCTTTCTGTTTAAAAGTTATTCGTCCAATACTTTAATATTTTGTCATATTCCTAACTTGAGTTATTGTAGTATGTATGCCACTGTGGTAAAAGCAATACCAAGGATCTCGCGATAGTATATCTCATCTTCCATATGTCGAAATATTTTTCAGTGCATCTTCTGAGATGTTTCGTACATCCTCCGGAGATCATAAACGGGTATATATGTTGGCTTTTCAGTTTCGTTCTTATTTGTGGCTGCTGTTAGCAGTGCAAATACTCGATTTTTGTTTAAATAACATGCTTAGCTTCTATGAGCAGCAGCCGCATATACGAGGACAATGCGATTCTCTCCTCTCACCGAATCTCCTAAAAACAGCTTTTCACCACTCAAACGAAAAGCTATAAAAGTTGAAATATAGTGTGGACTGCCATATCAAGGTAGCGTCTTCGATTTTCATGTGATTCGGCGGTATTCGGAAGGCACAGTGGGGCTTCTTTTAAGAGCAATAGCTCTACTACTCAAGGCACAAACCCAGAAAACACCTGGTTCTGTAAATGTGACCTTCAAGCTCAGCCAAGGTCTAATTGCCATGGCACTTAGCCTGCCCCTACCGGTGGCGGCTGCTTCGTGCGCCGCGTCGGCGCCCATATCTTGAAAGCGATCTGCGATGTGTACAAAGTGCGCCGAGTGCTGGTAGCTTCGTATGCGCTGTGCTTTCGACGCTTAGTTCGCGTTGAAGTGAGACCCAGCATGAAGGTCAATTCGCTCGCTGCTGCTGCCGCCCCAAGCAGCATCAGTGTGTCGTCTTGTGGTGCATTTGTAGATGCGGTAGTTACTGACGGCGCCGAGCAGCGTCTGTGTACTTTCCAAAAGCAAGCAAAATCGCGCTATCGCTCAACAAATTTGGTTTAACAGTGTTAGACCACGGCAATGTTTTTCATCCTTTGAGACGACACTGATGTAGATAACATAAGTGCCAATTTTTTAAGAAACTGATCAGAAAAATACGCTAAATCTGTTGCTTGTGATTCGTCAAGCCCCTGACTTTTATCTGGAACGAATATTTTATGCTGTCACCTCCAAGTTAATATTTCAAAGCATTGAAAGCAGTGTGCTTTACGATGTTCAAGTGATCTAAAAAAAGTTTTAATCTCATTACACATTGGTTCTACAAAGTGCAACATATTTGCAAACATGTTCCCCTTATTACTGAGGAGAATTGATGTGTAACGAGATTAAGAGTGAATATGTCGACTTCTGTCATGGACATATATGGACATCTGCAACAATATATGGACACGTGCAGCGCGCAGCTCCAGTCAGTCTGCACCTTCTTCGATGAGTTGTAGAGATGAGCCTCACTCGCGACCTGGGCGCAATTGACTACGACGCTCCGCGCTTCACGCACGAGTGTAGAAATATTTAAACCCGCAATGCGCTTTCCTAAGGGAAAAATTAAGCGGGCGTCTTGCGGTAGGTATTGTGAAATGGTAATGTGAAATAAACTTGACTTTAAGAACTGCGCCCAACCATGTTGTCAAATTTTCCCATGTTAATTATTTTGAAGACTCAAATTCGTTGCACTTCAGCGAATGATGATGTCGTGTGTATTGATTCAAGGGCCACATGTGGCTAAAATCGACAAGAAAGTGATCAAGATTAAGCAATATCAAAAGCCTAGGTGTACAAACTATGTAGAGATTCGTGCGGTTTTAGAACAGCTGTTGTTCACATGACATGACTACGCGTTGGAGCAAAGTATTTCTGCAAATTATAGGTTCCCTTAGGATACAATGTTCCCAACAGCAGCAACAGCGCTTACTGATCGCTAGACAATTCTCAGCTTGCCATGCAAATTATGCCTGTCACTACCGCATCCACTTCCAATCGGATGATTGCATCTCTTTCGCGCATGACGAGGCACAATGTAGGCAGAGTGGAAAGATAACAAGGGTAAAAGCAATAATCATATCCTCAACAATTTATCATCCATTTTTTCATTATTTCTAAACGAACACCACAAAACGCTCCCAAATGCTTTAGAAAAAAATAACCTTAAACGTGGGCCGACGTTATTCCAGCCATATCCTGTACCCTGTGTTGTAGTGCTAGTTTCGGGTTCGCTTTTCTATTACTATATATTCGCCATGCCGTCTGCCAACATTGCACACGCTAATGGTGCTAGTGTGCTCTTGTGTATAAACCATATACGTCCTCAAACTCTCGCTGTTTGTCGGAGCCCACTTCAGCCTGCTCGTGTTCCTTCCACGGTGCCAGCCCACAATAAGGAAGCTTTTATTCCATATCTCGTGGCCATATCAATCAGGATATCTTATTGGAGGCAGCAACTTTCGGGTCCCTGCGATGGTTCGAGGGTGGAAGGGTTCTCCTATATGCAGCAAGTCGGAACGGCTGAGGCTGTTGTGGTCTCATAAGCGGCAGCGCCATGGCCAGCCTCGGGTGCGCTGTGGCTGTGTGATGTCGGTAGCTGAGGATTGCAGGTTCCCCCAGGTCAGAGACTGCCCAAGGGAAACCTATACAAGTTCGAGGTGTTCCAGGTTCTCCCATCATAGAAATGAAGGGAAGACCTTCCGGGGGCCTTTGAACAACAGGTCACCTTTGTCAGCGAATGCAGTCTTTCTCAGGCGAACAGAATCACCGGCAGAAACATTTTGCCTCTTTGCAGCCCTAAAAGAATCAGTGTAGGTCTTGCTGTATTTCTAATTTTGCGTTGCCCGCTCCTGAAGGCGTTGAAGCTCCGCAGCAGGCTTATTGAAGAGACTTATTGATGGCAGTGCTTGAAGTTAAATACATGTTAGCAGCAGTCTTTCGCATAGCAGTATGACTGGGTAAATCTTTGTATTAGTGGCGATATATGCTATATGTATCTAGCGGTGATATATGCCGAGATATTGCGTCAGAGCGTCATGCAAAGGCGCTGCTCTGTTATGGCAACATGCAGAAAATTCTTGAAGGCGCGGTTGAATTGCTCGATGAGTCTTTTCCCTCGAGCATAGCCTGAAGAGTGTTTAATATGGAGGGCACGTTCCTCAAAGAAATTCACGAACTCTCTGCATGTGAACTGAAGCCCGTTGTCAAAGTCTCGTTGAGGTACTCTTCTAGTGCAATCACAGAAAAAAGAAAAGCGAAGATTGTGTGGCCTGACACTTCACCGCATAATCTTATTTCAAGTCATCTTGAAAAGGTAGTCAATGACAATGATAGAATATCTACAATCCTGTGGGCCCCTTTCGAAGGGTCTAACTATATCAACAGCAAGATTTTGCCATGGGTGGTCTGGTAGAGGTGCAGGTTGTAATGACATGGGTGCGTTCGTCGCGCTCTTGCCAGCAGCTTGGCAGAAAACGCAGCTGCTAATTTTGATTTCAATTTGCTTGCCCATGTCTGGCCACCAAAAGCATTCACAGAGGCGAGCCTTTTTTTAGGGGTCTGTGACTTGTTTCTATGATCTAACACTTTCGTTACTCCACAGTGTAGTTGAAGGGGATGATGAGATGACAGAAGAGAAACAAGACCTTGGTGGTCTGTACAGAAGGTGAAAGGCCATCCCGAAAGGTATATGTCACATGCCCAGACATATTCAAGTGCCTCGCGTTTCCCTACTAAAGATATTCTGTCCGCTGAAGACAGGGTGCTAGAAGTGAAAGCTATAGTACGTGCAGTATGTCCAAGAATTTTTGGAGAACAATACCAAGGCCACAGTAAGAAGCGTATATGGAGACAAAAATGGGTAGAGCGCGGTCAAACTTGCGCTTCCACTACGTCAGGAAGATTTGGCACACATTCACCATACTACTCCACCAATCAGAGAAATCAGTGCAAGCTTGCATTGTCGGTGGGTGCAGGAGTGTTCATGATTTCGTGAGCTGTTACATTGTGGCCAAAAACGAAATGTTCTGGCATGCAGAATTCCAATTTTTCGTTCAGCTCGAGCCCAGCAACTTTGAGTTTACAGAATTCAACGGCGTGATTTGAGAGTTGCTCTTCTTTGCTTTTCACAGACGCGATGATGTCTATATAAAACGAACTCAGGAACAGCGTTTAAGCACCTGGGGCATCATCTGCATAAAAGCTGCCGGCGCTGATGCCCGTCGAAATCGCCCTCGTTTGAACCACTAGGGTCCTTCGTGATTCATGAAGTTAACTCGTACCTTTGATGACGCAGCAGCACCTGATCATATGCCCATGCGAGGTCCAACTTGGAGAAGTTCGCAGTTCCGGCGATAGTGCGCCGCATTTCCTCTAGGTGAGGACGAGGAAAGACATCGACGACAATCACCTTCTTTGGTTCACGAAGATTGACGTAGAATCGAATTCCACCATCTTTATTTTTTGACAACCACAATGAGTTCTGAAGATGGTGACAGGAAAACTGGATGGAGACTGGCGCCGTGTAAGGAACACGAACAATCTAAAGTGGACTCGGACAAACAGCGATATTTAATGACGAAGATGGTTTATATACAGGAGAAAACTTGCGCCATCAGCGTGCAATATGTTGGTAAATGATATGACGAATAGGAAACAATAAAGAAGCGACACCAAAACTGATATTATAGCACCTCGCCTCATCAATTTTGTTCATAATTATTTATATACTCCAAGAAAAGAGAATGAAAATTTCTGTTGCGTGCGTCATACACGGTTCTGACTGTCTTCTTCACGCGTTTATACCAAGAGCGGAACAATTGGCACTTTCTGGTTAGCGTTCTTCCTAAAATAAATTACAGGTGAACTTTCAATTAACACGATTGAGGGACGCACTTGATTGGTTGCTCACAAGTGAATGTGATTTTTTTTACGCGATCAATTAGCTCCTACATCAAACCAGATTTACTGAGTATTCTGACTTTATCGTGCACTTACCGACTTAACGCCTTCGCACATATGCTGAGAGTTGGCCCATTCAGTATTTTCATAATAGCAGCGCAAGACCATATCATTGAACTTTCTGCCCTTGAACTGTTGGGAAGAGTAGATTACAAGACGCAAATTAAAGTTTAATGACGAAATGACGCACATGAGAGTTTGGGGCATTTTATTTTCTACTGTTCGATCGCTTGCACTGTTTATTTATTCATTTATTTATGTATTTATTTAGTTCGTTATCCTATATGGAGCACATGCTTACGGTGTTCAGGAAGACACATCTGACGCGACTGAGTATTCAATCAAAATTGGCAAATAGAAACTTTTTCTTACAATAACTTAACCATAAGTATCGATGTGTAAATGGCTTGTGAGAATGGCTGCCTACTAGTATTCAGGTAAAGCACGGGGAAGGTGGGAGATGAAAATTCAGGACGGTGAGCAAAACGAGAACAAGGTAAAAGCGGGAGCAAACGTTTCGACATGTGGGCTTAAAGACAAGTGGAATTAATTGATATTCTCGAACAACATTGCAAGGAACAACTTACAATAATTACTAATCAGCTCGACAGCATAAATTTATCTGAACCGGAAAAAAAACAAAACTTGCACTATTCGTTGAAACAAGGGAGGAAAAATTACTAGATAAATACCAGCACAAAGATATTAGAGTAGCAGATCCCCCAAGAAAACTAATGTAACCCCTGCAGCACATAGCTCCAACGATACTGCTACAAGCGAGCATCCAGAGCACTGCAGCAACGCAGTAGACATATCCCTGAGTCTAAGCCCCGATGAAGTTGACCTCCGGAAATGTGGTCTAACGTTTTATCCCACGAACAACGCAGTAAAGGAATACAAACTCCACATTAATAAAATAGAGCTTTCAAGACGCATGCGCATCAAGGAGTTCTTTTTCGATAGGCCAGACGTAGGAATACAGGATAGAGGCTCTCTTAGAGCACCTAGCATGTGAACACCGGAAGCCGAACACTGCCCAGACTTGGATTTATGCATAAAGCTAATATAAAAAAATTCTTGAGCCAGCCCGGTATTGCCGGAAACGCAAAAAATTGGCCACCGCTCAGCACCAAATCCTTAAAGAACTCACGGAAAGAAATTCTTGTGAGCTTCAGTGTATGAAACGACGTTTTGTTAACAACTTAACTGGAATGCAAATGCATTTCTTCGCAAAGATCGGGAATTTATATCTCGAAACTGGTGTCATCTTGAAAATTCGTTCCAAGTGGATCCGCCTTGCGAACTCCACAGCTATAATGTGTAAACTTCAATATGGGCCATAATGTAGTTAGTTAAAAAGTTAAATGGTGAATTTTTAATAATTATTCAGTTTTGCATCTCAATTTTTTTTACAAGTATTGTCCGCCGCTTCGAGTAGACCATGCAGCTCATGAACTAGAATTGCGATATCTAACACAGGCAACTTTTAAAGATTTTTGAAAGTGTTGGCTGAAACACCCTGCATAAATTGTGCCGAGGAAAGCGTACGTCGTCTTGAAAAAGACAAGTCCACTTGCCGAAACATTGGCTCCCGCTTTTACCTTGTTCTCGTTTTACCTACTAGTATGTATGAATCATAAATGCCAAACAGTACCAGCGAAGAACTGCTGATTCCAACGCCAATTACAATGTGCAGTACGTATATAAATATTCCATGTATTATCGATTGTTTAAAGCGACACTAAATGCAAGTATAAGTTAAGCTAAAGTAACAGATGAGGGCTCGAGAATCTCTAAGCCGTCAATATTATCGCCAACAGAGCCTTAATAATCGTGAAATTGAGGTAAATGCAGGAGATAATTAGAGACTTCCCGGGACATTCAAGTAGTTGCCTGATGGGGAAAGCACTTCTCATTTAAACTCTGCCACTAGTACTCAACCACTCGTTGCAAAAAAAGTCCTTGTACAGTATTATAAGACGAAATAAAATGCTACTTGTCCGGTTCTATCTCATCTTTAGGAAAGAGATCTCACTGAAGTTATGATAATGACGCGGTGGTCCAAAGGCTTCGTTTTCGCTCCCCTCTGCGCGGCCCACGCTTTCGCGTTTCAGTAATTTTTTATTGCGTAGTGCTGCGCTGGTTTTGCTAGCTCGCGAAACTCGCACAAACTGCGAGCAGCAGAGAATCCTACTTCCATGTGATGTGGGGAGGTGCCCGAACGATCTACGCCACTTGACCAAAAAGCAGCTGCTGCGGCGAATCCCTCTCTGATTTACCGTGATTGGCTCGGTGCCGCCGTCTGTCGGGCGCTGTCTTACTCACTGACGGCAGCAATGGGCGCAACGTCACCACTCGCCCGGTAGAGTAGCGGGAGATTTGAATTTCGAAAGATGTATTCGGGCTCTTCAGATGCAATTTTCTCGTTAACCAAGTCTACTGAGTCTTTTTTTGGCACGAAACAAGCATTGCGATGTTTCTGGAATGGTATTTGAACAGTCCAAGTTGACTTAGATTGGCCTTTAGTTCCCTTTTAAGCCTATGCGATAATTTATTTTGTACGGCTGAATTATGCATTATTTCCGAACATATTTTTGGTTTGTCTTGTAAGCACGCAATAAATTGTGGAGGGCAGCACACTTACGAAGCAAGAGCATAATTTTACTAAAATTTCGTAACTACATATACTGTATGCTCCCACTAACGTTAGCGACGTTGTTAAAGAAAGGAAGAAAATACACGGCGCATGACACAATTAGAAAACGTATGCAGTGTTCGTTCATGCAGATATCACGACCAAACCCCGCAGATCTGATAACCGTATCTTGCAGCTGTCTTTTTCTTCGTTTCTCATAAAAATGTTGTTAACGCTAGCTGGGATGCCTTAATTGCTGCGTGTGAATGTACACGAAACATGTAAAAAATTCTGGTCGCGTTGAGTAAACCCTCAAAGTTGATTCTCATTTAAGGTGCAGTTGCATTGCTTAGATTTTTACGCTCACGTTCCTAATATGTGGGCATGATAAATGTTGTCTGGTAAGCTTCTCGGGATTATGTTTAGTTGCATGTTTTACACTTACTACATTCTTGATATGGACCGGTAGTCCCGTTGCAGGTGTACTATCCAAGCAGGAGTGAGCATGTCGACTCACTAAGAAAAAAAGAAAAAAAGAAAACAATGCGTGATGGTGTAAAGTACGTGCATAGAATGATAGAAGGCTGGGCAAGTTTCAGCAGGCTTACAAAAGAAGACGGTAAAGAGGACAGGACATAAACTATGTTGCTATTCTGGCCACATTGAAAACAATATACACCGAGAGATGAGGCAGTTTCGAGTCCAGGTATTTATGAAATGAACCTGGAACTGTTTTGAAGACGCTTGTATGTCTACAATAAGTCTTCAGTTCTTGTCAAGCTGTCCATTAGGCAACATTTAGCGTAACGTTAGGAGGGCTTACTGAAGTAGTTCTAGACGTCCATGGCTACAAAATGTCTTGATCAAGACAGCCGTTCAAGACATCTTTTAGACATCAAATAGCTGCTTGCATATTTCGCGGGCAGCGCTTCGCATCAGTCTTTACTCGCTGCCTTGGTACGTGCACGCATGAAATTTTTTGAATCTTTTAAGTAACAGCGCTCAACGAAACAGACACTTCTGGTGTCACTACCTTAAGTAACATTCACCCGAAGACCAACACCTATATAAATACATTATTAGACTATACATGGTAAATCAGGCCTGTGTAAGCCAGCAAAGAAGACGAAGATTCACGGAAGGCAAAATTACCATTAACCCAACTGTAGCATACTAGGGTACTAAGAAACCCCATACCGGCTTCTCGGGAACAAAGCTTCAGAGTTAAAGAACAAATTGCCTGTGTCTGGGCATCGAACCCGGGACCAAGGCCTTCACGGTGTGTTTGCTCTACCATCCAAGCTAACCTGTAGCCTTCTTGTGTTTTTGATCAGCGGCGACCGAACTAAAGATATCTTGAGTTTTGTGGAGCAGAACGGTGGCGCCATCTGACGCTGCTCCAATTAAAGACGCGTTTTACCGTAGCTGTGACAGATGGTGCCCTCGGCGCAGCGGTTTAGTCTTTAGATAAATGTTAAGAAAGCTTCATTCCTCCTTTCTTACTCCCCTCCGCTTCTTATACCTCAACTAGGAGCAATGCTAATGCTCCCAAAGATTCCAAGTCCCTCCAAACACGTGTAAGAACAAGCAGATTTTCGCTTGTGTCGTAATACAGTGGATTATCAATACTAGTTTTGAAAGTGCATTTTGAGGAGTAAATATATATTGACGCGTATGTTTACGTGAAACATGCTACCTGAAAAAAAAAAATTTGAAGCTTCTGGGGCGCTGACGATCAGTGCGCCCGCACCAACGCAAATCACGCACGGGCAATTCCAGGAGTGCGTGAGGATGACGAGGTTGACGGCTAGATGGAACCTAACTTCTATATATACAGAGAGCTTAGTTGGCAGCAAACGCGACTTTGTTTAGAGTAACGTTTGCAGCAGGCATGTTCTTCGAGTTTATCGTGGACGAGACAGGCAAGTAATGGCCACGAACGTGGTATTTAACAGACCCGCTGGAAAATGCTCTGTGCCGAATTTTACAGTGTGTCCTCTATCCGGTTCACTTGCTTTACGTACACATTTAAGTTATATTTATGTCAAACTAAGCCCTTCTTGGTCACGGGCTGCCTTTATTTCTGTCGGCTTCTCCATTGTTTCTTGTTCTGACACAAAATGAACACTAAATAGAAAAAAGGAAGATTTGAGCTGTGTTAGCAAATTACCCTTCCTCAATAACGAAAAATCGCCGTTACGGTGACAGGCTTCGTATGCCTGAAAACATGAAGTCTGCGCGGCCTAGCTAAATTTTTTTTTATCGGCAGAAATGAACATTTTGTTTCTAAAGAGTCGAAGATTAAAGAGGAAGTTTCAAGAATTATCACTGAACCAAAAACACTGAAATGTGAAAGAATGCCCGAGGGTTCCCGCCAAATTAAAAAAAGAGATGATACGTTGAGCATCATTTATTCTTTTAATAATGAGCCTGCTATACCACGATATCAACAATGTTAAAGTTCTTCAAGACTAATTCATCAGTCTAAACTGATTCAGTGTTTTTCTTTAGTGACCCTTGAGGTTCCTATGCTTATCGAGTAGAATCGTTGGCTTACATTGACGGCACTTCTCTCTCTTGTGGAACTGGGGTTGTGCCAGGCTTCTTACCAACAAGAGAGCGACTCCCAAATACGTTGGGCTTAGCACCATGACTGCGAGCACAGTGAAGGAGACGGTGTCAGTACTATTATTTCTTTTTACTGCCATTATTGGACGTACAATATTTCCGTCAGCACAGGAAACAGCAGCAACGCAGCTTCATCGTTGCCTGAACTTAGTTAAGAGAACGCTGGCCTAAAATGGGCGCCGCTTACAGTGTTATTCGGAAAACACAACTTGGAGGAACACTTTAAAGGTATGGGAATCAAACTACAATGTATGCTCATTCTAATTCGACAGTAAAGATCGCTGTGACAGGTGCTAAAAGTTTGGTAAAGCAGTGGTACCAAATGAAATATACTATCTTCATGACTAGTAGACGTTATTAGTAGTGGGAAATTATAGATACCGTACCTTCTCGAAAAGAGCACCTGCAGCAGCATGCAACATTATAATGAAAAAGTTATGTGCAGTGCTACATACCACAAGAAGGACGGAATAAGCGATAGCACACAGGCGCGAAGCACTTTTGCAATATAATGTTTTTTTTTAGACCCTGATACGCTTCGAATAGGGCGGTAACACACGTAACACGTTGCGGACAAATGACAGACAAAAGCTAAAACCAACTTTTTCTTGACCTTTTGGTGGAAATTATTTTTATTGCACTATCTCGCTTCCTTTTGCATAGCCTGAAAGAGTTACAGCCTAATAAAAATCTTGACAAAAGACATGAATCTTGAAGCAAGTGTTCCTACAGACTGCGGTCGGTTTTTACGCGGGTTCAGTTGTTCTGGAGTTAGGATAAACTGTGCTTTTGTAAAGTGAAAACGTAGCGAAAGATTTTGCCGTGCTTTAGGAATATTTACACTATGCTGTCACTTGAGCAGCAACGTACCGCTCATACATGAAGCACGTTTAGCACTTGGACGCAACGAGGCTGCATTATGTGCATGATACTTGGAAAGCAAAACGTTTTGTTGGGGTAGTTGGTGCATTACTGAAGTACTCGTCCGTGTCTCTTCCTGTGTCGTCTGTTTGGCGCTATAGTACTTCACTTGGAAAGCAATTACCCGCCGCGGTTGCTCAGTGGCTATGGTGTTAGGCTGCTGAGCACGAGGTCGCGGGATCGAATCCCGGCCACGGCGGCCGCATTTCGATGGGGGCGAAATGCGAAAACACGCTTGTACTTAAATTTAGGTGCACGTTAAAGAACCCCAGGTGGTCGAAATTTCCGGAGTCCTCCACTACGGCGTGCCTCATAATCAGAAATTGGTTTTGGCACGTAAAACCCCATAATCTAATTTTTTTTGGAAAGCAATTCAATTTCTGCAAAGCAACCCCAGAGACGCCTTAGGTTTCAATTCGTCAAGTAAAGTGTTCCGCTCTTCCGCCAATGGTATTCACTCGGGCGTCATGTTTTATATCACCATGCGCGTGGCACAGAGCGAACACGTTGGTGAGGACACTAGATTTTCAAGAGAGGGGCGTTTCGCCACCTTCTGAAGTTTTTAATGCGATAGCAAATATATGGGCTCTCCAGGCGCATTTCTGCCGTAGGCGTCGTCGTGAGGTTCCTCGTAAAGTCCACGTGCGATACGATCGGCGCCGCGCGCCGTATGCTGTATGTGCGAGTGAAAGGTTGCGAGGGTAAGGCGGCGATCATGGCTCAACTCGAGCACGCAACGATGGAAAGCGGGGAGGAAGCGCACTGCCTTCCGTCGCGCGTTGGGCTTCGGAGGAATTGGAGGGAGGAAGCGCATTCTACTGCGGGCGGCCCGCGCACCCGGCAGGACCGCTGTTTCTTGTAAGCCATCCGCTACCGGTACAGTCGGCGTTGCGCTGTGTTTTCAAGGCGTCGGTGTCGTTGATGCGAGCGGCTGCACGAACGTCAATTCGCTCTGGGATGCGGCCGCGTTTCCGCACTGTAGCGTTTTGACAGCGAGTTTCCGCGGTCATCGAGTGAGATGTGTTCATGTTTTATTGTGCGTGCGTGGCACCATGCTTGTTAATTTAGTTATATTCGCGAAGAACTTCCTGTGGCTATGAACGGAAACCTACGCAGGCAAAGCGCACACAAGTGATAATGCTTATGAAAAGAGTCCCGCGTTTTATTCCACGTTAGCTTAGGCTGGGAAAGAGATAATATAAGCGCCTTATCAGCAAAAGTTAAATAAGACAGTACACACACCGCTAAGTGTAAAGGTTTGCTTATCTTGCGGCTTTTCGCTTCTGCGTCTGGGAAAACGCGAAACCGCCGCACATGAAAGCTGCGTCGATTCAGCGTCTGTTCCGAGCAAGCAAAAGCACTGTCAGACGCTGCCGGGCTACTTCGCGCGGTAACAAATGTGCAGTGGCCACACGCCCGTAGCTTTCCCCTCATAGCCCCAGAATGTTGTACGTGAGTATAGTGTGCCTATGCTTACAAGTTCATACGGCTGATAGAACTGCTATCCTTATTTCGTATAGCTGTCTACTAATTTGCTGTCGCAATTGATGCTTCGCCTTTCGGGCGAGTCTGCGATCTTTTTTAGGGACACAGCCCTATTCAAAGAATGGTAAAGCTTAGGAAATAATGCTACACGTTACTAATAGCGTAATGCACTTGACAACATCATCAAATATGGAGTGAACTGTCTGCTGTGAAAAACTCGTTATTCATTTACATGTTTATTCCAACGCGCTGAAAGCAGACACTCGGTCGGAGGAATTGCCGGTATGCACTTTTGGCATAACTTGTGAGCAGTAGTGCCAGATAAACGCAAATATTACATGATGATAATGTTTTCACCTTAGCTGTCCTAAATAAAAACACTGCATGCGATTACACGGGGCATATGTTGTCATTAAAGAGAAATGGATGCTTTGCTTCAGTTTTGATGCACGTAGCCTAGTTAGGCCCCTTTTTTATATCTAAGAGGCAGCTTTCGCGTAGGATTTTGCACGCGTGCTGCTAGATGGCGCAGCGTGTCCAGAGGAGAGGTTGGATTTGGAGCAGCCGCCTTTTACTGACAATTTTGTGTGGGAGGGGTGCAACAGCATGACTGGGTCATGGAAAGGTGGAGGTGCAGGCACACTAATTAGGCGAGGCACGAAGTAGAAAAGAGTAAGTGCGACATCTAAGGAGCATTTATGGATTAGCGGCTCATGGGAAGGCAATACGACGTGGCTTGGAGCAGCTTACCTGTGGACAGGCAGTGATAGCAGAGATAAAAATAAACAATTGATTGAATGCATAAGAAGCGATATTAACGAGTTCAAACAACCGGACCATGTAGTATTAGTAGGATATCCGAATGCGCACATGGAAGATTTAGACGGATATTGTTATTGCAGCGGTTCTCTAGTGCTGGATCTGTACGATGAACAGAACCTTATATTAGTTCACCGGGATAATGAGTATCTTGCACAGGTAACGTGGTAGTACTGAAACAGGCAGTCATCTATTGACTACGCATTAGTCTCTGAAACGGTCTACGAACGACTACACCAAATGACGATAGACGAACATGGGAAAACGGCCTGGGTAGTGATAATAAACATTTATCTTTAACATTTGGGCGAGATACTAATGCAAAGTACGAATCAGTGCCATTAGAATTTCTAAAAATGAATGTATAGCAAATAACATAAGTTGAAAAAACGTAGCGAAGAAAGTGGAGACTTTTCCTACAACATTCTTGGAATATGAACAACTGGTAAACGTTATGCAGCGAGATATAACACAGATCGGGCAAAAGAATTGTTGAATTGGAAATGGAAAAACATGTAATTGGTGGAACAAGGAAATATAGGAAGCTATAGAAGAGCGTAGGCAGGCGTCTAGGGACCATCTGGAAGCCAAAAAGTTGCTATTACACAAAGAAGAGGTGCTCCTTAAATGGAACAAATACAGAAAAAAGAAAATGGTGTTGCGTGAACTTGAGCAAGAAACAACTAAATGCACAACTGGACGTCGGGTGCAGAACATTCACAAAAAAGGCAAAAGTGCACCGTAAAATTCTGGAACCATGTAGGAGCACTTGGAGCTTCAGCTAAAGATTCGCAAGCGATAAGGGATGAAGACGGTAACACCTTTGAAAGGAGACGATGCGCTGAGGTACATCACAGATGATACTAAGGATAACTTCGGCACAAAAGAAAGCCTAGTTCAGGCTCAAACAGATCCAGCAATAAGAGAGAAATCTCAGACATGAAATTTAGCATAGGAAAAGTTTACTAGAAAATTTCAAGGCCGCAGTACGCAGTCTGATTCCCATGCAGTTAAAGACAACATAAGTCCAAAGAAGAAGGCACTGCTGACGAACGCCGTAGAGAAAGTGATTAGAACAAAGAAAATTCCGGTTGGATGGCATGCAAGCAAGATGAACTTCATCTAAAAAGGAAAAGGTGATAAGGATAAGACGAGCTCGTACAGGCTAGTGACCGTAACGTCGGCGACATGATATATAGAATGGCAATGCAAGCCACAAAATTTGAACTGTGGAAGTGGGTGTGGTATGGTATGGTATGGTATCGTAATTATCTACGGTGAGAAAATACAGAATGGGTTTGGGCAGGGCAGATGTAAAGGATAATATATTTCTATGAACTCAGCGCAAAAGAGATTTCTGTGGCTCAGAATCGACCTTTATGGATGGCATTAATGGATATCAAAGGAGCCTACGACAACGTAGACAAGGCACTGATATGAGATATTCTCAAGCAAGAAGGCATGAATGATGATTTCGTGGAGCTGTTGAGGGACGTATATAGAGACAACCGAGTACAAATTGTATGGCAAGGCTCAAAATGTAATGAAGTTGTGGAAATTCACTAAGGGCTGAAGCAAGTATGTCTTCTGTCTCCATTATTGTTCACGCTTTATGTTAAGTACATAGAACGGCGACTGGAAAGTCGTGAATTAGGGTTTGATTTAACTTAAATGCGGAATGGACAAATGGTACAACAGAAGGTCCCAGGGCTGATGTATGCGAACGGAATAATGTTACTAGCGATCAATGCAAGATATTTAAAGACACTTGCGAATATGTGTGACAACGCAGCGACAAGTCTAGACCTTATGTATGGCTCAGAGAAATCGGGAACTATGATATTTAATGAAGAGACGAGTAATTACGTAGCATCAATTTAACAGCAAATCACACCCATTGTCAAGCAATATGAATATACATCGGCGTACACATAAACGAAGGAAAGAATTATTCAGTCCCTCAGGAAATAATGTTACAATAAAGGAGAAGCGGAATGCAGCAATATTGAAACATAAGCACCTTGGGGCCACAATAAACGTGACATGGTGCATGGGATCTGGAAAGAAGTAATGATCCCAGTGGTAACGTTCACAAATGCCATTCTGTATTTAAATGGGATGTCTTGTCGGGGTGGGAAGCTAGCCAAAGATTGGTGGGCCGAATGGCTTTGGGAGTCCACGATAAATGAGGTGGTGCAGGGTGACGCGGATTGGAATCCTTTTGAATTCAGAGAAGTGCAGATCAAAATTAGTGTTGAAGGTTGACTCAGGAACATAAAGGAAAATAAATGGGCAGCTAAACTGCTCATGTATCTGTACCTGAAAAGCGTGGAAACAGAATGGAGGAAGAGGTAACGAAAGTTAGCAACCAAGTACAGCATAATTGAAAGTATATGTAGAGAACCAGCAGTCACCAGAAAGAAAATGAGAGAAACGGAGAATTGGATGCAGAAATAGATCGAAAAAAGACTGTGGGCATTTATATGAAAGAGGTGACATAAATACGAAGGCAACACATCTAAAATAACACAACGAGCTCTAACTATTTGAGGCTCGCGCTCGTTACCTAAGGATAAAAACTTACCGGAGCAAATATTCGCAACTAGATGAGGCACGTCCGGAAACCACTCAATCCGGAAACCGGAAACACTCAGCATATCCTCGAGTAATGCGAAGGGGATTCACTCAGTGACCCTCGTAGGTAACGTAGACGTTCTAGAAGAGTTTAGATTTAATACAGACAAAAGCATCAACCGGTCAACATTCAAGATAAGCAAGAGACGTTTTGAGTATTGGTGTGAAAAAAAACAGTGAAGGGATCGGTACGACCAGATCCGTTACACCATAGGTAGTGGTACAAGGTAGTTAAGTTTAGAGGGAGAAAAATAATTAAGGAGTTCTACAGAAAAGTGCTAGAATAAAAATAATGTATAACATGCTTGATAAATTCGTGCAGGGGACTATTTGTCACCACTTCGTTTAATAGGGATTGCCAAGTAAATCATCATCATCATCAATCAATCAAGCGCCAGAGAGGTGACCAGCTACAGCACGTGGCCATTACATGGTGCGTTTCGGAGGACTAGCGTGTGTCGCTACACATTGCTTGGATAGCAATGGCATTAACGTAGAGAGTCGTTGTGAGATTAGTTCTGCTGGAATATTTTATAGCATATAATTAACCGCTACACGATGGGTCCGCTTCACATATACATGTATTATATTATGTGGATTAAATATGCATATTTTTTGTATCTGGCAAATGGCACTCTCACGGGATACACAAGGTGGAGCACTGACATGCATTCGAGCATGCCTTGCTGGCTGAAATATGACCGCCGATGACATGGGGTACTTGATGGGCAATGAATCCGGTGTATACAAAAACAATATTTTACACATTATATATAAAAGAGTATTTTACGAAGCATTTGTATGTGAGTTTACGAGCATAGTTTTCAGCTATGCTAAATATGTTTGTCAATATAATGTGTAGCCACAAATTGCACAGTGCGTTTGTGTTGAGTGTAGTCACCATTTGCTCTGGTAACGACAGTAAATATCACGAAGTAGAAATTTAATAAGCACGAATTCAAACCAAGAGAGAAAACTAGGCAGAAGTCCACACAAAGATGGAACTTTCAAGTGGTCAACAGTTTTGGTGAGCGGTTAAACAGTTGAGCAGACGAGAACAGTTCATATACACAAACTAAACATTGTTTATCACTAATAAACAATAGTACTGCATGGTAAAGAATAATTGACACACATTGACATTTTCAAAATGTTTTCAATATTTTGTTGGTTGTTTAGCCAGCAAAATTTTGCAGATGGACGTATGTGTTCCGTAACCACAATGTCGGCGAATAACTTTAAATAAAAAAAGGAAAAATTAGCTGTAGCGAAGGGCTTGGCATGCTGCTTCAAGTAAAATGGTAAGGAATGAAAGAGAGTGCAAGATGAACAAAGCACGCACACAAGCTCTAACACTTATACGCGGGGTAACTAGTCCGAAAGTTATCTACGTAGTCTCATTGAGGCCTCCCCCCAGCAAGTGCTGCAGGGGGCCGAAGCTGCTTGCTCGGTGGGGATAGCTGCTTGCAGCTAATATTCGTAAGCAGCTATCCACGTAGACTGACGCATGAATGTAACAAATATTAAGATTACGAAACATTTGAAGTCAACCTATTCGCTGTGCATTACTGGAAACAGATTCAGTTTCCTGGATACCCAGAAGGCCAAATTGTCGGCATCTCTGTCATCATCGACATATTTCAATGTTTAGCACCTCAGTTGTTATCTTTAGGACTTCAACGGGGAGAAAGGGGCACATTTATGGATACAGCAATGTATGCCTTCAAAATATGTGCATCCAAGTAGCAATATTTATTTAGGAATGTACCGTCTCGTTTGTATCGAAAGCTTCTCGTTTAGTATATCCTATGGTGATAATTAAAGCTCGTTTCTGACCGGGGTCACTAAACCATAATTTACAAGCCTCAAACATTTCCAACTATTTATTACATCCTGGTCTGGACAGCCGTCCGGAAACAGGTGTGTATGAGCAAGAGATAAAAGCAATAGCAAAGGACACGAGGACATACGTTTGTGCGCAGTCTTTGGCGTCACAAAGCGAGTGCTTGCAGCTCAAAAACGACTCCTTCGTAAGCACATGAAGCGTTGTCCGAAGTCTTTCTTCATGCTAAGTGTAAAAACATGATAATCACGTTAATAAATTACGTTATTTGCACGCCTGTTATGTTCCTCAAGTGTCTGCAAGACACCGATGTCGTTACTATTTCTAAGTGCGTCACGGTGAGGTTCCCTATAATTTCGGCAATAACCATCGCCGCACTTTACACAGTATGTGCGAGTGAAGGCGTGTCACGGGAGCCAACGATTGTGGCTCAAACAGGGGGGTGGAAACTCCGTATACCTCCCTTGGGACACTCGGTCCCATGCCGATAGGCGGCCGTAGTGCCGCTTCCACCACTGGCGGTTGCCGGATATCCAAGTGGAACTAATCCTAAACAAAACAATGTCGCCATGGCTTCACTGATGATGTGAGAGGGAGAGGGGGCGCTGTCGAGAGGACGAGGCTTGCCCCGAAAGCCGCGAAGCCCTCCTTTCCCACTTCGCATGCAAGCGGGCTGTGTTCGTGCTTTCTTGTAGGTGCGCTTGCCGCGTGGGGACATCGGCCAAAATGCGGAGCAAAACCCGCTGAAGGGTACCGTGCTTACGAAGTGCTTTTAAAGTCGAAGGTTATTTTGCCTCTTCGACTTTCCCACTGCTGCTGCTGCTGCTGCGGTGGCTTGTGCTGTCAAACACACTGCGTTGCGGGGGGGGGGGGGGGGGGGAGGTGGCATAGAGTGCTCATACATGACAGGAGCGAGTCAGAGAGGAAAGGGGATGCTAGAAACTTGTTTTCACCCCACCATGTCGAATGTGCACCATGCCCTCTGGAACTCCCTGGCCGTCACCACATTAGCCTCTTGACAGCTGTAATTATCCATCACCCTCCTCAGAAGCATTGCAGAAACTGCAGCGCTTGTCACGTGCGAATCTGGAGTGGCCCTAGCTAGAACTATAGGAAGGAGGCAGGAGAAGAGGCAGTTCCCATACAAGGGAGGGTGAGGGATGTGATGTGAGAAGGCAAAGAAACCCTACTTCTACGCGATGGCGGTTGCGGGGAAAATGGATAAGCTGAAGTTCAAAGTACGGTGCATTACGTTCCTGCTATTTCCGAAAAATAAACACCATGCAAATATGTCAAGCGGATAAATTACGCAGGGCGTGCAGCAGCAGAGCCGCATTACTTAACGCTCATTCACACCAGCGACTGACAGTGGTCGTGCGACCAGTCGCAAATGGTCGCAAACGGTCGCCTTCATTAAAAAGCGACCATTTTGGGCCAGTCGCTCTCTGCGCGATTTTTCAGTTGCGCGACCGTGGTCGCAAAACTGATAAACCAATCAGCGGCGCACCGGAAGTGATCTTTCATGTGTCTACATCCGGCCTCCTCTCGCGTCGCGTTCAAATTCCGCGTAGATTCCGAGAGTTCTCGCTGAGAACGATAATCTCCGGGATTGCGACTTGCGGGTCGCGCTCAGCCGGGCTTGCCGGTGTGAACATCAGCCGCCTTCGTCTCGCTTTTTGATTGCGAGTCGCAAATGGTCGCGCGACCTCCTCAAGTCGCCGGTGTGACTGAGCCCTTAAAGTGCACCGCAGGATCCAGGGGACACTGCGGAAGCGGTTGAACGTCAAATCGACACTTCCCTGCCCGCCGCGTTAGCTTTGCGGATATGGCATTACTAGAGGCCGTGGATTTCATCCCAACCGCGGCAGCTGCATTTCCACGGGGGCGAAATAAAAAAGTTCGCGCACTTTTATTTAGGGACACGTTAAAGAGCACCAAGGTGCCAAAATTAATCTGGAGTGCCCCCCTACGGCCTGCTTCATAATCCCATTAGGGTTTTGGCGCTTGCAGTTCCATAATGCAAGTTTAATGCTTGTGCAACGATGCGAGGTGCGATGTGAGGAATGAGAATGCTCAGCCCCATCAAAGGTTATGAATTATGGCGCACAACAACGCCTCAAACAAACACCTCTCCATTTGTGTTTTGTGTACTACTCAAACAGCAGTGGTGCACGCAAGGTAACGTTTAACATAAACTGACCACTCTTGTGTTGGACAAAACGTTGAAGAAGTAAGCTTTAGTCGTCAACCTCACCGCTAATTATGATCCATCAAAGCATCCAGAGCGGAAAGCTTCGCTTACATCGATTCACACAGTGCGTGGGATCTGGGATCTGCATAATTTTTTTTCTGCCGCGTTCACCTTGGAAGCTTCTATTCATCTTTTAAAGCACTAGGGCAGCGCTCGAGCACACCGTCGTGCAGTTAACCGTCATTAACTACCGATATTCACAGGTAATATACTACATTTCGTCATTTCGTGAAAGTAGTTGCGTTGAAATTCCTAACTTGTGGTCAAGTTTATGGTTGCAGTTCAACTAGTCCATAGATATAGTTGGGATAGCATAAAGAAAATAACTTTCTGCATCATCAATAGTTAATATTGTTCGCGTGTTGGGAAGTGGATCAACTAAAGCTGACCGCTTTCTCAGTCAGCCAAAACTCAACACAAGGTGGAACGCTTTTGTTCTTATTCACACATTCCGTACTAGAAAAAGACTGACCTGCACACAACGCGAAAGCGTCAGTCTTGAGATGCTATTTTCATTCACAACTGAAATTCGCACATAACGAGCGAACATATATTCCAGAAGACCCAAACCAATGCGAAAGTTAACCTTGACGGGCTGGTTACACGGAACTCGACTATCACGTATGTTATGATGGCGACACATTTTGTGGCTTACAGAAAGAAGGTAGAGTACAATTCATGTATTTCATTGACAGTATGAGAAGTAAAGACCCACAGAATTTAAACTGGCTACATGTATCTGCATGAACAGGAAGAAGCCTATAATTGCTCTCAGTATTTGAACTACATGCCGCATGAGGGAGCATATTTCTGTAGCACTTACAAGCGTATATAATCTGCCTGTCCTCATACTTTGCGTCATAATCATAGCTACAGAAAAGCACGACGTGTATTAGTGCACTATTTTGACACAACAGCAATGCATGGAACTGACCATTCACAAAAAAAAAAGCTTAATAGCACTCTTCCTCGCAAGCGGTATTACCAGTCCGCACTTAATTAGCTTTAAATACTCTATACTTGATTACTGGTATTATTAAATACATTTTTTCCTGAAAAATAAATAACACTGTTCCTCGTCCACTACACAGGTGCTGAAAAACTGGCACAGACGGAAGCTGTACCTAAAGCGAGGTAACGGAGCATATGATACAGTCTGCGCTCCAAAATTCACATAAAGTAGAGAGCTTCAAACTTCTTCAGCACGATATCTTTGTAATGGTGCATCAAAACACAACAAGAAATTACGTGCGTGCATCGCTTTTCAGTCATTCCTCTTGAAATTTGATAAAATATCACGGCTGTCCTTTTTCTTTGGTTTTGGTTGTATGTGTGGACAAGGTAAAGAGTGCGCAAAATGTATAGCCCGACAAACACGCACTCAAGCCTTTCAGTACAAGTATTTCACGGACAGCATGCAGATGGGCAGCCATCATTACAAATGAGTGGAGCGACACTGCTCTTATGTCAGTCCACTCAGGCTTGCACAGAACTGGTTTACTCATGCAAAATGAATACCTGCTCAGAGAATAAAGTGAGATACTTGTGCTTACCAAGTGTTGTCAACAAACCTGAAGAACTTCGCTGAACTGGAATTCCCGGTCTTAGAACACCACACAGCCGCGCAACACATGTGATGCCTCGCTTAGCCATCTTCGTCTAATGCTTGTTTGACCCGGTTCCCCGCGTCTTCCGTTCGTTGCACGCCTGATCCAGCTTCTCTGTCTTATCTTTCCCATCTTCATACTTGGGACGACAACCGAAGCAGATGACGAAGTGTGATCCGACTTTTTATATCGCTGAGCAAGTGGCAAGGGTGAGCGGAGGTAAGCTCGACGGGACGCACGAAGACCACCACTTCCCGCGCTTCGCGTGATTTCGAATTCACGAAAGGAGAAATAAAAATAAAGAAATTAGGGTGTCCGACAACCACTTGGAGCGCGCTTGTTTATTGAAACCGAAACCAGCGTTCGCCTTCCGGGGGTTGGCTAAACCTAATTCGCGCAACAGACACGAAAGCGGGGAGGACGCATGCCGTCTTCCGTCGTGCGTGAGGTACCCAGCATTGCGAGCCACCGGGGGGAGGGAAGAGAGAGACAGAGGGGGGGGGGTGGCGTTCTACTCCGGCTACAACTGCGCATGCGGCGGCTACGCGTGGTCTTGCAGCCGTATTTTGAGAGCGATCTGCGTTGGGGGCAGAGCCTAGTTGCGTCGGCGGCTCGTAGCTTTGTGCATGCTGTGCATTCTCGGCGCTCACTTTGCGTTGAAGCCATACACAGCACGAATGTCATTTCACTCGCAGCTGCTGCTGCGTTTCCTCATGCCAGCGTTTTGACAGCGAGTTTCCCCGGCCATCGAGTCAGATGTGTTCATGTTTGCTGGCCCGCACGTGACGCCATCCTTGTTAATTTAGTTAGTGTGCTTATGTTTACAAGTTTATGGGGCCGATAAAACTGCTATCCTTACTTCGTATAGCTGTCCACTAATTTCCTATCGCAATCGATGTTTCACCTTCCCGGTGAAGCTGCGATTTTCTTTCTTGTTCTTGAATATTCAGGAACCTCGTAATGTTTGAAACAACAAGGCCAGAACTACTGCCCTAATATTCTGTAACTGAATAGATGGGAATCTTGTCACTTCTCAACTGTACGAAGGAAAGAAGCCTTATTACCGGACATAAACCGTTTGTTTCCTACGTTGTAAGTGGCTTATCAGTGACGTTGCACAACTGAACGTGAGTCACTAGGAATACATCGCAGTTTGGAGACAATAGAAAGGAATGTGGGGGCCCTTGACTTTTATGTAAATGGAACGGTGCCACTTTCTTGGCGCAATTCGTCACCTTTGAAGGGTGCCACAGAAAAGTAGAAGGAATATATATTTATAATAGTGTATATTTTAGGTAGGGCACACTCCAGTTTTCTCACACAAATTGTGTGCTCCGCTGAGACAAAAATATAGTCACAACGACTCTCCATAAAAATATATTTTTTTCAGGATAGCAGCAATCTTACATGGAATAGACCGATCACCGGAGTCTATGGGTCTAATCGATTGTTTGTATTGTGTATTTCGTATAATGAAAATGTCTATATTTGTAACTCAAAACGGACATCTTGTTTGCAGTATTCGTATTACTTTATCATATTACCTCTCGAAACACCCTCTACATCAGCTAAGTTTCAGCTATTCATTTTAGGAGAACATTGCAGTAGCCCTATGAATAGCAATAACAAATTGTTTATCGTCACACAGAATTGTTCGCACTATGATAAAAGGTGATGATCTCTAATGGCATCCACATTGAAAAGCTGTGGTGACAATTAGCCGGCCAGCCCATGCTCGACCTAATAAGAATTTATTGTATATTTATTCGAGTCTACCATATTACAAAGCATACTTATGTCTTGTATATTTAACTGTGCCTGTAGCTATCCCGGACGTTTCGTGGACAGGCCACTTGACAGCACTTTGAGGAACTTCAGAGGGCTGAAAATTCGGGCAACTTGGTTATTCATAGAGGCGGGCGAATATTCCAAACTTTCAGATAACGAATCAAATATTGTCCTCTTCGATTGGGTTTTCGATACGAATAGTCCCTATTAATAAACACAAATAATTGTTCAATAGTTCTTGTACATTTCAGAATCGTCAACTCTGCTCAATCAAACATAAACTTGGGCAAATGTACGATACATCCCCACGGCCACAGTAGGTATAGAACATAAGACGTAACGTAGTGGAGCAGCTCACATTGATCAAGGAGTAGACGTTAACGGTCAAACCACGATCATCGACACTACCCAATAGTCCTGGGTATGCGAAGAAGTTGCATATTTGTTTCCTAGAGCTCCATTTGTGGTTTTATCGAGCGAAGCCTCGTAGCGAATAACGTAATTGCAGAAATTTGCTGACGTAAATATTATGAATGCGGGAGCATTGCCTTTTATGGGAAATAAAGATGTTTATTATTCCATACTATTCGAAAAGTATTCGATATTGGATTTCATTCGCTTTTTGCCCCATTGGATTCATCATATTCGATTCGGTCTCAATATTTACTCTTCACACGCGTAGTTATTCATTACCCTCCAATAACAGCACGTAAAGGCGTAAAGCAAGAGACGAATACAAAAGGAGCATAGATAGCGCCTGTGCGTCTCTTTTTATGTTCAGCCCTTGTTTTACGTGCTGTTACTACAGGAACGTTGGGGAACCCCAAACAAGGCTAGGCAGCCAGCTAAATGCAAACTGTTTCGCATAACATCGGTTGTCACACTGCCTGTGACCAAATTTTTTGGGAAGGCTCCGTACCTTTGTTATTCGAATGAAATCAGCACAAGTATACACAAAAAAAAACGTCTTACGCTAGAATTGTTCGCAAGAGAAAATTCCAACCAATCCTGCAGACTACAAAATATTGAGGACCCTTCTGTACAACCTGTACTTATTGAATTTGTTACCCCCAGTTCAGTACCACGTTTTACTCGTGCAGAAGTAGCACGGCACCACTGGCACGAGCCCTGCAGAACCTCTCTGGCGAATTCAGGCAATGTCACGACCGAGCCCAGCACGAAGCTTTTAATGGGCAAAACGAATGACTGCGTGGATATGGCTCCATGTTAGACAGGTGCAACACTTCCTGAGCTAGAAAGTGCCTTAGGTTTCCCAGCGGACGAAACAATGGCACCGTGTTTCACGATCGGAAGTGAGGTGGAGCATCGCGTAAGAGGGGAGAAACAATTCCAACATGGTGGGCCCTTCACCCTGGAAAAACCGCAGCACTGTTTCTCTGAAAAAAATATTTATATGCTTCTTCTATTCGGCATCGCCACGAACGACTGGACGTCCAAAATATAAGAGCAACTTCATCGTACGTTGTATTGTCTTACGTTTTTAAAACATGCGCTGCAGCTGAAGGAAAGCACCATCTATGCACACGTAGTTGCTGTATTTAGTATCAAAAGCATGTGCAAGAAAGAACAGCTGTTTTTATCCTCCACAGGCCGCGGCTGTTCCCTCTGGCGGAAGACGAACACACTTCACTGGCCGGCCGACGGCTGTGAATTAATCTACGACGATAATGCAGTCTTTGACTTTGGGACCCACGTCTGTATATTGTCTCCTACGAATTAATTGTAGTTAAAGAATAATAAATTGTAACGGAAGCTCAAACTGGCCAAAACTGTGCCACATCGTCCAAGTATAATATCTTCGCCGAGACGTGGTGATCTAGGAAGCGATTCAAAAGACTTGACGAATATTTGACTAAACAAGGAGCTGATAAAATTACAAGCCTGGGAACGTCCGCTCGAGCTGTTTTATTGTGAGTTTAAATCCTCACTCTAAATGAAGAGCAAGCGGTTCAAGCAACTGAAACCTTACTTCACTGAGAGACAAATTTAACCAAACGAAAAAAAAATGGCAGTTTTGTCTGAAGAGCGAGGCATTCATTGCGATAGCAAGGTTGCGCTGTGCCATTTTTCCTGCGTGTTGTTTCTGTGCAAGTAAATATAGATTTCTTTCAAACATCCTCTTTAAGCCAAGAACCAGGGGCTGAATTCACAAAACTTTGTGTTCTTAGAATTTATACCGGTTTGCGTCTCTTTTTTACTTTATGAACAGTATGATCTTACAAAGATCTTCGCAGGGTGTATAAATAGCTGCAAGTACATCAAGTATATAGAGGCATACAAATACATAGAAGGGCCTTAAATCTACAAAAAAATAAATGCCTAAAGAAATTTTACAACGTGAACTGTATAAAGGTAAGCACCATGAACAACACAAGTTGTAAAACAGCAGCAAACAAAACAACAGGCGGCTATTTGAAGTGTAACTCAAATGACGGTGGGGATTCTTGTGTTTCAATTTTGTCAGTAAGGTTATTTAATTCCGTGAGACATCTAGAAAAAAAAAGTTGAAACAATAACTTCTTGGGAGAAAGAGTGTTATGTACTGAAAACGTCATTTACGTGTGACATAAATTGAGCGATTTCGTGATGACCCTAGATTAGTTCAAACAAAATATTTAAAGGCACTCTCTACGCTTCACACCTGTCTGTGGATTATGGTAGGAATGAGAAGAGCATGGAAACGTGCATGCGTATGTCTCATTGACAAGTAACTATAATTTGGCTCTGAAAGCAATGCGATAATGACATGTACCATCGCGTTACGGGAAACATTGTCAACCAATCTGTGTTTCACGAAACAATGAAAACCCCACGTACGGAGAGTGATTTTGCTTGTATATATTACTGTGTGGCCTAAAATTATGTCTGATGCCCTTCTAATAACTTTGTGTCATAGAGTAATTAGTTTTTAGTTTCCAGTTATCGCGTGCTGAGAAGTGGCTCTGTCTCCATGCAGATCATCCAGGGGTTGTATCCCGAAGTGCGCAACCCCTATGCAATCAAGAGCACAACCAAGTGCGCAACCACTATGCTCACAGCAGTGCGAGTGGCGTTGTGGTTGTGGTGTGAAGGTCGACGTCTTTTTCATCATGTCGAAAATTCATAGTGCTGTTGAGATATGCCAACGTCCTCACAACGCCAGCGTAGGGATTCCTTACCACAGTGGGCTTCCTTGACCGTCGCACAAAGAGCTTAGATTGATTGTACATTATGCGCCGGTATGAAACGTGCCATTATAGTAGACCAAGAAAGAAATATTGACTTATGCAACTGATTACGTGCTGAAAACAGTTATTAAGGTAATAATTTCAGTGTTTAACACAAAGCAATCATTCCAACAGAAACATTATGCGTTATCAGTTTCTCACAAAACCGCATGGAATCGCTGTTGCCGGCCAAAAAATCATTTTTAAAAATATTCCTTTCACGTTTCAGAGCAACCACTGCATGATTAGACACTTTGAATGGTAGGCTTTTTATTTCTCTACAAAATTGAAGCTCTTTAAAGAACGGTAGACTGTCGCTTTGAGTGACAGTTATGGTTTTTTTGTATACTACAAGGCCAATCCACTTCGTCTAAGGAGCTCAGTGATGTATGTGCTGCCACAAAAGTTATAAGTGAATCTCGCTGCCGTTTTCGACACATTTCTAGTTTGCTAATGTATGTTTTTGTGAAAGAATCCCGTATTATTACTGCATATTCTAATACATGCGGTATTATTGTGCCGTATGCAAGGAGACGCGCTGCGGACTTTGTCCCCTTTAAAGAACGCCTTAAAAAACCACTCACGAAGAAAGTTACACCAACCAGTATCAATATGCTTATTACTAGAGAAAGTGTTAGTAGTCAAATGTTCGGTATAGTTATATTCTGTAACATCTGACTGAACGAAGTAGCGCCGCAATGATACGGATAAAAAAAAACGTCCTTTTTTTCTCATGCACAGCTTTTTTTTCTAAAATGGCATCCAGTTGCCATTTACGACAAGTTATTATTACTGTTTCAAGACTTTATTCAACCACATTTATTCTTCAACATATCGAACTTTTTGTACACAGTTATCAGCATGGAGCTTAACACGGATGGAAAGGTCTTCAATTATTCTCTCTAAGATTTGCCAAAATAAAAGTGGTCCATGAACCTAACAAACCCTAGGCAATACCAAAGTCAACAGATGCTACTTTAGAGGAAGTTAATTTAGTTCATTAAGTTGACTTATATTTTACAAATAAGTTATTTAGGTAAATTATGATTTCGTATTAGGTAACTAAACCTGTGGAGCAGCTTTCTTTTTGCGATGTTGTCAACTACCTTGCGAAAAATCATGAAGGTATGACATCCATTTCCTCTCCATTATGAATGGTGCTCGATAAGTCATACATGTTTTCAACGAGTGGAGTGATCGTTGAAAAAGAGTGACTGAAGCCGTGTTGTACTAAATGACGCACCTTCTGCTCCTCTAAAAAGATAGTTATATGTTTAAGAATTATATGTTTCACTAATAATGTGTCCTACGCCACCAATCATCATTGGGTAGCAGACCAATTTTTCTGTGACAAATTCTTTTGAAACAATGAAGAATATTATTCACAGTGCGCCGTTGGTGCAAGCTCATCAGTCGTAACACAGAAAAATTAGAAGTTTCAATTGAGGCAGGTTTCCACATTACTCATATTTTCTTCCACCACCTTTATACATCATCTCATGCAGGGCATGCTGTGCATGGCACTACAAGAAAATGAGGCCTGGACATGGGATGACTGTGAACGACGCTGTGCGTGTTCATTCAGTAACACTGTCGGAATCTTGGCGTTCAGCATTTCTTTCCTGGAGGACATCGCGGGTCGTAAATCTTGTACTTCGGAACCGTACCACAGTTTTCGTCGTAAATGAACTGGCAGCAATGATCCGGTTTGTTCAGTGCGTCGATGTGGCGCCAATAGGTACATCCAAAACCTGCATAACCGTGGTAGTGAAACGTGAAGCTTGACGGCAGTCCGCCTGGCCGAGAAGATATATGAGCACCGACCAAAAGCGTAAAGAGTTTAATCACTGGTGTTTTTATTACGTAACCATTAATTCCCCACTCAATTGGTCGGTGCTTCACTTCACGCCTTAAGAAATAAAGGTAGTCACAGTAACACAACATTACCAGTGGTTGTCTCTTGAGGAGTGGTCTACTTAGGTACTGAAACTGCGAACAGGAGAAACAAATATGCGTGTTCCGTCCTCAGACAAGTTTCGATTTTCTTGCTGTTGCTTCTTATATTATTCAATCAATACAATGGAGTTTGTAAAAACTCCAAGCGGCGTCGCCTGTTCTTCATTTTTTAGGAGTTCTGACAGGATGCGGATAAATTTGCAGGCATGAAACGTGCACTATGCCAATGGTGCGCACACGAGAGTTGTGAAGCACAATTATAGTATCATATAAACAGGCTGCTTCGGTGAGACATAAACAGCTAAAATGCACTAATCGTTATTTCGAGTTCATGGGAGCAAACTAGTGACACTGCTACACCGGTTATGATGGCAGAGAGTCCGTCACGCCTATCCCAGAGAAAATTGCTTGGGAGTGCGATTCTCCCGATACCGGACGAGAAAGGCGCCCTTGGCAGGAAAAAAATCGCGAGCTATGGAGGAATTAACTTGCGCAGCAGATGGTACAGAAAACCATACTGCAGCGTATGACATTCGCTATGACGTCGAGATTATTATATGCTCCATCTGAGGGACTCTGTACAATGAAACGAGAGCCATCTACTGCCTACGTGAGCCAATCGTAAGAGAGAACTAGGAAAAGAGCTCCGTCATCGTCAGCATCTGTTTGCTTTCTGTAGTATGACGAATGGGTGGCAGCTTCACGAACAAGTCAGTAGCATGCAATGAAATCTGATTAATGTTGGTATAACAACTGAGATTTTGGGAGGGCAGAAAGACAGTAAACAAATAATGACCTCACAGGGTCTACGCCAGCTAGTGTCTTGCACAACCCCTAGCACGGACTCGTAAAAATAAAATATACAATGACTACGTTGAAGAACAAGTTGGTTAAAAAACGCGAATGCTGGAATGCGTCAGAACCGCCTGAAAAAATGAAAACGCGACAATTGGCTGCGATGCAGTTACAGCAAACAACTTCATGTACCAAAACGTCGCAATATGCCTTTTATTCAATAGTGCGAAACTGCACAAGTAACTGTGACAACTGTACAAATACGGGGCACGTATTTATAAATGTAAGTGAGGCACCCTCTCTTCTCTCGAATAGGCAGTCAGCTCTCGTAACCGATTCACTGACTTGTGCTCTGGTACAGCTTTCACTGGACTGCACGAAGGGGGTGAGACGAAGTGTAAACGTGTTCTATGTACCACCCCCTACCCCTATATTACTTTACCTTTAACTCGTTGCTAACTCGAACTTCACTAAGCACAAACATTTGCAACGCAGAAATGCTCCCCAGCAACCTCCAGCATGGTTTCAAGAAATTATATTCAATTTTAGACAAAGAAGCTGAATTGTACGGACTTCCAGATGCCAGAAGCTGGATTTTTATTTAGGCAACCTATTTTTTCACCTACGCCTACGTTAACTAAAAAAATTTGAAATAATTTGTTGAACAGCTCCGAAGTTGTACAGTCGTACCCTAGAGAACAGGTATCACTTTTTGTCTCGTTGAATCTATTGGCACGAGTGTTTTACATGTTCATTCCATATTCATCATCATGAAATAAGGCACCCATTGCTACTCGTGTTTTATATGTTCATTTCATAATTATTATCATCAGATCTAAAATATACGAGACTATTCGCCAAGCCCCTTGAGTGGGTATGCGCCAAACACATTAAGGACATCATCATCATCATCATTAAGGGCGCCGTTAGCTGCCGGTGGACTTCTCTCGCCTTTCCTGCCGCTACAATATTGTTTATAGTTCGGAATTACTTCCGAAACTACACGAACTTGCACAATGTTTACTATCTTGTACAGGGCATGTTTTATATTGTGCATATTTTACATAGATCTGCTAAATCTGAATTTTCCAGCCTCTAAAGGTCCAGATAGCTACACTTTATTGAATGAGGATATTTCTTTCTTTTATTGCTCAAGTACAGCCTGTAGACTTTATGCCTAACTTTTCTGAACTTTTCCTATTTAAGAAATGATGATCAGGACGGTACAAAATACCGGGTGATCTGAACGCTGTTTTAAGTGCAGCAAGAATTCTCATACTGACTTCGGCGAGTGCTGAGAAAGACAACTTATCTGCTCTAAAGAAAATATGATATGGGGTGCTCGGGTCTGCTCAAGCTGTTCGCTCAGTTTTTTCTTGTCTCCCGTAAGACTGCTGCAAATTAAATACGCTTCAATGTTTTTATTTAGGTGGAATCTGCCGAAGTAATGCTCCCTGTAAATGCTACTCATTCATCACTTTCGAGCAGAAACTCAAAATTTCCTGATATTCCGAATAAGCATTTTGCCGGCCCCTACACCATAGAATTACAATGAGCAGATATCAGAATTAAAGTGCGTACAAAAGCAGTTGCAGTGCTCGTACCGTTGGCAATGTAATGGTGACGCAAGATTAAGCAGTTGTAGGGTTCCCAGAAGATAACATGAGTCTCGATGGTGTAGTTAGCTGAAAAAAGAAAGTTCGGATAATATTACTGCCTGGAGAGAAAAAGCTAAGTTTTTAAAGCTGGACGAACACTTGGAACACTAAGGGAAAACCATGAAACATTCTTGCAAGATTAGATGTTATAGGTTGATTTGTTAGCTTGAAAACTTTCTTCTTTTAGTGATCTCGTGCTACCCACAGGAAGCAGCCAAAAGTATTCTTTGAATAAATGTGCAATTTACATATTCGCTTCGTTTTATGTTTCACGGCTTACATTTTTTAATGTTGCCGGTCACATAATAGGAGAAATAAGCAACCGCGGGAATGGCGTCTATACCATTATCAAAGCTTCAAATTTGTGCTTTCGGCAGCTTCATGTGAGTGAAACAAATTTTTGTGATAATATAATGCTCAGAGTATTGCAGTGTGTGATATTGCTTATATCAACTGGAGTAGCATTGACAGCTAAACCGCGCGATATAATATGATTATTGCAGTGATTCCTTTTCTTTGATTTTACTATTGTGAAACGAATCTGTGGTGTTGAATATTTCGGTCGTGATACATACCATATAATTTAGTCCCGCAGAATTAAATGTACCATATTCCATAAGCTGTGTCTGTTGCCTCAATATGTTTATTCAAGCAAGGGGTACTTAATGCTGGAGTAATACTTCAGCTGTTGATAGCTCAGGAAATCAATTCAAATTAAGCACACTATAATATATATGCTTTATAAAAACATCTTTGACACGTGCTGCATAGTGACTGAGTTATCCTAGGCGCAAGCAACTACCCAACATGGTGGCTAACAGGCTATGACGTTCTTTTGCTGATCATGAAATCGTGGGTGGGACCATTGACCCCTGTCTCAAGTTCCGATGAAAGCAGAATGTCAAAACATGTCTGCTTCAAGTCGAAAGCAGCCAAAATTAACCTGGAGAGCTCATTACAGCATCTCATCTGGACCAGCTGTTTCTTTTGACCGTAAATCAATAACACCCAATTACAGTAAAACATCAGCGCTGATTGACACGCTGGCATAGGATGTAAATGAGATAAAATTCTATAAGGCGAATAATTCGAGTCTTGTCTCAAGAAGTGCCTTTTTTTCGAGGATCACACTTGTATTCTTATCATATGAGAATACCAACATTCAGTAGAATGGACATTCATCGGTGCATTGCGTTTCCTACTTGTGTTCTCTGTTTTTAAGGTGAGTACAATGGTGTCATCACGCTTTCTTGTTACAAAACTTCTCCGTATCTTATGCAAATCGGTACTTGACCTCACCTGCTTAGTTTTTCATGGTACACCCGACTAATCTCTACCACGTCCCGATTGGCATTGTGAAATTCACTCGTAATTGGAGAAATCGTGATCAAGAAGGACGCTCGGCCGCTCGCCAGAGTTGTGTCAGAGCCAATTGCGGGAGCACATCACCACTACTTCTTTTGGTAACAACCTCAGATTTTTCTACTAAAATTCCCAGAGGTGACTCTGATGCTTCAATCGTAAAGCTACCATGGGAAGCGGCTGGCAAATAAGTTTGTCTAATGTTCATTCCTGCGGTTTTATTCACTGCTCTATATCTGCCTTTGATGGAGTAAATTTCGAAGAAATCCTGTATTTATAAATCAGAACGTGATATTACTTTGCGCACATGCGTAATCATTGCGAATTGTTGCGTTTATTACGCAGTATTGTATTTATATATAATGAAGTTGCAAGGTTACAAAGTCGTTTACAGCCAGAAGGATGAAGCTTATGCAAATATGTGTACTAAGAGTAATTCCCATGGCCTCTGAACCGCCATGCGTTCAGCTCTGGTTGACACTAGTACCAGAGTTCTTTTAGTACATTTTGTGGGAAAATATTTCAGGCACCCAGGGAATGCAAACAACATTACTTCTGCCGGGGTTAGTAGCAGGTGCCTTGCCAAAAGAAGTAAGATGTAGCAGCCACGTTACCAAACCTCCGGTGGATCTCAGTCATGCTACCAGAACCATGGCCTCCGAGATCACAGTTCACCTGCCCATGCAATATCAGAAGCCATGCCAGTACCATAGAGGTTCCTTCAAAAATTGCTTCAAGTAACTCTAACACTAGTGTGGTAAGGTGGTTCAACCATCACACGGATGTATATATCGCATGTGTTTCCCTAAACTTAGTTTTTTTTACTTCAAGCGTCTTTGTGACCTTGCGAAGTAATCGTTTTGAACAAGATATCGCGTAATAACAACAATTTTCAAGGGTCTTCGATGTCCGTAGAGGCCCATAGCCTCGCTGTGTTTATAAAGCTATGATTGGTTGGAAAGTTGACAGATAGAGTGTAATAAATAACGACATAAGCATGCCTGAAGCCACAAGCACAAAAATTAGACAATGATGGTAATGAAAATCACGGTAGACTTCTTTGAATCGGATGATTTACGGAAGAATCAAGCTCGGATCTGACCTGTAAAATATGAAAGAAAAAATGCAGAAAAAAGAAAACTAGAGCATAAACATGTAATGTTAATGCCATTCCCATTTTTTTCTTATTATGGGACACTCGGCTGTTTCCATGTGGGCCACCAGTGTTGGAGTCGCCGTTTTAGAGTCGACATATTTCCAGTCTGGCTGCTCGCAGAGTTAGTGATGGCCCAAAGCTAGTGCCAGCGCATTATTATTGTCGGCCTGCAGTGGAGCCTTGGACTGGAGATTCGTGTATTCCAGGAAAACGTGGGGAATCGACTGTGCAGTGGCGCTGCCATATAGTAGCAGGCTGTACTCATATCCGTTGTGTATTTCACATGCAAAAGGGGAGTTCGTAGCATACCACTGCGGGCCTTGCACAGGAGACCACTTCCTTTGGTACTGTCGCAATACGACCCTTTCACGATGTCCGGTTTGAAGGAGCAGCATACTGACATCGCTGGTTTTGCCTTTGCAGCCTCGTTCCACCTGTGCAGTTTGACTGATCTCACCTTATGCCTTTGGTCCCCTTAAGGGGGGTGTCGTGAGCCGGACCATGTTGACCCTGTATCGTCCAGTGAGGTATTTTGTCCTTGTTACCCGCTTAGCATTAATCCATCTCGAGTGGATACACTTGTGGGCCTGTCGAGCCCATCGGCCATCGGTCTTACCTCTTAGTTTCGATTCATATGAACCTTTCACCATGGCCTTACGCGCCTTAGCCAACATCTGCCTCTACTGCCTCATTGGGTGTGCATCTGTTATCGCTAAGAGCAGTGCGGCTCGCCTGCATTTGTCGGCTTTACAGAGCCTGCCATGTGGAAGAAGACAGGGATATTACAGCATTCCCGAAACTCACGCCAGGCCTCGCTTCGGAAATGCTGTGCGCTCTTTTCCAAAAGACCCTGCACTCCTATGCACAAGCCAGTTCAGACCTCGAACCGGTTAAGGACCATAGGGCACACAAGGCAAGAAAGGACCGATAGGTTTTCGCCTTTGCTCTTAGCTTCCCTCATAGTTGTGCATGAAATCTGGCACCGCCGAGAGGGTTATACCTAAGTATTTGTATTCACTGGCCCAACGCACGCAGTCGTCCTGTATGTGGAGCTCCGAGGCTTCCTGGTGTGCAGTGGGAGCAAAGGCTATTGCAGTAGATTTATTGTCGCTGAAACGCACCCCAACATTTATTCTCTTTTCTCTGCGGATGTCAAGCAGCCTAGGCCTTGCAACATTTCATGGCTGTCTACCATGAGGACGATGTAATCAGCGCGGAGCAGGGTTGGTATCCGCCTCACGTTGGCAATGCCGTCCTACACAAAGCTTCGTGTAAAACACAATCCACTTTCGGTCAGTCGCCACTCCATATGAGAGACAGTATGAACACCAAAGGAGACATAGCGAATCCTTGCAGCAGGGCTCTTGACAGTTTAATTCCTTCTAATGTCGTTTTTCCCGACTCGGTGACAGCCTGAGTGTCTGCAAACAACGACCACAGCAATAGAAGCATTTAGTCTTCTGCACCGAGGTCAAACAGATTGGACCACAAGCTGGACTGCTCTGCGGCATCATTGGCCTGCGATATGTCCAAGAAAGTCATAAAGGCGGGACTTCCGCGAAGAGATTTCGATCGTCCGTGTCTCAGTGAACAGATCGTCTTCTAGGCACTTGACAGGCGTGATGCAATTTCGCAGCTTTTCCAGCGTTGCAGCCCCCGTCCTTCTTTTTATCCTTGTTCGAAGAATATAAGCAAACAGCCTGTACATGGCAGACGTTGTTGTGATCGGTCGGTAGTTACCTGGAAGAGACTTCTTAGCGAAGTGTTATGCGGGCGTTCCTCCATTCCCGTGGGAGTTTGCTGGACTGAGTCATGTCTACAAATATAAACACTACCCATGGTTGCTGAAAAGTTGCAGGGCCTGAGTTCCCTCTAGTTATTTTTGTAGAAAATGTTGTACCCGCGACGAAGGGGATGGAGCCTCCGAACGCTCTAATCTGAAGCGCTGCGCTCTGGAAGAGGGAGGTCAAGGTATCCTAAATGCTCAATTTCGACCACGTGGATGTAGATTGTGCCACGAGAATGAAAAAAAGGCTCCAAGACAACCAGACGAACGCATACTGTAAATAAACTGATGAGTCTTCGTAGTTAAACAAACAAGTAAAATAACAAAGGCGTATTCCTTCATCTGCTTCTAGAGGAATAATGTAAAATTGGTCCGCAATTCATAGCACCTTGCTATAAATGAACAGAAAGGCGTATTCTTTTAGGTACTTCTAGCGGCATACAGTGAAATGCTTTTCCAATATACAGCATGTTGGCGATTGCGAAGTCAGTTTATTTTCCACTTACATTGACAGAAGTCCAAGCGAATAACATTTCTTGCTGTGTAGCCTTCCGATGAGTCTATAGTCAAACGCCCGCTCCTAAAACAAAATACAACGCATATATTTCAAGGTGATCTTGCTGTCATACGATGAGCTTTTATGAGATTATGAAATGAATAAAAAATTGCATTTATTTTTTTCCGAGAACTTGATTTCCTTCATTCACGATATTGGCCTCCTAATGTTGCCACTGTTGCCATGGTTCATAGCTCAGTCCTACCTTTTTCTTTGTTTAAAATTCTGGCCTTTCGAAGATTTCTCTAAGGCCACATGTTGCAGCCGACCGGTAATCATAAAGTAACCCGTGAAATAGAACAATAGCCATTTCTTTGAAATTCGCAAGTTACTCTATCACCAGAGTCCGAACGTCCCACCTCTTGTACCAGCGCTTGCAACATAGCTCTTTAGTAAGATGACCCTTAAATTTTATCATGCATAGGAATCACCACGACTGCGAGACGTAACTGCCACAACCAGCAATGATCGCTGGGTGTATCACAACAACTACGACAGAACCCTGCTTTAATTCATACGCAACACTGCGTGCCTTACAGCGAACATCTAACGCACACCAAAAATTGTGCCTTAAAACAGGTCCTCATCGCATTAATAAAAAGCACGGGTGATATGGCGCATGATCCACTTACACTTTCACATCGGTCTGGTAAGTTATGACAATTTGAGAGCGATCCTTTGTGTTCCTTCCATATTTCTGGTTTTTCAGACCCTTGATTTCGTCGCCAAAAAATATATCTTCACGAAAGTTTGTGTACATCAAGATCCACTCGCCGAAATCAGGGAATCCCTGCGTAAAAGAACACAGATCGTTTCGTCAATCTGCTTTGTTCATGTAATAGTGCATTCAGCAGAGCCGAAATTATACGTAGAAAAGGTAGGTAATTTTTAATGATAAGGCGTAAAAATGCACTTCTTTCGTAGCAATAATGTTTATCTGATCATATTGATCAAAATAATAATAAAATAATAAATAACAAATAAATAATATTGATTGATAAAAATAATGGGAACCTGCAATGGCATTTCCCGATTCATGGTTTTCTTTTTCTTTTTTGCTTAGGCTATGATACTGAGCATTTTTACAACTGTGTAAATACGCAAATACAGGAGACCAATCTATCGATAATTACCTCCAAAATTTTGATAGTGGCAACCGAGAGAGTCATTCAGGGTTCAATGCAATAAAAGTCACTTGCCTGAAATTTTTGAAGCATTGACAAATATTCTCCAGCCCCATGTTCGTCATCATTGAGTGGCACATAACAGAATGCATTAACCTTGCCAAGCCAGTTCTCCCGATTTCACTGCCTACCAGTTCTTAAATAACTGCTTAAATATCACCTTCAAAATACGAGCAGTAGGGTCCCACAAACCTCGCTAAAATAGCTATTTTTGATACCGAAACTGAAAAAAGACACCACCTCTACCCCTCGCCGAAAATGCTCATGTTAAATAAAGTAAGCGTGGGTGCTTCGCATGACCTCCGAGATCAGGCGACAGCGACGGCTAGCTGCTCCAGCGCGCTGAAAAATCTCGGAGCCACGTGTTGGGACTTAGGTTATGCACTCTAGCCGCCAGGTGCACGCATCGTTTGCTAAGTGGCTGTTTATAAGCTTCTGACAAGGAAAACAGTTACGAGCCCTGCAGCCTATCCAAGTGTGCTTAAGTGGCATATACTAATTTAGAGTCAACTTTGCCAAAGTTAAAATTTGTTGCAGTTGGTCTTGCAGTTGATTGCGACATCATGTGTGATCGTCTCACAACAATCTATAAGCACGTCACCAAGTGACGACATTCGAAAAAACGAAGTTGCATACAGAAGGTTTCATCAAGGCTAAGAAACCTCCAATGAACACAGGCGGTGGCATCCCTTCTACTGGAGCTACCACGATATCTTAGACTGCATGCTTTCCGGATCAAAATACACAAAACTGTTAAGCAGCTGAGGGATACACAAACGTATATTTTATCGTCCGACGTATGTTTTGTATTGTTCCTTGTCGCTGTTTGCGTACCAAGTCTAAAAATTTATTATCTTCTATCTCAAAAAAGGAAGAAAAATATCAAATGTCAAGAACATATTTGTGTTCACGTAAAATATATAATCTACAAGAGGGTCAAACCAAGGCTGAAACAGTCTGACCTTTTTAAATTCCGGCATGCGCGGCGAGAAGGGGGGAGGGTGTTTGAAGGGAAGGCGGTATAGCTAGCGTGCTGGACTGGTGTACGAGTACTGCTCTATCTCACTAGTCGTTTGCAGCTCATTAGGAGCTGCTGGGCTACTTAGCCAACAGGAAAGCCGAATAGCCCTCGAGATGTGTTCACCCGCGTTGCTTCGCCGGGTCACTGCCACAGTAATTCGTGGAATAATACGTGGATGCGCAAAGGTTTGCACATGTCGTATCACTGTAACATATCATGTACCAAGAAAAGTGCAACTCTAATCCCGCCAATAACTAGGCTGCAACGCCCAGAGCTTTATCTTGGTGCGCAATGATGTTACTTGTGACAGTGCTGCAAGCGACTTGCAGGTGGAGAGTCGATACTTCAGCACCGGGTAAGCAGAAAAGATGTTTAATGTGTTCAGTTATCTTTCGGTTGGTGCAGTTCATGTTAAACAGTAGACACAACATGACTCCGAACAGAAGACATCGAAAATATAGGTTCTTACCAAGCCAAAATCTTGGTACTTCTGGAGGTGTGGTTGTATTTCAGAGTAAATGACAACGCTGGAAAACACTTGCACGGCTTGAACCGCCAGTAGGAAGAGACATGCAAGTAGCATCTTTCACTCCAGTAGTTTGCTTTACACGAGCTTAGAAGTGGTGGAGTGAACGGAGCTGCAGCTGCAGCTTTTAGCATTCATGCCGAGGAAATTCTCGTGGCCGCTTCGTGGCAGCTAAATTGCCCAAGTTTGTCGGCTTGTCACAGAGCGACATCCGCTCGGAAAGGCGGAAGCGCATACTTAGAGGCAGTGCAATATAAGCAAAGTGCAATCCGACTTTGCGCACGGCGTTAATCGTCCTCGCGCTTGGGTGCAGAGTTTTTGTATTGTAGCATAATATACATTTTTAAGTCTGCAAAATACTTAGTTTATGATTAACGGCAGTGCAATGGGCAAGTACGAAGCGAGACGACAAACGCGTGGAGCTGAACTCGCTTCGTCTTCGTTTCTCGCGCGGCCGCTAATTATGAGCCAACTTGCACAACTCGCAGCTCTTCTGAACTTAGTTTATATTTCATGATAGCAGGCTCCAGCGATGACTGCGCATGGAGTGGCCCAACGCGGCCGTGCGGGCTCTACCTTGAAAGCGATCTGCGGTAGGTCCGGAGTCAAGGCTGCCGAGAGCTGATGGCTTCGTGTGCGCTGTGTTCTAGCCGCTTAGTTCGCGCTGACACGAGAGGTAGCAAGGTCAATTCGCCCGTTAGTGCTGCCCCTCTTTCTCACGCCAGCGTTTTGACAGCGAGTGCTTGCGGTAATCGATTGAGATGTGTTCATGTTCGCTTGTGAGCGTGTGAGGCCAAGCTTGTTAATTTAGTTACTAAGCGAATGTTTACAAGTTTATACGGCAAATAAAGCTGCTATCCTTACTTCGTATCATGAGCTGCCTCATGATTTCCTATCGCTAGTGATGGTTCGCTTTTGCCAAAATGCGACATTTCCGTCTCCGATGCCCCAAGCTAGAAAAACAGGAACAGCAATCACAAAGCTCCTCACTAATCAGAGCTGCACGTCGTTGGCTGTCCCCCTTACGCTGTCATGATTGCCGGAGGCTATAGGTACAGTAACAAAAAGCTACAGCGCCTAAATTGCTGATGCTTCGTTAGTTAGCGTTTTGTTCTTAAAAGATACAGTTGGCCACGAAAATCTAGGGGACACGGTGTTCCCCCCAAAAACTTATTTTCAGGAAAGCCTGCGCTCATAATTTCGATTTCAGAGTTTCATCGCGTATTAGCATTTTGGACCTACGCAGTCTCATATTTAATATGAAAAACAAGACAAAGGCCGACCACGGTGAGCAAATAATGAAAACTTGACGCTTGAGATTACGGCCCACCAAGCAGGAGCCCCGGTTCAATGGATCCCTGTGAGGGCCATAAACTTTAAATTTTATTCTCGGCTCCGTCGGCACCTATCTTGTTTTTCGCCATGATTCATCCTGGTGAGATGAAACTTCAGAAAATCCTCGACTGAAGTGATAAATAAATTAAATGCCCCATGCCTCAACCGAGCAGGAATTCACAGTTGCATCGTGCCCACGTCCCATAATCTCTGTGGATATCCGTACATTGAAAGAATGGCACAAGAAAAAGCACATAGCACCTGACAGGTTTTCTGCATTACTAACATTGAGCAGCATTACGTATGTGGAAAGTGCCACATATCATAGGACGCAGATAGCTTGTCTTTGATCAAAACGTATTGGAACACTAGCACATATTGCGCAGGAACTCGAAAGTTTTGGCCATGAAAGCCAGACATATAAATCTGTATGTGCGCTGAAACATCTGCGGAAAATGCTGCCAGGCAAATGTAACTGCAGAGAAATGAGTGCATTCAGGCAAAAGCATGATAGTCAAATACACCGTGCAATTGTAACTCATATACAAATAAAGAAATTAAAAGAAACGTTCACTACACAATGGAGAGTTGCCCATTCCAATTTTCAACTAATGGCATACAAGGTTATTCCTTAAGAGGAAGTTTTAGCTCGGGAGGTGTTATGTAAATGCAAGAAACGGAAAACTCAATTTGTCGGTAACCACTTCACGGATATTGATGAGGCTTGCTGCATTTCAAAGAAAAGCTAGAAGATAGTGATCGTAGTAAAGAAAATGTCAAATTCGAACGTTAAGTTCTTGAAAGATTGTTGAAAAACTGAAAATTCGACAAATTAAACTAGGAATATTACAACTCTGTAACTAGGCAAAGAAAAGCAATTTCACAATTTTGTAACGTGCACCTAATAGCACATCTAAAGCGGCAAAAAATATGTAATGTACGCCACTTAGAAATGTACTAATAATATGCAAGTCGGACATGTCCAAAACTTTCGTGAACATCATAACAAACGTAAGTAAGTTCTAAAATTATGCATCAAATTGATCCCCTTTCCATGTTCTTAAGATTGCGGTTCACAGCACTGAGAGAGCTGGTTTGCTCCAGAGTGAGCAATTCGTAAACTTGATACTTCTATTTTTTAAACTTGCCAATTTTGGCCATTCCTGTAAATTATTGCAGGCCCCAAATGAAAATTTTACAGCTTTGTCCTGTGGGACCTCCTTCTGTGAATACATCGATGTATTTTTTCTATTTGTGAAATAAGAATGATTCCTTGGTTGGTTGAATGATTGATTGATTTACAGTCAACAAAGTTCAGCTTGCTCTCTTAAACGTGATAAATTTATTTGAAATGAGTGCAGAGAATGTTTTATCAAAGCATCTCTGAATCTTACGTGTATATAAATAGGCGGAATGGGGACTGGCCCCGAGCGCAAGCTTCCTTTTCAGAGAAAGCTTCAGCTTACACTTTCCTATTCAAATACATGAGGAATGTAGAAGTGCTCTAATCCACTGCACCGATCTTAACAGTTTCTTTTAAAATTTCGATTAAGTTACAAATGCCTAACTATGTATGAGAAATAGACATCGCAGTTCTGTAAACGGCACGTGTTTTATCTCAAGCGCCCAAGTTAATTACCGAAATTTCAACCCACGCGTAATTGTTAGTCTTCACGATGATTGTCCATATGTGTTACTCACCATAAAGTAGTATATTGGACACTGGTGGTAAATATGTCAAGTGCCCGTTTCATATGTATTGTTAGGTACATCTTAGTGATTTACACAGTTGAAAACTTGGTACTTGAGCTTTTTTCTATTTTGCAACGTGCATAACTTCTTCAAAAAAATGAGAGCCTAAATATCATATTTTCGATCTGTAGTCATTATATTTGAACTTATATTTTAATTCAATAAAACTCATCAAAAGCGATGAAGTGAGTGCTGAGAAAAACAATTTCTCCGTTCTCATGTATTTAGATATGAGCTCTCGAGTTAAAGATCACTCTTAACGAACTGCGTTTATATGATTTATGTGGCCCATGTGTACTTGTATGAAATGTCTCAAGGGACGATGACCGGTATCTGCTGATATTTTTTTTCCATTCACTGACTCTTGGTCAACATGACGAAGCGAAATTGTTACAGAGGCGTAAAAAACAGTTTGGTATCGAATGATTGTCGTGTCCATGAACTCTTTACGAATATCTTATACCTTCACTACATTTTGCTCAAAACGTGTGCCTCGTTTTATGAGGTCGAGCAGATGTTTGCTTTAAGTAAAATATTGGTCATGCTAAGCCGAAAAGGGCAGGAGGTACGATGCCATATTCACGCCACACAATTCAGAACTGCGTGAATATAACAAACGCATTTTTCTGCTTTATTATCGTGGCAGGAAATAGCTGTATAGAAAAAGTTCAGTGTCCAGACCATTGACGTAAGCAACAAATATATCAGGCTAATGCACTTTGAGCTTTTGCTATCGTTCTGTTCAGGTCTTTCGTGCGGCTGTACCGGCAACGGGGCGCGTTTTTCCTGTGTATATTTTGTTGTTTTCATTCCTCTAAGCACAATCGCACAAATTTTTGTACCCTAATGTTGCGACCGCCTGTGAAGAGAGACCACTGTTTCTAATGTTTCATCTCCGATTCTTCTTTATTCGACTAAGTATAGTTCAATTTCTGGCTGTTTACGTATTTGTATACGTAAATGTACAACTATTTTAGCCGCGTATCAAAACCGGGTTCAATGCCGTGAGAATGGTACTCATATTCAGTATATTGAAATGAATTTTTTATTGCACTCTGTATCGATCATACTTTTTCATGCCATTGTCACATGAAAAAAAAATTTGTCGCTATTCTATGTAACGCTGTTGCCATATAATGTCACGAAATTGTTTTTTTTATTTTGTAAAGACGCAATCGTGACTTTTAGCCCAATTCACGAGAGGATTGATCCAATAATTGATTTATTGATGGAAATGCAGTGCACCTGCATGCTGCGCTGCAACGTAGCGGGAGAGATGGAAAAGGGCGCTAGTACAAATGCCGAAGAAATCCAAGATCAAAGCGTAATAACTAGAGAGAGACGTAAGGCTCTACACAATGCTAGACTGTACGTAGCGCTGTACGTAGTGCTTATGAGCGTAATGCTTGGTGGGCACATTTGATTCAATAAACGCATAAATGGTTGTCGAGGAAAGCACCCAACGTCCTAAGACACCCAGCTTTTGTTTGCTATGAGGGCTTCAAATCAGCCCTTCCGCATTTTTTTTTTTAGTGAGACGAAATTCGATGACGTGCAGAAATTGCGTTCCCTTGTAACTTGATACAAACCTGCCATCAAAGAATGATTTAAAATGCTCACGGATAGTTTTAAATATGGTGAACATGGTTTAAATAAGCTATTGATGATCTCAAAAGGTGCGACAGAATGCTGACGCATTTCTCTCGCATTTTCCCCTGATGTGTCCCTAAAAGCAGGAAGCTACGACAGTAGGACAGCAGAAAAACGCCTATTAACATCCGTCCTTTCAACAAGCACGTCTTTCCTTATCTTTGCTGAGTAGACAATAAATATGATCGCTTGGCGCAAAAGAGGAAGGACGGAAAGGAACAAGGGAAGCGCCACAATAAAAGACCCACCGTATTCAGCATATGCTTAGCGTTAATGTGGGAGGGCAACTCTGGGATGTGCCGGTATTCTCATACAAAATCTGTAGCCTTACTCGGAGTAGTCTTTACCAAAGAGAAGGAAGCGCCGTATTCAATGTTTAAAAGCTCGTTAAAATTGCCAGTGAACCAAATAGCAATTTGGAATAACTTTTTTTATGTGGAGATACTTGGCTTTAGATTCGGAGTATCTTCTAGCGCGATCAAACAATACCTTCTTTAGGCTCGAATTAGTTCTGTTACATAAGATGAGAGAGAGACAAAGTACGCACTGACACTAATATAAAAACGAATTACTGGAGCGCAGGACGCAGGCAGCTACAAGTAAATACTGGCGCTTGCTGTGATCTCCTCTCATTTTATGGTCGAGGAAATATGTCAGATAGGTATAGTCGGCGTCATATGTACTACAAGTTCTTATTCCCAAAGCTTTCATTCCTTTTTTTTGCTAGCACACAAAGATATGTTGACATTCGCCGTCACTAAAACACACTTCCGGATGGAGCATAAACTGTAATTCAACCATAAAATGTTCAGGTTAGCAACCCGATAACATCGTATATGTCGTTTATTAGTCCGGAGGAACCACTTGTACGGATGCCTCCCACAGTGTCATAAATAAATAAACAAATACAAGACCGCGAGGATATATGAATTGGCTCCTCTACGAGACCACAGGCACTAAGTTGCTTACACCAAGATATGATCGTACAATGGAGCATTTTCGTAGTTCTCATACAAGTTTCGTCAAACCTCGCCAGTTACCCTTCGTTCCCGGAACTGCGAGCCGACCTTCAAGTCTACCAAGATAATAGTCGGGTGAAGTATCTTTATATGCCCTCAACTTTAGCGTGGAAATAGTTCGATGAGGAGCATGTTTATTGAAATATCTACACAACCCGCAGGGGCATTAGTGTACGCAAGGGGCAGGGGGAGGGTTGACTGAAAAGCAAATTCCGAAGCGAGAACGAAATTGTTATTGCGTAGCACAGATAATTTCACGGAGAAAGTTATGCCATTCACAAATACTTCGGAGGAAAAAAAAGCGCATTGAAATATTTTGATCGTGGAAAGAAATGCCACTGCCTTCAAAGAATCGTCAGTATGGGCTGCTATGTAGGCAGGCATTTTTTCCTTTTTAACTACCTGCGTTGCCATGAAAAAACAAGTACGACCGTAAGTACTTCCGACGTCAAATCTCATAGAAATATGATTTCACCTGTGACAAAATCGGGCCTCGATCTGCTGTACACCGTCAAAAATATATATGTTTAGTTTAGTGAAAGCGCCCCGAGTACTGCATGCGTATTCTACAGGGTGTTTCACGCGAACAATTTCACATTTTTGAGACATTGCCCATGGCCGATAGCACAATTCTAGTCCATCTACTCGAAGAGGCGGACATTACTTGCACAAAAAGTTGAAATGCATGATCGACCAATCAAGAAAACATAACTAGTTAAGTTTTTAACTGGTTACCTTACGGCACAGTACAAACTCTAGTGGGTGAGACTGGAAGGCATATTCACTTGAAAAGAATTGTGTGGAAGACAGCATTACCAGATACCAGCCGTCGAAATTGCGGTGCAAATGCATTGTCGTTCTCCTTACTTTTTCAACGAAACGTCGTTTCATGCATTGAAGCACAGATGTAACTGGAAAGCCAATGCAATTCTACGCAAAGTTTGGGAATTCATGTCTCGAAACTGGTATCATCCTGAGAATCAATTCCAAGTAGATCCGCCTTGCGGGCTTCCCTGCTAGAATTTGTAACTTGGAATATGTACAGCTAAGGTACATAAAATGCAGTAAGATTCGCCTAGGTGCTGCAATAGCAACAAGGGCGGTCGGTCGTCGAATCGAATGACGCTCGCTTTTATACATGTGCCATGGAATCTTCATGATGCGGTCGCTTCTAGAGCATACCACACCCATCTAAAGCGCGCCGACAAAGTGATGAACCATGGGTCCGTGTTTCTAGAAACTGCTACTGCATTGCATTGCTACTGCATTGCTACTCCATTGGTTTCCATCGTGACACCAGAAATGTGACAACACAGCCGCACACAGAAAGCGAGCTAAACTCGCATGGCAATATTGAATGGCAAGAATAATATGCATTTGCGAAAGTTCGTTTATTATTTTCTTCTTTAATTGCAATCGCAGTGCTATCCCGACATTGGAGAATGGGTGCTCGTGTACAGAAATTATTACTACGACGAAGCTTTCGGCGGGGCAGAAAAATGCGTCAAGTACAGCAAATACGGAACCTATGAAGATTACAGCACGCCGTGTGTTTTTCATTTCGGGAATAGCGAATCAAAGTAAGAGCTTTTGCAGTTGCAACAATTTTGTGTCTTATGTTTTACTACGAAATGTGCAAACAACTTCCTTGGTGACACTGTATGGTGTTAAGAGGCTGGGGTTGTGTTTTGTAGGGCGTTCTATTTTTTATTATTTTCGTTCTTAGTCACTTTCTCGTACATCGCTGCGTTGACATTATAAGTGTGATGGGCCTGAACTGTAAAAAAAAATGTGCTAAAGACTAATTTATTGCAGGTGACGGCCTCCGGTACTGAAAATGAAAAAACAAAGACAGGATTGCAACAAAGGGGGTCGTAAGGGGGATTTCGGCAAGCAAATCACTCAAAGTGTGGTGTATTTAAAGAAGCTTTGCTGTACTTGTGCTAAATATGTTAGAGCTCTAGTAAAATTCTTGTTCTGGAATTTATGTATTTGTTAGAGTGCATTCTGAATCTCGTATTGGGTTAGCTTTGACTCCGCTTCAGGCACGAATTATAATGAACTGCGTATAAATGTGTCAAACACAGACAACTCAATTCCAAGGCTCTTAACACTTCACCGCAACAAAGAGGAAGTGCTAAGATTGTGCTTTGGGCACTTTTTGCGGAGTCATCATAATTCGAAAGTAATAAATAAAGCTTTACTGTTTAATCAGCGACTCCGTTTATGCATAAAAATTCAATCGTGGGCTTTAAATCTATTAAATATATTGATAATGAGTATATGCATTACGAGAAATGAAAAATTCAACTTTCTACGTTGGTGCCCGAATGCGCTATGTTAAATGTTTCATCAAACATGATAGTAACTCCAGCAAGGTGGTCGGCTGCAGCAGTGTACAGAACTTATTGGAAGTGAAATCAATACAGATTGCGCATGCAAGGTGGTCAATGGACCGGAAGCCCAATGTTGCTGCTCTTTCTTGGCAACCATTCGATAGAACCGGCTCAAAAATATTTCTTCCACAAGTGTGGACATGGCGCCCAAAGGCAGCATACACGCATAACGGCAAAAGCTACCGTAAGGTTTGACACATTACCCTCCGTCAGTTGACGGGGATTACTCCATAGCTGTACAAAGGTACGGATGCAAGACGGCAATACAGCACGGCATTGCAGGCTTTGGTTCATGCGGTGTCGCATTACCAAACATACTGTGTACTTGTTTTTAGCGATGCTTCATGACTGCTTCATGCCTCGCAAATGCTCGATCATTTTTGTTTCCCCATTGTATATCGAGAGGACCATGTCAATATTTTTTTCCGCCAGTGCAGACAGATCAACATTTACGTAGCTGAAAAGAGACCTCTAAAATACCTCAAACTTCTGAAACAGGAGATTATGGTAGGCTAATTATGCAGAGCGTTGCTCTTTTTTCGAAAATACTGAATGCTCAAGAAAGTGACACAAAAGCTTCGCATGGTTTCGCATCTTTTAGGCGTGGCACGCTGACACTCAGTTCATCGTCATGCTACAGTGCCAAAAACAAGAAGGAATTTGTTCCTGACGATGGTAAGCAGAATGACATTTTTTTACACATAAATTTTTCCTCGTGTCTGCACTACCAAAAACTACTACATTTTGCAAACAACCCGCCGTGGTTGCTCAGTGGCTATAGTGTTGGGCTGCTGAGCACGAGGTCGCGGGATCGAATCCCGGCCACGGCGGCCGCATTTCGATGGGGGCGAAATGCGAAAACACCCGTGTACTGAGATTTAGGTGCACGTTAAAAAACCCCAGGTGGTCGAAATTTCCGGAGTCCTCCACGACGGCGTCTGTTGGTGAAGTGGACTACTATAAAGATTAAAGATTACTTTAAAGATAATATAAAGATATAAAGGAGCTGTTACTAAATACCAAAAGAAATATTCAGTTGCCTTTTAACGGTAAATGCTACAAAAATGCGCTGGCGTTAGATCGTACCGCTTTGAGGTCCCGAATCTATGATTTATATGCCATCCACCACATTGCAAAGTGTTGTTCTGAAGCCCACGCAACGCAGGTCCTGCCTCTTCCAGGAGTGAAGGGCAACCACCGGTGGATACATATACCACGGTGACAAGCTTCTCACCCTTCACACAAACTTGTTTCCACTTCGACCCGCCTAATGCTCACACATTAATAATGCCGGACTTTCAGTACTACAAATAGTACTATCCCACCCAAATGTATGAAAAAATATTCATTACGTCTACTCTTTTCATCTATGACGTGAATTGATATTTGGCTGCATTATGATAAAACTCCTTTATTTCTTATCACGCATGCGCTTTTTAGTCTGCGAGTTTAGAATACCCCTGTTTGATGCCACTCTTCCCCGGCATTTAATAAATTGGAGTACCTATTCGCAGGTACACAGGGAAGAGGGAATCAGTTACCAATAAGGCCTGATATTCAGTCTTGGTCATTGTCTAAACGAATTTCTTTTTCTAGGAGAATAAAGAAATTAAACACACTCACTAATCATGTAGCATTGGAACCTTTTCTGAACTTGCTATTTTCTCGCTTCCATCATTGAGCTGTTCAGTGGATGGTTCAGGATGTAGTTCTGCTCACGTTATAAAACTTCAAGCGTTAAAGCTACTTCTGATCAAGGGTGACCAAAGGAGGGCTATGTTATACGTGTGATACCTGTACGTGACCTGTACGGGTGCTCAAAAGTTCTTTGGACTAAGTAACATCTACTGGAAAAGTGTTCACCCTGGACGGCACATCAAAAAGTGTATCTCGCTTTCAAAGAACGCCCTTTGCAGAAGGCAGATATCTTAAGTACTTTATAAACCGGAAGGGGTCACTTCGTTCGCAACTCTTCAACGACAAAAAAAAAGATGAAACATAAAAGTGCCTTAATAATAATTTGAGATGTTTCAAAAACAATTTCCGATTTAACGGTGAGACAACTAGAACAGATACACTATTCTTGACATTTTTCAGTTTCAGTGTAAAAGACGTATTGCTGCATGTTTTTGTGCACTGGTTGCGGAAAACATATAAAGCAGATCATGCTGTACCGTGTGTAAGTGGCAAAACTTTTTCTAATGAAGGTCTTTCCACGCCAGAAAGAAGGGTTCACATCTAAGGACTTTAGTACACCCTCTGTTAGTGGTATCTTGGTGAGGCTTGGAGGGAGATAAACCTCCTTGTCGAAGCAGTGGCTAGAGTGACAGCCCTTGTTTAACAAATGTCAACTACTTCTGTAAGCCCACGTCTTCCTGCAAAACAAATGCTATTGCACCCCGCAACAATCACAATGTATAGTGCCCCAAGGACATCCAAACATTACAAAATAAAATAAAAATGTTCTCTCCGTTTGTGCAATCTTGGTAACAGCTTGATTGCAGCTAATACCAAATTTTAATGGTATGCCCACACGCACAGCGAATAGAACACCAAACATACTAACCACTACATATACAAAAGACGTTTACACGGAGATGGGAAGTGCCATATTATACACGTCAATATAAGCGACCAATGTCAACACAGCAAATATACTCCCTCTCTGCCACCACTTAGCTTCATTGCTAGACTATTGGTATTTGAACATCAATGCACTGCTGTTGATGAAGCTGGACAAGTGACAACTTCACTGCATCTTGTCGGTGATCTCTTTGCGGGTAAGCAGTACGCGAAGCAAACAAAAATCTATTGCCGGCAGATTGTTACAAGGCGAAAATAACCTACAGCATCCCTTTGGATAAAAACTTGTCTCGTAGTCATTCCATAGGGTACAGTGTAGGCTGCATAGTTTGAATACTTGCAGATAACGCTACTTCGGAGTCGTTCCATGCCATATTTATGGACTGTGAGAGTTGCTTCGTTGGCCGGCACCCCAATGCTGGAGACGGTGAGTTTAAAGGTTATTTACCGACGTTAAGATTTTTTACGAAACCATGTCGCGGAGTGGGATGGAGATTTTGAACGTCGTCGAGGAAGTAACGTTGCTTCCCGGTTTCATCGCGTAAAAATACCATTCATCCCACAAACGATGTAAATACTTTTCAGAATGCCCACTCTACGCGCAGTGTTATTGAAGCGAGCGGACTAGACTGCTGACAAAGTTTGTTCGCGGCATTGTTAGCAAACCTTTGTGCACAGTGATAAAGGCGCACGGCCACCAGTGTTTCAAATAAAGCAAATAAAAACAGGCAAGCATTTCCGGCGTATGCGTGATTCCCATCTTCAGCGGTTGCTGATTAGCATGAGGTCGCGGGTTCAACTCCTAACGGCACCAGCCGCATGACGATCAAGGCGAAATGCAAGGACTATCGTCATAGATATGCGTCGTAGATGTAGAATCTGCTGCGGTCCCGGTCTTCCTTTGCAGGGCAGAGCAACGGCTCCTAACCCGTATGGCAGGGCAGACAAGCAGTGACTAATAAGTTGCTCATACTCCCGTAAGCAAGGATAAATGGGTTTGTGTTTGAGTTTCCACGTCACAGAATGATGCTTTCTCGTATATTCAAATTGTTTGCTGTTATATTCAAATTACGATCCGATGCTATGATGTCTTTCAATTTCGCAAGTCGGCCTTTACAAATTTTCTGGCGCATTTTACTTTGAGAAATTAGTTCAGTAACGCCTATGCGACGTCGTGCGCCTGAGCTTTGTAGTTCAGGACGACTTTTTCTGACGGGGAACGCTGCCGACGGCGACATCGGATTTTCTGCGACAAGGGGTATTTAAGGCTATCGCATTGAAATAAGCCCAGAGGGCCATTTGTGTGTAGCCCTAGCACGACTGTGCCTTACAAGGCGCGCGTGCATCCGCGTATTGCGCTTGCCGACGACTATCGCGGTGCATCTTGTACGTACAACGTACCCCTACAGTAGAACGAGGACACTAAGATCACTGAGCTGTGAAAGAAGCCGCGCAGATCCATTCCTAAGCTCAGAGCGAAAGCGTAGATGCAGCTGTAAATGTGCAGGTAGGACCAACGCGGCATTGGCATTCGCTCGACGAACAGAGCCTATAAGGAGAGCCACACGCTCAACCACTCTTGTTTCAAGACGCCATAGGAATTTTCTTCGTGTTGGAGGTGTCAAGCTGGTAGCAAGCTCTCTGCGGTGCATCGATAACCAAGAGCGTGCGCTTCCGGAAGTGCCATGTATCGAGATCTGCACGCCGAACTTGTCTCTGCGAGGTAGCCCCTAAGCTGACTGGCTTGTGAATTTATCTGCTTATCAGTAATTACTCTAATAATGCCTAATTTTGCCTCCGAGTTTACTGATGCAAGCATGATAAAAGCGGCGTTTTTGCCCTTCTGATATAATTTATTCTAGTTTTGTTATCACTTTGGGTAGCGCCTGTTCCTGCTTCCTTCTTCGAGCTACAAACTTACGAATCCTCTATTATGTGTGCAATAAGTTGCCACGAAGTGGGGAGGCTTTGTTGTAGCGCTTTCACCTTGGTGTTTCCTACAGCAGGCACCTTATTTTTTAAAGTTCACCGGGCAAGCTTGTGGATCAGTGGATGAAGCAAATCTGCGCATTACGGGACTGCCCCCGATATGCGCTGCAAGGGCAACAGCTACGTTTCAAGCCTAAAAATTTAGGTGAACCCCATCTGTGACTTCGGAGGATACGCGGACCATGGCCACTTTGTAGCCTTGGAACGACTGCTTTCACTGTAGAGAAAAACGTTTCTACAATACGGACATGTGTACCAAATATAATGACTGAACTTATGCATATATATATATATATATATATATATACCTCAGCTCCTACCCCTTTTGTTGTCAATACTGCAGTTTGTGTCGCATCATTAAGCTGACCTTTTTTATATTACGTGGGAACCAACTGCCTAATCCTTCTTTTGTACAGGACGCGGCTGCACCTTGTGGCGTCGTTACGACTCCTTAGATCGCCGACTCGACTACTGCGACTTTATTTACGACGAAAATTGCGGCTCTTCGCCTAAGTACAAAATGTACGACTCGACGTGCACATGGGAAACAACATCGCTTACGGAAGACCCCGAAGAAAATTCCGAAGCCCCTGAAGAAAGTTCGCAAGCCCTTGAAGAAAGTCCCGAGGCCCCTGAAGAAAGTTCGGACGCCCCTGAATAAAATTCCGAAGCCCCTCAAGAAAGTACGGAAGCCCCTGAATAATGCGGGTTTCAAGATTAACGCGTCAGTTTTCTAAACAAACACCAAACCGAACATCAGTTCCGGCAGCTAAATTACTCTATCAAGACACCCGGCAATGCGACAAAAAATACTTGACATTCGCGAACCAAACGAATGCCAATATTCAATTCACGTAGCTTCGTCCTACACCGCCGCGACTGTAACATCAGTATAACGTCTGAGATTTCACTTCATATGTTCGCTTACTTGGCTCGTTTTTGCTATCTCTTTCTGCTGTATTTCACTCCCGCTGGTGTAAACCTTACGCGAAACTTCGCCTCCAAGCTCCTCACTTCGCCTCCAGACCCCTCACCCAGACCCGAACTTCGAGAATGCATGACCACTCTATTTTTCTTTGTGAACAAGCACGTTAGAGACTGAGCAAGCTACAAAACAAGCAGTACGGTTGAAAGAGAGGTTCTTTGTCGGACTTGTCCAATTAGCAATTCAGCAAAGAGTGCTTGTAGATAGGCTCATAATGGCCGATAGCGAGGGCCCGTAATGGCGTCGCGGCAATTTTTCCAGTGAGTAGTTGGCGTCAGTGGGACGCACGTAACATAAATATTTGCCGCTTCGCATTGCGCCGTCCGTGCTCTGTCACTGGTAGGGTCGTCGGTGAAGGGAGGTGATTTTTACAGGACGTGCCGCTTGGGCCCGCTCTGCGTATGCTCCACCGAGCAATGAACATGAACGCCAGTGTAACCTGTAAATGGTTGTTTTGCAATAAAACGAGTTCAAAATAACAACGGGCCCTTATTCCTTCCTGCGTGGGCGCCAAAGAGGCATCAGCTAACCGCTCCCTGTTCACGCTGGGCGCCACGTTACTGCGTAGGGAAGTTCCCGTGTTGCCATATGTTTGTAAGCATGTCGCTTAAGTGACACAAGAAAGTCGCTAATAGTTTTGAGTGATTTTTATATAACGTAGGTGTTTTGGAACATTATAATACATCCTAGCATGGCGAAAATCATTGACCGAAACGTGTCACGTTTGTGTAGGACCCGTGTTGTGACGAATAGACAGTGTTTTACCAGCACAGTAGTGGGCTCTTGCTTTGTTATTATAGACTACATAAAAATGGACAACGAGCACTGAAATTCGTCATTTATCCTCAGGCTAACAGGTGTTTAATACAGCACGATTAAGTAGAACGCAAGAAATCTGATTTAGTTTAGCACGCGAGTGCACTTGGCCCACATTATCCCCGAAAATTATCGAGTCCTGAGTGCTCGTGAAAGGATAGCGAAATTCTACAAAACGCACAAAGGCGAATGTGAACATGATGATGAGAATAACGTGGCCATTATGCAGGTCAATATGCTACCACTCATTGGTCTACCTGCAGGCTGTTTTCAATACTTATTTGTCTGAAACCCATGCGATAAGAAGGCAATGTACTCAGGTTCGCGTGGGCGAGCCCACTTGCTCCTATGCACATATGCTGTCGATCTATGTAATTGTTCAAATGCTACGGTCCTGGTCTTAAAATAAAATTTGTAAATGCCTGCCAGTTGGACGTATTTAGTGAACGTGCAGAATCTTGAGCGTTAATATCCGTTAAAATTGGTTTCGTAAGTAATAAAGAATCATGAATTTCGTGAGAATACTGTGAATCCTGTGCAGGCAGCCATTTACCTCATCATGATCCCAGGGCCTACGTGTCATACATTGAATTGCGGCCGCTAACACGTAGCTTTTCAAATGCGTTCTAAAGGGTTACTTTCGAAGCAGCTTTCCCAACTACAGAATAAATAAAATGTCATTAACTGTTCCTTCCCGTCGCTAAACAAGTATCTGGTCTCTGAATTGAAGAATGTATCACTAAACAGACAGTTAAGGCGCTAAATCTTGCTACAACATCCCTAAAATGGCAACACTGAGCACAACCACAATCTGAACACCACCAATGGGCAAACAACGCTTGCTTCAGCAAGCATGGGGACAGAAACCATGCGCGATGCAGGAAATCTGCAGTTTTTGAATGGTGAAGTACGTCCTGAAAGCCATTTAGAAAGCTACTTTTCTAAAGTCAAAGTCGCAAAATATAGCGAATTACTCTGTCATATCGTTAAAAAAGGTCGCCGGTGGCTAAGCAGAAAAATTTGTCGTAAACAGACAGGAATGTCACTTAATCTAGCGACAAATTCAGTAAATTGGCAACCGTCAGCACGAACAGATCAGTATAAAGTTAGATTTTTCAAACGAGTTCCCAACGAGACTGTTTCTATACACTCTCGTGAGACGTTTAAACAAGGGTGGGTGGTACTAGGGTAATATGTCGCACTTCTGAATAGTTTTGACTAACCAGGATTCTTTAACGTGCACTTCGTATAAGTACACGGGTGTTCTTGTGGTTCCAGCTCATGAAAATGAGGCAGTCGCTACAGGAAGGAAACCAACGATCTTGAGCACAGCAGCCCAACGTCATAACCACTGGGCTACTCCGGAGGGTCGAGTAGGGGGTTTCATTCAAAGTTCAGCATGCATGACCCGACGTAACATATGCAGGAAAGAGACGACGAACCTTTTGGAAGTAAGTCGTGTTTATTTAACGTTTTCGGCTTGTAGACAAGCCTTCGTCAGAAATGCACTCTGATGAAGGCTGGTTCGAACATAGCATCTAGCAGGGCGCGCGGCCGCTTAAACGGCGATGGGACAGTTACGAAAGCATTGGCTGTGCGATTTACGCCAGCAATTTTCTCAATCGTCGTTGTCGCTGTCAAGAACTCAGCTACGGTCTTCGGAGGGTTTCGGATCAGTCCGGCGAAAAGTTCTTGCTTTACGCCTCGCATCAAGAAACACACTTTTTTTATCTTCGGACATTTCCAGGTCGGCGTGCCGGAAAAGACGGGTCATCTCTTCCGTGAAGATGGCGATAGTCTCACTGGGCAGTTTACCTCGGGTTTCCAGCAGAACTTTGATCCTTTCTTTTCGGACAACGCTCGTGAACGTCCTCAGAAAGTTATTGCGGAACAGGTCCCATGTTGTAAGGGTGGACTCCCAGTTCTCGAACCAAGTCCTCCAGGCATCTTCGAAGTAGAAGTACAGATGTCGTAGCTTATCCTCAGATGTCCAGTTGATGAAGGTCGCGATTCTTTCGAAGGTTTCGAGTCAGGTTTCTTATTACTCCAACGTAGCTCCACGGAAGGTAGAGGGCTCTCTGGGTTGTTCAAGAGCGATAGGTGACACTGGGGCTGCCATTGTGGTTCTCTTGGCCACAATCTTCTTGATCTTCTCAGGTAAAAGTCCGTGCTCCAGGGCAGCTGTTGTAGACAGCGGCTTACTCCATGGCCCGGGACTACGTTGGTGTTCTCTTTGCGGTCCGGGCTTGGATCACGGCTTGTCGGGGGCGTCCGGTACATGAACCAAAAGCACCTCCACCAGATGTCACGTTGTAGTGACGTATAAAGAACACAATAGCAATACTTCGAAATACGAAACTAACTTATATTGAGCGAACCTGTGCCCACAGAAACAGGCTATACTTAAAGAACGCGACAGCGCTGAACACAGTCAGCGATCTTCAAAATCTGATCAGTGGGTCAAGCGCGTCGGCTTTTATACATCAGTCGGCGAATGTTCCAGAGTAATCAGTGGGACCCGCGTGTCTTCCACAAAGTTCTGCACTATTCGCGTCGCGCATACATGCAATCAGATTACACAAGTTTCGGTGACAGACATCGGATGGAACCATTGATAACAGTCCAGATGCTTCCGATACATGCAGGCGCGCCCAGCACTGTGCGATAACACTTGTTAGGCGGTGCCCGGTACAGATAAACAAGTACACGCGTCAATATTACGGGAAATAGGTGGCAATCATAGATGGCCCTGAAAAGCCCAGTACAAACAACAGCGCATTTTTTTACAATGTGTCCAACATTGTATTCCTCGCTTATTCACTTACGGTTTCCTTTGAAGCATGCGCCGCGCCTGCATGCCGGAGCTGCCAAATTCACATGTATCAGCCGACTGCTCAGACATCTTTTTACAGCCGTCTTCTGCCACTGGGGACCGAGTCTCACGCCTATCAAACTCGCTCGTCCATGTCGTTCTTCGGCTGCTCCACTAGTTCACGAATGATGTTGCGCACCCAGAGTCATAGTAGGAGCTGCGTGGACGCATGTTTGGGCAAAGCCAGCGCTGATTTTAGTAGAGTGCGGAGGACGGGGCCCATCCGGTTCGTCTTGGTCTGAGTCAGGTTATGGTAGGGCAGGTGGTAGGTTAATCTGCTACTTACGAGGGCTTGCACGATTCGAAGTACATCTTTTCTTGGAGTGCTTTTGGGTGGTTCGTAATGCGCTTTATCATGTGCATTATTAGGTGATTTGTTGATGCATTATGTGTAGGGTATGTGTCGCCTTCCCGTAGTACTGAAGGTGAAGGCCTAGTACACGGAGTCTGTCCACTCTTGGAATAAGGTTGTCATTGAGATACCATGTGACGTTTGGTAGTATATCGGCCTTATTGCGTTTTTTGAATACAAGCAGACGCTCCGACTTCACAGGTGCGCAGACGAGTACCTCGGCTGTTGCATACTCCTGCACTGAGTTTACTGCTTCCTGTAGCGACTTTTGAACTGGGTAGTAGGGAGTAGGGAGAGTGTACAGCACAGCGATAAAATGGCGTGCCAAAAAGTCAGGGACATTATTCAATAATGCAGAGTGCGCAGGGGCCTTATTGTGGGGTAGAATTCAGCGCACCTTTTGCGGCAAGTTTGGCCCCGCGCGGCATGCATGACCACCGAGACGTTTCGGAACCTCCACGTAGAAAGCTTCATTGACAGCTTGGCTTTCAGGTACAAATTCGTTGAGCAGAGACTTGGCTCATCATAATATTGTTGTACCGACCCACGTTACCCACTTCCTAGCCAGTTGTGTTTTCCCTACTGAGGTTTTACGCTAAATCAAGCGCACGATTGGTTGTCGTTCATGGATACTAAATGTTGTCTTTATTTGGTTGTGCACGCCAAGTATTATATAGTGTTTATTTAGATAAAGAGAGTGGAACGACATCTAGGATGGTAGGGGAGACTGATAAGGTGCAGTTGAGCTACGCTACGCGGTACGTGGAGGAAGGAGAAGAGATGGCTGAGGAAACAGACAGGGAGGCTAGCCCTTACAACGTAAATCCCAGACACAATCTATTGCCAGCAATTGGTTAAATGAAGTTTACCATCCAAGTCATACGCTTGACTATCATTTCTTTCCTGTTTGACTTTCGTATATTCTCTGTGACATCCCAGGGCAATTTGATGCTGGCAGATGTTACTTGAATATGGCGGAAGTCCGTGACAAAAGAGAGCGATCACGTTTGCATGCCTGATCATCTGTATAGGACATCCGGGAATAATAGGGCCCTGGTCCAAATGTGATCGATGTACACTAAATGCTTTGAGAGCACGTTACAGTCCCTCATTGCAGTGCAATTACCATCGAAAATAAACAGGTGAATGAACTTCATGGAAGTGCTGTGTACAAAATCAAAGCGCTAGCTCTGCACATAGAGGATCGTGCGACAATTCATCTCGCCCACTGCAAGACTTGCAAGCTTCGCTCTGTACGGCCTCTGTGCGGTAGACGATGTATTTTGGTCTGAAGTCGCTAAGAGCCTATCTAGGCATGCTAATCACACTGATTCCACTAATACTCGCGAATAAACCTGTATACCCGGAGCTGAGAAGTGACCTACAAGATTACCAAGATACAAGTCGGGTACGTTTTTCGTCATTCGTGAATTGTCAAGAACGAAGCGCTAGGACTTACATGAGAAGAAAAGGCTATTATGCAATGTTAAGTGTGCTTCTCTTATCCGGAAAGTACACGAAGTAGCTCTTTCCATATAATGTTCTCTGTAGACTGTGAAAAGAGGACAGTACATTGACTTAGTAATTCAGGCTATGTAATATTCTATTTTGTCATCAACCATGAAACGAGAACAAAAGGGCACTAAATGTAGAAAACGGACTGGACGAACACCAGCTGAGTGAAGTGTTTAAACGAGAAACAAACTTTGAATAATATCAGCTTCAATTATTGTGGTTGTTTCAAACATAATGTGTGACCTAGATTACGAATAAACTCATTTATTAGGCGGGGTTTGTACGCAGTGCTTGTTTCGAAGATTTCCTGTATTTTAATCCTCCCGTCATGCTTTCTTGTCTTCAATAAAGGGTGCTCTCTGGCTACACATATAAGAACACACGCGTAGAAACGAACTATTACCGTCATAAAACTGTGAAATTCCAACGGGCAAACTACCTGCTAATATTTAAGGGTTTCTATCATTCAATGATGCAACAAGCATGTGATGGAGGCATAGGCTCACAAGTTTTCGCAAACAATACATTAAACCCGGTTCGAGACAAACAATTGAAGGTGCACCTATTAGACACACCAGCACAATTTCATCAATGTAGCTGAATAGAATATTGTGATAATTGCATGAATGAGGAATGCGCTTGTAAAAAGTATATCGCGAAGAAAGTATTGGGGTAAAACACTGTAATGCATCAGAGAAATGTGTGCAATGAATTCTGTATAATTATAGGTGCTCACAGAGCGCACGTACAATTACATTGTCATAATTCTTGTTCTTGCACTTAATACATTCGTATCTCAGAAATCTTTATTACCCAGTTATGTATAGTTGCTTTGTTGAGGTAAAGAAAACATGAAGACTTCGGTCTTATTTCCACCGGCGACTCGCAGAGGTTGCGCGACCAAGTGCAACTGGTAATTTTATTCAGAAAGCGTCTTCGCTCACTGCTTGACTTCTCAGTCGCGTGACTCCACTCGCAAAGCTGTTGAACCGATAAACGGTCCGAGAGCAGGACGTATGTGCACACTGACGCTTATTTCACGCTGTGATTGCAGCGCTAGCAGATCGGAAGGGCGCTTACCGCGAGGCATGTTGAGGTGGCGACTTCCTGGTCGCGCTCGCCAGTTTTAACGTCGGTCGCCGTGAGTCGCTTCTTGGTCGCTTGTTATGGTCAGCCGGGCGACAGCTGCCAATCAACGTTGTCTTATGAACGCACGTAATAGACGGAGTGACGTTTGACATTTGGCTCTAACTGAAAGTTACTCTACCAGGCTGCGGCGATCGCTCTCGCCAAACGTTTTGAAAGCAGTGATGCTGAATGAAACATAAGATTTATTTTAACTTCAAGACTTTTCGAACGATTCTGAAATTAACGCAAAAATCAGCTTCTCTGAAGCATTCGAGCTCGGTGGCTCCGTGCACGATCGATTTTACTTTCAGACTGGGATACATAGCGCAAAAAATGACACAGGGACAAGCAGAACACAGGACGAGCGCTAACTTTCAACAATTGATTTATTGCAGCTGGTGAGTATATATATACTCACTGGGACGCCACTACAATAGAACACACTGAAGGGAAGGAGGAAAAGACAGTTATGTGACTATTATGCCCAAAAATTCAAGCTCTCACTGGGACGCCACTACAATATAACACACTGAAGGGAAGGAGGAAAAGACAGTCATGTGACTATTATGCCCAAAAATTCAAGCTATATATATACTCACCAGCTGTAATAAATCAACTGTTGAAAGTTAGCGCTCGTCCTGTGTTCTGCTTGTCCCTGTGTCATTTTTTGCGCTATGTATCCCAGTCTGAATGTATCCCACCAACACGCCCAAACTTCTTCACTGCTAAAGCGATTTTACTTCTCTCTCGAAAAGTTAAAAACGAGCAGCTGATGTGATACAACGTAATTCAGAGATCATCAGTTTGTCTCTCATGCTGATGTCACAAAATTAATGGCCACACTTATTATCGGCTAAAATTTTGTTTGCTCTTTATCCTTTCGTATTTTTCAGTGTTATCCTGACGTTGGAGAATGGTACCTTATCTACAGAAACTACTATGAAGATGCTGACTTTGGTGGAACAGCCAAGTGTGTCAAATATAGCCGATATGGGTCATATGAAAACTTCAGCACCCCCGCAGTTTTTACTTTTGGGGAAGATGGATATCTGTGAGAACCTTTGCAACACAACTTTTACAAGCTACACTAGCAAAGCCACGGTAGACTGATTTTGCTTTGCAGGACAAACCAATGATGTCTGAAACTCTTATATTCTTCTGTGACTATGTCACTGAATTTCTAAGAGGAAAAAGCGATAAGAGAATATTTTGTTTGCTCATGTTCTATGAAGCACCGTTCACACTAATTACGAGAAATTCGCGAATTGCGGTGGGAAAAACCACGAAAGATCAGTGAGGTCTTATACGCTCAATAATTAAGGACCAAGAACTTTGGGACGCTTTATATAAGATGCTTGCTGATACATACATCACGGGGTATACTCAAGAAATGAATCACGTCGGCATGCATTACCCTAACAAGCACATATGCCAGCCATTTGAACCACTGAAGATAACACGGGAATTTAACTGCTAATACTCCAACTAGTGGTCCAAATTCAGTAAGAATGTGTACCACGTACGTCTGATGTGTGCCTTCCATTGAATGCATAGGTAGTTTTCTTCTACATCACAGCGACTAGTCAAAACTGCAGTTTCATATTGATGCTGCATTTGTGTCAACAACGTGCAGGACGTTTTTGACGGTCAGCATAAAAATAGGCGCTAAGGAATAATGTTACGCAACCTGCGCATTTCGCATGAGCAAAGTGGTAACTGTGTTAACTGAAGTTAGATAACTCTTCTGAAGTAACCATTGTAACAAAGTTAGAGAAGTGCAAGATCTAAGCGATGTCGTCTCTCGTTGCAGGACGGGAAAGCTCACATTAAGTTCGACAGACTGCTACGTGGCGAAAAACAAAAAGACCTTTGTTCCTGACAATAGTGCGTATAAACTTGATAAACCACCGTAGTCGTGACATGAATATGGCATGGATATATGTAATAGAGCCCTTAAATACGTTTCAGATCATGGCCCGGACGAGTCGTTGCACGTCATATACATCGAATGTGCCACTTGTTTCGTTGCTCGCCACCCGTACGCTGGTGACGGTGAGTGTGGTACAACAGCAGATACTGAGCATAGCAATGTAGAACATGAGTGTGCTCTCGAGAACTCGTGCTGTCAATTTCTTGAATCAGAAGCAACAAAGCTGTATGCCCTCGCCTTGGTGCCTTGCAGTAATTTTCTACTTTAAGTGGGTGGCTTGAAGGTAGATGAGTGGCCCACGATCTATGTTTGAAAAAACGTTTGATTCTTTACGTTTGACTCGAATAAATTTTCACAGCACACGTCTAGCTGCCTTAGGAACGTTCGGTGTCAATGCTTTCTGCCTGTGTCTCTAAACACCTTGTACCCGGAGTAGTGGCTCAATCGTTATGATGCCATCCTGCTGAGTACGATAGATCGCGATTTCGATTTCCAGCTGAGGCGGTGGCATTGCCATGGAGGGGAATTAGAAAGCGTTCGCATACCGAACTTCGCTCGCATGATGAATAGCCTCATACGGTTGAAATTCATTCTGAGCCACTCCTGGTACTGCAGTTTTCAGCTACTGCTTGGATATCGGACAATTAACGGTAGCAATGAAAAAAAATCAGCCCTTGTTTTAGAGAAAATAGAGATGAACCAATGTTCATCCCTCCCCGGGTGACGACTTACGAAGTAGTAGTAAAACAAAGTAGCGACGGAGAGTAATACTGGATTCTGCTTGCTCTCGTAAATTTCGAAGGTCTGCCCAATTTATTTTTTATCTTGTACGTAGATTACTTACTGAGCTCCTCATTTACTGCTAGCTCCTTATCTTAACGGACTTATTTCGCTGCAAGACGAAATAGCGACAATTTACTGAAATAAAATTAAGCGTGCAACGCTTCAAACGGCGCCTAACGTAATTTGAGTCAAAGTAGGAATCGTTCTGGCATCTTCACTGGTGTATCAGCACGAGTCCAGTCACAAAGTCACAGTCATCTAGATAGCAAATTGTGCCTCTTGATGACGTCGGTGGTAGCATTTGCAGTGTGCACCTTGCAGGGTGAATTATGCCATCTGCTTGATTGCGAATCCCTTGAGTTTATTCATCCTTGCGAGAAAGAGCACTTCAGATGACATATTTCAGTGGGTCTCACCTATTCATAGTTCGCACTGCGCAAGTTAGCTTCAGAAATACGCCTATATTACTGGATAGAAAATGAGCAACATGAACCTCATGAGTAGACATTTACACGGCAAAAAAAAAACTGAATCGATCTGCTATAGGCCGTCTGCTTGATGTAATTGTACTCTGGTAATAGTTTCCTTTCTACCGTGCAGGCCAGGGCTGTTCCTTCTGGCGCCGCTCAGACAGCCTTCATGAATCGGCTCATTGTTGCGAGTTCATATACGACCAAAACTGCGGCGCCTTTCCGAAGTACGAGATGTACAACCCCACATGCAAGTGGGTGACGCCCACAATAAAGCCCGTAGCAGTCGAAGAGACTTTTGCCTTCTCGCTGAAGTTGGCATAGCTCCGGGCAGACACGGCGACTACACTTGGTGCAAGATGGAACAGCGATGTTATGAAGATGGGAAAGATGATTGTACGACGTTGTGACTAAATTCCAGGTTTATTGCATGCGCACATGCTGGCAAAAGTAGTTTTCAGCAGAGCCTAAAGAATCTTTTGAGCATGTTAGAAGTAGTATTTCACGAACACAATACGTATCCAGCCTACAGTTAAAAATAAACATTTACTGCAATACGATAGAAATTTTCTCTTGCTAAACATTAACGAAGAGGAGGAGAAAGAGGAGGCGCAGGCCATTAACAAAGGAAGGTGATCTTGACAGTACGTTCCACTTGGGCCCGCTCTGTGTGCTCCTCTCGGTCATGAACATGACCTTCGGTATAACCTGCAAATGTGTGCTGTACAATAAATTGACGTGTTATTAGCACATTAAATAAAGGAACGTGTCATTATTCGCTGCATTGCATACTACCGTTAAAGTGGCACCTACTGAACTACCCTCTCGCGATGCGCGCCGGATCGCTGCCCTCTCGGTGGTAGGAACCTTTCGTGTCATGGCTTGCGATAAAGGATACGAAAAAATAACGTGTACTACAGAACTCAAAGCGAAGCTACGCACAGGCTTGCCGCAGTTCAGCTGCCTTTGTTGAGGTGCTGTGGGCTACTATAGGGAGGCCAAGGCTGAGCAGGGCCATGTCACGTACTGTAAAGATTGCTTCCGAATAACAAGTGGAGCACACGGCTGGCTAGCCTACGCTTGGGGAAAGGATAGCGGGAAAGCAATATATGCCAAAAAAATGGCTATGGCTTAGCTAAGGTTAAGCCCAGGATGCGAAGCATACTAGCCTTTATTTTAGTTGTTGAACTACTGTTTAGTCTGGTGAACTGCTGTTGCTTGGCTATATTTGGTTCGGCTAGACGAAGAAACAACTCATGTGTTACTCTGCTTCGCCTTCAAGAGTGGAACGCGACAGCGTTCCCGTCGACCCGCCAAGGGGTGTAAGACAATGGGCTACGGCGCAGCGACTACGCGCCCCGCATTGGACGCGGTGAGCGTCGAGCAACGCAGCGTTCGGCGCGGCAACGAAATGTGCGCCTGAGCAAGCGACGCACGCCTGAGCCTTAGAAACAGTTCGTTTCTAAGGCAACACCACATTCACTAGAGGCGCTTTTGTAGCGCTTTGAAGCATCATACCCGTGGCTCAGTGGTAGCGTCTCCGTCTCACACTCCGGAGACCCTGGTTCGATTCCCACCCAGCCCATCTTGCAAGAGTTGAGCCAAAGCCACCTAGAAAATCAGTCTCTGTAGCACGCCGCAACCTTCGCTTCTCATTCCAACGAGCAGCTCTGTCTCTAGGAGGCATCTCACCTCGTGAGTGTCTAGTCTATAGCAGAGGCAAGCGCAGCTGCTTATATACCGCCGCGACGCCGCGAGCGACGGCGCGAGTTGGAGCCCCGTTTCTCCTCTGTCGTGACGTCATGGTGTCACGTGGTATTGAAGGCGACACCGCCGCGCCTGAGGAGCTGGGTTGAGCTCTCGTAATATGCTTCGCATAAAAGCGAAAGATCGACTCATCGGGCATACACCTACAGCGAAACGGCCCCTGGTATTCACAGGCGACCACGTTAGCCTGATGCCCGAAGGAAGCGCGACGGTGCTTTATTATCTACTTGAGCATAGAAGAGTATCAAAGTCCTAGGATATTTTCGTTTGCTAACGGCCTAATATCTAGTGGGAGAGACTAGAATGGCTGCGGCATCCCTTCATTAAGAAACATCCAGAATCAGACGAATTTACCTGTGACTCCAGACATTCTGACTTTTCATCATGCCTTAACTCAATACGCAGCCAGTTGCATTAATTAACCCTCAGTGTATACTACCGCGACGCAACACATAATAATGTCTACCTGCCACGTAGAATTGGTTTTCAGCAATTGCATGAAAACATTTCAAGGTTAAACGGTAGAAAACTATACTTAAGTATGATTTCATACCTGCGCTTACCCAGAGCTGTAACCTTTTTCTCAGTTTATTATTTTTTCCGAACATTTAGTATGAAAATGTTACAAATGGGGGTATATTGTAGTATTCTGCGAGATATCAATTTGTGCGACTCTGGCGTTTACAAAAGGCCACATATGATGCGCTTCAACACACCTGGTTTGAATGGGATAAACCGAACACGATTATCTTCTTGCTGCTAACACTTGTATTTCCATAAAAGTTTAGTAATATTTGTTGTCCATAGTGGTTATCCCTGAAGCAGTGATTATAAGCTTTCTTTTTAAAAATGTTGGATCCTACTTTGTTTTCCTTGAATTACTTGCAAACGGACTTTTCTGCGAGTTCATTGAAACAGATTTTAAATTTTAGGAGATCGTCCGTTAAGCATGTGGGCATTTAATGCGTAGTGGAGACCAGCGAAGTATACCCCCACTCCACACTATTACTTCGTGATACGCTGCTATCGAGCAATATATCTGCACAGTTCTTTTTAATGCATATGTTATTCTCAGGACTGTGTCAAAATTTTCACCTGTGTTTTTGACGGATACTGATGAGCTTTTTATTATTTTGATTTCTTTAATTTATGGATGATTTACGTTTAGTCGAAGGGATAGTTACTAATGCATTTTTTTTTATCCAGAGTTTTGAAATTGTTCACGAGCTTTTGTGCAATATGGGGAAATCGCCATGGATGCTGTGCTCTTTTCTCTCTCTTTTACTAATGACAGCCGTATTACAAACAATAAGTGCTCGTGAGTCTACATTGCCCAGTCACGCGCACAAGCCACAACATTTTTGCGGACTGTAAATAATTGGGTATATTTATTTGTGCCGAAATCCATGTTCTATTCTTTTCTACTTTCACGGTCATTATCATTCACACCTCATGACAGGATTTAGATAAAAGAGTTCTATTATAGAAACCTAAAATAAAACCCACAGCTGAGATTTCTAAATGATATCACGGTGTTCTGCAGTGCGTGAAAACATTAGAATTGTCACTTGTTGTAGTTTCCGAAACACCACTGTGCATTTTCCAAGCTTTGCCAAGCAACTCATGCCCATGTCAGGTTCATAGAAGAAGAAAAAAAGAAGCCCTAAGCGATGCATCGCCTCTTACATCAAAAAAGTATCGCCCAGCTCAATACTTAAAACTACAGAGGCTACAAACTCCTCATGCATAATTTGAAGACAGGTTGAATCTTCTTTTTCAATACAACGCCAGTTCAAAACAAATGTTTTTGCATTCTATCAGGCTACTTCTGGACATTCTGCGGTTGTGGAGAGGGCAATCTGGCTCTTCGACTGTGACAAATTGGGTCAATATATTGGTAATAATTTAATGGAGTAACAAACGTGTATTCATGCACCATTACCTTGCGAATACAAGGACTATTCGTAAATGCATCCAAATCTCTGTGCACATGGGATTATGCATCATAATTTTGCGATGCCCGTGAGCACAGCAGAGATGGCAAGGGGAGCTCAAATCGCCGCACATGAAGACAGATTGTGTATGTGGGCCAGCTTTAGCCGCTCTTCTAATACTTATGTTTAACCAGCTAACACAGGAAATACTCCGCAGCTGGCAGAACGACGTCAGTTTCACGTGCCCAAGCTCATCAGCCAGGAGAAGGTCGGTGACTCTTTCCTTCACCTCTCGTCAAGAGTTTTCAAGAGCCAGGAGCTCTACGACAAGGATGCAAGAAGAACCCAACAATGCCCATGCCCTTAACTGACGCGTTTGTTTTGACAAACGAGGCACCTATGTATTTTTTTTTTGAGGGACAGTGCTTTGCTATAAAAATTTTGTTCACAACACATAAGCTAGTTCTAGGTCCTTAGGTATGAATGATAAAAGTGGTCGTCACGTTCTATACCCTTTTGTACTCGTTAACATAAAACAGGATGAAGTTGTGCAAACGGATTAGTTGATAACATGTGATGATGTGCACAATGCGAAAGTGGGAAAATGACATAAAAAGACGTTATGTTCGTGTTTGAAGCTGATCCAGCGTAATTATTTAACTGACTGACCTTTGTGAGAACATTTCGAGCATCAAAGCACTTTGACAAAACGGCTCACGAGCGAAGAGGATCAGGAAATAACTCCGTATGTTTGGAATAGAGCGTCCGTTGAACGTTTTAACAGCGCTGAGATTTTAAATAAACGTTGTATATGAAAGTTTTAAATGAAAGTTTTAAATGAACGTTTTCAATGCAGCAGTGAATACACCCGGAAGTACAAGATACGCCAATGCACTACAAAACACGGACACGAAAAACGATAAGTACAGCAGGGACGCCTTCTCGTTCTTCTGGTGTCCATGTTTTTCACGCCTGTATATCAATTATATGTCCTTACGAACTTAAGCACCTTTCCTTGCTTTTATAAGCTCAGAAGTTGCTCATAACAAACCATACGTGTACGTATGGCACTTCCTCACACGTGAATAAAAAAGTTAGGTCCCCTACCATTGGCCTTAAATAAATTGAAAAGCTAGCCCCTTTTCCTTTTACATTCCGTCTTTAGGCAAGATGAGTGAACTGACATAAGCTCAGGTAAATATATGACAGACCGGGTTTGCGGCTTTCAGTTAAAAACTCACATCAAGGGTTGACGACAGCAGCTGTCTGTCAAGTGGGTAATGCCACATGAAAACATGTATATAACTAAAATCTGCAGTGAAATTTGCTCGCTTGTACACGGAAGAGCTGTCGCTGGGTGCTTACATCTTAGGAGCATGTTCTTTCTAGCACTGTTTATGAGCTTTGCCAACGCCATTTTAGCAGGTGAGTCACAAATATTTAACCACATTGGCACTGATAGTGAATTTAGTGCCTACTTAAATTTTATAACACCAACATTATGAAATATGATAGGGCCGATACGAAAATGTTCAAATTATTTCTCTTTCTGGTAGTACTAAACAATAATTAAAATTCCCGCTTTTCAAGATTCGGTGTTTTAACGGGTGCTAATAGGTACAGTAGGCCGCAAATGTTTGCGGGGACACGGACTCTACGCCAAATGTGGACTTCTAGTCGCTTCAGATGACATTAGTAGAGTGTGGATCATTGCGTAGGCCGCAAGAACAACTACTCATATACACCCGCCGCGGTGACTAAGCGGCTATGGCACTGCACTGCTAAGCACGAGGTCGCGGAGTGTAATCCCGGCCGCGGCGGCCTCATTACGATGTTGACAAAATGCGAAAACATCCATGTCTCTTGCATTGGGAGCACGCTGAAGATCCCCTGGTGGCCAAAATTTATCTCAAGCGTGCGTCATAATAAAATCGTGGTTTTGACATGTAAAACCCTTGAATTCACTTTATTTAATTCTACTACTCCTGCAAACTGAAATTCGTATTTCGATACGAATATCGCGTGAGCGTGACTGTGATGGCGAATTCTATCGGTCCCTTCTACCACGCTTAGATGTGACTACATTTGGCATTTGTCGCAGCGCAGCCTGGAACTACCTCCAGAACAATGTTTAGATTCTCGCTCCTATCGTCCTCATGTAATTTATTGAGACTAGCAAACACGAATGTGCAGCTATTTACAATTTGCACTAGACTAAGAGAACAGATTCCAAACGGAGAATATCCAGTTGATGCTGACGGAGAATTATGTGATTGGTTAAGATTAGACAATGCAGAGACAGATGCAGATTGGACAGATACAGAGAAAAGTGGACATCACTGGCAAAGACTTTTTTCGTGAAGGGGACATGAATAGGTTATTGATAACGTGACGTCTTTCAGGCGTCACGTTATCACATTTTTTTTCTCCCCGTGGGATGCGTTGAAATCTCTTGTGCTGCAGGATATTCCTTACCATAATATTGGCGTCATCCGCTAGCCCTAATAAGTTCTGTGCTCTAGGATACATGTAATCCCCACAATGATGTCCGTCAGTCAGTTCTACTATATACTTGCTGTAGATGTATTCCAGGTCGATATGTTGTTTGCCTACAGAACATAAGGAAAGCGACTGCGATCACTGGCGTTCATCTCGGGCCTTCTGTGCAAATGACGTGTTTTTCCTTTTCGCAGCTGCGGCTGTTCTTGTATAATTTGGCTCTCACAAGGTCATCAATCTATCATACGTCTACGCGCATCGCCGAAGATATATTAGGTCACGTCGTGATATCGGAAACCAGGACCCACAATACGAACCGGAGTGCAGCGGTCGCTACAGTTTGTTCGCTAAGGGCTCCAGTTGTAGCCGTATATTTACTTTGCGTGAAGTATTCTTGAACTCAACTCAGTTTTTGGCGTGCGTGTTGGCGTTTTCACTGGGCGATCTTGACAACTGTGTACTCTAAAAGTATGCATCACTGGGTATGTGCACTAGGCCCACTGGACATGTGCCCTCGAAGCCACTGCATATCTGCAACTGGGTATGTCAAACAGGGGTCATAGCGTACGCGCAACAGTAGGGAGTACGTGTTCGTTCGCTTGCTCACTCGATCGTTCCTTCGTTCGTTCGCTCACTCTTTCAACGTATAAAAACTCTAGGCAATAGGAAAACGACAAAGCGTGTTTAGCGCCACATGGGCCCCACCAGCTCAACACACGTCGGTGTCTTGGGAAGCAACAATTCCCGCAATGATTCGCGTTACGTAGATGTCAATTGCAGTTTGTCTGCCTACTTTTTTTTTGTCGTCGTCGTCACAACGTTCATAGCTTTACTGAAGGCACTGAAGGCTTTGTTTAGTGGGTCCAGATGTAATATTTCGTTTAAAGGTGCTTTTCCATGATATATACTGAAAATGGGGAGGGTCGTGTGTGCCACAATTCTGGTCTTATATGTTGTTCACGTGAATTCAGAAAAAATGACATGATTAGACCTTGTTTAAACCGTCGGCAAGAAATTTAGTTGAACGGTGGTACAGCGTTACAGGGATTTTATAAGAGCTTATGCTATTTTACTGAAAAACACTAATCATGGCCTTTTTTTCATAACAAGAACCGCCAGAGCACTCTGCGATAAAAAAAATCCTGAATTTTAGACATCGCTTCCCGACCACTTTACCACAGGAATCAATCTTTTAAATGATTGTAACTTCCCACCGTGTTGACATTTTTCTTAGATTATGCAGTTTTCGGCATGCACTGGCGTCATTAATGTTGCCAGAGTGCTTTGCAGCCAGCATGATGAAAAAGCTAAGCGGTATCTCGATCCGCTTATCTGAAGAAGAGTTGCGGAAGTGGTGAACTGGACAACAATACCGCGTACATAACGGCACATGACCGCTCCCTATATACATCAATTTTAGTTCAGCACCCTCCATCGCTTGCTCCATATTGCTACATTGGCTCTTTCAGGTACTGCATACACAATTCTACACGCTACGATACTACATCAATAGCAAAAATATTATTGAATGGTATACTTAAAACGTGTCACGTGCATGTTTAAATCCTTCAGATGTGAAATATGCAGGAAGTTTGAATGTCGTGCGCAAGACGATTTAGTAAACCGAGGGGGAATGTGCATGGTTGAGCACTCTGCTCAGTAAGAGTATTTCATCTTATGTAGTGGGTTCACACCTTTCGTTGTTTTTCACTACCTGTTGCATCAGTCATAATTTCCAAGTGGCTGGATAGGGGCTTTTCAAGCCTGCTAGACATAAACGTGTTGAGGATTTTATATGTGGTGTTCCTGTAGCATGCAATCCACATTCTGTTAACAAAACGAAACTCACTAAAGAATTAAAACATTAATACATTGTATAGCGGTATGCTTTTTATGATTCCTAAGTTGAAAGAAATGCCATGAAACTCAACAAATTGAAATGACGTCTGAAAGGGCTAAACGAGACATATTCCGCAAGTTGTCAAATACAGAGCGTCATTTCTGATTTCTCACTTCCTTTCTCAAGTCTCTCTCAGGGAAGAATTCGTTTACCCAAAGCTATTGCAGCAGAGAAGCGACGACGGACGGTTGCTCCTTCGAATTAACGACGACATGACGCTGCACCTGCAGAAAAGCTCAGTGTTGGCCGATGACCTCTTTTTCACGACCAATGCCGGCAGGCAGTCCGAAGATACATTGGTGAGAACATGGCAAATGAGTTCTGCGGCAGTCCGCAGGATGGAGGAGTGTTCATGAAGGGAAAGAAATCATCATTCATCCGACTTGTAGTGCGAAGCTACAGAGGAGACCCACGCGAGTTTCCCAGAAAGAAAGCCTCGCATCGGAAGAAATATTTGTCCTGGTCCGAGATCTGAACCCGAGACCAACGACTTTTCAGAGCTAGCAGATCGCTGAGTGAGAGCGAAATAATCGACAGCTGGAAGCACTGGGATATTAAATACGGACTGCTAGCCTCCTGGTTAGGCCAGTTGGTACAACGTAAAGGCGTTGGTCTCGAGTTCGAATCCCGGATCAGAATGGATCTTTCTTCAACTGCAAAGCTTTCGTTCTGAGAAACTCGTGTTGCTGTCCTTTGTAGCTTCGAGTTACTAACTGTCTAAATGACAATTTTCCCTTTCATCGGTGAGAACACTGTAAACATCTCTCAGCATGAATGACCATGGCACACGGTACGACTTCGATATATACTACTGAAGGGACCCTAATGCAAAAAGCAATTAAACCTGTAATATTAAATTGCCTGAATAACAGAAAAGCCACTTTTGCCGTGAAAGGAGGTTTTGTAAGCCATCAGAGGCGCAAAAACGAAAGACGAGTTGTCGCGACGCCGCTAAGCACCCGTGGCTCAGGCGTAGCAACTTTTCTTCAGTTAAGATGGACTGAAGTGCAACGTAAGAAAGCGACAGACTGTACTTGGCATGTTTAGAGAGCTTTACAATGCCCCAATGATCAAAACATACAAAAATGCAATGGAATCCGTAAGGTCACAGTGACATGCACCTTGCTGGGATTTTGGCGTGAAATGCAAGAAACGGTTGTTTGGCCTTCATTTTATCTCCATGCAGTTATACCGAAATAAATGAAAACAAAGTTTTGAAACAATACCTTACCTTCTCTGCCTTATCGGCCTTATCTGTCATATATGACCTGCCGAAAGTGACAAACTGTTTCTCTTGGGTGCCCCTTTAGTGTCTTTACTTAATGACAAAAATTTATCTTGCCGGCTTTAATTAAAGTCCTCTTTTTATACAGTGGAATGGCTCTCGTATAGAAGAAAACTTGTACCACGACAGCAAGTATCAATCGTCGATTATGCTTTACGAAGACGACCACTCAGTGAAAGTGGTAAGCGCGTCATTCATCAGATTCTTGAGTTTAATTTACTACAGTGTAGTATGACGGTGCACAAGTGAAAATGGATTTAGTCCCAAAAAAGCTTCAGACACATTCAAAATCTTGTGTCATCTAGTGCATAGTTTGCATGAATATCTTATAAGCACCGGGTTTATCAAGTGGACTTCTTTTTTTCCTTCTTTTTCAGGAAGGCATATTAAGCGCGACATTGAGGATAAAACCAATGCCATCAAGCGAACGCTCCGGAGATGCTTCAATACTTCATAAAGTTTACGAAATTGACGACGTAAAGCAAAAGTTTGACGAAAGTTAGTACGGAATGGGGTATTTTTGATATCTATATCAATCTTAGAGTCGCACAAGTCTTACGTTATTTTGTAGACTTAATGATTAGCCTGAAAGGCGTTCAGGCAACTGTTTGTAATGTCATTGTGTTTTTGTTATTGCCAATAGCGCTACCGACGCTCATAAAAGTGCTTGATCATATTTGTTTTGTTCTTTGTCTTGCTTGTACTAAAGGAATTCGTGAGGTATCTTCACTAACTGAATTGAGTGATGTAACGTCCCATGACAACAGAAGGCACCGTCAAACTATTTTCATTACAATTTTAGGAGAAAGTACCGAGAACGCCAAATGGTGGACAGTAGCATGTTGTCCTATGCTAAAAAGAAATAATCTGTAGGATGTTTCAAGCACAGCTTCAAGAACAACGCTACACCAAAATCGCAGGTCACCTAAAGCAGTCTTGCAAGCTACACGCGCCTTGAGTGCATGTGTTGAAACCAGGGTCGGTTCCATTGGGCGCAACATGCAAGCGTAGTTCACATCATTTCCCGTTCAAGCACTGTCCCAGTCAAGTTGACTTCTACAAACTCTTGCTTCTTCGAGATATGTTGCTGTCGTCTGCCTTTTTCAGCGGCTGACACTTGGATCACACCCTTCAATGTTCCTTGGTTCAACGCGCCATGGGGGCCGTCCAGTAAGTGTTGCGATATTTTCTTTACTTTTTCTGGCAGGTAAACTGGAATGACATGACGCGGTTAACTCTGTAGGGTGCATATTTAGTCGAGCTGGTAATCCGTTACTGCTCAGACCAAAGCACACGTAAAAGAATACGGTAGATAGAGAGAGAGACAGTGGTGGAGACAACCATGTGCCCCTGCGCAAACATAAGTTGAAACATAAGTAACCTATCTGCTGCTACTTTATTTGCCGAGAAAGCGACTTCTCCAAAATGTTTAGAGAATGGCCTGCAGTAGCTGTTCAAACACAATTTAACTTCATTTTCCGTATTTCTCGTGGCAAATCAATAATTAACGCTGAAGAAGAAAGATTTTTTGCAACTGCCTTCGATCCTAACAAGAAATGTCAGCTTCTTCAACAAATGCTCATACAGCTCAATGAATTCCAAATGCGTGCAGTGGCTTAAAATCATAGTCACCGAAAACGGCTGTCACTGCTTGCAAGCGCAGGGCCACATACCACTGCCGGACTGGCTAGCTGTTTTGACTGGTACTATCTGTCTGGTAGCGCCTGACAAACCTTCCTTTCATTTAACGGCAGAACTTTATCTGTATGTGTTAAAACACTCTTACAGAAAACGCCAAGAATGATTGGCGTAATGCATTTTCGGAGGCGTGCCCCAACCATACAGCTTCTGTTCACAGGTCGTGCCATGGAATGCCATCTAGTAAACCACACAATGTTACCTGTTGCTCACTAGAAGTATATCACAGACAAAAATATGCTGAAATAAAATCTACTGCAAACATTGTCACACGCAACAGGTTACACGTGCCCCCACATGCCTGCCATATTTCACAACCAAAGCGCTGTCGCGAAGTTATGACGACGAGGCAAAGCACCGGGCTTTTGCATGTGATTCCATACAGACAAGACGAAAGAGCTGGGCTTGTTGCGTACATTTACGTACACCTAATGCGTAGCTAACATTTCAAACAAGCGTCATTTAACGTAGAAGCCCTGATCCCGTGAACAACTAGCACGCATTGGAGAAGCTCCTCCACCATCATCATCATAATCAGCCTATTTTATGTACACTGCAGGACAAAGGCCTCTCCGTGCGGTGCCCAATAAACTCTGTCTCTACGGCCACATCCCTTATGGTGACAGCGTCTACTGTCACCTATAGGTTATTAGACACTGTGCCAAAGGGTAGTATTCTTCATAGTGAAATCCCGAGCTCTTTAGTCATACCGTTCGCAAAAATGTCCATAAGCCCCGTGTTGCAGAATCCGGTAACGATAATCCGCCGAAAACGTGGGAGTCTACTGATCGTCGCGTCATTTATGAACCACAAAGATAACCACAATGTGGTGCTCTTTTTAGTAGGCATCAAAGAGAAAGCCTAAAATTGACATTTCATACGAACATCGTATTCCAGTCGAATTTGCTAATCGTAGCGCTTTTTGAAGTTTTATGTTTAGTCCCTTGACAATACAGAAGAAAGGGCCTCGGAATGAGAAGCTACAGTAGGTGGCATTATAGGCGCTAGCCGACCATGCGCTGAAGAAAAATATTACTTTGTTGCTCACTGGTGCCACGTCAATACACCCATAGACTGGCAATCGCAGCATGCTCAGTTTGGGTATCGAAGTTTCGTATCTCGCACAACCAGATAATTTTTTACAGTCTGTACGATCTCGCTACTCTAAATATTCATGCGAAACAAAATGATTGCAAATCCAAAAATCACGTTTGCGATTGTCCTGCAGCTAATCGCAGCATGCGAAAGTTGCCCGTAAATGGAACTGGTTCGAAAAACATTATTCAATTAACGGTATTAGTCTAATGCCTCCGTGGTGCTGTGTGCGCAATTGTACATGCGCCGCATAGATGTTGAGATACTTCTCACGGAAACTCAGCTGCAAGTTTGAATAATATGCCCACGCTGTTTTAGTGAAATGATTTTTTAGGTTGATGGCTGGGTGTTTGTTCTGAGTGTCCGTACGTCTGCATGTAGCAGGTCCACTTTTCCTTTTTTGCAGTGTCTACATCAAGCTTATCCTTCATGAGGCTTGACATAGCTTTTGAAGCTTGTTAGACTGCAAATTATTCACATTCTTGTATCTGACATTCCTGCAGAAAGTTCTCGCGTGTCGTCCGCATTCTGTAATCTCTGAAAAGTTCACCGGAGAATTGTCAGCGCTTAATCTGTTTTCCAACGGTACTTTTTTTCGTGATTCGGAAGGTGCAAGAAATGAGGTGAAACTAAATTCTGGATGGGCAGAGTAATTCTGCACCTGAAATAAGCTGTAAGATGCTGTATATCTCGCAGCTCAGTCAGCACCACCGGCAAATAGGGAGCTGCCCGAAGAGTACGTCGCAGAAGTCCATGTAGTGTCTTGCAGCAGCCACGAGAAGGAGTTCGAGACAAACGAAGAACTCATCGCCTACATCGCCGTCCTAATGAACGCAGTAAGCCCTACTCTTCCTGAGCGGTCTCTGTCCTGTGTATCTTCTGCTCTATTAGCCCCGAGAACGAACACGAGCGGCGCTGCGAGCGCCGCTCGCGTGACGTCAGGGCACGGACTCGCGCCTGTCGTCTGCTACAGTTCGTGCGTTGTACGGGCGCTTTCTGCGGTGTTTTCGTTTGTTCGCCCATGTTCTCTCTGCTTGTATACTTATGGTGGTCGTCTCAAATATATTTTTACGACGTCTTCCTTTGCGAACATTTATTCAAAGAGCTAATTTTTTAGACAACAATGCAGCTCTCGAAGGCAACGCTACAGTGCCAGCCGAAGCGACGCAGACCAGCCCATTGCGGGTTTTTCATACGGGAAAGACAATCGCAAAAGCATAGCCTATAGGAATCCAGTTATGATACCATACCTGCCGCGGTGCAACAAGTATGTCACAAAGCTGGCTATATATGACTTCTACAGCAGTTACGTTGATTTTATTCCGCTAAAACAGGTTTGCTCACGACGAGTAGTCCATGGTATAATATCGAATTTTTGCATTTCCTCACAGAAACGCTCGGCAGTAGCACGGTCACTTAACTAATACTGGAGCTTAGATTCTACACGCCTCACTTGCTTCTTTAACTGCTCGTCAACATTAGGCGGTTCTTCACGTGTTTATTTTTTTTTAAGCGGCGGAAATTTGAAGTAAAGTTAATGAAGGCTTACAGCTATTTACAGAGTACAAATAGGAATGTACCAATATATATTCCCTTTTCCGTGCTACACGTTCAACTCACCTCTTTAGAGCGCGTTTGTTAATGATTAATAATGCATGTTATGTTCCTCTTTTTTTGTCTATGTTACGAAGTGTATATCATTTATTTATTTCAATGCCGCAGTGTGTTTTGCATTGCTATCGTGGAAATATTTTACTGTGCTTTCATATATTGTATAACTGCAATGTTTTATGGCCACTATATAAATGTAATTTATATGGCGCTTGATGTGTTACCCCATGCAGCCATATTGTACCTAAGAGGGTGAGATTACCTCAAGCCGCGTCTGTGCGGCTTTTTTCCCGCATCTACCTCCATTTACAACTCCTCTGTACATGTGTGTGCGTAAATGAAAATTAATAAATCAAATCAAATCAAACTCACTTGAGAAATTTACTGGTGCTTGTTGCTTGAGGAATATACATGACGAATCTGTTTGGCAAACTGACACAGGCTGCTCGGCCCAATTTTTTTAGTGAAGTATGCCTGCTGGACCGCATAGCTGCAGCCAGAAAGCAGTCGAAGCGTCAATGACTAGTAGTATGGGACATATTGAAGATATCGAAATTCCCCTGTGGAGGGTCAGAAATCAAGTGAAAGTATATGCAAGGCTTGTGGTGCTTTCTTTATGAATGTTTGCGATTGGATTGGAGCAAACTTAAATTAGCCTGCAAGGTTCTCTTTTAAGTACCGACGAAGCGAATAGTTATCCGTTTGTATAATTAAATAACGCTGGATCGAGACATGGTGAGACAAAAAGGTGCTTGAATTTTCCTTTTGTAGGCAATCTAAGCTGCGTAGTAGTAGCTCGAGAATACTTTAGCCATTCCAGTTGGCGCTGTAAAAAAATGCTTTATGGTTTTAATTCGAAGTTGAAGTGAACTGATGGGTTTCGCGAACATAGCGTGCCTCGCCATACGGACAGTCGATTGCTACCGTTACGTGATCAGGGGTGTGCCATATTGTCGATAAAGGCTACTGAGGGCCACTATGATACATTTCATCACTTTCAATTGAGTGGCTGTTGATCTAAACAACGAAACTTTTCTCTCAGGTGATTGCTGCTATGGTGTTTGTGAATTAACTATGTAAATACTCTACATGACACGCCGTCGTGTTAGCAGCCATGAGCAATTCGTTTTTTGGAGGCCTGTTTCAGAGGGGGATGAAAGTAGCAGCAAACATTTTCATAAGAAATGCGCGCCTAACTATTTTTTACGCATTAATGAATGGCCATATTTGAATAGAACAACACACCAGAGTAATAGGAATCATGATGACAGCTTCGCTGGGCAGTGTCTTTCTAACATCGGATAACATGTTGACGCCAAGTACCAAATTTTTCTTCCACGTAAAATGCAATACCTCTCATAGCTAAATACTAAAGGAATGTTAAGTGTTTAGCGAAGCATCATACACAACTTCGCGTGTTGAATTTGCAGATATTCTTTTTTTAGTCAAAATTTACCGATAGACACGGCGCATATATGCATTGCAAAAACTTGTAGACCCCTTTAACGCTACTTAGCTTGCGATATCCAAGTCGCAAAGTTTCTCGACTCACACGCTTTTGAAGAAGAAACTGTGGTTAAGGTATTACAGCTGAAAGAAGCCGACTTATTCATCAATACGTACGGCTCGAGCCACCTATACCCCAAGCATACACGAAGGGAACGAGCGCGCGCGGCAGCCGAGCGAGCCGGAGCGAGCGGCGTCCTGGCCGTGACGTCACTCGCGAGAGGGCGCCATTCCTCTTTCTCGGGGCTAATACACAAGATACTGGTCTCGATTTCTTATGTTGTATCATTTAACCCTGGTCACTTAACAAGTCCTTTGAAAACTTTGCGTATTTCGTTTACAAACAGAGAGTGATCATCATTATTATCCGCCTGTTTTATGTCCACTGCAGGACGAAGGTCTCTCCCTGCGATCTCCAATTAGCTCTGTCCTGCGCCCACGAATGTCCTAATTTCAACACTCCACCTAGTCTTCTGTCGTCTTCGACTGCGTTTGCCTTCTCTTGGTACCCATTCTGTAACCCTAATCGTCCAGTGGTTATCTAACCTAAGTAATACATGACCTGCCCAACTCCATTTCTTTTCACTTGATGTCAGTTAGAATATTGTCTATACCCGTTTGCTCTCTGATCTAAACCGCTCTCTTTCATCTCAACGTTATGCCTAGCAATCTTCGTTCCGTTGCTCTTTGCGCGGTTCTTAACTTTCTCTCAAGCTTCTTTGTCAGTCTCCAAGTCTCTGCCCCATATATCAGCACTGGTAAAATGCATTGATTGTATACCTTACTTTTCAATGATAATGGTAAGCTTCCAGTCAGGAGTTCGCGATGTCTGCCGTATACGATGCAACCCATTTTCATTCTGTGAATTTCCATCTCATGATCAGGGTTCACAGTACATAATTGACCTAGGTAAACGGACTACTTCACAGACTCTAGAGGCCGACTGGCGATCCTGAACTCTTGTTCCTTTGCCAGGCTATTGAATATTATCTTTGTTTTCTGTATATTAATCTTCAACTCCACTCTTTCACTTTCTCTGTTAAGGTCTTCAATCATTTGTTGTAAGTCGTCTGCATTAATGCTGAATAGAACAATGTCATCGGCAAATCGAAGGTTGCTGGGATTTAGAACGACATAAAGCTGAGCTAGATGGTAAGGATTCATTATGCAAAAAGGAGGTGAGGCATGCGGACAGGACACAAGAGTAGAGAAGTGGACAACACGAACGCCAACTACTAACTGAAGGGAGCACTGAGGCGAAAAAGAAAGAAGACACAAAACTCATCTGCGCAAGCTCAAGAAAGGTATCACCACGTGTCAGTCGGGTACATGTGTCGGTCTACGTGAGAGATAACTGTTAAGGCACGCGTCTTATAGATACGCGTCTTATGGTTGAGGCATAGCATATCTATAACGGCGGAAGAGCGTGCGGGAGTCAGCCTTGGGTTACCTTACATAAGGAAGAGATTAAGTGCCTTAACAGTTATCGCTCATGTAGACTGACACATGTACCCAACTGACACATGGTGATACCTTTCCTGAGCTTGCGCAGATGAGTTATGTGTCTTCTTTCTTTTTCGCCTCAGTGCTCCCTTCAGTTGATAGTCAGCCTTCGCGTTGGTCCACTTCTCTACTTTTGTTTCCTGTCTGCACGCCTCACCTCTTTTTTGCATAATGTTGCTGAGATATTCGCCATCGATCCTTACTCCTAAGCCTTCCCAGTTTAATAGCTTCAATACTTCTTCCAAGCACGCAGTGAATAGCATTGGAGAGATTGTGTCTTCCTGTCTGACCTCTTTCTTTATAGGTATTTTCCTGCTTGTGTAGAATTAAGGTACCTGTAGAGCCTCTATAGGTATTTTCCAAGGTATTTACGCAAGCGTTCTGTACTCCTTGACTACGTAATGCCGCTATGACTGTTGGTATCTCTATTGAATCAAATGCCTTTTCGCAATCTATGAAAACCATATAGATAGGCTTATTATACTCTGGGGATTTCTCGATAACCTGATTAATGACATGGATGTGATCCATTGTAGAGTATCCCTTCCTGAAGCCAGCCTGTTCCCTTGGTTGACTAAAGTCCAGTGTTACCCTTATTCTACTGGAGATTATTTGGTAAATATTTTATATAATACTGGTAGTACGCTAATGGGCATATGATTTTTCAATTCTTTAACGTCTCCCTTTTTGTGGATTAGTATAATGTTTGCATTATTGCAGTTTTATGGGACCTTTGCAGTCAATAGACACTTCGTATAAAGAGCCGCCAGTTCTCCAAGCAGTATGTCCCCTCCCTCTTTGATGAAATCGGCTGTTATTCCTCTATTCCTACCGCTCTCCCTCTTTCCATGTCTTGCAAGGCACTTCTGACCTCAGCGCTAGCTATAGGAGGAGTTTCTGTATCCTGTTTGATAGAAAAAAATAAGTCAGTTAATAATCACACATTAGGCAGATTTACTTTGCCTGTAGCGCTACTGGCTTTTGCGGAATACTGGGTTATCGGAGACGTGGGTATTTGGTTGGCGGTGCCATGCCATCCAGTGTCGAATTTGCTGCAGTATTTGCTGCAGAAGCATCAGTGGGAGGAATATTACATCTCCAGCCGAAGTGTTGATCATCGCATTTGGCATTTCCAGGTGAATATATGGTACGAAGGAATGGAGAACCCCAGAATAAGGACGAAAATCGTGGGCATAACCCGCAATACAGTAAGCACCAAACTTTTATGGCATTATTTATGACGAAAGCTCTGGGGTGGGTTTAAAGTGCGGCATGTAACCAGCTTGTATCAAATGTTTCCGAATGCGATTGCTTTTCCCTGTGTGTACATTGCGGACACCGACACACAAATTGCACGTCAGGTATCACGCCGGAAGTTTTTGTATAAGTGAAAGTGATGGACGCATGGCGCATGATTCAGCAGTCTATACATAACACGAAAATAAAGTGTAAGTACTTATGACGTAAAAATGTATTATCATCAGCACTCATTTTTACATCTATTTTTTTTTTCAGGATGGTGACTACGAAGTAAGGGAAGACGGTTATTTAATTGCTGACAGAACTCTCAACAGATTCTCCGAGTATGCCGACAAAAGTATCCCTGGACACCCTGACGCCGTTTACTTGATGACCAGGTTTTTCTTCGATTGATATATTTACATAGGAAGACTGAAATATTCACGAAATTTGCAGCCAGCATTCTTCTGCACCAACCACACTGCATCGAAAAGAGTTCCGTGTTGTTGTGTGCCCATCAAAAAATATTGGAAAATCTTATCCATATATTGCGATTTTTTAGTCGTGGAATATGTTGAAGCATTTAAAGAGATGTGAAGCATTATAGAAATATGTAAAAATAATGTTACCATTCTTTATACACAGTTCGTTCGTTAACATGACTACAACATTGTCATTTCACTTTACAGCCAGGAAATGGCATCTATTTCGCTTTCTGGAACTATCGACACTGGCGTCGCAGGTAAGCGTCACGAGTCTGAAAATACGTGCGTCTTCGTGCTCGAAACTAAGTACATGAAATAAATAAAAACAATTACGCAAGATAAACAGTAATATATAAAACGATCACAGATTACAATAGGTTGCTAGTATGACAACAATCGCAAATGGTGCTGGGTCAAAAAGAAACTAGTGCTCCTATACAGCGATTGAATGTAAAACAAAAGACCTGCTCGAAAAAGACCTAGAAAGCAAAACTTTTTACTCACGCATAAGGTGGCAAGGTGGTGGCCTGGGATAACGTTGGCCACCTTTTCTGAAACAGGTCTGGCATTCGTCGGAACGCTGTGCGGATTCCAGAATGTCGCCATTGGTGAAGACCCGGCTGGCAGCTTCAAAGGAGTTTACCCAGCTGCCCACGAGCTTGCACACACGTATGTTGTTTTTTTGAACCGCTTATTTATACTACCTGCTACATATTCATTGTTATTCAATTGAGAATAAGTTGAAACTGAATACCTCAGTACCCTCCCGAGTTTCCGTGCATACACTATACCGCAGTGTTGCACAAATTATGTTTGCGTTACAGAGCACAATTTGTGGCGTTATATATCTGCGTGTGTCGCCGACGCTGTATGAGAGAAGGCTGAGGGGAGTTAGAGGGGTTATTTTGTTTGGTAATTAAGGTCGTACGAAGGACCCTGACAATAAGGTCATAGAAGAAAATAACTGTCATGTTTGCTTGGATGGTGTAATTAATAAGGAAAAGAGACATGGCCATTGGCTAAAGCACAACTTCATGCAGGCGCGACGTGGACCTACGTCTTCCACCAACTTTCCACTACTTACGTCATCGCCTACTGCTTAGTTTGACCACTCGTGCATATTATTTTGTAGTTTACATTTATTTTGCTGTCGTGTGTTGAGGTAATATTTTTATATCCTTTTATGTATTGTGACAGAAACTGTCTTTCTCGAAACCTTGTTTCTTATTCGATGTCTTCACTGGGCCCACGCAATACAATATATATTTATTTAATTTTTCACTAAGCACCGGACGTGCCACCCTAGGGAAAGTTTAAGGAAATGCGGTGATTTTATAGTTATCCAGGAAATAGCTTGGGTGTCGAAAGGGTTAATAATGCCATTTTTTAAAATTTGCAGCCTTAGTAATGCGTGCATATAATTCCTGGACCACTGCAGGCTGGGCTCAGCCCATGACGGTGATCCCGGAGTGAGAGCAATACCCAACAACCCGGGAGCCAAAGATTGTCCCTGGGAAGAGGGCTACCTCATGAGCTACGCGGACGGTGGCACCAAAAAGTTCGAGCTGTCACCATGCAGCCAAGGCCAGATACGGGCGCTACTCAGGTACATCTTGGCGAACTGAGAATTAACACCGAAATCAATCCAGAACAAATGCCGCGAATGATTCACGTAGACATAATGTGTTTGGTTGTTTACGGAAGAAGGAAAAAAAGAACAGCTTTGAAGCGAACGACAACTTTGAAACAATTACGAAACAAGCCAAAGGGAAAGGTTCATGAGGAAGGGTCCTAATAGCGCCATGGTGTAGGCAGACAACACGTTCCGACTGAGCTGGTGGATTTGTCACCTGACATAGAGAATCCTGAACTGCACCCCAAAAACCTGCCGCGACTTTAGCGATGCCACAAGACATCTGGAAAGCATGTCTTGCTTGCTCTCTTCCCGTTATTCTGTGCATTAGAACTGTAATGAGCGAGGTAAAGTGGACAGCAAACGATGTCCTAGACATTGTCCTCGAGAGACAGAGCTTGTGTGGCACCGGCCCCATTTGCGAGCTGTACAATTTCGTGCATTCAGCAGACTCATGGCATCAAGGCGCATGCACCAACAAATACGATGAAAGCGAATGTACCTTCTGTGGCTGGCACGCTGCACTCCAGCGCGAATCTATACGATAAAGGCCAGGAATGCACTGTGAGCGTAAGTTAAGGCCATGGAGTCAGCATCAGATTTTAGAGCAAATGACTCAGTCGATGGCTGTGGCGCTCTCTTTGGAGCAATATTCTTGTTTAGAGTCTCGCTTACATTAAAAAAACTGCAGAGTTTTTCTTTTAAAATTACAGGCACGTGCCGCAGACATGCTTGGACGAAACCTCCGACAAGGATTACATGTCGAGTCATCGGAAAGCACCAGGCCAACTGATCAGCGCCGAAGATTACTGCAACATTCTGTTGAAGAATCAGGGACGCGGCGTTCCGTTGATGGTATAACTTCAACGCAACTGTTTTTTACTACACTCACAAGCTCGGCTTACTACTAATATATCTAGCATACTCAGACACGAAAGAAAGCTTTAATGGCGTCTTGCTGTTTGATACCGTGTGTATTCTATAAAAGAAAACTAAAACAGCAGCTGTGTATGAGTATTTATGCGGCAGCCAAAGGAGAGATTGGTGCATTTATGCAGATATCAAAAGCAACAGCGCTTGTTTTAATTAGTGCAAAGTTTGCTTTTGCTCTACAGCGAATTTGAGAGCAGTAGCGTATGTCCACGCATTTCGGAGGGCGCAGGAATTAATGCTGTAGCAGAAGAGTACGGCAATGTGCGCATAGTCGTTCTTGATCACAGCATAACTGAGCTAATAAATTTCTTGAAATTCCTAATTTTAATTAAAACATTACTTTTCAAACACTCCCCGCACCCTCAACCACCTATCCCGGCACCACTGACTTCCTGGCAATTCTCCCGCAATTAAATAGCGGAAATCCTTGAGGAACACACAAACATGTAAAAATAAATTGGCGGCTTTTGCTTGGTGATAATGCAGCTGTCACAGTACATGAGTTTAGAGTCGAAGGAATCACTTGAGTCTGATCTCATTTTTCCTGAAATGTTATTATCCGAGTGCATATTAATACTTCTGCGCTCGGAAGGTGTTATAGAAGTATGTGACGTTGGGCAACGTTTCATTGTTTTTCCTTTTTAGAAAGCGGACATGCTAGAAGAATGCCGGTTTCAATGCTGTTTGAGAACGTACTATGGCCCTGGTAGGTGTAATACGGAATTCGTCCCCGAAGGAATGCAGTGTGCTGAAGGCAAGGTATGTAGCTCCAGTATGCTTGTATCTTTACCGCCTTCATTTAAAAATATTATTCTAACAGACTTTTCATACATCACATAGAACATACAGCCTATACTCCATGGGATATTGTTTCGTCTTCTGGTAGCCTATTCAGGAGTGGGAACTTGTAATTTTTACAGCAATGACTTTAACGACATGTCCTGAATATAGGACGCCCACGGAGTCCCAAACCCGTGGGTTGTCCTGCCCACAATCACCGCAAAACGCTGATTCATCGTCGTTCTATTCTAAAATTGACAGTGGCTCAGCTCGGCTATGCCAGGATATACGTAGCGAAAGCTAAGGTATAGCATGGGTAGCCTTAGTTAACCTTGACTGCAAGTCCAGCTTAGCCTGGTTGTCTAGCTATGTTGCGGCGTTTAGCCAGTCATTCGGTGCGCTGTTCGTCTGTTTCCTGGGCGATTCGTTTCCTCTTCATCTCATTCCGATGTCGATTCCAGGCCTCCTCCTGCTTATAAGAATTGTCGCCGTCCATACTGTCGCCTGAAATGTGGTTGCGGTGCATGCGAGCTCTCCTTTTGAATCCTCCGACATGTTATTAGGCATGTGACGCAGCTGGCGAAGTGAGCGGAGGCGAGCGCAACAACGAGCAACGTGGTGTGACGTCATACCAAACGGTGGCGGCGCAAAGGCGCGGCGCTGCGCAGCGGCGGAACACCTGTGGCTTGGTGCATTGCTCGGTGCTACTAGTGGCACATGCGCAGTAGTGACTAGGGAGCGAGAGAGAGAGAGAGAAGTATCCGGGGCGAGGCGCGCGTTGTGACGTCATGTGCCTCCTCGGAGCACCGTCACGGCGAAATCGTAAGTTCCCGGTCAGTAAAGCTTTCGCTTTAAAATGTCCGCCCAGGCGCTACAAGGATTTTCAGGGACGGCTTGGACGCAGGCACAATGCGCCTGTACACCTTGTCAGTTCGAGTGTCCGGCAGCTACTTGAAAATTCGAGGACCTCATCCCTTGCTTGTGATGCAATCCATGCATAATGTGATTGACCATAAATTTGAAATCTCCGCTCTTTTGGCGGTTTGAACTGCGTAACGCTACACCCGACCGTTCTTTTTGCATGTTACATAACAAGCACAGAAGGATTTTATCAAGTCCATTACTTTTTAGCGGAATGAAGAGCACCAGTATTCATAGACATCTCAATTAGCAACAGAGCGGCAATGGTCTACTAATGAGGAGAAAGTGCTCCAAAAACGAGGAGTTTCACATTAATTTGTTAACTAATGACGGCTTTGGTAAGCTGCATTGCAAACTTGTTTCAGTAGGTGAACAAAAGCTTTCACTGTGTGATATTCCGGCTGGTCTACGAAAATTTGCTTCACCCTACACGTTGCACAGACATCTCCAAATAATTAAATTACGCTTTTGTTTTCAGACTTGCCGAAAGGGTGTCTGCGGCGACTTCAAATGGGAGCGCTAACACTTTCACGGTAGCATCGATGCCTTCAAAATGCGTCACACGGTGGCGTGCCTACATTTATCTCATTAGCTTCGAAAATCACACTAACGTGAAAGTCAATGCTAAAAATAAAGTTTTCTTGCTTTTTTGAAATCTGCGGTATTAATTTATGCTGCCAAGCATGCATCACGTTTGAGTTTTGGGTTCCTCAACTTTTCCGAAATGGGCAATTCTGAATGGCTATATAACAGCTGGAAGGTTGCTTCTGAAATTTTGTGAAATTCAGTGTGTATCTACGCGTAGCACTAAGTTTCTGTGTCTGTGCACTAAAGTTTGGAGGAATTGGCAACGAAGCCATGGTGACTGGACTTGAAGTTGCAGTGCACACAGCAATAAGTAGTTTTTTTTAACCCTTAAATCTTTTTTTCTACGTGAACATTCATATGCGCCTGCATATATATTTATATATATATATATATATATATATATATATATATATATATATATATATATATATATATATATAGATATTGAGCATTCATATATAGATATGAATGCTCAAGTAGGTAGTCATGATTTCACACAACGAAGTGCCGTTGTCTAGCTTCTTCCTTTGTTGTGTGTCTTAACAAGCGTAAAAAATATGCCTCATTCTCGTCGTAGCTAAATGATTGCTGCACAAGAGTTCTCTCTAGTATGTTTTTAAAGCTGTCCTTGCTAATCCAACGCACGTAGCCTGAGCCTCAGTCGTAGTTTTATCTGTAGGCATGCTCATGACCACTCCTCGTTGACAGGTACCAAACTATGCAGTCACCGGTAGATGTTGCAGGTAGGTGCAGTCCAGAGTCGAAACTCGGTCACTCCAGACACATTGGTGGTATACGAACAGATCGCTAAGGAGAGCCAATACAGATTCTTGATTTGTGTAAATGCAGGCGGTCGTACAATCACACGGGCCTGACATTTCATCACCTGGATAACACAGTGTAAGAACCGATTCATGAACTTACCTAATAATACGCTTTTTAGGACACTTAAACCGACATGGGGCACATATTAGCACAAATCTTAACGGAACACTAATGAAAAATAAGTCAATCAAGATTGAAGCATTAGGCTGCTGTAATAACGAATCTGTTATGCATAACAAAAAAGCAGCTTTTGCGAGGGAGAGAACGACGAAAATTAGGGTGATTGGCGATGATTTATTGGCATCCCGCTTGAGACGGGACGGTGACAAATAGTAACCAAGCCTGCTGGAGTGGATCAGCTGGGCTCAAGATGCTTTTCGTTCTAGCATTTTTGTATAGGCAAATCTTTAATGTTTTTTTTTCCTTTTCTGAAAACTTCTCAACCTACCTTGAACCGTTACCTATGCCTGTAATGGATCCGGTATCACTCGCTCTTTCTCTCTCCTGCTTTCTTTTCACCGATACTGTAAACATCTTTTGCTTCTCTCCACTGCTCACCGATTGATGATTCGGTCCACTTTAAATGCAAGCGCATCTGGAAGGTGCGCGTTACTTCCGGGTATCACTGGGTGAATTCCTTCGCATTCCATTAGGATGGGCGGAGTGGCCTCCCATTTTTTTGCTGCAGCACAGACCTGCCTCATCTTGTTGCGAGCATTTGCTCCGGCATGTCTTTGTTCTTCGGCAACCAGCTCGTGCGTTAAATAGCAAGGCACAATACGCTTGCGCATCATGGGATCCCTTCACAAAAGTTCTTGAATATAAGTTAGAGCGTGTTCAGAAAAGGGCTGCAAGATTGGTCATGGCCATCTACGACTACAAAATTAGAGGTTCGCAAATCCGGGACAGTCTAGAGTGGAAGTTACTGTCCACACGCAGAAAAATAATCAGGTTAAAGCTTTTACACAACTTTAACAGTGGTAACACTGGAAATGATTAGAACATATATTTAAAACCACATCATTATCAGTCTAAGAGACGCGACAATTCCAAGAAAGTAAGGGCCTACCAAAGTCGTATTAATGTATTTAAGTTTTCGGTCTTTCCGCGAACGATTGCAGAATGTAATTTGCTCCCGGATGAGGTAGTGTCTGCACCCAATTTTTTATCTGCCATAGAGAACTTTACATTAATCCGTTTTAGACAGTATTTCCGGTGTGCCGTTTTATGCGTTACGTAACAAATTTTACAATCGGATGTTGTTAGTATTGGATGTGTTGTCTTTTTCTACTAATTAAGATGATTGAATTTTTAATACCATAACTTATATGATGCTGTTTTTTGCGAAGTTCAATCTTTGACCTTTATGCTTGTAATTAACCCCCCTACGATAATGCCCAACTCGGGCGCTGTAGGTATTTCTAATAAATAAATAAATAAATAAATAAATAAATAAATAAATAAATAAATAAATAAATAAATCTTCCCTTCGAATTATCGTACAGGTTTTCCCTTCCAATTTCTTACTTGCCATTCTTGTAGGTCTCCATGGTCATATCTGTTCCCATTCTTTGCACCCAATTAACGGTTTCTGTTTCTCTAACTTTCTGATGAATCCCGCTGTGTCGGGATAAGTCGGGGATGCCAAAGGCGCTATGCCTCGAAAAACCGAGCCACGCGGTTGGCGCATGCCCGCCCTTCAACCACGGTCCGGTACAGCCTCCGGGAAACGACAGCCACATGTACAGTCGGAAAGCATTTATTACGCTTCCACCTAACAGTTAGAGCAGGCCAACTAGGCTGTATTAAAAGCACTTCTTGTTGGGCTAGTTGGTAGCTTTTCATTATAAAATGTAAAGACGCCAAATAAACGGAGGCACACAAGAGAAGAGAACGGGACAGGGCTCCTTGCAACTGCTTTATTCACAGAATGCAGGCACATATATACCATCAGTCAACGCATACGCACAGAGCAAACTTACAATCACGCATCTAATCAAACATTCATGCTACGCAACGCTCAAGAGACTTCTTCTCACCCTTACATAATGATAACGAAGTTTCGCTAACGCACAAGCTGCCTTTCCTGCCTGTGTGATAGGCTTCAACCAGTTCCCTTGATCTAGTATCAGTGTTTCGGGCAAGAATCCGCACATCTCAAAAACGTGGTTCAGAAGAGCCTGAGGGACAGGGCCCGATGTGCTAAAGCAAATTTGGGCCCTCTTTCATTTGCTCAACATTTCTTTCATGCTCCCTGACACGCTCATTAACACAGCGCCCGGTCTGTCCTGTATAGTAACGACCGCACTAGAAGGGAATCTCGTACACAACTCCTTCGGCACACTTCATGATAGGTCGCCCATGTTTGGTCCCACAGCCTATTTGTCCCTGTTGCGTTCTCTTCTCTTGTGTGTGTCCGTTTATATGGCGTCTTTATATTTTATAATCAACTAGCTGTAGTTGACGTCACTGAGGTATCCCTCGAAAAGAATAATACGCTAGCTTATTATCAGCTGGGGCTACGGACGGCCACGGCGACTGGTCCGACGAAAACGCCGTTGACTAACCACGTGCGGGAAAACGGGAGCGGCGACGTAGAGTTCCACACTCGCCGCTTGCTGGTAACCACCCCAAAAAATGGGGCGGTGTTAGAGTGATTTGAAGTCACACACGCGGTGGCGATCATAGCGGTTGCGCCCAATCGACTGAGACAGGTGTGCCGTTTATCCCCACTGCTGTTTATGATGTACATGGTAAGGATGAAAAGGTCGCTAGAGGGAATCAATGTCGGGTTTAATCTCTCATACGAAGTAGTGGGCACAATACTAAAGCAGCAGCTTCCAGATGTGTTTTACGCTGACGGCATTGTGTTGCTTGCTAACAAGAAAAGTGATATGCAATGTCTGCCTAATATCTGTCGAGAGGAAGGTGACAATGTATGGTTGAATCGTTATTTGGGAAGTTACCGCAAGGAAGACAGAGGGCGAAGAAAAAGACGGCATAAAGCTTCCTGTTGTCTCTTTCTTCGCCTTGTGTGTTCTTTGTGGTCGCTTCCCAACTCGTTATTTACCAACCGGCCTACACCCACACTCATTTAAATTGTGGTTGAAATTTGGCGTTAAGTAAATCTGGTTTTATGGTATTGAATGAAAACAGTGAAGAGGTAGTTTCAATACAGTGCCAGGAAATACCTCAGGTTAAAAAGTGTGCCTTTGTATATGCATAAACGAAGGCAATAAATATTGTGTCAACACAGAAAAAAACAATAACAGCAAAGGGGAAGAGAAATGCGGCGATAATGAAGCACAGAGCCCCATGAGGATACACTATATATGAGGTGCTCTGGGGTATGCGAAAATGTGTAGTGGTTCCAGGACTTACATTTCGAAATGCGGTTGTTTGCTTGAAGTCAAGGGTAGAATCAGGACTCGATGGCAACGAAAGGGCAGTGGGACGCCTCGCATTGGGCGCTCGCGGGAACACTACACATGAAGCGGTGCTGGGTGTTTTTAAGTGAGGGAAGCTCAGAGTAAGATTGATTATGAAGAACGATTGATGAATAGGGAAGAAAGTAAATGGGTTGGGAGGGTGTTCAGATATTTGTGCTGAAAAAACACTGATTCATAGCGGAGGAAAAGAACTTGGAAGCTTACCAGGAAGCATGCGACAGGTATAGTAAGCGACACGGCAACAAAAACATCAAGCGCAAGGTCAGGGAGGCTGAGGCAATCTCATGGGTGGCGGCAATGAAACATAAACCTGGTATTACTAACTGCTTAAAAGGGAAAACGAAAACACGAAACAAACAATTTATGATAAGTCAAATGAAAGCTCTTTACTTTTTGAAGCCAGATCAGCATGCATTAGAACGCGCACTTACAAAGCGAGGTACAACAAGGAAAAAGAAGCACGTGCTTGCTGGGGTAATGCTAGGGAAATGGTCGTTTTATTAGAACGTACAGATATGTGCCTAGCGGTAGATATGGGCTCCTCTAGCCTCCTTGAAGCCCTTGGGTTCAGCACGAGCAAGAGGAAAGCAAACATGTCGGCAATAGAGATTAGTAAGAGGCGAGTGGAAATTTGGAGGAAAAAAAGTAGGGAAACGACAAACAAGGAAGGTCTACAAAAACAAGGTTTCCAATGGATGGATGAATAATTATATTGTGGTTCTTTAGGGGGTGCGTCATCGCGCAGTGGGTCGCTCCCACGTCGGGACACAGAGGGGCCTCTCTGGGGCTTAGCAGGCCCATTGGACAACCCATTACTGTTCTTCGAGGTTGGGGCTGAGTAGAAGTGCACACCAGCGTGAAGAATGTTGCTTTCATTGCCGCGTAACGCGGGACACACCCAGAGCACGTGATCTAAGTGCGCTGAGTCGCTGCATAGTGCACATGCATTGTTGTCTGAATTTCGGGGCAAATCCTGTGGAGAAGCAGGGGGTTTGGTTCGAAACGGCGTGTAGAAACCTTAGGTTTAGCGTTTCCTATGGCCGTTGAGAAAATTTGGTGTTGGGAGTTCTTTACGTTTTTTAATATAGGTAGGACATTAGGCAAAATAAGAAGAGCTGGATGGCGCAATCCACCATACCATTTCAGAGGGTACACTCATAGCATTCATCCATCCATCCATCGCCATGCGCCGCCAGGGAAAGAAAGGTTTTTCCTTTGGACAACCTGCCTGGCGTGCGTGCGGTGCTCATAGGAACTGAGGATTCCCACAGATTGTCTATCTACCCTTTCAGTTACCCTGTCCTTGGTTGCCAACTTTCTTGACCTCTTCCTTCAATCTGTGTCGACGCGTTTCAGGTACACAAGCTTGTGTGCTTTAGCCGTCCGGTCATTCATTTTCACCCGTGTTCCCGAGCCTTTCTTCAAAACTAATGTTGCTCTGTGCTTGTCTGACTTCAAACGAGGCCCAACTTATGGCACCCTGCACTGCCTCATTTGTGATTTTGCTGTGTGCTCCCAAAGCCAACCTGCGTACCGTTCTTTCGTTACCTTACAACCCCGGCAAGATATAGGATTTTAAGCAAAGAATTGCATTTGCGAATGTCAGCGTTAGAAAACCGAAGACCAGAATGGCGCCACCTGTTTCGGACAATGCTAACTCTCAAATGCGACACTAGGATTCCACATTCATGAAAAGCGCCTGCCTTGTTTCCCCACTTATGCCGTCGCTGCGAATGGCATCACGTTCTTTCTTTACAACCGCCGAAGTGGCGACCGAATGCAACTACCATCAACTTCTCTGGCCGCAAGGGCAGAAGTGATCGTATCCGGCACCCTGTACCCAAGCAAAGTCACACAGTGACTCATGCAAGTTGGACACCTGCGTCCGCCAAACAGTGTGCTTAGTGTATAGAGCTAAATAAATGGTTATACAAAGATCTAAGACACTTGGTTGCGGCAGCGGTCCCGTCTTTTATACAATTTATTTTGTTGTTAAGTCCAATTTCTACATAGATAATCTTTCTCAGGAAGACAGAGTTCACAAAAGGCCCAATGAGTACAGAACTACCCGAACGAGCACTGGAGGCCCCCATGCTCGCGACACAGTACGAATCACAACGAGTATGCGCCATTCTTCCGGGACAAGCCTGGTTACGCAATGCGCCAGCCTTAACATGTATACATATGTTTTTGTGCGCTACAAAACATCACCAGGATCCAAAATATTGAATTCAGCTATGAACTACTAAGTTTTTAGACCGCCGAAGAGGTAAGAAAAACGTCCCACATATTTATTGAAGGCTCTCTCAATTTGCTTATTGACGAAAACTGCTTGAAAAACGGCAGTTCTGCCCAATTCAGCGTAGGAGAGACGACACTCTTGTGCAAAATACCGCACTTGGTCCACAAATGATCCTTCAAGCACTACTTGAAGAATCTAACCTACCATCGCATCTTCGAAGAGACGTTCAGACAAATTAATTGGCCTGACCAGTCGTCAATTGTTGAAAAAGCCATCATACAGAAATATGTATAAAATGCGGGGAGCAGGAGCTAGTTCTGGTTGGCTGCCCCACACGAGGAAAAGGGGGTGCAGGGATCAAAGAGAGAGAGAGAGAGAGGGAAGGAGAAAAAGTGAGCTGAGCACCAACGGAGTAAACTGCGTATGCCCAGCGGTAGCAGGCGGCGTCCTTAAATTCTATAACATGAAAGCCTGTAGATGCTAAGAACTTAATTTGCGCAAATGCGATAAATGTGGCCGCGGCAAGACGAGACGCCTAAAGCGAGTCTCAAAACATCCATGAAAAGGTCATTCAACAAGTTTTTTCTGCATGTGAGAATGTAAAGTTCGCATGCCGTCAAAAATGACACGGTAAATGCTTTTTCTTCAGAATACCGTATTGCCGCTAGGTGCTAACAAAAGGATAATACGCGCTGTGCTTATGCTTTGACAAAATCATCGCATTCAGGCCCATTCCTGTGTTGTCTCTTCAGAAAAAAAATTGTTTTTGCTGTCACACGGATTGCTGTAATCAGTTAAGAGGGGGCTTAGACTGATAGTGATATTGGTGCAAGAAATGGGAGTCAACTACGAACTATCGGCAACAACTAAATGTGAGAACATCTTCATTGCTTTCAGCCTGTGTAATGTTTTAGCTTGCTTAATATACTCTTCATGCGTTTCATGCGTACTACGGCCACGATAGCGTTGCTTCATAAAAACATCAGGAGCTATGCAAACGTTTCTTCTTTTTTTACTTGTGTTATGTTTGCTTTGAAGCACAGAAACTGCGCATTTTATTTTAATGTTTTGTAAAACGTCAAGTGAACACGAGTCACCTGCCCTTCGCGCAAACACCGCCCTACATCAACAATCTCGAGCAAACGACGGTTAAGGTTAAGGTTGCCGCTTTAGAAAACGCAAACATCTTCAGTCTGTTTATGAAGTCATGAAATAAGCACAATTCGAGGCCTGGCATTTGTTCAGCAGACAGTTAAAAACGAATCCCATAAGGACGTTGCCACGATAAAACCATACACAAACATATGAAACAAAAAAATGTGCAGGTAGCGTTTGATAAAACAACAGCGGGGAAAATCTGGCTAGCTAACTGAGAATGACGCAGCATGCTTTTCGCAGCTGTTGCTTGCGGCTTTCTTGGCATAACGTTAGCAGGTGAGTCTACACCTCCGGGAACTATGTGCGCATAAAATATATCACCACTAATATCGAAACAACTTCGCGGCAAAAATCTTAAATGTCCATGTTGAGCCCACATTGATAGCTCATGCTAGAGGCAGCGCATAATATTGACGAGCTGCGAGCTGAACTTAATATTACATAACTACACGTAAACATTAAAAAAGAATGTACTATTTCAGCATGAGAAAAAAAAAGATTGATAGCCTGTCTAAATGCATCTACATTTTCCTAGCTTGCAGCGCGTACCCGCCATAGTGCGATTAGTGGCTTTGGCATTCTGCTGCTTGGTTGCGAATTCGATGCCCGGCCTTATGCGGCTAATTTCCGATCGGGGAGATGTGTAACAACGCTCGTAGTGTAGAATTAGGGTTCGCGTTAAGGAACGCTAGGTGGCCCAATTTAATCCGGAGCACTCCATTTCATCGTCACCCATAACTCCTCCCCCATCCCACCCTGTGGAGATCAGAACGTTAAAGCCCGCAAGCTGATTTTCGCATGCCGTATAGCCATCAACGGAGGAAATTTTCTGCCAGTTGGGTAGTCATCATTTTTCAATAGTTCTAAGCGCTCTGAGGAAACGACAGATGAAAAACACAAAGGGCACATAAGGCGCTTCCGGTGTCCCTCGTTTTATCTCGGTTGCTGTCGATCGAAGCTGACATCCCTTATGTAGCCGTCGGTTCGACTATGTAAATTGTGACTAATATAAAATTTATGACATGATTTACTGTGGCATTTCACTTGCCAATCGGCTACTTGAGACGTGGAACAGTCCTTGGAATTATTTGCCACCACCATACTAGAGCTCCGTACATAACGCGTTTTTACAGTTAGCCTCCGTCGGAACGGAATGGTATTGTCGTGGGATCGAACACGTAACTTCGTGCATAGTTAGCCAATATGGCGAGTGCTTTGAAAGTTAAATGTACAACTTTCCACTACATAGTCTGTAACTACGGCACTCGCTCTTTTCTTTTTGAAAAATTCGACTGCTTAACTTCCAAATACTACCCTGTGGGTTTTATCAATGAGTTTTGACCGTCTGGTATATTTTAACACGCACCTAAAGCATGGTGTACTTGCATCCCACACCCTTTAAATGCAGCTGCCAGAACCGCAAATCGAGCTGGTGAGCTCGTAACTAGCATGAAAGATTAAGATTACTGCATCAGGTAAAAAAAAATACGCCAGCACAAGTAAAAGGAAAGAGACGGGAGTAAGCCCCGTCTCTTTCCTTTCCAGTGCAACGCCATAGCCAATGAACCACTGTGGTGAGTTCCCTTGCCTTTCAATGGCGAATGTCTAAAATCAAACGGCAAGAACCGCATAGTAATCACTAAACTTCTTTCTGTCATTTTTTCTAGCTTACTTCGAGGAAGAATTAGTATACCCAGAACTACTGCAGGAAAGGAGTGAAAGTGGTGAGCTTGTGCTGCGAATAAAAGACACGACTTTGCACTTGAAGAAAAGCTCGGTACTGGCAGATGACCTATTCGTGGGTACAATCGTCGACGGTGACACTGAGTACAGCCTGGTGAGCGCATTTAACTACTTACTTTTCCTTATACATCAGCTGCGAAATATGAATAGTTAGGCACCTGAAAAGGCCGACTATACTAAAATGTTAGCCAATAAAAGCACGGAAAAGAGCAACAAAATTACAAAGCATTGTCGGAACAAATTCATAAGGAAATAGCGAAATACTGTCGAAACAATTTCATTGAACAAAGGCAGAAACGAAGACAAAAGATTATAAAAGTAGAAGAACAACACAGGCACGAGAGGTCGTAGGGCATCGAACTGGGCCTCCGTCTAAGTATCATGTCTAACACACTTTTTTTTTACAGTGAATCTGTTTAGGGCTACGGTTCCGTGAATTTTTCGTGTGCGCCAACAAATGTGTTAGAGCAAATAACTATCATCATTATCAATGGCTCGTGCCACTGCTAGTGTGTTCGTCGTCGTCGCCATCGTAGTCTTCCACAGTTGGCTGCGTTTCCGCTCATCATGCTTTCGTTCACATACTGATCCTCCCTCTGCGAAGGTGCTGACGGTGCTGGCCCACTGCCCGTCGGTGCTTTGATTTCGGTGTCAAATTTTTTTTGTCTTGGAAATTCGCGAAATGAAAACACGAACTCACATAACGAATGTGTAATATGAATGAACGCAGATGCATAAAAATAAATGTGTGTGCGTACCTTTCGTCACGATGAACACCGATCAAGACAATAGCATGTTGTAATCTAGCGTTCGCAGCCAAACGCAAACGCATTACGTACCTAAAGAAATAGCGTTATCATCAGTGCGCATGCTCTGAACGTTATCCGGATTCCGTGGTTTACGTGCGCTATGATAACGTGCATTATTTGGCGCGTTTAACGTTCGTAGTGTTTAGGGGCGCAAAGAAATAGCATTGTCACCCGCCGTGGTTGCTCAGTGGCTACGGTGTTGGGCTGCTGAGCGCGACGTCGCAGGATCGAATCCCGGCCATGGCGGCCGGATTTCGATGGGGGAGAAATGCGAAAACACCCGTGTACTTGGATTTAGGTGCACGTTAAAGAACCCCAGGTTGACGAACTTTCTGGAGTCCTCAATACGGTGTACCTCATAATAAGAGAGTGGTTTTGGCACGTAAAACGCCATAATTTAGTTTTTTCTTAAATAGCAGTGTCGAACATGGAGGTACCCATCGCTCCCGCTTCAGCGTAAATTCTCGTGATGGCTACGCGCTCACTCTCAGTGATCCCCAGGAACTATTGAGACCAGGTTTCACTTTCTCTAAGATCACCTGAAACGTTAATTATGACCGCATAGCGCGTACAATTTATGACACCATTCGGCGATTCCGGTGCCCGTAGACTCAACTAGACGCATCCACATAGCAACAACAGGATGGCTGCTAATGGATTGTCTTGGCTTGCATACATTTAGAACGAGGCAGCAGAAGGCGCCTTGTTTCATAACGTCTTCCTTGTGTTTGCGTTCTTGTACGGTAAACACAAAGCCTGGAAGAGACGTGCACCGTAACCTCCCGCAATAGTGCTTACGTTTGACGTACGTGAGGCGAGAAACACTATTATAAAACTGTCAAATAAATGTGTTCGTACCTTTGCTCAAAATTCTGTGTTACCATTTTGTCGTATATTATACGCAGCTTCGCTAGTCATCCACCTTCACAGCGTGTAATGGCTCATGATTTCTTTCTTGGACAGTTTTTGTTGTATGCAGTGTAAAACTACACAAGAACTGCGCGATCATTATATATCCAGGAGAGAGATAAAAAATAAAAGGAAGAGTGGTTAACTCGAATAACTGTTCCGTTGGCTACTCTGCACAGGGAGATGACTAAGGACCAGTGATAGTCTAGGTCAGACGATCGCTGTGTAACATATGAAGCAGCGATAGCCGGGCCTAGAAAGCACATACTACACCTTGCTACAATGAAAAACTAAAAGCAATTCTGCATGTAAGATAGTGCCAACGACCGACGATTAATGAGAAGAAGATACCAGCTCTTCTGAAACTCGCACACAATGCATGCTACTTGCGGAAACCGGTCTCTTCAACTCGCGCCGTGTACCAAGTGCTTTCAATATTTAGGAGCACGGACTATTCTTTTTTTTTTCAGTGGAACGGAACCAGTTTAGAAGAGAACCTGTACCATGACAGCGCACAGCAATCATCGATTATGCTTTACCAAGATGACCGGGAATTAAGAGTGGTAAGATTCGTTAAGCACAAGAAACGAAACTAAGCTCATTCTGGATGGGCAGCGCCTCACGGCCCTAATGCGCTAATAATCTCAGCGTGCATTTTATTTTTAGAACTTCTTCTGTTTCAGGAGGGAATACTTAACCCAAGCTGGAGAATCGCGCCACTGTTATCGATCGAACGCTCTGAAAACGCTCCAATACCTCACATGGTCTACCGAGTTCAAGAAACGGACCATAGGAATGGTTAGCAGTGGCTTCAGTTTCTTGAGAGACGTTCCTGGAAACGTTAATGCATGTAATCGTTTTCTTTTATACAGTGGTTGCATTGTAGTACTCTTCCGGTTCATAGCTTAGATTTATTTATTTATTTATTTATTTATTTATTTATTTACGATACCTCAAAGATTCCGTAATGCGGCAGTCCTACACGAGGTGGAATTATAATGATGATGATAATAAAATAGAGATATGTGGACTACTTAGAAGAGCGCGGGATTAGTAGGAACCACAATGTCCGCAGGATGGTTACTGAGGATATCAGAATGTGCCTAGTTTTCATGTCAGTAAAACCACTTATAGGCTAGTTGATAGTCGTATCTCTAAACATCGCCTCCTCATTATCAATTGTGCAATCTTCTAATGTCCTGCGAGAACCCCATCGCCTCACAAGATACGGATTGTTGAGAGAAAAACCGTACCCACCGAAAAGTAGGTGTCCTTCTTGCTGAATTTGATTTTTTTTCATTGCCTTTTTCTTTCTAGATCTCGCTTTTCGTGACCTTACTGTCGATATTCCTGTGCTCAAGAGGGGCTATAGAGGATGTAAGTTTTTTTTTCTTTTTTGTGGCCATCAACAGTCACATTCGTGCTTCAAGCTTCAGGCTTCTCATTTTAACGTTCAACATAATGTCAGCTGGGAAGGCATAATCACGAAGGCCTATGGCTAGCGCTTTCATTTATTTATCACTTTATCTACAGCGCCACAAATGGCGTTACAGTGGAGGGAAAGATTGATATAGTACAATAAAAGGGGAAACAAAGAAAGAAAATACAGGGGAATTGTCATGTGCATAGAAACCTGTGATTACACAAGCACACACGAAAACAAACACTGCAAGAACGATCCACAAAAAAATAGAAAGGAGTAATTTTTGCTTAAACATAAACATACATCACAGGGCCTAGTAATCACGAGAATACATTATGTGAATTCGATGAAACTCGCTTTCGCATTAATTACGTTGCCCACGTAGATGCACTACTGGAGCAACGAAAAAAAATTTGCAGTTCCGGCAGCGGTAGCAACTTCTCGTGGTAGTTGGTTCCATTTCGGAATTGTCCGGGGGAAAATGACATTAAACCTTACAGTCTTCCACCTTATTTCTTTAATTTTGTTGACATGGTATCTTCATAAAGAAACATAATCAGGAGGAAGTAAGTACGTTTCACGCCGTAGACCTGTTTGTTAATGAAAAATATTATGCAGAAATTTCAGTCTTAGCATTTTTCTTCGCTTACCTAATGAAATCCAGCCAAGGTTCTCCTTTGCACGCGTTACACCGAACTGTCTTTGGTAATTTCCAAAAAAAAAACATATCAAACTCCTAAATTCTGCACTCTTTCTATTCACTGAATGTTATTTTTGAGCCACGGATCCCACACGGTACAGGTGTAATCAAACGTGGACTTAATATATGATGGAAACAATAGCTATTTAATTTCTGAAGGAAACCGCTTGGTATTTCCACGCAGGAAGCCTAATGTCCGGCATGCTTTGGCTATAATTTTTTCAATGTGGAGGTGGCATGATAGGTTGGGGGTAAATATAACGCCAAGGTATCTGCAGTCTCACACGGGAATTAGAGCACTAATGTTTAGCAAGTATTTGTAATTGTGGGCGAATCGCTTTTTTTACTAAACGACATGCGTACTGTTTTTTTTTTCCAAATTGATATGTATGCATGCCTCAAGCGCTGCACCACTCAACTACGGTGTTCACTTCATGCTGTAAAACAGTATAATCCTATTCATTAATAATAACGCTATAAATAACAGAACCATCCGCCAACAGGCACACATGGGAAGATAGGCCAGCATCTATATCAATATTATAAATCAGAAACAGCACTGGACCCAAAACGGCCCACTGTGACACTCCTGATGTGACATAAACCTCATGAGATCTTTTGTTGTTAATAATTACGCACGGACGTCTAGTACTTCACTATTCTTTGATCCAGCAAATTACTGTGGATTAATATTATACCATGAAAGCTTTTCAAGCAATAGGTGATGAGGTGCAACAGCAAAAGCTTTCTGCAAATCCAAGGAAATGACATCAATGGAGAAACCCATGTCTAATGCTCTTGCTAAATTATGTTTTAATTCAGTGAGTTGAGATGGATGAATAGCCACGTCTAAAACCATGTTGATTAGGGCTTAGCAATACGTGCGCGTCGAGGAGGTTCATAATAATAGTAAAAAGGATGTGTTAAAAATTTTGCAAATGCAACTCGTTTTTCTGAAATAGACAGATAATTTGGTACAGTACTACGTGGTCATGATTTGTGTACGGGTACAGCATGGGCTATTTTCCAGTCATCTGGCATGATGCTTAGTTCTAAAGATTTAGTAAAAATACCATGTAGATATCGGGACACAGGAGAAGCGCTTAAAGAGACAAAACCAGGAGGAAAATCATCCGGCCTAGCTGCCTTAGGTTTATCAAGGCGCTGGAGTGACAATTAATCTCCCCTTGAGTGAATCACATCATGATACATGCGTTCAGTACATTTGTGCCATAGTTCAGAAAAAATTTCACTTTCATGAGAGCGCCTCCCAAACGCTGACCCAAGGGACGAATTATAGCAATTGGTTTTAGCCACGCTATCGTGAACAACTGCACCATCATGGTCAAGCAAGGGTACTGAAATTTCGTTTTTGCGGCTAGTTTTAATAAAATTCCAGAGTTGTTTAGACCACTCCTTCATTCGCGAAATTAAAGAGTCAGACTATGAGTATTTTGATTGTTTCGTAGTACTCTTCAATTCATCTGTTGTTCTGTTTAGTTCTTCCTTGAAAGATGGCGGATTTTTTTTATAGGCTTCATAAGCATGCTTTCTTCTCCGACCAATTCTGCTTATTTCCTTGGAGAGTCACGGCTTGCTTTTACTTTGTCTTGATGCCAGCCACCACGACCGTACAAGCGGCTCACGCAACGCAAGCATTTTGTTAGTCAATACGAACCAGTGCTCACTGACGCCTTCCGATTCGGAAAGCGTTAGAAATGGGTCAGGGTATGCGTCCAGTGCAGATAATATCTCGTTTACAAGCGCTTTTCTATAGCTGTAAATACGCCGGCATCCGCTACTTAGTGTCTTTGCGTATCTGAGATTCATCTCACACAGAAGGACACTGTGATCAGCTATGCCCGGTAATACATGCGTGTTTTCTTGACCAGCTCAGGGTACGCTGGTCAAAGAAAGATCTCGCACACTCCGGTCACGAGTGGGCTGTGTCACTATAGCTGCGATAAAGCAAAGAAACGGCACATATTTATCATCTCTTTGCTCGTCATATCCGCTGCCTCACTAGGCTGTCTTTTAGAAGTGATTCAATTGAAAGGGCATTACTAAGCCCTCTCGTTCCTGTCCTATCCACGACGAGTTGGATCCAGTTGCCTGAGGTTGATTCGGATTGCGCGAGCACTAGGCGTTGCGTCCAAAAACGCGAAGAAAAATGGGCTCACTCGACCATTCTCGCAAATGCCCGAAACGGTTAACCGGTGAACCAATATCAGGTCGAGCAATAGTTTGAATGCTATACGGCAAACTGTCCATTCGTTTAGGGTAATTTTAGGGGGTACAGAGCTCGTCAAGTTTTTTCTTTTTTTGCTTTTTGTTTGTGGCCCTGATAACTGTACTTTTAAGTACTGTTAGCTTATAAAGTTTGACATTGAATTCGAGTCCCATGAAGCGTTGTTTGTTGTTCCTTGATTTGGAGAAGCAGAACATTGTGAAAGAACAAAACAGCGATTATTGTCACCTTACCAAATCACACATTTCATCATGTTTTATGAACGCACGCACGACCTATGCGGCTTCAAGACAACACTCGGTAGCACCGTTGTCCTTTGTACTTGGACCTTTGCAAGGGTCGGCATAATTATTTACACATAAACAAGGCGCCCTCCCGGACATGACCTTTTATTAGAAAGCCCAATTATTTTGCAACCATATGTGCGTGTGTACGCGTGTATGGTGTGCAGGCGTTTTAATAAGTTATTTCATACGTCCCTCATGTAATTTGAGAGAGAGAGAGAGAGAGAGAAGGGAAGACGGAAAGGCAGGGAGGTTAACTAGACTGAGTCCAGTTTGCTACCCTACGCGTGGGGAGGGGAATGGGGAGTGAAAGAGAAAGAGAGAGAACTTAAGTGTAGGTTGTCTATAGTCGGGCACTCAAGTCCGTTGCCTTCAGGTAGCGAAAAAGCGCTCTAACTGCTTTTTGGGCCAATGAGCTATGAGGCCAGGCTCCCAAGATCTTCGCTTCCGTGAATGGCCTGTCATCCAGTCTATTTAATGCACACTGGAGACTCTCACGTTGATTATCGAAGCGAGAACAGTGGCACAGAAGGTGACTGATGGTCTCTTCACACTTGCACTTAGCGCACATTGGTGAATCCGCCATTCCAATGCGGTAGCTGTAGGAGTTGGTGAAAGCTACTCCTACCCACAGCCGACACAGCAGTGTTGCGTCACGTCGTGGAAGGTTCGCTGGTAATGTAAGTTTTAGTGATGGGTCGAGACTGTGTAAACGACACTTAGAGTTCTGTGGTGTATGCCAGCAACCTAACGTGATTGCACGAGCAAGACTGCGAAGCTCTCTTGCAGCGTCGACTCTGGATAAAGGAATAAGGACTGTCGGTGAGCCAGCCTGGGCACGTCGGGCAGCGTCATCGGCGAGGTGATTACCAACGATGCCACAGTGTCCCGGCAGCCACTGAAATATGATGTCATGTCCTCGTTCAGATGTAATTCAGATGTAATTCAGATGTAATTTGAGGTAATATGTTAGGCGTATAGCCACAGACATCTAACTTTGAAGACAGCTTCTCTTTCTCTATTGGGCGCTTGTTTCTTGTTCATACCGCCTTACTTACTACATTCACCTGTACACTTTTAATGTAGTTTTACTTAGCATCCACTTAAGAAGAGAAACATATTTGCGAAATTTATTCACTTGCTATGTGAAATTATAGTGGCGCAAATAGCCTTGCGTGTCAACCTAAGACTTCCGTCGAGATGCTTGCTGGTGTTAACATCATTATTTATAATTTTCACTCAGTTAATGAAAAATCTTCAACTCGTTTCACATAAACGTAGTTGAAAAAATTATGTACTCTCTTAGTGGAACGTAGGTGGGACGATATTAAGAGTATAGTGGCCCAGATGCTCGCTGCGCGTGCATTTAGGCTCATATAGATGAATCCATTCTTAAAAAAAATTCATGGAGTCTGACCACGATCCTCTCTGTGTCCTATGATCTCGATACCGACGTATACGGTCGGACGCCAGTATCTTAATCATAGAAATGGCGTTCATACAGACCCCTGGATACCCCCTGTGTGCGTCTTTAATAAAGCTTTCAAAAATAACCACCGAAACAAGCATATTGCAGGCGAATCCACTCGCAGACTGGATACTGCATTTGCTAGTTCATTGTTGCTGCAGTACATCTGCAACAAGCTTTTGCTTTCAATAACTTTTCTAGAAATTAGTGTAGTACATAACATTGAAGCAACCTTGGCAAAGCTGCAGGGCTGGTAATGGACTAAATTTCTAACAGCCTTCACACCTAAGCTGATGTTGGCTGGGCCTTCTAGCTAGCGGATTTGACGAGAATCATAGCAGGTCACCTCCGAGATTTTCAACTAAACAATCTCGCGCCGCACAATCTCGGAGGTTACGCCAAAGAACCACAATGGTTGTCAGAGTTCAGGCTTGTGCGTCACTTGCGGCGAGTGGTAATGGCCGCGTTTTCTTTTTGTTCAATTTCGGTATCGAAACAGGAACTTTCCGCTAGCCGTCTGTAATGCATCGAATCGTATTTAAAATGCGAAATTCTGCGCGGAGGCTGCTGTATTTTACATTAACTGAAACTAGGCGTTTTACGTAGCCGCAAATTTTGTTGCAGTTGGCCTGCATGAACTACTACTTTGCTCTCATTCCCGTCTCATTCTCAACCCTTGCTCCTTACCCCCTGTGCAGGGTAGCCAACCGCAAGTAAATCTGATTAACATTCTTGCCTCTTTATATATACATTATTTCTCTCCTTGCCTAACTGCATTATGCTGAAAATACTTATTCGTCGCCTAAGTACAGAAATATACAGATAGAGACATTGACGATGACCCCATCTGTTCTTCAAACTCGCATGATTATGGGCCAGACAAGCGATTAAAGAGAAATAGGGACGCATACACACAATACCAACGGCCACTCATGAGACAACAAATTGTTAAAAAAAATACTATTTCTCATTTTTGGCACTGCACTGCAGATTGGCGTAATCCCAGGAACAAGCTTCCAAAGGAGTACGTCGCTGAAATCTATTTAATATCCGGCAGCCGCCACCAGAAACAGTTCAAGGAAGATAAAAATCTCATCGCCTACATGGCTGTACTGATGAACGCAGTAAGCTCAATATTTGGTGTTATTTGCGTGCATATTTCGCATATTGCTCTTCCATGCAACATATCTATGCAGTTCACCCTCTATGAAGTTATGCTTATGGAATGACCCATCGGATGCAGAAATGGGTACCGTATCCAAAACTGCCATCGTACATGTCTCAATTCCGATGTGGTCGATCTTTATCAGATGGCAATTTTAGGATTAGGGCGTATGTCGCGACAGGACATTGGTTTTTTTTCGGTACTTCTCTTTTACTCAGTCTTATACATTGCAATAATTCCTTCTTGCCACAAGGTCCTAAGAATATTTTGCAACCAGTACACTTTGTCTAGTAAGCCCTACTCGGAACTGTTTCTCAGGCACTCTTAACCCATGCTGCAGGCATCGTAATGGCCTAATAATAAGTCGTCACCATTCATCATATCATGAGGCTTTGCGAAATATACCGTGCAAAATATTACTCGGGCAAACACGCCGTACTTGTGAAATAACGGGCCGTCTATGTCTAAATTATAGCCATGTGAGTGCATTAGCCACTTTTGCATTAAATATGCACTCAAAAGAGAAAAAATCTGCTGTATACCTCACTTAGATTTCTATACTACCAATAAGGCCACTGTCACCATGAGAAGAAGTTTTATAAGCCAGAACAGACCTAAAAACAGCTGGCGTATAGCTGAGGTCGCGCAAGATGATCTGAACGCATAATGGCAAGATTTAAACGCTGGGTGGTGTTTCTGTCTCAATAAAAAAAAGATGTACTCACAAGGAATCAAGGACCCCAATGAAAATTATTGACTGGTCATTTCCTGGAATATTTGTGACCTCAGTATTGCCTGCTTTTCGGCAGTTAGAAAAAAAGAAAGCTAGCTAATATTGCCCTTTCAATACTAATTTATAAACCGTCGTTTTAAACACTTTGGATCAAGTTGCCAGAGTAAAAGCGCGAGTTAATTTTCATGCCATTTATGATCTTCATAATTGCACCAATTTTCTAGGTGAACGTATGGTACGAAGGAATGACCAAACCAAAAATCAGGACCAAAATTGTGGGAATTTCACGAAACAAAGTAAGTATGAACCTTTCTAAACCAGTGAGTACTACAATATAATGCAGCTCTAGAGCTGTATTAGTACTTTATCATCACACTCATAATTATCTAATATTGCCCACAAATCCATTATAGAAGCAAACAGACTTCAGGACACCCCTTAAAAAGAGAGCTGTGTTAATACGTCTTCTCAAAGCATCAAGACTAATTACGTATTAGAACATGGAATGATCCATACATCTTATACCGCAAGATTCAGGCAGCATCTGACGCCAACCTAACCCAAACGTTTGGACACGTCTGAGAAATTATCCCTTCTCGGAAAGCTTTAAATAGGGTTCTGTTCATGATATATAAAAAATCTTAATTGTAGCCATCGTCACATATATAAAACGTTATAACGGCTACTCGAGCCTTTGATTTTTATCTTACGTATTCCTTTACTCTAGAGTCAACAGAATGCACAGTAGCATGTCAGCGGTAATATGCACACCTGTCAAGACATATGCATTATAATAAATAGCTTCTCTCTCTTTCTCTTGTGGATCAGCACGAGACAACTAAGATGTTCATTCTAGATCCTGAGGACCTCAGCTAGAGGTTTGAAGAAAAAATCGACTAGACCTCGTGATCGAAACACAGCTCATCCCACATCCAGCGCTGTCACTTCATTTGCTCAGATAACCGGGAGGACTGGTCGAAAAATCATTGTGTTAATATTCGGGTTCATTGTTTTCGATTTTTATTTTCCGAATTTTTTTTGTTTTTTAATTCGACGGATAAATTTTGTCGTGGTTCCATCAATATATGTTCAAAGGGAGGGGGAAAAATAATGTTTTATTTGTGTTTGATTTACGGTTGACTAATTTTCGGGTGAAGTACCGTTATTGTCTTTCGCAAGTATCTTGTTCAATAACTATGCGTGAAAGTGCTGTATGACTGCTACAAATTGTGCCGTTCAACACTGTGGCAGTTTCATTCAATACATAGAATGCCACTGCTCTTGAAAAGCGGTCACATGACGTGGCTATGCAATAATTACGAATGAGGGCATTTGAAATTTTAACGCAAATAACATTAGTTTTCATTTATAATATAATGCAGATACCACCCCCATGCTAGCAGTGCAAGAAAAAATTATCGATTCAATACAACGTCATTTTAGCAAAACTGTACTTCCGCAGTTGATCCATCACAGTGGCACAGCGTGAATACACAATTATAGGCCTGGATCTGAGGTGAACCTCTTCAGATAAAACGAAATTCTGTAACTAACCACGTAATTTTGGAGTTAGTTTTAATCCAGAAATATGAATCAGGTAATTAGAATCTATATCTTGACAGCGGATGGCTGTAATGGAACGAATATATAGGGCCATCTATAATATTGTTTGCTGTTGAAAAGGTAAGCATGACGAGAGCGCGGCAACTATGTCTCAAACATGCATGAAACCTCTTTAAAGGCGCCTGCTTACTAATGCTGCCGGCAATGACGTCCTTGTAAGATATGAACGATACCTTTCTCTTAGAAGAATGGTTGTTCTACAATAAAAGGAAGCTCGGTTTCACGTTCTGTAAACCTGTAACTCCTTAAAACCTAGCTGATAGTTTCGGGTGCGTAACACATGTGCTCTGCATTGTTGCGCAAATTAAAAGCCATATAGAACCGAAGCCCTCAAATAGTACAACTTAATAACAACCGGATGGTTTACAGCCCTTGTTAAGCTCCCGAAAATCAGTTTCTCTTAAAATTTGAGTCGAATATTTGTGAGTGTTTTGCAGTTCAAACTTCGCCAGTTTGGAAGTGTTTGCTGGACGTTTATCATTGACTTACTGCGTTCAAGGTCGGTCACACACGGGAACTTTCGATTGCTACAACCCGATCTGGATTGAGCTTGATCCTGATCAGGTGACAATGGACAGATACTTTAGGTGGGGATTTTTCTTGCTCCACATCTGGTCAGTCACAATTCCTGTGTGGTGATCGAGCTTCTCGATCCCGATCCTACGTTGACGTCTGAACTGCGATGTTTAATGCTTATTAGGTGTATTTTGCAAGTAATTCGGACCCACTAAGCGTCATCTGGTGTGACATAGATCATCCAGTTTGATCGGCATCGTTGGACTGTGTAACAGCGATTATCGTTGATCGCGATAGAACATTTGATCACTACAGTGCCTGTGTGACATGAGTATGAGACAGTAGAAGAGGAGCACCGGCAGTAGGTGACATCGCGCCCACTGAACGACGTAAATAAGGAACAAACTGCGCGGTAGCCCTGTAGGTCTATTGCAATGCCACATTGATATCTTTCTTTTTTCAGGATCTCCGAAATGAAGTAAGAGCCGGCCGCTACTTGAACGGCCGCCTCACTTTAGGCAAATTCATAGAACACGTAAATAAAAACTTGCCAGGAAATTCGGACGTTGTCTACGTGATCACCGAGTAAGTGCGCTGGTCAGATAGTGCTGTGCGAGTAAAATGGCTTCGTTTGAAAACCCTGTCCGGCAAGCTTTCAAGTGTTCGCGTGACTTTCAGGCGCACGCAGAGGTTTTACCATTGTGCTTGCCGCTGAGCTTTGACGTATTCGGGGAAGTTTTTCGGGCGAGACTTTGCGTACACGGCCGGCATTTCCTGACCATGCAGAAATAAAAGTTTCACAGACAACAAAACATATAAAATCAACGAAGGTCCGCAATTCGTGACAGCGATGTGGCAATAAACGCGAAAGCAGAGAGTTCTCAAAATCTACTAGCAGAACTGAACATCCTTCAAAAAGGTCATGTTGCATGGGACAGTTTGAAGGACAGTCCAAAAATAAAACACCCACGGACATAAACAAACGTGTCAAAAACGGTCGACAAAAAAAGCCGTCGCGAACACAAAAATTAGTATGCGTGGCTGCTGTCTTGCGAATATATTATTGCTGGATATATATATATATATATATATATATATATATATATATATATATATATATATATATATATATAAACGAGAAGAAAGGGGCTTAACCGAGGGACCCGATATTTATTAGTCATATAATGAGAAGCCAACAAACACTGACACCAAGTACAACATAGGGGAAATTGCATGTGCTTAATAAATGAAATAAAGTAATGATAAATTAATGGAAATTAAAGTGGATGAAAAAACAACTTGCCGCAGGTGGGAACCGAACCCACAACCTTCGCATGTCGCGTGCGATGCTCTACCAATTGAGCTACCGCGGCGGCGTTTCCCCATCCACTTTCTTGGGTATTTATGTGTACTAGTAGAACCCTGGGAGTGTTAGCCAGCGCCCCCACTCAGAGACCTTGGCGGCGGACGTGGAACGTCTTTTTTGCCGCAGGCGTCACGAGAACGTGATCTTTTTCGGGTGAAGGCAACTGGTCAATAAACCCACATATGCTACCTGAAGGCATCAATGTTGCCGGATTCGAGACCCTCGTTATGTAATAAACGAGAAGAAAGGGGCTTAACCGAGGGACCCGATATTTATTAGTCATATAATGAGAAGCCAACAAGCACTGACACCAAGTACAACATAGGGGAAATTGCATGTGCTTAATAAATGAAATAAAGTAATGATAAATTAATGGAAATTAAAGTGGATGAAAAAACAACTTGCCGCAGGTGGGAACCGAACCCACAACCTTCGCGACATGCGAAGGTTGTGGGTTCGGTTCCTGTTTAACAAAAAAAAACCATTACTTCATACATAAAACCTGCACATGTAATCTATGTTCACAGGCAACTCTAAAGCACACTAAGGCAATAATGAAATGACGAATTATATTTGCTGGATTCCTTCATCTACTTTAATTTCTTTATCTGTTTCCTCATCTTCTGTCACAGGTTTTATTTAATGCCAATCTTCCTGAACGCAGATGTCCTATTATGCCCGGTTCCTGCATAACACAAAGAAATAATATTGGCTCAGAGACATCTATAGATAACACCAATCTCTTTAAGTTTACGTCTCAATTTTTTATTATTTACATACAATGATGGGCTACACATAACATACAGACGAGGGGCCCAAAGTCAAACACTAGAACGGGACCTTTTGTTAATAATAAGAATGTGGAAACATGTGGAAAATGAGCAAGGTAGGTAAAAAACGCCGTAAAACACAACACAGACAAATTAGCCAAACGAAAAACAATTGTCAGTATACAATCCTATAGTGCATAAACATACCGGCAGAGATACTGTAATGAGCGATTAAAACTCAGTTATACATTTAAATAGCTGAACGGCATCTCTAAGTGCCTGAAAGCATGAATATTTAATGGTGTTCGGTCAAGCAGTGCATAGTTCTATAGCCGCGAATGATGACGGCATTTCCCCTTAGTTAGAATGAATTACAGGCCGTAGACAATTTCAGTTACGTGCCAACCAAGTATTATTACATTTTTAAATGAGATTTCTGGAACGAATGAACTCGAATGTAAGCTTTTTAGTAAGTAAGTTATAAAACATAATTGCCAGATAATAGTCCACAATTATGACCACAAAAGAACAAGAAGGATGTCGTTTTCACGAAGTAATGGTGCTGCTAGTCGTGATAAAGCCGCTGGTAATAATAATGCGTGTTGATTGTTTTTGTAAGTGCTGAACACATGAGGTATGACATTATGGCTTCCCCAGGAAATAATGCCGCAATTAATGGGACTGTGACAGAAAGCAACATATAATGCTACTGACACGTCTTTGGAAAAATATGCCTTTGATTTGAATATTGCTCTAATACCGAATGTGCAATCTAGTTTGATGCCCAAAAATGATACGCAGTCGGTGACGAAAATGTGATGACCATCCATAGTCATTTCAGCCATGCCGGGGAGCATTCTTTGGCTTGATCAGAAAATCATGAGTTGAGTTTTGGTAGGACTGAAAATTAAATGATTCGAAGAACATCATGGTACAATCTGTTCGAGCTCGTTGTTCAGTTTAAGATTGTTGAAGATTCGTCACTCGAGCAGATGGCAGCATCGTCTGCGTATAGCACGCAATGTACAGGTTTAAGACAAGCGGGTAATTCATTAATATATATGGAAAATAGTAAGGGACCTAGTACGGAACCTTGGGGTGCACCTTGATTAATAACTTTAGTACAAGAATAAGCACTTTCTGAAGAAACTGTTTGTTCTCTGTCATGCAGGTAACTTTTCGGAGGTTTTATTACTGGACCTGTAATTCCCAGGGCTTCTAGCTGAGTGAAGAGTATGTTATGATTAATCGTACGAAAAGGCATTAGTAAAGCAGAAAAATACCGAATCAACGATGTTACCAGTATCTATTGAGTGACGAATGTAGTCGGTTATGGATAGTAAAGTCAAGTTGCAGAGAGTCCGCTTCGGCTGCGGGAGGTTGTGGGTTCGATTCCCACTGCCGCAGGGCACCCACTGGTTCTGAGATGGGCACAAGAGCACCCGGCGCTTGGCTTCCTTCAGGGGTCAAACGCCTGGGAAAGGAGCCTGCGCTCTAAATTCCCTTCGAAACCCTCGTGAGCCCCAAAAAAAGAAAGTGATGTTTGATCCGCTCCCATGGTGGCCATTTCCTATATGGTGCCGTAGATGCACCTATTGAGGTGGGGATGCCTTCTAGTTGAGGACAAAAGCCCTTTCCAAGCATTTTGATCCCGTAATGACCGAGGTTTAGGCCAATGAGTGCGCTTGTACCTATTTTGTACCCACAGTCGCGGCGGATGCTCTTCAACAAGGCCATCCGTGGATTGAAATGGTTCATGCTTTTGTGCTCACGGGGTTGTCTACAGGAATTTAGGACGATGGCTATTTTCCCAAGCCTTCTCCCAACCAGGAATATATATATATATATATATGTACCATAAGAACCCAACGAAGGCACCAAGGACAACATAGGGGAAATTACTTGTACTTATTAATTGAATGAAAGAAATCATAAATAAATGGAAATGAAAGTGCATGACAAAACAAGTGGCCGCAGGTGGGATACGAATTCACTTCTTCGCCCTACGCGTGCAATACTCTCATGTGTGTGTGTATATATATATATATATATATATATATATATATATATATATATATATATATATATATATATATATATATATATATATATATGTATCATCAGCCTATTCATGTCCACTGCAGGACGAAGGCCTCTTCCTGCCATCTCCAATTACCCCTGTCCTGCGTCAACCGATTCCAAATAGCATCTGCAAATTTCCTAATTTCTTCCCTCCATCCAATCTTCTACCGTCCTCTACTGCGCTTACCTTCTCTTGGTACGCATTCTGTTACCCTAATGGTCCAACGGTTATCTAGTTTGCGCATGCGCCATTCTAGTCTGCTATCTAGTCTGCGCCATTTTTGTCTCTTAATGTCTATTGGAATATCGTGTATGCCCGTGAATACCATATATATATATATATATATATATATATATATATATATATATATATATATATATATATATATATATATATATATATATATATATATATATATATATATATATATATATATATATATATATATATATACACGGGGTTTCTTCAAAGTTCAGCACGCACGACCCGAGGTAACATACGCAGGAAAGAGACGACGAACTTTTAGGAAGACTTATGCACTGACCGTTTTCGGTTCTGTACTCTGACGAAGGCAGGTGCACAAGCCGAAAACGTTCAGTACGTAGGCCTTCCTAAAAGTGCGTCGTCTCTTTCCTGCGTATATATATATATATATATATATATATATATATATATATATATATATATATATATATATATATATATATATATATATATATATATATACATACATATATATATATATATATATATATATATATATATATATATATATATATATATATATATATATATATATATATATATATATCCTGTTGAAATATACACTGAGTCTCCCGAGTTTACTGAGCGTAAGCGTCGACGCGTGGTGCCACCATGGGTTTCGTTCTCCACTTCTTCAGTTCAGTTCCCTGCTCTGCCACACATGTGGCAATAGGGATTAGCTTGGTTAAACATCAGAACATACAAGTATAACACTCTTTCATACTTTTCCAGGCAAGACTTGGCTACAATACCACTCATTGGCAGACCTGAGGGCAACCTTCTAGGTAAGGGCTTGCGTTGCACAAATCAATACCTGTTCTGTCCTAAAATAAAGGAAGGCACGAGAGGGTATACTTCCTTCTTGTTTAATATGCGTTGCATATTGCAACCACTCAGTTCAGCCCTTGGGCGCGGCCGGGCAGCCACCATTGAGGGTATGAGCCATTGTTCATTGCTGCGCGTCTCATATGTGGGTCTATTCTCTTTTAAGTTTGCTATGTTTGTTATTAAGGTGCTTCTATTTTTATGCGTTGCATATTGGAATCACTCAGTTCAGCCCTTGGGCGCGGCCGGGCAGCCACCATTGACCTGTAGCGCAACCATGTCACGACAGCCGGAGGAAAAGCTGGGCCCCAACTCGCGCAATATGCAACGCATTCTTGGCTTAACCAAGCTAAGCCTGGCCATTTTTTTAGGATATTAAGTAAACTGTTCCAGCCAGTGTTCCTTCTTGTCTTTAGGCGGAAATGTAGAAGCCTTGTATACTTTTAGCACTATTTGTTTTTTAAATTTCCGTTGTCTATTAGCACCTATTACTGTGACGTGCGAATATTTCATATTTCGAATACGAATTGAATAGTCTTCGCGGCTGAATGCTTATTTGATTAGAGTATTCACTATTAGAAATTACCCAATATTCGTTTCTGGTCAATATTAACTGATAGCAGCCCCTAGTGGAATCACGAGGCAAAATGGTCGAGGCAAGCGCTGACCTCCAAATGAAGCTGGTGCTATCTGTTAATCATACGCTAATTCACGGCTGACGGACTGGTGCAGATTCACTAAAAGACAGCAGTTCCTCATCAAACGCATATAGCCAGCCATCGTCTCATTTAACAATAACTTGTCCCCATTCAATAAGAACGCCACCGCCTTTGTGCAGCCTAAGAATTTGTCGTTAGCAATGTGGCAAAGCGTCTTTTTATTTATTTTACAGATCTCATCCCGGTTGTTTGTTCTTAAGATGACGTGCAATTCTCGAGTTATTACTCTTGGTTCCCTCAATGAAAGTAACACAGACGCGCATATACTGACATGATGCTCTTTTGTTTTATTCCCGTATTGGTTGGGACCCAACAGATAATATAACTAGCATTTACAAATCCCTCAGTTGTGAAGGCGGCTGGTTGTTAAGAAAATTGCATGCACGCAAGAAAAAATGCTAAAAATAAGCTTTTACTAGACGCGCTTTAGTCTGTACATTCATGAAGTGCAACTTTATATTTCACTTTCCTGGGAAATGAGAAAATATTCGGCATCCGAACCAATATGTGGAAACCGTTTTTCGTCAATACTGTTATTCTATTTCGATTCGCTAAATTTTCTTATTTTAACACCCTGGCCTAATATGATTACAGTGCTATATTAGCGCACTTAATGTTTGCTTATCATCTCTGACTCATTTCTTCTAACACTTTTTACTTATTCAGGGTTGGGCGGGCCTCTCACATCGTAATGACTAGGCTAGCCCTGCTTCATTTACACCACGAAAGGGAACCAACTCACCACGTTTAGCACAAGCTGCCTTTGAGGTCTCCGCCTTGCGACATGCATCACCAGACAAAATCGATGGAGCAAAGCCGAGACATACTGAAAGGCAAAAAGCGGCAAAGGAAAAATATGTGAGGACGTTAACTAGACTGTCCAACGTGGCATCCCGCTCATCGTAAGGCTGCGGCCGAGAGACGGAGAAGACAGTTTTGGATAAATAAACCAATACAATAGAGCAACTACATGAACAAGCAATTCAGAGTGGCTAGCTTATTGATTTTTTTTATTTTGTTGTCTGTTAGTCGCAATCATCGAAAGAGACTAACATTGAAGCCAGAGGATGTACAGAGGAAGCTATTTGCTTTATTTATTTGAACATAAATGTTAACCTAATTCTTATGACTATTGTCATTTTTAATTGAACAGCGCCGCTCCCGGAGAGGCACCGGCTAACTCTCCCACGGCTAATCCTTCACGCACACACAATTGCTCAAGGAATTGGGTGGAGG